>NW_026087411.1:70444358-71721389 GCF_022539395.1 Myiozetetes cayanensis | reverse complement strand
TCAAGGGAGTGAAGAAAGCAGAGCAAAACCAGGGCTGAACTGAACCTTCACTTGAGTAGAAGCAGACATCTGAATTAATCTCCTGCTGCTAAGCAAGAACATAAACTAAACTAATCAAGAAAAAAATGAAAGGGTTGGATTTGAAGTTGAACCTTAAATTCAGATGTAATCCAAACACTCTAAAGCCAAAGCAAAACTGATTGCTTGAAATTAAACGTAGAGTTCTATGTGCACGAATTATGAATTGCAGCTGGAAAGAGGGGAAATTGACCCTAAAACATCACAAGGGAGGAGGAAAGAAGAGAAAAATGCACTTAAACATAAGAAATAGCAAACAAAGATATCCTGAGTCACCTCATAATAAATGTCCCATACCTAACCAATGTAATGAAGTAGATATTTACAAAAATTTGTACAATATTTACAAATATTTTTGTAAAACTCTGGTCCAGTGGCAGGTTTAATATTCAAGCCCTTCCAAAGAGCACTACGTTTGTGTAATTTTGGAGAAAGTTGTAGTGACTTTGGTCATGATCAGAAGCGCATGCCATTCTGCCTTGAGATCTGAGCAGCTTCTGCTTTATCAGTCACACAAACTGAACACAGACTACAGCCAAATAATAGAAATTCCGAAATCTAGACTATGTGGCAGGTTTCATCCATGTCTGGTTAAGGATGTGAAGAGACAGAAAGCTGCCTATTTGCCATAACTTTTGCAGTGAAACTAACTTCTGGATCACTGAATGTCCTACTACCTTTGCTGGAAGAAAAAGTATTTGATTTCATCCATATGGACACTGAGTTAGGTACTGGCTAACTCAGTTGTTAAAACTTGTATTAGGAACTGTTTCTGCAAAAACAAGCTCATGTTGGACACAAATAATGGAAGTGAATGTATAAATTATTGCTTTGATTTCCCATTGGCTATGTCTACTGTATTGGCTCCACATGCCTGTTTTTCATGATCTTTACTAAAACTCTGCTCTGCTTGACAAGAACTGAGGTAATATTGCCATAAGAAAGGACAGTGCTTACATACAAAGAAGCAGCTCCTTGACCCTGTTACAATGGCTTTCCATCACTGCCAAACTAAGAAGCAGGGTGAGAAGTCCCAGTATCTAGAAATGGTTTTGTCAGCATGCATGTCACCATGGCCCCCCTTTACCCTGAAGAGCAGAGCTTGACCTCAACTCCGAGCTCTTGAGATTCCAGCTTACTTCACCAGCTTCTTTGCACTCACATATATTGGCTCTGATTGAGAGAGAATGGTTGTAAAACTACTCTGTAGGGCACAACAGATTTCTTTCTTCCCCACAGCAGCCCTCACAATGCTGTGCTTCGCAGTATTAGCTAGAAAGGTGCTGATAACACCTCAGGGTTTTGGCTACTGCTGAAAAGCACTGGCACAGCACCAGCACTGTCCCTCCAACATTCCCCCCCTGACAGTAGACTGAGGGTGGGGAAAATCTTGGGAGGACCACAGCCAGGAGAGTTGAGCCAAACTGACCAAAGGCTGATTGCTTGCTAATAGGAAGTAAAGAATAAAACTTCCATGCAGCGCAAGCAACCCTTAATTTTTACTTTATTAAACTGCATGATCTTGACCTACAAGGATTTTGTTTCCATTTTATTTTCTTCTCCCATCTTGTTGAGGAGGATAGAGCAGAAGTGATAGAACAGCTTGGTGGGCACCTGGCGTCCAGCACAGGGCAACACATTCCATCATAATTACAGCACACCTGAAGCTTCCTAGTCTTCAGATAAGCCACCTTAATGCAAATGCATAATAGTGCCTTTCTCTCCCTTAGAACAAAAGAGAAGTCCCACAGAGATTTTTCTCTCCTGTGTTCTCTCCTCTTTCTCTTATGCATTTTCTGATTGATGAGATTAGCTTGTTGCACTCTATAGGAAAGTTTCAGGGTTATCCTATCTGAAATATTATTGCTAGAACAGTAGGGAATCCACTTTCACAAGATTGCCATGATGAAAAATGGGTTTGATTGTTTCTGTTTTCCCAGGCATGCATCATGAATGGAAACAAAATTTAATTTTCTAAATGCTAGAGGAAAATTATATTGAGTGTCATATGAGAAGATTGCCTTTATGACACTAAAACAGAAAGGGAGTATGAATCAGAAAATTAACACTATACAGAGCATGGCCCATGCTCAGTGTAAGTCCTTGTACCACATAGGGAGTACAGAAGCTGGGTTTACAGACCTTGGCTTTGTCTCTACCTGGCATAAGCCAGTATTGCTGGTGCAAGGACGGTAGAAACAACCAAAAAACACAAAAAAAAAAATTAGGAAGATGTCAGATCTATAGTCATAATTCAGTGTCTGGCTCATCCTGTGTTATGACAGATATGTCACATTTCTTCCTAAGGGTTGTTGTCAAATAACCAAAAAGAGAGTGAACTGCTTGGGCTTCAGAGGGGTTGGGTTTGATATGCAAACAAGAAAGGTCCCCCAAAAAATTCAAGTGATTAGGTCAGAAACTCTAAGGCTTCAGGCCAGCATTCAAGTCTGGTTAAAAAGGAACTCTTTACTATAATTCTGTCTTTATGCAGTATCACTGAATGTTTATAAAAAATCTTTTGTAGAACTACAGTCTACATCTCTGCCAGAATGTGCTTTAGGAGCTGTACTCTTCAAAACAGTAACTTCATGTGTTTTGACTGTTCCTTGAATACAAGTATTTTGTAATGAGAACATTCACAGAACTTCTACATATCAATTTTTATTCTAAAATAGGCTAGAGGACACTGATTAGCAATACAGTAAAAAAATGTGGACTATAGACATCACAATTCTGCTCCCATCTCCTCTTAGAACCTGTGGAAACAACAATCTAGCTGACTTGAACATAACTAATGCGTGGAGGGGACTGATCAGCAACACTCCAGAGTATTATTTAATTTTAGAAGTTTGTATGCTATACATTTGCTTAATGACTAACTGCATAATGACTTACAAATTTTTGCAGATAAGAGAGTAAATAGTTTCAGCTTGTAGAGCAAGTGTCCTGAGAAAGTATCATTAACAGTGATTTGTATGATTTAACAAAGTTCAGGCAAAACTTCTGAAAACCCTGAGTTCCAATTAACAATAATTAAACAAACAGATGCACAGAGTGAGTAGAAAGCCTCCATTTCATTAGGTAGAGTTTTCTCTAGAGTGGTATCACCAAAAAAATTACTACTTGACAAAAACTATTATAAAAATCCCATTCTCAGGGATTCAGCAAGATGAAATACATTTCAGGATTCAGTTCTTACTACTAGACAAATATAAAAAAAAATGCATGAGTTTATTTAAACACTAAGTAATCCATGAAGAGGTCTGGTTTTCTGTTCTAGCCCAGTACAGAAAGCTTTTAAACCCATTTCTACTCCATCCACAGTCTGAGTAAAAGCATTTTTCTTCATAAAAGTGGGTATTGGAAAAAAAAACAAGAGGTTTTTTCCTCTTCCTCTGCTTAGGAAGGAGTAAGAAAGCTGTTTGGTGTGAAAAGTGCAATTTTTCATTCCAAAGATGAAACATTTGCCTTAAGAAAGTTTTGAACTTTTCAAATTAACTGTCTTGATGTTAGATACCCAGAAATGTTGATATACTCGAAACATCATGATAACAAGCCCATCCTGTGTTAGCTGTTCCCAATTATGAACTTTTACCCATTTGGAGATAAGGGTTTGATAGTTTTTCATTCCTGGATGGAATCGCTCCAGAAATCCTTTTAACACTAGTAGAGCTGAAAGTAAATTTTTACATGGCAGCTGCCAATGGTAAGAGCAAAACCTTTCCTATAATTATTTATCATGAAAAATATTTAGTCTTTTAATGAAAACTATATTCAGTCATGTGCTTACTAGAAACCCAAGCCATTTCCAGTCTTTTGCAAAAAAAAACTTCTAACAATATTCATTTTTCGGGATTCTTTTTTCTACTCAGCTATGGAAGGAGAGAAAGAAGAAAAAAATTCCGGTGAGTTTTGAGTACCTACATTTTTTATCTATCTAGTTTCCCATAAAATTTATACATATGTTATGATGAGTCTTTGAATGAAAATTATTTCAGACCACATGGAACATGAGTGGTATAGCAATTTTATGGCAAGAGAGTCAGGGAAATAGATAAAGTATTAAATAAAAAGGAAGTATTGCGGGGAAAAGAGTCAACATTGGTGACTGCTTCTTCATTTATGACAATTAATTGTTGTTTGTATGTAAAGCTTTATACACTCCTGAGTCTTCTCCAACCCCAGCATAAAAACTAACCCAGGAGTAGATAATTTGACACTGTATTGAAAGACAGTTCAAACAAACCAAACATTTTTTTTCCCCTCAATGTTTAAGACATTATTTTCTCACTTTTGCAGACATTAGGTAAGTGTACAAAGCTGCTCGCTGAAACAGCTTGGCTCCATCACCTGGTCCACATGAGAGGCTACTGCAGAGAGGTCACTCTGTACGGCTGGAAGCAGCACTAGTGGGAGCGCTATAATGGTAGTCCAGACAACTGTCTGAAGTAAACCATTTTAGAGGACAGCAGATTCCAGTTATTTTACTGCCAACAGTTAACAGTGGGGTATTATTCTCAATGTCTTATGGAAGAGATCTGTATCACTCAAGAGCACAGACTCTAAATTTCAATGAGAATTAGTACAATAACATTGTCTGAGTACATTTGAAAAAAGAATCTCTAAAATACAAGGAAATTAAAGCAGCTCCACTCTTGGGAATTATCTGCAATTAAAAAACACTAATGCAAAAGAAAAAGTCTAAGAACATTTACAAATTTCTTCAGAAGCAAAAGACCATTGTGGCTCTAGAAAACAGGTCTCAAGCTTCAACATGCATAAATCATTATAAATGGAATTGCAGCTGTGAATACGGGTCTGGTCTGCCACTGAAGTATTAAGATAATTCTTACTTTGCTGATTTTCTTCTTCTTCTATGCAAGAGAATACATGTTTGAACTCTGAGTTCAATAAAATATCAAATTACTTTCAGAAAATGTTATACATTTCTGAAACAGTTATGATTAGACAGATTTAAAATAAAGCAATAAAAAAACCCCGACATAAGATCTTTTCCCTGACTGGAGAATTACTTTAATACTTCCAGAAGACAATAAAAGAAAGTCAGCTGAAGTCAGTGGGTTTCTTTCTGGGTGATTACAATGGGCTTTGTATCCTGTATTTTGTTCAAATATTCATATGCAGAAAATTAGGATTGGAGACTGACATATGATTTCAATGAACGCTCATTGCCAGCAAATTGGATGCATGACTGTTCATAGAAATTGAAGTCATGTAAGTCACAAATGTATTTATTCAGAAGTTCAAATGCATATCAAAACTATTTGACCTTCTGATCAGCTGCTGAAGGATAGAAAAGCTAAGTTCTACAGTTTTAGAGAAGAAAGTAACTTTCCTTACTCAACACAGAGGTTACTATATGTTTGCACTTATATTTCCTTACACTGAGGTTAGACAGATGAGCTCCAGAAGTTCTTTTCAATCTAAGCTTGTTTTATGATTTTTAGGTAAATTTAGAATTCTCACATCTGAAAAATATATATAAATTTTTGATTTACACAGACATGATTGTAGGTCTGGAAGCAACCTTTCAAATTATAATATCGAAGCATCAGTAAGATATGAGCAAGACAACATCCCAGAGAAATGAGGATACGTGTAGTTATTTTAAAATAAGTCTTAACTATAATTTAACAGATAAGAGAACATTACAGTTCTCAAATCAATGATTATTAAGGACAAGCATAACATAATCAAGTATTTATATAAACTACTTAGACTTACAAGAGATACTTACAGATGCATCATAAAATGGACACTAGTGAGTGCTTCTTTCAATCAGTACTATAAGTATGGTCCCTGAAGGAATTATAAATAGCACGTGGAGAGATTTCTGTCCAACTAGGTCTACTAGAAATAAAGTTATATATTTGAATTTGTAGTGTTTCTGTAGGTCTGTACAGTATTAAGACTTTAGCTCTTACTTCTTATCTCAGAGTTGTGGAATTGTTGACAGATGTACAACCCTTTGGTGTCCTGAAAGAAGAAATTCTTGAAATCTTGACCAAAAGAGTGGGCACAGTGTCTTAGGGTGCATCTTTCCAGATGCATTCACTTTGGGAGCTTCTAACCAGTCATTTAATCTCTAGGGAAGGGTGGCATTAAGAGCACACCCTCCCAAGTGGAGAATCTCTATTCAATAGTGATTACACTGTTTTTCATAAAAGGACAGGAGAATACATCTGGCATTCAGAGAGCCATTAAATCAAATACAATTTGTCTATTAAGTCATTATAGAGAAGACAGCTAGCAGAAATGACTATTGCATAAAGTTATTGTTTTGGTGCATAAGTCAATGACTTTTTGGAAAACCACTTGGAACTATCTTGGTGGCCTGATATACTCAATGTAGAAGGAAGATCCTAGCTGCTAGTTAGTTAAGTGCAGGAATCATTCTAACTCTGATGTCAATTTCTGTGTAATAGAGATAGCTATTGAGCAGGATTGGTTAACAAAATGTGGCAACAAAGCTCAGGATAGGCTTTGATAATGTTTGATATGGTAATTTGTTGCCAATAACTATAGACAAAAAATAATTATAGATATTTGGGTTTTAAAAAATTAGTTTGGTGGAAGCTCTTTTCAAATAAAATGTAGTTTGTGCTGCTTTAGTATCAAATATTTACTAAACACAACTGGGACTGAAAATTCTATAACTCATCAGAGAAAAAGTAAGAATAAAAATCTACTAGGACATCAGATAGGACAACCAAGGCACTGTAACATATCCATATTAATGATTACAATTTGCAGATTAGAAATCTTTCTGTTTTGAAGAGCCAGTAAAGAATTTGCAGCAAGGATGTTAGAAGCTGTCTTACTAACACAAGTTTCCTCCTTGAATATTTTATTACTGTAGCATTTTTAGGAGGCATATAAAATGATTTTTAACTGAACTTCACAAAATCTGTTTTTCACTGAGGATGTATCATAAATGTGTGTCATAAAAAAACACAGATCTCTCTAGCTATAAGCTTCAACTATTAGACCATGCTTCCCGTAGTGAGTTCAGTTCCAGCAAGGTGATATCCCCAGCAACCAGTCAAAAAGTGTTCCCTATTATTTTGTAGTCTGTTAAAACTTGTTTGAGAAGCCAAATTAGTATCACATGCAAACTGCCCCAGCCAAGACAGAAGGAGCCAACATAAATTGCATACTCCTAATATATATGACACTGTCTGGTAATTATATCAGCATTCAGATTCATGGCTCTAAAGTCTCCTGGATTTAGTGCAGCAAGACTAGTCAAGAATTAAGCAGTGTGTTACTAAGGGAATAGCCTTCATATCCTGGAAGAACCACTGAGAATTAGTGCAAGCAGCTTGTGGAGGAACTGGAAAGATAAATGAAAAGATCTGAAGCATAAGCTGTATGCAGAAAAATTACCTGAATACTAAAACCACAAATGGAAAATATTCTGATGTAACAACAATGCACATTAAAGATCTGAACATATAACTCTGCAATATTTACTACAATGTTCTGCTTTGCCCCTGAGCACTAAAAAAGAATCTTGAATTAATTAATTGAAACATAATACTAAGTCAAAGGCTAGACTAGCAAATTTTAAGGATAATTAACCCATTTAGAATAAGAACAAAGACAAATTTTCCTTGAAAATTTTAAATACATGGAAGCAGTTCATACGCTGCTATGAACAAAACCTTCAGATTAATAACTTCAGTCTTTTTTCCTCTTAACCTTGGACCATAATTGTCTAGAAGCAGAAATGCTGTAACACTCCAAGAAATGGGCATCATATCTCCAGGACCAGGAAGCCATCAAAGTGTCAAATAGGACACCTTGGAAGTTTCAGATCAGTTCTGAAGTCCTGAGTACTAAAAAAAATTATTTGTTTGAAAAGAACCGAAATAGGTATTCATATTTTGGGTATTACAGAATCACAGGATCATTTTGGTTGGAAAAGACCTCTAAGATTGTAAAGTCCAACCTTTGACTGATTACCACCTTGTCACCTAGACCAGTGCTACATCCAGTCATTTTTTGAACACTTACGGAGATGGTGAGTTGACCAGCTACCTGGGCAGTCCATTCCACCAATGTTTAGAAATCCTTTCCATGAAGAAATTGCTCCTGATGTCCAACCTGAACCTCCCCTGGTGCAGTTTAAGGCTATGCCCTCTCCTGCTGTCACTAGTTGCCTTGGAGAAGATGCCAACATCCACCTTGCTACCACTGCCTTTCTGGTAGTTTTGGAGATAAAGAGGTCACCCCTGAGCCTGTTCTTCTCCAGGCTAAACAACCTCAGCTCCCTCAGCTGCTCCTCACAGGACTTAGACTCTTCAGCAGCTTCCTTGCCCTTCTCTGGGCATGCTCCAGCACTTCAATGTATTTCTTCTAGTGAGGGACCAAAGAGGTGTGACCTCACCAGTGCCAAGTACAGGGGAATGATCACTGCCCTGCTCCTGTTGGCCACATTACTCTTGGTACAAGCCAGAAAGCTAGTGACCTTCTTGGCCACCTGGGCACGCTACTGGCTCATGTTCAGTCAGCTTTGACCAGCACTCCCAGGTCCCTCTCCTCTGGGACGCTTCCCAGCCATTCTTCCCTCAGTCCATAGCACTGCATGGGGTTGTCGTGGCCAAAGTGTAGGACCAAGTACTTGGCCTTGATGAACTTCTCACCACTGGCCTCAGCCAATCAATCCAATCTGTCCAGATCCCTCTTAATAGCCCTCTTATCCTGCAGCAGGTCAACACTCCCACCCAACCTAGTGTCATCTACAAACTTACTGAGGGTGAACTCATTCCCCTCATCCAGATCATAAATAAGGATATCAAATAGAATTAGTTTTAAAAATTCTGCTACTCTTCATACCCCACTAAATTAGCAGATGGCTAAAGTGATTTCAAATGGAGTGCAGAAATCTTAAAATCACCTAACAGCTACCAAGTGTTAGGTATATGTGACAACTACCAAGCCAACCTGTCCAGGATCTAATAAAATGGACTGGGATTTTTTTTGCTTCTTGAGCCTTTGAAATACTCCTTACATGAAGGAGTGAATGGGAGTAAATCAGCTTTATTGCTGTATCTCAGAAATCATCAGCTGTGCTCTTCAGAGTAGTTTTAAAGTCACTTCATGCTGTAGAAAATGTTTGACTACTCTTTCTCATTTCGAAATTGTTTACTGGCAAACATTTCATAAATTTTATTTAAAAGAAAATTACTGTGTTCTTACTGAAAACTCTGTTCTCTTCAAAGGATGGGGGATAATGAGCATTCCATTTCATGAACAAGTGGTAGTATACACCATTGCCTTTAGCAGAAAGAAACTAGTTCACCTGTAAGGGAAATGTAGGCAAACCCACTTGACACAGACCAGCGGACGTGAAATTTACTGATCAGATGTTCCTTGAGGACATTTTGTCTCAATTGGGTTTGTCTTGATGTATTTAATATCACAGCTGTTACAATCCATGTGCTGGCACATTCTAACATAGAAAAGCACAGAAAGTATTTACATCAATTCAAAGAAGAAAAGTATACTTCAGTTAAAGATTTCAGGTAGAAAAGTATGCAACAAACCTTTAAAAAAGTTAGCTTCTCATGGAAAATACTAGTTTCTTTCAGCCTAAAAGAACTCATTTACAATGCTAGAAAACCCTGTAATTTTTTTTTCTTCAGATTAATCTTGCTTTTCTCTCTTCTCTACACTCTTCTTAAGGCACTCCTCAGATCTGACATTTGATGTGTGGTTCAGAAACTTTCCATATTTCCACAATGTGAGCTGGGTAGCCTCTTACCTGGCTCTGCTTTACTGCTTTTAGGACCATCCTTTAATGCCTCTATGCTAATGCATGCAGCATTGGAACTAGATGATCTTTGAGGTCTCTTCCAACTCAAACTTCCAGCTCTTCCAACTCATTCTATGATCCTGTGAAGAAGAATCCCATCTACATTCTGTATATTCCAAAAATAAAATATGGTAAAAGCAAGGAATAGGTTTAAGAGTTGTCAGCACAGAAATCTATAAAGTTTTTTATGCAAAAGACTAAAATTTCACACTTGATTACTGTATCATAGAATCATAGAATAGATTGGGTTGGAAAAGACCTCCAAGATCATCAAGTCCAACCCCTGATCCAACTCTAATTACTATATCATGGCACTAAGGGCCATGTCCAATCTCTTTTTAAAAACTTCCAGGGATGGTGAATCCACCACCTCTCTGGGCAGGCCATTCCAATACCTGATCACCCTCTCTGTAAAGAATTTCTTCCTAACATCTAACCTAAACTTCCCCTGGCAGAGCTTGAGCCCATGTCCCCTTGTCCTGTTGTTGGTTGCCTGGGAGAAGAGACCAACCCCCACCTGGCTATAACTTCCCTTCAGGTAGTTGAAGAGAGTGATGAGGTCACCTCTAAGCCTTCTCTTCTCTAGACTAAACAATCCCAGCTCCCTCAGCCTCTCCTCATAGGACTTGTGCTCAAGTCCCTTCACCAGCCTGGTTGCTCTTCTCTGGACCCGCTCCAGCACCTCAATATCCTTCCTGAACTGAGGGGCCCAGAGCTGAACACAATACTCAAGGTGCGGCCTCACCAACGCAGAGTACAGGGGAAGGATCACTTCCCTGCTCCTGCTGGCCACACTGTTCTTGATGCAGGCCAGGATGCCATTGGCCTTCTTGGCCACCTGTGCACACTGCTGGCTCATGTTCAGCCTCCTGTCAATCCAGACTCCCAGGTCCCTTTCCACCTGGCTGCTCTCCAGCCACTCTGTCCCCAGCCTGTAGCGCTGCAGGGGGTTGTTGTGGCCAAAGTGCAGGACCCGGCACTTGGCCTTGTTGAACTTCATCCCATTATCTGTAGTCAGATAAGACAAATCCCCATAATCATAGAATGGTTTGTGCTGAAAGAGAACTCAGAGATCATGTCATGCCAATCCCCTGTCACAGGCAGGAATGTCTGTCAATAGCCCAGGTTGCTCAAAGTCTGTCCAAGTTGGCTAGGAACACTTCCAGGGACAGCACATCCACCACTTCTCTCAGCAACATGTTCCAGTGCCTCACCACCTGCACAGTAGAGTTTCTTCCTAACATCTAATATAAATCTATCTTCTTTGAGTTTAAAGCTATCCTCCCTTGTCACATAAGTACATGCCCTTTTTAAAAGTCCCTCTCCAGCTCTCCTGTAGGCCTCCTCAGGTACTGGAAGGTTGCTGGAGCTTTCCCTTCTCCAGGCTAAGCAATCCAAATCCTCCCAACCTTTCCTCACAGGAGAGGTGCTCCATCCCTCCAATCATCTCTAAACACATATTGGTCTACAACATATTTTACTTTTGATCTCTGGCTAGATCTCAGTGACTGTACTTAAAAATTTTTGCAGGGAAGTGAAATGACTCATTGTTTCGGTACCAGCTTGGTATAGAGCTACTCTGCTGCTTACTGAAGAAGTAGCAAAGAGGTTCTGTGTTCCAGACCTATGTTTGCTGACTGGTGTTACCTGAGAGCTGGAATGGTAGTTTTCAATAGCTAAAAAAGTAGTAGTGGGGAAATTCTGACTTGAGTCCACACCAGAATTCCTGGTTTTTCACCCAGGGTGAGCTGTCTGATGTACTCTCCTCTGGAGCAGGCCTACAGTGATAACTTAGAGGAACAAACTGTTGTCCCTATGAACAAAAAAAAAAAAAACTTCCACATGACCTTGATGTCTGTGAATTTCTAAATAATTTTCTCAGGTTTGGAGTTGATTTTTTTCAGTTTGTGCATACCTGGAAGTAAACATACCTTGAGTTTTAATACTTCAACCACTGTTAAGAGAAACATAAATTTTTCCAGCCTTCAAAGAAAAGTTTTGCAGCATTTTTTATACAGGACTGTCAAGAACCACAGGTAAAGCTGCAATTTACTCACTTTTTTTCCATTTATATTTCAATATTATCTTTAAAGTGACAATAATTTTGACTATCTATCCTCTTTGAAGGTATTGATTATTTTTTTCCACAGAACAAAATAAAATAGAAGCAAAGCTAATCATCGAAGGTCATTATGTCTTTGCTATGTATTTTGGGTTTACCTGGCAAGGTTTTGGTAGCAAAGAGACTGCAGGGATATATTCTGCTGAGAAGACACCAGGATCTGGCCCCATGTTGGGCAGAGCAAGATTTAGCCGGCTCCCAAATGGAAATGCCAAGCACTTTTCATTCATGTCATGGGCCCAGTTGTAGTTAGGGTCCAAAGCATTGATTAAGTGTTTTAAACATATACTCATGGTTCAAGATGCATGATGGCCACCTCAGCCAGATCTGCTGTGCTCAGACAGAGCAAGAGCTGAGCGCTGGCGCTAGTGGGCTGAGCAAGCTTGGCTCTCTCATGCCTTTATGGGGTGCTGGCCCTAATCTGCTTGTGGGAGAATGTTTGCTCATGATTACTGTGCCTGGCAGACATGTTTGAGTTTGAGGGTGAACTTGGCTCTTCACAAATAGAAGAGTGTACATATATTTGTTGACAACACCCCTGTGGTTCACGAGATAATGTCACTTTTTGGTGTACACAGTCATGTTTTACTCTGGTAGTGAAACAAGGCTTGCTGTATATTGTATATCTAAGTTGCCTAATTTTTTTTTCCCTTCTGTGCTAAAAGAGTGCATTGGGATTTTCTTAACTGGAAGCAGTTTGTATTTTCCTGGTGATGATTTCCACTGAATGAGTACAGTGCCACTTTTGAAAACTATTCCATTATCACAGAATCATAGAATCAAACAGGTTGGAAAGAACCTCCGAGATCATCAAGTCCAACCCTTGATCCAACACCATTGTGGTTACTAGACCATGGCACTAAGTGGCACATCCAGTGTCATCTTAAAAACCTCCAAGGACAGTGAATACACCCCCTCCCTGAGCAGCCCATTCCAATGCCTGATTACTCTCTCTGTAAAAAATTTCTTCTTAATATTCAACCTAAACGTCCCCTGGCAGAGCTTAAGACCGTATCTGTTGCATAATTACAATTATCTGTCTTGAAAGATAACAAGTGACATAAAAACTTAACAAAATTATCACTTAGCAGGTAGGGTTGTTCAAACTATCACTGCCTAAATGTCAGGGGAAAGACAGTTCTTCTGAGAACAAATGTGCCTTTAGAAGCCACATTTCCTAAATCAAACTGTACAAGAATTTTTAGTATTTTACAGAAGTCTAAATAAATGTGTTTTAATCAAATCAGGCCATTTTCAGAACATTGACCTGTTTTTTTTCTACTGTGGGAAGGAAATTCAGGTCAGGATTTGTCTTGGAATAATTTATGTAGATATAGTTGCACTATGTGTATATAAATAACTCAGTTACACACCCTTTCAGAAACATCTAGATCTATTTTTGTTTAAGGTTGGTGTAGGCAAGATATGAAAAATTGTGGAGAACATTTGCTCTTCAACATAACCACACCTGGATGGACCCAGATTCAGATGGAGTCTGTGCTCTGAACATAGAAGAGTTTGGAGAGAAGTGGAATTCAAACCAATGTCTGAAGCAAATCATGGGTACAAAGACTGAACCTGAACCTATCTGCATTTCTCCTTCAATTTAGGACACTGTGCAGGCAAGAATAAGGGGGGAACGGAGGTAGAAAATAACGTGACACCTGATAGATAGAGACCGCATTTAAATATGGAGATGCTTGGACTCTGCCATGATTTTTGTCAGCAAATACCTTAAGTTCAGGTGTGCCTTTCAGTGCCAGAGAAAAATTCTCTTACTGGCAAACTTGTGTTTTTAAATAAAACAAAAACATGTAAACAATTTATTCAAAAATTTAAAAAAAAATTACTTAGGAACAGAGTAAAATGAAACCATTTTCATAAGAAAAAACATAGAAGTCCGTCATAGAATACTGTTTGCAAAGTAATGTGATTAGATCAGAAAAATTAAGTACTAGCTGCATATAGTATCACCAATATTTTTGCAATTTCTGGAGAGACAAATAAGTAAAGAAACAGCACAAATTAATTATATAATTGATCCAATGCAACCTTCCAAGGAATAATTGATATGCTCTCATTACCATAACAAATAATTCACATGACAAAACTGATACACGACACCTTCTCAGAAGCCAGTTAAAAATCATTACTAATCACGTCATTCTGCATTATGGCAAACAGATGAATAAAAGCCCATTTGTAAAGCATTTAGTATCATCATTTTTCATAGTTCCCTGAATGAAATACTAATGGTCATGTCTCCAAAAAGAAGAAAGAACTATACGCTCATAACATAGTACAGGATTCATAACTGTGAAAAATACAGAGTCTACAGATACATCAACATGATAGATATATTTTTTTTCTAAACTGGAAAGTAATTCATAATTCTTATAGAAACGAGATGACAACAGGACTTCCATGCCATAGACAGACATTAGCCAGCTTTAAATGGAAATTTGAATAATTCTATTTTCAGTGCTTTGCGTTTTCATATTTTGAGGTGATTAAAAGCACTAAATGAATTACATTACAATGACTTTAAGTGGGACAAAATTATCATTCACTTCCCAGGAGGGAAGCTGCTTTTGCAATACATTTTTTTCCTTTTCACAGTCATCCCGAGAAGTTCCTACAGGCATGGAAAGGGCAGCAGCTTTTAAGAAGTCAGGAGAGGGGAAAAATGCATTAGTTAGTTATCTTTAAGAGGGGGTAAAAAATGACATTTCAAAAGGTTAAATTGGGCAAATTAATTGGCAGCACGAAATGGAAAAATCACTCCAATTGAACAAATATCACTTTTTCTTGCAGTTCCAATGCATTTTGTAACATTTTTTGGTTGGCTGTGGTAGATGTTCCCAGACTCAGAAGCCTCTCTTCCGTGAGGTGAGGAAGAGACAGTATTTATTCAAACTAAATGTGTCAAAATTGTATCAGCTTCTTAGTTTGTAGGAATGTCTGGAGGAATAAGGATGAGGACAGACAACTTTTTTTGAACAGAAATTATAAGAGCTTTATGATATTCAGAACAAAGTGTTGTGGGTTTTTGTAAGATGACAGAAACAATTTTAAAATCTAATTTTGGCACAGCATGACTCAGTGATATTCCTTCTGGGTTTTACACCATCATTTCCACTAAGCCCATTTTCTCTGCTTCTTATGTCATTTTTTTTCAAGCAATTTCCCAGCCCTCTTTTTCCCTGGATGAAAGTCAACAAGGGGTAAAAGTCTTATCCTGATATGCCAGAATATACATATGTAATAGATTTAGTTTCTTAATAACCATATTTGAGCCTGAGACTCTGAACATACAACTCATTTATTTTAAGGGAAATGTTCCTATAGTTATACTCTATGTTGTTTATGCAACTAGCATTCCCCCAACTTCAAAGAAATTTGTTTAGGATAAAAATGAAAAGTCTACCCCTAATGCCAAGAAGAAAGCATTTTTCCCCTTTGAACAGCTTTATATGACAGATATTTAAAAAAAAAAAAAAAGTTACCATGTACTTATATTCATATTCAGTATTAAGTGATGTTCAGTTCAACAGTTTTCCAGAGAAAAGAAAAAAAATGTCCTTACAAACAACACACAAAATAGTAATTAAATATGGTATCACTGGAGTCATCCAGAAAAAAATGCGATTTTTGGGAAAACCTAGATAGCTGCAGGAAATGTCTTTGGTAATCTAGTCCTTCTCTGGGAGCCCATACTCACCCATTCCATGACCTGGTGCTTCTCATAATTAGAGCCTTCCTGTCATAAGGATGATATGGCACAAGGAATTGCTCTGCTGGAATATTACATGAGTAAAAAAGGATGGTATCCACTCACATGTGACTGCCACTGCTGGCTTGTACGTAAATGGCTGAAAGATTTCTCTGATGGTTTTGGATAAGAAAAGTATATCAGTCATTATAAGATCTCTGTAGAGATTACAGCTGATACCCACCCTCAGCAGACTTCATTGCTCTGAGTCCAGGCCCCTACGCCTCAGTGACAGCAAAACCCCTCACCATGCTGCAGTCAAACAGGGTCAGCTGCAGTCCAGCGAGTTTGATTTATACACACAGTCAAAAAATCAAAAATTTTGTTCACATTTTTAAATTATCAAAGGCCTAGGGGATGAAAAGCTGTCTGAAGCTTTTATACTGCCAAGTTTCAATGCTCTAGCAGAAAGGTTCAGCCAAGAGAGAGGCGGAAAAAAATCCAGGGGAAAAAAATACTATGCACTTTTAGAAAGAGGGTCCACAGACAGGCTATTGTTTTCAGTGTTAAATAATTTTGATTTATGATGCTAGAGGGAGATACCACCCTGAAGTCTAATGATCCCCCCTCATTGTACTTTGTCTGCACTCCAAGAATCTGTACTAAAACATGTGTGGCTTTCATTTATTTGGAATGAGCAGAAGACACAGGCAAAGCAGAGCTACACAGAGGCAGAAGTGCTGTTCTGCTCACCTTGCAGAAGCTGATGGAAAAGTAGGGCTGCCAACAGCCCTGAGTACTACTGGCCTGCTGAGGCCTCCGGAGAGCAACCTGGAATCCAGTTGGCTTCTTTTCCATGATCCATTTCCAAATGGAAAAATGCCTTCCCACCCATCTTTTGAAGGGCTGAGTGAGCTATGGGGAACTAATCAGAATTTTTACTTCAATTGGAGCTGAATGACAATGTAGTACAGTTTCAACAAGCAACTTTCTTTTTGAATGCCCTAGCAAAGTGAACCTCTCATTCATCAGCAGTAAACTGAGGCTGAGACCAAAGCCAAGTCTAACCAACAACATGCTGGAACACCAAATTTCACAGTTCCATTAATACCTGAGAGACATAATAGGGCATCTACAGGCAAATGGAGTTTGGACAGAGATGTTTGAAGTTACCCCAGGTATGAAGTTACCCCAGCATTCTCAGACAGCTTCGGCATTTGCTCAAAGTGCTTTGTCCATGACTCAGTCTTTACTGGCATGTCTTGACAGATTTATATTCCTAGATTGGATAGAAAACTCCCTTTGTTTGTCTTTTAAGACAAGAATTAGGAAAATCAAGTAGCACCAGAATTCAGTCGTGCATGCCTTAAGGGGCCTTTTCTAGATTTCAGCTTTCACCTAAAAAATATGGAGAGTGGTAGGTTCAGCTAATGCTCTGAGCTATCTGGAGATTTTCAAACCTCCTTAAACTAAAATAGCCTTTGTGACTATATCACTATACTTTACTATATCATTATGTTGCAATTAGAATATGACTATACAGAAATAGAGATTTGTCCTTTAGAATACAAACACAGACCCAAGGACTGCATAACCGAACAATTAATTTACAGTAATCTTGACTACGTGCTTCCCCTTAGAAGATAACTAATAAGATGCTGTGTTAACATTTCCACTTAACCTATTCTATTCCTTTTAAAATATACATTGTCTTGGAATTAGCCTCAAGCTGTGAATACTTTCCAAAGGAAATAATCAGTGGAGAACACCAACAGTGTTAAAATGAGCCTAGCCAAAGAAGCAGCTGAGCAAAATCAAGGATAGTAAATTAGGTGACCTTGTGCTCCATTTCCACCTCTCTGTCTTTGACCTCCAGTCCTTGAGCCCAGCTGTGACACAGACAACTTATGACCAAAGAAAAAAGAATCACTGTATTGCCAAATGTTGCTGTTTCAAATTACAATGAAATCGTTTGTCAAAATTAAGCAAAAGTTATTTGCTTTTGTGATCCCACAGTTATTACTATTCTAAGGAATTGTTCCCTTTGCCTCTCATGAATGGCATGACGAACTGGCAATTTTCTGTCATGAGGAGATTAAAAGTAGAGGTGCACCTTGGAAGCAGAGTTTTCAAAAATCCTCTAAATGTCTTTGAGACACTCAGTAACCGTCCACACTCTGCGAGGGAGCCCAATGGTCAGAGGTGTAGGTTTGCACACCGTAGGTAAGAGATGAGAAACTCTGGAAGCTATTGAACAGTAAATTTTCACAGCAGACCAGCACAAACATATTTAGCACAGGGCTTTCTGCCACCATGAAGTGTCAAAAGAAATTGGAGAATGTTCAGCAAACTGCTCTGTGGTTTGCTTGTGCTCCTTTCTTCCTCTCAGTTTCTCTTTACTGAATTCTGATGAGCCGCATGGTATGAAAAGTATCCTTACATTACACTACAAAGCGTTATCTAAAAGTACTTGACCAAACAAAATTTTTCTGACCTTAGTCTTTTACTCTTGTAGCCTTGTATAAAAAGTCATTCAGAATAGCAGCACAAAAGAAATACTGAATAAAATTTCCACTTAGGTAGCTAATCCCCCGTAGATCAATGTGTCAGACTATAATGTATAGAGGGGTCATTGACCTATATCTTCAGCTGTGTTCCTCAGGATGATAAACACTACAGGAGAGTCAAAACAACAAAGCATAATTAAACAAAATGCCTCATAACAAGCTATTTTCTGAAGAGTCAGAACATATATGCCATTGAAAGTTCGGCATCATCCAAAAATTACAGCCCAGTGGCACATAGCATATGGGTGCAATTTATTTTCTGGGTTAAGGGAAAAGCTTGAAAACACCTGTGATAACAGGTAGCAAATGTTGGCTTTTCTATATGTCCACTAAAGTTCTCATCATTTCTTTCTTAGGGTTCAGTGATAGTTGCTATGGATTCTTTCCTAGAAATATCAGCTATTGTGAAGTCAATAAAATATCCAAAATAAATTAAATTTGGAACTGCTTTCATGTAAAATTTTCTTATTATATTTAACAAATAAACACTGAAACACCAGTCTTGCAAACACACATCTGCATAGAGACCGATCATAAAAAAAAAAAAAAAAAAAAAAAAAAAAAAGGAAATATTGCATTTTTCTCCACAGATGTTTCATAAATTGCTATCCTTTGAACATCAAACAATAGGGTTTGGTCTTGCACCACTGGCATCAGTGGGAATATTGACAGAAGGAAATCTATGAAGAACACTCATAAAATGCAGGTGACTATACCAAAAACACTCTGAGAATGCTGCTAATTAAGCAAGAGTGAAAAATGCTGGTTTGGAAATCAAAAAGAAACAAATGCAATTTAAAAAAAAAAATCCACTCTTGAGCTTTTAAGACTACATTGCAAATATTTGACAGTGTTTCTTTTTTTTTTATTAGAAGTATCACAGAGAGGTGTCTGTGGTAAAGGCACACAAAGATAGTAGTCATATTTTTGTCAATGCTAATATGAAAGACCAGGGAAAATGAAAGAGTTGAGCCTTTCTTGACTAGTGCTGGATCTGGTTAGCTCTTGTTCATCTTGAAAGCTTTGTTTCTATTTTTGTTTTGCTTTTTTTTCCCCATTTTCAAATTATTCATTGTGTTATTCCTCAAGTGCTTAAAGCATGTCTAGACCATTCCCAAACTAGCATTTAATGAAAGCAGGTTATTCTGATTGAAGGATGGTAGCTGCTGCATACTGTGGTTTGGGGTCTGCCTCTCTGACAGCCACATTAAGGCATCTGGTTTTGCCCTTTCATGAGGCCTTCAACATTATTCAATATGGACTGAGAATCACACCTTCTTCAGGGTAAGGAACTGCAAAAGGGGAATATCAGAAAAGCTAGAGCAGATGTAGGAGGCATGATTTATTCTGCCTCAGTGTGAAACAACTACAAAAGAATGTATATTTTATAATGTGTCACAACTAGGTTTGTAACAACATAAACAAAATGCACAGCAGCCGTGCCAGCAGTGATCATAAATACATGTTTAGCATAGCAGCTATAATAACTTCCATATCATCATACAAGAGCAAATTCTTGTCACACTCTTGTAGGTGGAAAAAATATGCTCTCTAAAATGTTTCACATGAAAATTCAATGCTCCCATTACCAGAGAGTGCAGTTCTCACAGGACAAATAAGACTGCAGTCTGAAAACTATTTTAATAAATCAGAAATAAATACACTGCTGTCTATATTCTCTTTAAAGGCTTATTTTGACTCTGGCTCAGGGTTTTGTAGAGCAGATGTGGCAGTGAACATGTGCACACGTTCTTTTTCTTTTTCTGCCTCTTTTTAAACACCATAGAGAGAAAACAAGTAGCACTTGCTCACAGCAGTTCCCAACCCCAGAGGATCCTCAAAGCACTTTCAAATCTCTACCTTTGTTAATAAAGTTAATATGAAGAACAACCAAGTTGAAAACCTATCCAATAAAACAGGAAGTGGATGTAATATGCGTTGGGGGTCATTCCCTTTTCTGCCCCAATGTCTTCTGGGACTACAAGCACAGAAGTAGCCTCTTAGCCTCCTTTCTCTTGTGTGTTTTATCCTCTCATTTTAGACCGTAAGATCTACAACACAGTGAGCTTTGTACTATCAAGGTAACTTTAGGAAAGTCAAACTGATGGAATCATACCTGTTCCAAATATTTGCCCTTTTACCTCATCACATAAAATCGGACAGCTGTGCTTTTACCCTCAGGTTTTATTTTTGCATACCTACACCTCTTGTGCTTAAGACCACCTCTTTTCACTCCTCACCTGCCAAGAAATAGTGAGTAAGAGCAGTTATTTTAGTTGCAGCCTCTGAATTTGGGATGCTTAAAAATATATACCACTCTAAGCTATGAAAATGTTATCCAAAAATGGCTGTTCTAATAGCCCATATGTTTCATCATTTGATAACACTTTGAAGTATCCATGGCCGAGCCCTGTCAGATCCCCTATTGCTGCCTTTGAGGCTGGAGCCTTGCATTTAGGCCTGTGGGGGGAAATGCAACTCTCATTCTCCACAGTTTCTCCCTAGTATTCTTAATTAGTAATTACTTGCCATGGAAAAGCAAGTTTAAGATCTTCCCAGCTGCATGTCTTTATTACTCCTGTATTACTTTCACATCTCACTTGTACTGAATATATGTCTTACTTTTATAAAACTGTTTTTAGGAATATTACTTTCCTAATGTGGTTGTAATCAAACAGAGAAAAGTACTGCTCTTCTGTTCTCTTCAACATCAACACTTCAAATATTAAGCATTTATTCAGCCTTGTATTTCTGATTGTTCACTCCATGTATTTAGTCCTTCCCTTTTCTCACTATCCAGGGAGTCAGGGCTACTGGCTTCTGAAGTCAGTTCAGATGGTTATCTGCAATTTTTCTTTACAGTGCTCTTCGAGGTCAAATCCATTACAGCTTGTGCTCAGACCGACTTTCCACACTTAACTCTGCTGGGCTTACTGTGACACACTCAGCAGTTCACCTCAGAACCTGTTATCCATAGATACAATAGATGTTAAATTTGATACAGAAAAAGAACCTGTTTCCTGTCTCCTTTTCACCTTAAAAAGTCTTGTGAACAGAGTGACATTTTAGATGGGAAAAAAAAAAACAAAACAAACAAACAAACAAAAACACTCATGGTACCAGATGCTAATTAGTATCACCACATCCAAAATTAAATACACCCAGAAAAAATACATAACATACAGTACAGCTGCAGTCAGGAAGTTTAATGACACTGACCATCCCAAAGAGCTTAGAGATTGTGTTTTCTTTGTGTCATATCATATCAACGGGGAAAGAAATGTACATCAGCAAATAAAGCTCCTTAAATATTTGCAGCTGATTTGTAATGGAAATTACAGAGCTAAGATAACGTTATTTTCTTATGCCTCAAAGTCTCAGGTAAACCGGTGTGTATAAGGCTATTTAAAAAAAAAAATACAGGAATAGATTTAAGATCCATCACAGGCATATACTGATGAAACAGCCAATCTCAGGTACCTGCAATTTACATTCCAGTTGTAGATTAATACATCCGCCTTTTGCATCTGAAGGTAGGGGATTCTCTTTCCTCAGTTTTCAGAGGGTTTTTTTCCCTAATCTGATGAAGATGGATATGATCATCATTGTTAGGGAAAAGGCACCAATATGAAAGGAATGAAGGAATTTCAGTCTTTCAAGTGATGTTAATATTCTGAATTTGGTTGGCATTTCCAGGTTCCCCAGCCTCACAGTGACCAGGATGGCAAAGCAGCCCTGATAAGCAGATTGAAAATGGCTCATCCTCAGCTGAACTATTCCAATACTCATCTCTCCTTCACCTAAAACAAACATTTAAAAAAAAAGGAAAGCAGGATGAGGTGAAGAGGCTAAGACTAATACTTTTCGTACCAAGCAAGGTTATCTTGGCATGACTGTGACATCTATATTTTGGAAACAGTAGTGGTTACCTATGACTTCCAAGTACAGTCATAGGACCACTTATCCTAAAGACACCCTGTCTCTCCCTACTTTTCATCACCCACAAGTGGTACGAATTTTGACCCTCTGAGCATTCATCAGCTTCTTCTTCTCGAGCTTGGTGATCCCTTTGGTCTTAAAATGGAGATTTGCTATCATTAATCCAACAGGCACTTTTCTAGCAGTAAGAATGGATGGAAAAAATGGAGACTTAGGGTTTAAAGATAATCTCACTTCTATCTTTTTCAGTCATTTCATAGTGCAAGCTTATCATTCAGAGCTGAGGTGCTCAAAAGTGCCTTAGTTGGGAACGCTAAAAGTTTCCATGCTAACTCTGTAGCTACTTTGCCAAAACCCAGCAAAAACACACAGGAGTGTTTCATGACAATAAAAAGAGTAAAAACTCAGCCCTAAGTGTTAGGAAAGGAAAAGGAAAAATACGTGGCCATATCATCAAAGAACCATAAAGTTCTTTTCTTAACTATTCAGAAAAGTGCCTTTGATTTGCAGTAAAAGGAGCTTTATATCTCAGAGGTACAGTACAGTAGTTTGATTACTATCATGTAACGTGACATTTGCTCAGATAACAACTTTTTTGTGAATGGTTGCAGTCAATAAGCACATAAAAGCCCTGCATTTTGTCAGTGTCTGTGTTATTGCTGCCCTTTGGCTGAAGTAATTATATCTCTTTTCTTTTCTGAAAACTTAGGTAGTGTTTTCTTTCTCTTTATTAAGTCTGTTCTACTTATATTTAATTACTCAAGGTTTGGTAGTCTTCTTATTGTTTGCACTCTTGTGCTAGGAAATGAGTTGCACTAGGCTGGTTAATGTGCTTGGTTAGAAATACTATATTGGGTAAAATTATTTGGATGGATAAGCAAAAAAAAATTCACTTTCCCTTTGAAATTCAAATATTATTATTCAAAAATACATATTTTACAAGTATATCATACTCGAGTTTCTAAATAAGTGCTATATACTACCTGATCCCCAATAGGTGAAGTATTAGCTACCTAACTGTGCAGTCCCTTCCACCTTACTCAGGTGTTAGCAGAAGGTCTAGAGGAGGAGATAAGAGGTTTGGAATTTCTATTGGATATACACCAGAGGATTAAAACAGAGAGAACAGAACCTGGAAGACTTGTATCTCTTTCCTGGTTTTGCCATATACTGCTTTTGTGGCCCTAAATAAACCATTAGATCCTTATGCCTCACACTGATAAATGGGAGTAGTATTTTGCACACACAAAAAAAGTGTTTTGCACTTTTTTAGGCACTGTGTTTGCAAACTGCATTGAGGTCACAATTCTATACTCTAAAAATGAATTAAAAAAAATCAAATTTACCTCATCTCAAAAGAGAAAGTCCCAACTGAGCAAACTGCTGATACATATATGACTGAAGTCAATTCAGTCACTTAAAGCTGGGGATATTCTTAAAGAGTTTACTGATTCAGGGCCTTAACCTCTCAGGAACACACTGATTCGTAGCTTGAGGTAGTGGGTTTTTTGCTGTTTCTTTCAGTGCATGCCTGTTTATAAAGATTTCCCTGTCTGAGTAGACCTTATGGCCTTCACTGTGCTGGGCTTCTTCTCAGTAATCCAAACAGTTTATAAAGATTTCTAAATACGTAATTAAAAACTTTTACATCTAGCAATTGGATCTGTCAAGGGATTGAAATGGGAGGAACACAAACTTTTTTTGCTTAGAGTTTAATGGCCTGAAGTACAGATGCAATATTTGGAAAAATCTGTTTGAAAGTTGTTTATGGATTCCATAATGAATGTGAAGAATTACAGGTTTTTTCCTGATCTTTTGCTTCCGCAATCAGATAAGAACACTAAGACAGGGGAGAAGAAAAGGTTTGAGGTGGCACTGAAGAAACAGAGTAGAAGGAATAGAATGCTCTTTAAATGGAGCATCATGGACAAGGAGACAGCTCAAGTAAAACAGGTTTTTAGCTCTGCTGCTGAAAGCACTGAAGAACAAGGCATTTTTTATGATGTTCTACCAGTATGGCAGGCCTGATGAGATATTTAATTTACAGAGGGCTGGGATGCTTATAAAGGTATGCATGTCTCCTTCCCTGTACTGAAGTGAGAAGAGAGAAGACCAGGAGCAGAAACAGGAAACTACTGCACTGCATGGAGGGAAGAGACTCTTCAGTTGGG
Organism: Myiozetetes cayanensis; assembly: GCF_022539395.1. Classification (NCBI taxonomy): domain Eukaryota; kingdom Metazoa; phylum Chordata; class Aves; order Passeriformes; family Tyrannidae; genus Myiozetetes; species Myiozetetes cayanensis. The sequence continues at coordinate 71,696,962 of NW_026087411.1, read as the reverse complement.
AGTGAAGGTCAGAAACAGATTAAAGGAATCCAGCACTGCACACACACATGAGCTGGTTTGCTGTTTCAGATAGATGTGCATTCTTCTTGCACGAGGCACGGCACATTTATATCTCTCAACCTGGAAGCAGCCTTGCATGTCTCTCCTGTTCCTAATTACCATGTTTGCTTCAAGAGGTGAGCTGAAACCTCAAAATCCTCAGATGCAGGAGTCATATGGGGCTAAATCTGGTCTGGACTGCCTTGGAGACCAAGGATGGTGGGCTGTAGGATGCTATGTCTCTGAACAAGGAATGGGGTTGGCAAGAGGAGGTGGGAGCACACAGGAAGGGGAGAGTGCTGTGGCCTCCTCATGTGGAGCAAAGCGTTTGGACGAGTTGCACTGCAACCCAAGCATACGGGATCTGGGGTGCCCAGCAAACAGGCAGCCAACAGGGTGCCCGGGCTCCACAGCACAGACCCGTTCTCCCTCTTTGGCAATCACCTGGCATTTTCTCATGAGACGAGAGCATTAACACCTTTGCAATATCCTTGCTGAGGAGAATGGAAATGGATCCTGTCGTGGTTTTGCCCACCAGCCCATCCCTGGGGCTGAGGATGGTTTTGTCCAGGTGATTTCCGGACAAAAAACCAATCAAAAAGTTCAGTGACGCCTTTGCTAATTACATCTTTAAGAAAACGGAAGAGAAGGTTGTTGCGCAGTTGAAATTAAGAACAGCAGCCATGTAGGAGAGAAGGTAGCGGGCCCGAGGAGGGCCAAGGCCCCCTCCTCCCCGGCTTGGGCCGGGGGGGGCAGGTGCAGCACTGAAACCTCCCTTCTCTCTTGTGAGAGAGTGAAGAAAAAAAAAGTTTAAAAGATGAACTGCTTAAATGAGAAACCACTGCAGAAGAATTCCAGCCATGAGATAACAGAATTTCCAAGGTCAACGCTGGCAGCTGAAGCTGCAACAAAAGAGAGAAGAAAAGTTCGAAGGGGGGAGAGCTGCTTTTTCTCCCTTTCACTCTCCCTCCCTTCAGCAGGGTAAAGACTGAAAAATAAAACCCTGCCACCTGTAGAAGTTTGTTGGGGTGAAGAGACCCCCCATGCGGCTCACAGAGGAGCTTGTGGATGCACCAGAGATTTGTGACTTTAACAGAGAGAAAGCCTTATGCTGGAGTAAAAGCGGCTCAGATGAGGCAGAGTCCTGTTAAAGACTTTGTGACCCTCAAAGGGATCGATGCTTATGCTGGAGCGAGACGGCTCAGATAAGCTTGGGATCTCAGTGAGAGATCCATGCTGCTGCTGTTGAAGATTTATGACCCTGACGGGTATTAGAACCTACGCTGGAACACAAAACGGTTCAGGTAGGGATGTTGGGATCCATGTGTGGGATCCGTGTTGCTGGTGCTAGAGAGAACCTACGCTGGAGCAGAAAATGGCTCAGGTGGGATATTGGGATCCGAGTAAGGGATCCAGACTAGACCCATGCCGAGAAGTCAATCAAGGACTGTTCTCCCATGGGGAGGGACCTCCATAGGGAAACAGGGGTGAACTCCTAAACCATTATCCCCTGTAACCCTGTGGAAGAAGATCCATAGTAAGCAAGTGTCCCCTTGCAAGTCTATGGAAGGAGACCCTTCAGGACCTGGGTAACCCTCAGCCTTCGGTTTTAACCCAGGAGGGGGGTAGGCCCAGCCCTGGAGGCCAACACAGAATAAGAGAGAGAGATAAAGAAGTTCCAACTGCGACGAAAGTGCTGCAGAGTTACTGGAGAGAGAGAAAGCTGGAATTCTGAGAACAGAAAAGGACTGCTTCTCCTTGGACTGATATAAAGGGAGGTGGGGGGAGAAGTATCTTTTGTAAATACATAGTACTTTTTACTTAAGTAAAATTATTGTAGATATAATTCTTTAGTTTTAGTTTGTTAATAATAAATACTCATACTTTTTTTAATTCAGTCTCTTTTTGTCTGCATAAACCTTCTCTCAACTAGTAGTAATTGTATGTAAGGGTATAAAAGTAAATTGAGCCAGGACAAAACCACGACAATCCCAAGGAACATGTTGTTCTGGCTTCCACCTAATGAGAGCTGAGAAATACCTGTGTGGATGCTGTGACCTTTGCCAGTACCCAAACCATGCAAATTCCACAGGAAAGCAAAGGACTTAAGTTTCCATTAGTCTCAAGCTGGCTTCTTTTACAAGCATAAAAATCCTGTTTTGAAGCAATGTTCATTCACCTGTTTTCAAAGAGTGCCAAATGGACACATTGCAAAGGAGAGACACTGCATGACTTTCCAAATTAAACTCCTACCATCTGGGAGCAGAGTAATGGTTTTCAGCTTAGCAGGCCAGAGGGTTCATAAAGCAGCCAGAGGGTTCATAAAGCAGCCCAAGAGTATAACAGGGCATTTCTCCCTTCAGGAGCAACAGAATTTTGTTGGTCAGCTTTGAATGATCTTCTGCTGCACTGTAACACACCTGTCAAGAGGTTTAACTAATATTATGCTTTCTGAGCATACTTGCATTGACTTCTCTGATAAGCATTACCTACAAATCATGCACGCAAACTCACCAAATATATGCTAAACTTTTTCTCAAATAGCTGTTCTGCTCCCTTTCCTGTATCATACACATTGATGTTTGTTGCATATTTAGCAAAAATCTATATAGCTGCACCACAGATTTTGAAAAATGCCCAATGTCAGCATGAAACACGAGTAAGAAAAGACGTAGTGTGAGGGTTGTTTCTGGGCTGAGGTACACGATAATAGTGGCTTAAAAAGTTGTGCATCAATCTGAGGCATTCACTTGTGTGCACACCTTCCACATGACCATACATGAGATGGTGAGGATGAGATAGGCACAGGGACATTAAGAGCTGCTCAGTAGACATGCAGCAGCATGTTAAGCTGCCAAAGCATGATTCTGTGTCTGAACCTAACTACATAACCTGTGCTGTGTTAATGCAGAGGTTTCCCATTACTATCTGTTTATATCAGTATAAGGTGATGTTATTAGGTATAAAAAAATCAGTCAGCAGTTCTAAGAGTGTTTTTATCCACTCTTTGTATTGCAGCTGCATGTAAGAACTCCATCTGCAGTGACGACTTTGCCATGTTAGACATACAGCAAAGCCCCTGGTGGGAGATGACAGTCCCTGGATTAAGGGCTGAAAATTTTAAATAAAGACACAGATGCAGCGGGCAGAATTGCCTCACCTAACTTTAAACATTTAAAAACCAGCTTGGAGCCTGAGCTAGTTACTTATGCTACCTTCAAAGAAAAAGTCATGTACATAGAGGAGGCATTTTTCTCAGTTGTCTTAGACACTGCTTTTACCTGAGATGAATCCCTGCTTCTGTAAATATAGGAAGAACCCAGACAATTAGATTGACACCCAGCCCTTGTAGGACTGAGGGTTAGGAAAGATGTCTCTCCCAGTAAGAACATGAAACAGGGACATTACACCCATGCAGCTGACAGAGAGCTGGGGCACAGGGAAAATACCATCAGTTGCCCAGGAGCTGTGCAGTAGTCCCAGATCTGAGCCCAAATCCTTTCAGCAACAAAGTTACAGGTCCTTCTTCTAGCTGTTAGAGCTCGGGAAAAGGCAGCTTCACAGAGCTGCAGGACTCAGGGCTGGCCCTGTTGACGTGGTATTTCGTCTGCTCAGCCCCAAAGTGGAGTCACAAGGGTCCCCACTGTGCCTGCAGTTCTCCGTGAAGGATGTCCTATTTCACACACCAAATGCGTGGTTGGTTCCCCACGAAGCAGAATAATTCATCATGTTTAGTAAACCAGGAGCTCAGATGCATAATGCTAACCACTATTAACCACGGATCAGTTGCTAAAAAACAAGACAGTTGATTTCAAGGAAAGGGAAGAATAATGAGTGACTGCAACATTACCCACAATTAATTATCATGGTTGTCTGTTTCAAAAAATTACAAGCCATTTTTTGGTTTTAATGGCAGTGTTGATGCCCACCTTCTGCCTAACTGTGCTGAGATCTCCCTGAGGTGTGCACTGCTTCTTCCGTTGCTTTGTGGACTCACATTCAGAGAGCCATTTGGCCTGTAAACTTGCTAGATTGTCTGTAAACACGGTGAAAGAAGACAGTTACTGCATGAAACCAGAGAGCACACCTGCATGCTAATGAGTTAAATGTCAGGACGGAAACACAAGACCAACACTCCATGCTACCCTTCAGAAAAAAAAGATTTACTTCTCTCACATTTCAAACAGAAAAATACAGTGTAACTTCTTGTGTCAATACCTAATTTATTTTGCAACCAATAACTAAATGCATATTACTTGAACTTCTATTTTAATCCGCTCTTGTGCTTTTCATAGGTTCTCCCTGCCCTACAGGTACTGTACTGTCCAGATTGGTTACAATATTTGCTGTCTGAGGCTGCTGTACACTTAAAACTCTATAACGATGAAAGTGTTTGGACCACGAAACAGCTTTCATTCCCCTCCAAATGCCCCCAAGTTATTTATTTTCCTATTTTAGTTTTATTTTACCTTAAACTGAAAGGATTTCTAGTACCAGTAAAACTGAAGACAGTATGAACTATAATTCATTTAGCTTTTTTTTCCTCTTTTAATCTGCATTGCACCTGTGATAAAAATCAACAATGTCATTAAAGTCAAGGCTAAGGCTGCAGTCAAACTTTGATACTCCCACAACAGCTAGGAATTACAGCAGCACAGAGCACACAGGACACACATCAGGATAAATGGAGCTGTTGATTACAGCATGTGACAATGCAGTGTATTTGCAAGCTGATTTCAGATTTCTGCAATGCAGACCCTAAGAAGCAGAAGAGAAACTTTCTTTTACTCCTATAGTGCTTTTGAGGCTGATTCACTTTGGCAGTGATTGAGAGTTATCATAAGATGGCTGTTTGACCATCCATGTAAAATGAGATGGATTTACTTTATTTACGTGGTGGGCCTATCCTTCTTCGTAACTGATGAGTGCCTGAAGCACAGAATAACTTCTCACAGATGATATAAACTGGCAGTTATGGGTGAATTTCTACGTTCTACTTTTTAGTTTTTATAATACTGTAAAAGACAGTACTATTCTCCTCAAGCTCCGTTCATGCATAGCCTCAGAGAACTTCAGTTATGTCTCACCAGCAAATGCCATGGAAGTATTCCTGTGCCTGTGAGATTAGCCTGTCGCACCAAGGCCATACACAAAATGAGGAGGGCAGAGCAGGGAAGAGAATCTACCTAATCTCCCATCCACCTCTGTGCTTAAGCCACCAAGCCATTCTTCAAACACAACAGTGAATGTAAATTCTTACCATAAATTATGCGGTTAAATTTCAGGCATGGGTGCTGTTCAGAAACCACCTCCAGAATTAGGTGTTGCCAAAAAGAGTATTCCATTTTAATTTAAATACTACATCACTTGTGCCCCATCCCTGTGTGGCAGCTGTTTCCTAATGCAAGTTTCAGAAGGGCGTATCCAAGCCAGACCTAATGGAGGCAGCAGAATTAAGGTAGCTGAGCAGGTTTTTTTGTCTGCTCTTCAATTATCTTGTGTCATTTCCAGCTCACCATTTGCCCTCCAGGACCATACCAAGCCCTGAATTTCACAAAGAAGTACAGATTTGCTAGATGATAGCTAAAGGGCCTTTATCCCAGCACCCAGCAAGACTCCTTGCGTTCCCATAGAGGCTGTGACTCTGAAGTGCAGTCCAGGCAGAGACAGAGCAGACTGCCCACCAAATCCATGCAAGCACCAATACAGAGGGCTGTGCAGGGTTCCTGGAAACCCTGTGGGCTGCCCTGCTCTCTAGACTCTTGTGGGCAAAGGAGGCTTATGAACAGTGACCCCACACTGACTGTTCCAGAAGAGGTAGAGGCAGGTCAGATCAGGTCACTCTACCTTCGCTGTGCAGACACAACTGTGCTGCTTTCCCTTCCCTCTTGGCAGAATAGGGGAAGGAATGGTGGGGCTTGTAAATCTGAAAGTATTTTTCCTAAGTATTTTCACAGCACCATCCATATGACTAACACATGGCACCCCCATCCATCCTGTGCTTCCATGCTGTCTGAAGCACTGCTCTCCTGGAAGGAGATAAGAAGGGGGGAAGTTCTCCAGTATTTCTGAGGTGCAGAGATAACTTGGGGCAGCAGCTCTTTCTTCTGCAGTCAGTTTCAGGGGAGAGAATATTTCCAGCAAATGAGGTCCCACTTTTCCTCCCATTGCTGAGGGGGAAACTGTTGAAGGAAGAAAAAACTCATCTCTGCTCCTGGGAGGGTACTGACCTCCTCTCCACGGGAAGCACGCAATTATTTACAGGCCCTTTACAATGCAAACTCTGGTAATAAATGCACACTGAAGGCTTTTAAGACTGAGTGTTATTGAACCACTGGGCTGACAACAGCAGTGATAGTCTGTTGTGTAAATACATACACAGGGACTGTTCCAGGTCCTCCTTCAGCAGTCTCAGCATGCAAACAGAGTGCTTCAACACCCAGTGTGAGATGATCATTTCTGATTCTTCCATTTAGAGAATTCCCCAAAGGTGGCCCTGGGCCATCTATTTTTTGGAACGATGTCAGCATTATGCACACTCAGCCCAGAAGGAGACAAAACTATTTTTGCCAGCCAGAAATAAATCTCCAACACTGTAGCCCTATATATCTACTGAAAATACAGACATTGTCTCTGATATGTAATAGCTGTGCAGATGGAGAAATCTCCTTAGCGGTTTTTACTGCTTCTGTGGAAAATGGGGCATGACTGTCCCTCGGCTGGGTTTGCTCACAGGCAGCCCCTGCCTCCCTTCTCTCCCTCCCCTTGTTCTCTGTAGTGGCTGGCAGTGCTCCCAGGAGGCACACGTCCTGCCGCTTCACTGCATTACCTAAACAATCCCTGGTACAAAAGCCCTGCAAGCAGCTGAGAACCTCGATATTTCTTCTCTTTGCCTTTGTTTACCTCCCAAAACCAGACCTGCTAATTAGGCTTTGGGATTAATGCAAGCTGCACAAGACTGTGGCCCTAGACAGCTTCTACACTCCTGCCTCCTTGCTGCATAAAAGGGCAGCCTAATTAATTGGCTTTATTGAGTCTCTTTTTGGGTGCAGGGTGTTGATGCATCAGCTAGTAAAAACAGAAGAGAAGCTAGCACTTACAGAAAATGACAATATCAGGAGTAGGCAGGGTGCTTTGTGTTATGTGTCACAGCTCATAACAGAGAGCAGTGGTTGATATCTTTATTAGCTCCTGACTATTAGCTCCTGTGTGTGCACATGTGTGTGCATCTGCCTGTGGCCCTGAGGAAAAAAAAGACCAGATGTGTAGAAGGTAACTTGAACACCTTAATATACTTCTACATCCTATTGATTGGAAAACTATTGTAAAATAGATATTGAGAGTTTTAAAACATATTGCTGTACATGGACAGCAGTGTATAAACAGCCTTGAAACAAATTATATTTTAATGCTGTTTCACTGAAATTCTTTTTAAAATTGCATATTTGTAAGTGTTTGGCTTAAAACAGCTTTTGCAGATTCTGATAATATAATGAGGTCAAGCTGCAGTCTCGCAGATGAGTACAGTATAAATGAACTTATGAAAACTAAATTCAACCATTTCCTGAAGAGCATAACTGGGAGAATATACCACCTCCAAATGCAAAAAGAAAATTATCAGGAGATATTTTATTCATATAAGAACCACCACAGAGCTAAAGAAAAGGGTACATGCAGCTTTTTTAAAATGTCAGAAATCCATTTCTCAGTGTTAAGGATCTCTCAATGACCACTTCATAATTAATCAGTGAGCTACTAACATTTACTCAAGAAACTAACCTGCCTTTTATTTATATCATATCCATATGTTGTTCAATTGGGTGAATCAAGTCTAAATGAGAAAATTTTGAAAAATCTTAACGATATGACTATTGAAAGCTAAGCATAAACAGAACTGTTCAGTGAGGTCAAAGAAAACCTGAGTATTCACTCCAGGGAGTATCTAGCTGTGTCATCTGTTCTGCTGCCATTTTAGCCTGTTATACTGCAAAAATCTTCCACACATGTATATCCTCCCATTCTGAATTAGCTTACTAAGAACCTTGGTCCCAACCTTCACTGATTCCCATAGGAGCAAATTCTCTACTTCTCAAAGGTTTTTCGTTCTCTTTTATTAATCAATTTGTTTCTGCAAGTGAATTACTGCAAACCTAGACTAAAACCACACCTGCTTCAGTAGACACTGTGTAAGCAGCTTCTTACAGCTCTGTAAATTTATTTCCATATTGACCTAATTAACATCTCTTCTATTTAACTTTTAAGTGCTCGTGCAATAAGATGAAGTTAGCTAAATACCATGAAGCATCCATGGTATTTAAGCCAATACCAGCCAACTCGCTTAACCAAGTAGGCACAGATCTCATATTTTGAAATAGAAATGCTTAAGGAATTTATGCTCTGCTTTTTTAAAGTATGTGAATTTACTTAACAGAAAGCCCTTCAAGAATTAGATTAGACAGTCTTATAAAACCAACGGTTTTAATAAACAGTCTTATTCATACTCTGTTCCCAGAAACACAGTAGCACTGATACTGTAAGTTTTAATAGCAGTTCAGGATGTGCTATTTTTTTCCCCTTCTTTTTTAAAAATATGTTTGGAGCCTGTTTCAAGAGCTTAAGATTTAATCTGTAAATTATTTTTAAAGAGAACTGTGGTGATTGATGCAATATCAGAGACTGCATATTTTTTAGGGTTCTTCTTTTGTTAGATGCTGTCTTAGAGCAACACCTAGTGGTATACTAGCTCTGCACCCTCCCTCAAAATAACTTGTGATGCAAGAGAAATTCCTATGATAATTACTTATGACAGGTTTACACACACACACACACACACACACACACACACACACACTCTCTGTCACTCTGTGGAGGCATTCCCAGCCAGTCTGGGGTGCCACTTACAGACCTTTATAGTACTTTCATTGTATTCAGAGTGTAATCATTAAAAAGTCTGAACTTAAAAGTGGCAAGAACTGTTGATTACCTTACCTTCTTTTGCTCAGCTGCACCCATGTTAAAACTCTACTTCTTTTGTCTTACTTCATCCAGAGGAAGTTTATTTTCTGCATAAATTCCTACATTCAAAAGGAAAAATATACATTAATATTCTTTCCTGATACAGCAGTCAGTTTCTGTATTTGTACAGCTAGAAACTAAGGATTTGTCACCCTGACTCAGGCAGTCAGTTTTCACTATTTTCTGTGATCTCCTTGATTTCATTAGGAATCAATCTTATTCAAATAATTTCACATTAAATCAATTTCAGTTACATACTTAGGGAGTTGTAGTTGTACCTGAGACTCTGGTTGTAAAAATTGCTTTTGTGTCTTCAAGATGCTTTTCAAACATCCTCAACCCACCATGTAAGTTATTCAGGTTGAGCCTATGCTCTCTAAAGAAGAAGAAAATTATTCTGGGTTTAGACACATTCAAGTACCGGTCAGTAACTAATATCTAAGAGAATGTTATTTAAACAAAAGGATTGAAATAATTTAAAAAGAAAAAATATTTCCAAAGTTAAATTTGCAATAATGGTTAAGCTTAGTTCTCCTAAAATGTCATAGAAACATTTTTAAATAGTTGAAATCAGCATTCAAGTAGTACAATTTTGTAACCAAGTTTTTACGATAGGTAAAACTGAAGGTAAGCATCAGGTGAGATCGTGTGTAAAACTCTGACTGGAGTGATTAGCTGTTTTAGCAGCAATTTTTCAAATGCTGAAAGATTTTTCCCCTTTTATTGTGGTTAACCATTTTTGTACAATGTTTCATTCATTGAAAGTATAAAATTGAGTGGGATTGAAAGGTAATACTTTGTCTTCCACATCCAATCTACAAACAAAAACAAGCCATGAAAGAGTTAAAGCTAATTGTTGAAACGTCTTGGGGAAAATGTAACCACAAGAAACTAGTTTAATACACTAATTACAATGAATACTTTCTCATTAATAAATCAATTAGCTCAAACCACAAAGTGTTTTAATTGAAAAACATGCCACCAGTTATTAAAAGTAATTTTATTTCATTAACAAAAAGAAAAAAGAGATGCATTTTCTGCAATTAAATATAATTCCAATTGAATAATATTTCCATTTCCATTTACAGTAGTTTGACACAAAGAAAAAATTAAAGTGCATGACAATAAACAAGAAATATCACCTAACATTATAATAATAAAATTGTAAATTAAGGAGTAGCAATGTGTAGATTTAATGTGTCATTTACATTTAGTAACAAATCAACATGTCTATAATTAACAACAAATAATGATCAAGTATTTCTGAAGAAAATAATTTGAAGAGAAAATCAACAATAAAAGACTAAAACCAGTAATTATTTCAACTGAAATTTTTTGCGTCGTGATAGAAATCATGGCTGAAAACACTTTGTGTATAAATTCTTGCTAACATGTGCTATATAGACTATTTTTAAGCAACAGTATTATTTTTTTTTGCTTTTCAAGTCTCTTCAGGTCCAACTGAGCCCAACAGACAAATTTTTAACAGCATGTCTATGTGTTTGACACAAACTAAAGAATCCATGACAAACATAGCACTAACTCAATGGCTGAGAAACACTGGATGGTGCCTAAAGTAAAAAAAAAGGGGGGAAAGGGTACCAAAGCCATAGAAACCCTCAAAATAAAGAAAAGGCTAGAGTGAGCAGTTCAGCCATAGGCAATATGCTGAGTGAAGGAGAGGTGAGCTCATTTGCTTCGCTGGTAAGCCCAGCTTTGATGGGCACTCCTCAGGAATAAACAAGACATGCTTGCTTTGTAAAGGTATCAGAGTAGCTGAACAACATTTTAAAACCTCAATATATTGTTGAATCCAGCACAGTCTAAATTATAAGCTCTGGGTCCTCCACATCATTCTGGCATGCTTCATGATTTCTGTGAAACCTCGGAAAAAGATGACCAGGTCCACTTCATGCACATATTAGGATACATTTTTAAAGACTGGCAATAACTCTGTCCTGTGATGAAGAGGTTATTCATACCACACATCTTTAGCCACATAATTTAAACATGTATTCTCTCTAGGTTCTGGCCAGTAGCCAGAGGAGAGAGAAACTGTTTTTTTCCTGGAGGTGATTCAGACTATGCAAATCAGAGCTCTCTGAAGAGCTTGACAATAGGAAGAGTTTGGATAATAGTGTGATAGTATCTGCTGCCTAAGACTGGATCATATGAACACTGCCTTAATTTCTTTTTTCATACTGATTCAGATGCTCATTATGAGCTATTGTACTCGTACAATTTGAAGAGTAAAACTTGGTTTGGTTTGAAACATTTCCTTTTCCTCCTATCTGGACAAAAGAGTTGGATTTACTTCACATATTTAAATAGGATTCTTTTATAACCCAAAGGCAGCTGAAGGGATTCTACTGAATCCAAATAGTCTCTCAAGCATGGAAAGCTATGTCATAAAGGTCAATGTTACAGCATTTAATGAAAGTACAATAACAGAATTTTTGTAACAGAAATTGATCTGAAACCTCCTGATGACTTTTCTGTAAAGCATTAGGTTGAAGACCTTTTCAGATATACCTTTATTTAAATACATACTGAGTGTAAGCATCTTTGGAAGTTGAATTATTGAGTCTGACAAATCTGTAGATTATAAGCATATGCATTAAGACAGTTTGAGAATACGTAACTGCTACAGCTAAGTGCATTCAGAAGTCTTTGTGCCAAGTATTATATTACAATTCCTTCACCTTTTCAATAACTTATTATAAGAGGAAAGCGTATTTAATGATTTTCAGTGTTCAGTGTCTGAGACAATTCACTAAATTGCAACCTTAACATTATAAATTTAGTATTGCATCACTCTTCTTAAGATCACTGCCATTAGCTTAGTTTTGTTTGTGTTTTTTTTGTTCTCAAGTCAGTACCACAGGAAAGAGATTTAAAAAGTCTGAAGTCCCTGGACTATGTGGAAGAAGAACTAGCTTCCCTATCTTATCCTGTGTTACAAAGCTTAGTAACCTGACAATACTATTTTCCAACAGACATGTTTTGTTAGATTTTGAGCCAATTAAATAAACAAATTATTAAAATTGTATATTATTGATTTTAAGTGTAGGATTCTGATGGTTCTCAGAAGAACTATATTAAATCAAAGCCATTAATAATCTAGGAATATTATTGTGTATTTAGTGACAATTATTATGTAGCAAAGCATTCTTCTAAATGAAAAATAGCCCTGATTTACTGAGTTAGTATAGACTTAGTATGGAAGGTATTGAGATACCCCACTGGTTTCCAAATACCCTTTACACTATGAAAAAGCACCTATTGATACTCTTGCAAGCTTTGAATAATGTGGTAAAACACTATAATTATACATGTTACCTCTTAGTAATTCATATTTCTTCATAAAAGTCCAATAAACTATACCATGATAAGACCAAACAACTCCCATGACTTTGGTTATAAGTCGTTGTAAGACCAGTTGATCTGATTTGCAGATTTCAATCACACGTGGAAAAAAGGGTAGCAGAAGTTCTTGTTGACTGAAGGGCTAATGAAGAAAAAAATAAAATCTGAAACTTTATAATACATGAGGTAAAATTTCTGATGGCTGAACTATACGGAGAATCAAACTAAGCAAACCTTAAAATCATATGGCATTTCTAATTCCCTACATCCTCCAATTTGAAAGAAACTGAAAATCTGTAAACTTCCTAACATTGTCCTATAACTAAAACAATCACACTCTCAAAAAGGATTGTTGCTTTATTTATGCTCTGCAGGAACACCAAGGAAAAGTAAATCTTTTTAAAAAATAATTTAGACTTGAGAATAGAATACTTGAAAAATGCCAGTATGGTATTTTTCTCTCATGATTCTCAGAAATATAATGTTTGCCCATTGGAAGGATAGAAATAGGTCAGGGGCAGGAGGGGATCACCTGACACCAGCCAGTAAACATAAAAAAAGGGAGGATAAGAAATCATCCAAAAATACCAAAACCAAATAAAAAATCTCAAGCGGTTTTTATGATAAACAACACAGATGAAGAACAGTGCAAAGGATCATTGGTGGGTATGGGAAGGGGGATGTGGATATATATTTGTATGTGAAGATAATTTGTGCTAAAATTTAATTTCCTCTAATCCAAAACGACTAAAATTTCTCAAACCCCACCATGTTTCAATCCAGATTAATTTAAAATAAATTTCAGAAGGTTTAGAACAGCTTTTCCAAATTCATTTCTGCTACATGTCATACACTCAGTAGCTCCTTAGTCCACAGCTGATGGTAATGTTTGGCCAGCTGTGTGCAGAAAGAGAACTGTGTCTTCCCTCAGAGTTCAGTTTTGGAAATAACTGACACACAGGGCAATTTAGGGCACAGCTTGAGATGCCTTAAAAATGTCTAATTTTCAAAAAATACTATTTTTCTGCTTTGTTGGATGCCCCACAACTACATGTAAAATCATGAAGCAAAATTGATATCTTGCTCTACATAGTCCCACTCAAATAGGTCATAATAAGCTTGCATCACATCCTACATCTTGAAGTTTAAGCAAGCACTCACCACAAATTATGGAGTCCTCCTGAACCAAAAATTCACTCAGCACTTTATCAGGAGAGAGAGAGAATCTCAGGGATGAGTACTGAAAGAATAAAATAGTTACAATCTTTCCAAGACATGATCATAAGTTGCTTTACTAAGCATGGAGGTTTAACTACTAATGACAGACAGGTGATGAAATTCTCATGCACTAAGAAAAAGTTATAAATTTATATCACCATCTGATGCTATTTGGAAAAATCTACTAAAATAATATGGGCCATTAACAGTAAATATTTATAATGTGATCTCATTTAAAATTGTACACTATATAAAATCTACTGGTTAGCCCAGTAGAGTACATAAATATAGTCAGCTGATAGCTCTTAAATGCAAAGTCTGTTTGCATGCATATGTATACACTAAGAAGTGTGAGAGAGAAGCTAGAAAAAGTATGTCACACATCCATTTTATTAAAAAAAAGGATGTTTTATTATTTGGCTTGATTGGATTATTTGCGTTGAATAGACTCAGGCTAGTATTCTGCATCTGCAGAAATCCTAGCAGTGTAAAGTGACATTGAATAGGTCTGAAAGCCATCTACTCAGTTCCTACTGTCATGGCAATGCTTTATAAAATGTTGAGTTTCATCAGCTCCTGAATTGAAAAGATTGATTTGCTTGTCGTGTTGAACAGAGTCTAAAAGAAGTTTAAGGAGCGGTTGACCCTGAGCAGAGCTGCAGCAAAGTCTTCTGGGCATCAAGCAGAAGGCAGTTCAAGATTTCCAAGATAATTCCATTTGTCTCAGTTATGAAAAACATCAGCATAACTCACTGTGGATTCACTTAAGAGGACTTTTCATAATTAAGACTTAGAGAAAAGCTTCTTTAAAAGCTGTATTTTCATAAATACATTAAAATCTCTACTTGCATATGCAGAAAAAAAGAATCAATATAGATTTGGTTTTGTATTACATTTTCATTCTTATTTTCACTTTTAAATACAGTTGTTCAGCTTAATTCACACTGGGATTCTTGCTGAATGAAGGAAAAGAAAAATTGAATTCATGTTGGCATCCCAGGGCAGATGTGCCTGGTGGCCATTCACCCCTGCCAGCACTTAATGATGCACAGTCACACATCTCAAGTTGGCAGGGGTGGGAGGAGGGTGTCCTTAAGGGATGCAGTTAGAGCCTACAACACTCAGAGGAATTAAGCATCTACTGCCTGCTTGCACCTCTCTGACCATGGACATCTATAAATCACAAGTCTAGAACAACTTCCTCCCAAAAAAGAAATCCCCAGTTAAGTCAGTACCTAAACATGATAGCAGGTTTAAAAGTCTTTTTCTGACTACCCACTTTTCAGTGGTCTGAAGTAGTCTCAATTTATTAATTCCTGGGCACAGGAATTAATCTAATTCTATCTATGTGTGCTGAATTTACTCAGATGTCATCTCAGACATTTACAAAGTTTTAAAAAGCAATTAAGGCTACGAAAAAACCTCACAGCTCACATATAGTCCTCACTGCTCTGTAATGTATTTCTTTCAAGGGTCTTGGCTAGGGGTCCCTGAAAGAATTACGACTAGAGTTTTGTACACTTGGATTGGGGTGAGCTGAATTTATTTTTTTTTTCAGATAAAAATACATAGTTAAACTGAAATTTGTGGACATGTCCATTTCTCTGAGATTTTCATGAGGAGTAAAATCAAATGAAAGTTGCATCAATAACGCTGAAACTGGTGCACTTAGGTTTGCTCATTATATAATACTTGTTATATATCACATGTATGTATATAAATATAGGTAGCCCCTGGTGGTCTGAGTGAGGTTAGGCGTACGCGCTGTCACCACCACCCGGGCGGATGGAGCTCCCCGTGGGCTGGCAAGCCACTACGCCATGTCCATCTAGGCTACGCTGCCTCCGCCAGCTCGCCGGCAGATGGACTAGGGTGGGTGGGCTTGTCTCACCTAAAAAATCCAATGCGCAGGCTGGAAGGTGTAAAGACCTTCCCCGGATCTTCACTTGCGAAGACTGGCCATTATATATAAATATGTATAAAAATAGTCATGTAGTATGCATTCTGTTTATGTTTATGTAGATTATAGATTTATGTAAGTCAATTTTTTTATTTTAATCATTTCATAATGTGCTATCATATCAACATATTTCATTTTATACAACAAAGCATGCCAGTGACCTCAATCCAGTGTTTTCTTTTTCACATGAAGGGCAAAATATTCTTGAAACCAGCTGAATTGCCTACAGACTTGAAATTCCAGCTTCTGGTGATTTTAGGCCAGGGAGGAATCCAATAGCTAAAGAAATGCCATTTGATTACTATTGTATTTATTGCATCTCAAAAGGGAGAGGGTTGTTTAGATCTGATGGCTCAGTAAAACAGAGCAAGCTGAAGAGCACTGCCTGAGCTATAAAAGGCAGCAGCTCCTGCAGGCCAGGCTCTGCTGCACATGGGTCACTATGAAGTAGTCATTGCCAACTACAGCTGTTGACTGACACTGCAGATGCCCATCGCAGGGCTACCTAAAACACATTAGCTGCTCGTTAAATCCATTAAACTCTGGAGGTGATGTGGCAGTTAGGTATAACTGCCGCAGTCATGCAGCAGCAGTGTAAATGCAACACGCAAGTCACATCTTTCTATTTTCAGGCTGTTATTTCAAATTTGGCTAATGAAGAACGAGTGTTTTTACATCAACAGATTCCAAGGTTGAGCTGCATTATAGCATGCAAATCCAATCACCTCTACTGGCTGTGTTCCCACTGGCAAGACGAAAAGCTGGCCATTAAATTGCTATATAAAGTGATAGTGTGACTATTGGCAATGTTCAAGTTAAGGTTGTATCAGCAATAGCCTTTTCATTACAAACTCACATTTTTCAGGGGTTTTATGCCTTGAGGTAAAATCCAATTGTAATTCTTCATTCAGTGCCTCAATTCGGCAGTGAGGGTTTTGCATCCATCATGTTGCACCCATGGTATTTTTGTCTCATTGATTCATTTTCAGCACTAAACACAAAATATTACAAAATGGGCACATATAAGAAATTATAGCAAAGGGGAATGAGCAGAGCTTCTTCCATTTTTCTGAAAAAAGAAACAGGAAAGACGCTTCCAACTCCCAGCCCACAAAACTTCCCTTTTCACCTCAGGGTATCATCTAGCATGCATCAGGTATTCCAAGCTAAAATCACAGTGGAGATAAAATCTGCACCCTTGTGCACAGTTGCCTTGTGCATTGCTTTCGCTTGTATTTTTACCTCAGGCTACCTGAAATACATAGTACCCTGAGGTAAAACATAGCTATTGTGGTAATAAAGGCAATCCCTAGCAAGGATCCCAATCCTGCCAACAGTTAAAGATAGGTTTATTCTCAAAGAGGCATTCATAGCCCAACATCAGGAGCGGCACATGCAGAAGATATCACACTCCCTAGGATGAATGGATCTACTGCGGCATTTTCCTCATATCCAGTGTTAGAGATACCAGACAACTCCTTGCATTCAAAGCAGCCACTTGTGAAAAGCTGGCTGGTGTGAAGGGCACCATTTTGGTTTCTTGTTTCAACTTAGATGATTCTTAATCTGGTCTGAGCAGGCATTGTAATGTTCTTAGATGATGGTTAATTAGACATCAGTTCTAGAGTTGATAAATAAGATGTCTTTTATATAAGAACAGGTAAACTGAACAAAAAAACTCAAAAAAATATAAATAAAACCACACATTAGTTGAAAAAGACCGATGAGAAAAATCTATCTTCTCTCCCCTTGCCTGCCATTTCCCATCAGTCTAACCAGCTTCACTGCAGCACCTGTGGTGCTTCCTTAGCTGTCACACTTCAACACAAAGCTGACAGGGTCAGGTAAATAAAAGCCACATCGGTTGTCTTTGTCACCTTGCACCTATAGCTGAGGTAATCAGTCTGCTTTGCCCCTAAAGAGAGTCATCCAAACACAGGTTTCTTGTGTGGTGTGGTGAGGGCATGGTGTGGTGTACACAGTGCTCCCCATGGACACAAACATAAATGGTTATGCAGGCAGGAGGTCAACAATATCAAAGGCATCACTTCGAGTCTGAAGTTATAGTCCTTTCAAGAGTTTATGCTTTACCTATTCACACCACTTTTTCAAAGTTATAGAAAGAAATACTGAAGAAATTTATTGTCTGCATTTTTTTTAACGAGAAATTGTGGTCAGTGAACATTTCCTGTAAGTGATATTTTAAATTTGACAACATTGCTTGCTTTCTTCTTTTTTAATTAAAAAAAATATTTTTCTTTGTGTTGAAATCACTTCAATAAAAACACTTCATTTGTCTTCTGAAGCTGAGGTTTGGCATGTAAATATAGCTTCACACAGCCAAGTTCTACCACAACTTATATACCGGTGCAAGTCTCAGTTTTCTTGTTAAAATCTTTTCATTTTCTAGAAATAAACATTTCTGGAACAAAGACTTGAAAGTCTGGCCCAGTGAGTGTAAAGAATTTATTCAGAGAGAAACAAGTCTAACAGACAAGAAAGAGACTGAATCTGTAGCTGAGAGGTCTGCACTGAGAAGGAATTGAAAAGAAGAAAGCAGAGCCTGAGAAGATCAGTTCAACATTTTTCTGTGCAGACTGTTGCTGAACTTTGACAGCACAGTTAGCATTGCCCACTGTGAGAAGAAGGACACCCTGAAGTCACTTATAAATTAAAGACTTGACCCTTCCAGCATGTATTCTTGTATTCTCTATATACCCATTGCCTTAAGTCTTTCAGAGCTACAGTGGCATTCTTTGCCATTCTGAAAGATGTTATGCAGTGCTGCTTCCTGCTTTAATTACTTCAATTATTTAAGGGTAGCATCAGCAATATTCAAGACATGTTTAAATAAGAATTCTCATTGTGAACAGGACTAAGTATTCAATAGAAACACCATCAACACAACAAACAAATATTCTGACCTTGAAAATTTTTAAAGCCCATGGATACAAGACCAAATACAAATATTTATTTAGATGAAAATTTGCTGCATTTGGCTTTATCATTCTGAGTTGCCCCCATTTCAATTTTCCTAAATATGTTCAGAAACCACGGTTTGTGACAGAAAGGAGACGAGTGGATATTGTCACCATGGAAACAAAAACATTTTTCTTCTGCTCTTAAAATGTTGCCTATTAGGAACCAGAGAGGGAAAAAATAATATGTGTATATAATTATTTTTACTCTCTGTCATGTTTTTCAGATTGTCAAAGATTGTTTCTATTACAGTTTTCAGAAACAGAGATACTTAACAACAGTAGGAATCTTTACAGGCAATGGGATGTTCCTTCATAAATGTAGTGAAGCAAAGGTGCATTTCTCCTTGCTACCCCCATGCTTCTGTAGGAATTTTATTTCCTCACTTGCTGTTCAGTTGGATAGGACATTCAGACAGAAGTTAGATCTGCATTTTATGTTTGGGACTTGGAGCTATTGCTTCTTGATGCATTGCTGTTAACAGGCTAAATAAAAATGAGCGATATTTTTTATGAGTTGACAGTTTGTTAAAATGTGAGTGATCACTGTTTATTACACAAAAGCTTTTGCCAGCTTATTCTTTCTCAGACTGAGCTTTGTTCTACATACAGACGGACCCTGGACTTTAATCCCAGTGGTAAAGCTCTAATTTACTTCAAAACTGTTGTGAATTCTGGCATTCAACAAGATTAGTGTTTTGTCCTTAGTCTGGTCACAGCTACAATCCCCCTTACATATTTCTACAGGCAAAAAGCACTTCAGCAAGATCTCCGCTTAGATGCCATTTTGGTCAGCTTGACTTTTGTGCAAGAGAAGAATTACAATTTTTTTTTTTAATTAACAAATGTACATATTCTTATGAAACTTTCAGCTTTGTCTTCACATCCATGTAAAAGATACACTTCTTTTGATGGGGAAGCACACTGGAATACTCAAAAAAAAATCCAATTTTCAGTTCCCTGTGTTTTGGAAGTAGTAAATCCTTTGTACTCCTCTTGTCTTTTAAGAGTACATTGTAGAGAACTATGTGATTACTTCTTAGCTTTTTGTTGATTTGAGCTTATTTGGTGCAGTCACTTGTGATTCTGCAACACACACTCCATTATCTCTTTGATTTTTTCCTAATTAATTGAAGGATTTGATCACCCACTTCCAACTAGTTTTTAAGCACCCTCAATTATTTTTTGTTTGGGAATTGATTTCGAGTTGAAACATGTCTCAACCTAATTGCAAGACATTATACCACAAATCTGTATGAATTAACAAATATTAATGTGTACTTAACATCTATCCTAGATACCAATATTTATACACACACGCAGAGGATGCTGCCACAGGTTGAAATGAGAAGACAATAAAAATGTAGCTTATCCGAGGTCTGTATTTTTCTAGTAAAATTTAAATCAGCATGAGGAACATGATGTTGGGGCAGCTTTGCAATATATAAAAGGATGTAGAAGTTTTTAATGTTGTTTAAAGTGAACATGCTTCCAAAATGGCTTGGTAACTCTTTGTGTAAACCCTTCTTCTTCCCAAAATCCCTTTAGTCTTAACTGTACCTTTGGAATGTCTAAGAGATAACTGAAAGCTCATCTACTGGTTGCTAACCCCTTATTATCATTGGTTGTTTGTGAGACCTCCTGGACCCCCGCTGGTTACGTTGTGATCCCCCTAAAGGTTACTTAAGCAGTTACCCAGAACAATAAACACTCTCTCTGCCTGCTCTCCCTGCTTGCTGCTGGTGTCCTGTGGTCTCTGCCAGAGCCATGGGGCGCCACGTAGGGGAGGGTGGGGGGGAGCACCTTCCCTCTCCGGAGCTAGAGGTAAAAGGAAAAGCCTCTAGCCTGGAGGTCCCCCTCCCTATCCACCCTCAACGTTCGTCACATAACCTATTCAGAGTAGGTGTTCAGCATTTCATGTGATAACAGGACATTCTAGATGACCCTTATGCCAGCAGAGGTTGTGCTTCTATCTGGTATTACTCAATTAGAATCCAGTGTAAGGTATTTCTCCAAATGCTTTGACTGTTGTTTCCACAAAAAAAAAAAAAAATCTCCTGTTTGTCACTAAAATGATGCATTATAAATGTGGTAAGTTGTGTGAACCAGTACCATTTCATAATCTGGGAAAACTGTACATTTGCACAGGAAGAAAAGTGTTTAGAATCAGTAGAGTTGTTTGAACATTATTTGGTGTTATTTTGAAGCACGTTCCATGCATGAAATTTAGCCTCCTCATAGAAACAAAAATCCAACTGTACAGGCATAAGGAAACAAACAAAAAGATGGGAGTGCAGAAGTGGAGGGAAGAAATCCATGTGTAACCTTTGGTGGTTTCAAGACCTACTCAGAATACTGTACCTTCATCAATGATTAAAAGTCTCTCCCTTTTAAAATGTATCAAATTTTCATTTTCATATGGATGGTTATCACTATAGTAGAAAATCAACCTCTCACTGAGGAAAAGGTTGATCATAAGGATGGGAAGGCCATTCAAACAAGTAAAACCAGTGCATATGCAAATGTTTTGACAACTGCTTGAAAGAGATTGACAATCTGAAGAAGTGTAAACACATGGGGCCTACATTTCCCAAAATAACAAGTGTTGGCAGATGCTCAGCTGGTACTGACGGGTCAGGTAACCATCACTCCGGGAGGACAGGTGCTTTCTGAAAACTGGGCACTTTTAAAAAATGATTGCAAAGAAAGCATTCAAACACCAAGATACCTAAAAAGTTTAATTGGGTTAGCAAATAGAGATTTTACCTCTTCCTCAAGTCTTTCATTCTTTCTTCTTTGTGTGTTTCTTTTCTTCCTTGCTCTATCTGAAAAAAGAAAATGGGGTATGAAACAATATGGGACTAGAATAATGGGTATATATACACAGATAAATTGTATACTACCATATTAGTCAACAGGTTAATTTTTAGATGCTATTTAGATGCTATCTTTCCTTTTTCTGATTTTTTTTCATTAAGGATCTTCAAGAGGTTCTCAGCATATACGTTTACACAAAGCAGAGACACTGCAAATGGAAAATGTAACTTTGACTCTGTCCTATTTGAGTGAGATCTGGCCACATTCCAACAGGCTTCATTTTGGTCTGGTGAGGAGACACAGGACTGAAATGAAGGGCAAACATGCTTTTAAATGGAGAAATCCGTAACTATTTCTGGTCCACATGTTTAAACATCAGGCTCCAGGAAGGCTGCAAGATGAGTGTAGGAAGCCTGTGAGCTTTGGGTCACTGGAGGGGTATGGTATTAACAAAGGCCAAGAACATCCTGGATGAGGGAAAGAGAGGATTTCATACCACAGTTTTTACAACTTTTACCTTGTTCTATTCTTTCCAGCAGCAGAGAAGGAGTCATGCAGACAGCTGATTGAAAAGCCTGTGATGATTTGCCTTAACTGTCATAGTCTCCGAAAACTCAAACTCTAAATGAGACAGAAAGTAGAATGCAACTAAGGTATAAGAGCTTCTATGGTCCTGTCAGAAGGCACATTAAAGCAGCTGGGTCTCACGTTGCAGAAAGGGATCTTTGACAACATTTTCATACTCTTCAAAAGCTGCATCAGTCAGTCATTTAGAGCAGTTTAAGGCCATTTTGAGCCTGCTCATGCCGAGTGGGTTGCTGGGCTCCCAAGGCTTTGCTGATGTGTCAGGCTAGTGCCTGACACAGACAGGGTACTTAGCTCACACCGCCAGCAGGATTGCTGTTGCCAGAGCTTAGCTCTGTTTCCACTGAAGTTGACATTTGAGAGCATTATTTACTTTATGTAGAAACACTTTGCATAGAAACACATAAGATCTCAGGTTGACCGTCTCTAAGCCATGACCACACGGGCTGCAGGAAGCTGTGAAAACAGGGAAAGTTACTCATTGGGTGAGCTGGTGATGCTAACTATGTGCATGCTTTATTTCTGTGTACAGATGAAGCACCTTCAAATGTTACTGTAATGAAGAGCAGGGATTGCATGTAGTTTCATTCACAGGGACAATATTGTCAGTCTATGGGAAAGCACTACAGACCGAAAAACACATTAGGCTGTAGAAATTTCTGATCTAACTTTAAACAAGCAACTTGGGTATCAGAAGCAGCTGGTGTGGCTGCACAGAGCTCAGTGCAGCCTAATTTAATCTGTTTAATTGTGTGTAGCTGGCAAAAAAAGGCAAAGCTAGATTTTATCAGATATATCTAAATGCTTCTTAATAACCTGTGCTTTCATCAGTGTTTTCTCTATGCCTTGTTCTTTGTGAGAAGCACTTAGCAGTTACATAGTCCTTCAGAGAGAGGCTGGCAGCAGCTAAGTAATCCTAGAGAGCAGTGGCACAGATATCTTTCACTTCAGATATTGAGGGCCAAATGCCACACATTCATGAAAGAATATACTTATAGCAAGGTACATCATTATGGGAAATATCAGTCTAATTTTTGCATTTTAAAAAATAAAAGGAAAATTTTCCATCTTGTCAGCAACTGCATTTGTGTTTCACTGTGGTCTGTGCAGGAAAGGTGAGCCTGCTTGGCTTGCTTGGCTTGCACCTCACTGCTTGCCTGCCACAGCTCTAACCAGATTGGCTCCTTCACACTCAAACATGCATTGCTGCTTGCAGTAGCCATGTACTTGGGTGTATGTTTTTTAGAAGCATCTGGTGGCAAAAGGCTGCAGAGGGCAGGGTAGCAGTGAACTTCCCAAAGTGGTGGTGATGTCACATGGAATGTTTTCCTGTAAGCTGTTGGCAGGCAGGGCTGGGAAACAGGTGCTGCTCCCAGCACCTGGGGACCACTCTCATCCTGCAAGCAGAGTGGCCAACAGGAAAGCTGCAGAGGGACTTCTTACAAGGGCAAGTAGTAATAGGGTAAGGATAAATGGCTTTAAACCGAAAGAGGGTAGGTTGAGAATAGATATTAGGAAGAAATTCTTGATTTGAGGGTGGTGAGACACTGGCACAAGTTGCCCAGAGCATCTGTGTATGCCTTATCCCTGAATGTGTTACCAGCTTGGACAGGGATTTGAGTAACAGAGGTTGGAACTAAATGATCTTTAAGTCCCTCCCAACCCAAACCATTCTGTAGTTCTATGTGCTCTATGTGTAAGTCTATGGTGCTCCTCCCACTCACCATCCCTGTGCTACTCCCCCTGCTCAGAGGCCAAAGTGCCTGGGACCCAGAACCAGCCCCTTTCTGACATCAGCCCTGGTGGCCTGGCACTCTCCCCAGACTCAGACAGAAGGGACACAGCAGCACTCCAACACCTCTCCAGAGGCAAAGTCAAGCCTCAGACAGGGGAGGAGACCTGGAACAAGCTGCTGGGTGCTCATTCTTTTCTGTGCTCACAACTCAAAAGACAAAGCAATGTCATGTATGTGGCCAAGATCCACCTTATCCGTGTCCAGCCCTGCAATAGAAGCCACTGCTTGGTCAGAGAGGAGTGCTCCAAGCCACCATGGGATGGAGAAGACTTGTGTATTGAGGTTAGGAAGAGGATAGGAAGAAACAATGCCACTTGCAGACACCTAGAAGGATACGCATCAAGGCACACAAACTAGTGATTAGGGGCTGGCATAAGCCTTAGCTAAAGGAACAGACCTGGGAAATTCCTGAGCATAACAAGCGAAATTGCAGACTGTCATAGAGAGAATGAGAAGCTGACAGGAGTCCCAGGGCCCTGAGGCAGAGAAAGATCTGATGGGTAACAAAGGGGGATTGATGTGCAAGGTGGTCACGCTTCATAGATACTCAAGGGAAGAGTTGAGATTGGTTTGGGGAGAAGAACCTGATAGGAACAACAGGACCCAGAAATCCACACCAGTAATGCTGTGAAAGACCAAGGTGAACTAGCTAAGAGGACCTGCAACACCAAGACTGTTCACAACTTGGGCAAACCTGGGAGTCAGGTGAAAAAATAACGAGGTTGACTCCTTGTCTGGGAGGAGACAAGGGTGGAGAAAGGGAGGAGTCAAGGAAGATGAGGGTGATATGTAGCATGGCAGATGGAGAGAAGGGGGGAATCAAGGAACCAAACAGACACAAACTGCTAGTTGGCTTGCTTCTTTAAATGAGCCCTGCACCTAAATATCACAGGATGGGAAAGAAACTTCTGTGCCCTAAGTTTTGTGCAACAGAGTCTCAGATGTCCAATTCCCAGATAACAGCGATGGAGAATGGCATGTAGAGCTGAGACTAGGAGCTATTCTTCTCTGTCTACAGCTTCCAATTGCTGCACATCACTGACCATGCACACCAGGTGCCACAACTGCCCGTTGTCAGTGTGGGCCCAGAACACCAACATAACTCAGACAGAAAGGACAGGGACCCTGCCAGAGGCTGTGTCTGACATGGTTGGTGTGGACTGTGCTGTATCTGCATTTTTCTGTGCTTTGTGCAGGAAGGATGATCCTGCTTGGGTATGCTTGGCTTACTTGGCTTGCAGTTCACTACTTGCCCACTGTGGCTGTAACCAAATTGGCTCCCCCATACCCAAACACACACATACTGCCCGCAGTAGCCACGTTCTTAGGTGAACGTTTTCTGGTAAGGAGCTGGTGGGAAAAGTAATATTGCTGACAGTCACAAAGGGAGTGAGAATCTGTGGGAGTTGAGGGTAAGGTTGCCTTCATCTTATCAAGATCCTGAAGGCATGCAAGATTGAGTGGCTTGAGATAATTATCAGATCTGTAACTTTACTACAGAGACTGTGCCAATACTGCTTCTGGGTGCCTATAGCAAGCCTGCCATGGGTCTAACAGCATCATCACCTGTTAGGAAGACTGTACTCTGCACCTTTCCAAAGGGTTTATTTGAGGCTGTGCACATAGGTTCCCTGAGAGCACCAGGGAAGAACTGAGGTCAGAGGGGACCTGCAGGCACATTGGGAACAAACACTTCAGAGGAAGCAGAAGGTTCATTGTGTTTTCTGCATGAGTATTCCTGGTGTCAAAAAAAAGGCTTTATACCTTTTCCTGCTCCCTATCCAGCACCAATACAAAGTTAATAGAGCTTTGTCCTTCATTTACATCTACCAGCCTCCTTTCTCTGTATAGAAGCTCCCCTTTACCCTGAAGACATAGGGGCATATAACTGGAACCAACCTGCCCAGAAATTAAAAAGCATGTAAAATATATCAAAGAGAAAATGGAGCAGGAAAGGATATCTACAGACATGCCCTGCTCAACCCTCTTTGTAAAGAAGAATCACATATTCTTCAGGAGACAGAACAAATCTGGAATAAATCGCTGGGATTTCTCAGGTGTAGGTCCAAGAACAGAAAAGAAAATGGTATTTATAGTCAAACAGAGGAGAAAAAAAAATCTTAAATATATGTGTTAGCCAAAGATAATGTGACTATGCACTGTGGACAAAAAAAAACCCTTGGACATCCATTACAAAAATCCAGTTTTCATGGGACCTGTTTCAGCAAGGCTGTAATGGCAATAGCTGAGTTATATCCCCAGCTGGCACACCTGGAAACAAACCTGGGAAAACACTGAGACACACACAAAACAGCATAAAGCCTTCCCAATGTGGTGGTTCTTCCCCAGTTGGCCTGGGGGATTCGGGAAGAGTTAAAGCTAAGCTAGTAGGAACCTTTGTTCAGGGGAGAATTACGCCCGGGAAGTTGTAACAATATGGTTTTCCGGTAAAATGTGCTGAACACAGCAAAATGTGTTTTGTGACATGCGCAGTAAGCAGAGTTATATAACACCGTTAGTGGCCAATGGAAGAATATTTATGTATGTGGGAACCGGTGGAGAGTTGACATGTGTAGCCTAAAAAATGTATAAAAGTAGCAGACATCGTGCAATAAAGTGTTCCAGCCTCTGGATCCATAAGGGTTTTGTGTCGTGTCCCGCCTCGACCTGCGACATCCCAACCTCCTTCCTAGTTCCTGTATTTGATCATGTTATTACAACCCCTCTTTTCCGCTAATGTACAACTTGATCTAGACACAGAAATCCTTCATTCGCTATTGCAAATTGCAGAGTACTAATGGTTGAAGAGACCATGTTATTCCGTCTGTAATTACTATATAATTTGCAGCATTACAAGAAGATTGTAGTGTAGAAGACAGAAATGAGTGTCGCGTGGTTATTCTGTTGTAACATGGAAGTTACCATGTAGAGTCTCGGTCAAATTTTGGCCTACAATTATACAGCACTTCACATAGCAGCTTGTTTGCACTCAGCAACATAAAGAAGAAATGATAGCAAGTACTGATACAGGTATATTTGGAGCACAAGCTTCTCAAAATCTCTTCTCTTGCTTTCTGGTAAATTTCTAATACTTTTAAAACTGTTTGTTACATCTTGCATATTTTAAAAATAATCACATAATGTCTGAAGATTTAGAGGGGATTGACCTAGATGGGCCTCAGCCTCTCTCTGTTCTAAAGTTTCTTAAAAGGATAATAGTGCTATTCTGAGAGTCAGAAAATGTATCGGTCTCATAGCCTGTGAAGAAAAATACCTGAACTAAGTATCTTGTCTACTTTTATTTCCTTGTTTTCTCAATACATCTTATCAGAAAGACTGCTTCAAAACAGGCATTGTAAATTCTGTGGATGCCAGAATAAAATACTTGGGGTTCATAGTTCACTCTCAGAAGATGAAAGAACCCAAAGAATGGGAAGTCCATGCTGCATTTTCGATAGGCACCTCAGGAGCAAAAGCAGCTCCGTTTGGAAACGTGACAACCCTGCCCACGCACTGTGGATTTATGGTTTTGTTTGCACAGTGAAGTTTACTGATCATGAATATCTGAAACCCTCAGCTCATCTTAAGGCACTCGATGGACCCAAGTGCCGCAAAGGTGGCAAGCAAAATTGTCAGGGAGTGCACGGGCATTTGGAGGGGATGGAAGAGAAGTGAGGAAATGAGAGAAAGCCATTCAGTAGAGAGCAGCTGTGAGATAGCAAACAATAGAGGGCCAGTCTTCATCCTACACTGAATTTAAAGCTTCACTTCCATGGGTTGTATGGGCGGGACCTTGGGCTCAGAAGTGATGTCCAAACCTCGGAGAGGACAGGTGACACCTTGATGCATCTCAAACTATGGATAAGGCAACATGCTGCAGCCACAGAAGTAACCTCTACCATTACTTTACCAGTAGAGGGGGAAGAGTCAAGTATCAATAATAATCAGAGATTTGTGTTATTTTCTACCACAAAGACTTTCTAACAACCTTCATTTGATTTATAACCACACTTAAAATGTTACTGTCTCTCCATAAACTCTTGCAAGGGCTTGTCTTTTAAAAAAAAAAAAGCAAACATATTTGTCAAAAAAAAAAAGTCTTACTATAATTTCAGAGCAATGTAAAATGGTATTGATCTGCTGCAAAGCCCTGTCCCAGCAGATCGCAATACATCTTAAAAAGGGAATGAGTACCATTGTAGTTTTACGTTTTACTCAAAGATATTTGAGTTGAAATGAAACATGACTTTCCACTCTATTTTCTCCACATAAAAAAAAAAAAAAATAGAACCCAACAGCAGTAAATTAGTCTTCCAACAGCCTAAAGCTAGGTGAATACAATAAGTAAGGATTACCAGATGTGCTTCAGTCTCATACTGTCCCTCAGTTGCCTGCTAGTGGTTTCTATGCAACCAGAAGACTGGATTCAGATTCTCATGGGTTTTATAGCATACTTATTCCCTGTTTGTGAGCTAAGAAATGAGGTGGCACCTCCTAGAGAACAAGGTATAGAGCCTCACAAGGCTGTACACAGAGGTTTTACCACATCAAGCCATAAAGGATAGACAGAAATGAATGATACAGCTGCCATGTTCCATTCCAGATCCTTTACCAGTGAGAGAGATGAGCTGCTTCTTTGCTGTTCCTAGGCAGATAGTCTGTTGTAACAAATACACTGTGCTATTTGTCTGGTATTTGCAGATCGTGCCATGGTTACAGGAATGCAAGACATCCCAGTTCCCAGGTACCTGCAGCTGTGCCAAAATTTCAGTACAACTGTAGCCTCTTCTAATATTCTTCTCTAAAGGGTCAAATTTTCCCTCCCAAGGTGAAGGTGGGAGAGGTGCAATCTAACTGAATCTTTGATCTTTTGCCTTCATAGAGCAATAGGGATTTTTCATTTCTAATGTTCTTCCAGATACTCAGACAAGATACTAAATCCAAGTGTTAAGTACTGTGGCTGACACAAACTTACTTAGAAATTTTATGTTGTTTTCCTCATGAAGAGGATTTAGCTCTGATGTGCTAACAGTCAACTTAGAAAAATGCTGTATCCTAATCATGCAGGAAATCTATATGAAAAGTATGAAACAACGTGACCTGGAAAGTTCAGTTCATTGTAAGCTTAATTTGTGTTTCAAGTGCTCATGTGAGTGTTTTATACCATAAATGAATGAGGAAGTTCTTTGCATGCATGGGGGTAGGACACCAGTGAAGCAGGGAGCAATGACATTGTCTGTGTTCCTGCAAGGAGGTTATCCATCCCAGTGCTGCATCTGACACCACATCAATCCCAGAGCCAATGCACAGACACTTGTACCAGCTCAGAAAGATAGGTCCTGCACATTCCCATTATGCATGTGCTACCTCAGCCTTGAGCTTTAACTCTCTTGGTAAAGAAATCCAGATGAAGTTTAGGAGACAATTCTTTCTGGGGACTAGTTTCTGTACAGCATGCACACAACTGCACCTCATGCTGCCTCCCAGCTCTGTCATATACTGTCTTCTGCACTCTTCTTATACCACAGCTGAGGGTGTGCAACACCTCTGGGAAATCACACTGTAGAAAAAGTACTAATGCTGCAACACAGCCTTCTCACTAGTTACGTGTAACTGAAAACAAAAAAACCACCACTAATCATTATTTTTACTTATTAACTAGTAATTAATGTTATTAGTTACAATTAATGATTACTATCACAACTTCTCAAAGCCCAAGGGGCTGCATGACCAGAGTCCAAATGCTAGGCAGCATTGAGGTGCCCCATTCATTGCAGAGAAGAATAGTTTTGACTAATGTGTCAACACAACGACACTTACAACATAGATATGTCCATAGTCTTCACCTTGTGTTCCTCTAATCCTTTCCATGAACAAGCACTACGTCAGAGAGATGGACTAGCCTGACAATGGATGTAATCTCAATCCCAATGTTGTTCATCTGAGCAGGAGATGAAATGGTAACACACTGAGTCAGTATGTAGGATGTCAGAGACTTTCTGACATAATTTTCCTTAGGAAACTCAGCTGTGCAGCCACATTACAGGTTGGACCTGATTACAGTTTGGTTTTGGTCTGAAAAGAAGGAACTAGCAATAGGCAACATAACAGGCAGCATTTCCTCAAGGTAAATTTATGGCAATGCCATGAAGTGAATGACTGGGGAAAGGAAGGGTTACTGCCTCTTCAAAGACATCCAGCAGCCTCATCTTCACACCATTGCAGTGTATCTCCGTAGCCACAGTGTTTGATGGGGAGAGCAGAAAGAAGCTCTTGAGATAGACTAAATATACAAAAATAAATGCCATGTGTGCAAATAAATATAAAACTGGCTGAAGGCTCAAAGGAATGACCTGAGGTCAAATTAGCAGAATTCTGAAGGTCATTTAATTTTGTTAACTCATATGCAGCAGCTTCAAGTAATTTTTAAGTGTGTTTTGCCTATAAAATGTATGTTTTCATTAAACGCATCATTACTTTTATGGCCTCTGCAATCAATCTCCCTTTTCCTCCTTTTTAAACATGAGAAACCAATCAGACATAGACACAAACATTTATATTGATGAGTTTCTTTCTAAGTGTGTGTGATAGCTTAGAGGCAAGAGAATGAGCTATCATTTCATGACATATGATAAAAGAGATGTTTTTGACTACTAGAGGAGAAACACACTTCAGAAAACAAGGCTTGACATCAGAGATGGGGAACACATCCATAGCAGGTAGAAGAATACAAAACTATTTTTCTTAATCATATTTTTTTCAGTACATATCACTCAGTATAAGACTGAGTATCCTCAAATGCTTCTCTTTTTCCATAGTACTTATACAAAATGCACAGCCTCGTATACAATGCACAGGTCCCACATTTCAATTTCTCTCTCTGCTTCTACCCAAAATCATGAAACACATCATCCTTTTATCTCTAACCATGTAATCATCATTTCATCAAACTTCTTCAATCACCACCAACATTCTAAGTACTTTTTACAAAGAAATGCAATCAGGAAAGTGCTTGGTATCGACGTAAGATGCCATTTTCCCCTAACCTTACTCCATGAAAAAGAGAAATAATTTTTGGTAAACTTATCAAAAATTCAATTTATGATACAGAAGTAGTAGGGAAATTTTTCACAGAATGGAAAAACTATTTCCTATTCAGACCTGTAGCATATGCTACATTATCAGAAAGGACAGATGGCTGGAATATTGCGGGAAAGGGAGGAAAAGGTAGAAATCATATGTTCAAGGGAAGCTCTGAAGAATACACTTCAGCAACTGCTCAGGGTCTCTCAAGTCCAGCAGAATTTATTAGCAGCAACCCAGTCCCAGCTGATTTCTTCTTCTTATGCTGACAGCCTCTGTAGTTTATCTGTGTAAAGTGTTTCCAGGGTTGTGAGGTATGGGAATGATTCAGCAGCCCGTGTGCTATCCAGGCGAGCTTGCTCGGCACAGACAGTCACCAGCTTGGCGGGTGAGCTGGGGAAGGACTACTGCCACAGCCAGCACGGGGGGGAGCCCGCGGTCACATCAGGAGCCCATCGGTCGCGTATACCTGCAGCCCTGGCACAGGGACCTCAGCCAGCCCTGTAAGCAGCACGGCCGCGTTCTTTGAAACACAGCCACCCCACCTGGAAACAGAAATCCCTGGGCTATGGCTGGCTCTGCACACAGCTAGTTAGCATGTTGCCCCATGTGTGACACAGTAAATCCACCGATAAAATAGATCCTGTATGGATAATTGGGTTGACTGTATTTGTAATGAGAAGCGGAAATCAGCAGCTTGCAAAGTAAACTTTTAATAGAAACTGTAACCAAGGAAAAAAAAACGTGTCAAGTACAATTATGTGAGGATAGTGCATACATGTACGATTTTCTCCAAAGAATAAATTTTAACTTTACCGTTACTGAACTGTGTAGAAGCTAAACTGCAGCAACTGTCTGTCTCTTATTATACACTAGCAGTATCTGACACAGTGGGGCTCTGTTTTCAACATTCTAAATAACAATAATTAAATGGATTACTGAAATCACTGCCCTCATCACTACATTCCTTTTTTTCCCCCTTTCTCATCCCCGTGATAAAATCTGTATACTTCACATCAAGCTTAAAGATAAATTATTCAGAACTAGCTTATCACAAACAAATACTATATCTCCTTGCTTACAGTGGAAATATTTGCTTGTGCATTTTTGTCTAGACACCCTATACTTCAGGAATTCGATGTTCTTCTGGCCTCTGAGTGACTCATTAAACAGCAGATCTGTACAGCATAAGCAACCAAGGGGAGGCAATGAAAATAATTAGCCAGTCCTGTGGTTCTAGAAAGCTCAAATAGTAATTAAAGTAGATGGCTCTGCAGAATAAATCATTTTTTGAAAAGTGAATTAGCAAGTGAATTCCTGCTGTTTTGGAAGTAAATGCACTAGTTAGTGCAGTGGTGGATGCTTGGAATGGATTTTTCACTCTCCTGAGAGGTGAAGAAGGGAGAGGAAACACTGACCATTCATGAACCATCACAGCTGTACACTGGGCCTACAAAATGCTTTAAGGGTACTTGCTTTAAGGGCTAAGGGGAGCACCTGAGAGTGTTTCATACCTCAGACGGAAATTAAACCACCTGAATCCAAGCCTCTCCCTCATACCAGCTTTCTTAGTCCTTGGATTTGTGTTTTTTTCAATGGAATATGGAAAACAATATTGAATGTATTTACAGAGGACATTGTTCTGCTTCTGCAACCTGTAAAATCTCAAAATGCCTTTTCTTTTGTAAGGTATTCAGAATAGATTGCTTGAATCTTTAAAATTCCAGCTCCTAGCATTTTCTCAGTGCAAGGCTGCTATTTTTTGTTTTAAAAGGACACAGGAACATGGAGGTAATTGCTGGATATGGGGGGCAGGAGGAGCCTTAAGATCTTATTCATTTTGCAACAGCATCTTGCAATCCACATTTGGAAGTCAAAGGATGATTCAAAACACCAAAATCACATCTGTGGCTGTCTCCAGCTCATCAGGGCATCAAAATCAATTAAGGATTTAAACCAACATTTTAGTAGTAAATCAGAAATGTGAGAGACATGAGAAAAGGTCTTGAAAATACAGACAAGTGACTCATGTTTGAGAGAGAAGAGATGGCAGCTGAGGAACCAAAAGAGACAGCTGATTTCAAATTAGTAGAGTAGAGAAATTATCTTTGCAGCAACATTTTGAGTGGATGTGAGCAGGGTGAGACAGCAGGAGTCAAAGGAAGAGATTCCAGGAATAAAGATGTGAAAAGAACCTGCACTAGCAGTGTATGTGCATGGATGGATAGGAGAGGCTGTGTCAGAGGCTTTGTATGTAACAAATCCCTAAGAAGAAAACATAACTGAAAAGGGAGGACTTAAAGAAAAACCTCAACAGGTTACAGAAAAAAATGAGTGACAGCTGCTGATCAGCAAAAGCACTCAAATGGGGAGACAGTGGGTAAGAATGAATCCTGTCCACACACACAGCCCATATATTTTCCTTTCCACACTCACTGCCACTGACAGAGGAGACTGTGTTTGTCTCCTCTGCTGCTGGAACTCACAAGGTACCTGTACCCAGACAGACAGCATTGTGTGATGTTTAGTCCAATCTGTATCAGATTAAGCATGTACATCTTTAATAAATGAAGAAGACCTGAGCTGGAACTTACTAATGCGTATACACATAAGTAGTGTTTAATTAAGTTACAAATAAGCTATGAAATTAGACATCACTCCATCCATGTGATGACAGCTTGAATATTTCAGATGACTTTTGTATGTAATCAAATTAAGAACATCTTAAAGCAGAATGGTCCTTGTTATGTTCATGTAAATATCCTGAAATGGTAATTAAATGGTCTTTCTGCAAAGCCAAGAGCAATACTAGAATTTCAACTTGCACTAACACAGTTGCCCTGTGAAGTCGGTGAGTTTGAATGTCAGTTTAGTAACTAAAAATAGCTGAGATTTCATTAACACTCCTCCTAAAAAAAAAAAAAATCATTGCTGAATTTGTGTCTAATACTTTATTTTGTTTAATTGAATTGATTTTTTTTTTTTTTTGCTACAGACAAGCTTCAAGTCTTTGTGACAATCTGTTTAAGACATTAATATAGATTGGAGCTTACACTAACAAATTTTAGCTTTTAAATTCCTGTCATTTCGTCTCAACGGTGCATGGGAGATGGGAAAATATTACTTTTAATTAAAGAAGTGTGGTTGTTTTGATTCCCTTGCAGAACACTTTTTCTTCAAACTGGAGACCAAAGCAGGAATATTTTTACACTTAAAATAAATTTGCTTTTACTTGAAAAGAGGAACTACAGCAGAAATCAGTATATAGTGTCATTTATAGCAATAACCAAATAGGAGTGTTAGGATACTCAACTGAAAGTTTCATAGTAGTCTTTCACTATTGTTAATACAGTGAAACATCAACTGCAAGTAGATTTTATAAAATAATTTTAACCAGGGTTTTTCTCCTTTACAAATCAGTGTGACAAGAATTTTAGGGGGTTTTTCGATATTCCATTTTAATTCCATGGAAATATAAAGACTAGTGAAAAAAACCTGTCTTAGGGCAATCCATGTCATGCTTTTAGTGCAACCAAAGGAATAAAAATAGCATGTATGCATATACCTTTAAGTTATATAAAATACTAAATGGAGAAATTGAACTTTATCAGGGCCAGCTCAAAACCGTATTTCAAAATCTGTGAATTTTTGTCTAACTCTAGGATTTCCCATTAAGGAAGGGACTCTTAATTTTGGCACATCATTTCTGCCTACAGAGCCTGTGATCAAGCCTCCACTAAAGGCAGCCATTCAGCTGTCCCGTGAAAGACACATGTCCTGGTGCCCAGCAGCATTCAGCAGCATCAGCATCAGCTACGTCAGCCTTCCATGACACAGAACTGACAATCTACACTAAGCCATCCCAAAAAAACAGCTTTTCAATGATTAAAATAGTTCAGTGGCAGAGAACAGTGAACAATCTGAAATCTCACTCTGCCAGCAAACAACTTCACCCTCGGTGCATGAGAAAAATGACAAAGATCTTAGGTTGGCCCTGAAGCAAAGCAGTCTCTCCAATATTATCTATGTCCAAGTGGGGGGACCAGTCAAACACGGATGTGAAGTCATGTTCCTACCTGGCCTCTGAAATGCAAAAGATCACATTTGCTTGGTTTTCAGATTAATTGTTGCAAATTAGTTTGTTTTTTAAAAACAATGGAAATTAATTAGTTAGGAGTAATTACAAGGACTATTTCCAGATCTCTGAAGCATTCTCTGGGTGACCCAGCCTTAGCAGCCAAAGGCAGCTGTAATCTTTCATGCTAACATGAATGACGAGTCACTGTCTCTGAGGCAGATGAAGCTCCTAACAGGACACAAACTGACAGAGAAAGAACATCTCCAGTCTTATTCCTCTTTACACCATACAATTCTTTGCATGAGCTCAAAAAGAGTTACCCAGTTTGCTGGGAAGCATTTGCTCTTTGCCCCTGGTGGTAGTTCAGAGATACGAAAACATCTCATGACCTTGGAGAAACAATCAATACAGCCATGACGCAAGCCAGAATATTCCCTGGCTTCCTTGACTCTGCATCTAGTACTAATGGTACAGTTCTGATAGACTTTACTAAAAGTGTTACAAGCAGGAGAGCCCAGAAGAGTAGGGTAGATCAGCATCTTCCAAACAGATTCTCCTACAGCTCCTCCATGGCCTGGAGTGTTGCTTAAACAGAAAAGTTACTCCAACTTAGTCATTTGAATATAGAAAAAAAAATATTCAGGAAAACAAACGTGCTACTCAAAATCCAGATCTGGATTCCCTATGGCTAGCTACAAGAGCACAACACTGTAAAGCCTGAAGTTACCTCTTTGCCCAGCTTACAGCAAAAGGGTGTCTTCAGCTACACCCACTCAGGCTATTGTTAATTGATAATCTGTTGTTATCTCCATGTCAATCCTTAGCAGCCCCAATGAAGAGCAAAGCAGAAAGAGTTGTATTATCAAACATACAAGACATTTCCTACCTCGCCGTTACAAGTGACCACAAAAGGATGGGTACCTGAAATAAGTGGAATATTCCTCATGTTCCCATTTCTCCATACTACTACGCATGTTCTAAAAGTTCAGATCTGCTGAACAAAATGTCTTAGGCACCTCCTGAGAAATCTGAATGTTTTTGTGCCCTCTAAAATCTCAGCAGACATTTATGCAAGGAAAAGCTTGACACAAAGCGAGTGTAGCTGGAACAAATCTAAACCTAATTGAAGCAAACTGCACGGTATTGCTGTGACACCAGAAATTTCCTCTAAACAAGCCACAAACACCCTAAGTGTCTTACTCAGAGGGCAGCTCTCTGCAATTTACAATCAGCTATAACAAAATTTATCCCAGAGCTCCTCTACCTTCTTCAGCTGTTGATGATGAAAAAAGAGATTTTTAGAGGTCAGTTTAGGATAAGAAAAATACTACATGAACCATAGTTTCTGGGCATTTGTTCTGGAGCCCTGTTTCAATTTTAAGTGCTTTTGGCAAAACACAAAATTTCGTGAGCAAGCTAGCCAAGCATTTTATTGTTCACAGCAAATGCAGAACTCCCACTAAGCTTTGCAAAGGTGTAAATGAAGTTTACAAAACACATTAGTAGAGCTATCCAAGCCCTAATATTTGCTTTTAAAAGTGTGAATATTAACCTACAATCAAATTAGCTTCTAAAAACTGCTAAAAGCCAAGCATAGAGGCAGAGCTGTTTCCCCTGCTGAGATCCAAGGCTCCTACCCCAGGCTGTGATCCAGCAAAGTACCTACATGCAGGCAAAAAGCCCAGTGCACTTAGCTGGAGCCACCAGCTGATTTCCCAGACTTTGATTCACTGCCCTGTTTGTGTGACCCTCTGTATGTCTGACCACAGGCTAGAGAAGAAAATTCAATTAGCCAGCTGAAGACTTCACTCACTGCTACACTTCTTGGGTGAAGCTGTTAGCAAAACAAACGAAAAGAAATATAGTGAAGACTTAAGGAAACCTATTTTGATTTGCAATGTACCGCTGCAGAGAATTGTTAATGATCTTCTCTCAAAAAACCCCCAGCACATATTGTCATCCCAGACCTTTGAAGTCATCCCAGACCTCTGAAGTCATCCTAGAGGAATTGTATGCGGGTGTGACTAGCTATTCCATGATCTCCATACAGAATATCATAAACCCTTTGCTCCAGTGATGATGTGGGAAACAATGGATCTTGCATGCTGTGGCATTCCAGAGACAGGACAATCTTGAACATCAGGGTGTATGCAGAGAAGCCATGAGTACTGCAGAAGTAAGGATAGTACTGCCCTGTGATGATGATCAACAGAAGTTGCATTACCTGGCTTAACCTGCATGAACCTGAGACTGGGTGATGCAAAGAAAAAGCCTAATTTATACCTTAGTGTTAAGGTAAAGGTGTCATGCCTCTCATATATCAACATATAAGAGGAAATGACCAAGAATGTAAGCAGAGATAAAATTGAAATGCATATACAGCATAAACATGTGATTAACTGTGATGGAGAGAGGCTGCTTCTGTTCACATTCATGCAAAATGTGAACTGCAAAAATGGGGAAATTGATTTTTTTTCAGCTCTCCTTTGAAGAAAGAGTACACACATAGTGCACAGTAGTTCATTAGCCTGGTAAAGCCATTTAAAAAGAGCATTAAAAAGCAGAGATTCTATACACATAAGAATCAACAAAAGAAAAATATATTTTGTTGACATTCCCATTTGTAGGAATAGTAATGTAGTATGCATTCCAATTACAGTAACTATGTAAATGTTAAAGAAATTTTCCTATCTAACCCTACAGGAACCTCTCTGGCAGTCACTGGGAACCACTCTGACAATCACACTCACACACAACCTCAGCTCGGACCAAAGCCCCTTTGCAGTGGGAGGCTGATGGGTGCCCTTCCTGAGTATCTACACAACCCACACTCTCACAGACAGGGTTTCATTACCATGCTGACCCTCAGTTTCCCATAGCAGAGCCTCAGACATCTGGATCCTTGAAAGAACTTAATCATGGTGCAACAGAATAACAGCTCAAGCTGGTGCTTTGAAGAAGGGGCTGTGAACCAAGGAATCCCTGGGCTTTTATACCCTCACAGTCTATGTATGTGATAGTCTGGGCTCATCAGCTCCTGCTGTGTCTCCAAATGTCCTGTCACCTGGCCAGTGCCACAGGTCCCCATGTCCTTTGTTGTGCAAAGGGTGAGCACCAGTTCCAAGGCTCTTGCCTGGGGCTCCTGCCACTTCCTTCCAAGCAGAGCTCAACCTGCAGCTGCACCCCAAGCTACTGGCACAAATTGTATTACCCAACATAACTTTATATTGACTCCAAAACTATTCAAAAATCTGCAAGGGATCCAACGGATGATTTAATGTTAAGTGTTAGAGAGGTGCAAATGAATTTTGCCCATAGTAACAAAAACTTCATTGAAGAAAACAAAAAAACAAACTAAAGCAACCAAGTCAACCAGTAATTGCTTCAGTCCAGGAAACTGCTGTAAAACGTTCAAAAAGGCTTAAAAAAAGAGAAGGAATAGGCTTGCCTTGTGGACAGACAGACTTCAGCTGGATCCTCTCAGTTCTGGGCTCTGCAAGAATATTTCTTCCACTGGCTGCATACAATCGTTTCAATTACCATCTCCATTCACCTCAAGTCTCCCATTTCTGTTTGATCTTTTGGTATCTCCTGATATCACTTTTTCCCTATCCTTGCTCTTTTTGCCTGAAACTCATCCCCTATTTTTTTTCATTCTCTCTCCAAAAGTCTGCATTCCAGCTGCACTTCTTTCCCTTTCCCTCTTTTTCCCCTGAGGGCAGCAGTAGGAGCACCTAAGAGCAACAGCACATTCCTGACTTTACCGCCCATCCAGTGTACCAGTCACTGAAGTATTCCAGTGATTCCAAGAGAAACAGCTTCAGGAAAGGTCTTTCTCACTGCTTCCTAACAAGTGTTGGCTATGCCACAGTTACCAGTAGGACAGAATGGGCCATGATCAATCTTTGAATAATTTCAGCTTATAAAATTAACAAACTTTCACTTCTTTTTTTTCTTTCTTTCTTTCTCTCTTTCTTTCTTTCTCTCTTTCTTTCTTTGTGTATGTGTGTGTGTGTGTGTTCGACTGTTCAGATTTAGAACTTTGATTCAAAGGATTATCAAAAAAATATTTTAGGTTATTTCTCCTCCTCATTACCTAATGTCACATTCCTAAATGCTGAAGCATACAGAATTTTCAAATTTTCTATAATGGACAGAATAGCATGTTTCTCTAGTTTTATATTCTGAAAGAGGAAAATTGGTGACATGAATATCCCTCATGAAAAGATTGAGCCCAAATGCCTGTGATGAGGTCCAAGTTATTCAGATCAGTATCTTCTAGTAGTATCTGTTGAACTAAGTGAAGGGCTCATCACCTGCTCTGTTTGTAATAAATAGAAAAAGATATGAAAATCAGCAAGAGATAAGCTAAAAGTCTATTTGAAAATAATAAGGCTCATTGGCCAATTAGTTTCATAAAGGAAGTTCAGGAATTTCAATCTTAAAAGCAGACATTTTGGCCAGATAGGAAAATGCTAGAGGTGTTTTGTGTATTTGAAGAAAACTGAAGGAAGTTTGAGGAGACTATGATGTACTTTCTATAATTAATACACATTTTACAAGCTTATGCACAGCCTTTCACAAGACCTTAAAGCACTGGGAGTTTTATCTGGCACTGTTCAGAGAATGGCAGGAAGCTGATAAAACACTCAGTGGAATTTGCCATTCATTTATCTGTCCTTCTGTGGCCTTCAGAATTTACAATTTTCATTTTTGGGGTGCTTTCAACAATATAATTATATATGAAAAGGCTTCTCATACCACACAAGCTTCCATTATGGCATATTAGAATTAAATGAGAGGAAAAACTTTTCATTATAGCGTTTTCATTGTTATTCATTCATGCATTCATGTGACAATACTGACTCAGAGTTCTGTGGTGTACTCTTAAGCTTCAACAAATAGTTTATCTCTTAGTGCTTCACCCACCAGCCAATGCTAATTAAAAGGAAAGAATAGTCCTTATTCCTGTTATTCTAAATAGCAATTGATGAACTTCAAAGGTTCTGATTTTTATCGTAGCCCTTGCCAAACTTTCACATGCACTCTTAAAAGCTTTTGCTCTCTGTACAAGCCTGGAAAAGCAGCTTAGTCTTAATACAAGGCCTGTTACATTCAGAAAGGAATAAGCTTAGTTGCTTATGTAAGATCATACATATTCTACAAGTGAACTACAGGACAGTAGATTCTGCACAGATGTTAAGAACTGAAAATTACACGCTATCATGTCAAAGTAAATCCAGTTATAAGCACACATGGTATAGAACCATATGTGATATCATCTAGGTGACATGCAGAATCCATTGTTTACAAGCTTATTGATACAGCCTGTGAGCACCAGTGGACTGGACCAGTCTGATCCTAGTTTTCCACATCTGACCTGAGGAATAAAAGCCAAATCTGAAGACCTTTGCGCAAAATGGGACTTGTTTTGAACCAAAACAGGAAGCATCAAAATAAGGCTTCAAAGTAATGAACACTGCAGCTGTCTAAAATGATGATAAAACTTTGGTGGTCTATTTTTAGTTTAACCACACATATATACGTGTGTATGTATTTACACCCATTTATTTACTGCTATTTAGGCATATAACTTTCTTCATTCATTTGCAAGCTATGGGTCTGATAAGACCAGAATTCACATCTCAATTCCTGTAATACATATACAGGTCTATGCTTCAAAACTAGTGCTGGTCTAAGAAAACCATACCATAGAAAGAAAAATCAGTTTGAAGAAGTTTGTTGCTAAAAATATTATGTAATGGTGTGTAATAGAATTCAAGAGGACAGGACATTTTTCAGTGAAGCAATCCAGTCTCAATGGTAGCCTTACATTGTAAAGATTTGTGGCCATCCTTGTAAAAAGTTTCATTGGTCATTTTGCCTTATGATAGGAATTACTCTTACCTTTCTAATTTCCTGTTTCTTTTACAGATACTTCTGATCACAGCACATTTTTCCAAAAAGCATGCTGAATAATGACTGCATTCCAAAAATACAACAGCTTGCCAGATTTAGGAGAAGCTGAGTTACACAGTTACAAGTGGTAGAAAGACCTACCTCAGCACCATCAGTAGATGACCCAAGATGTAAACAATATTAGGAATCAGGATAGAAACCTTATTTGTCAATAAACAAAGTAATCAGGGAAAATGTTCGAAAAAAATAAACTTTGGTCCAGACTCAGGACATTGACATTGCTACCTGACCTGTGTTTGCTGAATCCATGGAAACGGGAGGGAACAAGACATTCTTACCCCTTTGTTCATAATACGGTGGATTGTCGTCCATGCTAAACCACTCTGGAAAAATTTTATCTTAAAATTCAGTAACATTATTTGCAAGGACATGATCTCATAAATCTTTGTTTTGGATTATGTCAAGATCCCTTTTTACAGAAGACAAGGTTGATGCCTGTTCTGACATTTTACTTTTTTAGATTTATCTACTGACCTTACATTATCTGAAAGGACAGCATGAAACACCCTAGAAATTATAGATCTGACTTGATTATGCTGTGAGTTATTTCCTTTCTCCAGGGTATATATTACCCAGAGAAAGTAGAGGCCAGCACAGGTCTCCACTTACTGTAGTTTTTGACAGACTCTTTATGAAGGGGTCATTTGAACATCATGCTGTGCTGGAATCCAATTTAAGGGTAAGATAGTAGCTCAGATATGTTGATGAGATTTTGTCAGAGTTTCTTTGCTTTCTCCCATTCTTCCAGCATCTCAGTATTTGATGTTGGACATTAAATTTATTGATATGATCGGAATTTGAAGAAAGGAGAGCAGTTCTGGTTATTCTAGCTGCTGCTCCAAGCTTTCATTTTTTGAAAAAGCTTTTACTTTTTCAGTGGCTTGGTCATGATCCTTTGGATTTTTACTGGTGCTTCCCTTCAGAATTTTAAGCAGAACTCTACCTGGGCCCACTGTATGTTCTTAAGCAAAATATTTTTATAATTCTTGTTAGTCTGAACAACATGTTTCAAATGTGAAATTCTGATTTTGTTATTAATTTACCATGATAGCAGATAAGAGGTCCTCTTGTGAATCGTCTCCCATCATGCTAGTTACCACTCAAATATGCACAAAGTCCCTCTCTTAAAGTTTATGGGCAACACACAAAGGAGGATAGCGTCCTCTAAGGCTAACTTTCATATAATTTACTTTAACCTGACTCAGTAATAGGGTTACCCACACACTTCATGTGAGCTGCATGCCAAAGTTGCTCACATGTTTACAGGCCTACTTTAACTTACTTCAGCTTAGATCTCCAAGTTTAAAGCAAAGACAATAATCCCATTTACCTCTCTACCACCTATTCAGTGACAGAACCATTTATTTGCATAGTCACACTGCATCTTACCTGGAAACACACTTACTCCCTTTCCTGTCTCCCTTCTCCCTTCTTGTGCCTCCACCCACCCCTTTCTAGCCACCCCAAACTGCAGCTGGATTCTGCTTGGCAGAGCAGCTATTCCCATGAATCTTTTGCAAACAGTATTATTTCTTGAGCCAGATTAAAAATAACTATTAAAAGAGCATGGGAAGTCTCTTTGGTTTAGTTTCTGCTCAGAACATGGCAGTGACTCAATTTGGAAGTGGTTGTCCTGTCAAAACTGAAGAGTGACTAGCTTGAAGGCAGGAGTACAGAGCAATAGCTGACAAACAGGTCTACTTCAACATGAAAGACAACTAGAATTTAGGCTAATAAATCACTTCCTGGTGGAAGAAAAGGGGAGATTTGGTGATACAAATATTTATATTATTAATAGAAAATAATGCAAATTCAAATATTCACTTTCATGTATTCCAATAAGTATTTTTCAAAATGTTCATGCTTCAAAATTTCATTCCTTAAACATTATTTATCCCTAAACATTGTTTAAATTCATTGAGTCCTACATGAAATAGCTAATTTCAGGTAAAACAGATGGTATTTAAAGGATTTTTTTTTCAGCTTTTGAAATAATCTTATTTTTGGTTAGTTTGGTTTGGTTGGTTGGTTGGTTGTTTGTTGGTTTGTTTGTTTGTTTTCTATTAACTTTAAATAAGATTCTTGAATTTTGATAAATCAATCCAAAATTTAAAAATGTTCTTTACCAAACTCTGGTTAGGCTTTCTGAATGCTATAGTAATATAAGTAGACAATCGTCCTCCTAGCTCATCATGATCTTTTTCTACTGGTATTCTTTTCCTGTTACCTGAAAATATGAATAGCAATATAATA
Source organism: Myiozetetes cayanensis (assembly GCF_022539395.1). Taxonomy (NCBI): domain Eukaryota; kingdom Metazoa; phylum Chordata; class Aves; order Passeriformes; family Tyrannidae; genus Myiozetetes; species Myiozetetes cayanensis. The sequence goes on along the minus strand of NW_026087411.1, from coordinate 71,653,796 downwards.
TGGAGACATTAAAAGAAAAGTGGAGGGGAAATGGTAATTAAGAAATGTCATAATCATCCTCAAAACGTAGTATGTGTAGAAGTTAGAGGAATTAGACACTATTTAATTTTTCATATAATTTATTTCATAAGTCTCCTATAATTTCAGGTATAATCAAAAAAAATTGAAGCTGAATATAAAACCAGAAAATATATTATAAATGTACTACATAGTTATCATAAGACAATCACTTATGTTTCAAAGCTGACATCAATTTTCCAGTGTAAATAAACCTAGTACAAACTCACTTCCTGGAGATTTAAGGGGAAAAAAGGAAACCCACAAAACTATCTTTCTTTTTTAAAAAGCTTTGCCTTTGCAAGCTAAGCAAAGCATAACTGCCTCTACTGAGTTCCTAAAAATGTATCTCCAACCTTACAGCATTGCTCCTTAGTTCAAGAGGCTGCAGAGTTTCTTTTATGTTTCTGAAACTTTTCACTACGTCTTCTTAGCAGGTTTTGCCATGTCAAGAGCTGCAAAGAGGGAACATATCCACTTGCTCTGGAGAACATGTAAAAACCAAAACCAACCCTAGAAAAGGATAGAGAGGAACATGAAAAAACAGCACTAAGCATCCAATCTTCTTGAACAAGTGGGTAAACAAGCTCAGGGAATTAGCAAGCTTGGCAACAGTGTTTGTTGTGCTGTTAGAATTAACCTGTTATGAACAACAATGATTAGTACCACCAAAGTGGTTTGGTTTAACAGAAAATTTTTCCAGCCTCTTGTCATTAATCTTATCCTGGTTTATTACTAGCTATGTCACCTGCAGCTTGGGTAGCTAAGCTCCTTACTATGCAATCTGTATGGGTAGCTTAGGGTTCGTTTCCTGCATCTGAACGCATGGACAGGAATGATGTATCTCATGTGGGTTTGTTTAAAGAGAAAGAAGGAGAGATTGTGAACTGTCCTGGACAGTAACCTCAGATTTCACATTCCCCAAGGAAAGTGTTTTCTAACCACTGCACATGTAGCAGGGCTGCTCTGTTGAGTACCTGTGTAGAAATAGGAATAGTCTCAGGTGCCAGTATAAACAATTGCTTTGAAGCATTATACTGCTGTAATAACTGTTTACAATCACACATTTTATTTGTATGTGCCAAAATAATTCTATAAAGCCCTTTGTATATTATTCTGAAATTATTTCCATACTGTCTTTCACAGACTTCATAACCATTAAATATCCTATAAGACAAAAGCAAACAAGGGGTTTTGTCTCTAAGATGAAAAAGCTTTTCACTTTGCAGGCAGCACTCACTAGCTCAAAGGAAAAAAGACATTTTTTTCTCTCTCTGCAGCCTCAAAGGAAGAGAGCAACATGCCTGATCAATAGTAATAACTAAGAAAATAAATTATCTTTTTCATAATATTAGGCCCCAGGAAGAATAGAGATGAGCACTAGGAGGGTCTCCAGTGGTGAGAAGCAGATGTGAGGTGCACAACCCATGGGGCTGTTCACTCTACTTCCCCTCTGAGCTCAGTGAAGGGTCCTGGATCATTCCACTCTAACACAGGCAGTTAAAATACATCTAATTAATTGCATCTTTTAGTGATGATCATTAAAAAGAGTGTTTAATAATACTGAGACAACTAACAACATAAACATCCTTGAGATTTACATTTGTTAGAGTCCTTTTTCTTAATCTCCCTGCCCCAGTTATAGGCACTGAGGGTTCTTGTACCCACCTGGGAGAAACACTGGTCTCCCATATGAATATGTGTATGCACATTATGTTCAAAAGGGTTATATTGTCTGTTCATCTCAGTTCTCTCCCTGCCCTTGCATACACATGTACACACAAACACAAGCAGATGAGTCATGGTAATAAAAAAGAAACAGAAAACAAAGAAAGAAATCCCACAAGATACCTGCCATTAATACATACACAGATAAACATGATTTTACCTATATCTATATATAGATATAGATATATAGATATATATAAATATATATCTACCTATTTTCTTGACTGCAAATGACTTTTTTTGTTGTCTTTAAAGGCAGAGAAACCAAAGTCTAAGAGACCAGCATGAAAATAGTATAATGATCTCTCAGTCTGAAGAGTGAGCAATAAGCCAGCAACTTGTCCAAAATATCAACATGTGTAAAAGCAATATAGTCACTCTGGTAAAAAGTATACTAAGCAGAAACATAGACTTTTTATTTGAGACATTACAAGACCTAAAATATTCAAATTCAGTTTTTCTTTCAAAGTAGGCAATAAATCCAGTGACTTCAAAAGCGGTTTGGATTATTTCAATTTCAATTTTAATATCAACTATAAAGGTTTTTTTTAGGTTGTCATTTGTTATACTGTTATAAAATTGAACTTTCCAACACAGTGAAATTGATGTGGGTTTTTGTTCATTAAAATGCAGGCAAACAAATCTATGATGAAATAATTCAGAAGTTTTCATTTTTAAGGCACATTTGCCAAACACCTTGAGGTACAGGTTCCCACAGGGCTGGAAAGGCAAAGCTAACCTCCTCCTTTTCCCTGCCTGAGAGGTCAGCTACAGAGGGATTGGCTGGAGTTCTCCACTCATTTATGACTTCTGTGTTAAGGCAACTTTCCTGTCGGACCACCCAGGAGCCACTCTGGTGGTCACACAATCGCAACACCTGAGCTGGGACTAAGGCCCCTTCACAATGGGCAGCTCCAGTGAGCCGATGGGTGCCCCCTTGACTCCCTACACACCCCACTATGTATGCCCTGTGCAATAAAATGACAGCTGGTTATGCTCAGTGGTGGTGGCTAATTTTGTCATATGCATTATTCTCTGTGAGCTACTACCAATTTATTTGGTTACGTCAGCAACAATTAAGTTCTGCTACCAGACAAACTTTAAACAAGGTTTTCCTAGAACCAGTTCCCTTTGCAATTGGATTGGAAAGAATACCTGATAGATAGAAGTACAGTAGCTGTCACAATCAGTTAAGGCACTGGCCCATCTGGGTCAGGGTCCTGATGGTAACTATTCCCCCAGGGCAGAGATTTATATCCATCATCATAAATAAGTTTGGTTTAAGTTACACGGTTTAAATGTCTAAGACAACAAGACTTCAGGTTGCCTTAAGAGCATGAATCAGAATCTCTGCAGAGGCAAGCTTGTCAGCCGGCCTGCATCACATCACTAACATGAAGTCTCCAGGGGCTTTAAGCTTTAACAGCGCTTTTCCACGGTACTGTTATTAGCAATACACTAACTCCAGCAGATCTCAAATAGGGCTAAATCTTATTACCCTAACATTGTTCAAAATTGTTTAAAAGGCACTCTACACCCAGAAGCTCTTATGCCATAAACTGGTTAGAAAGGCAATGAAGAGGGAGGTGGCAGCATTCCAGATGCTTATCTGAAAGCACTTCCATTTTCACAAAAAAAAAAAATCAATCACAATAAAACAAAAGTCACTTGGTGTAGGGCCTGAGACTGAGCGTTCATACACACAGTCCAGACCAAAGGGCAATATTTCACACTACCCATTTTTATTGGGCTTTTTTGAAACTTTTTACCTCAAGATGCTATTGTAACAATAAAACAAAAACAAACCTAATTCTTTAAAATGCACAAATCAAATAGCCTTGGATAATATTATTGTTTTAAGAGAATAAATTGGTTTTAATAAACACAAAGTATCTTTAAATTTGCTAAGCGATACCTCCTTGGAGGTAAGAACTTTTTCCAGTGCATCATACTGGAATAATTTTTTCACTTCCAATGAGTAATTTTCACAAGCATACGTGATTCAAAACCAACAGAAACTTTTGCCCTGCCATAAGTTGAATGATGGCAAAGCATGGCAGCAGAAAAGGAGCGATTTATCCTTACACCCTCCTTGATGCAAGCTGAAAGAGTTGAAGGAAGAATGGCAGACATAATGTCTGCCATGGATGACCAAAGCCACCCTATGGAGATTCTGAAGATATAAATGTACATCAGAGAGAGCATTAAATAACATTTTATTGCATTTAGAGAGCAGATTTGAGCTTCAAGGCACTGATGATAAAAGCCAGGGTTTTACAGTGCAGTTCCAAGTTAAAAAAACAAAACAAAAAAACCAAACCAAAAAAACCAAAACCAACAAAACAACAAGAAATGGATACTGATTGTTGTCCCCACTAAGGTTTTGAATGGCAATTGGCAAGGATCTCAATTTGATTGCAACGGTAACAGTTAATACACACAGAAAACCTTGTTTACCATGTGCCAAAGAAGATTATTATGAGATGAGATATTCCTCCAGGTTCAGACTATTTTATGCCAAAGTGACACCAGCATGACTTCACTCTGGGAATATTCCCATTCTTGAATGTTCCCATAACAAATGCTTTACAAAAGTGATTTCCCTTCAGTCTGGGATATCTCACTAAGATGCCAGTTATGTTTTCCATTATGCCACCAAGCAGTGTTCCCTCTGTGAAATGAAGAGTGGCGAGTGGTCCTATAGAACAATTATTTCCATCTATGTCATGTAGACTTACTTAGGATACAACAAATCATCCTCTGGTGGTGTCTCTCTCCACTACTGTGGAGGGAGACTGGATGACCTAAGACTAAAGAGGATCATAGAATGGTTTGGATTGAAAGGTATCTCTAAAGATCACCTAGTCCACTCTCCCTTCCAGGGACAGGGACAATTTTCACTAGACTGGGGCCCAGGATATAAGAGTGGCTGAATATAAAATTATTATTTATTTAAAAAAAAATAGACTCCAAAAATGCATTCTCCCCATGATTTTTCTTTATGGCAGTCCAAAGCACTAAATTGACTATTAAACATTGCCTATTGTTTGTTTGACTTTGGAAAATAATTATTATGCCTATATATGCATGCACTTTTTTACCAGCTTTTTTGAGGAATGGGTGGCAACATAGAAATCAAATATGCAAAACAATCCAGGATATACCCCATGTCTCATAAAAGAATGCTGCATGAGATTATAAATTCTGCCACAGTTAAATGGTAACAGTGAAGGAGTTTATCTGCATTTCTAAATGCTCTCCCAGTTTTCCAGATCCTGAAAAAGAAGGAACAGATGCTGAATGCGTACACGCCAGTACAAAAAAAAAAAAAGGCAGCCAAAAAATGAAGTACCAAAAAAATTCTGTGAAACAGAACTGTAGCAGCACAAGGATAAGGAAAATTACCACCTATAGAAGGGTTCCTGACAAATCTGTTATACTAGGTGCTGTGCAAAGGCACAGTCTTAAATATTCTTTGTTCAGGCAACAAAAGTAGAGAGCTGCAACATTCACAGAATAAAATTCATACCCTACTTGCTACTTTCTCTCCCTCCAGCTGATCAGGGCAGTTCTTTTTCAAACATTCAGATAGACATTCATGAGGTCCTATCTTGATTTATTCAAATATGTCTAGGGGTATGGCAGATGCATAAACAAATAAGCTGTGCACATTCAAAGAATGCCACTGAAGAGAGCAGTCCGTTTGCTTTTTAACCTGAGTTATACAGTGATGAAAAGAACTGAACCAGCTCAAAATGCTGGAGATAAAATGCTCAAAAATAAAGATTCAGCTCACACAGAAAAGCTACAATACTTTCAGATTTGCCATTTCATGAGAAAGAGTAAGATTTCCTTTCTTGTTTTGCCACAGCAAGACATTAGTGACATTTAGAAAAAATGATCATTCTTGAACAGGGCAGTTATGTTGCAATAGAGTTTACAACATTGAGATTTATTTTGGCTTGAGGCGAAGTTAAGATTAAAGAGATGGTGCTGCTCAGAACACAAAGGCTCATAAAACACTAAGCCATTATCTTGACCTTAATATAGAATTTGGGATTCAAGACATCAGTAGTCATAATAGTCTTATACTAATTTAAAATTCATCTACATTTTGTCACAGTTCCCTCTTAGTTTACATCTAAACTACCCTGAACTTAAGCTGCACAAAGTATTTATTATTTCTTTGTTAGCTACAAAATTCACGAGGTCCAAAGGTGGGAAGCACCAGGTCTCTGAGAAATCCAAGAAGCAACTGCAGTATTATCCAGGCTCTCCTCTTGTGCTAGCTTTTTATTGTAGAAGGTCAATTTACAACATAATAGAAAACAGTATTACTACAATTTCAGGCTTGTCATGCAGGAATATATTTGCAGTGTGTTGAAGACTGAGACAAATTTTCACACCACAACCTTGTAGTCATTAATAAAGAAGATTGTGGTCTCTGTTTGTCAATAAGTGTTGCTCTCACAAAGTATCAAATCAGCTTTTCCTTGAGGATGGAGGGAGCAAAATGAGTTTTGCCTGTGAATGCTTTTTGCTTCAAGTCTGTAAAAGACTTGCTAGAAAACTGAAACTTTTGCACCTTCTTTTTGAAGGTTACCCTCAGCCTGGCAATTTTTAAATTGCAGTGATTTGAATGTTCCAGTCAGAACCCTCAGTAGACCTGGTGTAAAACTGCAGCCCCAGGAGGTGCCAGCTCATGGGATTGGCTACAAGTTTTACTTTAATATAGATATAGGGTTCTTTAATACCTCGATATAGCGTCAAGAGAATAAGCCACAGGCTTGTTCCCAAGGAAATTCTTTATTAATTTAGGAGGTTAAATAAGAGGTCTTGGCCAAAATTTAAAAGGACACCACACAAGCTAGACAATACATTCCACCACAATACTGACTCAGCACATACTGTTAACCCACAGTACCTAAGTCAAAATCCAGTAAACCAACGCTTAAGGTAAAATCCAACCAATTCCACAACTTTAAATCAAGATCCAATCCCTCCAGCTCCAAACCGCCCCAAGCATCAAGAAAGGAGCAAGGACAGAGAAGCAGAGGGATCAAGAAGAGAGAAGGAGAAAGAGGGAGAGACAGATTATACAGCTACCATTGAAACCTCGCGAAAGACCGGCTCTCACTCATCTAAGTGGCAGGGCCGCAACACAAGGCAAACACATGCCTATGGTTTTATCAGCTTTGGTCCCTATGGCCAACCCCTCCAGGCAGGGTCTCTGACCCACCAGCCACTCTGGAGTTCAAGGCCAGGGTGAGGAGCTGTGTTCTCACCATCCCTGCCAATCTGACCCTGGCTTAGGGGCTCCAGGAGGCGTGGTGTGTTATAGTTTTCCCAGGCTATTTGTGACTGACAGCTACTCTGGGGCTTCCCCATATGGGTTCCAGGGGTCTTCCATGAGGGATACAATGCCACTCCACCTCTGTGAGGTTCAACCTATCCCTTTCCTCTCCACACACACACACACATGCCCCAGAAGTTGGTTCTAACCCAATAATAACTGGTCTAGTGTCTAACACCCCTAGTCCCACAAAAGTAAGGATTGGGGTTTGTGGAGCAAAACCGCACAGGCAAAAGATAGGCCAGGTTTCTGAAAGAAGGAAAGATAAAAGATAGAAAAAAATGTGTAAAGTTTCAGTAATTCAAATATAATCAACAACAAAAGCTTGGTGACAAAACAAACACTTACTGACCCCTGGGCAGTAACTCTGTTGGAGGGAAGGGACAGGGGTACATCAACCTGGAAAATCTGAGGCATCAGGATCCATAAATATTTATTCTTTTTACTTTTGCTCTGGCAGGAGAACAGTGGAAGCATTAGCACATCTCTGAAATACAGACTATAGGTGACAAGTAAAAAACCTTCATAATGCAACTCTCATGTCATGAGATTTGAGTTTCTAACCATAGCTACAAGTAATAGGAATTTTGTAAGAGGATTTTTGCTTCTTCAAGAGAAATTATGAAATTATGAAACAGAATCCCATCCACTGTTGAAAGACACCCCTATTTCTACCCTTATTCTAACAGATACAAAGCAGATGTTTCCAACAGGAATATGAGACATCATAGTAAAGGTTTCTCAGAAGTATGCTGCTGAGAAAAAGGAGGCTACTGAATCCAGTAGCACCCAACAGCTGGTCCCTCTGGCTAGGATTTCCTGATAATAATACTAATTTTCTCTGACTTTCTCCCTTATCAGATTGCCAGTATGATTTTGCTTTGTTATGGCCTCATAATGTGCTCCCCTCTCACAATCTTTTCAGGATAATGGAGTGTATCTTCAGCTTAAGGGTAACTTCTTCATCCTAAACAAAACCTTCTCCAAACATAGCCAGTGCATGTTTGTGGTGTCCAGCAGCCACAGCTTCCAGGGGCTAAAAAGTCAAGTCTCCCACAGGAAGAAGAAACAGATTTGGACCATACTTTTTATTCAGCTTTAAAAACCAGCAAGATTTCAAATGCAGGAGGATATAGTTCAGCCTGTTCTTCAACAGATGTATTTACCAAATATGAGTTAGAGCAAAAGGTGTTTCTTCACTCAAGTGGTCAAGTCCAGTTCTACCTTTTACTGGTTTTCCCTTTTTATTTATGCCAATTTTTATTCCCTTCACTGCCTCTCCCACTCTATTTGCTGCAGTGCATACTTACATACAGGAGAGAAAAATTGAAGTAATCAAAGGGTCATCCAAGGATTAAAAACCCTAAGCTGCTGTTTTCAAGTTTTATTTATGTTTATTAAACTTTCTCAACTCATTTCATTATTCTTTTGCTTACCCACCCTGCCAAACACTTCTTAGATGAATAAAGAAATAATTCAAATAAAAGAAAACCAGACATCTGATCCAATTTCTCTTGGCAGGCAAGTAAGAGGGAGAAATACCAGTTAATTATGAAGGAAAAAAAAAAAAAGATAGACTATTGCACATCCACAAGTATTTTGTAAACCTAAAGACGTCACTATCTAATGACCTCTATTTCCTTCTAGATGTTCCAAGTCTTCGGGAAACTACATGATGTATATGTATAAGGGCATAAAATCTTATGCCCCATGTGCCTTTGAGTACCTGTTCACGTAAACCTACTACAATTGATCAAATTTTAAAGACTTTGTTTTTAAATGACCTATAAAGAACAAAGATGGAAAGTGTCAAAACTGATAACAGTAAATATTCTTCATAAAGGAAGGGAGGAAGAGTCACTATGCCTGGTTATGATGCTATTAATAAGAGATGAATACAGGAATTTCGGTATCTTTTCACAGCTGATTAGCAGACTGGTATCTGGGAAAATGTTCAGTCATATTTGCTTCACTGTTTCATCCAAACAAACATCAGTTTTAATAAAAATGAATCTGTCTGATCTCGAGTCACCTTGCCATATTTGTAGTGCATAATTTTCCACACTCACCTTACAGTGCTGTATCTCTTTCCTGGCAGAAATGAGTGTTGTCTTAGCACAGAGAGTAACAACGTGTTCAGAGAGCTGGACTTCGGTCACTAAAAGGAGACAAGTATTTGGTAAATCGGCTGTCTCCTGTCAGATTAGGGTTGCATCTCATGACCTAGGCTATGCCTCTTGACCTAGGCTATGGTCTGTAAATTATAATTAGGCTAATGAGATTGAACACACCATTTTTATTCTCTGACAGTTGGATAGCCCATGGGAGGGAATATCAGGCTGTGTAGCTTCAGTCAGGTAACTTGAGACAGGTTTCTTTACCTCTATTCAAAGGTACGTGAAAAAGGAGCCTTCACGGATGCGGTTTTTTCCATTTTTCCCCCTTATACCCCACCAGAGCACAGTCCCTATGGGCAATAGAGATGGTTGCACAGAGGCTCCCAGCCACAGCCCCTTTGCAGAGTAAATCCTTTGCACCCTGCTCAAAGGAGCAGTAACGTTGGAATCTTTCAGGCACATCTGCTAATTCTGTTGGCCTCTAATTAACATCTCCATCACCATTCACCCAAATCACTGTTATCAGCAAACTGAGAAACATATTGGAGGGAAATGTACATTCCTGCTTGGGTAGATCAGAGTCACAGAATCACAGAATGGGCAAGGCTGGAAGGGACCACAGTGGGTCATCTGGTCCAGCCTCCCTGCTCAAGAGGGGTCATCCTAGAGCACATTGCACACGATTGCATCCAGACAGAGTCAGTGGAATACTGGAAAAAAAAATCCCCCTTTATCTGCCTGTCTGAGTAATGAAGTCACTGTAGAGCTTGTGAGACAAAAACTATTCTTTCTTCTCTCAGTAACTCTTTCAGACATGATTTTTTTTCAATGCCCAAGTATAATACAGCTTTTGAGTTGATAATACCATGTTTACATCCAAGAAGGGTTGGTTTTAGTGCATTGTATTGGGATTGGGGAAAAATAAAACACTTTGAAACATACACAATCATGTTAAATTGATTACTCTATCATGAACTGTGAAGTGTATTTTTGGCATTTTACTGATATAAACAACTGGACTTCGGCTATATGTATATCTTTAATCTCCAGTCTTTTAACCACCATTAAAATTACCTGTTCAAAAATTGTGGGCTTTCACACATTAACACTTTAAAAAGCTTTATAGTCATTCTGTAGGTTGAAATTTGGATAAACAGATGGGCTTTGAATTTTGGAGCATCCCAGCTGCACGAGACAAACATGACTTTTGCTTCAGCTGAAACAATGGAAAACTGCCTGTGGGTTAGATCACAAGCAAACCTTGACCATGCAGGGTTTGTAACAAATGCAAGGGCAGTGGATTCAATCAACTCTTCCCTTGCAGTTAAAGAATGGGATTTTACCTCCAATTGGCCTGAACAGAAGGAGGCTAACACGAGCAGCAGCCTTCAAGCAGCCTATGCAAGTTTTATTCTTTGTCATTCTAGTAGTACAGCCCATATAATCTAAAGGCTTACACGCTCCTTAAGTGGAGTGTGTAAGACAAAGAACAGGCAGGTGGCTGGACAATAAGCAAAAAGGAACAATCTTCTGCCAGCTCTAAACAGAAATGCTGAACTTTCGCCAAGAGGTTCTGTAAGTACACGGGCTTCTGAGTATTTCTTGTCATCACCACTGATATTTCATCTCCTAAGAAAGTCAACTTCAAACCTCTGACTATGATAGTAATGATAAAATATTATTCAGAGTTCTATATCACAAGGAGCTGAGCAAGATTTTCACGATCTTGCAAAACCTCCTATTTCCACTATCACCATGTAAATACTCAGGCCTGAGGGATTTGGTTTACACCATGAGGTTTCTGTTTCTCTCATCCCTCCACGCACTGACAGCTGAGAGGCAAAAGAAATAAGCTATTTACTTTAAAATGGGTTCTTAAGCAGAGTATATCACCAAGTTTATATTTTCCCATTCAGAAATTTCCTATCTCAGCATAAGGTTTGTCAGTATTTCAGAAACTGTAGTATGGTTGCTCTGTGATTACAGTCATTGAAGGAACAGAATAAAGCAATGCAGGTATGTGTCAGCTGTGAAATGAAAAATGTTAAACAAAGAGTTTTCAACTTTGAAATTATCCCAGAAAAAAATGTCATGGGCTATGATATTCAATTTCTTTTTTAAAAAAGTACAAAAAACAGAGGCCAGCCAAACTAATCATTGACAAATCCTCTGGAAATTCAGCCAAACAGAGAGAAGATAAATTTTGGTGGATGTTCCTCCTAGAAAAGACCATGGGGTTTTTGCTGACATAATCTTGGTCTTTCATCCAGCAGCAATATAAAAAATATCTCCAAGAACACTGTAATTACACTCATTTTCTAATATTTGATATTTCTAGAGAATAGACCTTGGACTTGAAAGCTGATTTTTTCCATCCTAATGAGTGGGTTAGGGTGCTCATTCACTATATTTAGCCATGTTACAAAACTCCAGGACAGCATCATTCCTCTGAAGCTACAGAGTGTAAGTTCTGTGCAGGGGTGTAATTACAGGTAATGATTATTCTGGAAGCAATCAATTAACTGTTCATGTGCTCTAACTACACATCAGTAACTAGGCATTGGAGGTGATTCTTGAGAATCAAGGGAACTCAAGGAAAACACTATCAGAGAACAAGGCTGCAACACAGACCTCCACAGCTCTTAGTGTCATGATTTGAACCTAAATGAGTAAGCAGTGAAAGTCCTGATTATATACATACTTATATCTGGAATGAGGTAACTTTAGCCAGGCAAGTCAGCGAGGGGTTTTTGCAAATCTGCACACTCTCAAAGTTCACCATTAATTGGATTTCAAGCTCAATATTTTTCATGTATTCGTATATCTCAGAAATATTGAGAAGCTTCACAGCTCTCTAATCAAATGAATTCAGTATAAAAATCAGTCACAATAAGAGTCTTGTGCAATTCTCAGTATGCGAAACTTCTCAATGGATATCAATAACAGAAGTAAATAACACAATGATAAATATAGTTCTAAACATACTAAAACTTTGCAGTCCAGCTATACGACTTGCTGTCATTTTACATTGAAACCCAACTTTCAAGAAGCATTTTTGAAAAGGAATTGCAGCTCTACCAGCTGCAATTGGTTGGCAAACTGATAAATCAGGCCAGTGAAACCATCACTGACAGAGGCACTTTATTTAAAATATATATACTTGTGCAAAAATAAGCTTTGTAGACTGCATTAACAAGATGTCATCAGTCTTTTGGCCACATATATGGGGATTCTTGGGAACCTGAACACCCTATAGGTAAGAAATCTGTGTAGATTCAGTTTCTTTACATTCAAAATGATCACAAGGTCTTTGCTGCTGTAACCTTGTACAGTATCTTTATTTTTGAGTCTCGTAACACTTGCAGTTACCTAAGAAGTTGTTTTTTCTATCTCAGCTGCAACATTCTTGCTGTTATCTTTCCAAAGACACTTTTCTTGGCTTCATTTATCTCCTCCTGTTCTGCTTCGGGAGTTTTAAATCACACAGTGGCAGCTATTCTTTGTATTACTTTTTATGGTTCTGTCATTGGTTCCTCATGCAAATGTGCTGCCAGTGACAGACTATTTGGCCTAAGATCCTCTCTCTAATGGCCTTCTTAGAATAGAAGTGATTTGTAGACCATCCAAGTCAAGGTCTGGCATGGGAAGTGCCTCTACCACTCAGCACCTCCAGGGATTTAGCCAATAACAGAGCTCAAAGTTCTTTCTGGCACGTGCCCTTGATCAGCACAAGAAAAAGCCACACAGTCTTAGAACTTTGAACAGGTCATCGGGTTGGCACTTTTCATTATTCAGCCAGCAGTGACGTCATGAGTCAATGACATGATGTTTTCCCCATTTGCCTTAGCAATGTCATTACCCAACTGGACATTTCAGAAGCAAGAACATTCCCTGGGAATTGTTTCTTGGCTAGTACAGCCTCATGGAAACACACATTTAGAGACTTCAGCTAACTGGATCATCTTACAGAAAAGCCAGGAACGTTTTGATGAATTGATGCTTTAGGACCTTTTTTATTTTTTTATTTTGTTTCTTAAGAACTAAAGCCTTTTGGAATGAGCCCTTGGAAAAAATAGTTCTGACAACACTCATCCCACTTCAGCATATTCACTCAGTTACTCAAATTATGAATCAATGCTTACACTTTCTCATTCATTCTCCTGAGGAATAAACTAAGAAAATATTAGTAAGCATCACTCATGAAAATATGACTCTACTGGAAATGGTCTGAGAGCAAGTGCTGTTGTATAAACACTACAGTTATTTTAATGTTCCCTAAACAATAGCTGACATGAACAATAAAAATAAATGTTCCTATTGATTTCCTATCTGGTATTATTTTTCACTCCCCAAGTATATTACTCAGAATATATCAGCACAAATACTCTGTGAAGAAAGAGACAATGATTCATATCAAAATATTAATCACTAATAGAAAGAGGATTTAACCTTATGAAATCATGTTATCATGTTTTTCTTCATTCATTGCTTCAATATGTATAACTCAGTTCTCCTCAAAAACCAACTAATATATTTATTATTGTCATATTTTGTCAGGCACTAAGCATTTCTTAGACATTTTAGACATCCATAATGCCCTGTATGAAAGAATGTTTTTTCTTTGTACATCAAAGAATATTTTTTCCTTAAATACCCACTGAAGAATGGCTTTTCACTAAGAGAACAGCATGTTACCTGCTTTTGACATGCAACTCATACTGTGTGAATTCAGTACCTGCTGTATCTTCTCTTTTTGCTGTGTCCTGCTGCCCAGGGGGAGCAGCAGCAAAGCCCCATAAGGGCAGACAGGAGCAAGGAACTCCTAAGGGGCTGTGGTCAGCACACAAGTGGAACAGGAGCAACTGTAGACCCAGCATTGCCTGACATCATCCAGTGACAACTAGAAAGCGAAAGGGGGCCAATATATGACAAAATTTTAACTAATCTGTCTGCAGAGTGAAGGAATAAATGGAATAAATGTTAAAAGGCAACAATCCAAGACAGATGTCTAGAATTCTATACCAAGATCCATTTTTAAAGGTATCAAAACAAAGTGCTCAGTATCACAGATGAGGTACAATACATCAAAGATTTACCATCTTCTTCTGCATCCCGAAATACATCATGTAACTCAGGAGGTTTCCCATTTCCTTCAGGAGCATACTGGTTGCTTTCCAGATCTATAAGATTTTATGCTCCAAAATGAGAACAACTGCTGCTCAGCTACAGCAACCTAGCACTGCACTATTCCATCTATGCCATCTTTCATTTCCTTGAGAATTACCTTGGTACCAAACTAAATGGTGCATTCTAACCCCACTGCTTGGGCAAGAACGATACAAGAGGCAAAGTAAGGAACTTAATGTTTCACATTTGAATGCTTCGCTACAATTAAAATTCTTCTTGTGAATGAAGTCTAACTACTGGTCATGACTTCTTCTCTGAATCAGCAGAGAATAGAATCACAGAATGGTTTGGGTTGGCAGGGGCCTTTAAAGGTTATATAGTCCTGCAAGGAGCAGGGATGTTTTCAATTAGATTAGGTTTCTCAGAGCTCTATGCCATCTGACTTTAAATATTTCCACAGATGGGGCATCTGCAGCTTCTCTGAGCTACCTGGTCCAGTGTTCCACCAGTCTCACTTTAAAAAATTCCTTTCTCATATACAGTCTGAATTTACCCTCTTTTAGGATAAAACTCTTTACCTATTATACTATTACAACAGGTCCTGTTAAAAAGTTTGTCTGCATTTTTCTTACAGGTCCTCTTTAGGTACTGGAAGTCTGCTCTAAGGTCTCCCCAGAGCCTTCTCTTCAGGGCAAACAACCCCAGCTCTCTCAGCCTGTCTTCATAGGAGAGGTGCTCCAGCCTTCTTATCCTCTTAATTTCCCTCACCTGGACTTCTATTGGATCCATGCCTTTCCTGATCCATGCCATCCAGATCTGGATGCAGTACTCTACACTCCGGTTCTCATTACCTTTAGCCATCTAAGAATTAAAAATACCATTTAAAAATGCTTGTATCACATTATAAATAATTTTAGCATATACTAGTCATGAATCTAATTTTACTTTACAACTACAACCACCATGAAGCACTAAAATTAATATATTTAATATCCAACTACAAAATTCTGATTCATTACTATAATTTTATCTGATTAAAATCTTTTTTAAAATTGTTGAAATTATAGTTGATTAAGTTTAACTTAACGTGTCCCTCTTGCCACTAACATGTAAATTCCTCATCCAGAGGAGGCAAAACCTTAACTTCTTTGTCAACAAATCCACCCTTTTCTGCCAAGCCTTGACACCAAGGATGAACAATTAGATAAACTAAGACCTGTGAAGCCCCTTTAAGATTCTATCTAATCCAAGTAGCCCCAAATCCAGTGATTCACTTCTAAGCCTTCCATTTTCTGAAACCCTGATTGACATTAGAATAAAGGAGTTTTTTTCTCTGCTTACTTTTTACTAGTATCAGTTGGTTTAAAGAAAGCTATTATCTCTTGCTATAAACCCTGGGCTTTTTCCACCCTTAACCTAAAACAGCTATACCATTATCACAACCTTTTCCCTTTGCCAGGGCACTCCAACCCCTCAGCTACGCAGCAGAGTTGACCAGATTTTAGTATGGCTGTATCCAGCATTCCAAGGTCACCAAATGATGCACTAGGTATCAAGACAAGAAGGCCTCTCTCACTGCCTAATAATCATATACACCGATATGTGCTTACCCTCCTATCAACAGCAGCCCCCAGAACTGTTTTTCTAAAGACGTGAATTCTGCCCTAGCTAAAGCAGTGAGATTGCACACAAAACTAAAAAAGTTTTTAGAAAGCTTTTCATTTCCAGTGTATGAATATACGTGTAGCATTCTCCTGCACTGACTGACTATTTTTTTAAAGCCCAGTTTCTGACAGATGGAAGCCTTAAGCAGCTACATTCTTCTTTTTTATGTGCAAAGATCCTCTATGGAGATAGACAAAGATTCATTTGTACTCCTGAAAAAAAGAAAAGTCTTCTAAATAAGGAGTAGGAATGCATTGCATACATTCAACCTTTTCCAAGTTTAATTCATCTACTCATTATCTTGAAGATCTTCTCAAGCTTTTGATAAAGACATAGCACTTTCGTTTACTAGCACTTCATTTCCAGGAAGCATTTTATGGCTATTACATGTGCAATAAACTGCTCCGTTTTGCAGAGTTCAGCGTGAATTCCCCAAAACACCCAAGTGATTTAAGGTGCCTTGACTTTAAATTTCCAAAAGCAACCAACTCCAGGTGATTGGGGGTCCTTAATCTTAACAGCACCTGTCTGCTATTTTCTCATGTGTAGCAGAAGCCTGTCCACATCTACTGCTCCCATGTGCGTTCACCACTTCGTACACCTCTCCTAAGCTCTAGGTCAGGTAGAGAAAACCAGAGGACCGCATTTGTACTTTGCTTTGTAAATATGGGCTCGGAGACTTGTTCATGCACAGGCAGTGGGGTTCAAAGCAGGATGAACAACACAATTGAAGGAGCCCTTGTTTAAATCCATAAACCGTGCAGCCAACATTCAGTTGAATGAAGCTCAACTGAGGTCATGATAATGAGTTTTAAAAATGCATTTAAGTGAGGGAAGCTATTCTTTCACTTACTGGACCTTTTTTTGATTTGAGTAAGTTTAACAATAAAATTACCTTTCATTTTTGTCACACATTTTTCCATGAGATATAGTGTCTGCGTTCAAGTTTTATCATTAAACTTATGCTGATGGTAATTTAAAAATTCCTAAATCTCAGTCTCTCCAGACATAGTTGCTATGGTTACATATATGCCAATATATACCTGAGTAAAAGGAGGAAAAACATCTGACTGTTTGCCTTTTAAAAGGAGAGCATTATGTTCCACAGCTAAAAACATGACTGAAGATCCTTTCACCTTCTCTGCTTTGTCACTGGAAGCAGAGCTGAGCTCCATGTCACCTTCTCTCCATTTCCCATGGACCTCTGACCAAAGTGAAGATTGACTACCCTGCCTGGAAAAGCACCACTGCTACCTCTGGCATGAGCCATCATACCCAGCAGGGAGGCAGGATTCTCCAGGTACATGGGAGGGATGCCATGCCTCGGAATGGAGCACTGGTTTCTCACACAAAGAACCTCAGCCATCGTTCCCCTTTTGCTCCCTATCACACTATCACCTCATAGTCTTCTGGTCTAAGGTGTATGCACACTGTGTTATCTCTGGTTTTAATTTACTTTGCAAATGAAGAAGAGGTTATTTCCCCTCCTTTCCTCACACTGCATTACCTTTGTAACTGAGATTTGTCTTCTGGTTATTGACTCAGACAGGCTTCAGTTTTCAGAAACACCCAAGCCAGGTCAAACAAGCTATTATTCAGTCCCAGGATCACCAGTGAATAGCCAGGACCAGTCAGGTAGATCATAATTTGGAGCAAACAAGGAAAAAATTTCTAAAGGGATTTGTGGCATTGTTTCTTTACAGTTGTTGTGGTTTAACCCTAGTAGTTGGCTAAGCCACTCATTCATTCCTCCACGGAGAGAATCAAAAGAGTAAAGGGTAAAAAACTCATGGGCTGAGATAGACAGTTTAATAAGGAAAAGGAAGTAAATGGGGGCGGTGGGGAGAGGGGTAGGAAGTGATAGGAAAAAGACAAACAAATAAAAAAATTGCTTGCCACCAGCCAAGCCTAGACAGTCCCTGAGCAACAGGAGCCCTGAAAAACTTCTCCTGGAGAATTCATAGCTGAACAGAATGCTGTATGGTATGGAATGTCCCTCTGGTCAGTTGTGTTCAGCTATCTCAGCTGTGTCCCCTCCCAGCATCTTGTGTGTCCTCAGCTCCCTCAGTGGTGGGGTGAGAGGCAGAAAAGGCCCTGACTCTGCACAAGCACTGCTCAGCAATAGTGAAAACATCCTTGTTGCTAACAACTTTGTTTCCGGCACAAAACCAGAACACAGCCCTAGAACAGCTACTCTATCCTAGCCCAAACCAACACAACAGCATTTTGCCATTTCTGTGTTCCTGAATATCACAATAATTCAAGTCAGCAGTTGTTGCAGTATATAAAAGAATGCAGAAGTTTTAATGTTGTTAAAGTGAACATGCTTCCAGGATGGTGTTGTAACTCTTTGTGTAAACCTTTCTCCTTCCTCGACACCCTCTGCAAAGAACTCTTATCTCCCATGCAGGAATGTCCTGGGAAGATTTCCTGAGGTCTTCTCATTGGCCTTTGTTAACCCTGTCCTGTTGGCTATTGACTCTTTACCTGATTGGTTTTTTCTGGAAGACCCTGAGACTGTAGTTGGTTCTTTTTTAATCCCCCTAAAAGCCTTATAAACCCCCATCCTCACAATAAACTCCTATTTTGTCCGTCCCTCTGCGTGGTCTGTGTGAGCTTCTTACGGGTTCACAGGCCCACGTGCTTGGGGGGCAGGGTGGGAGAGCATACATCTTCAGAGAATGGCCTAACACCCAGGACCTGAAGGTGCCCCCTCCAACTCATCCGTTTTAAGAAGTCATTATTTGAAGATTAATACTTTTGTTAGTATGGAGGAAAAGCAGTTACTCGTCAATTCCATCTACATTGCAAGATCAAATTCTATAGCATTAGCACAAGGCATTGATCCTGGGACAAAGAGCTTAAGTGCATGTGAATTGGCTTCAAATCTCCCAAGAGAGAATGTGATTCCTCTGATTGTCTTGCAAAATTAGAGGAGTTTTTTTCATAAATGAGCATAGTTCTTACCAGAGCACAAATCAATTGTAAGTAGACTCTAACTTGAGTTGTTTCCAGAGAAAAATATTACAGTACTTTGTCCATCAAAACTATTGAAGCTGCTCCCTATTGCATACACAGATGTAGCCCTGGACAAGCCTCAGAGCAGAGAGGCTCCACAAATAAACTATTTCTCTCCATGAACCAGAATCCATGGCAAGCACATAAACAGAGTCTTAAAGCTGGTCTGATCAGACAGAGCAAGAAAAACTGCTTCTTCCTAACAATTACAGTAAAGGTAATTTATGAATATGCATGTCCTACCTCTTATCATCAACTGGAGTGAAACAGTAACAGGAACTAAATTTTGAAAATCCCTCTCCCTTGGGAAATCTCCACTCTACTTGTGTTTATGCACTACTGAAGTGTCATGAAAATTAGTGTTAAGATTACACTGTATTAACATGTTTTCACAAAGCCTGAACAAGAAGGAGATAGTAATTACTGATATTAAGCTGCTGATATTTAAGTAATTACTTTTCTTTATCAGCCTTATTATCAAATGATCTTGTTACAGCTATAGAATTACCTATAATCACTTGCACAGAGAGGATTTTAAGCTGATCGGAAAAGAATCATTAAACATTAATTAAAATACTGCATGTGCACTCTTTGTATTTGGCTTGACAGTTTGCAGGAGCTGCCTGTTAAACAATCCCTGCTAAGCACAGAGATAAAGCAAGGTGTGTCTGCACTGAATGCACCACTGGGAGCTGGAAACATGACTTTAGTCCATTTATAAAGTTTTCTCATTAGGTTTCAATTCAGGAGCAATGCCACAATGGTATTTAAAGGATATTCAATCACTCATGACAGAAAAGCTAGACTGACATTGCACAAATGGTGTTTGATTATTACCAATCTATCATGTCAGTTAGCAGGAGGAAAAGATACATTTCAATTGATTTCAAAAGACTGCTGTGACAAATGCGTTCCGGGAAGCTGGGCAGCAACAGATTTCGGGTCCTGATTAATCTGGTATACACAAAACTGTATACCCTTGTCTTTTTTAAGCACACAATACACTCTTCAACTGAAAATTTGAGCAGCTACATGGCCAAACACTGGATTGTTTTCTTTCCAGTCTTTTATTTGATTAGTCTGTTCAGCTCTCCAAGAGGAAGTCTTTGCAACATTCATGGAAAAATCTGGACTTCTACTCATTTGTTATATTGTCACCACAAATAAGAAGTAAAACAGTATCTTTGAGAAAATGAACCAAAATATCTGAGGATCATGTCAGTTGGATTATAAAGGAGGAAGAAACTACATCAGCCAGGCTATGCTACAGACATGGTGAAAGGGAATGTTCTCCACTGCCAATGCATAGCACAATCTGCTACCTCAAACTGCTCTGAGTGGTGCCACGGTCTATGGAGGGATCTCCCTTTAATAAGTAGGCCCATTTGTCACAGAAATATCTCCAGTGAGTTACTTTTTTTCCTTGCTTTGGACAGTGATAGTGACACCTGGTGCGTAGTGCTTTCCAGAAACATATGCAGGTTTGCCCATGTTTCTATGTTCCCAGATTTTTTTTTGTCAAATAAACAGAGAAGAGCTACTGACCTTCCAAACACGAAGGAAATATTAAGTAAAAATAGTATGTTCAATTTCAACACTTCCCAAGCAGAGAGTACTTACACCAGTATATGTGATTTCTGATAAATGGTTCCATTACGAGAGAGAAACCCAGGGAAGTAGGTTTATTTGTTAGATTATCTGTTGATTGAGACAAAGAATTGTCCTTGGAGGATTTCCCTTTCCCTTCCATATGTGTAGGATAGCCAGGAATTTTTCCGGGTCTTCTACACTCAGGATACCACAGAGACAGAGAATCTAATTTATATTAAAAAAAAAAAAAAGTCCTTTAAAAACACATTCTCAAGGGTGTGGAAAGAAGGAGAGAAGGGAGAATTTCTTCCATGCCTAGCTAGTTAGAACCATGTGATTGGGGAATATTACTGTATGTCATGGAAGACTAAGCACAAGAACTTGTGAAATACACAAGCTCTTTCATCACGCTCCTTTCCCGTTAACTCTGATGGACTGAGCAATCAACAGAAAGAGAAGTGTTACCCCTTTTGCTAATGTGACCAGTGATTAACTAAGACTGTTTAGCACTGAGGGAAATATTCCAAAAATTAATGGGGAAAGTGTGAAATGTAATTTGCTGGCTTCTTCGCTAGCTGAGGAACTTGAGAAAAGAATTAAGCCTAAGAGTAATTGATGTGGTTTGATGTAGTGAAAAAACAGGAGAATTAATCCTATGGTTCAAAGTCATGTTCTCTGATGCACTAGTGCAATTATAGAAAAACAACGTTTGCCTACATGCTGGGAAAATAAACTGAATGTGAATCAATGCAAGTCTGTCTTTCATTGGAATGACTGTACATAGAGACCTTTTTGGCACTTTTACCACATTTCCTCCTTCTGGCAACAGGCAAGAAGCATAACACTGTTGGATGAATCCAAATAAACTAAAGGCTTTGGAAAACATCCTGAATTCCAGATAGGGCTTCTGAATTCTCTATTTTAAAGCAAAAAGGAAAGCAGGCAACCAGGTTCCTTCCATATATGTCTATAGTTACTGCTTTCTTACTGAGATTACAACTATGTCTGAATGTTTGAAAGTCTGATTTCAGACTATTCTTAAGGTCAGCTTCTTGGTACAGACATCTTCATTTCCAGCTATGATGGCAACAACTTCCAAAAAAAGAAATCACAATTTTGCCTGGCAGTGACACTGAGCTACAAGGTCTAATCATGATTAGCTAACAGGATGCTGAACACAGTTTCTCTTGGTGTAGTAAGGCTATAAAATCACAATCAGAAGCACAGCAGCCATTTATTCTTCAGAACAAATTTTGCACTTCAATAAGCTTTTACTGATATTTTCAGTCACACTGTTCATAAAGTGAAGGGCTGCTCAGTGAGAGTAAAGGAAGCAGAAATGAAATTTGTGATTGGCACTGTCCTTGTATTCATATCAATCACAGAAAAGCATCTCTCTGGTTGGGTCCTATGGGGTGTTCTGTAAAAATATGTTCATGTAAAACCAAAACTGCTGAACTAATTATAAGAACAAAAATCAAATCTACTCTTGGGTCTGAAGTCTTGTGTGACAAGTTCCAGTCTATTTACTAAAAACCCTTGTTATATGGAATTCATAACCACTGTGACAGCTTTAGTTAAAAGCATGCCATTATAATCTGCCACACAACATAACTATTACCCCAAAATTAGGTTCCTATATATTCACTTTGTGAAACACAGGCAGGTAGGGAAAGAGGGAGGGAACTGGTATAGGGCAGCACAGCACCTGAAGTGGTCCTTGCTGTCTCAGACCATTTGTTGAAAAATGCACTTTGAAGTTAATCACATTGCTTTCACCTCAATAACCAATGTAGACCCTGAATGTTTAATTATGCTACTGGTTTTATACCTAATCAATCTTTTTCATTAAAATCCAGTGAAGCAGACAACTGAGATAATTACTGAAGAATCATCTTAATTAAAAATTTTAGCTTCTAATTAAGAGTCATTGTTTACCTCATCAGAAAGCCATTAGGATTCAGGACAAGGTTGCCCTGTTCATTATGTTTGCTTTTTTTTTTTTTTTTTTTTAAGCTTTGAGAAAGAGAATGATATGGGATTTTATGTTAAAAAAGGAATTATTACAGTTGTCACATGAAATGGGAGAATATATACAAGCCAGGGTCACCATTTGTCAGAAGCCCCATAGCATATTTCCATCCTGAGTAACTGCAGAATATGTTTGCATACAAATTGACACTGCCTTGGTTCTTGAAGATAAAGCAATGTCTATACTTAAGATGGATATGACCTCCTAAATTATTTCCTTTTTGCTTTCCAGCTACAAGGAAATCCCTCAGTACTCCTATCCTGCAATCAGAAACTTCTTTCTGCTTCTCACCGTTGTTTTCACAAATGCCTGACACTGATTGAAGTCTGCTTCAATATCAGGAAAGTCCAATCAGACACTTCAACTAGGGAAGTAGAACTGCATAGCAGTTAAATGCCACTGAGGATATGAAGCTTCACCACGTTTGCACTCACTGCAAGGCACCAGAACCAGCTGTACTGAGGCAATGATGCTTCAACTGACAAAATCAATCCGTAAAAATTATTATCATTCCTAACACTTGCAGTTTTCCTCTCTCTATATATATTCCAATACAGAAGGAAAAAACCAAAGACAACTCCATATGGGAGGTTTTTTCCACCTTCACCCTAGCAAGGAAATTTGTAAAAATCTTAGTCATGTCAGACTAAGAGAGTGAGATCAGACATATGAAACGCAAAGCTAAACATGTATAGCTGAAATGGTTGCTAATAAGCACTGACCATCTGCTATAGACAAAGGAAAGTATGTCAGGATCAGCACTAAACCAAAACCAAATCCATTTTATGGAAACCTCTTGTATGTATGTATTTATTTATTTACTTACTTTTAGTGGCATCCTGCAAGACATTGTATAAGGACCAATACAAATCTCCAGTTACCAGTATTTCTCACACTTTGGAAAACTACTGACCCACATTTCCCACAAGGAATTGAGAAGATAGATATTATTAAGAATTTTTTTTCATGCAAGTTCTTTGTAACAATTTAAGTAGGTAAGAGTAGAATGAATAGCCATCAGGAAATTCATGTAAAATTTCCAGATACCACTGGGATGTTATTAACTTAAGTAACAATTGCCTATACCAGTATGGCAATAATAGAAGGCAACCAGCTATGGTTCCAAAGAAAGTATCAGATTAGAGGTTCGTTTAAAGGGAGGGAGTGAGACAGAGAAAACAGAAGACATTTAAAAGAAACTATGCAGAAGAATAAATAGCAGCAATTCCAGGCTGGTTTCAGACAAGAACTCAGTTGTTCTAGCTAGTGCCAGCACTTCTCTAAGCAGACATACTTGTTCTAACCTTATAACAAAGTCTGATAGCCATTAGGGAATTCAGATCCAACACAACAGTTCACATTTCTGCTCCCAAGTAAATATGGGATCTCATCACTGGGATCTTGGATGTAGGGGAAGGAGAACAAAGAGCCAGAACAAATTAGTAATTTCAAGAATCAGTCAAATGCCCTAACTAAGGAAACAAGTTTGTGACCTCTCACCCGAAAGGAAGAGAAAAGCATTTCTTTCCAGTCAAGTTTTGGGTGCTTGCCTACCTATGCTAGAGAACAGGAAGCTTTTCAGTACCATCTCTGGGAGCATAGACACCTCTTCACTCAAGTCTTTGAATGTTCAGTTGTCTGCAGTTCTGCCTCCCTGTGCACTACAGGGGAGCCTGTCTAGCCTGATTTTACTACAGAAACTCTCTAGTTACTAAGTTAACAAGACTAATCCTTGTAAAGCTAAGCCCAACCACCACTATGGAATTGCTGTGAGTCCCCTTTACTGGTCACTTTAATATTGTGCCACTATAAAACCTTTACTGTAGTTACTAATGGAAAATACATGCCAAACTAGTTACTTATTACAGCTGTAGGAAAGTGACATACAATAGTCACAGTGTCTTGCCACTGATCCCTTATCAAATATCCGGACACCATTTTAGCTGGTGGAACTAAATTAATTTATCACTTAATTATGTGACAATTTATGAAGAAAAGTTATTTTTTATTTGTTGCTGATTCAGGGTTATAGTGCCTAGAAAGTCAGAGATTTAAACAAAAAACTCCTCTCTTTTTGTATCCATCCACTGTAACAACAGTTGTAAAAAAAAGAATTATGTGTTTACCCAAGGAACCAAATTTTGGAGGTTCTGAAATGCAACAGTAGCAAAGAGCAGTTGTAAGTAGTCGTAAGTGTGAAGATTTTCTAGGCTGGGGAAATATATTTACAGTTAGGGTAGATGAGCAAACATTCTCTGTGTCAGTCTTTTCCTATTCGGGAAACCCTGAGACAAACAGCAGAATCAAAAACTCAGTGTTTAAAGTATTGGACCTACTTGGGCATATGTAGCTGCAGTTCCTCATGTCCACCCACAGCAAGTAATCTGAACTTGCAACGGATATTTTAGGAACTCCAAATAACACTTAAAATTATATCTGTGTGATACACGGGAACTGAAAATGCCCGTGTTTGCTCTGTTCTTGGGCTGATTCACCTGGTTAGTGATAAGCCCTTGTCTCTGGGACAGTGATGGCAATGCCCACACCTCAAATAGCCAGTTTTTCTTATAGGAACACAAGGCCTGGCAGAATAAGAATCACCAGAAACTGCTAGACAGCAGCTGTTTCTGCTGCTATGTGAATAAAAAGTTAGTAGTAAAGAAACATCTCCTCAAAGGAAACCTAGTACAAGTCAGTATGCTCTTGAGAACCTTGCAAGAGCAGTGCCCACTTAGTTTGAGAAAGGGGAAGTAGAGAGAGGCCTCTGACTACAGAAAACGGACTGTAGTTATCCTTTCTGGGGACAGCTGGTGGACTTCCCATGCAAGGGGCAATATCACCTGCCTGCAACAGTGATAGTAACCTGGGCATGGACAATGCATCAAAACCAGTCTATGCATGACCACCCTTGCCTTCAAAGCTGAATGGCTGCAAAGCCATGAAACAGAGTAAGAAAAGAGATAATAAAGAGCTACGGCTAAACAAGCATTTTTGATGGGTGCAGGAAAGCTGCTACCAACACTCAAAACTTCCAGAAAGGCATTAGTAAACTGTGTCCTGGAAAGGGAATGAATAAAGAGATGACTTAAGCTCTAGACCCGAGCACTGCATGGCAACAGCCATGTGAATGGTAAGAGCAGGATACAGAAGGCATTTGCTATGCACAATGTGGGGAATACAGTGTTAAAGGAAAACTGTCAAATGTCAAGATTTCACTCAGATTAGCACAATAGGAAAAAGAGAAACAAAAAAAAACAACAAACAACCAAACAACAACAACAAAAAAATTAGCAGGAGGACTGAAAGCTGCAAAAATCAATGATCTTGGCAATACACAGTGTGGAATCCACATAAGGACAGCTCAAGGCAGAGGATATTAAGAGATTTACTGACATGTTGGAAGGCATGGGACATTTGCTAAGACAATGAAGAACTCAAGCTATCACTGAACGCAGAGTTAGTGGTGCATGCACAGCAGCTCATGTCAGTAGTATTATGGCCAAAGTGGGAGAGCAGCTCCAGCACACAGCATAATTAAGTGTAATTGGAAAGGTGGAGGAATCCTCAGAATGGGTTAGCTTGATTGCTACAAGTAATAAAAACCCAAACACATGCTGGGCCAATCTGAATGCACAAAAGCTTTTGGGACCCACACACAGCTAAAATGGGGAAAATTGTACCATAGCCACCCTACCAGACGTAACTTGCAAGAATTCCACAAAGGCTGGGTTCAGTGCACAGGAACAGGTACAGTCTACTCTCATCTGCTGGGGGAAGAAGAGAGCTCATTACTTCCATCATTGCATTAGGAGGAAAGCATTTCTATACATTAGAAGCACTTTATGTCTTAGAAAAGGTGATGAGATTAGGAAAGGGGGAGTGTTTTGATCTAATCACCTGAGGAGAAAACATGCAAGGATTTAAAGCACCAACATCTACAGAAGAACTGAACCACACTGAGACTATGGAATCCCAGTTAGTATTTACACAAACATCAGCACTTCCATGAGGTCCAAGGAATAGAAGAGAGCAAATGGTAGTGAAGGAAATGGACAAGAGTATCCAAAATACAAAGGATGACAATCACACCCAAATGACTTAAATGAATTAAAAGTCAAAGAAACAGAAAAAAAATCCTGTAGCAGCTGTCCTCTCATGCAGCAGGATGATGGCATACAAAAAAGAAGGGACAGATGTTCGCTCACACATGGTCTGCCAGCAGAAATGGGGAAATGGGAAAATGGGAAGAGAAGTACAGTGTGTAAATGCCATTGATTTCTTTTTAATACAGCCATCGAGGCCTGGATATCAGGCATCTGAAATGTTTGGATTTAAAAAAGAAAATCAGAGTCTGCATTAGGATATGAACAACTCGTTTAAAGAAAAAAAAAAATAAAGGGACTCTACAGGATATTTTCTCCAAACATTTGGAAGAAAGACTATGAGGGACGCTTAGCTATGGCACTGTTCAAAAGGCAAAGAAGTGAGCAAGAACTTTCCAGAAACACATCACAGATAACATAAATTCTCCTAGACTGTTTTATTTATGTAAAGTATCTGGGAAAAAAACCAGCAAGGAAGCACTGATAGTTCATGATGCACCTAATAGAGGCTTGGCAGCAATTGGTGTCTGATTTATATAACCATAGGCAGAACCACTGCCTGCTGACACTTGATTATTACAGTCGTTTTGTCAAAGTAACTCAACTTAGAAACACATTATACAGCACTGCAATGAGTCAGGCCACAGCAGCATTCACCAGGCATAGTATTTACAGCAAGCTAATTTGGAATAATGGCTTGCAATATATACCCAAGGAATTCTGAAAATTTGCAAAGGACAGTATTTCATACACACAACAAGCAGTTTGTATTAGCTGCAGTCCAATAGAATGGCTGAAAACACACGTTACTCAACAGTAACTGAGTTGATGTTACTCAAGACAAATGAAGAGGGATTGAAATTCATCCTTCAGTTTAGTACACTACCCAAAACACTTTGTGGAGTTTTATCAGTAATGATGTTAAAAGTACAAGAAGCACCCTATCTAAGAGAAAGTGTAACACCCAGAGATGCAAACTGCTGGATACAACAGAGCATGGTGGACAAAAGAT
The DNA here is from genome assembly GCF_022539395.1 of Myiozetetes cayanensis. Taxonomy (NCBI): domain Eukaryota; kingdom Metazoa; phylum Chordata; class Aves; order Passeriformes; family Tyrannidae; genus Myiozetetes; species Myiozetetes cayanensis. Next base: position 71,625,994 of record NW_026087411.1, on the reverse strand, counting down.
AGTGGAAATTTCACTGTGAAATGTCAGGCTGCTAAAACCATCACAAGAAAAATCAGTGACATAATATCACATCCAGGCAGCAAGGTGCAGTAACAGGAGGGTAAGACTATTTCAGGTTCTTCTGCAATATAAAATACTGTAATAGATATAGATATATACTATTACGTAGAATACTACCTCATCTGCAGTAAATAGCAGCTCTTAGTCAGATGCACCCTGCAAAGAATCTACCAAAGCTACCAATGAGGCTGATCAGTGGGAAATTGTCACTCTCGCTAATGCACCTGCACAGTTTCCTCAGGTTACATAGTTCGCATTTGTGACTGAGGGGTCTTCTGTTGTCTGATCAGATCTCCTTTGCAAAGCCTGCTGATATCCCCAGACAAATGCCACACTCTAACATATAGTGACCAGATTGACATAAAATTAAATATAAAATAACACAGGAGTAAATATTAAGGGCCATCAATTTTCAAGTATTCAGTCGTTAAGAGAATACCAAGATAATGTTAATTCATGCATTCTTCATTCTGTCCTGGCAGGTACAAGCACCTTGAAAAATTTAAAAGTGTTTCTTTTATTCTATACAAAAGTGGTAAAACCAGGGCTGCAGAAAGGGATTGGACCCAGACATGTTGTACAAACCATACAGTTGTAAGATTTAAAGTGACCAAACAAACAAGAACAGAAGGTAAAACAAAGGCAGAAGAAACTTACTTGTGGTCACGCACCATGTCAATATTCAAACTGGGACCAACACTAGTCCTCCTGAACACCAGTCAAGAGTTTATTCTTTAGATGTTGCATCCTAAGAAAAGTCAGCCATTGACCAACAGCTTGGGTACACCACAGGATGCCATGAAGCCACTGATGGGGTTCTGGGTTCAACTGCAAGAACACCAGCACATTCATAAACAATAAAACCTTCCTTCCAAAGTCACAAGTCTTGCAAACTTAGTGATAAAGCAAACTAGACCCACTGGGAACAAACAGGCCTTGGGCGTATAGCTATTTAACAGAAATATAAGCATTATTCAAATCTTGAAATAATAAGGACTTAGTTTTTAATATCTAAATAATGCAAAGACTAGAAGATGATGCCTCTCCCTGGACAGTTAGGAGCAATGACATATTTCCCATAATACCCTAACAGCAGACTGAATATGTAATAGATTAAAAGTACACTGAAAGAGATGATTAACACACAGTCCATTATGGGGTCCCTAAAGTAACATTTTCTGAAATATTAATATTTAATTACGGAGGTGGTAGGAGGCTGCAGGGTTTCCCTTCTTTCTTTTCAATGTTGTCCTTATCTGTCTCTAAAATATTAGATATAATGAGAAATCATGTACCTGTGTAAACCCTAATAGGAGTAATATGGCAAAGCAGAACAGAAAAAGAAAAAAAAGGGGCCTCAGGCTGTTCATGGGGTCTCTGGTAATTGGAAGAGTCAATGGCTATATGATTCAAGAAAATACCTTCCCTGGAGAAGGAGACTGATCGTCCCGCATTTATACAGCAGCTAACCAACACTAAGCAGGCTTTCCTTTGCATATTATTGGTGCCAGCCCAATGAGGCAGAAAATTGCATCGTGTCATTTAATTTCCCAATCTTTGTTTTCATTGTATTAATCTTTTGGCTTTACTTCACTTTATAATTTGAAGGCTCAGCAAGAAGCAAACCAAATGGAAATTCAGCTTACTTTCATGTCTAGCTGAATGTTCATTGCAGTTTTGGAAAGTTTAATTCTGCGTAATCTCATCCATGAATAATAATCATCTGGTTTTGTATGCAGACATATTAGTGGTTATTAAAGACTGCCTTAAAAATTCCTGGGATTGTGCCCAAAAGTCAATCACCAAAACATGATTAACAAATAGGTTACAGGAAGAGAGCAGATAGGTTTTTTCAGCAGAACCTTTTCCCCTCAGTGCTATAGAAGAAAGTAAAGAAGTTGGCAGACTTCATGAACTTGACTAATGATTTTTAAGTTCACAATTCCCAAACTGAAAAATCAAATAGTGAGGATATTAAGACAGAGAGGTTATCTTAGAAAAAACACAGGACATAAATATGGAGGTTTCTCTTCAATAAATGGAAGTGGAAAGAAAAAAAAAAAAGAAAAAAAACCTCTGACTCTCTTCTTGTGCTTCTAGTTTGTTGGCTTGCCAAGGGCTGGCCGTTCTGGGCACTGCTAGGGCAGGAGGGCTTAACCGAGATCTGTTCAGAAGCAGGAACAGATTAGCAGAATCATCTCCACCCCATCTGCCATACCAGGGCAAAGTAAGGAATAAATCCCAAATCCAGGCCTTCACTTGACTCTTGTCCCCTCCAGAAGCATGTTGAATCATTGTAAAATGTCTGAAGGCTGACCCAATTGCTATTGGGTGTCTTATGTGCATTAATCTTGTTGTCATTTATTGTACTATGATGAAGACACACTGCAAATTTATACATGTCTAATATATATTTCATGCTGTGGTTATATGATTCCCAGTTCATGTGAATAGGTTTCATGAGCCATATCTGATGAATAAAGCTATTTTTAAAATAAGATGTCTTTTTCATGATTCTGTCTCTGTTTTGTTAGAAAATGGATGTTTTTCTTTCAACCAGAATCACTTGTAATCATGATGAAGAGTTTAAAACTTCCCCTGCTCAGATCTCCAAGGACATGCCTTACCCATAAAAGTTTAGGGGTTTGCCTATTGTCTCTCAGTTATGGGAAGTTGCCACCCCTGCATGCACTTTGGTCACATTAAAAGAACATATAGCAAATAATGCTTTCACTGCCACAAGACCAAAATTACAAAGACTTAAATAAAATGAAGCTTATGTTTAAAAAAAAAAAAAAAAAGGGTATCCTTTAAACACTCATGACCCAGAAGAAAAGGGAAGAGCACCATCAACCAGACCTTGCATTTCAGTGCAGCCCTTCACTTCTTAGTAAGAGACAGGAAACATCTGACCTGCTGCTGACTAACTGATGGTGAGTAAAAGGCCCTGAAAGAAACCACTATCTAATTCATGAGAGCCAAGCTTTGTTACAGAAGTTTAGCCAGTGTATTTCATGCCTGTCAGGGTGAGTAGCCCTACCCAGTCACTTTTCTCTGTTTCCCGAAAAGAAAGCTGTCCTTGCGGAACCCTCCAGAAAGTGAATTGCAGTTAAAAGAGTTAAAAGACTCCAAACTTGCTCTGCTGCTGTCACTTGGTCTATTTGTGTCCCTTGAATGCACAAATCAAGTAGGGGTGCACTTGCCTCCTGCTACGATTAAACGTGCTGAAGTACTCGATTATCATCAGGAAACAGACAAGAAGTTTTAACGCCTCTTGGGAGATGGTCATCAGTCGGAGAGATGTGGTTTGTAGTTTAAAATTAGATTCTTAGGCTCAGATTTCAAAATAGACTTTTGAAAAGATTAGGAAAACTTTGTTAGAGTCACCCATGCCCCAAATGCACCTACTGGACTGTAGGATAAAATATGTCATGAAATTCTGTATCTATAGTATTGTAGCTGGGCAATCAGATAGTCATAATGTTCCCTGTAGCTTCCAAATTTTCACAGGAAAAGATGAGCATCAACTCAGAGCTCCATTAGTCTTATTGAAATCCTAGAAATACCGTCCCCTTTCATCTGAAATAATCTAGCCTCAAGCAAACTCAGCATACACGGCTGTTTCAGTTTGCACATTGAAATAATCATTCTCCTTCCATTGCAGATTCCCTGTGAGCTCATTTAAAACAGACCAGAGGTACCCAAAATAGTTTCACAGACCTCAAAACTCCTTGACATAAATTCAAATACTCCACTGATTAAGCTCAATGAAGTTTTCAAAGATCATTAGCACTAAGAATTTGATTTACTTGCATATATCTAGAATAAAACAACTTCCAGTAACAAAAGAATTTTTTTTTTTTTTTACATTCTATCTCAAATTGTCAAGAAATGTAATCTACTTCACCAAATTGTAATTGAGGCAATAGATGGACAATTTTCAAATACTATGATATGGAATAGATTAAAGGAGTCTTTCTGCATAAAGGTTGCTGTGTCTGTAAAAGTCAATTACCAGTATTTTGTGCAAACTGTCATGCAGTTTTCATAGCCAGGACCTGATATGAATATATTGTTGATATTTAATTGCAGAACTAAGAGAAGATAATACATGTATCAAGACAATCAAATTATAAAAGACAGTCACAAATTCTGAAGTTTGTAATTTATGGGGGGTGGGGTTCCTACATTTGATATTACTTTTTAGTGGACTTCCTGAGTTCTATAAGAACATTTTTCTGTTTAACTTGTTTTTTCCAAACACTTGTTTTTCCTTCTTGATGCAGAAAGGATGAACCTTTTGCAAATCTTGGGCACAGAAGTAGCATGGGTGTACTGGACCTGCATTACTGTAAGAGGAAAAATAATGCATATCACCTCCTTTTCTTCCCACTACACTTGAGAAGGCCTCAGAAAAAAAAAGTTATGAATCTGATGAGGATAAGGCAGATGGTCCAGGGCCTTGCAAGCAGCCCTGAGAGGGGTAGAAGGAGAGAGGGCAGAAATGTAGGGCTGCAGCACAAGCATGTCTGTAGGATAAAACAAAGAGGGAAAGACTATGAAAATTTTAATTTGGGATGGAGATGGGGCGAGAGTGTGTACCTTCTGTGTGAGCCACAAGAAACAGATATTACAGCTAATAGCAATGAAAATAGTATTTTATGGTTTCTTGTGTTTTCAGAGCTTTGTATGGATACATCAGGATACAACAGTAGGTTGCTTCATTTTAAATTTCAACATATTGCAGAATATTTCTGTACTTTCCCATCACTATAATACTCTGTCTTTAATAGCATGGCATAATACCTTTAAGCTTAAAATATCGAAGAAACTTGAAGAACAGTTTTAGATTCCTCAATGCTACGCTCTTGAGACTGCTGTAGCCTGCTAGTGCCAATAGAAATGGTCTTTTGACTTTTCTGGGCTTTCAATAGGACCTAAAAAATACAGTTTCAGTTCCAAATAATTGGCTCAGATGAAAGGAAATGGTGACAATGATTGCCTCAAGCACTGGACATTGCCATATACACTTCCATGAGCTCTAGAAATCGGTGCAGAAAACCTCTACTCTCTGTGGCTCTGGCCTCTGACACCACTTTTTCGGACAACTATCACATTCAACAGCACTGGCAAACTCTAAACAACAGGGAATTTCTGATGGGAGTGAGGAGAAGAGATGCTGAAGCTATGGCTACAGGCAACCACTATTTTATTACTCCTTAAATACCTGAATTTTGGAGCCTCAGTCTGCAGCCAATATCCTTCCAGAGATTCTGTCCTTACTTATCTGTCATACCTTGCAGGTGACTAATGCTATATTTACACTGGTGCATCCTGCAGCCTTTCAGTGTCCCACAACCATCCTGGGACTTGTAGCTTCTTAGTTCTGCTCTATTTGGGAAAAATGCATCTCTTCAAATGCAAAAAAAAAAAAAAGACTAACAACAACAAAAAGAAGAAAAAGAGAAGTTCTACTAATAAGCATTATAGTCTCCATTTCACACAAGGGAAAACTAGGGCAGAGAGATTGGTTTGCCTGAAACTGCAGAAAAAATCGATGCCAGAACTAAAAACTGGAACCAGGCTCTTGCTTTGACCACAACCAGCCTATCCTCAGTTAGGTGTTACCTGCATCCTGTGGGATGCTTTCAGTCACTAGCCAAATTAACTCTGATACCAGAGACAGCATCAGGAGCAGTGATGGCACCATGTGAAAATCCTCAATCCGGCACCATCAGGGTGGGTTTCATTTTCTCTGGAAGATAAATATCACCCTGTGGCAGTTTTGGAGTGCAGACACTAGGACAATATGCTCACTCCAGCATGGGGGAGACCTGCGTGGGAACAAGGAGGTGTGCACTTTCAGGGAGATGAGCATGTCAGTGAGAATAAGAGGCAGCCCTGCTCTGTCAAGCACCCCAGACAGGGAGGAAAGGAGGAGCTATAGGAAATTGCTAGAGCTATAAGGAAATTATTAGAAGAAGTGCAATTGGAAAAGGTAATCTCTCAACTAGAAAGAGTTTGGTCGTTGGGAAATGGGAACAGGTCCACACTCAATGGTTTATGCAAAGAATTTTGACAACCACTTGGAACAAATATTTTGAGTTTGCATTTAAAGTTAAATTGGGAAAGACAGCAAATAATAAGAAACAATGCAGACAGATAAAGAAGGTCTTAGAATAGATATTTTAAATACCAACACAGCTAATAAATGCAAATGAAGTTCAGTGCAGATAAGCACAGAATTATGAGACTGAAAGCAAAGAATAAAAAGGAGGAACTATCTGCTTAGAGGCAATCAGCTGCACTGTAATGGCCAAGAATGAGATCTAGGGAATTATTGTAAAAGAAATCCCTAAAGCTTTCAGCCCAGTGAGAAAATGATTGAAATAAACAAGATGATGGGCTTTATTAAACCGCCAGAGTATAATGTTCAGCTTCCTACCCTGCAAAGGGTAGGAGTGAAATGCACCAAAGCAAAAGAATTAAAACCAAAAAAGCAGCACTAACCTCACAGAGTAAGATGGATTTTGTCCTTGGCTTTTGTCTAGAGTCTGAATCTTCTCAATTGAGATGCTCCTTTGTTACTATAATGTCCTTTTTTATTATTTCTCTTCCTTTTATTATTTTTTAACCTGCCACATAAAACTTTATGAGAACTTACCCAGGAAAGGACAATATCTCCTTCAGAATCACTGTAATCTATTGTTCAGGTCAGGTAGATTTCTTAAGCATAAATCCAAATCCTACATCGGGTGCCTGCCTGGGTTACCAAATTACCTCAGAACCATGTGCAGGAACAAAATTAAAAGCAGTATTATTGCAGTATAGCAATGTTCAGAGAGAGTGTCAGTAGAGCCTGGGATGTGGCAAAGAAAAGGCAAGTTGGACAGGAGAGAACTTGCACTACAAAGGTCTAGTGTGGACTTTATATGAAAGCTATATGCAGAGGAAATTTATCACTTCATCAGGTCAGTTTGCCTAGCTGTCTCTCACCACAGGTCCTCCAGAACTGACTGGATAGCTCCTGGCAGCCATTAACATCTTCAGGTATAACCTTCAACCACTGCAGGCTCCAAGAACACAGCAGAACAAAAGAGTGGACATAGTATGGCAACATGGAAGGTCATTTAGCTCAGACCTGCTGAAGGTTTAAGCACAGAGCAAACACATAGCAATATTTTTTGAGGATTTACTCAAGACCCCAAATAAAATGCTGCTTTTTGAACAGGAAATATTGTTAACATTTAGTTCGTCAGGTTATGTTTCAAACTCATGTAAACTTTTATTACCCACACAATCATTTGGCAAGAAATTTCATGGGTGCATTCAAAATAAGACCAATATTTTAGCTGATGTCTTTCTAGTGATGAGCAGAACAGGGGATAAAGGTTTCTTCCTTTTTTTCCAACTCCCTATCTTGCCTAAAGAACATTCAGCTTGTGATCCACAAGAGCCTTAGATTTTTTTCACAGAACTGATTCCCAGCCAGTTGTTCCTAATCCTGGTTTTGGCAGCAGTAAACAACTGCACTAAATGTGGAGTTCTGCCTTTGCCATTTTTTTTTCTTTAAACTGTTTCTGTGGGCTGTCAACACCATTTAACCTGTCCTTCACCTTGTAGCTGCTCTCCCCTCCTCATTTTGTTTTGACTTGAAATTTAATAGGATATTTCCTATCCCTCGCATAGAACATTAATAACAGCATTGACTTGCACCTGAACAAGAACAGACTCCTGCAGATACACCTCCATTCTGTCAGTGAAATATTGTCTGATGACTTTTTTAAGGTGTTTTGCCTCTACCTTGCATGATTCTCAGTGTGCTTCCACAAATGCTGTAAAGACAGACACAGAAGCCTCAAAAACTTCAAGGGCTATTTTTGTTTGATTTGGGTTTTTTTCCTGTAGGTATTTGCGCATAGTTCATCTGCTCCTGTGTTTTACTACAGTTGAATTCAAACTGACTGGCCTTCAGTAGTTCTTCCATCCATTTTATCCTTCATGAAAAGAGACTACCTGCCCTTCTCCCAGAACCTCACCTACACTCTCTGAGCTTGCAGAGATAAAATCCTATGGCTCAAAGATCATTTTGGGCTCTAAACACCACAGTGCTAAACTTCCTACTGCCCAGCAGGAGCAACGAATTCAAAAGCTTGAACTTCAGGTACCTATTCTCCACCTTCCCAAACTTAATTAGGATACACCTGAACCTACAAAAAAAAAGAAAATGTAAAAATCTTTAGGCACTTTTTCAATGACATTTTTGGTCCACATTTTTCCTGCTCTGTTGAGCAACAAATCAGCCCTTTCCTTGGCCATCATCTCCTTCAGCAAGTATGGCTGAAGAATGATTTCTTGCTGTTCCTTGTGTCTCCTGATAGTCAAGTTGATTCTTTTCATGCAGAAGAGTAACGAGCAACTAAAACAACAGTGACATGGGTGCTGATGTGACCACGGTTCAAACTGCTGAGCCACAGGTGCAGCTCCCCCATTTCCTGGTGATATATTAAAAATGCCTCCTCTGGTCTATTCCTGCAGATGGCTGTTTTCAGATGGATTTCCACATAATTGCACTTTCCAGGGCACATTGCTTCTCATTCTGCTCTAATCCTTCTATTTTGGTCAGCCCAGTGTACGAAAGCTTAAATCAAACCTTTTCAGGCTGTCACAGAGGTTAAAAAGCCTATTTACCACAAAATTAGACTCTCACTTGCAGGAGGTGCCAAACTCCTCTGAATTTAGTAAGACTCTAGTCCTTATTAGGACCTCTGAAAGCATCCATGCTCCTACTCAGGACCTCTCAAGAATGGATCTTTTTGTCTCAGCAAGGCTATTTTAGACTCCTCTGCTGTTACAGCAGAGCCCAAAACCTGGGGTAAGCAGCTACCAGGCCTTTCCAGAGGGCACAGAGTCTCCATAAACAACTCTGGCACTTTGCCTAGGTGTTGCCGAGCTGCTCTCTTTATCCCTTTGACTCCTTGTGTATTTAGAGGCAGCTCCCAAGGGGCCTTCACTACCAAACCACCCAAACATCTGTAAAATGTGCCTGGCTCAGGGTCAGCTGTGGCTCAGCAGTCCCAAGGGGAGCTGACACATGTCAGCAAAGCCAGTGGTGTGGGGGGCTGACTGTTGGAGGAGGACGAGCCTAATATCCAATCTTTAGCACATTTTGAGCATAGCTCTGACTTTGGGTCATTGACTTTGTGACTTTCTTTGCACTGAAAGGAAAAAAAATAGAAGAAGGACATGGTAAAACATACGCATTTGTAAAGTACACCTTTAATAGCCTCTCCTGGGCAGAATCAACTCAGCTCAGATGCAAAACTACTTTTTGCCAAACTGTGTGAAAGCATCGTAAGATCTCATTTTATCTCTGTTCTCTAGATTTATTAAAGTGGTGCCCTCTCACACTTCCACTCCAAAAAGCATTCCCATTATAAACCTTCTCCCTTTTTCAAAGATTTTAACTCATGTCTGTATGTGCATGATGCTGAACCTTGGCATACAAAGTCCTTAGTCCCGATGTGGATTTTTTTTAAAGAGGTTAAAATGTGTTCTGCAGTTTTTGATTTACAGATACATAAAAACTCTAAGGTTTACACTTTTAAGAGCTAGGAAGGGTACCTGAAAAACAGAAATGATTGAAACTAGGGGAAAAATGAACTATTCCAGATTTTAATCCTAGAATCATTTATTTGAAAGGTAAAATATTTTTTCTCAGACGTCATCTCCTGGGCATCTACCTTTTTTAAATACAGCAAGGGCTCAATCTATTCCAACTGCAATAAAGGTACTGGAGGGCAATATAGGAGGAACAGAGAATTTTGCCCATGACATGTGGTATCAGGGAACAATTTTGGCCTGACCAAAGGAACCAGTGTCGTGTCGCCAGACATAGACAACAGTGAAATGGGATGCTAGCAAAGCTGGCACTTTAGTAAAAGGTAACAACTTCTGAGAAGCAAAGGACATGGTGGCTGATTGCTTAGAAATACAGCTGCTAACAAATTTTCCACACACCCCCATAGGGCAGCTTTCTGCACATGTTCTGAACCTACTGCAGTGTTACTGGTAGCCCTAAAAAAATCAGTCCAATTTTGCTGAGAAGTAAAATCTGCCACACACCAACAGCCAAGACATTCCAAAAGCAGCCATAGGTGTCACAAAGCAAAGAACTGCCCACCTCTGCTTTCCTGCATTATTGCCTGAGTCCATACCCATAACTGTTGAAACAAACAGGTATAAAAGTGTTAAAAAGCTATTTTACAGCAAAAAGAACAAGACTCTGATGTCAAAGGACCTAACAAAAACATATTCCTACATTAGCTGTTGGAAATCTCTTGCATAATTTTATAACCCACATGATACCTTCGGTATTCAGAAGAGGAAACCACCAGCAGTAGCATCTTTTCAACCATCCTGCTGATACATTAGAGAGGGTAATACAGGAGATCTGCTGGGCAGATGTGCAAGACCAGAACAAATCACGGGTGTCATTTATTGTCTCAAACAGGTGAGTATACAACGCTGCACTCCATAGCTCAGCTCAGCAAAAGCAAGCAGAGCCTAAACTCTGGAGTGGGCTGAGTACATCTTTCATTTGCTGGTCAGCATCACTGCACCCCTCCTGCCACAACCCAGCTTGGTTGCTGGTCTCCCCGTGCAATAGCCCATGTACTGCGTGGTCCAGGCAGCCATAATGTTAGGAGGCTGAGCCAACAATTCAAAAAGTTGCATTAGCTCCTTGGTAGGTAATTGGCTAGCATAATTAACTAGGGTTGGTGCTGCCTTACAGCGGAGAAAGGCCCTTTGCGTGTGTTTAGCCTCCATGTATTTGAAAGACATCCCAAATGCTGAGACAAAAGGCAAAACTGAGGCTGTGTCACACCTGGAGTCACATTCTTTGAATTCCTTTGGCTTTGCTCTTCTTTGCTCTCACCATAACACAAGCTTTGAAACAGTCTTTCAGCTATTTCAAGAACTATGGTTAAAAAAAAAAAATTGGTATTTTTCTAAGTCTGCGTGCTGTAATATTGCAACTATAGATTTAAATTACACAAGTTCAGAAGTAAGATCACTGAAGGTATTTCACTAGCAAACCAAAAATGGGTCAAGACACTTTTTATGGTCTTATTGTTTCTTGTAAATTGAGTAATAGAAGAGAAAAAATAATAACTGTTTCACTGTGTTCCTTTTTGACACATTGCCTGAAAAACCTGATATATTTTTTAAAAGACACTAATTGAATATTTTAGATTTCCCATGGTATTATTTTACTATATATTCTAGAAAATATTTAGCTTATTGAGACATAAAAGAAGTGAACAAGGAGGTGGGAAAATGGAAGTGACATCATAATTTTCTTTTTAAGGTGATTCATGAACCAACATCTTTGTAACTGCTGACTAAGATGTTTCATTAAGGACTTCAGAGGATTCAGTATGAAATTTCCCCAGTGTGTTCTGCAATGAGCAAGGAACATGGGAACAGGTTATTAACAAAGCTGCAGCTTTCTAATAATCCATTAAATCAATAACTTGAACACCTCTTAAAAAAAAAAAAAAAGGCATTTGCTCTCATGTTCTGGTTACATTTTCTCTTTAAATTTACTTGTAAATGCCTTTTAGATTTGACAGTATCACTACCTATCTCCTGCAGCTGTGAAGGTTTTGTTTTTCTTCATGGTGAGTAAAATGATCCCCTAATATATGTCCCAGTGGAAAGATATGAGATTTAAGTTGGTTTCCTTTAAGAAAACTCTAGAAAAGGAAGTGTCGTGGCATTGCAGTGCAAAACGATAGCCTTGGTTTTGCAGTTTTCCTTTTCAAAAAAAAAATCAAACTCTTTGAAAAAAGAATAATTTAAAATTAAGGCAGTTACTTCAGTAATTTTGGTTGTGCTTGTTCCACCAAACAAGCTCAGCTGTGATCAGAGGCATTTCCTCCAGAGCAACGAATCCTGCAGTAACACACAAGCATAAAGCATTTACTTTCCCTCATAAATTGTCACACTTGAAAACATTAAAAAAATGTTTCTGTATTCTCTTTAATCAAAATCAGTTCTATAAAAGCAGCATACAGGTTTAAAGAAGGCCTCAAATAATACATTACCATGACACTATAAAGAACGATGTGTATGAGGTATGCTATGCTGGTGTTGTTACTGAGCTGGAGAGACCTGCAATGCAGTAAATGTTTGATAGGAAATGAAAGGCTAGGAAGGTTTACATTTCCTTTATGTGTGCTCAAAGCATTTAACATTTCAACATACTTGTATAAACAGGGCCTTGTTTCAGGCTTTTAGGGGGAAAAAACAAGCACAGTTTACTACTAAAAGACTACTATCTGCAAGTGGTAATTCCAGTTAGCAGCCTGTAATTTGTCAAGGACAGATAACAGAACACTGTTATGCTGCACCTGGTTAATCCCAGCCCAGTTTATCCTCTGTGTGTGTCTGCACATCCCAGCGATGTCACTGGTAACAAATCTCACAGCATAGGCACAGATCCTATTGCCTTGTTCATCAGATTTTATTGTCTTTTTTTTTTTTAACCTGCATGTAAAATATTCTTCTAAGGTTTGCTAACTATGGCATGTACATTCGAACTCCAGGACAACTGAAACTTTATGGGAACCTCAACTCTCATTCAGCTGTTTTGAGTGGGGTAATGAGAGAGGGAGAGAGATTTTTCTAAACAAATGAGTTTTCACATTGGAAATAGTCTACTTTATGTTTTAATGCGCCATGGCAGAACATTAAAGTGCGATGTGCAGGCTTTTAAAAGAGAGAATATTACTGTTTGTGGTTAGTCACAATCCATAGCCCATTATTTGAAGGAAAATATTATCCACTAATGGCAGCACACAGAAAATTGCTCCCTTGATAGAAATGGTTTACAACAAGTAGGAAACAACTTTGGAATGGAGATTTGCTAATAGCTTTACCTTGTCTTTGCAATGTTTTTTATTCTTCTTTGCCTTTACTGCAAAGTTGACTCCTTAATAGGATAGAGCCTTTATCAGAGAATATTAGTTATTTATTTAGCTTCTGTGAGCAGTAGAAACAAATAATTTTGAGTTGAAAATGTTTCTCAAAGACCATAAAGAGAACCCCTTTAAGTTGCTCCATTAGGGACAAACATTTTATTAATTTCCAGCTTCTTATTTCCCAGTTAATATCTTGTTCACTTGTCTGAGGGATAAGTTGTAATTTGTCTTATCAAAAGCACCCAGCCCAGTCTGAGGTAAATTTAACTTGGAAAGTAACTGGTAATGATATAGCTCTTCTTTAATAAATATGAGATAAGTGAAGGCAAATACTACGCAGAATAACTTGGATCCAACCTAAAATCTGGATGTTGCATCTTCCATTCCACCAGTAGACATTGCAAAATGCAAAAGTTTCAGAAAAGCCATTTTTCAGAGTAAGATTTAACAGTGTAACTCTCTTACACACTAGAGAATGTGCATTAATACCTTTTTTCCTGATAGTCTTTCATCTGACAATCTCAAGTGGCTTTTGAGGTATTAAGGTATTAACCAAAAATGGTTAACATGCTATCAAATGAGATTTTTTTCTCTGATCTTAATCCATTTGAGCTTCTATTCCCTGTATGGCTGTAATCCAAACATGGGGGTTTTTTCTACACCAGCTGTAGAAGTCTGTTCAAAGGAGTGTTCTCCCAACTTGTTTTGAGATGCTAACAGACATAATGACCTTCATGATCAGTTGATATTTACAGAAAGTGAAGCCCTTTCTGATTGCCACCTCCAGACCTTTTCCTCGGGAGTTTGGAGGGGCTGGAGAACAACTTGTACCAAAAGAACCTGATAGTTGGTTACAACTCAAGCCTCTGACTCCTGTCTGTCAGAGAGCAAGTGGTCAGCCCAGGAAATGGAGGTCGTTTGCTTACCTGTAAAACTCATGGTAGCTGATGTTGGCATCTGATCAAGCAGCAAGCTTCCTTCCCCACGGAAAGGAGCACTATTGCTATTCACCCAGTAAGATGAACAATATGTTTCCTAGACACTCAGTTCATGGTCATTTAGATTAGAGCATCCAACAGTTTGGGCAGATACCTATTGTCCTCGGGAGGCTGAGGTAGCATCTTACATTCCAGCCTAGTACCCTCTTGAGTATTCAGAGAGAGGTTTGCAGGTTCAAGCCTTAGAAATATCAGGCAATGCTTATATAAATTGACACATATTCTGCCAAGTCTCTTCACATGTTAGCCAACGGCAGAAACAAAAAGCAAGCTAACTCGCTTGAGCATCCTTCCTGAACAGCCACAACCCTCCTCTCACATTGCAAGCCCGTCTCTCCCGAAGGCAGTGCTTGTGGTCAGCTCAAGACTGAACCCAAACAGATCAGCTCTGCAGGGGAAAGAACAAGCTAATAACCCACCAGTGACAGGAGGAGCAAGAACCTGAGCCCTTCCAATAAATTCTCCCCACCTAGTGAGAACAGGCTGTTATCTGTCTGTATAAGTTGTCCCACAATCTGTAAAATAAGTAGATTCTACCTCTCCAGGCTTCTCTCCTTGAATATACCGTAAGAGTAGGACATAACTCAGCTGCTGAAGATTAAAACTGTAATTCAGATGCCCAAGCACTTTATAGGTGAATTAAACCTGTGTTTGAATTTTGTCTATTAAGCATTTCAGCTGAAAGGGAACGAGAAAGTTGCATAATTTATTATTTAATGTTTTCAATAGACCTCACTATCATACTCAAAAGCAAATAGTTTGCATGAAATGCATATGCAGACAGGAGTTATAAAAAGGCTATGCCAAAATGTTTTATGGTGATGCAGATGCAATAAGAAGATTGCTTTATAAACGCTCTTTCCATGCAGTAGCTCATTTAAAGACTGGAGAATTCTTTGTTCATTATCACAATAATGTACGAGACAAATTCAGGTTTTTTAAGGACTGTGGAGAACAGGACTCACTCGGGCTTCCAAATTTTGATTCTGCTCTTTCCTCACCGCTCTTCACAACATGACACTTGCCTATTTTCTAAGCAAAAGTTAATTTATTTCACATCCCTCACAAAACATGACTCAAAACAACACATTCCTTTACATTTTTCCTTGGAACACCATCATTGCAAGCTACCAGTCCTCCCAGTTCTCATTTTCTGTTAGCTAGGTTGTTTAGTACCACCACATTAAGTTCCACTAGGGGATGTGCAATTTTGAGACGGTGTTTAAAAATACTAAAATCACAGAGCCCAGCTACTGTCACTACCCAAAACACGAGCAGCTGTTTCAATCGTTAGAAGTCAGGTATTACACACCAGTATTACAGCCCAGTAACATTTCTACCTGCCTTTCCAAGTGGAACAGGCATCATTCTCTGTTCAAGATGTGATTACTGTCTCTCATCCTGCCAAACCCTTTAAGGAGACAGAACCATTATAGGTGCCAGCTCAATGCAACGTGCTAATAGAAAATGAAGCACATGTTTGGCTTCACAAAGCCATTCAACAACAAAAGCTTTTTTTTTGTTTCAGTTATTTGACCCAAGCATTTTAACTACAAAACACTCTCATCCATAGCCCAAGATTTTGAGAAGGTCTCCTATTTCGGGGACAAAAGGCAGAAGCTTAGCATCATCAGAACTGAATTTTTAGATTGCTTCAACAGTTTCTTTGTCATCAGGCCTATAACTTTACACATCAGATGTTGTCATCCCAGTTGTTGGCAGCCAGCTTGCTCAGTGTCTAGAAACAACTGCAGTGGCACCACAGCTGTTTGAGAGAGAAAGGAAACCAGCAATCCTAACCTCAAGGGCCCAGTTCTGTACAGGGGCATTAGATGACTGGGAAGCAGCAGGGAACTAGATACAAAATTCTGTAGACTGAAGTTCAATTGAGGGACACTGTGGGATACCAGTGGTTAAGTGACAGAAGCAATCATCAGATGGGATGGGGAAAATGCACAGATAATTGATTGGAGCAACATTTGGGCCCAGATAACCCTCCAATTCTCAACTAATACTTATAGGAGATGTCACAGGAGCAATTGAGCTACCAATAATGATTATATCACTTTTCAACACATAAGATCTTTGGATGCTTTTCAGACTGCAGGATTGCTCCTCCACTGACGAATTACAGCTGACTACAACAGCCATTTTGCAGCACTATGCAATAGCTTTTATAAAGGAAATTAAGAGTAAACTTCTTCTATTGATGCAGAAATGGGAATCTTCAATAGACAGAATGCTCTTTCCTGAGCTAAAGTAGAGGAAGGTTGCAAAATGGAAGTAACCATGAGTATTAACAAAGCACAAAGTTAGCCTCAAAGAAGACAACAAATCTCTGTGAGAAGTTACAGAGGACACAGGGGGCACTCAACAGCAAGCGTTAATGTAGCACCTGGGAGCAAGGGAAAAGGGAATCTCAGCTCCGCCCAATTATCCAACCCTCCTTCCCACACAGAGCATCCTTTCCAGCCAAAACCATCACTCCCTACGGTTTTGTCACAGGAGTAAACAGTGACTGTATATGCAAATATAATTAACTTGCTCTTAAAAAACAGAGTGGGAAAGGAAGATAAATAAGGAATCTTTCCAAAACAGTCTCCTTCACACTGCCTGCAGGGACTTAGGCTACTTACAGCCTTTTTGGGTGGCAGTCCTTCCTCATTCTTTGGCTCCAACAGAGACAGTGATTTTGCTTACAGAACAACTACGCATTTGAGGAACAACCAAACAATTAATTCTGCATCTCCTGCCACCATGACTGGCATTTCACAGTGTGTGTCTTGTTCCAAAACAAAGGAACTGAAAGTAAGTCAT
Source organism: Myiozetetes cayanensis (assembly GCF_022539395.1). Lineage (NCBI taxonomy): Eukaryota > Metazoa > Chordata > Aves > Passeriformes > Tyrannidae > Myiozetetes > Myiozetetes cayanensis. Next base: position 71,609,133 of record NW_026087411.1, on the reverse strand, counting down.
GGAGACTCTCACGCTACAGTTTGAGGGTCCACAAAAAAAAAAAAAAAAAACCACAAAACAACCAAAAAAACCAAGCACAGTATACTCAGACATTTCCTGCCCAGATTCTGCAGTACACCTTTGTTATCTCTAGTTATCAACTCCTGCAAACGGCAGTTACTTTCTCCTGGACTAAGATTTTCATATTTTCCCACAAAATATGGCTGCTTCAAGGCACTAAGGAGAAGGGGATCAGCAAATCTAACCATGTAAACATCATCATTTCCTGAAATCACATGTTACCCATCCAAAATTATAGTTTTCTGTATCAAGGACTGCCTGACACATACAGAGGAAGAGCAAGTGTGGATGTAAAATTTGCCCATAAAACTACTGAGCTCAAGACTCTGTTTTCTTTGAGAGCAACTCCTTTCTCCTCAGCATCTCAAATCTTCCCCTCCTCTCTGATGTCTTCTTACCCTGTCATCAAACTACCCTTAGGATTATTTTTCCAGCAATGTGTTGAATTTTTTCATTAATTCAGAACTTAAACACAAAGGACATGGGACTTGAAGGAGCTGATTTGATTTGGTTTCATTTACTTTTAATGATCATCCAAAACATCTTGGGCTTCGTACAAGTAAGGCATGTACCTTTTCACCCAACAGTCATATATCTGCAGAGGAAACAAAGACCACACAATACCAGCTCTTGGCAGCTGAGGCCACATTTTAATTTGAACCTTAGGCATTTGAAAGCAGCATATTCATTTGAATTGCAAAATCTTAAGAAATGTGAAAAGAAATATAAAGTAATTACAAATTACAAAGCTCAGAAAGTTCATAAAAACCACTCCATGACAAGGTGCAACAGTTTACAGACCACTCAGGGATGGGCAGTAGAATGAATAGGAACATGCATACCGTCTTCCACTCGTGTGGAGGAGAGGGAGTTGTTAGTCACTGGAGTTCTTTACAGCCTCCAGCATTTATCCAACAAAATCCATCCATATAGAAAAGTCCATTTTGAAGAGATTTGTTGGACTGCCTGCTGCAATGAATATTACTGCTGGAAAATTGGCATTTTCTGCAGTTTGCAGCAAGTTAGATCAGCAGAGTCAATCTAAAAGAAAGAAGAAAAAAGCTTTCATCTTCTATTTGTCAGGAAACTGGCTGTGTCTCAGGTACATTTAATCCATATTTTATAGACTTTGTAATATTCTGCAACCATTCCACTAAATGTTAATTGTCGTGCTGTGGCATGATGCATTTATAGGACCTGATGACTTCATTGATTTAAATGGTCTTTGGATAGGATCCAGGCTTGCATCCTTGCTTAGTCTCGTATTTGCCAAAACACAATTTAAAAACCATTAAGTCCTGTGAGAAGGAGATTATCATTAAGAAATTATTTTAATTCAATACCATTTAAGCCTAAAGTAATAGCTAATAACAGCAGTCAATGCTTAAATGAATGTCTATAATGCTTTGATGATGGAAAGTATTCTTTAGTACTTATGCCAAAGAAAAAAGCTGGTTTTGAGGAAATAGTATTTCTTTTTAGGGGAGGAAGAAGGAATAAAGCAAGCCACTATGTGTCAGTCTGTAAATAAATAGCTTTTTTACTACTTGAAAAGGCTCAGACAGATAATAAGATTGACATCTGAACGAGAAGATTTCAAGTGTTTTGGTGCTATTAGGTACTAATTTGGTTTTCTGAAAGCTTTCCTGAAAATGGCCATCTTCATCAGACAAAGTGATAAAAATCATGTCTCAGCAAGACAGCTTCTTGAGAACTTACCAAATTACAGAAAAGGATACACAATTAATTATGGCTTTGATTAAGGTACAAACTAGCTGGTTTAGTCTCCTTTTTTTCCTTGTAATTATTTTCAGAGTTGCCATGCTTCAGTGATCAGAGATGGATGAATCTCACAGGTGAACAGTTCTCCCATTCAACAGTTAAAGCCGTAAATGTGTTGATTCATATCACCCTGGACAGTGGAGTTTGCTGGAAGCTCAGAAGGTTAGAGGAAAACCAGCCTGAGTTATATCAGTGTGAAACTGCAGTATCTAAACCAAAAAGTTCTTTTAGCACATATTAACAAGGATTTAGTTTGCTAGATAGCAAATGGGTTTTTCGAGAAAGTTGGAGACTGCTGCCTTAATGAAACAAACATCCAGGATCCTTGGTTCAGTGCTCTGCTTTCCACACTGAGAGCAAGACTGAGCATCAAGCCCAGAGCGTGCCCAGCTGTACGCCTAAGAAGTGGATGACCAATTTTCATTTAGGATGTGAGGCTTAGCATCTGCAGATTTAGTGATGTCGGTGCTAAAATCTCACTGGACAAAAAGGGTATAACCCATTAGCATCACCAAGTAAGAACATTGCAGTCCTGCTGTGAACCAGTTACTTTTGTGTGGTCTTTAATTGAGTGTCAGTTCTGTGATCAGCCTGAGCTTGACTTAAAATTGTCAAGCGTCACTGTAAAGTTGTCTTCCCTGAGGGCCACCTTCTGGCTTTGCTACACGGCAAGGACATGAATACAGCACTGCCTGCCTGTCAGGGCCAGAGATGAGTGGGTGTGAGGCTGAGACAGAGCAAGGGTGACTCGTGACTCAGTGTGCCCACACACTGGAGCAGTGGAAATGCTCCACTGCAGTTCATGTCCTGAGTTGTTCTCTAGCAGCAGTACTATGTTAAAAGACACAGATTGAAGTTAATTCTGATTAGCCTTAAGTAGTTATCTTCTTCTAGACTCAGCTATGCCAGAAAAAAGGGCATAGCTGGTGATGTGTTGATCATCCTTCTCTCTTGCTGGAGGTTATTGTCCCTGCCAGTCTCATCACCTGTGCAAGTACTCTCATCATGTTCCAAGCCAAGCCACGTGAATTAGCTCACATGACAGCACAGGTGGTTTGCTCCTGAGGAAGCAAGAGCAAAAGCTTGCACAGAAGTCCCCATAGTCTGACTAACAAGGCAAGTAATCTCTTCCATGAGTTCAACTAGAAGATATCCATGCACAGCCTACACTGCAGGTTTCTTATGTTCCCAACTTTTTGTTTCAATGAACAGGTCCTCCAGGTCTCTACCACATGAGGCCACAAGACAGTTTGTACAAACAGGTTACCTGCCTCCAGGTAATCTGGCCAGTTCTTCTCAAATTTCACTGTGTTTCAGGAGTGCAGTAGAAAGTTTCAGCTAAAGAGGAAGAAGAATAGCATCAACAAGATGACACCTCTGTCAGTCTTCCTGAAGCCAGCAGGAACAGGCTAAGACAGAGGGACCTCAGGACTTCAACAAAAGGCTGTTTGTCAGATGCTGTTACGAAGCTCTCCGTTCTGCTGAGAAGTGTCTCTTGGAAGAAGTGTTTGCTTCTTGGGAAGTAAAGAAAGGAGGGAGATCCCCCTCAGAAACTAAGAAAAAAGGGCATCCCTTATTTTGTACACTGCTGTGGTTTCCATAAATCTGCTGCAGGTTCTGCTCTTCACCCCGTAGGAGCCTGGCTGCCTATGCTAAATGCTGTCTGAAGGCATGTTTGCTTTCAGGCACATGTTTGCTCAGGGTGACTTTCAGCAAACAAGTGCTATGAAAAATCCTCTTACCTGGGCTAATAGCAAATGCCTTTCTGGATCATGAAATGAAATCGGGACAGGTAAAATGACATTGAAATTGCAAAGAAAATTATAGTAATGAATCAGGAGGAAGACAAACAGTACTTCTGCAATTACATGTGGTACACCAAAAGCTCTCCATCAACAACTGATCTCTTAAGTTGTCATGCATGATATCTGGTTGTACCATTCACCGTCTATAACACTGAAGGGAGTCAGTTGTCAAGCATCATTTCTTTATTATTATCATTTTCCATAGATTCAAATGCTCTTTCAAGAGATTGGACATTAATAAATAGAAATAATTGGTCTGTTTCATCACTCTGCAAAGATTAACACAGTCGTGTCCTTGGTGAAACCTTGTCATGCAAAGCTAACATGAATGCAGCAGTAAGGAAGATGTTCAAAGGAATTTTCCAGATCTTGAAGCAATCTACAACTGCATCCTCTGAGTGTCAAAACAAGAGTACAAGAGGAGGCCTTCTCCCATACAAGTTGAGCCTGTTTCAATATATTTCAGGAAACATTATGAAAGCAACTGATCTTGGCAGTGCATAAAAAAAAATAGAAGAAAAATAATAGAGTAGGCTCCAATCTTTCTTTTGATACCTTCTTGCTGTGATCACTGATCACCTCAAAGGCCATATCCACAACATTTTCATGAGCTGTAAAGTGAGACTAAAAGACATGCCCAAGCTTCTTTAGGAAGCCTGCTGCAGAGGAGAAAAAAAAAAATCCAACTTGATCATCTAAATCCCAGGCTAGTCTCCCAGGCACTGGAGCATCTTTCCTCTGCCAACTATTTATCAGACCACTTCACGATTCATTGCCTTTCCAAATAGCTTTTCACTGAGGAACAGTAAGTTGCAAAAGGCTTTGTAGATTGAGCTAGAAAGGTCCTCAGAAGGTGAGCCAGGAATGATTTCAGATACAGAAAGCAAAACGCTGTCTTGAAAGAGGTCAGAGAAACAGATCTGCATCACTTCACTGATGCTGCAAAGCTGATATGCTGAACATTTAGCCTCAAACATGAGCGGAGGAGCCTCTATTCCCCCCTCTGCCCCTGCAGCCTATTATTTAAGTGCCATTTGGGAATTTTTCAGCTCTTTCATCTCTTAAAACAGTTTCTCAGAGCTCTTCTATAATCCCAGGGCAGACTTTGTTATAAAAATAGAGCTACGCCAGATACGGATGTGACTATTGATTAATTATCAGCATAACCCTTTATGCAGACACCAACTGCTTCCTGATGGTATCGTATATGAACATTATTTCTTTTCATTCTTATCCAATTAGACAAACAGCCTTACTGACCCTGTAACCAGCTTGCAAAACCCCTATGACCAAGGGCCATTAAAACCATTTTTTATGTCAGAAATCCAAAGGGAGAGAAGAGGGCAAGTGACAAGAAAGGGTATAGGATAACAGCAGCTCAGACCCTAGGGCTCCATGGCAGGATGGGACTCAGCAAAATATCCAGCCACATCCAAGGTCGCCCAGCAACATTCAGCCAAACATCATCTAGCAATAGCATCATGCAGTGACAGGCTGCACATGGCTCAGGAGTCATAGGCTGGCCACATAAAAGACATGGAAACCACTGTCAAAAACTTTTATAGCAGTACTCACAGGTCTGCCCTGGATGAGATAAGGGAACTTCGTGCCCCTACCATTATCCCAGCACAATTAGAGCACAACAGCTTTCACGCTCTAGCAGGATTTCATTTCACTTATCTGACAAAAAAGCAATACAGAAAAAAACACCTCAGGGCCAAAACTTCTCAAGTGGATTTTAACCAAAAAATCCACAAACAAACAAACAAACAACAAAACTACTTGCAGCATAGTCGCTCCAGACAATAATGATCTTTCTGCCAGAAACTCTCAGTAGTCTCCTGCTTGGCAGAACATTGACTCCTGTGCCACAGGGTCCGGGGGCTGCAGGGAGGAAGAAAGCAGATTTTAAATAAGTCCCATCGATAATGTCTTACAGGGTAAAGTGCAAGAGGTTGTTAGATCCAGGATCTTTCAACAAGCCTTTCAGTTTTCTTCTTCTGAAATCCTGCAAACTGGGTTTTCAGATTCACTGAATATTTTCCCCAGTCTGAACATATAAAATATGATTGAGTGGTAAGCAGAGACCTGGACACTTCACCCGAATACCTGTTTTCAAACAGCATATCCAGTGGTGTTCAGAAGGCAATGCCACATGAAGCGCTCCCCCACATTTTGCTTCAAGCTCTCTGCAGCCTACCAGCATTTCTCAAAAACATGACAGCAGGTCTGTAAAGAGACAGAAACTAAAAAGAGTTGTCAGTTTAGGGTCTTGAAGTCTAGTTACTGCTGTGCTAGAGGAAGAAGACTGCAAGCAAGGGCTCTAGCATCAGCAGAAGAATAAGGGGGAATAATTACAGAGGTCCTTTTTTCATCCACTGTGCTCACCTCAACTTGCCTTGGGGAGGGAGGGAGGGAGGAAGGGAAGGCACTTGGTACAGGGGATGAGCAACTGTTCAGTCATTCTGAAAACAAAAAAGTTTAAAGTTCTCCTAGTTCTGGGAAACTGTTACTGACCTCTTTCACTGAGTTGATAAGGGTTTGGGGTATGAGGTGTTTTGTTTGGTTTTATTTTTTTTACTTTTAAGCTGTCATGATGTCGATTTCCAGACTACCTTAGGTCTGCCAGAAACCAGCTGCGACTTCTTCTTCAACTTACTGCTATCATTAGAACCAGTTTGATTTTAAAAAGTACATTTCCAATTCCAAAAATTTTAATCTAGTTTGGGTTTTGGTTTTGATTTTGGTTTTCTAAGGTGAACTGTTTTGAGCTCTTACAGACAAGAGAATGAAGCTTAACACAATAAAGCATCTGGGTTTTAACTACCATTAACAACCCCAGTTATCTGAACTGTAGTTTAATTTTTTTGAGATAGCAGAACTATCTTTAAACCACAGCAGGGTTAGAAAGGCATCAGGCGTACCCTGTGTCTGTTGTAAAATTGCCTGAGAGATGAAACCAGCAAAAACTGAGGTGCCAGCAAATTTGGAGAGGGGGGTAATCATCGTCACACCCAGAGAGAGAGTCAGACTGACAGAAAAGCACATAAGCATTTGTGAAAATAACAAGTGTAGGATATCAAAGACCAAAATGTCATCTGCTGTTAGAAAATATTTTTTTAAAAATCCTAAACAGAGAAATAAAAGACATCAACTTCTACACAAAACACCTTGTAAAACAATCTGATAGAAGCTGGGGAGGTATTTGTAGTTCATTTCTTGATATATCTATTTGGAATCTCTGTGACACTATTAAGAGACATCATAGTTTGGTGTTGTTTACTTCTGATCGGCATTTTTAGAGAGAGTTTTGGGGTTTGTGAATTTACTTGCACCGTAACCCAGAGACCTTCTTCGTGTTTCCTTGCTTCAGTATCTCATGACTGGTTTTAGCAATTTATTCTGATGAAAAACAAATACATTCATCTGAAGATAATAAATACACATGCACTCTCCCAGGGAATTTCAATCTCAGTTATCACAAATACATCTTTCATTTCTAATTTTCCTATTCCATGGCAGTAACCAGATGAGCCTTTGCTTGTTCATTTGCATCCAATCCTGTCTCCCTTTCAGGAAGCTTAAAATATACTGCCAGCTAGATGTACCGTATTTAATGATTACCTGAAAGTTCCTACACATTTGGAGCTATACAGATAATACTTTTGCCTTACACCATTAGCAATCAGTAAGTTAGGGCAGTGCTCTCCTCAGATCCCACCTCACCTGTTCCACATGGATCTCTAAGCACTTCTCTGGTACAAGGTACCATTATTTGCCATAATCATCTGCACCTTATTTGCACAGAGAGTATGTCTTGGTGAGCAGCCTCAAAGCAGCACTGTATTCTGTCGAGATCAGCAGTGCATGGAGTTCAGTGCCAAAGGGCAGTGGAAGACTCCCCATGTAAAGCATGAAGGTGGAATGTGTTATATCAAAACAAAGAGAGGGAAAAAACCTCTAACAAGTCATTTTTCAGGTCAGTTAAATGGTCTGTTTTGTCTTACATCTGCTTTTCAGTCTATTGAAACAATGTCAAATTTGGAGTAAATTCTAGAAACTGAAAAGGGAGTCCGTGTGATGATAAGCAGGCATCTGTCTGCACATTTGCCCTGTGTAAAACTAGGGTCTAGAAAAAAAAGCTCTGTGGATAGAAAGGCATTTCATTTAAAATACAAAAGCCAGCAGAGCTGTATTCCCAAATTAAGCACCTCTGACTTTCTGTTTGTTCAAAATGGATGTATCTCATGTCATTATCCTAACTTGTGAGAAAAGCAATTGCTGAAATGATCCTCCCAAGCTCCTTCTCATGGGATAGAAGGGTTAGACTTTTCCTGGAGCACTTCCATATGCTTTAAGACATTGCTGTTATTGAACCCTCCATATGTTAGAACTACACAAGGAATTTATCAGTTCCTGCATGCCCACTCAATAATTGCACGGTCTACTGGCCTATTGACAACAACCTTCCAATAATGTCTTGCTGTGGCAGAGCTGACAGCTAGGGTTGGCTTGTTTAACAGCAACTTAACACAAAAAAATTACCTCTTTGACTCTTACAGAAACACTGTAGTGTCCTAGCACAAGCTCAGTGAACTGTGACACTGACTGAATTTCCTTGAATTGTTCTGAAAAAAATTCTTTATTAAATATTCATTCAGAATGAAATTAAAACAAAAGTTTTTTGCTTTTGCAGGAAGCTGCTCTATGTTCTTTATCAGAAATCAACCATGATTAGCAGCCCACTGGCACTTTTCAAAATCAGGGTGCCCAGCAAGAACTGAGGGGTCACCCTCATTTTCAGTCCTTGAAATATATTTTAACCTTTATTTCCCCCTTTATTTTAGAATTTTTTAAATCACTTGCTTCAGGGCAGCTTTTAAAACATGCTTTCTAACTTGCTGAGTTGTAGAGGATCATTCCAAGAGGTCCATCTTTGCATTATAGTGCCATAAATAATGGCCTTCATCTACGGCATTATTATCTTTCCTGTTCTAGTATCTCTCAAAGCGACACTTTGCTGGGTGCTCTGTGCCTGAGATGGATTAGTAATACTCACAGGTACTGAACCACATTTACTAGAGGAACACTGTCTGGGTTATTGACTTACACTCTAACATGTTTCTCTCTTACATGCCTTGTAAAGCCCAGGAAAAACTAAGCATTCCTTGCAAAACTAATTATTTTGCATGAGATTTCACAGCAGAGCAGTATAGCTTCTCACAAACTTTTCTTTCCACTTGGAGGCAAGCACTTGCATTAGCAACTTACACTCATGTTTTACTGCTCATAGATTGAATTACATTTATCACTCTGCAAGCAGCAGCAGCATGACTGCCCTTCCACATGTGAAACATGCAACTCATTGATTTCTGGAGCTGTAACCACAGCTTTACATTTATCATATGTCAGTTCTGGTTTACTTAGCAGTCCCCAGTGTGGGACAATGTAGTTTAAAATGTTGCTATTAAAGAGGGGGAAAAAAGAAACATTTCACATACAATGGTAACATTCATCAACTGTTTTTTGAAGAGTGATGTAGCACTATTCATCACCTCCAGTTTCCAATTTCTCCAGCAATAACTTTCTTACTCTTATAGATGGATCAAAGATGTAAGTACAAAATGACAAAAAGCATAGTTGAAATGCAACTCACATAAACCTTCTCCTTGTGCTGAACTACAGCACCTTTTTTACAATAGGAAGAAGCAATTTTGATCCCTGAACTTTTGTCTGAAGGTATAGATGAGCTCCATGACCCCTAAGGAAATTACTTTGCCCCCAAAATTAAGAACTTCACTCCGAATTTTGAATACCACCATTTGAGTGAACAAGTCCGTATTGAGTCATCCTGTTTCTGATGTCTCTAAATCCCTCAAGCACTTGGCTTCATGTCTGCTGACCTCATGGATGCATTACAAACCCAAACAAACCTTGGCATCTGCCCTTTGGCTTTCAGATTAAATAGCAGCAAGAGCAAGTGACAAAAAACTCATCCCTATTTCAACTCTAAGTTAGTATCTCAAAATATGAAACAACTCTACCTACTTCTGAACTCTTCCACTCTTTTTTTTTTTTTTTTTTTTTTTTTGCCACCTTTTACAATTTTTGGCTGTGAGGAGCATGAAGTCTCTGACAACTAGTCGGGTGGGCAGGCACACTGTCTCTGGTCCCCAGTCAACTAAGATTTTAATACAGTGTGTCAGCTGACAGTGTTTACAAAACACATTTGTAAAGAAAAAGGCAGAATCTCCAGCTGTTCAATTATCTTTGCTGGTAGCCTTTCTGGAAAATGTATTTTAATAGGTCAGAAATAGTTAATTCCTGAAAAATCCCATATCTTATGGCCTCTCATACAAAAGCTCAGATCAGAACATATGCACATACCTGCATGTTCAGACTGAAACCAGCACAAAGCACATAGTTTATTGATTCCACCCACACAGCAAACAAATTACTCAGTGAGCACCACAGCAAGTCAGAAGCATCCCCAACAGCATCAGAGACGGTGTTACTGCTAAGGTGCTTTCTGCTAGAAAATATTAATTTCAATTTTACTCGTATTAATAAATTCCAACAAAGTTTAGGGACAGTGGTATGAATACACCAGTAATGCAGTATGGCAACAGCCTGTTTACATTCCTGTAGAATGACATTTATTGCAACGATGAACTTTAGAAACACTTTGGACCAGATGGCAACCTGTCTCCTTGATAGCACGCAGGGGAAGGAAAGCCCCTCAAAACTGAGCGTAGAGGAAACCTCGGGAGTTCACACTGACTGTAACTTTCCCAAGGTAATAGAGCTTCTTCTGTTTGCCCTTTGCATGGAGGTAAAGCCTGGCTGGGTGTGAGCTCATCAAGAGAAACAGACATGGCAACCTTGTGATCTTCAGACTGTGGCCCTGCTTCAACTGAGCTTATGAAGGTAGCTCAAGCCTATGTTGAAGTGTATCAGAAGTTTTTGAGAAATCCTAAAGCAAGAACAAACAAGGACAGTATTTTGCAGGTACCTGTCCTTTATTATTCAGGTCTCTGATCACTTGCTCACATTCAGCAATCCATTTTTAGCTTTCTTCTTTTGCTACCTGAGTCAGCCCCTTTTAAACAGCTTATTGTCCTGAATCCCGAACAGCAGGTTATGATACTGGTTTGGTACTTCACTGTGAGGAGCAGCCTCCCTGGAAGCAGAAAGGCCTGTCCCCTTCCCTCTTCCCTAAGAGGACTCCCATGTCCCGTTGACTCTCACAAACAGGCTCTAAACTGTTTGCACATAAATGCTGGTCTCCTGTCCACAGGTGCACGCTTCTGTCTGCACACAGCACATACACTCTTTTGGGTTTATGAAATGCAGGTAATTCACACCAGCAAAATCTACACACCTTACCAGGCTTCTTAATTCTTGTTTGAGATACCCAGGGAAGGCACTCTTTAAGCATTTGTCATTGCATACACAGTGCATACAAAATGCTGCTATTTGCATTTACCTCTGCAGTGCAGCATTTCAGAGTGTACCTTCACATTACCTTATTGTGGACAGCAAACACAAGCTTGGTGTTAAAATCATATCATTTTTACAATCATCCAACCTATAAGTTAAAAGGTAAATTCTGCAGACTCATTTGCATAGTCAGCATAGCAAAAATATTTATAGGAAACAGATTTAAAAATAAGCCCCTGGATGCTACATATCTAGGATAAATAAAAACTAAAAGTTACAAAGTCATGTAGACTTCATTTTGGACTAGTTGAACTTACAAGTACAGCTGCTTCAGGCATTATCCCAAGAGAATTGAAAGCTATCAGAGGAAAATCATTTGTGTGCATGCACACAGGCACATACACTATATTTATTCATGCACATGGTGTGATTTCTCTTTTACTCCAAATAAAGCATACAGGATCCTAAGGACTAATGGTTAATTTGACGTCTGTATCTTCAGATGTAGAGCAGAGTTTCCAAATGACAGAAATGGATTGATTGCCATAGACTTTTTTTTTCTTTTTTGATGCTGATATAATTGATATCAGAAGCAGAGCTGGAATGCCAACCTGGACCAGTGGTCATCTGTGGTCCCAGCACATTAGCTCCCAGCTTCCTCTCTTAGTTGTGTACATCTGCATATCTATCAACCTGTCAGGCCCAGCTTCTGAACAGCTTTAATGTGCATCAAAGATAAATACTTCTGCATTTAGGACAGCAAATGAGGCTTCTTTTGCCAATAAAGATATGATTTACAACAAGTGTTGGGATAGAACCTTTCCAACTAAAAACACCACCTAAGTCTTTTTTTTCCGTCCTCAATATCAAAGAAATCAGAACATCACTGTAATTCTGTTCATTAATTTTAGCATATTTTATTAGGAATAATCCCCCTGAGCCAATTGCTGACCTCCAAAGCATTCTAGCTTCCTGTGGGATAACAAGGAATACGAAATACACTACTGTAAAATAAGCACGGATGGTATGAAGTTTGTTACAGTGTTGTCAGATAGACAGGCCTGTAGCAAGCACTCAGCAGTGAGCAAATAAATATCGAGAGACCTTTTTCTAACAGACAACTCAGCAACTTCAAACAGATTTCTTGAGCTAATTCACTCGTGGTATGGGCCAATAAAGCAGTGATAATCTCCTGCTTTAAATCAAGTCTCTGTCATAAGGCTCTATTAATCTCTCCCAAGTTATCAAGTGTCTTAGTGGTAGGAAATTATATTTCTAAATTGAATCTTGTTTTCTTTCAGTGTAGCAAGAAATATTTTCCAAACTTATAATAGGAAGTGCAAAACCTATGATGCTGACAATACATTTGAATAAATAAAAGCTATGATTTTAAGCCAACTTCTTCCAAGCCCTAACATTAGAGCAAAATAAAAAATTGGTTACCTACAAAGAAGAAATTAAACACAAGATTTGAAATGAAAGTGAAGCAACAGATGGTTAACTTTTCTATCTTTTTATAGCAATTGGATTTAAAAAAAAAAATCCTTTAAAGTCAAACAATCTCCAGGCACTAATAAAATGCTTATTGATTCTTAGTATATATACTTACTCTACAAGATGTCCTAACCTGCAGGTTCCAGTATTTTTAACAGAAACAGATACCCTTTATGTAAGTCTGCTAAGTTAGTGCCCCTTTTTTTCATGGGAGACAAATTTGCAGTAAGTAAATGTCTCTGCATTAAATTTACTATGGTAAAGTTAAAATTAATACCAACAGGTGACAAAATAACAATTTTACAGCCTGCAATAGAGCTGCAGGGTGGGTAGTGGTAGGAGGCAGCAGAGTCTAACTGCAGCACTGATAAATTTTATGGCCTTTGCTTTCCAAGAAGAATCTCACAATCTCAGTAATGTTCAGATAAACTTGCCCCAGAGGTTTATTGGAATTTACCACAAAGCCTTTTCTTTGGGAGAGGCTGTGGGGTGGGAAGGGTGGTGCTACCTTTCAGTTCAGCTGGGAAATATGGTGTAATGACTGAACACAACCAAGACCACAGCAAGATTGGACCAAGAAGCATTATAAGCAACTGCTGCCTCAAGTTTAATTTTAGCTGACCTTCATTAACTGTTCAGAACAGACATGCATTAAGCTTTGTGCAGAAGGAAAATTTATTGTAAACATTTCTCAGGGCTGATACAGGCATGTGTGTGGTGTATATGCAGGGAGAGCAGTCTCATACAGACACAAAACAAGCCATAAGAGCCAGCTGAGGAAGCTATGATGAAGTACATCTCCCAGACTACTGGCTACTTCTGGTGGAAGGAACTAAATAAGATTTGATGCAGAGTAAAAAATACAACTGAAGTGTTTCCAAAAAACAGAGCTCTTTTTTGACCAGCTTTCTTTGTGACAAATAGAAGGATCATTCTCTCATTCAATAGAAAAATGAAAAGATGGGAGCAGGGGGAGGAGAGAGAGTAAAGAAAAAGAAACAGAGAGAGGAAGGCGGCTGCAGCCACTGAGGGAGGAAGGGAGAGCATATCCCAGAGCTGGCAAGCCTCAGGACAGCATCGCAGCAGCTCTCCTGCAGCTTCTGCAAACAATTAGAAATAAAAGGAGCCTGTTCCTGTCAATGCATCTGAAGGGGCCTCAACAGTTTTTATAGTTCCTTTGTTTGCCCCTCAAGCTACTCCCTCAAGACATTAATTTTATCCCCTTTTAAGTAAAGCTGTTTTGCTGACACATTGGAGAGATGTCTGCAGCCCCAGTTCTGAAGCAAATAGCTGGTGCATCCAGCAGCCTGCACCCACCACATTTCTGTGGAAAATTCTTCCGCAGTTTGCCCTAGGTACCCTCTGATAAGTAGGAGAAGAAATGTCTTTTTAAAACACTGATGTTTTCCCTGGAGACTGCTGATTAGAGTCTTTTCCTACCATAAGTGAGATACAGTGATAAAGAGGAAATATGGTCTTAGGACAACACAAGGAGAAACACATGCTCCTCTAAAATTCAGGATTTTAAGAATTCCTCAAGACTACATGAGAAAATATGTAATGTAGGGCAGACGTTGACTCTCATATTTCAGGGTGCTCTTATACATGGATAAAGAGAATCTAAAGAGAGTAAAAGGCTTCTTGAAGACAAGTGTCCTCATTTGTATTACCTGAATACAGGAAAGGTTTATGTAAGTCACTGCTCAAAACATGAATATAGCAGTTTGTCAATAAAAAGTAAAGCCAGTAATCAAAAATGGGAGAAAATGACAAAGCTCATTTTTCAAGGTTCAAACCCACACGTCCCATAGACAACTGTCTACGAAAAAAAGACTAACATACAAACATGAAATTCATGAGAGGAAAGAGAAGTCAGATTAATTATCTCTGTATTAAATACTGTCTAATAGAGGTATATTACCACAATATGCCATAAATCCTCCAATTCCAGCAACTTATATCAATTTACAAGCAAGAGACCATTTTCTTAAACAAGTCATTGATAAAAATTATGCTTTTTCCCAAAAGTTAAAAGTCAAGCACCTCTGGAAGATCAGCAAAGGTTTCTGAATAGAGATCTCCCCTTACCCACCAAGTTACATGAGTCTGATGAACAGACGGCCCACATTTAGTTTGGCCTTTGACAGCTATAAAGCCAAGTACCCTACAAAGACAGGAACCAGATAAAAATGTCATAATAATTAAGTTCCCTTACTTAAGCAGGTTCAGACATACTGAACGAAGCACAGCTTTATGGTCCAGGATCAGAGTAAATAGCTATCCTAAGGCAGCAAAATCAATGAAAACATTTTAGATACTTGGCACTCCTTTTTTAGGGATGGTAGAAGCTGATGATTGGCATAAATCACTACACAACTTCAACCTTCAAAATTAGAGACCTTCAGACCCTGCAGATCCTTTGCCCATTTTCTGCTTTTTATCCTGCCTTCTATCCTGCTCAGAAGCCTTCCTGATGCTGTGAGGTTTGATTTGTCTGAAGGGGAGGATGGTATGAAATTTAAAGATCTGATATTTCACAGTCACAGAAAAAACAAGCATGTTTAAAAAAGCAGCATCTCTGTAGAGCTGCAGGATAGCACCTTGCATGAAGAGATCAGCACATTTCTGGAAAATCAAGGAACTCTCCACTCTTGTTCCCCAAAATATTTCAGTTTTTCTTTAAGTGCTTGCCTACACCAAGAACAGACTTAAAATCTTTTCATGTACATAACTGTTCATATTACAAAGATACAAATGCAGAATATAATAGCTGTCCAGACAGCATCAAAACACCACTCACTTTTCTCCTCCATGAAAATGCTTACAGAAGCAGGAGGCATGTACCTATACCAACCACACTAACAGTGAGCTTTTAAAGCATAACACAAATGCATTACTGGAGAAAAACAGCTGAGGAGTTTGACAAAACCTGCTAAAATACAGGTATTGGGCTTTACTTTATTAAACTAAAAATCATATTCATAGCAAATATATATTGAAGGAACAGATTAGATTTAGAGTCAGAGTCTACATAACAGAAAAAAATTGCAGGCTTTAAGTATAAATTGTACTAGTGAGAGTTTGTACATATACAAAAAAAGGTAGGATCAACACAAGATGGACTCTTGGGATGTGTTGAACTTTAGGTGGTTAGTCTTGGTACAGAAGTTGCCAGGTGATGTTGAATGGACACACAAAAAGACCCATGCAAGAGGAGCATGACGCTTACCATCAAGGCTTCTGAAAATGAAACTCACTTCTGCTTCAAGAAGGAAGTACAATTTGCTATTTGCTTAAAAGCAACTTTCCAATTTTGTCCAAAGTTGGAAAGCAACAACTACTTCCTTATTTATCTGATAGTTAAAGAATCAGCATTAAACTTTATCAAAAGCACCTCTCCATTCAAACCATCAATTTCTGGATGGTAAAAGCCTCCAGTGACAGGGCATCGAAAGCTCTTGAGAAGATGACAATCCTAGTGCAAGTTAAAGCACCTCAGTCACACTCATACAGAGCATCCCCACAGATCACTGTTATCCAACATGACTGCTTTCCAGACAGACCACAGGAATGAACCTATTACTCCACACTTTACCAAGTATTTAGTCAATGTTACAGGGTACAAGAAGACATGGAGGAGAAGGAACAAGCCTTGCAGAGCGTTTTGGTTGATTCCAAGTCTTTCTGTTACCATTTTCAAAATTTGCAACCAGTGAGCACTCAACAGCATTTCCAAGACACAGAGATTCCCTAACCACACGTTTATGACAGCCATCTGCTCCAGTTTGGCCCAGTTGCCAGAAGGGCTCAACAGGATGGGCGAGACAGAAGAGCAAGTAGACCCTTGAGGCCCACTCCAGGACTGTCTCCAAGATCAGAATTAAACCCTGGGTAAAAATACATACACTACATCTGGACACTTCCACATACCTCTACTAAACTCATCTGCTCTGTGAGGCAATACAGAGATACACAAAGACTGTCTCCCTCCTTCAGAAGTTTACAGTCTAACTATAATAGCATGGGCCTACGTACAGACACATGAAGAGATTTACTAAGGTTACAAAGGGGGTCACGGCAGACGTAGACATCAAACGTGAGCCTCGGCACTCTCTGTGTCATCTGCCTGTCCGTTGAACTTTGCTGTCTGTTAAGCACAAAGATACATGACAGAGCAAAAGCCCCTGGTGAACTCACATCAGACCAGTCAAGACTGAGTAACAGAGAGGCTTGGTACTGGAGATAAGACAGATGCAGAAGTGGAAACAAAACATACAGTCCAACAGTGAAAGACAGAGCCAAAGGTGATTTTTCTCTAAAAGACGGTAAGGAAAAGCTTTTTTTTCAGGCATTTACACACACACACACACACAAAGTGCACATAGCTATGAGCTCTAATTACACACAGTTAGACTCTCGGACATTTTTAATGAAAGTATTATTGCACCTTATAGAAAGCATAGCTTTACATTGAAGTTTATCACAGTTATTCACTCACACATTTCCATTATTTCAATCCCTTTCTCCAGTAACATTCCCGGTGAAGACCCAGGAAATTGTCACCAAATACACAGCCAGAAATTGCAATGAATAGCAAAGGCTGTAAGTATGTTTGCCTGGTCTTTCTAACACAGTTCTCAAATTGCCACAATTCAGTCAAGACTGGAAGTGAAGATTCTAAATATGCTAAAATAAAAACACTTCCACAATGACCCCCAGCCTAAACAAAGAAAGGAACATCTATCTAAGTTTAACCCAACTGAATTTTCAACCTTTATGTATTAAGTACTTCCAAGTCGGGAGAATGATTATAGAAAGGAAAGCAAGGGAAACAATACTAACACTCTGAACCTTTTTTTTTTTTTTTAAATGCCCACAGAGGTACACACAGACTATTTTCAAAACAAACAGGTGACACAAGTTAAGTTGCATTTCAAAATGATGTCAAGGAGCTAAGGACCAAAAGCACTGATATGGCTATTTAACCTCCATGCGTCCTGACCATGGAGTCCATATTTGGAGTTTTCCTAAATTAGAGACACATTTCAGCAGTTACGCATGCCACTGCGCTTAATGGGGAGAATCTTTCCTGGACAGAAGGGAGCCCCTTCTCACATAAAATCTGAAGTGGTGGCCTTTCAGCAGAAGCTTAACTGCTTCTAGCATGCCAAGAAAATCTACCTTAAGGCATGGGGGGGAGACGGGAGGGGGAGAGATATATCAAGATGACAAGTCACCAGAAGGCTCATTCTGAGCTAGCGTTAAACATGAAAAAGAAAATTCCCCATCTTGCAGCAACCCTCCTGGCGAAGTCCCACCAGCCTTCCCAGTCTCAGTGGCAGCAGACTGCAGCCTTCAGACCAGGTGAGGAAGCAAAAAGGATCGCATCTCTAGAAAGCCCAGACACTTCTCCCACCTCCCAGCTGAATGACATATCTGTTGTTAAAACACCCCTCTTATTTCACATTTATACTCGGGACACGACTCACCTCTTCCCTGAAGATACTCTTCACTTTCAGAGGTGTGTGTCTACCATTTATTTTCTCTTTTCTCTCATTTATGGTCTTACACCTAAGAGCATCACTAATATGTGCCACAAATCAGGGCTAAAGCACAGTAGTTGTCTCCAGGCCACCTCACCAGGTCTAATCTATTACGGAATTTAGATTCCCTACAGTAAAATCCCATCCTTTAGCTGACATACACCTAAAAGCCACACTGCCGTTAACATCCACAGGCATCCAAATACCGATCAATAGCTGCATCACTTTATTTCCACAAAGACAACAATTTGAAGAATTAATTTAAAATAGTGCCTATAGATTTACCTAAATACATTAGAATAAACTTACTAGCACAGACAACCTGTGTATTAGATACCTGTAAAATCTTTGTCTGTGTGCATGTAAACTAGTACCACTCTTCAAGTATTCAGCTTTCTTTCCAATCCATGTAATTTGTAGACCAAGGTGTTTTTATATACTGGACAGCACTAGGGTTCAGTTTCCTTTTACCAGAGGTTATAAATTTGACTAGACAGCAACAATTGCTTTATAATCTAAGCAAACTGATCTGTCAGATGCAATCAGTACGGTGAACCTATCCCGTGAGAATCCTAATAATCCCGATGAATCACTTGGCGCTGTATGAAACTGAATAGTTGAACTCTTGGCACAGAATGTCACAAGCATTTAATGCACCAAGTACATACAGCTGCAAACAGCGAGCTCAGGGACACGTGCCTTCATAGTGTTTGCACTTCTGCTCAATTTCTGCACCTTTCAGCATTAACCTGTTTCTAATCATATTAGCTTTTTTTTTTTTTTAAACAACTTCCCATGGAAAAAACCTGACACATATTTAGGGATATTTGCTGTTCCTACCAATGGTAATACATTACATTCAGAGAAAAAGATCAGGAAAAATCTGGGTGAGAAACTGTGAGGGTTCTGTTTTAAGAGAAAATTTATCAATATACTGTAGTCAATACAGTAGTCAAAATGTTTCTGATGACTTTTTAACGCTGATTGGCACACAAATGACACTGATTCGAGAATATTTCAATAGACCTCTGCAGCCCTTCTTACTGGTGTTTTGAGCCTATCTGTAGCATTTCAAACACATTAAGTGAGTATTTTAAAAAACAACATGCTTTGACTAAATTATATGCCATGTATGTAAAGGCATACAATAATGCCATGTATGTAAAGGCATACAATAATGCCACATTTAAAACAAAACTAAGGTGTGTTCTATCTTAATTCAGTTCTTATTAATATCTTAGTTCAAATTATATGCAGATTTTTAAAACTGAAACTAGAAATACTGCTTTATACACATAACTAGAAATGTTTCAATCTACCTAACTGTATAGAACCGGTAACCTTAGGTTAACCTCAGAGTTACCTTACACTAGGTTTCCTTACGCAGTTTGATTCCTACTGCTTCTAAACAACATCTAGTCCTACAAAAGTACATTAACTCTGTTATTGCCCTTAGAGTGTAAAAAAGTTGTTGAATTGACAAGTGTGTCTATAAAGCATATATCACAGTCTCTAGTCTATTGGCTGTACGATTATCTATAGTAAGTCTGGATAAAAACAGATGTTCTGACTTGGAAAGCACTTATCTTTACAACTCAAGAATCCCTGAGGAGTTTTAATCTAGTTGATTTAAAGCTTTGGTCCTTAGCATCAGTTCAGTAGTTGACTGATTTTACTTCTTAACTGGACAAATGCTCTTCTATGGACATGCTAAAAATTCTCAGTAACAACAGCTGCATATACAAGCTACTGATTTGTCCATAATTTCAACAGCCTAAGTGAAAACCTACCCAGTCTCTCAGAAGACTATAAACTATTTAAATATTGTCTCCTCTCTGGAGACTGCGGTGATGTTACAACAGAACAAGCTATTAACATAAAGATTCCTTGATTCACTCTCACAGTTGTCTTCCTTCTTCATGAAGGTGCCTAAAACCAAAAAATTTCCAGTGCAAATTCACTGGACTTCTTGAAATTATCAAGACATAAGTTGTATTAGAAAGTGAGATATGCTAGAGTATTTTTTCAGTATCTTTTAGTATTTTAATAACTGCTTGAAACATGTATTTAATAGAATGCTTTATAATAAAGTTATTTACTAGCTCTTTGGAATGGTTACTGGATGCTCTTGTGTCCAGGGAGCAGAACTGCAAAAACTACTTTCTTTCAGAGTCAAAGGTCAACCCACAATTACAGAAAGAATGACAAGTCAATTGGTTCAATTTCTACACCTGGTTCCTGTGCAACACCACAGAGGTGTTACTGGAAAACCACCTACACATTAAGACTTAGAGAGCATTGCATGTCTGCATTTTGTGAGTGACAAATAAGGGGGGTTTATTTATTTTTCAAAAGGTTTAGAAAAGCACTCTGAGCAATATTCTCCCCCTTCCTTGGTCTACACCCCATACATCCAGGTTGGACATCATGAAGAGAGCTTCTGCTCCTGCTCAGGTCTGGAAGGGGAAGGCTTCTGAGACACCACTGAGACACTACTCAACCTGTACTTACAGAGGGGAATAAACTAAATTAGTTTATTTAGTGCAGATAAACTAAAATTAGAAATTTAAGTTTATATTCCTAAATAAAGAGTTAACATGTTTCCAAAGCAGAGGTGATCCTAACATTTTTCCCTATTATACATGTGGAAGTCTCCAATCCAACCACCTTCTCCCTCTCATTCCATTTTCAATTTTATGTGACTATGGAACATACAGTAAAAGTCATTAAGCTACATTTTACAGTTTATGGTTTTAATGGTTTTGCAACATTAGATGCACAACACATTTTCAAGCATCAAAAACTAGGCTTTGCTATCTAACATTTCATAAAGATAATAAAAGTTAATGAGCACTCATGATCTATGATCTGACAAGACATCTGTTCTGTTCTTTCCGAGATAAAACATTCACCCTGACTTGTTCTGGCACAGTGGGAGAGAACAAATATAAACTAATTAATCATTCTAAACTATAAGCTATATTAACTTATAGTTTCTCAACAGGCTTTTCATACCCTGTTGCTAATAGGGCACAGGTGTCCTAAAAACAGTCTTTCAATGCAGTAATTAAATCCTGTCAATTTCACATGGTCAGCTGCAGCCACCAGCACTGTTCAGAGTTTCAGCAGGGAAAAAACACTATTCAAACAAGCAGTAACGAGGTTGATGTTATACCAAGATTCCAGCATCAAGACCTCTATTCCCACTTTCTACAGAATTTCATCATGCTTTCTTGTTAAAGGAGGATCTTAAAAGAATTTCATTCTGACCCGTTATGGGGGTAAGTAGTACTAACATTACAAGAAATACTACAAGATACTTCATAGAGGACATGACTAGCATTGGCACGGAGGAAGGAGGAATAATCTGTGTCACCATTTGTGAGGCTGTAACAGGGAGATCTGTCACAGGAAACTTGAGAACAATGAAACTCTACACTCCATGACATTTCAAAACCAGCTTCCGACCATTTTAGATGTACTGTTTGAGACCACATTCAGCCTGTTGATACTTATGTCACCGACAGGATAACAAAGAGGAGAAAAAAACTGTCAAATGATTCTTTTTTCCCTTCATTCATCCTTACAGTATGACATGTTTTGAACACTATGCAGGAGTATGCAAGGGTTTGGCTTCCCCCAAACTGCTGTATATTACTGTAAACAGAACATGTGAAATGGAAAAAAAAAAATTTAAAAATCACAGATTGCACAGGAGTTAATGAACAACAGTGTTTACAGCAAAACCCTAAGATAAAGACAAAAATCCCAGTTTTACATACAGAAAACAAATACCTAATACTTGGCAAATACCTTGTGCTGCTCAAAACACTGTCCTGCTATCCATCTACCTTGCAAAGGCACATAAATAAAATGAACTATAGAACCAGGGAACCAAGCACGGCCCAGCTGTGCAGAAAAGCAAAGTACTTTTGCTAACTGAGGGATCCAAGACAGCTGGTATTTAACACTAAAACCCCACACAGCCTCAAACATCTAACCTATCTGAAGAGCCAAAGCTTCCTAGAGCCTGCCAGAGAGGAACAGCATTTCTCCACTGACTGAAGCAACAGGCAACCAGCTTTCACTGCACTGCCCCGCTGGAAGAGGCTGCTCTTTCCACTAACTAAAACCTGTATTCTCCTTAAGTTGCAGTCACAGGCTCGACCAAAGAATTTAAATCAACATTTATACAACATGTGCACAAACAGAACCAGAAAGGCTTAGCCCAAAGGAATATTACTGTGGCAAGACTGAGTCAGATGGTCCACGGATTTCTCTCTCACACCTCCAGAGGGATTATGTATGCTTTAGATTAAAATAAATAAAATCTTAAAAAGGAAAAACACTAAGTAAGCAGCCTGGGGAACTCAGGCTACAAATGTAATAGCACTTAGGGTAGGAAAACATGAATGGATCAGTAGGAAGCAGTTTCTGCTGTGGAGTTGAAACTTAAAATTTATGCGTTTGGGGAGTTTGCTATGCCTGAATTAATTTAAGAACTCTTCAGATCACCTCTTCAGATCATTTACGTCTTGCAGATACAAATTTGATGTTCACCCATTAGCATTTGGTACATTTTTGGATCATGTTTTTCTGTTTAGTTTTATCTTAGCAGACTTCAGTTTGCATTCTCTGAAGCAGAAGAACGACAAGCAGGGATGACCAGATTCATTTATAGAGAAAAAATACACCCTCCACTGAAAAAACACACCAACAACCAAAAAAACAGTCCTAGCCTGAATCAAAACAATAATGTAGACCTATCCTAGGGTCCCTGGAAAAGCAATTATGCAATAACATTATCAACCCCAACACGTGCAGCTACTTAGCAAAAACACATGCTGATAAGCCCTTGCTGTGTATTTTTGTACATTATTTGAGTAATATATTTTAATTCTACGCAAATTGTGACATGAGCTTCTAATAATTATATTCTTGTCAGTTAACTTCATAAGCTCCATTTCCTTCCTTGTGCATCTGTTTATGTCCATCCATACACTTTGACAATGACTTCTCAAATGCTGCTTCCAAGACAATTTAAATTATATAAAGATTAATAACATCCAGGGAAAAAAAAAAAAGAATAATCCACCCAGAGACACACAGACTTGTCACATTCAGATTCTGGTTAAAATACCAAAATTTAATAATACCTTTCAAAGATACAGTTATGTCAAGGAAAGAGTAAAGGCATTCAAACAATGGATATAGATCTTAAATAATATTTAAAAATTCTAAACTGCAAGTTGACTATAAAGTCACAAATACTTTAAATATTTAGTAGAATATAGTGTAAATTCTAATATAAATTAGATAAACTCAATCTGTTATTTTTTACAGTCATAGCAGTCTAATCTTTACATACTATATACATTAAAATACTAAAAAGTTATAAAATTTTCTCTCTGTTACTATGCAAAGAAATGGAAAATACATCAGCTCTGTCTTACTGTACAATATCCCAACTGAACTTTCTGTAGTGGTCTCTGCAAAAATAAATGGCACTTTCACATGCAACAAGGCATAAAGTACAACTCTGTCCATTAGCAGTATTCCATCTGAGTGCAAAGTAAACTACAATGCAAATGTCATTCAACCACATAGTTGGAAATCAAAAGTAAACTTGGGAAAGAGATTCTGACAAACTCCCTCATACTGAAGTAATAATGAAAAGCATGTAAACTGATTTCCATACAGATCTGTAATTTTAAGAAATGAAAATACAGCATGCTGAGAAGTTTGTTGTGATGGTATCAAAGCTACCTTGACAACACAATAATGGAAGGAAAGCTGATGATCCTGTGCGAATTCTGAAGCCCAGTGCTGTCAATGGGCTGCAGCATCTGAGCTGCTTCTCTACTGACAGTTTCCAAAATTACTTCTGCCACTCAAAATTGCACATTAGCAGTCAGATAAGTTTCCTAGACTTCATTATGCCATTGTGTAACCATAGCTTCCACAGTGCAATGCCACAAGAAGCCTGTCTTTCAGGATTTCTTTACTTGGGTATTCGGGTAACTTGAGCATGTTGATACTGAAAAGAAAGAAAAAAAAACCACATCACAGTTCAGCAAGAAACTCAACAGTAAAGATTTCTGATCGAAACCCCTGAAGAGACCACATTTATGGAAGAAAACAAACCTGTGTGCCTTATAGTACCACTGAGCACTCGAATATATTGCAGGAAATTGTTTTTTCACTTCAGTAAGTTGTAAAACAATAATTTAACTTAAATATTCCTTTATTAATTTCATTACTTTCAATTAGGCAAAATCAAGTAAAAAACAATGATCAAACACAATGTAATGCCATCTGGGTTAAAACCCATCGCTTTCTTGTTGGATAGTAAATATTCAAAAAAACTGCCTAAATTTCTTTGGGACCTCTTAATATTGAAAAGAACTGTACTTTTGACTGTGACTGACATGAAAAAGTTCTAGTTTTAGGACATTTCAATAAGCCTAGTTAACATACCATGTGCTTGATGTTGGTAAAAGATTTTCAGTATATGGTACAGCAGCAATTGTAAAATTTTGCAATCCACTGCCACCCATTATATGGGCAAAGCCACCATGAGGCACCCTGGAACTGAGAAAATTCACAGAAATTAGACCATTGCAATAATGCTATAAAGCAAAAAATATAATCTTTACACTGAAAATACCTCCTATTAAGAGCAATTTGACAGTTACTAATACTTTTATCAAGGTTCCCCATCTCTTACCAATATCAAAATTCTCTTCATCTAAATGCTTTTAATTACAAGACTGAATAATATATTAATCCACTTACATTAGGCACCAAATTGTTTGAATGATATTTAAGATAACTCTGCTTTTAAGGAGGACTCATTTCTACACCCAGTTTTTGTAACAAAATGTTCATACAATCATAGAATATCCTGAGCTGCAGGGGAACCACAAGGATCATCGAAGTCCAACTTCTGGCCCTGCAGGGATCACACCATGTTCCTGAGAGTATGCCCAAACACTTCTTGAACTCTGTCAGGCTTGGTGAGCTTCTCCACATCCCTGGGGAACCTGTTCCAGTGCCCGACCACCCTCTGGGTGAAGAACCTGTGCCTAATATGCAACCTAACCCTCACGGACACAGCTTCATGTCACTCCCTTGGGTCCTGTCACTGGTCACCAGAGAGAAGAGATCAGTCTTTGTCCCTCCCCCTCTGCTTAGGAGAAACCTGTAGACTGCAGTGAAGTCTCCCCTCAGTCTCCTCTTCTCCAGACTGAACAAATCAAGTGACCTCTTATCGCTTCCCCTCAAGGCCCTTCACCATCTTCAAAGCCCTCCTCTGGGCACTTTCTAATAGCTTTATATCTTGTTTATATTGTGGCATTATCTGAGGTAAGTTAAAAATGGCTATTTATTTTTACAGTTTAAGAAATACTACATCATACAAAAGTTCATTCCCTGATTACTATCTATGGGACAAATGACCAAAGTGTCCTTGATATATCTATTCATTTACAACTTCAGACCAAATATTACAAGTTTAAGTTGTAATTAAGTTTACAAATAAAACCATTACATCAGTCATGCTATCACCCAGTGACAAACTACGGCCAAACCAGAGCACACTAAAAAAAAATCACTAGCATCTTCAGGAATACATTCTCACTTAATCATATTACTAAATTCTTTTCCACTTATCAATATATTATTCAAAGATTACTCAAGGTGTAAATGGGCAATAGCCTGGAGTGTCCAGAATCCCTCCCTATAATTTTAAACTAACAAATAGAACACAATTCAGATATTCATATATTTTCATAATGTCAATTTAAGTTGGTATGCACTACAAGATAACATGCTGTTAGTATAGTCCACACACCCAAAGAAAAACCCCAAACAAAAAAAACCCTCACCTCCCCAAAAAACCCACTATAATGAAAGTATAAGGACTACAGAAGTTGAATGCATTAAGAACAATGTCACTAGCAGGGCGAGGGGTGGTGATCATTTCCCTGTACTCAGGGAGAAATATTTGGAGTGAAGCTTCAAGCTCTCCACTACAGTAGACACAGGGACATAATGCAGCAAACTGAGCAAAGCACCATGAAGATTGTAAAGGATTGGAGTACCCGACACAGGAAGACAGCGAGCTGGGACTTTTCAGCCTGGAGAAGAGAAGGCTCAGGGGAATTTTATTAATGTGTATAAATATCTGAAGGAAGGAATAAATAAGATGAAGCACTCAGTGGTCGGCAGTTACAGAGGAAATGGGCAAAAATTGAAGTCCTGGAAATTTCCATTTAAGCATGAGAAAAACTTTTTTTACTGCAAGGTGGTACAAGTTGTCTGGAGAAACTGAGAGGTCAGCACTCCTGGAGACAGTCAAAACCTGTCTGGACAAGATCTTGAGTATCCAGCTCACCTGACTTTGCTCTGAATATGGTGTTGGATTTGACAATCTGAGATTAGCTCAGGTGGTTAAAGAATGCTGCTAATAACAGCAAGGTCATGGGTTTGGTCCCCATATGGGCCATTCACTTAAGAGCTAGAGTTGGTGATCCTTGTGAGTCTCTTCCAACTCAGAATATTCTGTGAAAATCTTAATCTCTAGATTAATCTCCCTGTCAATCTCAGTTCATCTGCAATTTTATTGCTAGCAAAGAAAGAAACAAAATAAACCTTCCACAAAATATATAACAGCAGTTACAATTCTGGATTACAGGCACCTATATTCAAAACAATGTTCCCGTATTCACCAAATCAAGTGACTCCAAAAACAGGAGCAAGAAAAGAAGTAACGTTTTCACTCACAGTAAAACTACTTGGCAAAAATGCAAAAGAGTAAAGGTTGCTACTGCTAAATGTGGAGGAGCTAGGACACAACTCACTGTAATACTTTCTAAACATATCTTTAAGAACTACCTATAGTATCCAACACATAAATCTGTATCACCTAGCTTAATAAGAGCAATGTCGGGCATTTAGTTCTAACACTGGTATGCAAGGCAACCACTGTGGAGGGAAGTGCTGATTATTGGCAGCACATTGTTTCTGACACAAATGGAATTGTGCTCACAGCAACAGTTCAGAAGAGTTGTAAAGATTTTACAGCCATACTGTTATACTGTAGTTTTGGCTCATATTCCAATACAGTTCTGCTGCCTCTGCAGTAATTTTTTTTTTCTCCCCCCTAACATTCCACATTCAAATCAGTGATGAAATACAGACCTAACTGCTGAAAATTTCTCCTTCAGTCCACTATTAGCTAAAAGTTTTTGCAACGTAACTTCTTATAATTTTTTCCATACAACAGGTCAAAATTGTATAGTACGATCACGGCTTTGAACACTTTAAAGTAACAGATTGCTGCCAATTTATGCTTTCAAGAAATGAGTTTTCACTCCAAGGAAAACACTGCCAATATAGGAAAGAAAACCTTCCAAATATATGCAAAAAATATCACAATATCTTACCTCTTCTACTGCATGTGCAAATAGCTTTGAGCAAGAGCAACGATGCAATTTCATAGCTTTGAAAATTTCAACATTTAAAATGTTTAAGTTTATATCTGAATTCTACCTGTTTTTCTACTGACAGGTTTTGCATACATTTACTTGAAATGAAAACACTGCAGAAGAGATAATTTAAGCTGGTTCCCTTATGTTTTTTTATACTTTTATAACAGTAGGCAAATATATGTTTCACATTTAACAACTATGTTGAATTTCCCTTAAAATAGCAGAAGCATATTGCTTATAGCTCAACAAAAACTACAGTCCCCAAAGAAATTAAACAGCAATCTTTATACTTGTAGAATACCAATAAAGTAGAATTCATCCTACTGAATTTATCAAGCTGACAACATTTGCCTCCAACTGTTTACTAAAAACCTGATCAAAAGCTGCCAATAGATAATTAACAATAATTTACCCAAATACTATGATAAATACTAAACAGATCAAGAAGGGGAAAAAAAATAACTAAAAGCAGATGGAACTGACAATACCATCTCAAGCAGCTGTCTGCTGAGAAAGAGTAAGTGGTGCATAAGTAAACTTTCAGATCCCCATCACGAGGCACAAAAATATTTAGCCTTTTTCCTGAGTGTGCTAAGGCTGCCAAGCACATTCAAACTTTGCTCGCAACAATTACTTTACTGTAAAAAGTTTTCTCAAAATTGGTATTACTGACAAATGCAATGGCATCTCCACTGAAACTACAAAAGCAAGACTTCATTACATTGAAGAGAAAAAGATGTAAGAATGGGGGAAAAAGGCGTAAGAGGAAGTTTAAGACATTTAGAGATGTCAGAGAAACACTGAAGACATAATCATAATTTTTTATTTAGTTCACTAGATTAATTTCATAGTCTTTGGAAACAAAGAACAGTTGTTCTTCACTAAGGAAATGTGAAGCTAGAAAAAGTTCATAGTGGGAAATCAGGTATACTTTTAGTGAATAATTTTACTTAAGATACCAGCCTGTACTAGACTAACTTGTGTTTTAGCTCACAGATAAGTCAGCATCTAAATCTTCCCTGCCCAGAAACCAGGACTGTCTGGGGATTTATGAGCAAAAATGCCAGCTGCATATCACTATTAGAGGTAACTTTAAAAAGTTAAATTTTTATGGAAAGATATATGTTCTGCATTTCAATCAGAGAAGAAAAAACATAAAGTGTTCCTTCTAGCTGATACAGAACAAAAAAAAAAAAAAAAAAAAAAAAAAGGCAAATTGTTTTTCAATTCTAGCCCAGAGTTCCCAAAAGCCAAAACAGAAGTTTTTTCCTACTAACAAAATGGGTAAGGACAAGGCATTAGGTGATTTGTGACCAAAACGAATGGTACTGAAGCACGTATTAATCAGACAACATAATTGTTTACTTGATAGAAGTGTCCCTTAGAATCCAGCAGATTATCACAAATGCCATGGAAATAGTGAATGCCACTTCAGTACCATTTGGAATGTTTTAAAAAGCATTTGAAACATGAACTTACATCTTAAAGATCCTTATTTGCTGTCTAGATTTAGAAATGGACTAGTCCACTAAAAATGAAAGACGAGCAGTTGGCATGCAACACAATATGCAGTTAGAACTGCAGGAATCATTTCTTCAGAGGACAAAAAGATCAGTGTGCACAGAGCTAGCTTCTTAAATAGTCAGTGATTCCTAAAAACAAGTAAATTCATATTAAATCAAGTGAAACTAATAGAATTTGAAGGCCATGCCATTTGATGATACATCCATAACTGTGAAATTCCTTAATATAAAAGGCAAGTTTTGATGATCTTTAATTTGTATTTTATCATTGCTTAACCACAAAACTTACACACAAAAGGTCAGCTACTCTAATAATCCTAGAATAAGAAGGGAACATCAAAGTAATGGTGGAATCTCTGCCTGCCATCAGCAAAAGACTGGATTGAACAGCTCAGGTGCCACATAAATGTCTACAGATCCACTTGGTGAGATGTCTGTACACACAAGCTCAGTAACTCAAGGGGCGTTTATTGCTCAAAACCTTCCCCCACTGCCTCCAAACCATAAGGGAAATAAAAATGGCTTTCCCTAGAGAACAAATAGAATTTAGGACAGAAAACCTATATAAAGCAAACAGTCCTGTATAAGGTTGCATCTTCACTTGCCTTGACGTACTGCACTAATGTTAAATTCAACTCAGCTTTAGGAGAAGAATGTTCTGTTTACACGAGCTGAAGTGATACCTGGTTATCTCATATATTACAGCCTCTATTGATTACTGGAGAAGCCAACAGTCACATAAATATGCAACAGGAAGAATATAAAGCACAGTTAAATTCGCTATAGCCTTGTTAAAAATTGCCTGGACAGCAACAAAGGCCTCTTGCAAAGTAGTCAAGTATAACAAATACATAATCAATCATTTTGCTGGCAACACAGGCAGCAAAAGTATTAACACACGCTTTGTCTACTTTGATCAACATATAGAACACCCAAGTATGCAAAACGGTTTCCAGCTAGATGATCTTTTATGGCAATCTCAAGTCTCTTATTTCAGAGTATCTAGACAATATATTTGTAATTACAGAAGAGTCTCTCACCTGCCAGTAACAAACTGTAATAGTAATACTCTCTCTTCCTGAGTTAGTTCTTCCACCACATCCCAGAACCACTAGATGAAAAATAAGTAAGTTTGTATTTTCTATTAAGTACTTGTAATACATGAAAATATAATGGTAAAACAATAAATGAAATAGTTGCCAGTCTGCTACTTAAATTATGGAAATTTGCATATGAAATTCATACATAATTAGTTTACTTAATGGAGGAATATAACATTTTAAAAAATCCACAAATTTCAGCCAAAATAAACTTCCATAAACACATACAGATAATGATGACAACAACAAAATCATCTTTCTTGGATTAAAATGAAATAATCTACATTATAAAAAAAAAAAAATTTACCTGAATAACTTGGTCTCCTCTCTCATAACCACTCGTGTATTCTGTATTTTTTAACCAGTCATTCACATCAATTTCTGGCATACCAGACAACAAAAGCTCCTTCAGAAGAAGCACACAGGTTGTGATTAGTCCTCCTGATTAACCACCAATTTCAAGAGTTTATGCTATTCTAAAAAGCATTGCTTTAAGAAGTAGAAAAATTAAAGTGCTTTTTCTGTTTAGTTGCAACCTTATAGACCTTATGACTAAATTTTAATTCAAGATTTTTGAATTCAGGTAACTTCACATGATCTGTTTAATTTCAGTATGCAGTATCAGGAGAGAAAAACTATTGCCAAAGAACCTGAAAAAAGAAAGCTATGAGTTTTGGCATGACTTGAGACAAAACTTGGTAAGTGTTGGATACAGAAGATCAAATCACCAACAAAAACGAAGTGAAATTTGATAGTGCAACTCAAAAATTAAAGACAATTGAAAGCATCTCCTTACTTTTAGAGAACCTCTGTCCTCCTCAAGGAAAATATAAAAGGGCTTAAAGGCCACAACATCCTGATTCATATTGAAATTACAATTCAAGGCATTTATCATTGCCATGTGAAGCTACCACATTCCAGGAAGTTGGTAATTCTGAGTAATTAGAAAAAGCAGGAATACGCATAATAAGATCTTCACTGATAGATGGTCGGGAAGCAAAACCAAAGTGAAAGCTATAAAATGTTTATTTTGTGATTAGAAGCTTTACTTCTACATCATTACGCTGCCAATGAAGTATGCTGAACAAAGTATTTGAAAATATATAGGCATTTCTGCTTACCAGTTCATATTCATCAAAAAGCTGGATCAACGATGGTGGAATGAACATATGGAAGCCTTGTAAAAAGGCATTTATCTGAGGCTGAATGGCTCTGGTCATTCTGAGCTCTGTCACAAGCTGGACATACTCAGCCTGCAATGTAGAAAATGACATTAAGATGTACCACAGCAAAACCACAGAGCTCGTACAAACACATACACACAAATGCTGTCCTTCATATATTACAGATGTCAGCCACTGCAAGATAATAAGAGTTCCTATGCACTTTCCACATTGAAGAAACCCAAAATAATTAAGCAGGCTCCTCCAAGTTCCGAGCCCCTTCTGGTCTTCCTTATTCCTTCCTTCCAGAGACAATTCCAAAACAGAACAGTTTAAATTGTTACATAACCCAGTCAAAAAACAAGAGTTCGTACAAGATAAAGGAAGTGAATAAAACTTAATTTGTCACGCCTGCCATCTAATACAACCACCATTGTGCTCAACTAAGGACATAAACACATCAAGGTTTGTAAACAAAAATACTCTACTAAGCAATCTGACATAATTCAGGAAAAAAGGTAAACTTCTGATGGAATATTTGCAAGCCAAAAAGCTTCCTAGATTTCCTCCTATCTCGGAAGTCTCACAGAATACACTACTTACCTCTGCAAGCTTTGTTGTTTTAATAAGAATTTCAGTTTTTTAAAGAAAGTCTTGAAAATCTCCTTAGTTTATAAAAAAAGAAAAACACCACAAAATAATTTCTACCATCGCCATGGGAATAGACTATATCACGCTTTAGGGATTTGGGGGCTCTGTTCCCTCTAAAAGATGTCAGCTAGAAAAGGTATCCACCAGAACTTTCCTTTTGTTGAGAATACAAAAGCCTAGGAGGCATTAGTGGAGGAAGGTTTTTTAGGAGACAGGCAAAAAATAAAGCTCTATAAACGTCTCATTTACTCTGACAAAAGTACACAAATCTAATAAAGTTTCTTTACTTAAAAAAAAGCTTTCCTACTTGAAAACAAAATGTATTCCTAGATTATTTATGGTACTCAGTTTCAAAGAAATGCTTTGACTTCCTAATAATGACTTTTAATAAGAAAATCATTAAATGTATCTCCCAATTAAACTGACTATCAGCTTCCTTCAAGACAATAATCTTACAAAAATACTTTGATTTTTAATTTTAAAAAACTTTAACCTAAACTTTTAGGTTCTGAACCTTTACAAAAGGTTTCAGTAAACCAGAATGAAGTATGAAATATTTCAAAACAGAAGGATATTTTTCAAAGGCAGCTCCTTACATTCACAGAGGTAGAAAGCGATTGGCACTTGCTTTGCAGCTGGAAGGTATTTTTACATGCATTATCACCATTTTACTAGAGTGAAAAGACAATTATTTTGTGAAGTGCTCTGAAAAACACAACCTACTCATATTTTTAACTGCAGAACTGTTCCAAAAAATCTAGTTTCAATCTAGAAATCTCCCTGGGTTGCTTCTACAATCAGCGGAGATGAAGACACCTCCTTTCTCTAAGGACTGAGGGGTAGTCAAAGGAGATTAACTGCATTAGACAAAAGTCAGACTCTGCGTATACAGAAGAAATCAGAAGCTTTCGCATTACCCGTATTTGAAATAATGTTAACACCAGTCTTCTTTAATGATCAGAAATGCTTGTTTTACATCTCTTAAACCGCTGTTACATATATAAGGCTATTCAGAAAACAGTAGAAAGGAAAATTCACAACCTTAGTTTTAAAAAATCCATTTAAGAAAAAGAATATGGCTTGTTTTCTGTATTTCAAAAATACTGCATTGAAGACTTTAATTATGAGAGAAAGCAGTTGCAGCGCTTTAGGTGTAACAAGAAATGTTTTAAATAGCCTGGAACAGCTGAGCATCCAGACTATCAGCACTGGCACATGATGAAAGACCTGGAGCACAGAATTTACATAATATATGTCAGTAAAAAATTGGGCAATTTGTTTTTCTCTCTGTTCACTTTATTTACATTTTATTCTCTCTCAGAAGCCTTAGGAGCACATTAGAAAACAGAAGCACCCATATAATTTCAGATCTACATATTCATCCCCACACAGTGCACAAAAGGTACAATCCAGACTTCTTTTAAGAAGGGAGATTTGATTTAACACAAATTAGATGGGCATCACAAATATGATGATAAAGTCTAGTTTGGGTGAGGGTTGTTCTGTATTTTCTTTTGAGGTAAATAAAGCAGAGATCATGCTTCCTCAATTTCACAGTCCCATATACTGTGAGACAAGGATCACTGTTTATGGTGTTCAGATTCAGAAAGCAGCTCCGTTCCAAAGCTGCCTGGAAAAAAAACCCACAATTTTTTACTGCCAAACAGCACAGCCAGCTCAAACAGACAAGTCCTGCAAGGACAGAGAAAGCCATATGATTGTGAAGATTTGCACCATTCTTTAATAAAACATAGTTATACTTTGACTAGCTCTAATTTTATTTTTTTTCTGGAAAGTAGAAAGCTGCAAAAAAACACACAGCAAAGAACAAAGATAAATGTATATTACCAACACTGGACACAGCCTGACTTTTCCCTCTGAAGTCTCTCCTTTACCATGACAAAAGGCAGTTGAACCACAGCTATAACTGATACCTCAGCTGCCTGCTACATGGACATCGCAAGACATGAATATTTGAATCAAATGGTTCCACAACCATTCACCTATTACACAGTCGATGTTAAAAAAAGGAAAATTCCTTCGTTCAAAGAAAATAACTTTTTACAAATAGCTCTTACTGCTGGTGCATTTACTCTCTTTCAGATTTCAATGTAGGAAATGGACGGTTTGGGTGATATCTGCAGGGGGGGGGTGGGCAGTGTGTGTTTTGGTTTGGTTTCAGCCTGGGGTTTTTTTGTGGGTTTATTGTTTGGGGTTTTTTTAAGGAATAAGGATTCACTCAATTTCATTTAAAAAAAAAAGCTATCCTTCAAACAAGTAATCTGCTAGTGTGCATACACAGCACATTCTTCTAGAAGCTGAATTTTCTTCTCCCAGAGGCATAGCAAACACAATGAGTTTTAAACAGTGATCTTTTATTCCTTGGGTAAAGGCAGAAAAAAAAAAAAGATATCTCTTACAGGAAAAAGAAGATTTTTTTTTTTTTTTTAAATAAAGGAAAGTAGACACAGTCCTATTTAAAGTGAGAGAACAGCTAAGCTAAAACATACTGCAAAACCATGTCACCTGAAAGAAACAGGAAAAAATGCCCCCACACCATTAAAACACAGATCTACAATTTTCAATCAGTTCGCCCCTATCAACAACTTTGCCAGTGAACAAAAGACAGAGACAATTTACAGATGGGTTTTGACTTCACATTTCACAACTTCAAATACAAAAAAATCAATTAATATTAATCATTTCAAACCTACCACCAGAGTCATCTATTTCTTACCAACTTTTAAATAAATACTGCACAAACTCTGATCCCCTCCTGCCATAGCTGGGGTATATGGCTCCACTGAATATGGAGGCATCTGCCCTACACAATTTAAACCACCCTTTGTAGTCTGTGCCCTAACTCCAAAGTTAACAGAGTAATTTAAGCTACTAGTGAGTAGTACCCTCATGTGGGCAAACTTCTAATTTCATGCTAATAGAGAACAGGTTTTAAATAGTTGTTATGAAGCTACACTTTATGTCAAATATATCTTTTCTACATACTGAGAAGCTAAGACTGACCAGAAACAAGAATCAACATCTTTGCTTTCTCCAACAGATAATAAAGAAATTAAACACCCCCTGCCTTCACAATTAGACTTATTTTACCATCTGTTTTCTTTCATGAATGACTGTACTACAGGAAACATTGCAGAATCAGGCTAATAACATGTATTCCTGTTACTGGAATGACACGCTGCTCTAATGAAAATGAGGATTAAGGATACAAGAATCCAGCGGCAACTGCTCCGACACAAACCTTGTCCTTGCGACAAACGCTGACACCAAGCGGCCGTTTCCCAGCGCAGCAGCTGCCGACACTGCTGGGGCAGCCGAACGCTCACTGAGCACACAGAACGGGCCAGGCCCCTCACAACACAAATGAAATTCAAAACAGAAAGCAGGCAGCAGCATCAAGAGTCAATGTGACAAAAAATTGAAGGTCTACCCGTGACACTCCTGCAGTTCCTTGAAGCTGTTCAGTCGGTAACTTCAATCAGACTGATGTTGATTTTAATTTCTAGATTATTTTCAAAATCCAGCTGTGTTTTTCAATATTTCTCTCTTTGAACTAATCCTGCAGAGAACTGGGGCCTTCCTAACCTGTTACTATTACAGTAAATTAAAAAGGTACATTATTTCCATATGCACTAAGTGACTTGCAAATGGCTGAAAAAGCTTTCTGCAGCCTTTTACTCCATCTATTATCTGCATGTTAATGTAGAGCAATCCAGTGCCACAGACTGCCTCAGAAGACAGCACACTTTGCAACATTAACTACTATTTTACTTTTAGTAATTGCTACTGTTCTACTTCTCTGGTATATATACCCATGACTTAACTTCAGGATTATTTATAACCTTTAAAATAAACCCTTCATTTGAAGCTTCCCTTCCACAGTTCTGTCAGAAAGAAGAACCCCAAGCCTGAACTCTTTTAAAAATTTCAAAAAGCACTATTTCTGTATAACACACTAAGCTAGAAAAAGGGGCAAGAGGGTAATTTTTTAACTTTTTTGTATTTTCTTCAAAATGGGTATACCATTTATCCTTCCAGTTATTCAGAAAGTCGGTCCAGTCACTTTTCTTATACTATCAACTTCTGAATAAACCTGTACACTCACCTTGTTTTCCTGTGTAACAAGTATACTTGCACCCCCGGGCTTCAGTGGCACTTCTTCCATTGCTCCAAACACATCAGTCTCAACAGAGAAGGTCAGCTCTAAACCCAGATCACTGATATCATTATCTAAAATCCACTGCAAGTTCTTTGCATACTCTGGATCAATAGATGCTACATCCTGATAATTTACAGGTATACCTGGGGGAAAACAAAAACAAAAAACAAAGAGACAAAACTGCTCAAATAAATAGGATAAAGCTAAAAGATTTCTAACAATATATGGCAGAAGATTGCCCTCTAGAGAGAAACCAGAATAATGCAGTAACAGAAAAAGGGAATAAGGAATCCACAGTTAAAAACTACATCAGAACTGCACTTATTAAATTTTTAAAATATTACAGAATCAAGTTTTCCTCTGTGAGTTTTTCCCCCCAGTGAGGTAAATGACACACCACTCAGGCAAAAACAATTTGCACAATTTTTACTCGCTAATGGATTTAAGTTACAGCATCTAACCGTACTGAACATGCAATGTTAAATCTTTCCTACAAAGTCTTAAAGTTTTCTACATAGCTTTTAAAAACCCAAATACCATATTTTTCTACAATAATATCCTTGTCCCCAGAACATTACTTGGAGAGGAAAGAACCCTCCTGGAGTCAGAAAACCCTTTTGCTCTTCAGTTTTCTTATTAACCATAGTTAAAATGGGATCTATTATACAGTTGAAAAAAATTATTTATAGGAATTTTTACATTTTCAACCTGAACTTGCAAGTCATTTAAAAGCCTTAAAAGGAGAGTTGCTAAAAGTTTGACTTTTATCCAAGTACAGGAACTGCTATTTACAGCCCCTTCACAGACATGGCACTCAAACACATTTGAGCAAATGTGCCCAGAACAAGGTGACCCTGAGTTTATGCAAGAGAACTACCCTCTTCACTACACAAGAAAGCAAACCCCCAACTACCTTAAATCTGCCATGATAGATATTCTAACTCTACCAAGACAAATACATTTCTGGGAAAAGGGGCAGGGGATGAGGGTGGCAGGAGGTTTAGAGAAAAGCAAGTTATTGGGAAGTATTGTCTTTGCTTCGCCATCTTCTGTGCATTGTGCAGTGTCATATGGGTGCCCATTAGTAGGAGCCTTGGCACAACACAAACTGTGGACGCAGTACCCCAGAGTAACACACAATCCAAAGGTTAGCAGCCTCATAGACATCTAAGTGCAAAAACTGTTAGAGTATTTCCATGGAAGAGCTGACTAGTGCTGAAATGGTGTGTACCGAAGCTATAAGGCATTGTTTTTCTAAGAAAATCAAGCAACACTACAGCTTAAGAGAGGGATGGGTAACCTACTAATTAAATATCACTGTCATCTGTCCCTCAAAAAAAAACAAAACAAAAAAAAAATCTAACAGCTGTCTAGTAGTTACTAGAGGACATTCACTTTTGCCAACTAGCAAGCATATGCGCATTTCACATATGAAATGTGGAAATAATGATGTCTCTGAGGGATATAAGCAAAATGTGGGAAAAGAAGACTGAAAAGTAGGAATGAGAGACTCCAACTTTAGAGAAGAAACTTAACTGGAGCATTATGATGAGAGTACACTCATAGTCAGCATATTATGAGACCAAAGCACTAAGCTCACTCATTTGCATGACAGATATTTTACCAATCAACAGACTCAAGTGGGCAATTATAAAGAAACTCCATCAGATTTATCAGGACAAACTTGAATCCCATGAAATACTATGTATCTTTCTCTTGTATACCCTTAAAGCACCTGTAGTTTGAAAAGGAGGAGAAATCTATCTGAGCATAATTGTGATTAGCAGGTATTTCCATGCAACACAGAACTTCAAAAAGATACTACAGGTAAGCTCTGAGACAACTTCATTTAATATTCAAGGATTTAAGGCCTCCAGTTCAAAACAGACTGACCCAGAAATTAATTTTCACTTCTGTTTATGCCATTTCAAGGACTACTTTCTACTATACTGTTCAACAGTGGACTGAAGTCTAACAGCAAATAGTGCAGTAAAGAATCTATCTGCTATCTGCCGTTGTGGGCTGGAGGTAGAACTTTTCTTTTATAAACAGAAAAGTAATTGGTTCCTTAAAAAAATACAAAGTCAGTGGAAAAGAGCACTAGAGAAACTATCATCTCCTCCTCTGTTTAAGCAGACAGCAGACAAAGTGTAAGAAAAACAAACCTAAGAGGCCTTATTAATTTCTGACCCTATTTTTGCCCATCTACACCTGTAATAAGTGCAGCCTTAATAAACAGGCAGACCAAGAGAACACATGTTTGATTTCACAGCACAGACACACACAAAATTATGCATGCTACATATCTAACACCTTATAAAGCACATTAGTTGTGTGTTAGCTGGGTCATCACCTAAGTTGGTGATCTGTCCTTGCCTATCAGATATTGTTGCAGAAAGATCTCAGTTCACCACAGTGGAAAAAAGGTGATGCACCCACCCGAGTCTCAAAAAAGTAGCCACATTTGTTCATACAGGTTTTGGCTTCTAATTAAGGCATTTCCAATCATGTGTGCTGACTAAAAAGAAGAGTTCCTTCGAAAAAGGTTCACACTGTTCCTCAGAGACAGGAGGTCTTACCTCACAACTGGTGGTTTTAGTGCCATCAACAGATGGATATACTTTAACTACGAGAAAACAAGGAGCTCGGTGCAAGGTGAAAAACCAAAGGAATGGAAACAGTTTCAGGCTGCAAAAGATTTCACACTCCTTCACTTAAGGCCTGACAAGTAGTTGAAGGAAATTCATATTTCTGTAATCTGATAACTTGTATTTGGTATGAATAACAGTTAGTATAACCCATAGCTGAACCTGAAACAAAAATTACACAAAAACTCCTCAGAAGCATCTGCTGCTATACAACTCTGATTCCTTCAGCAAGAAAACAGGAGATGCACAAAGCTGATGGAAAAGGCCTTGGAACAGTGAGGCAGAAAAAGCAACTACTCTTGGAAGTGGAGGGTGTAATTTTTCCAGTTCTCTGTGTCTGATAAGTAAGAAGAAGTGATAAACAATTGTGAAAACTTAAGTTAAATGTGTCTAAACATTTAGAAAGTTCCAGAATGCCTGTTCAAGAGAATGACAAGATCTTAATAAGACTGGGGAGAGTTTATTAACAGAGACTACTGACTGCTGTTTCTTGGTTTGCAACAGTTACTCTAGCAAAATGAAAAAGGAAAAAAGTAAGGTCATTTTGTCAATTTAGAAACCAAAAAATCAGCCATGTCATCACTAATCAAACTACTAAGGAACCCAAATTCATTAGTAGTCAATTCCAGAAGAGGTGACAAGAGCAACAAGCAGAAAAATAAGTTTTTCTTTTTTGTGAATACATCACATGGAGATTAGCCTGTGAGCGTTAACTCATAACCACATCCTGGGCTGCAACAAATGAAGCATGACCAGCAGGTCAAGGGAGGTGATTCTGTCCCTCTACCCTGCTCTCATGAGACCCCATCTGGAGTGCTGCATCCAGCTCTGGGGCCCTCAACACAGGAAGGACATGGATGTGTTGGAGAAAGTCCAGAGCAGGAGCACAAGGATGATCAGAGGGCTGGAGCCACTTTCCTATAAAGACAGGCTGTGAAATGTCTGGGGTTGTTCAGCCTGGAGAACAGAAAGCTCCAAGGAGACCTTAGAGCACCTTCTAGTACCAGAAGCGGGCTACAAGACAGCTGGAGAGGGACTTTTTACCAGGGCAAGTAGTGATAGGACAAGTGGGAATGGCTTTAAACTGAAAGAGAACAGATTTAGATATTAGGAAGAAATTCTTCACTGTTAGGGTGGTGAGGCACTGGAACAGGCTGCCCAGAGAAGCTGTGAATGCCCCATTCCTGGAAGTGTTCAAGGCCAGGTTGGATGGGGCTTTGAGCAACTTGGTCTGGTGGAAGGTGTCCCTGCCCAAGGTATCTTTAAGATCCCTTCCAACCCAAATCATTCACGATTCTTCTGCTCACTCAGAGGAATCTCTTGATGTCAGAGGCCAAGCCTTAAGTCAGTACCAAATTGTGCCACACAACAATACTTTAGAACCACTTTCCTATGTGAAGATCAAGGAGTAGGGAAGCACTGCCTACATGGTGCTGCTTCAGACTGGCTGTCCTCCACTGCCTCTTGACCAGAACAAGGTCACTCCCATGCAGCAAAAAGGCAGAGAAGTAAAACACACTCCTCTGTGAAGAAGACCTTGACAAAGATGACTGAGTGTGCACCACCAACTGCAACAGTGTCCCCTGAACACTTTCAGAGTTGATCTGTCCTCAGCAAACATCACAGGAAGACTGCAGGTAGACAATTATCAAACTAACTTATACTTCCAAAGAAGATCAAAGAATAGTACTTGAACACAAAGGAAATTCTGCATGCAGCAGCAAATAAATTTATGTACTTAGAGGAGTAATGAGAATGCACAGGGAATTTACCCTTCCACACATTTTCATTCAAGAAGAAAAGTTCTTTCATGGCATTGCAGAGGCACAATCAAAAGGCACAAAGGTTCTCAAAGAAGAGCCCTAGACAACAGATATCACAGTTAACAGAGGTTGTCCTCTACTAAAAAAAAAAAAAAGTTATTTCTACAAAGACTTCTGACCAATCCCCTTGAAGGCTACAGCATAAGCATATGAATTAACTTTCCTCGTTAAGGAGACAGGATGAACCTGCATTAGTTCCAAAACACTATTTCAGAAAATAAGTTTGCAACAGCATGGATTCAGCTTCTGAAAACTTTACACAACTGATGAACTTCGAGCATAATAAAGAAAGCCTGGTAGAGTTTTTCCAGAGTTCACAAACATTCTCAACTTTGTAAGTCTGTCGCAAGTTAACCAGGGAACAATTACTTTCATTTCTCAAGAATGACACTACACAGCAGGATAGATGAATTTCACAACTGTGATGCAAAGAACTGCACATACCACAAAGGCAATTGGTTGCACCAGTCTGCCTTTCAGGCATTCCTAGTCAGCAATAGTAAAGACAACTAAATTACATGATTAGGTTTTAGACAGAGTAATGATGCCTTCCTTGTTTTTAATTTAAGATTCATATTCAAATATAAAGATTCACTATTTTTAAAATGTTGTTAACTGTATAAAATTCCCTCAAGGTTTTGCTCATGTATTTCTATATTTTGCAACCACAACAGCTCCTAAGTGAGGCACAGGCTGGAATAGCAATTACTGCCATATTATGTTGTGACTCTGATGTACATAAAAGACTGGCAAGACATTAATTTCCAAGACTTTTTCATTTTTAATACACACACAAAAGTAAAAGAGGAAAAGGTTTAGTGCTCAGACAACTATTACAATTAATGAACAGGATTTTAATAAAACCATACCAAGAATATGTTTGTAGAATGACCTTGTGAAGTAGATATTCACCAACTGCCTGTGATTCAGAGCTAGTCCCAGGATCTGGCCTGCGAAACGGAAGTAGTTCAAATGATCTGGATTTACAGAAGAGTTGCTGTTGGGTTGGAAAGTTGTTCCTATAAAATAAAAATATTATCATATTTCAGTACACTTTTTTTCAAGTGAAGTGTTTATTTGTCAAATACACTTAACATCTGAAACCACTGCAAGAGTTTTATTTTGGAGTTCTGGAAGTTTGGGGCTTCAGATAGAAATGTATTAGAATGTAATGGCACCCTACTACTACAATGATACTGCTTAGTAACTTTCCAAGGCACAACTCCGAAACAATTATCATCAGCAAAAGGGGAATTATAAACTGGTAAACTTGGCCCTCCATCTTAGTATATTGCTATGGGCATTTTTTGCTCACTCTAATGGGCTGTGCTTCTATCAGCTTGTGACCATGCTCAAAGGAAGGATCAGCATGTATCTACTTCCTTTCATCTGTTTCTAGCCAGAAGCAGGCAGGACACAGTCCAATCCTGGTCTTTTTGGAAAAGACCACCTCAAACAAACATCCCTGATCTTTTCCTTTTAGCTTTCATGAAATAACCTACTGTTGACTGAATCCCTCGCCACTTTCCAAGACTTTGTAAGGTAGAAAATAAAACACTTAGCACTGATGATGATGATGATGAAATCTTTTACTGATAAAGACTTGCTTTATATGAAAAACCCAAAAGACAAAAAGTCAAATGCAAAGAAGACCTGTGGAGATCAACATCTGGTTTTACAACAAAAAGTAGCTGATTGAATTTATGGATTTCTGAAAGGAAATAGAGGAATACTTCCACAGTTCTCTTGCAGATGTAGAAGAAAGGAAAACTCTGAAAGTGTTATGTCCTCCTACAACCAGGCAGAGATAGCGTGGACCCATTAAAACCAACAACTCACTCTCCTCTTACAGAAGAGAACGAAACTTCAAATG
This sequence comes from Myiozetetes cayanensis, assembly GCF_022539395.1. Classification (NCBI taxonomy): domain Eukaryota; kingdom Metazoa; phylum Chordata; class Aves; order Passeriformes; family Tyrannidae; genus Myiozetetes; species Myiozetetes cayanensis. Next base: position 71,566,557 of record NW_026087411.1, on the reverse strand, counting down.
AAGAAAAACATTTCATATGTTCTTGCAAAAACAAACAAACCATAAATCATTTCTCTATATACAAGATTAATTCCGTCAGTGTTGCTTTTAAAAAGTAATTATCTTATATTCTGAAATGATGCTTTTATAAAAGATGATACCCTAAAATTAGGGAGAAAAAAAGGCAGAAACATACCATCAGCTGACTGGGTAAATAAGGCGTAATCTGGGTTAACTATTTCACTGGACAAGATATCAAACCATTCACGCACCACACCCTGTCCCTGTATGTCAAAAGAATAAAACATATTAGTACAAAGAACTTTCACGGCTCCAACAGTTGTACTGAGTAACTACATATTTCTTTTAAACTAATTTTAAAATAGGATTTAGTTCAAAACAATACTTGTGAAAGAGAACTAATGTTTCCATATGAAAATACAATAAAAACCAGTGTAGTTTTACCCACCATGCCTTCTTCTCCATGAAATCTCACAGCAATCCCCTGCTTCAGTTTTGCACTATTTGCTTTAGACACAACTTCACAGCTACTCCTAAAAATAGAATCTAAATACAAAGCGTCAATTAATTTTTTCATCTTAATTTGTTATATATCATTGTATTTCAAAGATATACTAATTCCACTTATAACACAATACCTCTGTGAACCAAAAGAATGTCATTTTCATTGACAGGCCTGTGCACCATGTCCGAATCTGGCTGCCCAGCATGCAGATGTTCATAGAACCACTCACAGCGATCTTTAAATGGCTACAAAACAAAGTGTAAACCATATTATATAGATGCATTCCACTGAATCCATCATCTCTCATAAGCATGACTGGAAAATAGCTATGCAGACTTCTCAAGTAATTTTTGAGATGTGCCGAATTACCTCAATAAGCTACATAGTATTTTGGGAAAAGACTAGACGTGCCCTTAAGTGCTTGCTGAAGTTTGGTATGCTGAAGCTGGGTATGCAGGAAGACTGGACCACCAGTTATGCAGAAATTGCTGCCAAAGTTCTCCACACAAGAGAAAAACAGCACAAAACTTCTTACAGGGAAGGGGTGGGTGTGAAGGACTCCAGATAAGAAATAAGTCACTGGCTTCTGTAACTGATAATCAACCACAGCTGAGCACAGAAGCACAAGGGATATAAACAAGCCCTACTTGTAGTAAAGTCCTCCAGCAGTATAAAACAACTCAAAGGCACCAGAAACCTTCCAAAGGAACTCCTAGGTGAGAAGGTTCTAGCTTGTTTGACTCAGGATTGAGACTGACATTTTGCAGCTCTTCCAACAGAGGCCATCCTTGTGTCATATCCTTCTCATCCATCACAATTCACAGCATGTACATTTAGCTGACCTGACAAACAGGGTTTCAGTTCTCAGGGTCTCTTCATTATTTACAGGTAATGAATTTCAAAAACACACATTTCAACCAAAGAATGATTAAACAATACACCTACACCCTTGTCCCACAAATGGAACTGGATTACTAAAAACAATGTACCTTTAAAAATAAAACATTGTACTGTCCACAGCTAAGGAAATAAAGCTTTTGGAACAGACTTTCCATAATTATTGGGGGAAAGGGGTGTTATGGTTGGGTAGAGGAACTTTACCTTTGTTTTCAGAAAATTTGGTATTTGACTAAAATAGTTGACCAAAACTCCTTTAGTGTAAGGAATCTTTCTAATGGAGAACAAATCAAAAGTAACCCAGTGTGTGCTAAATGAAGGAGTTCCAAACAGCTCATTATCACCCAAACACCATCTTCATTTGTAACAGAACAAATGCACAGCACAGTAATCAAAACAAGGCAGATGCCTAAGACTACAGAGTCATGTATAGGAGCCAAATTCCACACAGGAGTTTGTGCACTAATTTTTCAATGTAACTACAGTAGTACTCCCCTAGAATAACTCTTTAATCTTGAATTCATGTCCCATGTCAAACTGAGAAATGAGTTTATAATTTTACTTGAATAAGAAAAAAGACAAAACAAAGAAACAAAAAGAAATGGTAGGAAACTGAGCGAAGTGTAACAAGACAACATTATGTTTCACTAAAGAAGCTGTCACTAATTAACTATGGCCAAATCAACTAATAGTGGTGTATTTATCCTCTGGTTTGTCTCAAAATGTAAGTCAATTAGGGAAAAACACAGCATTTTAAAGCCCGATCTATTACATGTGCACAAATAGATTTAAAAACAGAAATTTAGCTTTGTTTAACTCAAAGTTGGACTTGAAAGACATATCTAACATCAGTCACGTCAAATGGACTCACTTATGTATTTCAAAGAACTACAAGTACAGAAATCAGGCTGCCATGTCCATTTAATCTGATCTTCCAACATCCGAGATTCAGAAGCATTAGAGGCCACACTCAGTTCTTCCATCCTCCCCAAATAGAATTTCTTTAAATATTATTTTTAAACAAAACACCCTTTGTATATTTGCAGAAGTTGTAACTAAGCATCTCCTGACACTTACCTGAGCTTTTATGATGTGCATAAATCTGGACATCAGTTCAGGACACTCAAGAAGAAAATGAAAGTGATCAAAAATTATTTTGGGGTTTCTGAAAGAAAAACAGGTTAGAAGCCTGTTAAGAGATTTAATAATAATAATGCTTCGTGATACAAAAATTCCACAAAAAGAAACAATGCAATTAGTCATATAAGAAGATTTTAACAGACTCTTCTACTTGGTCAGTTTTCTCTTGTTTTCAAATTCCTCATCTGGAAAACATGGGAGGATTAGAAGAAGCTCCCCACACAGAAGCTGTCCCAGAGAAACTCTGGGAACAGCCAACTGTAAAAAGATGGTTTAGACTCCTTTAAGAAGTCACATATTGGAGGAAGAACGAAAGTTTTCATCTGCCTCAAAAGCGAAGCCTTTATTTGGAATAAACAGGAGGAAAAAATCCATTAAGGAAATTATTCTGTTGCTCTGTGAAACAGATTTTGTTCACGAAATCCCACAGAATCTCACAAATAGCTCATTTAAATATGCAAAAGAGTTCATTTAAGTCTAGAGCTCTGAATCATTAATCTATACTCTCTTGAATCTGGCAGGACCATTAAAGTGAATATAGTACATAGATTACAACAAAAACCTAAAAATACAACTCAGTAAGAAGAAAAAAATCAGTTTAATTTATTGGGGGGAAGGGTGGCTGGGCAGAGGGGTGGATTACTAAACCCACATTTGTTGAAGCTTACCTGTTAACAAAACACTTAAGGACATCATCGTGTTTACAAACAAATTCTATAAAACGAGGTGACGTCATCCTGTTAAAAATCATATGATGCTTTCCATTAGTGAAATTGAAAATAATTTGAATTACACAAATTGTCCTTTTTTTTAAATAAAATACTACACAACTAAAAACTGATATTGTTTAACAAGTCATCATGAAACTAAATACTCAACAGCATTAAGATCTCATAATAAACTAACAGAAAAGGCAAAAATGCCAATAACCATGAGGGTCAAGCAACATTACCTCCAAGTGTTACTAACTATACAAACAAGAAAAGCTCAAAGTAAGGGAGATATATATTTTTCTATTGAATCCTTCCAGCTTTCAACGGAAGCACATACATGCAAGGGCTGATACCACATGCACAATGCATATGATATGCAGGTTGTTCTATATTCTTGTTTATTGTATGAAACTCCCACCATACATCTTGTAAATTGTGGTATGCCAGAAAGAGAGCCAGGAAGAAATAAAATTCAAACTTAGCAAACTTAATAATGGGGACAACAGGTTGCTTAATGGCAAAATACATGTTAACAAAAAGAAAACATAACAAAAAACCATAACAAAATTACTTGCTAGGCAAGAGTCTCATAGTAGCATTAATTTATTTTTTTTCTCCTATACATATATATATATATATGGAGAGTGAGGGAAAGATTAAAATGGGTGCAAATTTTACTACATTTGTTTACATCTATCCTACCAAAAAAACCCACCAAGACTTAATTGTATCCTTCAGTAAAACCTAATGAGTAGTTGCAAACACGATTAAAATCCTCTCATCAAGTTTCTTTAAAGTCTGTGAAAAACACTACTTAGTACAGGATAACTTTCCTGTTCCCTCACCAATTTAGATAAGAGCTGCTAATTTTATACAAAACTAAGGTGTTTTCCTTATTCTGTTTTGAAGAAACAAGTCTCACTATATCCTTTCACTCATCTGCACAAAAAACAAACAAGCAAGCAAGTAAAATCTCCCAGAGACCAAATAAGAACATATTAAACACACTCCTCCTCTGGGAGATGATTTGAAAACATTAAACAACTAAGAGAGTCTTCCCTAAAAGGAAATTAACTCTATTTGTAAATTGCCACACAAGTTGTAAGATACAATATATGGGGAACAGACAAAAAAGCATACACTTGTCATTTTTTGATGCTGAAAACTTGGAACATTTTATTTCAGTATATTAATAAACAATGTGTAGATTTGATGTCAGCATCTGCACAAGAAAAGCAATTGTGGCAAGTAAAATAAAATAACTTAAATATTTCAGATGTTAACCAACATGAAATGCCATCCTTGTAGGAATATCAAGAACAATGGAAAGCTATGAGCTTTGCTTACTCTCTTCCATTAAATATAGAGACACTCAAATTTAAATTTAGAGCTGTTTTAAAACATTTTGTCTGAAAACATAGTTTGTTATCATTTCAAATATTAATTGAAGATGGCAGCAGTACTGATTTACAAAATTCACTCCTATTTATGCCTATGGATTTTTTTGATTTTTAGCTTTTTGTAGATTTTAGGAGTAGCTGTAGTTAGCTCACACTTCAGCACAGTAATTTGCACATTTACCCAACCCTATTACCCCATTGGGAGCCCCTGGTGGTCTAGTGGTAAAGGCGCCGCGCTATCACCGCGGAGACCCGGGTTCGATTCCTGGTCAGGGCCACTCCCGGGCAGGTGGGGCTCGTTAGCCCTTAAAGGCAACCCACCTACGTCCTAAGGACCTCGCTGCCACCGTCCAAGCTCGCTTGGCCCCGGCAGATGAACCTTAGGATTAAAGGGTGGGCTCAGTTCCGCGCACACTGTGTCTCACCTAAAAAATCCAATGCGCAGGCTGGAAGGTGTAAAGACCTTCCCCGGATCTTCGCTCGCGAAGACTGGCCATTATTATTATTACCCCATTTCATATCTAACTTTCTAAATTCCTGTAGCTTGTTTAGACTTCTCTTAAGGTAGGCCTTCTTTCTGTTTAAGAACATTTGCACCCTGGCTTGAACAACAAGATACATCCTAGTCAAAGCATCCTTCAAAACCCCAGAACTGTGGAGGAGCTCCAAGGACTGGACATGCTGTGACAAAGAGGAAGATGAGGAAGAGGGGGTCTTAGAGACCTCTAACCTTATTTCCAGAGGGGCATGCCAAGGGACAGAACTGGGAGGATCTGAGGGGCAGATAGATCTGGGATTGCACAGACTAATACCTTAAATTGTGGAACCCCCTGGACACGGGACGTGCATCTCTCTATGCCCATGGTGGCTGAAGGCCTTCTATTAAAACTGCTCTCTACCTTATCTCTATTAATAATTACCTGGTGACCAAGTTTTTGGCTCTCAATCTAAGGTAACACTATTAACATAAAAACTTTGGAGCAAGTCTCAGATCTTTGTATTCTCCACACAGTTCTGAAAAGCCCTAAAGCAACACGCAATTCAGCCTTCTCTCCCACATCTCAGGGAGTTCTCTCAGTTGTTATTGAAACAGTTTTTACGCTCCTGACAGTAGTCTCAGACTTATGTAGTATCTGTGGGAGTTCTCCTTAACATGAAGCATAAATTATGCTTTGGGACAGACTTAACAGGGCAAGTCATATCAGCAAGTCACCTGGACACAGGGAGACAGTCACCTTGATGACAATTTTGGTACAAAGAGATGGATGGTGGATGGAGGGAATGTACTTAATCACTTCTGTAAACACTTCTGCTCTTCATTTGGCTGCTGTCAACAATACTTAACTGCATTTTATCTTATATCAATGGAAATGGTTAAACAGCACTTCCTTTTTCAATGTGGAGTAAAATTAAAAGTGTAAGTACTAAGGAGTTTGTGGAACATCCCGATCCCCATATCATCTTCCAGAATGTCCACAGAGGAGCATGCCCCAGACAAACATTACTGGCCAACTTGAATGCTTTTATTCCACTCAATTTGGCAGAGAAAGAAAAACCCTCAAAGTGGCCAGGAATAAACAAGAGTTGTCATGTAGTATGAACCTTGCTTCTTGATTCCTCAGAGAACTTGTAATACCACCATACTTATGGTATGTGGTATTATATGCATACTTATGCATATAATATGTGTACTTATGCACTCACAAGGACCAAAGGATCCCTTCCTTGCAAGTTCACAAACATAATCCATAGCAATCTTGGCCTAAGACCTCAGTTACAGTGGATACACTTGTTTTCTGTTTAAATCAGGCACTGAATTTACCTTAGCTGCAGTGCCTGTTCCACACAAAACTGCATGTTTGCCAAGCTGGGACTGGATTCCACGTGACTGTTATTTTTGAGATTGAACTCTCCTTCTTATAAACTTCTGCAATATAGTCAAACAAACTTTGCTCCAGCCATCATTTTCATATACAACGATCACTTTTTTTTTTCTGAGCTTACAGCTGTTCTTGTTGGATAACCATATTAAATTCAGGGATAACTTCACATTAAGAACCAACAGCAAATACAGCTATGTTTCTAGAGATCAAAATTCTATTATCTCCAAGTATATTAGATGATTACAAAACGCCATTAGACATTTAATACAAAATTTGTCCCACTGCAGCTACACTCACAGGTAGCAGCATTATGGAAAATATGCAGTGCTGTTTGGTGTCATTAGAGCCAGGAAAGAAAAAATTCAAATAACTGAACTAGTGAAAGCACTAAAAAACATACCCTTGACTGTCACTAATATAATGTGGTCAGCACCAACATTCTTCCAAGAAAGCATGTGTGATTTTAAAATGGTAATAGTTTGGATAACAAAAATGAATCCTCTCCTTACCCCTGAGGCATCTGACAGGAGCAGCACATATAGAAGGCTTGAATGACAGCACTTAGCCTGTTTGCTGTCATGGAGATAACATCCTGGCAATCAGCACAAGCTTCCTGCTTCCCAGCAACATCATATGCTTTTAACTCGACAGCATCAGTGGATAGGTCTTTTCTTCCCTCAGCTCCTGCAGTGGCAAAGGAAGGTGCAGGAGCAGCATCCTGGTGATCTGGTCCTTTTTGCTTCAGTAAAATAGAAGTAATGTTGGCAGAGTCCTTTTTGTTTTTCATAAGCTCTGTGGCTATAAGAACGAGCCACTCATCTAGAGAATGCCAGAGCAATTCCAGTGGCTGCAATAAACACACGAGAAAACAGACAGAAAAGGAACACGTTGACATTAGATAATATTAATAATGCGATAATGCTGTTTTAGCAAATAGACATCAGGCACATTTTAAAGCTTGAAGTGATCCTTTAGAGGTCATGTTAGAAGTAAGAGTCAAATACTCATAAAAAATTCTGTACTTGTAGCCAAAGAGCACAAAGAAAATTCCATATAGAAGGAAAATAATCAAGCAGCAGATGGAAGAAAGATAAAGTAATTTAGAAAGAAGTATACAAGAACTATAGAATTGAACTGTGTAACAGAGTTTGGCCTCAGGGTTGTTACACAGCACAGTACTGCCTGACCGCTGCAGTCAAGCAGAGAAACAATAATACACAGGTTGAGTTGCCAGAGTAAGAGTTCTTTTTTAAAGACCTGGTCAAAGAAGCTCCCTCTACCAAGAAGATGGAGTGAACTCCAGACAACACCACAGAGATTCAGACCAATGCATGTATCTAGTAAGAACACGTTTTATGTAGAGTGTGAGCTCATAACAGTTAATTTTGATAGTACCCCAGATGTCTCAGAGTAAGGGTCACTAACATCTAGATTTATGAAAGAGAAACAAGTATCAAAATCATGAATCAATTTTTAAAGCTGTACATTTCATTTTAACAAAGGCACTCTTTATTCACTACACACTGCTCAAAACTAGTAACATTAAAACCTGGTACAATTCTATCACTACACCTTTGCTCCAAGGTGTATGGAGAAGAAGAAGGCCTGAGCATACAAAAAGACCACAAGGGGTGTAAGGGTTTGTTTCACAAGCCTACAGTCTAGTGAGCATTGGGATATGAATCCTACAGGGAGATAATCTGACTCAAGTACTAGGTAATTCTAACTCAAGAAACTAGGTAGTTATTTACTAGAATACTAAAATCTAGTTTTCTTCTCCCAAATTTTTCAGTGCTTATCTTGCCAGGCACCATTTTCCACTGATATCTTGTGTTTTATCTCTTATTTCCCACAGACTTAGCACACCTCCTGGAACTTTTCCACCTGATTTGTTTTTCCAAAGTTCGTTCTTCTCAGTTTCTGATTACAAAGTCATTGAAAAGGGTAGTCAAGCATAGCAGCTTCAACATTTCCTTTCTTTCTAGCCTAACTTCAGGATATAAAGCACTTCTAAATATTGCCCATCACTTCCATATCCATGACAGTCAGCGTTTTATATCAGCATCCGTGATCAGACCGTGTCATGTGGACATACTCAAACAAACCATCAGCAATGCTTTTTTCAAAACTACAAATCAACACACAACTGAGTCTGACTGAGTACCCAGCTTTTCCAGCTGCACACCTTACCCCCCAAATGCACGAATTTAGTTATGCAATGCCTTTCTCTTTACCCATCCAGAAAGCAAGACACCGGTAATCAAACCCACATTCAAACCGCTACACTGGAGCAAAGTCTTCTGCCAGATGACAGATAGCCTTTTAGGACAGAGGGCACAGGAGATCACTGATCCATGAAGTGACTGTCATAGCAGAGAAGTTACCTCAACTCTAGAAAATAATAGTATCTGAAACAAGGGAAAAATGTTAACAACTTCCCAACCTTGTTCAACTACAGAAGTTTTGCAGCAAGTTTCCCTAATATCAGATCTACACTAAACAGCAACTGGAAGAGCAATAGATGAAAAAGTAATGAATGTAAACTTAGTCAAAATTACTATTCATAAAGTTTCTCAATTCTAAGATCTTTTTTGAGTTAGCAGTAGCTTATTTCAAGGTTGGGAGACAAAATTCAATGATTCTTTTGTATCTTACAGGATCAGTACAAGAATGTGTATCACTAGATAGTGCTTCCACTTTAAAACATTTGGATAGGCCTGAATCACATACAGGGAATTTCAGTACAGCACAGACAACCCTGTGATTTTCTTGACCTTGTCAAACAATAACATTCCCCAGTAGCCTCAGATCAAGTTGTAGTCACATTTTCAATCCCTTACCAGCTAGATTACAGTGAAAACTTTTCAAAATATGTTCAATCAGTATATCAATACAGAAAAACTTAACCAAGCTTCAAGAAAGTTAAAAGAAAGGTTTTCTTCATTTCTTATACTGGATAAAATATGGTTTTGCACCAGCTTTTTAAAAGAAATTATGAAGTACATCTTCAAAAGTCATCACGTACAGATCTATTTGGAACTAACAGGAGTGTATTTAAAAGGAATGGAAACAACGCCCTGTAACATGCAATAAGGCCTGATAATGTTCCTCCACATACCCAACCACAAGACAGAACTCCTGCCACTGCTGCTCTCAATCCTCCTCGGGTAAAAGTCTACTATTGAAAGAAGACAGTATTGAACAACCAATCAACTTCCTATGTTGTAAAGAAAGACTGTATCTAGAGGCACTCACTCAAACAGCATTCAAAGAAGTGGATGGAGAACTGGATCACTTTCTTATGCTCTGGAAAGTACTCAGCACCTTACATGGAACATGAACTATCAAACTGATGGTTTATGTCAGAAACCTGTATCAAAATTCAAGTTACCTGCAACATTTATACCCACAACTAAATTTTAAGATCAGCAGAAAATTCCAATTTAAAGCTATCGACTTCTAAAATTTTTAATATGGATCTCAAATTTAAAATCTTGTAGTTCCATGTTGACTTCTTTAACACAGATTTAACACCCATTTTGTAGCAACAACCTCTGCGGTTTCCTTAACAGTCTGTACTAACCAGTTAGGCTATCTATATTCAAGAAAACGCAAATAAAATAAAAACTAGAAAAGGAGTTCTTTGTCACTAACCTGCACGTCACACATGCAAGGACTGGTACCAATGAAGACATACAACTGTCAGGTCTTCAAGTAGCTTGCAAACCATTGCAATAATCTAGACATGTAGTGGGGGTTTTTCCCTCCTCCCAAAAGGCACAAGAGACAATCACAACCATGTTTTCAAGGAAAGGACAAAAAAGGAAAAGAAAAGGCAGGAATAAGAGAGAACTGGACGTCACCCAACTCACTCAGCACTATGTGTAATCTCCCACTTCCCAGTCACCATAAATTCAGGAAAGAACAGACTAATCCAGACACAGCTATTGATTACCTTAGCATTGCCAGACCTGCGTGCCCAAACAAGAATAAGTTCTCATCAGCAGTTTTATATTTTTGAGTTTGAAATTGAAATGAATCTTTTAAATATCATGGAGACAACAGTGGTCCTCATGAAGGTTTTAACACTTCCAAATAAATAAATTACAATAATTGCAATAATAACTTTTAAATCATTCTGAAATGTTAGCTAAAGCAACAATAGGATAGATTTTGCTTATTTATTAAAAACCTAAAAGTGGTTTTCACACTCTTAAGAGTTACTGATATATTCTGGGACGACTGTGGCAGTTCTGTAATATAAGTTTACTGCACAAGTAACTCCACATTAAATTGAGAAACAATTCTTTCAGCATACAAAGTAGTTTGGGCACACAGATTAGTGATTCTGCTGAAATACCATTTCTTTTGCAAATTGCAATTGAATGGTTTTGTTTGTTTTATACTGAGTTCTGAAATTATGTGGAATTGAAAAGTCACGTTCACCATGTGAACCATCAGATCTTATTGGTAACTCTTTTCTCTCTCTCTTCTCCTGCTGCCTGCACCATGTGACCATTTTTCTTTCCCCTCTCTACTTCCCTCTTTCTTTACTCTTTCAATCTGTTTTCTTCTTTTACTTTTTTTTTTCCTTCTCTTGTGGGTAGCTTAAAACCAATTAATTGTGTTTTATTAAAGTTACTGATTGTTTTTAGTGGGTATTTCCTGTGGAATGGGTCTTTGTGCTGAATGTTTTAGTGAAATGCATTTTCCTGGTTGTATTTTACTCCTGTAACAACCTTTTGTCAAACTATCTTATTTTTCTCACTAAATTAAAAAGAATTTCTCTTACAGAAAAGTGTGTGACTCTTCCTCTAGACACTAATTAGATGTTATAACGAACCAAAAGGCTTTTAAAAAGTCTTAAATAAAAATGTAACTGCTCTGGGCATCTTATAGCTCAAATCCAGAGTGTAACACCAACAAACATAAAAAAACCAGACACCTTCAGAAATTAAACGACTAAATGGCAAGCACCTAAAGCATGTGTTTGAAAACAGCTATAAATCAATAACCTTGCAAGGGCAGTAGTAAGCTGATATGTTTCAAAGCATGTAATAATAAAATCCAAGAACAACTTGCAAAAAGGCTTCATGGTCACAGTGAAAACACACACAGATCAAGATTTCAATTGTTTCCATTTTTCTTGTGAAGCTGGATAAAACTAAATGATCAGAACTCGCACTGAATCTCCCAACTATCATTCTGAAAGTAAATTAATATAGTCTACTATATTAATATTACCACATTTAGAGATTACTACACTCCTAAATAACAGAAATAAAAACAAAGTTTACCAAAATCAGCTGGGTAACTAAACTTTCAACATCTAATAAACAATGTATTAAATAAAAAATAAACACAGATCATGAGATGTGCATCAGTGGTTAAATGAATGCAGTAGGCAAAAAATAATAAAAGAGAAGAAAAGAGATAGGTTTAACTTAAGAAGGGATAGGGACATCAACCAAACTTACTTCCTGTTCATGAGATGTCTGATTAATGAATGCATGCTTTGTGAAATTCATCTCTTTAACGTCTATCTTCCTAACAACATCATATACTTTTCTGACCTTGAACACCTGACTTCTTGGAGTTTTATTTCCATTGTAGCCCATGTCATTTCCATTACTGGGAGAGGATGGGCCAATGCGAAAGACATGGCAAAATATCCTCACGATCCTTAAGAGACTCTTCATTTGAGCTTCATAATTACTTGACAAGCTGGGGGAAAAAAATTGAATGTTTAAGTTTCTTTTCCTAGATGAAACAATTTAGTATATTAAGGAATAAGCAATCTAATGGTAGGGTCGGAAACACATGCTGAAAAAAACCCCTAAGCTTTAAACCCTAGTGAATTTTAATTTCCATTTCCTGCACCAGTCCCAAAAGTCAAATACAAGCACTATAATTTTACTAACATGTCCACACAATTTTAATTAGTAGTTAGAACAGCAAATTCCACATCTTGCAAAACACTTCATTTGTTTTTACACACACATACACTTCTTATGAACTGCCAGTAGGAAATTCAACTTACTACAGTAAGGATCTAAGCGCATGAAACAAGTTGGGATATTCAGATGAAAATGTTTTCAATTCAGGAAAGAGAGCATCCAATAATAAAAGCATAGTGACTAATCAGATATGCTGCCACAGCCCATCCTCACCAGCTGTTACTCTAAATGCCCATTAACTACCTCAATCCACCAAGGGATCAGAATGGTAAAGATGCCACTATTTCTACTCAAGAAAAACATTTACCTAAAAGACACTAAACAAAAGCACCACTATGTTATTTATCTATCCGATAAACACACTAAAAGTTTTATGTCTGCAAGAAATTAATTATTTTTCTACCAAAATCTAACTCATAAATATGATAGAACTGAGCATATATTCAAATCTATCCTTAAAGTGTTTGCAAATTTAAAGCATGCTTTCTAACCATAAAATCAGTAAGCACCAGAAAACTGACATCTTAGAGGATGCTGTAAACCTCTGATGCAACTAGCAATCTGCTAATTCTGAAACATAGCTAGTTGTAACATTACAGTACCTTTATCATGACCTCATTTACCCTATGTCACGGGTAAAAGCAACAGACCTATTTGTTTTCAGCACTACCTTTCAATGACTGCCAGGGAGCTGTTAATTTTTAAAAGCAATACACTAAGAATTTTACTAAACTAACAAAGTCTGTCTTTGTTGTCACAATCTATACTTTAACCAACAAAGTTTTCAGTATAAGAAAGGAACACAAAGAGTAAGGAATGTAACAGTGGGAATGTTAAGTTTCTAACTAGGTAAAGAAAATCTTCTGACTAGAGATCAGTAATCATACTACCAGAAGCTCTGGTCACAGCCACAAATTAGCATTTATGAAACCTTTGCTTATGTACCAAAAGAATATGTGAATACAAGAACCTAACTCAAGAAGATAACTTTAAAAAAAATGCCAAAAACAAAACCAAACAACTTATGTTTCAGTTGAAGTTCATCATCTCTCAGCAGCAGTGTTTTCCTGGTGAAATTTCCACTGAAGTCTGGTCTCCAGGAAAAGGACCCACATATATATAAAAACTTCAAAGTGTTTTAATAGCTTACTGATGCTTTTACTGGCGTATTTGTAAACATTCAGCTAGGCCTAACCTGCACAAGCAAGACCCAGTCATGTCACACTGAAATCATTTCTTGGAAAGAGGAAATACACAATGAAGGTAATTCTAACTGAACAGGGTCCTTGCTGGTATTCAGGGCAGAAGTCCTCAAGAAGAAGCTTGGTGGCACCCCTGGCTACTTGCTAGAAGCATTACAAAAAACAACTTTAGACACTTTTGAACTAAACAAAGACAAATCCAAAAGCAATGGGCTACAGGTTAGAATCCAGGAAACAAACAGTGATGAGATTAGTTCAGCCATGCAAAAATATCATTATTGGAGGTTTTCAGGTAGAGTACATTTTACATACTTTTGTTGGAAGAAGGAGAGAGAGGAAAGAGGTCCAAGCTCAGAGTACTATATGCACCAAGTACTACCTTAATCCTCGTTCTGTATAACAAAGTAACTGAGAAATACTTTCTCAGAGTAGAAATTCACTGCTTCTGACAGGAAACAGAACTGGAGAGAACAGAGACACAGTTTTTGTGAAACTGTGTCTTGGAAATATTTTCTTTTTATATTACAATTCTGTTGTGATATATTACAAAGCACCAAAGATAAGTGGGCCACTAAAAGTCCACAGGACACTGTACAGGCATCTCAAGAAATGACTCCTCATCCTCATCCAATGCCATGCAACACTTCCATCTTGTTTTCAACCACCGCTAGGCCACCCACATGCAGAAATACAGTAATGCACAGCAGCTTAAATTGAGGGACAGTACAAGCACATAAGTTCTGTTTCTACAGCCATACTGAGGGAGCTCAATAGAGAGGAGCAGTAACAGTAATAAATCAAATCTAGACAACAATCAGTTCAATTTACCTCTGAAGACACTGAAACAGAAACAAATACTGCCTCATATGATCTAATCCATCTACCACAACTTCTGACAATGTACCTATAGAGAACAAGTTTGAAGCCCTTTCCTGCATAATGGTTTTACACTTTATCCCAAATAATTTGTGGGAGATCTATTGGCTCTGCAGACAAAAAGGAATATGTTACAAGTTAAGCTGATACACACTGAAGCTCAACAACAGCTAAAGTCTTTGAGAAAGTCATCTTTGCAGAAACAAAATGTCATTAATACGCCTATGCACTTTAATCCCAAACATTTAAAAGGTTTAAGACTTTTGGACTAATTCATCAAAGCGAACACCCATCAGAATAAGACTTCGATTAATGATGTAATGAACTTCCTAGCATCATTTAGGAGTTCTGACCTGCTATCTACAAGCTCCATCCAAATGTAACACGACTGATGGGGAAGAAAAGGCACCTAGAAGTAAGAATATATTATTTATTCTCCATCTAAGTGATGGGCTTCTCTCCCTGGCCCCAGTTAAAGAGAAGCTTTCAGTCACATTCGTCTACAACCTAAGATGACAGGCTTCTTTGGTTACAGAACACTCTTAAACCTCTTTCTAAGGAGTCATCCAGAACATGTTAGTAAGGAACTTCCACTCATGCTTTCAGACTTGACCTCTTTCAGTAAAGATTCTCTAGTTTCTAGTAAAGCATTTAGGTTAGACCAAAATCTGTTAGCTTTTGAAAACAGTAAAATGTTACTGGTGTTTCAACAAATTACAGATCAGGTATCTAACAGATGCCAGAAAAACTAGGATAGCACTCTAGATAAATATGCTTACCTATTCTATGTGTCTCCCCAAGTAACCACTGCTTGTGCTGCTGAGACAGCATGCTGCTGGATGAAATTTTTGGTCTGATATATATTAGTAGCCATGGAAGGCAATCAAAGCCAGCAAACACGAGAAAGTGTCTGAAGTAACAAAACTCTCCTCAAGCATACTAAGAAAGCATGCAGAAAATTAAAAATGTGGAAGGGTAAAAAAGGGAGAGAGAGGGGGAAAAAATTATTTGATACTTACATCTAAAACGATTCCCTGCACAGAGCTGACACAGCCAAACCAATCAAACAAAAAACACACTTCTCTGCAACTCAAGCTTCTGGGTGCCAGCAGCTATACAAGGGTATCAACTTTCTTTCTTGAAGTCTTTGTGAAGACAGTGATCTAAACAGGCGCTGCCCTACAAATCAGATTTGGGATCCATCTACTCCAGCATGTGCTGAGCACCAAATAGTTTAGATTATTAAAACTACTAAGTGGCACTAAATACCAGGTAGTTGATCAACCTACTTTTGATCTTCTCACACTTACCTAAGCAGTTTGTGACCATTTGTTGTAGCAACTTCAGCAAGACTTGTTAGGATTTTAAGATACTGGTTTTCACTCTGCTGAGACAGGTGTTCCAGAACTTGGCGCAACTGAAGGATTAAAACAAAAGGAATTGCATAGCGTCAAGGAGCATCAGATCAACAATAATTTACCAATTGTTTAGAACATTATCACCCATGCGTTAATATCTAGCAATAATAATATAATAATGTATATTGTCCAACATCTAATCTAACCTCAGTTAATGTTTCATTATGCTTCACAAAGATCACTGAAAAGGTTTACATTCTAGTGCCAGTGCATGTACTGCAGGATATTTAACATTACAGAATCTATGAACGCTGAATACTTAACCATGTATTATTAATTCATAAAAACAACTTATGACATTTAAAATGTGAGTCCTGACTTCAACATATACTCAGTCTCCTCATGTCATCACTTTCAGATAATATGAACTGGTCATCACCCAAGATTTTGAGCAGAACAGCTCAGACTTGGCCACAGAAAACCATTTTCAAAATACAATTACCATTTGGCAGTGACACACAACTATGTCACATATTACCTAATTAGAGCATGGTGATAGTGACACCAGGGTCTGTGGGTTCAATCCTCATATGGGCCATTCACTTAAGAGCTGGACTCAGTGATCCTTGAGGGTCCCTTCCAACCAAGAATATTCTGTGAAATTTGTGAAATATGTGGATGTTTTGCATACCCTCTCATTAAGATCTTGTTTTTGCACACACCTCCACCATTACTCAAATGGATGAAAAATTCAATTTTCTTGCTGTCTTCACTTCTACAATATACAGGGGTTTTTGTTCCATTGTTTTAGTTCTTTTACTTTCTCTTTTAATTTAAATAATCTTTATCATTTCCCCATGCATCTAACATATACTTTGAGAATTCTCACCTCTGTTGTTTCCCTCTGTAAAACTCAACCCTGCCTCAAAAAATTAAACATTGTTTCTATATATAAATCCTCAGTCTTGTAGTGGAAGTAATGGAGTTAGAAAGAGAATGAAAATATCAAAAATCTAGCAAACTAAGGTAATACCTTACTAAATATATATATTTTTTTTTTAATTTGCAGTCTTTAAAATTGTTTGCAGTCATCTTCAAACAAATAATGTATTAAAAACCCCCAGCTACCTAGATTTGGAAGGGGAAAAAGCAGTCCCATGCTTCCTTCCCAATACACAAAAAAGAAACAAATTTTTTTCCTTGCTTTAGATTGTACTACCCCACAATAACAAAAAAAAAACAAGGTATAGAACCATTAAAAAAGAAACAGAGTAGTTTCATCTACAGAAATAATAATCAGATGAAATTTCAGCTGCAATCTTTTACACTCTAATCGTACAAGGCAACCTCATACACATAATGTATGAATACTTATACCACAAATGTTTAAGTTCATTCTAGATGATTCAAGCCTCAAGACACATCCT
Source organism: Myiozetetes cayanensis (assembly GCF_022539395.1). Taxonomy (NCBI): domain Eukaryota; kingdom Metazoa; phylum Chordata; class Aves; order Passeriformes; family Tyrannidae; genus Myiozetetes; species Myiozetetes cayanensis. The sequence continues at coordinate 71,549,199 of NW_026087411.1, read as the reverse complement.
AGAATGTCTGCAGATAATGACTAAATGAAGGTAAATAGGCCCCATTACACAAAATAATTGGATCTATAGAATGCTCTACCAGCACCTTTGTATTGAAGTTAGCAACAAGACTGCTCTTTCAATCGTCTGTAACACTTTGCCAAATACGCAAAGTCAGAACACTAACTGAAAACAGCTCCTAGTTTTAATCCCAAATTCTTGTGTTTAAAATAACGTAAAGTCACTTTCCATGGGGAACGAAAAGTAGATAGTGGTCAACTACTGTGGCACTGACAGTCAGTTGCTGGTAGAGTCTTCTAACCACGACACTCATATGAAGCAATCAGATCTCCACAATTCAGACATATCCCTTAGCCATAAAACATGCAATGCTGTATTACCATGTTTTCTCGTAGATCTTCATTCTGCGTCATTTGAATTATCGTCTGGAAAAGTCGAGGATGGTACTGTATTAAGACTTCACAAGTCTCTCCATAACCACCCTAAAAAGGCAATCGTTCAAAAAATATTTTAATTAAAAGAAACATTTTTTTTTTTATGCTGGATGGAGAAAATCTATTCTGAATTTCTAAACTGAACTTCAATAATCAATAATCAAAGTTAGCTACCACAAAACTTTTGGGAGAAGACAGAATCAAACTTTTTTCAATATATTGGCTCACATATATCCACTCCCTTTTCTGTGTTTTTTGAAACATTTTCCTACTTATCAAGCCAAAGTTACAGTTGAACAACACTTCACCTAACAATGACCTAAGATTAAAAACAGTGCAATATTTCTCTTCTATTCCCCTTGCTGAAGTGTCTACTTAATTATACCCAGAATCTAACCCTTCAGAACAAATGTTTTCTAAAGATTCATAAGGCACATATCTGACTTGTTATAGGAAGAAATAGGATAAACCCATGTGAAAGGATTATTTAACTTTAAAATCAATACACAAATATGAACCACTTGTGCCTTAGACTAGCTTCACACCCTTCTGAGAAAAAATGTTTTCTGGAAAGAATAGAACTTGAATTTGTGGTTTATATGCATCAACTCTTACTTAACACAGCTGCATTTTTAAGCAGACACCTGAATACGTATCAACTTCTACACTGGAAAGATGACCATATAATGCATTAAATGCTGCAACTTCAGGGACTCCTCCTCTTTGAATGACAGTTGACAACTTACCTCAGTGATAACAGATTCATTAAACGGATTAATTTAATTGTTTCTGGTACCAAGAAATCAAGTATTAAAAAATAAAACCATCCAGAATCCAAAGAACTAATGAAAGTCAAATCTTCAAGATCAAGGTAACATTGGCAAGAAGTACATGAATCTATAACTTCAGTCTTATAAAAACATGTATCTACTCTGAAAAACAAACCTGTAAGCACAGAATAAAACCCTTGATGTAAAAGGAAAGAAAACATTTTGTTTTCTCCCTTCTTACTTGGCATCAAGAACTTATAAACCACATGATCTCGAACAGAGTAAGATCATCACTACAAAACAGCAAACACCAGGTGTCACTACTCACATCTAAATGAAGTTAACAGAACTTTTATGTATAAAGTGGTGGCACAAGGATTGCAGAACTGCAGACTGAAGCAGAAATTAAAAACACTAATAAAAAAAATAAGAACAGTACCATTAAGTACACACTGGTATAGAATCATAGAATTGTTTAGGTTGGAAAATACCCTTAAGATCAAGTCCAGCCATCAACCTCGCACCACCAACATGTGCAACTAAACCATGTCTTCAAGTGCCATATCCACACTTATTTTGAACGCTTTCAGGGATGGTGACTCCACCACTTCCCTGGGCAGTCTTCTCCAGTGCTTTACAATCCTTTCCTTGAAGAAATTTTTCCTAATATCTAATCTAAACCTGCCCTGCCATATGTCACCTTACAGGTCTATGGCTGCAGAAAGCCTCGAAACTAGAGTTCATGTGTTTTTACGGTAATGGTAAGTCATTTTGCCAAAATGAAAAATGTCAAAGAGAAAAAAAATCTGAGCTTCACAATCAAGTCAGTTGTGAAACAGAATAGTGATCAGGCACTTCTGAGTGACCAGAGCTGAGGACTTATTAGGATTTCTTATATCTAAAAAGAAATGCTGTAAGTAACCTAAATTGATCAAGGTCTTCCACAGATAGTTTATGAAATAAATCTTCCAGCATTAAACATTCCAAAAATGTCCCACTGGTACTGGAGACAGTACTCTAGCACATACACACAACTATTTCAACTGTAAGTTTTAGGCACATAAGCAATCTTCAGAAATAAAATAACTTGAACTTTAAATAATCTGAAAATACAGAAAAAAAAAAAAACAACCAGAAGACTCAAGTTTTATCCTGACAAACTAATAACATACACGAAGGTGGTGTGATGTCACACTAAGTCCAGTGATTTTTTCAGCCTTCAGTTTAGTATTCTAGTCTTCTGATTACTAGCAAAGGTTCAAAAGCTTCCATTCATTTGTTAATTACACACTGACCTTCAACTGATTCTACAGAAAAACATGCAAGTGCAAGAAAAGACACTTTAGCAGGCAGTGCAAACAGTATTTGGTATCAAACAAGAAAGACTGAGTTTTGCAGTTGAAAATGCTGTGTTAGCTGAAAACGCGTAAGAGTTTTGTTCCTTGTCCAGATCTAGTCATACCTTTGAAAAGTAGTAGTCAGCATCACTTAGGTTTTGTTTGTTTTTATTAGTAATATCTCTTCAAGAGAAAAGAAATCTATTAGTTAGGATTAAAAAAAAAAAATCAGTCCTTTCTGCATGCTTTTACCTCTTACTTGTTAACATTTAAGCACCTAAACAGTCTATTACCATTATACCAAGGATTCCCAAACTTTCTAGCCAAATGGAGTTCTGTAAACTCTTTCTCATGAGGTCAATTCTTGCATTACACTTATGCAAAGGGTAAAAATTATGAACCTGCCTGTAGGATCAATTTAGTGACAGAAAAAATGGATTTTGCATTTGTTTTGGCAAAGGACAACCATCTTTCAGAGGCCTTAAAAACTGAAATGATAACACTGATCAGGTGACACATAGTTAAGTCATAGAAGTTCACAGAAGGAGTGTTGTTAACTTCATACCTGTACACAGAGATCCAGTGGAGTAATACCATTCTTGTCTGGTAAATATTTGGCTCCTCTCATCAAAAGAATTTGTGCAGTGTCTCTCTGACCATGGCTATTCAAAAGAAGAGAACACAGTTAATACAGCATTTATACCCCATTATCAATCATAAATCTGTCTTTACTGCACCTAACAAATAAAACCAACATAAGCTAGAAGAAAACAAATAGTTATGAAACTTATCAGAACACAGGATGGAAAATAATGTCACTGCAAAAGAACAGTGCAGAAATTAGGTAAGGCCCATTTATCAAGCCAGAGTCACCCTCATCATTCAGAAATTGTTCATCTTAGTCTAGCCTCATAAATATCTATGAGCTGCATTTCCTGCAAAAAGAGAGCTCTTCCTCTATTCATACCCTAATTTACTTGACAGAGAAAGTTCTCTTCACTGAGTTCTTTGCTCAGTTCTACCAGATTTGGGGAAAAAAATCTAATTGTGCTTCAACCATCAATAAAACACCTGTAACTTTTTTTATTGATAAAAAAATCTTTTTTTTTTTTCACAAGAATTCAACATATCACTCTAATGGGTCTGATTTCTTTTAATCAATACCTATAAATGTTTTGCCTGCCTTTAAATGTGATGAGTTTTATTTTGCATTCAAAGTCTATTTCACAGTCTCATTCATCTATTTATAGGTTGTACAGGACACTTAGTTTCCCTGAGTCAAGAATTTCACAAACAACTATTCCAACATGCATAAGACCAAAGATTATTTATATCTCTCTTTATATCTCTTTCCGAAACCTTTTCTTCCAATGAAAATGAGAAATTGGGTAGCAATGATCAGATATTTACTTCATTAAAAACACACTGAAAGACTAGTTGACTGTTGCCTTCACCAGTGTTCAGTGCATATACTGCCAAATGTAATACAGAAGCATTAAAGGGGTGAAACGAAAGACTGATACAAAACACATAGCAATTAAAGTTACAGATGCAAGTTTTTTCAGTGAAGTTTTATTTATTAAGCTAGTCTGCAGCACATTCTTTACACAAATACACAAGTATTTGCCATCCTGGAACGCGCTGAGGCTGCCTGCACTATCAGTTCAGAAAGGGCACAAGAAAAGTGACAATCAACAGCTGAGGGACAAGAGGTAGCTTCACTGATCCCTCAACAGCTCCCAGATGAGTTATTATTCCTGTCCTTCCAGCCCAGGATACCAACAGGTTAACAGACTTTGTCCCAGTGCAAACAAGCATTTAGAGTCAGAAAGGAGCTAAGACTAATGGCCTACTCTTCCTCCAGCTGTCACAAGCTACTGCTACCACATCCCCACATTCTGCTCTCTCTGCCTTCAGGGGTCTATAACCTTTCTTCCAAGGCTCACTGCAGTACACACCCTGTCCGCTGTACCCTGCCAGCTGCTCCAACTGTTAACTTCTAAAAGAACATCGCTGCTGTACTTTCAACACATTTCCTTCTTACCAAAAACCTTCAAGCTGAGGCAAGCTGCTAACTTCATTTAAAGCAGGTCCAATACCAGGCCCTAAACCAAGCACCAAGGACAGCAGCTATTTATTTTCTCCTTCTTCTCAACTGCCAAGGATCAACATACACTAACTCCAGAGACCACAGCTCCTAGAACATAAGTCTTGGCAGGCCAGCAGGTCGGTCCATTTCTCCTTTTGTTTTTATTAACATTTAATCTTAGGCAAACTATTTAACCTGTAACCAAAGCAGGGGGATTATAAAAATTGTAAATGTTCTACCAAACACCAGAAATGCTCTCATTAGACTAAAGGTCATTTATCATATGTGATTAGTTTTGAAATTAAACTAAACTGTGAATAAAACAGAACTGGTCAAAGCCACAATATAATTTTAATTCAACATTGTAACTTAAAGACATATACGCGCATTTTGTATACACTGCAATAGCGTAATGTACATTAAAGCATAGACAAACTTGCTTTACAAAGACTGTTTTTAGTGTACTCAAAATAACCTAAGTTGGTAGAACTCATTTTTCAGAAAATAGTTCAAAAGTCATTGATTTATAACTCATGCTAGAACGTGCACAGCTGGTGTTTAACATGTCTGATATAAAGAGGTATATAAGCCTGGAGTACTAAGATAAGTAGATAAGACACCAAATTACATTCAAACATGAGGCAAGATTAAATAACAGTTAGTTTTTATGTTTCTTAAATTTTGTGCCTTCTAATCATTGTTATTGCAAAAGAGCAAAAAAATTATTTCCCCTTTAGCACAGTATTCAAAAGTTAAGAATATACAACCTGCAAGCAAAATAAAGCGGAGTTGCCCCAGAGACATTCGGCCTGTTTATATCTGCACCGCTGTCTAGCAAACACTGCACTGTCTAGAAGAGGAGAAAATACCAGCATTAGAAAAAGAGCAATGGAAAAGTCTATCAACTTGCAACTATTTAGTACCAAGCATGTTAATTACACTGAAGGATTTAATTTTTAGTAATGAACCTCAAGACCAAAATTCCTAAACATTAATTGGAAAATCGTGGCTATCAGAGCTCATAAAGTTTCCTTTGAACTGCCTACTTTAATAACAGTATCTTTTATTGAATATCAGCTAATACCAAAGATACCTGGATCTACAAGCCATTTAAAAATAAAAATGACACTTTTTAGAGAAGTAAACCATACACAGCCTTATCACTAGCCGAAGTTTCCAACTCAAACTAGGCTAGAAGAAATATGTAAGCAAATTCTAAAATATGAAAACAATGAGCAGACTCTCAAACATATTTTTGTTATATTCCAGTCACATAAATTAGGTAAGTCTATCGACAACAGTTTCTCAGAATTTGGTCTGCCGTAATTGAGCACTGAAAATGGCAACAGAAAGGATCTGAGTAGAACTTTTTTGTTGTTGTTGAAGTAAATAGTTCTGGAGATAACCTGTATAACTCTGTATGGCTCTATATGGCAGTTCAAGCAAAGCATCCAGAACTGTACTCTGAATATAAATAGTCAGCCCTAATGCACGGCCAGGTATAAAAATGATTCACACATATCAATAATAGAAGAGTTTATTTGAACTTGTGTACTTCAAATGTTAAATATTTAACTGACCCAACTCCTTGTTCATTTTTCACTCACAGTACATTACGATCATTTTAGATTTCAAAAGCACATAATTGCTGGCACAATTATGAATTAAACACATTTGAAAAGTAAGGAAGAACATTTTCAAACATTTAACATTACAGAAAAACTGACTATCAACAAGCCAATAAGAGTACACAACAGCTGAATAGTATACAGTAAGTCACCTAAACTCCCATAAACACTGAGATCCATCACCTCCACAAGAATAAGTCAAGTTGTTCCCATGGAAGTGTATGGAGCTGATACTAAGACAAACAACAGCATTCTTCACCCTTCTAACCATTATCATGTGCATTACTAGTCTGAAGTTTATAAAAAAAAACCACAACTTTGAGGCATTACCAAGTTCTTAAAAAATCCATTGTGCTCATACAATTTAGAAACTTACTGTCTTGTGTCCGTTTTGACAAGCTACGTGAAGGGCTGTTTGTCCCATTGCATCTTCAACATCTACATTACTGACATGTTGAACAAGATCATGAAGCAATTCTGTTCGTCCATTGACAGCCAACCAATGAATCTAAGTACAAAATGATGATATACATGTTTTCTTTAGCAATCATACAGGTATTTCATAAATATGATTTTTAAACCTGACTGTATTATTGTTAACACTTTCACAAGGAGAAGCTTTGAACAATACTATCATATGCTTAGGTATTTTGATCACATCATTTGAGCCCTGAGGGCACTGGACACACAGAAGTTTTGTTTTACATGTAAGATGGCAAACGCTTAAAAAATTAGCATCTTCAAACTCTTCACTCCTTTAAAGAACATCATGATAATCAATTGCACTTACTGCAGTCAGGCCTTCATTATTACAAATGTTGACATCTGCACTGTACTCCAGCAGCTTGCTCATACATTTCTTCTGGCTATAAACAAAATAATACATTAAAACCCAGCCAGGGAAAATCACTTACATAGATACTCAATACCTTCTTAGAGCTCTGCTCACTCTAATTCATCACTGTGCAAAGCGCAGCAGGTAAGTTTCACTTTATAAGGAGTACAATACTAAGCATGTCGAGAAGTGGATCATCACGGCAGAGACTCCTACAGTGCAAGAGTAGCATACAACAGCACAGGGCTAAAACCATTGCTGCTTTTGTGGAAAGTCCAGAAGTACTTAACCACTACTTTAACAGCTTCAGCTCCACACTTTCAAGACAAGCCAGAGTTTACCCAAGAGAAGTCCACAAAGTTCACCACCATCTGTACACTTCAGTGAACGTGTTTACAGTACACCACTAAATCATTATTTAATGAGACAGTCATTGTAACACTGTGCAAGTCTTTGGCAAGTGCAATCACTGTCTTAATGAAAGTAGAGGTATGTTTTCCTAATTCATGTTTTCTCTGGTCTTTTAACATTCTTTAATGCTTTAAGTGCTTTACCCTTAAGAATTCTTACTTTTCCTTTTTATTTGGTACCTCTCACAGCTTTCTTATACCTCATTTCCTGTGTGTAATTCTGCATTTCATCAGGTACCACTTCACTGCTTCTTTCTTCTACTAATTGTCTTCCCACTTACCTAGAAGCCACTAAACACTCTGCTCCTCATTTGAAGTACCAGTTGTGATATGATACAATTCAGTTATTGTAACACATACAACCTCTATAAAGAAAGGCAACATTACAGCTGCATGTTCTCATACTACAGTTCAAGAAATAGGATCCCAAAAAGGTTCTTGTTCACTGGTTTGGGAGGGTTTTTTTCACTCTCTCCTACTACCGTGCAAGCCAACTTTATATTCCTTTCCTTGGAGTAAAACTTTCTTTAGAGACACTATCTGAGAAAAATCTGAAGTCTCTGATTCCCAAGCCCTCCAAAATCTTTTCTTCTCAGCTAACCGGAAGGAGAACACATTCCTTGTTTGATCACTGCTGTAAGAATCATTATGCCCTTGCTTAACAGAAATCACTAAAATGTCTAGCACTGAAATTGGTATTTCAGACATGACTTGTCATTTATAAAAATTTATTTTCTGAATACTCAAAGTATGGATTTAAACCTCCATGTTCTCTATAAGTGATCCCTCTTTTCCAAAGTGAAAACCACAGTATTTTGTTTGAACTATGCAAATATATTACAGAACATGCCAGCTTATATGCATTATGCACAAAATCTTTTAAGAGTTTTAAAAGCTTTTTTCTTACCCATTCCTTGCTGCTAAATGGAGAGGAGTACATCCTGAAATGTCCTGATAGTTTGGATTTGCTCCTTTTTTTAATAATAGAACAAGGCATTCAACTGATCCACAGCTATGAACAAAATAAGAAAGGGAAAAACTGTAACAAAGATATTTACAAACCAAATCTGTATTGACATAAACACAACAGCAATATCATGTACAGATTACACTCAGTAGAAAATCTTTATATAAAATTGTTTTATACCCTCATAGTTCAAGTTACACAAAGCTAAATGAAAGTCACTTAAATGGAGTGAGAACTGACTGATTATAACTTTTCTAACTAACAGATGCTAGCTTTCCATGTGATTTTAATGGCTTTAAAAACCAACAGCAAATCTTTAAGACTGGTAACTCCTTAGCTATAAACTGTTTAAAAAGTTTTGCTTACTATTTTCTCTCACATCCCTCATCTCAAAGACCAGTTGTACAATATGTTGCAAAACCAGCAGCTTGATAACTGCTGTGTGACCCAATGACTAGTCAAGATAATAGACAATCCAGAAATTAAGAGTAACACAATTTCTTGTGTTTTAGAATCAATAAATACAGTATATTTTCAAATCCACTTCTAAGGTGTATGCTAAACATTTGCTTGCATTTTTAAGTACTTCTTTAAGTAAATTTTATATAAGTAGTATGTAATTCTCAGATGAAAAGTTTGGGAAAAGATATTTTTAAAACAGACTGCTGAGGAAGCTGGAATTTCTGCCTCTATTGTGACCAAATACCAGCTACTTATATGCAATACTACTATTATTTCTTTTATTTTTGCCTTCTTTTTTTTCAACAATTTAAGTGCAAGAATTTTTAGGATATTTAAAAGGAGACCCAAATATAGAGCATTTCTTCATTAGTTTAAAGTTTAGTTTCCCGAAATGCCAAGTCAAAAACTATCCGGTTCATTTCTACTTAGGTTGTTAACCTGTTTCTTAGCAATATAGAGTTAGCCCCATTGAAGAGCTACATTAATAATAAATAACCTACATCAAGGTTATTTGCCCTTAACCCCACCATCCAGGATACAAAAACTTATTAAAAGTGAGTACCCAAGCTATATTCCCTTCAGTTATGGTCACAGGAAGCACTTTGGAATTGCTGCTTCTCTAACCCTACAAAGGCAAGATTAACCCAGGTACACAGGATGGGCATCATGGCTGTATTTCTTCACAGACTTGAGACTTCGCAGAAAAGCAAAAAAGTATCTAGTACGACTGCCTTCACTAGAATTTGGAAAGCCATTTGGTATCATACGTAAAATCTGTCCTCTCAATGAGGCAGGCACATTGCTAGAAGAACAAACAAAATACAAAAAGGAAGTATGAAAAGAAAATGTTAACTGATACTAAAGTGTTTTCCAGCTTACACTGGTGTCTTAGATTTGTGGTAATATTTTCATTGTTTCATTCCAGTCCAACTTCTGGACTGGACTCAAGTAAGTCTTACTTTGCTGCAATATGAAGTAAACTTCTCTTCACACGTCCAAAGGCATAATTCACATCAAATTTTGAATTTGACAGCAGCTCTGAGACAGACCTTCAAACAGAAACATACTTTTAATTTAAAAAATAGCTCACAGTATCCAAAAAGCTTATACTGTAAGTTGTACACAAGTACTCTATTTCTTACTTGATCACTATTTCTTTTCCCTTCAACTAATTTCTGATCAAGAGATCAAACAGTTTTCAAGCTCTTGCTGATTAACAACACCTTTTCACTTCCTCCTTGTACATAAAAAAAACAAACAAAAACAAAAAAACCACCTGTGATAGTGGGTAACTGTTTCAAATGTAAACTAGTAAGAATTACACCAGACAACAAAATCACTTCTTTACGAATACAGAAAACACTCATATTAATAGCTTCATTTGAAAAAAATAAATTCCCATTTTCCTCCTTATCTCATCCTAGACACCCCAACCAGATATCCAGCAGCTTTCCCAAACATAGCTAAAGTTCAGAGGGAATAACAAAATAGAAGGATACATGATATGCCAATAGGACAAAAAAACTGAAAGACCCTTCAACTTCCCGTAATGGGCCAATCACATAATTTTAAACCCTTACATGCAATGTCAACAAAATATTATGCAGCAGAACAAATGTTTATCCTGATTAGATAAACAGTTTACTGTTTCAGTAAGAATTACTACCTGCTTCCCTGCAAAATTCACTGGCACTATGTAGCCTCCAGTCCCAACCGCTTTGAGGACAACTGAGCAAGAGAAACAGCTGCTCATCTGAGAATCCCAAAAGTATCTAACTCTTATTCCACGTCTTTCCAAGACATCTGATGACACTAAGAGCTTCTATGTCATCAATAAATACACACTCAGAGCTAAAGAAGTAGTTACAAAACAACACTTCTGTACTAATCCTAGGGCAAATTTCTCTCTGTATGTCAACAAAACAAATCCCAGCTCCAGTTTGCAGCATAAAACAAAACAGTTTTCTCAGGTAAAAGTATGCTGGGATGCACCCAGTCAGTGAACAACTTCAGATATAGAAGATAACTAAGCAATTCAGAAGCTACAACTTCAGCAAACATGCTGGTTTTTTCAGAACTTAAAAAAAAAAGGTAAACTTAAAGAAGCTCTTACCTGTGCTGGTCAGCCATAACCATCGGCATCAGTGTATAGACAGCAGTTTCATTATCTGAGAAGAAATTAAATTACTCCATTACCATAAAGAAATCTTTTACATTAAAAAAATTATCTAGCAACACTTATTTACCTTTTCAAGTGTCCACTGTTCAATAGATCATTCTTTTTACACAGATCATTCACACATGAAGTTTTGTTATAAAGGAAAAGTCATCTTACTTAGATAAAAGAGACAATTAACAGAATTTCAATACATGAAATTTCAGTGTGACTCTTCTTCTTTACAGAGTAAAAATTACAGAATTTTCAATGGAGCATCAATGTCTTTGAATTGACAACTCTGTTAATTAAATCAAAGTTTTTAAGAAATGTGCATTACAAAAAAACAAAAACAAAACAAAACAAAAAAACCTATAACACTTAAATAGTTAATTTTTAAAATAAGGAAATTTCCTGTGTTCCAAGGTGACTTCCACAGTCCTAATACTATGAGTTTGTAATAATGATTTCTTTGAATTACTTCATAACCAGTCACTTTTGTCTCTATCTTTGAACACCTGAATGCTGCACACCTGAATTACTTTAATTTCTAATCTCTAATCAGTTTCACATTTCATATTTGAAGGCAATAAAGAAAGGTCAGAACACTTCAGTGGTGGGAGCAGACTGACAGCTATACAGTCTCTGCCATTACTACTTCTGCACATACTCACTGCATGGGTGTGATGAGCCTGTTTGGTCACTTACAGACTTGGGAAGTAAAATACTATCTTTAAATAATTCATTTGACATAATTTAAAAGGTTTTAATGTATAACAATTATAAATAATATTAATGTGTAATATTTATTAATTTTATTATGTATAATTATTAATTTTTTTCCCTTCAAGCAAACTACCCGTTGCTGGGATTAGTCTCCACAGATTGTTCACACAGATGCCAGTTTATGACAGGAGGGGCTATACTTTCTGAGAACCCAGGTATATGGATCCAGGATATAGAAGACTGTTACCAGAAAACTTTTATTTTGAGGTTTTTCCTCATCACCTTCATTAATCCAAATGCCAAAGTTACTAAGCAATCAGAACAGGAAGAATGAAACAAGTATGGCATCTCGTGCCTTTTACATACCATGCCTCTGTACATGCACTACTTCCACTAGATAGGTAAGGTGACATTTACTGAATATTAAACACATATTCTTAGGAGTTATCAAGTGGAATCGAATAAACTTATGATGCTGCAGCTGTGCTATTCACTATTATCGTTCTACAATGCTCCAAGACTACTGCTGCTATCTGCTGTTGGAAGCAATCTGTCCACAGCTAACAAAAGAAAGAAGCAATGGTAATCTAGTATTACCTTTGAACGCTGAACACAGCTAAGTCATATTCAGATTTAAATTACATGCCGTCTGTTATAAAAATTTAAAAATAAATTTTAAAAAGTCAAGTACACAAACCTCTCAAAACACCAAATCACAATTAAAAGCTGTAGAGAGTCACTCTAACCATTACCAAGTTCAAGACTTGCAACTCTCTACAGATTGTTCCTTATGGCAGAATTCTGTGAGCATCAGATAACTCCATCCTCACCACACACCACTAGAATTTGACTGCTGGGGAAAGAACAGGCTGGAAGGGAGGGAGTCCTGAAATAAAATTAAACAGATGCTACATAAAGATATCAATTGTGAAAAATATTTGACGACTTTTTAAAAATGTATCCATGACTTTTTAAAAATGTATCCATGTATCCATGATACATAAAAATGTATCCCAGTATACACAAATTTAAAAAAAAAAAAATCTTCTTTGAGCTGTTTCACAGATCTCTTGGCAGAAAGATAAAACGCCTGAAATGAAACAAAAAACCAGAACTCAAGAACATCATCTAAATTTAAGCATGTCATCCTTACATATATTTTCACAATCATGCCCTATTAAAGAGGAAAAAAAAAACCAAAACTTAAAAATACCAGCAGATTTAAATGAAATGCTTAATACTTGAGCCTAATTAAATTTAACTGTAATTCAGGTATAGTGATCTAGAAAAAGACAGTATTTAAATATGAGTGTACCTGGGCCATAAAAGGTGTTTACTGTACAGTTACAAAACTAAGCTATTTACTATTCTATTAACAGAAATTACACTGTGGAGCACATACAGATTTTCCCAGAGTTATTCTGTACAGAATTAATTAAAAGGGTGTGGGACTAAGGAGCTTTTGTGGCTATTTTTGGTAAATATTGTCCCCACTAATAAACAAACTCCTATTGACTTAAGCTACATGACAGCAGGTAGAGAAAAAGCATTATACACCTCATGCACTTACAGAACTTATTTGTTATCTAACTTGCTTGCATTTCAAGTTTTGAGTATCTAAAGACAAAAAAAAGGCACACAATATGCAGTCACAGCTTTGGGCTGTAAGACGATCTAGTTTTCAGGCACTGAGCCTTAACAGTAGAATCCAGAAATCTGTGTCAAGCTCCAAAGTGTCCAGAAGACAGCTGCTGAAGGATACTTCAGAAGAGTGATTAAAAAGCTATACTATTTTCTATTTGCAAGGTCAGCTCAGGGTATTCACTGGCACCGGACTCAGCTGTTAAGACTTGCTTTAAACAAAAGAGAAAAGAAATCACTTGAAACTCATCATCTAGAATCCTGCTCTGACAAGATACTCATTCTTTCATTTTATCAGAGATATTGTCATGAATTTGGCAGAGATCACAACCTTAAAGTGTCAGCACTGTCCATATAACACCCTAATGGCAATAGCACACACAAAGGAAGTTCAATACCTAGATTTAGTGCCTTCTTCAGCATAAGGAAGTTCAAACGTACATCTCCATTTCCTAAGAGACTACCATGACTCTTACTTTAAGGATGGAAGCGTAAATTATATATCTTTTAAATTAAAGCTATTCAAATGTAGCGGAGTCTGGGGACAAATCATAGTACAAGAGTCTAGACACACCACACAAAAAGCCACCAAACTACATACCATACTAGACTGGTGTGGAATATTCTAAGATGATCCAGTCAGTACGTGTTTGAAGCAAAACACTACAACCCAAAGCTGTTTCTCAAGAAGAGCTTGGGCAGACCTGCATGAGCCTAAGGAACACCAAGGTCAGGAAAGAAGATACAAAATGAACTATGACCAACCCAAAGTTTGATGGCCATTGAACAGAGAGACCTTCCTGAAATGCAATTTGAAACTTCAGTATCTTAAACCCGTTTATGTCCTTCTATCAGTCCAACTGCAATTCCTAGAGAACGCACAGAACTGACATTCCTTCCAAAGCACAAGGCAACAGAAGTACTGGTTTCAAAGGTCTCAGGGCTCGCATTTACACTGCCAGTACCATAGGTATAATTACCTCTGAATTGTAAGATAATAATGTCCAAGACAGGAAGAAAACAGATTAAAATCAGAATCAATTCACCTACATTAGTACCGGAGTAAATTTAAAGTAGCTCCAACTGACATAGATTGTACATAATATTAGTTGTATTACCATCTTCTATTAGTTAAACTGATGCTACTCCACTACTTCTGTAAGTCTGAGCTTAAGTTAAGAGTATTACATCCGTTTTCACTGCTGCCATTCAAAGGCTTGTAAGCAGCAGCAAAATCCATCTAAAGCCTGCCTGTCAATTTTGTGAACTTTATGAGTAACTGCACTGGCAAACACCGAAACTGTGACAGGTGACAGTAAGTGAAGGGTGTAGCAGCTCAGGGCAGGAGGACACCAGGAAGTCCAAACAGGGAACACACAGAGAGAACGTAATAATATGCCTTCTCCTCTACCACCAGAGCTGAAAGCTGGAAAACAGGCAGCCAAAGACCCATCCATAAAACTAAACTCTGAAGGAAGTACAATGACAGCACATGACTCAAAAGAAAATGGAATTTTGCATATCTGTCAGTCAGAAATTTTGCACATCCAAAAGTTTTACAGAGTTAGCCCTCCCAAAAAGCTCCCAAAAGTTGGGCCTGCCTCGAACACTAAACCACTTCCCCTAAGAGCCTGAAGCCGTATTTTCAAATCCATCCCGATACTTCGGACTAGCACTCACGGTAAGTAGTCTAGAGCCAAAAATTAGGCTCTAGATAGGTGACACCTTTTCAAACATCAAATTCATCACTGTTAAAAAACAAAGGTTTGTCATCGCTGGTCTGCCATGGAGGAAACGCCTAAAGAAGGATTTCAAACCAGATGAAAAGTGTGGCGAGAACCCCCGAGCACCCGCTCGCCCGGGCCCGGGGGCGGCAGCAGCCGGCAGGGACCCTCTGCACCCTGTGCACCGGTGGAGGGAAGGGGGGAAGGAAGGAAGGGGACGGGGACGCCGCTGTTGTTGCCACCACCACGAATAAAAACAGCCTCTCAGAGGCGGTGGGAGGGAGCCCTTTCCCACTCTCCCCAGTGGCCTCAGCTCACCCCGGCCGGGCCGGGCGCGGAGGCCGCCGCGGAGCCGGGACGAGCCGCCACGCCAGGGCCCCGCTCCTACCGTCCGGCAGCTCCACGGTGCGGGCGCGGCGCAGGGACCTCGTCAGCCGGTTGAGCTGCTCCATGGCTCTCTCCATCCTCGGAGCGCCCAGCCCGGAGCCGCGGACACCCCCCACTACTGCCACTGCCGCCGCCGCCGCCGCTGCCGCCCGCCCTCAGCCCATCCCGGCGGGGACAGCGCCGGGGCCGCCCAGGCCGCCACCGCCACCACGGGAGGCTGCGCGCATGCGCGGGGGCGGGGCCGCGGGACTGGCCGCCCACCTCAGTGTGTCCGCTGTCTGAGGGAGGGAGAGGGTCGGGGGAGTTGGCAAAGCCCGGGGAAAAACGGGTCTATAAACGTCCGTTTGTTACGGATTTGGGAAAGATAAACATACACATAAAACGAAAAAGAAAAGCTGACCTTGCCGGCTGATCCCGCCCGCGCGGGCTCGTTTCCCGATCAACGCGCTCCCAGACAGGACGCACTGACGAGCATTTGCGGCTTTGCAGCCGTATTCACTCCGCTGCAGCACGGAGTCTTCAAGGAAAAAGCAAAAAAAAATCTCCTGACACTCAGCTACTCCCTTAAATGATGACTATATAAAAATTCAAGGAAAGAAAAAAAATCCAGCGGAGGCCAAAAAGCAATCCAGGCAGGGGTGACATGATCTCAGTGGTCAGTGTCGATGGTCACGAAGCTCAGTGTCACTTTCGGAGGCTGGCTTGAACTCAAGGTCCACCCAGCCGGTTTGAGGAGCGCATAAAGAGTTAGACGTTTTTCTTTTCAGTAGACCATAGTCGGCTTCATCATCTGAAAAAAATCTCAGCTTGACCCTGTGAGCTTTAATTATGTCCTGGGAAATTCCTACTTGAACAATGTGCTTTTCCAGTTTTATTGCTTACTGTCCACGCCTATATTGACTGACGCGGAGAATAAGCACCTCTGGATGGTAATTAATTCCATCTAGTTTAGAAATGGATGAAACACCTTCTGAGGTGTCTGTAAGACACCTGCAATAAGACTAGGTCTCAAATGAAAAGCTTTCAAGTGAGTAAAATTAGCTGCAAGTAGTAAAATTAGCTCCACAATGACTGGCATCATCAATGCTTTCAAATTTTATTAATTTCCATGGTGTCAAGGAAAAAACAGGCACCTCAAGAAAAGATTAAGATTCCCAATTTACCATTTACAGCTTTTAAGTCATTTGTTCACTGAATGCAGTCAGCAGAGTTCCCTTCACAAGATAAGGAAACCCTAGTGTATCTGTCTGATGCACTTACGTGTCTAAAAATGCCATGTTCAACTGCCTACGAGTAATTGGTCAAACTTGTCTTTTGCAGTGAATTAAGTCAAGTCAATTATCAGTCCTGTGAAAGAAACCCTGTCTTTGGCTCATAAAGGAACTTCACTGGTGTGAGCATTCTCACAGAAGATAGGCTGTGTTTCTTTTCAGAGAAGATAATACCATCAGAACAGTTAAAACCGTGGAGCTCATGGCATTTGTTTTGCTACAAGAAAAGTCTTCTTTTGAGATAAAAAATATTTTGTTTTCAGGATTGGGAAAAACATAGGTTGTTGTCAGAAATGGAATGGAGTACTAAGTAAAACTACAAACATTCAACTCTTTCACTCAGTTTTTTCACATTCATTTTTTTCCCTCTGTATGTTCTTCACACAGGCATAGAAAATTATAAGGACTTTGTGCTAGTTAGCCTAGAGTGTAGAAGAAAGAGAGAAATTGATATTGATTTTTCCACTTTTAAATCCCCAGAGAAATTTGTGGCATAAAGACTTCAGTAAACTTTGGATCTTGTTTTTTGTTGCATTTTGTCTAACATTAGATTTGTAGGTATTCACAAAAAGTCTTCTCTGACCAGTGCTGAGCCCAAGCATCCAGTCCTAAATAGGACCTTTGTTCATCACTGGACACCAAAATGTAGGAACAAATTCAACGTGTGGGAAAGTGCATCTCATCTATAGTCTGTCGTCTCCTTTTACCCCCCCCAAAAAAAAAAAAATTGAGATTCAGTTTAAGTTCAGATTCAGTTTAACACACCCTATTCACTTACAGGAAAACTATGAGGACTCCTTTAAGAAAAGACCAAATCTCTGCAGGAAGGAAAAATATCATTAAATATTTACATATAGATAAAAGAGTATCTTTTTTTTTTTTTTTGTCTGCAAAGACTTCTAAGATCATCAAGGCCAACCATTAACCCAGCACTGCTTAATCCCCCACTAAACTATGTCCCTAAACACCACTACTGCACGTCTTTGAAATGCTTCCAGGAATGGTGACTCAACCACATCTTTGGCCAACCTGTTCTAGTGATTGACAACCCTTCTGCTGAAGAAATTTTTTGTAATATCCAGCCTAAACTTCTCCTGATTTAACTTGAGTCTGTTTGCTCATGTCCTATCACTTATTATTTGGGAGATGAGACCAACTCCCACCTCGCTACAATCTCCTTTCAGGTAGTTGTAGAAAGCAATAAGGTCACCCCAAGCCTCCTTTTCTCCAGGGTAAACAACCCCAGCTCCCTCAGCCATTCCTTGTAAGACTTGTGCTCCAGACCCTTAACCAGCTTCAGTGCCCATCTCTGGACATGCTTTAGTACCTCAATGTCCTTCTTGTAGTGAGGGGCCCAAAACTAAACAAAGGATTCGAGGTGCAGCCTCACCAGGGCTGAGTACAGAGGGATGTTCATTTCCCTAGTCCTGCTCGCCCCACTGTTTCTGACACAAGCCAAGATAGTGTGGTAGTCCATTTTTTATCAAGAAATGAACTAAAAATATGAAAAAAGTATGATATTTTTATGGGAAACTCCAGACAGGCAGGCATGATCCAATGTGCTTCCCCCTGCAATTCCATTTGCCTTGATTCCCTTCCCTGGCAGTGAACTCAAAGTGCAGTTTGAGTTCTTCCTGGAAGCATCTCTGCCAGCAGAGATTTTCTTCACTGCATTGCAGTGCTAAGAGTCAGCACATCTTCAGAATATGGCTTGGAACCATTTGTTCCAATAGCCATGTGCTCCCTGTGGGCTGAATCAGCTTCTTTTGGATATGCCAGCAGACTGAGGTTGGAAACTGCCTACATATTCTGTGCAGGGACTTGCCTGTGATGAAGATGATGCTACATAAAAGAGGACCTTTGCAGAATTATAGTAGAGA
This sequence comes from Myiozetetes cayanensis, assembly GCF_022539395.1. Taxonomy (NCBI): domain Eukaryota; kingdom Metazoa; phylum Chordata; class Aves; order Passeriformes; family Tyrannidae; genus Myiozetetes; species Myiozetetes cayanensis. The sequence goes on along the minus strand of NW_026087411.1, from coordinate 71,530,483 downwards.
TCAATTTACATCACAGAGATCTACTTCAGCTACCTTCTTTCTCCCTATGTTACCATCAAAGCACATAAGACATTCACAGAAAACAACTGCTTTCCCTCAGCTCTTTAGGGGACTAGTCTTCATACATAGAATGGTTTTGGTTGAAGGGATCATAAAGATGATCTAGTGCCACCCCCACCCCAAGGGCAGGGACACCTGCCACTAGGCCAGGTTACTCAGAGCTCCATCCAGCCTGCTCTTGAACACCTCCAGGGATGGGGCTGGGCAACTTGTGCCAGTGCCTCACCACCCTCCCAGTCCAGAATTTCTTCCTAATATCTAATCTAAACCTGCCCTCTTTCTTCTTTAGGCCACTCCCTCTTGTCGAATCACTACATGCCCTTGTGAAAAGTCCCTCTCCAGCCTTCTGGCAAGCCCACTCCTGATACTGGAAGGTCACAGAAGGTCTCCCTGGAGCCCTCTCTTCTCCAAGCTGAATAGCCCCAACCCTCTGAGCCTGTCTTCACAGGAGAGGTGTTCCAGCCCTGTGATCCATTCAATGATCCCATAAGTGATCCAGTCTTATTGCTGGATATATGCTCTTAGGGACTGAGGAGATCAGATCAAGGCACTGCAGTGAGAAAACTGTGCATAATCCAGTGAAAACAATAATAAAGGACCTCTATATATCTCTGAGAATTCCACTGCTCATGAAGCTGCATGTCTGTCCTAGACACTAATTCATAAAGCTGTATCTTAGTATTTCTAACTATGTAAAATGCTACCACAGCAAAACTTACAGTAAGGTTTTTATCATTGGATAGATAGGCTTTATACATGTATACATGAATCCTTGTTTTTCCAGATGGTTTTTGGATTCCAAAATCTATCTTTAACCTTGTTTTCTCTAGCATTGAGGGTAAGAAAATGTAGCATTAAGCTGTTTCACTTTTATGTGTTATTTGGACTGGAAATCAATTATTTAATTTGCATATCTATCTTAAAAAATCAATGCAACCTCATTCTTTTTTGCCAACGGGGTTTATAAGACAATAATAATAATAATAATATGGATTATCTCTACATTTATTTCTACTACCAAATGAAATGTGAACCTGGCTGATTTCAGATTTGAGTTCTGAGTCTTATTTTTTGTGTTACAGGTGCCAAAGCAATGCTAATAGAGGCTGTAATAGTAATAATAATAAGAATAGTTCTTATTATTACTACTACAATAAGGAATATTAATAAGAAAACTGACAAAGATCTCTTATTTTTATGCCTTGTCTTATTTTTGAGTAATATTATCCTATGTAAAAAGATGCTGGTTTTATAATCACTTCATGGGATTTCTTAAAACCATTTTATTATCTTCTTTCAATGGACAAACTTAGTTCCCTAGATAACACTGAACACCATGCTCTAGAAAAGTACAAACTGTTTATACTTTGAATGGGTCTCTTTTCATTTTACTATAAAGAAATCTCATCAAGGAGGGAAAGGCCCTGAAAGCACTGCAGTTACTTTGATTCTGCCAACTGACAGGTAAGTAGCCGTGGGTTAGGACATTAGAGAAACTCCCCATCACTTTTTCTACTTTTATTTTATCTGCTTTGTTGAACTATCTTGACTTACATTTCTTTCCTGCTTTGCTATGTGAACTGTACTAAAACCTGGTTTCTCTTCATGAGATTATGGCAAAAGAGGTACAGATCTTTTTTTTTTATTTCTTTTAATTCTAAAAAGAATGTAACATAAGGTTTAAAATGTTATTGTCTATTTTTATGACCCACATGACATACACTGACTCTCAGTGTCTCTAAACTAAAGGACCATCAATTACAGTTTTGTGCAGCATCTATTTCTATTCTCTGTGGAGCAGTTAATGCTGCTTGACGCCTACCTACATTACCTTAAAGCTGAGTTGCTGAAATTACTCAAAAATAATGTGTCCAGGCTTGAAGATGTATTTTTAATCTTTCTCCTTGTCTAATTCATCCATACTCCTGTTCTGAAGCAACTCTTGCCAGTTCCATTATATTTCTGCTATATTTGTGCTACATTTCTCTCATGTTAATTTTTCAAAAGGAAGCTTTACTGTGTTTCAAAACAAATCCAGAGGGCTCAAGGATTAGAGTGAAGATACTTTGAACTATTTTTGCCGTCATAGCCCTTACGTTTGCATTGTCTTTACTGGAGCTTGAAAAGCTTACAGCTATGTCTTGTATTTAAAAAACATCGTCACTCTTCTTTTAGTAAAATCTGTCTTCTGCACAAAGCATTTTTAAGGGAAAAAATACCAAAGGGTGTGTAAGGCATAAACAGAAGCCTTTGTTCTGCTAATCATTGTGCTCATCTCAGTATTAGTCTAGGTGGAGTCAGGGAAGAACCAACCATTTAAACATATGCGTGGCCAGTAAAAAGTCTGTCCTGGTCTGTCTAATGTTGGTGATGCCATTCTTGCAAGATTCTTTCTGACTGTCATGTTTTGCCTACCACTTCTCTGGTTACTTGTGTTTGCAACTTTATTCTGCACAGCAACAGTTCTCTAAAGATGTTAGGGGTCTTTTTTTCTCCAGATCATGATGGCAATTTCTTTATATTCTATCATGTTTCTAGAATGTGCAAATTTACAATTCTGCAACAGTAATCATGACTTAAGGTCCTGTAAGTCACCAACCCTACACTCATGCAGCACAGTGAGGAAACGTGGAAGGTCAAAATGCTGAAATACTGTCTTACATCCTGAACAACAACCTGAACATGTTGAATGAACAGTGGAACCAGTTATTTTGTTGCATTTGCTGTAAATTTAGAGTTTGTGATATACTAAGATTTTCATTCTCTCTCCCCATTTCAGGTCCTCTGTAAAAATTGCATTCAGGCTGACACTATTTGCTTTCATTCTAAAACTGATTCTCTTTTGAAGGACAAGCAAAATCTATTAATTTGGTCCCAAGCAACTAATTTCCATCCTGGAAGTGTATTAAAATTAGGCTATTTTTAGTTGCTGGGAGACAAGGAAGCATTCTGTCACTTGGAAAACTTCAAAGGAAAGCAATTTCCTTTTTTTTCCTCAAGGAAATAAATAAGTGAATTAATTCTGCACATGAGAAAATACAGGGTTGTTCTATCCTTACTTGATAAAATAACTGGAGATATGTTTTCTACTGTTTCTCTGCTACTTGCTGCTGATGCTACACAGGTGGACTCCCCTTGATATCCCAGACCTTGTGTAAAGCATTGCTGCAGGAGTTGTTGATGCCTGTGAACAGCTAATCAAGTACTAATAGAAGACTGGAAAGTTTCAGATAAATGTCCAAATTACTTTTCAGCTTTGTATCAACACATTGCCAGTTGCAAATTGCTGTCTAAGAAAGAAAATTCCACTTCTAAATTCAGAAGAATGTGAATCCCTGAGATTAAAAGAATGATGTGGCAATTGCTATACTCTTTGGACTGGCAATAATAGTATTCTCTGAAACGGATCCTATTTTGTAGACATAGGAGGTGCATCTTGTACACTTGCACCACATTAAAATACATGATGAAACTTTGGGGAGCACAGCTGTGTGCCCAGTAACTGTCTTGATGCAAAAGGCGGGTGTCACTACACACGTTCTTGCTGAATGCTGTAACTTTTAACTCACAAAAACCAGAACATTACTAGAGAGATTTTCAAACTAGACTGCCTTGTTACTCTAACCAATGCCTTAAAGTTTGTTTAGTGTTCTAGGATAAGATTACTACCAGTTTTAAAAATATTTAAACTGTGACTGCAGTGGTAAAGTGCTTTTGTATGTTCAACACCATGAAGCTCCGGAGGAAAAGAGAAAAAAGAAAGGATAATTAAATTTTTATATCAGCATTAATTCTTTTCGCAGCTCCCTGTTGGGGTTACTGAATAATTTTCAGAATCATGTAGCTAATACACCCTCAGTAACATAAAGAGGATGTAACAATAGTTTTTTAAGAAAAGGGAGAAGTTCAGTCTTTCCTAAGAAACTCGAGCAGAAGGCGGCATACAAAAAGCAACCACAAGATGTCAGTATTAATGAATTACAGTAGATTACTCTGATTGGCTCTTTCCTGATAAGTAACTAGGTAGGGGGAAACTATTCATCATGTTGAAATATCTGTAGAGAAAGTAATCTAAGAATATTATTCCTGGTCATAAGCATATTCAGAATTATGAACGATCACATTCAAATACAGCTCCCGTGAATATTTGGTTTTGCTAGAAAAAAAGCTGAAGATTTAACCCTTCTGCTAGAGACTCAAAGGAAGGATATAGCAGGGATTTGTCACTCCACACTTGCCCTTTTCTCACACTATTTCTCTGAGCATCATCTGTCAGAGCTGGAATATCAGACTACATGGACTATGAGCTTTTTTCTGTAAAGCTATTTTTATTTTCCTGATATTCTTGACCATATTCTCCTGCTTGTAAGATAGTAAGAAAGTCCAGTTTCCATTTCCAGTCCAGATTTGGAGACATCCAAGTGACAGATATTGATCATTGTTCCTGGAACACTTTGCAGTCCATTTCCTCGTAGTTCACCATTTGAGACCTGACAAATGAGTTGTACTTGCCATTGCTTTTTTTTTTTTTTTTTTTTGAGGGAAGCTCCAGCACTGTTTTTGTGTTTCTTACCAGTTTGCTCACCAGGTTTACTATTAGCTACTGCCATCAAGACACAGCCTCCCATTCTTCTTTCTGCTAGTTGTTCATGCTGTGCTGCTTTGCTCTGCTCTGTTCTGCAGCAAAATGCTGACTGCTTCTGTGCCTCTGCTGAACCCTTAATTTCTGCAGTCCATATAGTCTTTCAGTTGTGCTTAAGAAGCTGAAGTGATACCCAGGATCTGCACGGAGACCTTGCCAAAATGGACAATTTCCCAGCAGGATCGTAGCCACACTCTGAAAAAGAAACAGACAAAACACCAAAAGATGCTTTGACCCAGATTTGCTTTTGGTTCTTTTGCTGTGAGATGCAATTGCAAGCTGCAGCATTTGCTTCCTTGACAATCACAGGTAGGTTACCCAAAACACAATTAAGACCCTTAGAAATCATCTTGTAGTTGAAATATCCCAAGGTACCACAACACTTACCAGGAAACTAAACCCTAAATCTTTGGTTCCTTCACTGGCTCACTGCAGACAGGCCATCTTACAGGGTTCTCACATAGGCTGTCAGCCACCCTTGCACCTCACACCTCCAGCCTTACAAACCGCTTAACTGAAGTTGACCGACTCTTGGCATTCAGCTATTAAGTGAAAGCACTTTTAATAAAGTTACTTTGTTAAAATTTAATTCACCTTCTGTGTCTTCAGGTTTCATAATGCACTGTTTGATGGTTGCCAGTCTCCCTTGGGGCATTTGCTTCTGCTATCTGAAGAGAGCAGGGAGTAGGCATCCTAATATGCAGATTAAAGGTGCTGTTGGGCTTGACTCTGGTCTTTCCAGTGATAAGAAGAGGACAGAGAGAAGAGACAGCACCCTGCAACTGCCTAATACTAATCCCAAACCAAGGACACACAAAATACGCCCGTACAGGGCAAGAAGGAGATAATGCACTCATGTGGAATCTCCAGTAGCCTGAATCTGCATCCCGTGGCTGAAAGTCACCTGCCATCTGGGACAAGCGTGGTTGCACATGTAAATTATTTGTGTACCCTGCTGAAAGATGACTCATGTTCTGCTGAGATATGTTCTGCACTTTATAAAATAAATGTGTTATGGTAGGATGTTTCAAAATTTAGGAGGGAAAATGTTTGGGGATGTTAAAGTTTTTTCCTGATACATCATTTATTATACCAGTATCCTTTACTTACAATAATCCTTTGCAGATATTAAAAGTAAAAAGGTAAAGGATGAAAATCTATTATTTCTTGTTTGTCTCAACTTCTATCTTGTAATTTACCTGGAATCTGTCTGGGGTTTTGGTACATAATCAATTCATTCCAATGTACTTTCTGCTCTGGAAAGCAACTAGACATATTGGCCACTACCACAGTCATGAGGGATATAGAATCATAGACTCAGGAGTTAAGGTACATTGATTTAGTATTCATCAATTATTTTATAATGAGTACCACTGGAGCAATGCAAAATGTCAGCAAGACAATGAAATACCAGAACTTATCTAAAAATTTATCTGACATAGATACTTTCTGCAGAAAGTCCAATGCTCCAACTTTAAAAAAAAAAATCAAATTTTCAGGCTAGTGAGTTAATTACATTTATATTTTTCAACATTCATAAGCACAGTCTATTAGAATTTGCCATTTAAAGAGCTTATTCATGTCACAAAATCAAGTAGTGTAGCACCCCAGCTCTTACACTAGAACCTTCTGAAACACTTGGTTTCATGGGTATCTTTACGTTAGTCAGTACAATCCGAGCTCAAGTTTCATTGAAGACAGCTAATAGAGTTACTGTATTGCATTAAAAGAGTTTTCTTTCCTTGCCTGATGCTTAATCAGCTTCTTAAATGTTATTCACTTGCTCACCTGTTCTCAGTATGTGATTTTCTAGTTTTACTAATTTAAGGCAAAGTTACAGATCAATGTTTCTTTCAACATCAGTTTTAACCATTGACAGCAACCATGATAGATGATGTATACCTTTCCCCATGGCAAGACACTAATTCACAATGCATTTCCTGCCCTGCATTCCTAAGATTACCCATCACATTCCTTATCTTCCCATCCTGCCACTTTTATTTTAAAAACTTGCTCACCAATAACCTCTACCCTCATCCTTCTACTCTGCATCAGCTTCCAGTATCTCTTGAGTCCTTCCAAACACACTTTTAGAGGCAGAAAACAAACAACCCACACCTGATGAGCTATGCAGTGTTACCAGTTTTCCTCCCTGCACCAGTGTGTTTCCCAGAGAGCAGGGTGTGGTTTAGCAGTGTGCCTAAAGAGCTAGCCAGGTAAATGGGGATGTTGTGTACTTTAGGATAAGGTTTCTTTTTAACTGGAAGGATTCTGGGTGTTATCCCAGTTTTAGCTTCCAAAAGAAACCATAAAAAAGTTGGTTTTCCAGATTTATTTTTTTGTGTGTTTTCCTGTACTGCATGAAACCCATACGTGGATTTTGAAATTTTCAGGCCTCTCAACATCTTCATCGGTCGCTTTTTTTTCCCCTGAATTTGGACACAGGGCTCCTGTGCAGCAAGGGACCTGGTGAGGGGCAAAACTGTAGCTCAGGAGTCTGTTTTACAGCATATACTTCTGGATGCTCCTCAGCTCCTCCTCCTTGTCCTTCCTCCCTGCTCCATGTAGCTGAATGGTTGGGTTTTCAGCTGCACCTGGCCTGTGGGATTCTGGAGCCATTAAACACATGCAGGTTAGTTTGGGGATACAACCTGTGGGTAACTGTTTGTTTGATACCATGTCTTGGGAACATGGGCCAGGGAATAGTTGAACAAGCACCAATTTTCAAGGTTGATTTGACGTATCTAGATTTGGGAGGAAAGGTCATTCCTGCTCTGTTCCTCTCAAAACACCTGACAAACCTTGAGCATTAGAACATAACTATATAATAATAATAAATGGTAACATTATTATTTTTTATTTTTATAGTATTTTTTCTTTTTTAAAATAGCTATTATTCTTCAGAGAAGTTTGTTGTTGGGTTGTGCCTGTTGCCAAATATTCAGCTCTATGAGTGAAAGCAACTTCGTAAATGAAGAGTTAATCATCTAAAGCGTATATATGGTTGGGAAAAATAACTGCATAGAATACTTAGTCTTGTCACACTTGCTTATGTCATCATCTCAATAACTTCCTCAGAGCAAGGAGAGGGTGTGAATCCTGGGAAGAAAGGAAGGGATGTGCAGGACAAGAAGCAGAATTGTTTACATCACTCTGAGTTATTATTTTAGGCTCTTTCTCATTTTCCTCTCTGAGCTCTTTGGGTCCATCTAAGGGAAATCAGTGAGATGAATGGTCTGTTTCATACGCTTTGGACAAACCCTCCCTATTTATAGCTCAGCTTTTCTGAAGACAACATAGGTATAAAAAGATTAACTCGTGAAAAATGAAGCCATGATAAAAACAGCTATCGTGAAGCACCAGAAAACGCAGCCATAGCCGAAGAGTGGCACACAGCCACTGACCATTCGGCAAAGTTTTCTCGTACATTGGTTATTTGTAACTTGAGTTACAGAAGCAAGGAAAAGTGACACTCTCCAGTGAGCTGCTGTCTGTAATATACATGGGGTGCCAGAGAAGGCACCTGACAGCACAGAGCAAGGGCATGGTACGCCCATGGTGGTAGGTGGCCCTGTGGGACAAACAGGCAGAGATGCACAGGAAACAGCAGAAGGCTACAGGGAGATAAGTACTACAGAAGAATTTAATTTATTGCCTACCACTGTCTTTCAGGGACTGGAAAGAGTTTCCCATGAACAAAACACTACCAGCAGAGCCCCATTCTCAGGCCACACATCCTGTCTGAATTGCAAGGCTACATGGAGCACCAGGACCTTGCTCTGCAAAGCTCACCCACAGGTACAAAGCAGAAACCTAGAGTTTTAAAACTTTCATGTTCACATGGAAGAAGGTTTAGGGCGTGAGGTCAGGAGACTTCTGAGCTGTCACATAAAAAATGCTAAGGCAGCCTAGCACCCACAGACTATGTTTGGCTTTTGTTTCCCTTGGCAAGTTTCACAGCTGACACAATTTAAATTAGAGTGTGCTAGAATAAGACATGCCAGATCTCACATTAACAATATACTGTATTATCTACACAAAAATATATAGAATATGACAGACCTATGACAGAGTGCTGGGATGTTTCCAGTTCTTGCAATGACCTAGTTTTTGACTATTCATAAAAACAGACAATAGCTATTTTAATCAGAAACTTTGATTTTCATATTGCACCTAAATAATTAATCAAGGACCAACAATTATCATCTAAACATACTAATCTACAAAGTTACATGCAGCTATATTTATATGAGAGAAATATTATTTTTTTGGTCTCTGTCCTTAAAAGCAATCTCCTTGATAAAACTGAAATGGATATTGAATAATATTTTTGGTCAGTTTTCCATTTATAGCAAGGGCATCAGATTCCTTGTGAATCCAGCCATAAAGGAATTAATATTGATCTATTTACTTACAAATTATGCCCTTACATAAATATTTACATAGAGCTTTGAAGAGGTATCTATCCCCATGCAAGACCAGATTTGTATATGAGTATGTATGTTAAAAATTCTTTAACATTTTATTAAGCAAAGCTGATCTCTGGTTATGCTAACTCTGCAGAACTTGTGTCCTCCAAAGGTTTAATGTCTGTATCTAATCCTGATTATTCCTAATCTTAAATCAGAGAAAATCCTCTGCTCCCCTCTGCAACACCTGATCTTGATTCCTGGATTACCTTATAAATACTTAATTGTTTATTAACATGAATCATCTCCTTTTTCAAATATATATTTTATATAAATAGGACCTGGGTTTCACTTTCTTACTCCTAAGCATTGCTCTCTTATGCTATGATGTCTCCTGATTATTCTAGGTGTACTGTAGAAGAAAAGAGCTGGACTCATCTAATTTCTGAACATTTTTCTTCCACTCCAAATATAGAGCAAAAACACATGGAGGCAACGTCAGAGATTTGAGAGGACTTGCACCCACTGAGCACGTACACCTCAGTGCTGATCTTACTCGCCCCTGAGCTTCTTTCTGTACAAGTAAATCTGTGCCTAGGACTGTTGCTGGGCATTGGAACTGAAGTGTCTGTATTGCTAAATTGTTGAAGGAGTCTTTGGAAAAGTTTTGCACAGGCACACGTCTCCCAAGCAATTCCCAGTCATAGCTAAGGAACTGTCCAAAACCAGGAACCATTGCCAAGAGGGCGTGCATATGGCCACCCTCATTTAGAAACAAGGGCCAATACTGGCTGTTGTGTCAGCCCCAGAGAACTAGTTTGTTAATTAATTGACTAGTAAGCCCATCTTTTCATGGATTAAATGGGAGTTCATTTTATTTTGAAGAGCTGATGATGGCTCAAAACAGATGTTCCATGCTAGTTATGGTAGAAGGAATGCCAAGCCTCCCACAAGGTGTGGAGGCACCACTATGATATTCACATGGCAGAATGATCCTTTTTCCGAGGTAAATCAATGGAGAAGAAAGAACAAACAGAAAATGTCATTGTACTGAACTTGTGGGCAGTTCTGCCTCCTCACCCAGCTCAGAAAGAGTAAAAAAGTACATCAGGGATAGCTGAAGTTATGAAACTGCTCCCATCTGAGAAGTTTCTAAATACTCAGAGACAGAGCTGGGGGTTAGGAGGAAGGTATAAGAGATCTCTAATATCCCCTGGTGGTCTAGTGGTTAAGGGCGCGGCGCTGTCACCACCGAGACCCGGGTTCGATTCCCGGTCAGGGCCACTCCCGGGCAGGTGGAGCTCGTTAACCCTTAAAAAGGCAACCCATCTACGTCCTAAGGACCTCGCTGCCACCGTCCAAGCTCGCTTGGCCCCGGCAGATGAACCTTAGGATTAAAGGGTGGGCTCAGTTCCGCGCACACTGTGTCTCACCTAAAAAATCCAATGCGCAGGCTGGAAGGTGTAAAGACCTTCCCCGGATCTTCACTCGCGATGACTGGCCATTATAAGAGATCTCTGTAAAGTCAGGAATAGCACAGAAAAGGTGCACACCAAGTGATTATGGAGCATCAAATGAAAATCCAGGCAGCATTCTGAATATGAACAAAAGGAAGGATCATTTCAGACAGCATATAGGAAATTGGAACTCATTGCCACAGGACATTGTGGTAGCCCAAAGTAAAGATGGGTTCAAAGAGCAGCTAGAGAAGTTCCAAGAAAAAAAAAGTTCATTAAAGACTCTTAAACACAAAGTCCTGGGTACAACTCTGTCTCTAAAATACCAGTGAACAAGACCAGGAGAATATTCTAAGCATTACTATATGTTTTACATTAGTGAATAATGCTGATCATTGCTTGAGATTGGAATACTGGGCTTTACATTTAAATTTAAATTTTTTATGCAATTACAGATTATACTGAAATACTATTTACATATTTGTCCCATGACTCAAACATTTGCTCCTTAAACATGACTAATTAAAAAGGTATGTGTCCACTCTATAATGTAATCATCCTAGTTAAATAATGTTCATTAACTAGAGCTTAAGCAGTAATGAAAACTCAAATTGGCCTTATCCAAAAAAAATCTTTGGTTTGGATCTTTGTCTTATTTAAAGTGAAATAACTTTGAGGAAGAATGGTAGCACTTCATGAGATACTGGTCTGCCAGATATCCAAGATGTGCAATTGAATACATGCTACAGATAGAACAGAGTAAAGTTTCCACACCTGTTGTTAAAGGGATGTATTATCATTACTGTAGCTCAGAGCTGGATTAACTTTGGATATACAAAAATAGCTTCAGCATCTGTGCAAGGTGAGTTTTGACTTTAGAGATTAGTGTCTCACAGGAAGAAGAGATACTCTAACAAAGTCTCTACTCACAACCACATCTCAGGAATTAATAAAGTCAGGCCAGCTAAGATCATGATTCACTTCAGTAACAACATTGAAAAATCTTGACATTATGTAGCTCTGGACATAATTTAGCTCTGCTAAATGAGACTCTTAATAAGTGAATAACAGAAGAATGGTCATCAATATAGCAAGTTCTGGGAACACAGAGTCACACAAAGTTAATTTAATAGCTTGGCAGCTCTTTAAGCTGAGCTGTGAGAAAAAAATTTTCCTTGTTTCTTTACATCTGTTCATCATTGGATTTTTTTCATATTTTTCCTTCCTTCCTTCCTTCAAACCCTGGCAGAGCATATAGGTTTCTTAGCCTGACAAGAAAAACACTACACTATGTTAATCTTTGTATGGCAACGGACTAGTTTTTAACTTAACCTCCTGAGAATGTGGCCAATGAGCTTGTGCAAATCTGTAGTTTTTAGTATTTTCCCCTCTGTAGGATGAAAATTTAAAGTAATACTTCTGGGATACTGTATCACGATGTGTGTTAGTGGGACATACCTTGGTGGAAAAAGTAATCTTATTAAAGGGGAAAAGAGCATCTTAAATGTAGTCCTATGAAATTTTGGGTTCCAAAAATGGCAGTAAACCTGTCCTTAGTAATGCTAGAATTAGTCCTGCAGTTTATTCCATCCTTGAGCTCATTTGCATATTAATACCTAAAAGAATCGTATTAGAAAAATATGTATGTTCCAAGTTATGTGCCCACTGGTGCTGAGGGAAGTGCAATTTACCATCAGTAAGGTGAAAATGCTGGCTAATTCAGAGATCAGGGGAAAACAGTGCAACTGGCATCACTGCCTGAGAGAAGCAGTAACACAAGGGCAGCAAGACGAGCACTGTCTTGCAAACGTTTGTAAACCTCCCAAGCATATTGCCTTGACATTCTAAAGGCATTAAGTTTCAATTCCCTTGCATCTCCCTCAAGCACATGCTATTTTCTCCTCCCTTTGTGGTCCATGATGTGTAAATCAGTAGCCATTGATAGGTGCTGGTGTGCACATTTGCTGGTGGTGAGCTCAACAGCACAACTGAATCATCTCAAACATGAGGTCAGGGAAGACCTGTCTGTGAATAGTTCTTCACATCCTTTTTGTGCCTCAATGACCAAAGTAAGAAGCCTTCTAAGTGGTGTCTTGTGGATACATGAGTTTCTTGGAGGCATATTGAGGTGAGACACAATTCAGCTGAGGAAGAAAACTCATCCTATGCTTGGTGTGTAAGTTACATGTTTTTCAACACTTTCCCATATAAGTCCAGCTAATTGACAGGTTTAAGTGCAGAGATAATAATACAGGTAATTTTTTTTTCCTGGCTGATTTTTTTTTAACTTACTTTTCAGCCAGGTCCATTAATGGAAGTTTCACTGACCAACTGCACAAGCATAAATTCTGGTGTAATGCAGGGAAAGATGTAAGCAGAAAACTCAGGAGCTTTGCTAGTGGGAATTTGAAAGTGACCTTCCGCACCAAATGAAAAAAAAAAATCAGTAAATTTCACCACATCTCCAACCTTCTCTTCTAAAGTTCAAAAAAATTTTGAGGATGGGTTTCTGGTTTGTTTTTTATGAAGGAGAGCTGATGACCAGTTTCAAGAGTATGCAAAAACCTGACACTACAGAAAGGACAATAAAATAATTTCACATTTATGAAATAGATTACTGGTCACAAAGTCCATTTCTGTTAAAAATATCAATTTGGTAGTTGGGAAACCTGTATGGATAAGTAAAACAGTTATTAGGCAACAGCTGAACAAAAAATTCTTTAACGCTCCCTTTGAAGAAAAAAATAATTGAAGTTCACATTGATCAGTGTCATAAATGATGGAAAGTTGCCTTTAGAGAGAAGGACTGGTGGAATTTTGTACTCCTAATCGTTCTCTTCTCTAGAAGTTTGCTCTATCTCTGTCTTTCTTTGACTGAGAAAGTTTTGCCTCCAGCCCTTCCTTTCTTCAGTCAGAGCTCCAAATTGTCCAAAAGGAGTGCAGCTGTAGTGGTACTTCAAAGGTCAGGACATAATCTGCATTGTAGGTCACATTTGACACATGAGTTGGTTCAGAAGTCAGCAGAACAATGGTAGTCCATGAAAGTTTGCATCTAACTACTCTGTTGTCTTTCATACACATAGTAAATGTGTATGTCCCAACTTTCATTTATTTCGTGCTCTGTTGTGTTTTTGTTAGAGGTTCAAAAAGGACAGAAAAGTTAGTCTGCTGCTAGATCCCTCATGGATAGGTAGAGTTTTTTTGACAAAAAATAATTAATTAGCAGCCTCTAGGTAGTTTGTGCATCACTTACATGGTTTTTCAAAGAACAGACTTATCTGGTTAGTACCAGTGAAATTGATAGAAAGTGTGCCCAACTTCACTGAACACAAAATGTAAGAAGGAAATGGATCGAAGATTATTTAGTTTCTTCAAAGTATATTGAAAGAAGGCTCTTCACTTGCCCTGCTAAGTCCTGGGGTAGCCATACTGGAAGGCAGAGAGAATAGCACCATTGTTCAATGGAGTCTCTGGACAGAAGGGACAATGAGCTTTACACAAAATTTGGAGGATGTCAGAAATGCCTTGGAATGGGGGAGAAAGGGGTAATGAGAGAGAAGCTTCATTTCCAAGATTTTGATTTGCTCCCAGTCTACTTTCTTCTGTGTCAACAGGGATTCAGCAGGAGCATTCATGCAGGAGAGAGCAGGTGACAGGACAGCCAGCTCTGGGAGGGGGCAGTGCTGTCACATCCCTGACCACCATTCCATATACCACTCCTCACTGAACTCAATTTGTGGTGATGAAGTCATTTGTTAGTAAGATGTCAGTTCTTGTCTCCAGTCAGGCTCTACATTGCCTATTTGTTAAAATAATTAAAATAAAACCAAACCACCAAACATTGTGATTCTTCCTGTGCTGTTCCTTGCATTTATTGAGAGTTCTTAACTGCCAGGCTATTTCATTTTCCTTTTTCAGATAGATCCTTTATATTTATTCCATAATGCCTGCAGAAAATATGATAACAGATTACTGGTATGCTGTAATCACTGTTAACTCACTGATTCCTGATACATTCCTATCAATCTTCATTCTTATTTTGAATTGGAAATTTTTTACTGAAGATACTTTTCCCCTCTCTCTATTTACATGAACCCTTATACAAATATATGACACGTAGGAAAAAGGGCAAGCAAGAAAAAGAATCCACCCCACATAATCTAATTCACCTATTCTCTGCCTGCTCTAGGTCCCTTTCAATCAACAAAAGTTGTAGAAGACTCGCATGGCTACAGTTCAGCTTTCACAAGCGGAGCCTGAAGGGTGAATCAGTGCAGTAGGATGCAGGTTCAGTTGAAATGCTCTTCTATTTTTAACAGACTCTTTTTTTTCTGACCATAGAGATAATGAAGAGATAATGCCTTATCTCCTCCTTTCCTTACTTTTGCTATTTGCCCCTTCATAGTTACTGACTGGTTATTTAAACAAAAGAAAAGAAAAAGAAATCCTTTTTTCTTCAGACTTCCAGCTGTGTTAGCATATCTGTTTATTTACACATTCCCAGGTCTGGTGAAGCACAATAGGATGGCTCTAAAGAGCTGAATGAGACTTGTCTCCCCTTATTAAGTGTCAGTTTATGGTTGAATGGCAGAGGAATTTATAAGCAAAGTTAGATACCCAGACCCAGGAAGGGTTATAACAAAGGGTAGGGAGTGTTCTATATATCTATATCTATCTCTATCATCTATCTATATCATCTATATCTGGCTATAGCTATATCATCTATATCTATCTATATATCTATTAAGGAGTTAGAGAAAACTCCTTGTTGTAACTTGGTTTCCATTTAATTTTCCTCTGAGGGTTCTACTATTAACTGTTAAGTAGTACATACAGCATGTCACCAAGCTAAAGTGTGTGAATTCCTGTATTTGTCACTTACACTAAGAAAATGGCATGGTGAGGGAGATGGACCTCTAGCCTTTCTGACTCTTCCTCAGATTGGCAGTTATTTTTTTAGAAAGGCAGTGAGAGTTGTGGTGAACAAACTTTGTGAGAAATTCTTTTCTCTAAAGTCTTTGATTAAGAGATGTTTTTATTCCTGTTCTGTAAAAAGAGAAAATGATGGAAACCTATTCCCATCAGGGAGAGAATTTTTAACAGGCAGAACAGATTCCCCAAATTTCACTGTACAATTTATTCTTAATTTCCGTATCCCTAGAGTGAGGTTAATGTTTTTGTAAGTACCAAAAGCAACTCACTTTAGGAAGGATGCTAAGTGACAAGTAGCACTGTTACATAGTATAGTATGTACAATTAGGAGAACACTGATTTTATCCAATTATCATATTAGAGCAGTAGCCAACGAATAGAAAAGAACTTCTTACACCATCAAAAAATTGTTCAGTCATTCAAAGACGCTTGAAACACTCCAAATGAATGCTTATTTGTGATGAACTTAGGGCACTGAATTTACTTACTCTAGTAAGTAAACGTATATGTATCTATTACATTTCACCTAATCTATATCTTTGGGACACCTTCCTTTTGTAAAATTGACATTTTTCTTAAAACTGGTTGAATATTTAGGCTAATTTACTTGATGTAGGATATTTATTTCTTGCAATTACAGTGGTGTTCACTTGTGTTTGATACATTTGTGTTTAATGCATTGTAAATGTTACAATTCTTTTAAAGTTATATCATACTTTTGGGGGGTTTACCTCAAATCAGATCATAATCTCATCTGTCTCTACATCTGTATCCCTAGAGAGAACCTCAAATAGCTACAATGTGATGACTTAGTGAATTAGTGGTGAAGAAGTTACAACAAAATACGTAAACATGTGTCAACATATTTTTTTTAACTGAAAGGTGATGAAAGCTGCAGAAAAGTGTGCTCATTTTATCAGGTCAGATCTGTGATTCCCCTTGACTTAATTCAAAGCTGAACACCTCCTTAAATGTAAAATTCTACACATGATGTGCTCAGATGTTTTCTCGGAGCAGCATTCAAGGATGATGTTTTATTTAGTCAGATCTCTATGATCTATACTAAATCTTTAAAACTCTAGTTGTTATGGCTTTGCTAATGACCTAATTAACCTCTATATTTATATAATCAAGTTTAATTTACTTAACTTCTTAAGGTTTTACTTTATAGGAAAAGAAGTCTAATGAATAGGCTACTAAGCTAAAAACTAAAGCGTTTTTTAGCTCAAGCATATAGCTGTCAGCAATAACAGGAAAATTTTTTTAGTCTATGTTGCCTATTTGTAAAATCAGAAGAATACTTCTCTTTCTTTTGTGGCTGTCATAAGAAATAAAATTCATTAATGGCTATGAGGCATTCAGATACCAGGATGAGAAACATATGGATGCACACACAGGAGTAAATCCAACAGTGACAGAAGATGGGTCTGAACATAGGAGCTTACTCATCTGCATGAACGCTGAACCAGTTAGTTCTTTTCTCAGCAATTTAAGGCACAGCTCACAAGTTAGAAAGAGGGGAGTATCATTTCCAATTATGAGGTTATACCTCGTCACTATTTGAAATACAGAGAGTTTAATAATACAGACCTTGGTTTGGCTACCTGAAGTCAAATGGACAAGAGGCAGAGAAAGACGTGAAGCCTGTTAGTCCTGAGATGCACTGTTTTCTCTGTGCCAGTAGGACTTAGTAGATGAGTATATTTCCCAGTGATAAAACCAGATTTGCATACCACAGTATATGGTGCATCACTGTTTTATGTGAGCAGACTTGAGGAAGGAAACAGTTTCCACTCCATGATAATCATTTTTTGGAAAGCTCTCTGCTCTGCACTGTGCAGATGAACAGAAAACAAAGGATTTTCCAATTTTCCTTTATTTTTCAACTGAAAGATAAAGAACAAGATGCCATACTGGCTGCCTCTGCTCTCAAAAATGTGTTTGAGAGACCCACTTAAAACCATTGTTTGAATTCAGCAGGCAAATTATATCTTAGTTTATCAGCTCCTGCTAGCACAGCACACTTTAATTGCACTCACTCTATATCATATTCCGTTATAAGAAACTCTGCTTGGACAGAATGGAGTTACCCAAGTTCTTGGCCAGATGAGTTCTTATCCTAGGTTAAGAACTAAAGTTTTTTCAATTTTCTTAATTTTGCCATGGCCTTACCTGAACGCTGATCTTGCAAGCTGTTCCATCCAAGTGAGCCCATGCAGCTATATACAGCTCCATCTGAGCTGCAGATAGCTGCCCCCATGCCAGAGTTTGGGTTTATGTTTAATTTTCAATGTTAAAAGATTTGTACTGTTTATGCTGGTTCTGACTATGTTTGTGCCTAACTCCACTTTCTAGGTTGCAATTCACTTTTTGCTTATGCATTATTTCCAGAGCTAAAAACCTGCCTGTAATAGAGCTTCCCTTGACAAAATACTCTATTTCTGAGTCAAGCTTCTTCCCTCCCAGCTCTGTGCTTATGCTTTGGTTTTGTTTCTGTGAAAGCGCCTAGAGGCACCTGGAAGAAAGGCACCATCTGAGTTAAGTAATAATCTTGTCATTATTAAACTCTTTCATTGATGATTATATATTTCTGGTTTTGTAACATATGTTCTCCTGCTGTCCATCCTCTGCAGGGCTCCTTTATTTAGTGTTTATTACACCCCATGTTTATTACAGAACAGTCTTGTTTCTAATACATTGCCTTGCTGGATATTTCCACCTTGATACATTTCCTTCTTTCCCTCTATTTGTTAACGTTTTCCTTTTCTTTCTCTTTAATGTTAAATTAATGTGTGAACCTTTTCAGAGACAAAAAATTTCTTTTAATACCTTGTCTTTTACTTAGGTGAGCATTTTTTACTATAACTACTGTGATATCTTTTACACAGCTTGCCTCACTTCACAGATCAGAGAGTAGCTGAAAAAGGATCACCCAATCCTCCACTGCTCAAAATAATGTCACCTACAGTAGGGTGTTCAGGGTTGAGTCCAGTCAGAGTTTGATGATCTTTAAGGACAGAGACTCCCCAACCTCTCTGGGCAACCTCTGTGAGCATTCGATCATCTTCAAAGTGTGTGTAAATGGAATTTCCACTATTTCCGCTTGTGCCCATTGCTTCCTGTGCTTTTGCTGAGCACCACTGAGAAGAGTGTGGCTCTGTCTTGTCTCCTCCCCATGTTTATTATACTCCTTGATCAGACTCCCTCTGAGCCTTCTCTTCTTCAGGCTAAACAGTTCCAGCTCTCTCAGCCTCTTCTTATATAGCAGATACTCTAATCCCTTAATCATCTACATAGCCCATAGCCCATTGCTGAACTCACTTCAGCATGTCTCTCTTGTACTGGAAACCCCAGAACTGGATCCATTACTTCAGAACCTCTTCCCAGTGCAGCTTAAGATACTGTTGCCCCTCTTTGTCACAAGGGCATATTGACTCATGTTCAGTTTGGTGTCCACCAGGGCTCTCATCTCATTCACTGCCAAGGTGGTTTCCAGCTAGGCAGCCCCCAGCATGTGCTGGTGCATGGAATTGTTCCTTCCCAGGTGCAGAACATGTCGCTTCTCTTTGTTCAACTTAGAGTATGCCTCTCAGCTCATTGCTCCAACCCATCCGGGTCCCACTGAATGGCAATGTAACTATCTGATCTATAAATCACTTCTCATAGTTCTGCGCTTGAGCAAAGAAAATGCTGTTATAACATCTTCTCCTCCGAAATTAGTCTTTACGAAGCCTCTCATTTCTCTCAGACACTTTTTAGTCTTTGTGCAGGCTCTTTCTGGGGTTTGTCTCATAGAAAGTATAGAGGAACCCAGGTCTCTCCCTGCAAAAACCCACATCAAAGCTACCATGACTTTTAAGGAGAAAAGGGATAGATATTTGTGTTTGTTTTTTGGTTTTTTTTTTCTCTTTATGTCACTCCCTTCTTTTAGAATTCATCTCAAGTTTACAACTCCCATCAATCCTGGGATACAATCCTAGAATAATTTGGTCTTCAAACAAGATTGTTGCAAGCTACATATCTGCCTTCAAGGGTCTTTCATTGCCCAGGGGAGCTAAATGATGGAAGAAAACTCTCCTTTCAAAAGTAAAACTGAATCTTTAATAAAGTCCTGCATGTTCAAAGGAACTTGGCAGAGGCCAAGATTTTGGAAGAGGTATTTGCGGTGTTTTTTAGGTTTTTCTGGAAACAACTGATGTTTGAAGAGAAGCTGGGAAAGGCAATATCCTTAACTTCTATATATGGCAGGTTCTGAAGCAGTGAAGAATATCAGCATGTTTGAAAGGGTAAGAAGAACACTGCAAGCTGCTAAATCAGGTCACATATTTGAAACATGCAGTTAGACCAGGTGATTGTCACCTGGGAAAAGCATATATTTCTAAAAGGTACTTGTCAGCTGTGACTATTTGCTGTGAAATTATAGTCCCGTATACCTATACAATCAGTTGAGCATGTCCAGCAAAGGGTCACAAAGGTAATTAGGGGATTGCAGCACCTACCATACAGGGAGAGGCTGAGAGCTGGGATTGTTTAGCTTGGAGAAGGCCTTTCCCAGTGGTATTCAGTGACAGGACAAGAAGCAACAAGCACAGATTGAAATATAGCAAATTACGTTTGGACATAAAAATTATCTAACTGTGAGGGTGGTTAAATGCTGACACAGATTGCCTGGTGAGTTTGTGGAGTTTTCGTTCTTGGAGAAATCAAAACCTGACTGGACATAGCCCTCAGCACCCTGCTGTAAGTGACCCTGCTTTGAACAGAGGAGCTGAATTAGGCGATCTCCAGAGGTCACTTCCAAACTCAACCATTCTGTAAACTTGTTTGGGGACTGTCTTGTTGAATGAGAACTGAAGAACAGTTTTAAGGTATCCTAAAGACCTCTTTAAGCTACTCAGCTACACTGTCTTACTTCCCAGGGAAACTGAGTAGCAGCTGCACCATGACAGAATGAAGTAACAGATTTTTGAAACTCTCACCCAAGTCTTTGTCTCATCATGCCATTGCCACAGCTTAGAGTCTGCTATGTCCACAGCAGCCTTCAACACAGAAAGTCAGGGACTAAATAGGTCTTGACAGGTGGGGTTGTTTTTGCCCTCTTCCCACCCAACTCACTCTCATTCACTTGCACAGTGAACCACAGATTATCTAGCAGAAAAAACCCTCATTTCTCTGTAAAAAGTATCTAGCTAAAAAAAATGTACTTCAGCCATGCCCATTCCCCAGGCCAGTTCCCAGTGAGGGAAGGCACCATTTGTCCCAGAACTGGCTTGAGGGAGAATACTTTTTTCAGTGGTCCTTCCAGCTCACTGAATGGCTCAAATTTTGATAAATGAGAAGCTGTCCCTAAAAAAAGAGACCAGATATGGGAGAAAACCAAACACCTACATCTGAGAAAGGCATCATGTAATCTAGACTACACCCTCTTCCAAACTGTACTCTTGCTTGTGAAAACAGATTCTCTAGGTCAGGACCAAGAGAGGTTGGTCTCTTGCAAGAACCCGTCTACTTCCCATGTTGCAACTATTGCATAACTGATTCTTAATTTCAGAGGACTGTCAACTTATAGTCGTTTATTGGTGTAATCCTTGATTATGCAGGGGAAAAAAACAAAGCAAGTACAAACCATGTGTATATCAGCAAGTATCTTCTGCTTTTTCCAAGAATGTCTTACCCACAACTTGCCTTGCATGTCATCACTGTTCAAGTCTCAAGAGAGTTCAGTTTTCATCTCTCTCATGACTGCTTTATCCCTTCGCTTCTTTCCAGGCTTGTTTGTTAGCTTTTCCTCTTTCTTCTGAAGAAAGCAAGCTTGATAGGTTTTTGTTAATGATCATGCCCTCTACACTAACTATAACACATGTATAATTAACGATGGAAGCAAAAGGTTAAGTAAACGAAAGGTCATGACAATTGAGGCTGATTTCATTAGACAGCATGGGTATGTTATTGTTCCCAATGCAGAAATCTAGGTTTAAAGGAAGATAATGCATTCATTAAACTGGGCCACAGGAAATGATCATTCTTCCATTTCTGTTGAGTCACCTGCAACTATTACCTTAATTAGGGTCACAAGCAGCCACTGCTAACAAATAGCCTGAAAATTACATAAGAATGTGCTTTCATTGAAATGATTCAGGAACATTTTGATTCTTACACACTTACTCATTGGGTAAAATTTCCCAGTATGAATAATCAATCTTATGTGTAAGGGCGGAAAAGTTTCTCCACTTATTTGTGTCACTTCCATTTTCATCTCTTGGTAATAAGAGAGGAACAGGACACCCAGGTCCATGTGTTTTGCTAAATTGAAATAGAGCTAGGATTAGGAAGGGATACTTTACCACATGAAAACTGAAGCGCGGTGCTTGAAGAAACACACAAACAAGGTAGCTTTCATCTCCCTAGATTAAGAATATGTTGCTGAAGTACAGATAAACTGCTTTTGGGAAAGGACAGCGTTTAAAGCTAGAAGTTACAGACTTGGCTACCTAATCATGAATTGATCTGTATAAATTGCAGTACTGGAGGTCCAGAATAATTTCTTTGATACTTCCATTGCCTGCAGTGGAGTTTTTCTACCAGTGGATTTAGTTCTACATTTTAGTAGCCTATATTACTAAGCCTGATAACTTCACTCTCAGTCAGGTTATGTCAATGTTCTCTTGAGAGAAAATTGCCAAACACCTAGATGTTTTTTATATATTCACAGCTCATCACTGAGCTCTCCATATGCTGAGTGTCAGCCCTGTCTCCCTTCTTCCCCCATGCCCATTTGGCTCCGGCATGGAGTCTTCTCTTCAGTGGCTTCATTAACCAGCCAAATATTTCTGCTAATCACACTACTTGGTCCTTCAGTGATTGTCAGATTTTTGACGCTCCAGTTTCTCTGCCCTCCTTTTCACTACCAGCATTTCTTCCTTGACTGCATCTTTGCCTCCATTGCCCTTCTGTAGCTAACCAATTTGTTCCCTTTATTTTGAGTCTCAGACGTGCCCTTGTTATTTATACTACAGAATCCGTTGGAAAAAGTCGCAAGACCTTTCTGTTTCCACAGCAAACTGATTCTCCACTTAGCTCATCTTTTAGTTTGGCCAAGGAGCACCTCTTTTTCTCATTCTGTCATTTTTATCTCTATCTATTATCTGTTACTTTTTTTTTCATATCTACAAGATTAAATAAGTAGGATTTGTGAAGATCTTCATTCTACGTTTCCTTCCCTACTTATATTTTAACTTGGACTCTCTTTTGCCTAATTCTTTTCCACGGTTGTTCTGATAGCAAGTACAATGGGACTTAAACTATATTGATTTTAGTTAGAAAACAACTCAAAATTTATTAAAATGCCAAGTTTTTGTTGTCTTTATTTATTTATTTTAAGTGGTATGAGAAATATGAAGGGAGACTCTCCTGTATAAAAGCAGTCTCCATTTGAGTCAGTGTCACTTTCAATCAGTTCACCTTTTAGCAATGTGGTTTACTTTTGCAATTAACCTATAAGTGAATTCTGATTGACTCAAAGTGAAGTGGCAGAGGTAAGCCAGCAGTGAAACAAAATCTTTTGAGGCAATGTTTTTGAATATTTTAAGCCTTGCTTATCAATTAAGGTTTCATTCTTAAAATTCTTGATTAACAATAAAAGTGATGCTGAAAATGAATGCTTGGGAATTATTCTAGTGCAATGGAGATGCAGAGAAGCTCCTTCTAAATCATGTTAACTTCTCTACTTGGTTTTTCAATATTCAACAGAATAGGGAAGTGCTGACCTAAATGGCTGTAATTAGTTCTTGTGATTGGAGTAATGGTAGATAAAGAAACAAAACAAATGTATAAGGCAACTGTGGCTTTCCACCCACAGATGCATGAGGCAGGCACTTTCTCACTCTACACCCCCATCTCCAAGTAATCATTTCCTTTCTTCACCACTGTACACTTTGAAAAATGTTCTGTAATTTTTTTCTACCAACTAACAATTCTCTTTTTTTGAGCCTGCAGTTCCCCAAGGAAACTAGTTCAAACTCCTTAAATCAAGCTGGTATAAGGAGCCAGACAGTTTCAGCTGATGAAACCACATACACTGTAATGGAATAAAACCCACAGACCAGTCTCGGT
This sequence comes from Myiozetetes cayanensis, assembly GCF_022539395.1. Lineage (NCBI taxonomy): Eukaryota > Metazoa > Chordata > Aves > Passeriformes > Tyrannidae > Myiozetetes > Myiozetetes cayanensis. Next base: position 71,506,871 of record NW_026087411.1, on the reverse strand, counting down.
CATAACAATGTAAAATTTATTCCTAATATTAAGCTAACATTTTCTTATGGTCATTACTCTTAAAGGCTACACATATTGATTTAAAAAGCATTAAATGTTAATGGTTAACCAAGTATATGTTGTTGAATTCCTAAAAAATTATTTGAACATGATTGTGGTCCTTTTGAAGTAATTGTGTAGGTATGAATATCTTATGCTCTAATTAATTTTTACCATAAATCCCTCATTCTGCACCAGACTCTGCTGTTGCTTTTGCTTTTGCAGTTGCTGTTGCCGTTGCTTTTGATGAGCATTAGATGAAAACCTCTATATTATTTTTCCTTTTTAAAAAATGTCATAATCACCACTCAATTAATCTGTAGAGAAGCATGCTGAAACCTTTCTATTTGAACTGGACCAAACAGGAGTCAGAATCCTGGGATCAGAAATAGAATAAACATTTAAAAACTTGGCCCGAACTACCGCTTTGGGTAATCATCTGGACACAAGGAGACTTGAGCCCTTATTCCCTCCCTACTATCTTTTTTCTTTAATGGTAGTATCATGTAAAATATAGAAGCAATTCAGACCACCAAACAAACAATTATTAATCTAATTTTTAGAGCTGGTCCTTAAAAAAGGGGTCCTCAAAGTAGAGACCCCCTTCTTCCCTTCCCCTCCTCCAACCAACCTCATTGTGGGGTCAAGACCCAAAGGTGATGTCTATTCTGATGAATAAAACAGTACAGGACTCATTTTCTGTTACCCTGTCACTAACTAGCCTGGCACATCTCACAACCACACAAGGGTTTAAATAAGTTATTCCTGCAACCAGGCCAATAGCAATCTACACATTAGGGCTTGGCTGTTGCCCATGCTAGTTCCTCAGCCATAGCCCGACACCAATTGTTGCCCGGTTGGCACTAAACCACTTCATGGACTGTGCACAACCAGCGCTCTGTGATTTGCCCTGGCCCTGTTCATTTTGCTAATTCAGATGTGGCCAGAGAGTCTCCATATCCCTGAACAAGCAAACCAGCAGTGGGGACCCGGTCACAGGACTTTCTGTCCATGAAACAAAACATGATGGGGGGATCAGACAAATCAAGAACAATAGTCCTGTATACTCTGTTTTGGCAGGAGCAAAATATTTGTCTTCTTCCTTTGATGTAAAAACAATACCTATGAGAGATATATATGGCATACTCATTCCCATTAACAGGAAAGCCCAAGCCAACACTCTTCTGAAATTGCATGTGTAGCCTTGGTCTAAAAAGCAAAAATCAGGATCTGCATTGATTGAGAGGGTGTTCACAGTTTCCTCTTTGGTTTGTTCTTCCTAATCAACCCATCACCAGCTAATGTCGTGGCAAGTTTTTGGACAGACACAGCTCAGTGTCTGCACCAGTTTAAATAAGAAGCATAACAACAACGGTTGAATTAATATATCTGAGCCCCTGAACAAGGACAGAAATTATCGAGAACTTTAAGAAGGCAAAGTATCTACTAGTTTGAAATTAAGTGTAATCTTGTAAAGATGGTAAATACTGGTTTAGAAAAGGTGTGGAGAAGTAATAGTTGAGGCTTGGCAGAGTGCTGTGAGTGTACCTGTAATAAAGGCTTGACTCAAATGGAATTGACTTTGCTGCAACTAAATAAATGTCTAAAAAGCCATTTGTGATAAAATAATTTTCTCTGATTACCACATTGAATATTCATTTGCTTAGATATCTGTCTAGATTTGCAAATGGAACATTCTTGAGAATCTTACATTAAAATTTAAAGCTTCATAAAATGCTGCATGATTTTCACAAGCCCACAAAATAAAGCAGAACAGCATATTTTGGCACAGCTTTTCCAAACAAACTACTAAAAAAGTCACTTCCTTTCTTTGGCCCCACTGGTAAAAGCAAATAAAATAGGAGGAAGACACATGAAAAATAGGAAACTTCTCTGTTACTTACATTTTCATTGGTTCATTAAAAAATTAGAACAAATCCCAAAGGCAAAGAAGGAGACTAATGGCTAAAAGGAGAAAAGAGAATGTTCTGCATACAGCCATTTCCATTGCCAGCTAAGAAACAAGAGCACAATTTGGGCCATCAGGACACATGAGCATTTCTGGGGGAAAGAAAACAGGAATCAGAAAACAAGATCCTCACCAGGGTCTTCCTATAGCACATTTCATGTAAGTTTTGCTGCCAGTATGCAGGGAACACTTAGCTTTACAACTACAGTAATTTCTTTTGATTGAGTTTTATAGTAGACTTGATGTGTTTTTAAAAAATAAAGAAAAAGGGGAGTAAATGGGGTTCATGGTAGTCATATTGTTATCACCAGGTTTGAGACTGTTGGGGTATATACCTGGTATACACCTTCCAAAGCTAAAGGAGCAATTTTACTGCAGTCTTACTATGTTACTGCCCCTGAGACCACTGGTGGAACATGAAGCCTTAGGAGAAGGTCCACTGTGAGTCTGTAGTGCTGGGGACAGCGAGAGGAGGCTGCTCTACTGGGGAAGGGGAGCCAGAAGCCACGGGTGATAGCAGAGCCTGTGGGACAGGAGCCTCCCTGACAAAGGTGCAGAGCAGGTCTGTCGGTGGCAACCAAGGCCAGACAAGAGTCCAGATAGCCATACAAGCCCATGAGGATGAGGCAGGACTGAGGTTAAGTCCGTCACCTGTCAGGGTGCAGATCAACAGGCATGGCCATGACTGCAGCGCAGCTGCAATGGAGCTTGAGCCACAACGGTGACAGCCTCAGCTTAAAACCAGCTCCTGGGTAAAGGAACAATAGGCTCTCACTGGGGTTTCTTCTAGCATTTTCTTCAAGGCTTCAAGGTATAGAATCCCTATGCTGGCCCTGAGCCCAGGCAGCTGCACATCCAAAAAAGGGGAGGCACACAGGACCTCCACACCAGCCGTGTATACTGTTTGCACTCTCAAGTTTTTCCCAAGTTTCTGTCCTGCATTCATCTGCAACAGTTTCTTATCAAATCTATTTCAATACTCTTGTAATCCCCATTTTACAGACAAGACTCTAAATATTTTTTGTCCTTCTCCACTGCGTTCCCAGATCCTTTTACCTCTTTCTTCTTTTAGTGTATTCTGTTCACCCACTAACTTCCCACGCTTCCCTCATGGTTTTCTAATCAGTCTCCCTGGTCCCTGCCCCTCACAACTACTAGCAGAGACTGCTACTTCCTGCAGATATGTATGACAGCTCTTCCAGCCAACAGTAACACCAGTGTTCATCAGTTCATCTTTACATATTGTGGATTTCACTATGGTGGCAAATAGACACGCTGGTATGAGGTGAAATGCTTTTGGCAGAGAGTCTCTGCCTCTGCTCCCCAGTTTCTAGACTTAGCTTTTTGCCCCTTGAACAGTCCTAATCTCAGAAGACTTTTCCTTTTAATCTGTTTCTTTTCCTCATCCTGGTCTTGCATTTGTCTTTTTTTCCATTTGACTCACACAGTATCTTCCTTCACACTTCCAGGGTGTTAGCAGTAACATCACTAAAAGGATAAGAGAGAGAAATTCCTTGTTCTTAGTTCTCAAACAAGAACCATTTTGGGAAAAGGTACAGCTAAAATCATCCATGGAAAGTTTTCCCTCAGATTATGTAGCCTGGACAAGGAGAAGGATGTGAACTACCCACTCACTGTAGAAGACCCAGAGCACATCGGCTGGTTGGTGTTCAGTGTTGGAAGTGACTTGGGTTTTTGTTGGATCCAAGGCTTTGTAGATTTTAGCAAGTTAGGAAAGCTATTCAAACTGTGGTTTGGCAAGGGGTTACAGCTCAGCCAGATCTGGACAGAGTACTCACACAAACAACAAAAGGCATTCTCTAGCCATTACACCAGATTTGAAATGCCTGCTCTAAATGTTCAGACCACTAGATCGTCTTGAAAATAATATCTAAACATGGATCAAAGACATATTTTTTTAATCTTCTTCTTGGAAATGACTGGGGAAAAATGTAAAGAGGCTATAAGAGGAGACCTGAAAAATTTCATACCAAAGTGCTAGCTTTCCAAAGATACAAGCAACTGGAAGGCTGTCTTATAGTGGGAAACTTTCAAACAATTTTAGTAATAGTCAACAAAACCACACTGACGTATAAAAAACAGCAGTTCATAGAAGTATTGCAGAGAAACCTATACATAGCCTCCAGAAGTGCCTACTCAGACCCTGATGAAGCTGACATAAAGCAGGAGTAATGAAGGGTCTGGCAACTGGTAAATGATCCCATCAGGAAAGAAAACATAGCATAATCAAAGCAGAACACAGTGAGGACAAATGTGGAAAGACAGGAAACCTGAATGAACAGAAGCCTCTCTGCGGGACAAAATGAGTTCTACTCTGCTCTGAGTAAAAGAGTGGAATAGGAGAAACTGCTCTCAATCTAACATATCTGGCTTTAAACTAGTGTTCAAAACCTGGGAATGTGCTGGAGAAGATGTTACCTGGAGCCTGAGAAATTCTCTCCTCAAGATCAATGTCTCAGCTCTTTCTTTTCAAATGTTCAATAAATATTTCCCGCAGTTGGAGTCATCATTACAGAATGGAAAATAGTACTATTTATTGACTGTTTTATTTTTTTTAAACAAAGTGAAAAATCTTTAGTAGACCTCACCAGAAAAATACTATATACAATTATTTTATGACATATTATCATGACCTATTCCAGAAATTATTTTTATAGCAGCACAACACAAATAGACTAAACGTTTTGCTTTGAGAGAAACATATAGCATGAAAAATTAAAAGTGAGTTAGTTTAGTTCTTTTTCAAGAACTAAATTTTTTGCAAAACATCTTCTGTGGTTTTAATTTTTCACCAGGGATGGAAGGTCACTTTAAAAGGTTACCTTAAGAAAAAAACCCCATGCCTTGTTAAACTGCTTAGAACTGTTTAATCTGTGTAGGAAAAAACAAATGTTTCCCCAAGTTCTCAGAGGAAACTCTATAAGCAGACCAGTGGAAAAAAGCTGAGAAAATTAAAGTAATAGAAAAAATGTGCAATGTTTTCACAGCCTATATGCAGTTCAGTTATTTATTGAAAGAGTTCAGTTCGGTTTATGTTCTGTATATAACTCATTTCATACAAACTTGCTATAAAATTAGGTTATATCATGTGCTGAGGGCACAAAAACAAAGCAGGTGGGGAAGTTTCTTTTTCTGCAAAAATAAATACCTCAGCAGAAATAGCAGTGACCAGGAAGGAATTCTTCCTCACCTATTAGAAATAAATAAAAATTGAGAAATCAAGTTCTGAATATGGTTTGGGTATGTTTGTTTGTTTGTTTTTCAGAAGTTTCATGAAGTCTTAAACTATTAGCAAAATATAACTAGAGCTGTGTTAAGGTAATATAGTTATATATTGGGCTAGATTTATATATAAACATAGATTGTGCACAGAATTCTAAGTAACAGAGTCAAGCATTAGGAGCTCTAGATAAATGTGGGTACTTAAATCTCATCTGTGAAACATGAATGAAATTGCTTTCTAGGACTATGCCTAGAGAAGTCTAAGTGGAACAGTGTCATTTAGTCATTGGCAGGCTCTCTCCTGAGCCTTGGAAATATGTCTCTGTCCAACACAAAGCCTTTCTGAGCTAAGTAAAGCGTAGTATTTGAAAGCATGAGAGGCTCCATAGCTGCTTTAATCACAGGCTAAGATCACACAGGAAAATTCTGTGTAAGGCTTTTTTTGTAAAAAGGAAATTAGAAAGCTATGTACACTAAGTATTTTAGCAGTGACTTGGCCCTTAGACTCAAAGTGCTGATAAATTCTTGAAAGTCTTACTGTACCCTCAAAAATTAAATCCACAAAGGAAAGCCCAAGGGCAAGTTCAAGGCAAGCTTAGTAATGCCTAATGATAGAAAACTGTATGTGAACTGGGCAGACTAGAGAGTAGGAAATGAGCGCTTCAAAAGCCACCCTTACCACGTGATGCATTTTTATCTTGTTCTCTTCAGAAAATGCAATTCTGTTTGCTATCTATCTCTTTGCTCTCAAAGAACTTTTGAACCCTTTTCACAGTTTCAGCCAAATTCAACATAAAGGAACCAAATATACTAAGTGTCACGAAAACAAGCAGTCAGGAAAATAAGGCTGCTAATCAGTATTCCCATCAAATGGAAGATCACTGACTTACCAGTTGGCTAATCCTCAGCACATGGTCCTGGGTGAGGAACCACACTGCTGGAAACCACCTCCATTTTTGCTAGTGCATGTAGGAAGTGGTGACTACTGGAGCCTATGTAGAGCGGATAGGGAAAACCGATATGAAACACTGACCCATAAGTAGCCAACCTTTGTTAACCCTGCTATTTTTAGAACTATGACCTATATACACTTGTGTGAACTATATTCATGACCATATGTAAACCACTGTTGGGGTATTCTATGGGTAACTCAGAATGAGCTGGAAAAATGAAACTTTGGGATTAATAAAGTCTCATATGCCGCAAAAGGAAACCAATCATGGTGCAAGACAACCGGGAACCACCAAGCTCTGGACGAGCCAGTTTCACAGCTAGAATCCTGCCCGATTTGTGGATGTGGACTGCACATTGTGAGACACACCACGAGCAGGTCATGCGAGATGGGCAAGATCTTCTACACACACGGATTGATGCCCCACCTGCCAGCGGCAGACTTGGGGTGAGCAGCGACACACATGCAGCCACAGCTGGGGAATCCAGCCATCGGGGCGGCGGAGCCGGGCGCAATCACAGGTGCCGAACGGCCTCGGCGATCCGCAGCCACGGAGGTGCCTGAGGGAGAAGGCGGCTGGCTGCATGTTGATGAACGGGTCACCCCGGGAGCTGGCTCCCAGAGGAACAGCACCCCGACCCCCGCGGGTGCCGGCCCCGGTGGGGCGGTCGGGCGGGTCCCGGGGGCGCGGCTGCCCCGCCCCGCCCGCCGGCTCCCGCTGCCCTGGAGCGCCCCCGCGCGCAGCCGCCGGTGCCGCCCGCCCGCCCGCGGGGAGGGCGGCGGGGCAGGTGCGCGGCGGCTGCGGCGGCGTGAGCCAGCGCCGGGGCCGTGTCTGCCCGCCGCCGCCCCTCCTCGCTCGCTGCTGCTGCTGCCGCTGCCGCCGCCTTCCCGCCGGGAGCACCGGTTGCCTGTGCCGCCTCAGCTCGCTTTCTCCTCCTTCTCCTCCGTTCCGTCCTCCCAGTGGCTCGGGAAGGCAGAGCCCCCCGCCGGGGGCGCCCGTCGGTGGGTGCGTGTCCCCCCAGCCCCCGCGCTCGCCTCCCCATCGCGGCAGCCGCCGGCGCAGCCCCGCTCAGCCCGGCCACCATGGCGTGCGGGAGGTAAGCGAGCTCCCTTCACCTCCCCCTTCGCGGGTCTCCCCCTCCCACCGGCGCCGCACCTGCCGGGGCGCCGGCGGGCGGCCGCGGGGAGGGGGCGGCCGGCAGGTTCCTCCGGTACCGGAGGAAAAGTTGGGCTGGGCGGAGGCGGAGCGGCGCCGCATTGTTGTGTGTGCGGGCGCGGGTGCTCCCTGCGGGCGGCGGCGGGGCGGGTGTACTTCCGGGTTCGCACCTTTCTGCCTTCGCCGCCGCGCCCCTCCTCCGCCGGCCGCGCTGCCCGCCAGCCCGCCCGGCCCGCCCCCGGCCGGCAGCGCCCCAGCCGCCGGGACGGGGGAAGGGGGCGCCGGGCCGCGCCGCACCTTAGACGCGAGCGACGACGGCAGCCGCGGTAGAGGAACGGGGAAGGGTCGAAGCCGCCCCCCGCGCTCAGCGGGGCGCGGGGCGCAGCGCCCCGCTGAGAGCCGGCGGCGGCCGGGGCCGAGGGACCAGCTGCAGGGACGGTGCTGCAGCCCGACGCCAGGGGGCGGCCCGCGCCCCGCCGACAGCCGCCGCCGGATGGCGGTGACCGCCCGGCGAGCCGCCGCGGCCGGGCGGGGCGGGTGAGGAGCGGCGCGGGGCGTCCGCGGCCCGGCGGAAGGGAAGGCCGGGCGAGGAGAGCGGACGGACGGCGGGACAAGAGCCGCCGGGCGGCGCGTCCGCCCCGAGGCGGCCGGGGAGCGGAGGATGGGGCGGCGACGGCGCGCGCCCGGCGGGCGCGGGGCTCGGCCGGCCGGCGGTAACACCGGCGGGGCGGGCGGGGGCCGCGTGTCACGCGCGGCGCCGTGTGCGCGGTGCGGGGGGTTTAACGCGAGTGGCGGCGGGGCCGCCATCTTGGATGGCTCCCGCCGCGCCGCGGGGTCGCGGCCGGGCGCTGCCCGCCCATGCCGGGGCTGCGGGGACAGCGCCGGGGACCCGCGCGGGAGCGGCCCCGCCGGGCAGAGGGCGGGCGGGCTCTCCGGGGGAGTGTGGCACGGAGCCCCGCGGCTGGTTCTGAGGTGTCGGGCACGGTGCGGGACGCAGCGCGGGGGAGAACAAATAAAGTGCCGACGTGCCTCCAACACGCTTCGTACCTCCGTGTCCGGTTGCGCGCCCGCGGGGAGCGGCGTTGGGGTCCGTTTGGGCGCTCGCCGCCCCGGTGGGGGCACGGCAGCGGCATCCCCCGGCTCCGCGCTCTGGGGGGAGCGACCGTATCTGACCGCCGGCAGCTCCATGCGGCTGTGGTGTTACTGCGTAAACCGTACAGCGGGTCAGATAACCACCTAGCGAATGGCTAAATTAATCTAAAAATAAGCAAACAGCAGTAATGCACGCAAAATGTTTTGCCCAAGCTGCCACAAAAAATATGAAACTGGCGTATCTAGATAAATTTGAAAACTGTGGGTTTTCCTTTAGCTTTAACGCGAGGGAATTATCCATTATAATCTGATAAACATATTATCTAAAGAGATTTGATTCATTTACTTGTTCCTCTCTTACTAGTTCTTAGCTTGTTAGTGATGGTGAGTAAATGATGTGTGATGATCTTGTAGTGATGGGACAAAACAGTAGTGCACACCACAACAATTTGTTTACAGGCTTGACACTTTTTCTTTATGTAACTGGTAGTGGTGTTCTTTTTAAATAGGCCATACACAGGGCTGAGGTTTTTTACCCCATCTAATAACCTAGTTTAGAATTTCATGTCTTGCATGGAAACAGTATTAATAATTGCAAGTACAGAGAAGTGTCCTGTCATGAATATACTAAGAAAATAATTATAGCTAAATTTGGTCATAGTTCATGTAAATATAGTTGTGTATAGTTTTAATGATGTTTGGATATAGCATTGTACTGAAATGCAATAGTGCATGCTTACTGTTAGATTGATACTTGTATGCTTTGCTTTACAAAACTACAGATTATTTATTTTTTAAAACACACACAAAAAACCCTTAATGGTTCAGAGGAGATAATAACTGAAACATTTGTTTGGAAAATTACTTATACAGCTAAGCTATAGTTGTTTAGAGGATGATGATTTCTTTTTTTTCTCCTTGGTATACAGTAGTAAGAATCAATATTGAATTAAATTATGACCTTAATTATTAATATGCCAGGAAGTCAAGTTTCCTATGCTGTAGTCAAATGAATCATGTATGTAATGGCAAAAAAGTGATTATGGGTGATGTTTGTCCCATGCAGTAGTTACAAAAATGCAGCGGTACTAGAAAGTCTGCCTGTGTGTTTATGACAAAAATAACTCTCTTCTACTCTGATTATTTTAAAATATATTCTGTAAAGGGCATGTGCTGCTGTCTCAGTTTTATCAAAAGTTTTTTTTTTTTAATCTCAAAATGTATGAGCTGTTGTGTGCTCAGAATTTCATGAGAGGGAAAATGGTGATAAGTAAATGAAGAAGGAAACCCCAAACGCTCCCCCTCTTAGGCCTGAACAGCTGCAGTCTAGGCCATTCGCAGGATGCAGTTGTAGGTCACACACAGCGTTTCACGTTGCATCCCCAAGCACAGAAGCGAATTTTGAAGCCCAAGCCATTAAACCATTTGTTCCTCTTCTTTCCCTGTTTTGTACCTCCGTGGCAGCTTTTTGTTTGACCTGCAGCCGAAGCCCGCGGTGCGCAGCGCGATCCTGGGGCGGACGGGCGAGGGGCACCACGCGTCGCTCCGAGCAGGGGCTGGGGCGGGAGGCAGTTTCCAAAGGAACCATTTTCCCCTGGGCGGGGAGCCGAGCGCCCCGCGTCGCCGGGCGAAGCTCTGCAGGGTGGTCGTGCGGCCCGAGGGGTCCCGGCCCTGCAGCGCCGTGACCTGCGGGGCGCCCGGGACGGCGGGCACGGCCCCTGCTCCGGCGGCGCGGCGCTGTCCGCGGTGCTGAACCCCGCGGCCATGTTATTCCCGGCGGAGCCCGGACCGCCGTCCTGTCCCATCCTGTGTCCGCCTGGGCGGCTCCCGGCTGCTTCAGCGCCCGGAGGTCACGGCAGGGTAGTGCTTTCACCCACAGCCTTTATGTAATACACTGTATCGCTCTGGTATCGAATGCTGGCAGCAAAATCAATGACAAATACTACAGTGCTTCCTCCTTCAGAACACGAGCCCTTCCACCAACACAGATTTTTTTTTGCAGCGAACTTGGGAAGTGTTATGTTACCTATATGAAATGGAAGTGCAACTGAAACCAGCAACTAGACAGGAACTTGGCATTTGCTGTTTTTAAGCACAGGTTCAGTTTATGGAAGGACATTCTGAAAGCGAGTGTCAAAACAACGTGTCATCAGTGAGAATGAAATAATAACCACTCGTGGTACATGGAAAGTTCAGGAAAAAAGTGGATATCCATTAGCAGCAATGCAAACACAGGCATGAGGTTTTCTCCTTTCTTTGTCTCTTTAAGAATAAACAGTTAAATTTAGAAAGGTGTGCAATCTAGTAGATTATTTTTTTCAAAATTCACATTAATGTGCTTCAGCCTCTCTAGTACATAAAAAAATTAAAATGCTTTTTTTCATTGGAGAGACAAATTTTCATTTTCTGTAATTGCACACTGGGTGTTTTGAATGCAGTTGCACAATAAAAAGCAAATATGGTCCTCTAGTGTGATGAGTAGAGGCTAAAAAAAAATAAAGGCAAAACCAACATGACGTGTTTTGTATGGGAGGATAACAATTTTAAAAATATACATTCTGCTTCTAAAAATAGAATGAATTGATATGCAGAGTCTTGAAATTAAAGGTCAGAGGTGACAAACCAGGACAAAGGTCATGCAGCTCATTTTCAAGCAATCAGTTTCTAGTTTTTTTCATGGTTGAACAAAAGCTTAATTATACAGAAAAGTGAGGACTGTAATATTTAACTAGTCAATTTTAACAGGGAAAGAGGTAGTTTTACAAAATTCCCTATTTTCTTGAATGTAGCTAAATTATGGAATTATTTGTGCTACTGTTACTGATATAAAAATGGGTCTGTTTTAAATTTAAGCATTAAAATAACGTTTCTTAAATTAACATTTAAAAATCTGCAATTCTGTATTTATTATTAGCACTTGAGAAATAAGAGGAATGTGTAACCATTTTCTGCTTTGTCAGTGATTTTAGTAAAAAAAAAAAACTAAAAAACTCCTGATCATCCATATGGTTATTTCAATAAAGTTAAACTGCAGGTCCATTCATTTTGGCATCTGTGCACATACTTATTATTTCTAGCAAACCACTTTCCCCAATCCCACTTCCAGTCTCCAGCATTATGTGTGTCAATATGCAGTAATTATATAGACCTAAAACCTGACTGTAGAGCTACTATGTGTATGTGATTATCATTTTATTACATGCAATGTCTAAAGTTCAGGGGTTTTAACAAATTGAAGAGATTGCTTCAATGTTTCTATTAATAATATCACATTTAGACTAAACCAGGCTTTCATAAATATTCTAAAGGTATGTAACAAATATTCTATAAGTAACATTTGATACATATTTAGACCACATGCAGTAATGCAACACTCAAGACTAACTCCAGAAATTCAGTTGTTAAAATTTGTGCACTCACTAATAATTTTGTATCACACATTACGTTTCTGCTTTTCTTTCAGATACTGTATCTCCTGTACCTAATTCAGCTACTGATGTGTGCATTGATTTTGAAGGTTTTCATCTTTTATTTTAGAGATTGTGAAATTTTAATTATGTATCAATGATGTTGCTGTTAACTCTTTTTCCCCCTAGTTTAAATTAATGACCTATCTGCACTAAAGTTTATAAAAAATGACCATTGCATTACTTTGGTTGTTTTAAACAGTGACTGTTCAGAAGGCATGACGTTCAGGACTGATGTCCACTCCAGTTGAAATGAGAAAGATGTGCCTCATACTATCCATACTTCTAGGAAAGTGAATATTGGTGTTTAAAATACAGACACTTACCTGCTGTTTAGCTTCTGTAATGTTTATTTTAATAGACAATATCCATATCAGAATTTGATAAGCATGTTAGAAACTGCAACTGATAAAAAAACTCCATCTTTATTAGTGCTCTCAAGTAATAATTCAGTGACAAAAAAAACCCAAACCAAAATGAAGAAAGAAGATTCTGTGTTTTGTAGGTAAATAGCACATGCAAATAAAACAAAAATTCTGTGCAAAGGAAAAGATATGTGAAAGGTGTGTGAATTCCATCAAAACAAGTATTAATGTAAAACATCTCAGAAAGGAGGTCTGAACAAATCAGTTCAGCAAATAAATAAAAGCAAATAAAAATTATATAATAATATCTTTTTAAAAATAAAACTTGTAGTGCCATTGCTTTTGAGGGGATGATGTAACATCTCTATATTGAATGTGAACAATACAAATTCGATTTAGTGTAACCAGGATGACTGGAAAAAAACCCACACATTTTTCTTTGAAGATTTAACTATTTAATTCAACTTAATGTTGATAATGTCTCCTTCTTAATTTGGCCTCTGACATGTATCTTTACAGCACTTCATTTGACATTGTTTTGTTTGCAAGTACTTATCAAGGGGGGAAATAAAATCTTATTCTCTATAGTTTCTCACAGGAATATGCAATTACAAAATAAATCAATGATCAAGCTCTGAAAAATATTTTGATCTATCTATGATTTGAGAATTGTGGCTTTTAAGGTTTTTTCCTCACAAGGTACTGATACTAATTTGTGTAAAATACAAAGAAAAATCCATCTGAAAACATATAACAAGTTTACAAGGTAGTTTTTTGTTTCATTTGCTGTATAGCAAATCAGTGTGTGGCAATTTCAAGCCAATTTCAAGCCAATTTCAAGCACCTGTTAACAGTAAACGGGGAACAAAATATTTTGAATATGAAAGTAGAAAAACAGTAGTTGAGGATAATATGTTTCATTTTTAAATTGTGTATTTAAAAAGTTCATATTTGAATCACAAAATATTGTTTGAAACATTTGTTTTTCATTTCTTTTTAATTAAATAGTTATGATAGTTGTTCTATATATATATTCAAAGACTGTAAGAAATTGCAGATTTTACTAAATCAAATACACTAAATATCAGAATTATATAGTAATTTCAGTCCTTAAAACAAAAATATTCTTGTTCAGCATTTTCCTTTAGTATGTATTATTAAAGTTTTAAACTACATAGATCCTAGTTAGTTTCTAATGCTAAAGCAATTGTCAATATAATAATAGCATTTAATTTTGAGGAGAAACTCTGACCTTATAGTTGTCAGGCTTTCATTAGCTCACATTTGGATATGGTGGAGTTTATTACTCCTTTTTATTGGCCAAAAGAATCAGATTCATAACAGTGGTGGAAGCGCATTTTACCTTTCTTTGTTATCTTCTCACTATAGTCAAATGGCATTTTACACATAGTTAAAAGGTGTACATAACTGGATGTTTGGTCTACAAAAATGTGTACTTCATTTCTTAAAAACTAAGATATGCATAGACTCTTTTTTATAGGGAAAAAATCATACCTGGGCTATTGCCTAGCTGTTTTATTTACTTGAAGCTGTAATTACCTTCCTTCAATTCAGTGACAAAAGTGTGTAAACTTAGCAAAGAAAGACTAAATTTTAATTTACTAGTTGTTCAGTTAATTTTCTTAAGTCAGCATTATTTAAATATTTTGTCATCTAGTAGACACTGCTTTCATCTTCACTTGCTAGAAAAATAATTATATAAAAACAGAAGTATGGAAGAACAGCAAAGTAAATTATAGCTAGAGTAAGAAGAAAATTGTGAGAGCTTTCAACTTTTTTCCCCCTGTAATTATGTAAGGACATTGATACCTGAGTATATATTTTCAGGAAATCTTAAGTTTTCTTATTTATGTATTTCAAACTAACTATATTTTACTGAATTAAATGAAAAGGGGAAAAAGAGAGTTTATACAATAAAACCATCTCAGGAAGACATCCATTATTCAGAAATGCACATTGAGGAATAGGGGTAAAACAAGTTAATTCAGAGTGTAAGACTACACTCAGTTGTGGTGTTTTAAATCAAAATACTGTGTGCATAGTGCTTCTACCAGCAGTCAAGAACGGTAAATCAGAGTAAGATTAATTTTATCTGACTAGTGTGTGTATATATTTTAAAAACTGATGTTTTATGCTCTATACTTGGGTTCTGTACACAGAGTTTTAAAATTTTGTGTATACGCTTTGCAACATTCATCCATTTAAGTCTTCACTCCTGCTGAGTTAACTAAAAGAGATCCTCTTAACATTGGAATGTTTTCCCCTATTCCTTTGCATCACTATCTTACTTGTTTGGTATACAATAAAGTTTTGGTGGGGTTTGTTTTCTAGTTTTCCTGCACTCTAATCCTACTTATATTATCTAGCATTCCTTAAAAAAGTACTGTTGGCTTTACTCTGTGGAAGAAATCACTCCCTTGGTACTCCTGACTGTGAAAGAAACAGGTTTAACAGTTGAATTTTTTTTTTCAACTTACTTTTGGAAGAAAGAATATAACTTGAAAGGAGTAACTATATATGCCTGCTTTACTTTCTTCCAAGCAAATTGTATTTCTAAATCCTTTGGCAGCAAACTTACTTAAGCTAATGAATTCAAAACTATCCATAGCTAAGAGAATTCTTTTAAAATATATACAAGCTTGCTGTTATTTTTTACTGACCAATAAGTTGTCAAAAAATACACTACATAAACTGAATTACAGAACATGCCACCTGTAACAGAAGGTTATTACCTTTGTTGGGTGTTTATCAGTGTGCCTTTAACTGATACTACACTTTTCATTGTATTTTCTATCCAGCAATATTTCCATATGGTGTTCTGTTGCATTACTTTTGTGCCTACTGTTCCAGTATCCTTCCACATGCTGTGAATGCCTAGTTAAAATAAGGGTTGCTTTCTGAGGAAGGGACTTTTTATCTAAAAACACTTTGCTGTCTAGTGCAAAATTCCTAAACAGCATTTATTTATTTATTTGCAGTTACAAAGTTCATGTAAATACCGAGATAGTTTCAGAACTAAAATGCCAGAATATTTTTGTGGTTTGTACAGCATAAGGAGGCACAGGAGAGAGTTCACCATGAGCTATTTCAGAGCCCAAACCTGATTCCATTTAAATGGAATTTACCTCTTTCAGTAGGATGCAGCAAAATACATGCCAAAATAGTTTTTCGTTTAAATTATCTGTTTAAATGAGTTCCCAGAATTGAAATGCCCAGGCTTTTCTACACTAATATCCTTTAAGCCAAGTTTTGGGTACCACATTAGGAAGCTTTTTGTAATAACTATTAAAAAAATGCATTTTTTCTGCTTAATGATCTGTTATATTTGTTTGACCCTCTAAAACATGCGATGCTTACAAATGTGTTATGAAATGACAGTACTGGAAACAAGAATTACTTGAACTTGTACTGTTTTCTGCTACAATTTTTAAGAACTGTACTTCCCTGCTTTTAGTCCCGACACTACTCTCCAAATACTTATTTTTAATCCCTTCATAAACTGAAGCAGGCTACGTGCCAAAGCCAAGAACAGATCCTTTACTCTATGCTTGCATATTTCATTATGTTGCATAAATAATGCAAGTAAATCTGAAAGACACAAAAGCCACATAGCCACAGGTTGGCAGAACAAAGAAACAGATACAAGAGATTGGGCTTCAGAGCTTGAAAGTGTAAAAGCAGAGCTAGGTTTAAAACGTGGCAGAAGTCCACACAATTCCAGTGGAAAACTTAATTATTACAAAAAGAGAGGAACAAAATCGGCTTGCCAGTGTTGTTGCACTGAAAAGAAAGATTCTACTACCCTGTTTTCTGATTTCTGGTGTTGGAAAGGATTGAGGATAACTTACTGTAGGGGCAAAGAAGTTAAAAGAGAAATTTGGTTTTCATTTGACTTTGGTCATTCTTGTTCTTACTTTGCTCACTCCTAGTAGGTTATCTGATTTTTTTTTTATTTTTTTTTTTTTTTTTAGTAAGAGAGCAGGGTAACTGGATGTGCTCTTAAATTGGAAAGAAGACAAAAGTAGAGATTATATCTAAACAGGTTGATAATTGGTTTTGGTGGGGTTTAATTAAGATAGATTATTCAAAAAGACAGTAGAGGGTGACAAGAGGACAGGCTTGTGGCAGGTGAGTTTGTGCATGCTCTTATCTACCCATCTTTCATTTCGGTAAACAAACTGGGCAGCATAACAAACTTATTGCAAAACCAAGGTATTTTTCTTCATGCTTCCTGCCATCTGCAATGCTTTTTTTCTGCATTATATTTTTATTAGCATTCTGTGAAATTAACTAGGCCTTTCTGAAGTAGACCTAAGGTAGACCTTCCATGAAGTTTCAGTCAAGTCACACATCTGTATTTGTATGACTGACTGGTTTTGTTCAGATTAAGACCTAGAATTTAATACCATTACATATGATGAAGTTTTATCACTGACATAATTGAAAGCATTTTTCCGTTGATATTCATAAATTGGCATTGAGTTAGAATTTAGACCATGAAAGAATCCTTAGAATTATTTTATTGTTTGGTTTTTTTTCCTTAATCATACACAAGGTATGAATACTTCATTGCTTGGTATGTACAATTTAAGCATAGTAAACACAAGTCACTAGTTCTTAGGTTACCTATTGCAATTAATTATTGATGAAGAAAACAAAACACCTTCAAATATTCTGCAAATCTGTGTTTTTTCCCTCTGTTGTCATCAACTGCATGGCCTTCATAAGAGACCAGTGAAAGGGGCAATGCCTTTACTGGTGCTAGGAAAAAAAAAAACAGTGGCTGATTTTTTATCTTATACCTTGGTTATCTCATTGTGGTTTTGATGAGCTAGGTAAGTCTCAAAGAGTAAGTTTATAGGTCACGTCATAGAGTCAATGCCCTGGCATTCCTAATGAGCTGTTAAACTGGAGAAGAGGTAATTAAATATGGTACTCTGGTACAGTGTACACAGTACTGACTCCAGCTCTCTGATTTTAGGTTCCTCAGAAGACGATGAGGTCATTCAAGAAGGTCTCCTCATGCTCAGGTCAGTCTTCTCTGTAGCATCTTACATGGCTGACTGTATCTGTAAAACTGAGGTACTGCAGCACTTCTGTCCCGCTGGCTTTGATGAACATAAGTATTGGGTGGGAGTGGGAAGACTCGCTAATTTCGTGCACAGGCTCCAGAGTTCTTCTTTGATGCAGTTCGAGTGTTCTGCTTCTGCAAGACAAATAAACAATTACGTAAGGAAAGTTTATTTACAGTAAGCCCACCTCAGATACCTGTCGCAAGCTGTGGGAGTCCACAGGTTTGCATGAGCGCTGCAGGACCACCACCGCCACAGACGTGCCAGTAGGCGCACACATCTCAGTCGCTAAAACCTACTCCTCGCGTTACTGTCGTGCCGCTGTCACGTTACCGCCACGCAGCCTCCTCCCATCGCGACATCTCAGCATTCCTGCCCACCCGCCCTTTCAGCCCCACTGCCTTTCCAGCCTGCCTGTCCAGCCCCCAACCCTGGCACTCTCCGTGCCCGCCCGGGCCGGCGCATGCTGGGGCGGGGGCTTCCCGCGGAGGGCGCTGCGCGCCCGAGGGATCCGCTCGTCCCGGCTCCCGCACGGCGCCGGGAGACAGATAGCCGGGGCGGGCGATGGCAGAGGCCGGGTGTTGCCTGTGCGGTGCGGTGAGGAGAGCCCCCGTCACCGCCGGGCGGGCACAGGCGAGAGCGCCTGGGCAGTTGCCTGTCGGGGAGGATGCGCTCCCCACTGGGGTAGGCACACGAAGCCCCCCGTCACGGGGGCTGTCACAGGGGAGGAGAGGGGCTGGAGCGAAAGTGCCTGAGGCACAGATCCGCCCACTCACGGCTTTGCACCTACCTGGTGGGAGGCGAACCAGTGAGAGCGGGCCGTGCGGCCGGTTCCTCCGCGAGGGCTGGTCCTCCCTGCGGGGCGTTAGCCCTGTCGGACGGTCTACCGCGACGACTGGCCAGAGCCTCCTTAAATCCGCCGGGGAAGCGGCCGCTATCAGTTGCAAATCCGCAGCTGAGAGACGGGTAATGTACGTGAGACCACATCCTGTACCCGAGCGCTCCGATTGAGTCCCTGCCGCGTCCTCCTGCCCGCGGATCACACGCGAGATCACAGCAATTCCCAATATTTTCTAAGTCTCCCCAGCAGACCGCCGGGATTGCCAGCAGAGATCCACGGACGGCAGGGCGGACCTGCGAGACGCTTACAGCCGCCGCTGTTTCGTTTCAACAAAAAATGCTCGTAAAGCTCGTGTTTGAAACCGCGCTCCAGCCGTCAGTTCGAGCAGCGCCGCCTGCGAACGGCGGCGCGATCCCCTGGCGACGGCTGCCCTGTTCCCGTAAAGGAGCAGAGGCGGGCTCCGGGCTGCCGTTCTCGCCCGTCTTAGGTGTGACCGGACAAGGGCGCCTGGACAGCCAAAGAACTGCGGGCGAAGGGAGAGAGGCGCCTGCTGCGCTCTGAAACGGCATTTCCGTAAAACAGCTGAGCGGTGCGAAGGGCGCCGCTATAAAACCCGTAACTTCACATCCCGCAGTCGCACGTCGAGCAAATCCCGTCCCTGGTAGACCTGAGCCCTTGGCAGCACGCAGTTGAGTCGGCGCTGTCCTTCGTTAAAAAAATCAGACACCTCCCCCCCCCCCAAAAAAAAAACACCCAAAACCAAAACAAACCTTCACGTTTCCTAATAATAATCCGCGGGATTAATACAGAGGGCAATAAACCCGGTCAGGGCAAGGCGGAAGGTGGGGGTGTTTATCGCACGTCCTACGCTGCTCTCCCAAAGGCGCAGAAAGGCACGCCACGACGGCCCCGCTGGGAAAGAGCCACATTTTCTGGAAGCGTTAAGCAAAAGCCCAGAGGCAAAGCCCGGCGCTATGGGAGGTTTACGGGGACAGACCCGCCGCTTCTGTGGCGCTGACGGAGCGCGGCCGCTGGACACCCGAGCCCCCGCGCCAGTGGGCGCCCGACTTTCACCCTCCAGGGCGCCCCGGAGAGCGAGGAGCGGAGGAAGCGGCTTGCCCTCTCTGCCCTCCCCCCCGAGCGGTACAGCCGCTGCCGGCAGGGAAGCCCGCCGGGCCCCTGGCAACCCCCGCCCTCGCCCGGGCGCTGCACGTCGGCGGAAAGGGAAGGCGGCTTTGGCGCCCACACTGTAGGTGAGAGGATTTTGGCGGGAACAGCTCAGCGCCGGCACGGAGTCCTGGCCATGGGGAGTGACGGGAAAGGCACCCCTCGGCTCCCGCGCCAGGAAGAGCCGGTGTCGATAGAAACCGTGTAAGAAAAACTCCGTCCAACATCGGCGGGGCGGCGCCGAGCAGCCAAGCCCGGGCAGTGGAGGAGAGGGGGCAGGGGCGCCCCGGCGCCGTCCCTGCTCCTCCTGCCTGCCCGTCGACGAGGAGCGCTGGCCGCGCTTTGAAATGGGAAGTGGTGGCAGCATCCCGAGTTCTTCTTTCAAGTGTAAATCACACGTTTCGTTTCAAATGCTCGCAGCTCCATGATCTGTTTGGATTTTTGTAGGGTTTTTTCTCTCTCTTTCCCCCCCCCCCTTATTTTATTTTGGGGGATTCCCCCCCCCCTTTTTTCTTTTTTTGAGTTGAAGGTTTTCCTTTCTTTGGGGGGTGGTGGTGGTTAGGGTTAGAAAGACAATTATTCCAGCTTCCTATAATTGTTTTTATCAAAATTAGCATATATTTAGCGAAATGTAAGGATAGAAATATTTTTTTAATAGGTCAACTGTTATCATTAAACTAATTTCTCCTCAAACTGGCTTGTTCTGTAGGGTTTTTTCCCTATTTGTCCTCTTTCCTCCTCTTCTTTGGGAATGAATTTTGGAAGGGTGTTAGTGGGTTGTTGTTTTTGGTTTTTCGGTGGTTTTTTGGTGTGAGGGGTTTTTTTTTAAGTTTTCCTTTTTTTTTTTTCTTTCTGTCTTTTTCCTGGAGAGTTCTCAGCTGGCAACAGCTCTCTACCTTCCACAAAACTTGAAAGGCTGATGTCCCTTGCAGGAAATGAATGAGTCGATAACATCTGACACCAGTGACCAGTCCAGTGACCCCAACCTTAATTCCACTAATACTGGAGGCCTGAAAATCTCAGTAAAGACCTATTGCAAATCCCACCCTCCCTCCAGTTTACAAAATCTGCACTTATTTTGCAACGTAAGAAATAATTTGCAACCAATATATTTACATTCTTTTATTTATTTAGTTTTGTAGTCTTTATTCATCGAAGAACACGTACTGATTTTTTTTCTCACTGGAATTTGCTAACAAGACACTTTGTCCATTTAATGAACTCCCATTAACTCGTTTGTGTCTGTTTAACCAGTATTTTAGCCTCTAAAGATTTTTTAATACCAAATTTCGTTAAAATAAATCAGGCTTTTAAAGTAAATACTTTTAAAACGGTATTAAAGAGGATATTTTCTGTCTTTTCGAAGGGAAGGGCAGAGAGGACTATTATTTTATAAACGTGCCCTTGTGCCACAAGAAATGTACTCTTGGGCATTTCAAATACGTGGTGTAAACATTGTTTTCTTCCGGTAACCTTAATTTCACGTTCATAGCTGGGGTTTCACGTGTGTTAAAATCTCGTACATGTATATACTGCATACCGTCCAGGTCATAAGATCCAAGCATATAAAATTACTGATATAATACTGTAAAATAATCGCTATTGTAAGGGGGGAAGGGAGGTTACAAGCCAAAAGCAGCGGTATGTTGCACGAATGCGTAAGGCAGGTCAGTGTAGGAAGTCGACCTCACTGTTGAAATAACCTATAGGAAATTTACGGTTGACGACTGCAAAGGAATTTCAGGATTTAAAGCTTCTGCTCCATTTGCCAGGCTGCTTGTATTTGTACACTCTTGCCCACCCTCACTTCTTTCTTGCAAACGATCACACGGAGCCTCCACCTTGGTGTTTCACACAGAAATGAGGCGCTGGGGGGGGGGGGAATTGACGCTTTCCTGAAAGGCAACAAAAGGAGTAAACAGGCCCACGGGGGCAAAGGCGTTCCCCTTAATTGGGCAGACTGATCGACGCCACTTCCCAAACAACAGCAAGTGCTTTGCAAATGCATAAGCCCCTTGCATTCAGGTTCTGCACGGATCGGTTTGTTGCTTTGGCTTTTGTTTGTGTGTCCTTGGGATAAGACAGAATGCCGGGGGGGGGGGGAGGAGGGAGCGGGCTAATAAGTCATTGAGCCCAGGTTTTAAATAGGTATGGGCAACGTTTTTAACATATATAATGCTGGATCTAATGCGAGGTTATATGCGAGTAGGTGGTGATGAGGACAGAATACTTTCATCTCTACCTTTACACTAACGAGGATGAACAGATGGAAAATAAAACGAATTCTCACCTAATTAGTCTGTTTACTCTGACGTCTATAAAAATATTTTAAGAGCATTTGGGGGTGAATACAGCAACGGGAGAAGCTACAGGGCAGGGCGATTGCTGTGTACCTGTGAGCACGGAAGGGGAGTGCCTTTGCAAAGGGGCTGTGACCAAGCCCTTCACACATCACACGCTTCTTTTCCGAATTGGATCCCCTCTCCCGCTGGCAGTGAAAACTTAAAACAGCAGTCCCTGATCAGCGTTATTTCTCCCCGCTTTGTCTTCTTCTTCCAAGGGTTTTTCTGGGGTTGTTTTTTTTTTTCCGCCCTCCTCCAGTAAATCCTTTTCTCTGACAGTCCTCTCCCAACTGCTGATTGAGGTTCACTCCAATTCTCGGCTTGAAAACTGGTCTCTTATTTAGGAAGTCATTAATCACATCCCCTCCCCCGGAAAGAGATGGCGGAGAAACCTGTGAAGTACAATTCCTCGCCCCATCCCCCCTTCAGAAATGTTTTGAAACGCTAAACCTCCGCACATTCTGGGCCATATTAAGGTGATATCGCGTTTCCGGCGCGCTTTTAATTTGAATGCGAAATTAGTAACGATCCGGTTATGCATCTGCCCACGTTTCGTGCAGAGGGTGACACAGATGCCTCCCGGCGTACCCCGTCCGCGTCTGTACACACGTGTGTCCCTCATCCGTGAGCATCTCGCCTTCGTGTGCGTACGCGGACCCCGCCTGCAGTGGGCACAGATACCCCCATAATCTCCTCCGCACGGCCGCCCCTGCGTGTAGCTGCTGTTCAGTGGGCTGTATCTGGAAACACGCGGATCTTCCTATGGATTTGTGCATGCACGCGGGGGGTGGGGGCAGAAACCCCAGAATAATACGTCATCTCTGTTTCCCGTAAAGAAGCGTGCAGATTAGCTGTCCGAAAAGGAAGGAGGGGAGAAAAAAAAAAAAAAAAAAAGCGCCGTGTTGAAAATTTCTTGTTCATTCATAAATTATTTTGGTGTGTCAAGCTGGTTGAAATGGCGATTGGCTGCTCCTGCCTCCTGCCAACCCCTTAAGGATCCGATGTGAAATTAGTAGCAAGAAAGCATGTAATTGACCGAGTCACGTGTGCGCAGGGGGCCAGAAACGGAGCGAGAGAGACGGGGAAAAATCAAAAGAGGGAAAGCACATTAGACCATGCGAGCTAAATTTGCGATCGTTCAAAATCAGGATGTTAGATTAATGCAGAAGACCACTTCGATCCACAGGGAAAGTTTTCATCTCACGAGTTTGGAGCAGAGGGCCCGTGGGGCAACATGGCCGAAGGTTAATTTTCTTTTTCTATTGTTTTACTATGAATTTCGCTCGCTCGCTCTCCCCCCCTCTCCCCCCTCCCCTCCCCCCACCCGCTTTTAACCCAACTATGCATTACCCTTTTTTAGCAGCTCGCGCAAGGGGGCTTTCTCCAAACCCATTGTTACCCAGCTCAGAAACTGTTCCGTACCGCCCACACCGATTCACAACTTGAAAAGCTTTCAGGGGGCTATTGTTTGAATTGTTCCTGTTTGATTAAGCACAGTTGCAGTGGTGGGATGAGAAAACGGCCGTACACCTGTCCCAACTTTAATCGAAAGTTTATTCCAAGGAGGGATGGATACACGTTGGAAAATAGTGGTTTCGGCGCTGCATGTGCAATAACCAATTGTGCAATCTACCCAATTTTGCTTATTCTCTCTCCTCCACCCCTCCTCGGCCGACCTCCCCCCTCGCCCCCCCGGTCCTGCGCCTTGCGAGGAGAGACTAATTGGGCTGAGAATTTCTGTTGAGAAATGGGATCGGTCTTAAACCAGCAATATTCAAGTAAAGTATCGCGTTCCGTGCTGTAATGTGGCTGAAAGATGGAGTTAAATGGAAAAATACACGTATGTACAGAAACGTGGGCTGCCTTGGGCACAGAGAGAGCGAGAGCCTCCGTGCGCAGTGTTTCCTCTCTGTAACCTCCGGTGATTTTATTTTTTTTACGTGTTTTGGGGAGAAGGGTTTTTATTTTAGGATTTAGGGAAAATATGCACTTTTTGTCGGTTTTTTTTTTGATTTTGTTCTGTTCTCCCGTTTTTCCCCCCCTGTTCCGTTTGTAGTAACTCCTTTATACAGCGGCAAAAGGATGTTACCAGAATTTAACTCTTTGCTTTGCATCTTGTCCCATTCTTCCTTCTTTTTTACCCCCTTCCCCCCACCCTTTACACACACCCCCCTCCGCCTTTCCCTCTTCCTCAGCAGGGGCGAGTAAAGGTGGAGACGAGCCCGGGAAGTTGCCGGAGCAGGAAGAAGAGGAGGAATCCCAGGTTTTGCACGGAACCGGCCATTGCAAATGGTTCAATGTGAGAATGGGATTCGGGTTCATCTCCATGAGCAACAGAGAGGGAAGCCCCTTGGAGTCTCCAGTTGATGTCTTTGTACACCAAGTAAGGCCCATTTTTGTCTTCCATCTCAGCCTGCCACATTTGGTTGAGTTCAGTGGGGCTCTGGTTTCATGTGAAGTAACCTATTTTTTTTTAGGTATTTAGGAACATCTGTAATTAAAAAGTTGCCTTAGGTAGTTGGTTTGTTGGCAGCGTTACAATTTGAGTAAATAAGGTCGTTAGATTGTACTTAGTCTCTGTGGCTGGAGATTTGTGTAAAGAGATAATGTTTCCTCGTATCTTTCTCCTTGGTTAGAAACGTCTCCTGTGGTTTTTATTTATTTTCAAATGTCACACTTTTTAAGGTTTATCATTTGTCACCAGACTGATCAGAAGCAGATAAGCCTTTCCTTGGAAACTGTTTAAAATTAAGTTGGGAAAAGGATAAATAAATGTCGGGATTCATTCAAATAACATTTGAGTAGTTCTAAAGGGTTTACTTATAAACCCCGAATTACTTTTTAAAAGCTCATCTGAGATTAGTTAGTGAAATTAAGACATAATTATAGCGTTATTTTGTAGTAATTCAGACCTGAGAGCATCCCCGTGGTGATACTCTGAAGCGTGGATGTGGTTTGGTTGGTTGATTTTTAATTATTCCTTTCTGGGGGTGGGGGGGGGAAGGTAACGATTGAGGATTCGGACCAAAAGCAGCGTCTCTGTAAGGCTGAAGGGAGAAGAAAGGGTGGTCCTTGGTTTTATTTTTAAGCACAACAGCGTGGATGGTTTTGTGTTTAGAACGTGGAAACTGGTATGAATGTCTTCACGCAAAGGATTTTCAGATGCAAAATAGGTACAAAATGATAAAGGAACTTTTCCCGAGGTCTGTACCATGGCTTGTGAAGGAGGAGTGTGTAGACCTCCCCTGGTCCTTCTGTAAGTCCAGTTGGAACAATGTTATTTTGAATTTCACCCGTCTTCTCTGTGATCACAGAACAGAAGAAAAGTATCAGGTAAAGAGACCATTTTGGGTTTGGCTAGGGCCATGTTAGAGAGGCAAAAATGCATCTTTTTACGTGGTTGTCCATTTTCTATGACGTTTGCAATGACGGGGCAGGGCGGTGTTCCATGGTTATATAGTGAATCCCTTTTAATGTTGCATTTGGTGGCCTGGCTTTATTTTATGGTAACTTTCCACCAGGGTTTTTGAAAGCATACACCTTTGATTAGGTTAATAAAAGGGTGGCAGAATCTTCTAAAGAAACTGTTGCTGGGGCATGATTCCTTGTGGTGGGTGGTAGAGTGAATTTCTGATCTTGCCTTGCATGTGCCCTGCACCTAAGGGCCTGCACTTCTATATAGCTGCTTGCATTTGGAATTATGTACATAGTGTAGAATCCAATAGTGAACTTACTGAATTCCTATACTTCCTGCTTTGTACTGGCATATGAGGTGCCCCGTTTGCTGCTGCTTTTTCTCTTTAAAACTGAATGCATGAAGTACTTCTCAAAGAAATATCAGCCTTTCTCCTTTTCCCCCTTTCTTCCCTTCTTTGTATCTCTTTAAGTTGTGAAATTTCTCTTTAGAGTTTTATAAATATACTTTAAAGATAACTCCCTTAATGTAATTTTGTGTTAATGTATGTAATTTTTTTGCTTCTCAAATAGTAGAAAAACATTTGAAACATAGCAGTGTTGTTAATAAAAAACACATTTGGAAACAAAGATATTCTTAGAGCTGTGGAAATAGAGAAGTGTTGAACTGCATGATAACCTGATACATTTAAGTAATACTAGACAAGGTGTGCAGTTTCATAATGGAAAATAGTCATAGAAAATAATAAAGTAAGAGTAAATTTGGAAGTTGCTATTCAGTTGTGTCCCCTAAAGGAGGGGACAAGAAGAAAATGTTATACAAGTTTGATTATTCCAGTTTAATAATTACAAATTATCCAAACCCCTGGTTTTCCAAGACATACCACAGTGTAAAATGCAGTGAAAACTATCATGTTTCATTACACATAAACTGTGTGCTTCAGTCATTTGAGTTTACTTAGAGATATGTCTTGCAGAGTGAAGTTATTAGTATTCTGCAGTGGATTGCCCTTACAACAAAGAAAATACATTTTTCACCTTTTTCTTTCTGGTTAAATCTAAGACATATATATATATAAACTTCATGGTGACATGAATCTTCTTTCCATCAATCAGAAGCAGAAGTTTTCTGTTTAATGTAATGGGAAGAAATGCTGTCTTTGTGTTTGAGAGTACATTTTAGATAATTAATATTGCTATATAGAATGCTTTGTGTTAGCTGACTAGTGGTAACAGTAGCAGCCTGAGCATAAAAATCTGTAATGTTATTTAACAGTGCTGGTTGTACAAGACAGTCTGTTGCCTGAATAGTTATTGGACCCTATTCCTATTAGTTTCATTAATTTGAAAAATTTAGTCCTGTGAAAGGGCCTTTTCAAGGCAAATATGTTAGTTTATTAATCTGTTGAAGCACAATATTGCTGTTCAAAACTGCTTTGAAATCACTTCATCATTTATTTGTGTGCATAGAGTGTTGTATGCATTCACTCATTCTGCAGTGTTTGTAGCTACTAGTATCATTTTATAGAATCAGGCAGTCTAAGCAGGGAAAGAAGCTTCTGGTTTACTTGGTCAAGTCCTGTCAAAGCTAGCTTGAGCCCTGCTGCAGTATTTTTACTTTTTTATCTTACCTTTTCTTGGTGAGGTTATGCCCAGTTTATGAGATCTTGCTATGAGCAAAAACTTACTGTATTTTAATAAAGTCAAAATTTCTGTAATAGTTTAAGTTCACTATACCTAGACTTTCGAGCTTGTAATAAATAATTTTGCTCTCTTCTTTTAGTTTCTTCTCGGTTGTGAGCAGATTATAGCCATGTTTTTCTAAAGTTAGTGCTTTACTAATTGTATATATTAATGTATTTTTAGAGGACAGTGCTTTTGTTCAGACTTCTCTCCCCTTTCACCCAGCAAAAGTACCGTTCACGAAACAGCTTCAGTATTGAGTTTTTAACTCTGCCTTTTAAGTCCCTCCATTGGCGTTAATCATTTGGATTGATCTTTTCTGAACTACCTTCAGATTGTTGTTGCCCTTCTGGTAATGAGCTGGATGTGTTATTTAAGGTAGAAACACGTCAGCCATTATATATGTGCATCTGTGTGTCTACAGTGTAATTGCATACACTTGCAAACGTCTACATTCTTGTCCTTTTTAGCTTTATTCTGAAACAGCTTAAATCTTAAAGTCATGTGTTTGAGTCGTTCAGGGTCATATAAAAATTACAAGTCCTAAAAAACATTTAATTTTTCAAACACAAGCCATGACCAATGCAGCAATGTGCCTAGTCCATTGTTCCCATCTTTTTATTTTTCTGCCTTTCTCTGTCTGTCTTTTTCTGTCGTTTTCTGGTCCTCTGTTTGTTTTGGAAAAAAAAAAAAAAAAAAAAAAAGAAGAAGAGTAGCAGTGTTAGTCCTTTGTAACACTATTAATTCCAAGGAATGTGCACCTTACTGAATTTGGCTCAGTACTGTCATTTGTACTCGTAGTAGGTTACCATGGAATGAATAATACAGCTTGGTTTCTCTTTTTGATGTGAATTCTGGACATAGTTATGTGTGAGGGGATCTTGTTAAATTTTAGAAAAAGATCTGTTTCTCAAAGGGTAAAACAGACTGGAGAGGTGAAGTGAGTGAAACATTTTGTGGTGCACGTGGAAAAAGGTCTTCAGTGCAAAGAACTAAGAAGAGCTGAAGCTCTCATAAAATCAGAAAAGGGTGATCTTTGTTGTATTTTTTTTGCATATTCGATGTTGTACACACAAGTTGGATATGTACAACTTCTTTGGAGGCTGGCAGTAAGGCAAAAATGCTGTGTATTCTTTTTTGCACACACTCTG
Source organism: Myiozetetes cayanensis (assembly GCF_022539395.1). NCBI lineage: Eukaryota > Metazoa > Chordata > Aves > Passeriformes > Tyrannidae > Myiozetetes > Myiozetetes cayanensis. The sequence goes on along the minus strand of NW_026087411.1, from coordinate 71,478,897 downwards.
TACAGACTAAGTTAGAAACATGTCCCTTTTCCTTTGCTTAGTGTGAAGCCCAGATGTTAGAGATGATAATGAAGGGTAGGGTGCTGAGTGTAAACAGATGCAATTAAATACATGTATGTGAATATCGATGATTGTAAATTTCTCTTTCTCAGTAATGTGGTCTTTCAGGCTGGGATGGATTGTTCGGTTTAGATTATGTTTATTGGGACCTGGCTCTGTAGTTCAAAATTCTTACCACATTAAGGGGTTTCTGAACTGGAACCTTAAACACAATCCTTCTTTGGGATCCTCTTTTATGAGATGGGGAGAGGAAGGAAGGGAGGAGCAGCATTTAGGAGCTGGTGTATTTTGTTTTCTCATTAAAAGGAACATAGTTGGCTTGAAATTTTTCACTTTCATCTGAACTTTATTACTGTTCCTACAAGTTACGGTTACTACAAGATGTGATAAAAATGGATGTCTTTTTTCTTTCATTGAGTTCTTCTGCACTGGACTATCATTGTATACTATAAATTTTGCTCTTATTATTTCAAGTACCTTCAACAAAAGAAAGAGGAAAAAGTAGTGAGACTATTATGACTGTAAACAGAAGAATAAATGGAAAATAAGACATATAAGCTGCATCTGAAAAGTCTTTTCCTTTACTTGACCAACCATCCCTTTTGATGATGAATCAGATGTCTGTTCTTTGAATCTCTAGTATTTTAGGCACAGTTGAATTACTTTTTCTAGGACACAGTTGGGCATGGCGTGTTACACACTCAATGTTGAATTGTGAACACATGTAATCCCATGCTTTTGCAAGGATGCATTCATTCATCTAGCATACCTTTTCCATTTCTATATTATTGGGAGCATGTAAAAAGCTAATTGTTCAGGATAACTGGAAGTTCTAGGCAAGCAAGAGGGATCAGTATTGCATTGTTCCTTATTGTTAAAACATGACATAGCAATACCTGTTTCGGACTATAGAAGTCTTTATGCAGAGTATGCTGTTAAAGCCTTGCTGTCTTTGACTTCTGCTGGGGACCAGGCAAGCCCAGTTCTAATCAAAACAAAAGTGGCTAGCAGGATTTAGAGAGGGAAGCTGAGGAAGGAAGCGAATGGGAGTAAACGTGTGTCTGCAGCGAGCACGTGTATGAGAGATCCGGCAGACATCAAAGTCTGCTCAGCAGCCTCCACACATGTAGGTACCATCTGTAATGGGTACCTGCTGGGGACTCGGAGCCAAGCTTTGGCACTCACCAGCTGTGTTGCAGCATACAGAGAAAACTGACTTTAAATTATGGGGATCATGGATTTGCCGTGTGGAGCAGTACAGCATTGTTTTTTGGTTTTGGGGGTTTTTTTTGGTGTTTTGTTGGTTGTTGATTTTTTTTGTTTGTTTGGGTTTTTTTAAATTTATTTTGGCTACTAATCATGTCATTCCTACATTTCAAATCCTACCTATGGACACATAGATGACAGCTTGATAATTTAAGATGGTTGTCTTAAGAAACCTGTAATTTGGTTATTTAAGTTATGGAGCCGCCATCTTCTGAACCTTCCAGATTTCATCTGTTTACATCTAAACCCAACATTACAGTACACTTTATTGCTAAACCTATGTAGCATTTAAGTGAATAGCAACACCATTAAACCTAAGTGGTGTCAAATCAGATCAGATTTTGCTGAAGGATTTTAAACATTGCGTGTTGACAAGCAAAAAGCATAAGTAGCTCAAAGGCAGAGGCCTGCAGTGGGACTACTTTGTCTTAAGGGGTGGGTATTACCTCTTCAGCAGAGCAGTAAGTACACCCTTTCAGAGCATGCTATCCTCCTTTTCTCCAAGACTGAGGAAGTTGTGCACAGGGGTTGGGATACTGGAAGGAAGAGGATATTTTGTCTGAGGCACAAACATAAGATATCAAAGCATGATACATACAAAACATGAACTGAAGCTAAAAGGAAATGAATTGTCAGATTGGGGAAAATGTTGTTATTGTTGCTTGTCCTGGTTTGCAACTACATTACTTGGGTAAATCTAGAGCTACCCAGAGTTTTGTTTCAGACTCTTCAAAAAGTATACTCCCATGTAAATATTATTTAATTTATCTTTCTTATATAACCTATCACAGTAAAGGCCTGTCATTTTTCTCCACTGATTATCAACAAAAGCAAAATTAGGCCCACCAGTTTCTATAGAGTTGTATAAAAGTAACTGTAAAAGTATAATTTAAGAAAAATCCTAGGAACAGAGAAGCCAGAGGGTAAAGGTTGTTTATGAGGTTTCTTTAAACGAACACAAATAAATAAGGACGTAATGTTTACATTTTTAATTCCCTCCATGTACTTTTAATTCCCTCTATGTACGAGTGCCTTTTTTTTCACCTTTTGTTAAATCAGCTGAAAGTTACCAGGACTGTTAGAAAGGTATTATGTGATACTTTAAGGGACATTACTCAGGACAGGTTTGGACTGGCTTTTGCTTCCTAGGTATCACTGGTGAAAGCAGTGAATCCTTAAATTGCTTTTACATCAGCAGAGTATCAGTAAACACCTCTGTATGGAAAGTGGGGAAGTGCTTCTGATTGCTTGAGCCCATTTAGTTGGAGAAACTGGTGTCCAGGCTTTTCCTCAGATTATTCTGGCTGTTCCTGACTTAAAATGGAGGGGGGAGTTAACTCCTTGGGAGATGGCTAGGAGAGAATTCCAGATCCTTACTCCAGAGATGTCTCAGCTGCTTGCAGAGCAGCTGTGGAACTTGCTGCAAGTTTCACAATCTGTTTCATTATGGAAAACTAGCACAGAATTTGATTTTTTCATAACGTGCAAAGCTGTAACATAGAGCAGGTCAGCAGCTGCTCTGCAAGCAGCTGAGTAAGGCTTTGCAGTAGCAGTGTGGGTGAATAGGTGGAGGTTGAAACTGTCTACAGTCTCCATTCTTGGTGGGAATCCTATGGTCATGACTTTACTTTTACATTTGGCAGCAGTGCTGCTGCCTCAGTAAGCTTCAACAGCTTTGATATCACTCTTCCTGTTGGGCTAGCATGAGTGCTGCGTGGCAAACTCAGTTGAGGAAATATTTGGGTTTGTGTCTGATTTTTATCATTTTTCATATCAGAGAAACCCTGTGATCCCCACAAGTAAGGGTGGCCAGTGTTGGCACCATGGAAGGGTGGCCAAGCATGTAAGCAAGTAGCTGCCAGGGTGAGGTGAAGGTTATTGGAGGAAAGAGCTGGAATTACTGGCAGAGAAATGTGAATGAAACTGCAGTCTCCTCTGCTGCAAAGTAGCAGAATACTGGTGTTCCTGCCTTCAGCTGGGGATGAAGAGACAATGCAAGAGTAGTGACTTTTCAAGAGAAAGGACACTGAGGGTCTTGGGATGAGTACAAGCATCTGAGCTCTCGTTGGAAGTGGAATGTTTCAGGAATCTTTGGGTCACACTTCAGTATTATAGGTTTCTCTTTTTTGTGTTAAGTGGTTACAGTTCAGTGGTGGCACTGAAATACATTGATTGCAGTTTTTAAAAAGCACTATTTATAAATACAAAAAAAAAATCAGAATTTTTTGGTTGTATGTGTGGAATTTCAGCTTTGAAAATTAAATACATCAGCATTGAGGTGATTTGTCTGCAAGCGTGTAGAATATTCTTGTTCTATTATCAGTGCAGGAGCCAAGAAAATCACACAAATAGTTTCTATTCCAATGTTTTGATCTGGTGCTAGAATTACGTTTGTTGGAAGGAGGGAGGCTGAAATGTTTGGGTTAATTTTGTTAGCACAATAGGTTAGTATTTTCACCTCTTAAAATTGTTTAACAGTTGAAATCTGAGTGAATGCATATTTAATCAGTATTTGGAGTGTATGAATTCATCTACAAAATCAAAGTAATATTCCGTGACTACTATAGATCTTAAACTCTGTTGGAAAACACTAATGATGTTATTACATCCATAAATGTGTAATTTTCATGATTTTAGCTGATACTGGCTTTCCCATCAAAGATAATCCGTTCCCAGAGAGGCCCTCTTTTAATTAGTCATGATAATTTATAGGCATGCAGCGTTGAGGGATTTTTTTTTCCTCGACTGCTTTTATTTCAGTGCCACTTGAGGCTACTTTAACATTTGTATTATAACTTTCTCTGTTTATGGTCATATAAATATATGCACCAAAATATTCCCTGGGCTGAAACTGAGACTAAAAGTGATAACCATTGGGTACTTTAAGGAGACTAGAATAACATCAGTGTGGGTTCTTTTTCAAAGTACAGATGTCTTTAAAATCTCTTAATAGTGCACATGTGCTATGATTTAAAAAATGTTTTATTTCATTTTACAACTGTGTTTTGCAAGGTAATAATCAAAATCATGGTTGGTTTTATGGGCTATGCGTAATAATACAATTGTAGGGGAAATACGGGATTTTAAAAAGCCTCTGCTGATGATGTGTAGTAATTTCTGAATCTTCTTAGACTAATTATATTGGAAATATTAGAAATACATAAAAGTAGTAGTATAGAATGTACTTAATAGACCCAAGCTTACTTCTGTAGACTCTGGATTAGATCCCCAACTACTCCCTGTATTTAACAGATATATATTGTTATCTCACCCGGTTTAATTACTTGGCCTAAAACATGCAGATTACACATTTTGAGAATTAGCCATTTTGAACACTAAAGTGGAATAAGATCCAAGAATTATTCAAAAACCTGTTTGCTACCCTCTTCCCCAGATACTAAATTCAGTAGTGTATCAGGTGAATGGAAATTTGAGGGTTGATTCAAAGGCGAACAAAACCTTATCCTTAATGTAATGAAACTATTCCATCCGTTCTCTTCTTGTGGATATTACAGACCTGATGGGCCAAATTTTGCTCAGTCTTCTGTGAAGTGATCCCACTGACCTGTGAAACTTGTTCAATAAAATGGGCAGTATTAGAAGTGGATTTTAAGTCTCCTGTATGAGTGCTTTTACTGGAAGTATGTAGTTTACAGCCTTTTGTTTTCGTAAGGCTGTCTGTGCATTTTGTGCTCAAAAACATGCATTCTGTATTGTGATCTGAGCTGTTCCCTGTACAGTGCCTAAAATGTAGAGTAGTAAACAGGGTTTAATTGAAAGTTGGCTAAAAGTGGTACAACTTGTCAAGTTCATGCACTTTATGTTATATATGCAACTTGGATATCTTTTTCATAATGTGCTACTTTTTTTTTGTTACTGTGAATGTCTAATATTTAATGTCTTACCTGAATTCACCTGACCACTCATCTGCCAGAATGCTTTGACTGAAAGGTCTCAGGCTGATAATGTTCTGGGTTTTTTTCATCTTCCTGTTGAAAAATTGCTCGGTCCCAAATAATTTCCTCACATTAGGAAAGAGTGGTAGAAGAAGTATGGTAATTGCTCCCAGTGTGAAAAACACCTCTCACTGTGCATGCAGGCAGGTTCTGTTGAATGTGAATGAAATTCACCTTTGCAGTCGAAGAACCTTGGGATCTTGAACAGCTATTCAGTTCTGTGCAGGGCCTTTGATTTCTGGCGGGCGTGATGGGATGCAGTAGGTTCTTTTTAAAAAATGAAATTAAAAAAAAAAAAAAAAAAAAACTTCATAACTGCAGTATTGCATACCTGTGTTCGCAAAGGAAAGGATGGGAATCTCCCTGGTAGGATCCTTCAGGATCTGTCTTTTTCCCAGGCCTTTATATTAGGGATGTAGACATACTACTCAGATACAAGGGAGAGTATTAACTGGTGGGGAGGAGGAAGTAGCTGAACCGTCTGCTTAGGTAGGAGAGGATGAACAGTTCACAGATTTAGAGGCATAATATAGTCCTCAAATATTTGTGAATGCAGTTAGCCAAAAAATGTCCATTTCACCACAGTGCTTAACAGCTCTCCACTACAGTGAATAAAATTCTCATTTGGCTGTGCCAAATCTGCTTTGTTTGCCTGCTTCATTGTTTTGGACATTTGTGTGTCTGCATGGTGTCTGTTAATTAAAGAAATCACATTACATTTGCAATAGCTGTTTTATACCCGTCAAAATCACATTTGTTTAATGTTTTCACGTAGCATGTTTTGCAGAAACTTGTTTAATGGGTGTGAAATGCAGGGTAGAAGTTAACCCTGTAAGGAATGCATAGTTTCTTGTATAGGGGTCTGGGTAGCTCCAGCAGGCAGGCTGATTTTAACAGGGCATCCTGTTCATTCTGTGTGATTCTGATTTAGAAACTATTGCAACCTGGAAAAAAAGATAAAATAATTTTTAGAAGTGTTTTTAATTGGCTTCAGGAAATAGTTAAAGATAGACATTACTTGAGGGTGATTGATCTGGATGTGAAGCAGATGCATTAAGAAACAAAGAAACTTAATTTTTGATACTGTAGAGATCTTTGCATGTTGCCATTGACTTCACAGGACTAGATACAAAGAGAGGACTGTGGAGTTGAACTGTAGATGATAAGAGAGCAAAAGATTTTAAACGTGCATTGTTAAGATGAAATGAATATTAAAGATTTTCAGGTGGAAATATAGTACATCTGAAAATAAAATTTTTGCTTAGACCTACTGGAATAGGATTTTGTTAGTGTTAATTCATGGGTTTGTGAACACTTAATGGAACAAAAAATACCACATCTTTCACTAAAGTAGTGCTAAGCACTACTCTGGACTGTAGTCCATTATCCACGCTAAGAAAGTAGGCTATCAGATTCTCCTCTAAGCAATGCCTTCATCAATAGTTTAAAAAATAAAAATCTACTAAACATTCCAAAATATGATTGATCAGATTTGAAAATGTTTAAAATTATGTAAATTCAAAATACTGATTGAAAAGGTTCCTTTAAATATGTTCTGTACCTACACTGCCTTCAGTAGAAATTATCAAAGACTTTTGTAAAAAATAAAAATGCATATTCCACTTTATAGGTCTTTGCATTTAGTAACTACATAACATTTTTCAGGAATGCAAATGCTTTTAAAATTAATCTGCAGTCTTCTTTGAGCAACAACATCTCTTCATGTTTAATAATGTAAGTGATAGAATCAGTTTTCTCAAAGAACTTCTACATTAATCATCATTAATTTTTTAATTAAGCAATTACATATTTTTAATGGCAGAATAATTATTTTTGTAATATATTATCTTTTTTACTGGCAATAATCATCAGTAGTTTATTGGAAAATGATAGCACATTCCATGCTTATGTGGGTTTAGTGTTAATCTTCACACAGATAGTAGTTCTTCCTTGGATGATCATTGTTTAACTGGTGACAGCTGTACATGGACAAGATTAGACTGTTGAAGTGGCTACAGCTGAAGCATTTGGCCAAAGATTAATTATTTCTAGTATTCATTATTTTGTAGTATAATCAGTGTTTAAGATTTTCTGTGATCTTCTGCATATTAGTATTTTTTTCATATAGGAATCAGTATATTTTTTTAAACTTATAGATAAAACAATGCTGGTTTTATAGTTTGATTTCCTTTTATCCAAATGTCCCTTACAAGGGATCCAAACTGGCACTGACCACAAAAGGTGTCATGAAATGCACCTATAGTATATTATATTCTCTTGAGTGAGGTAATATCATAAAATGATTGATTTTGTAGTAGTATTTTTGGTTGTAGGATGATGAATATAATCTAATTGTTAAATTCTTAAAAACTGGCAAACCTTACCTTAGTTTCTGTTTTCTCCCTCCATCTGATGTGCATTCTGAAAATATGGTATGTTTTAGCTACACTTCAAGGACCAAATGTTACTAAGGCATGAAATGTTGAGCCAGGTGAAATCAGTGAAATAGTTTCAAGAAATTTCAATATGTATGCACAATTTCCCTCAAGGATTTTTTTTTCCGATCGTTTCAATTGGGAGCTTAGATACTTAAACCAGAAAAGCATGTTTTAAGTAAATGAAAGGGGGGGCTGGGTGTATAGACTATCATTCTATGTTCTTGTTTTTACTATCCTTGTGAGTGCTTTGCAATCTTTAAAATGCCCCCAAAACTAATTGTATAACAGTATTATTTGTATGAACTTATCATGCATGAATGTTCATATAAATTTCTTGCAGCACATTCAGCGGGGTCTTCATTAGTTTAAGCGTAGCTTTGCCATTTTGTGGGCAACTTTGAAATTCCTGGCATTTCAGGTCAAAAAGAGGACTTGGCAGATAATTATTTATTGATAGTATGTAAGAAAATAAAAATGAGTACTGATATATGACTTTCTCCACTTAAGTGAACATGTAAAAAGTTTAGTACTATTTTTTTGTTACTGTTGGAATCCAACTGTTTAACAAAGTTAATCTGAACTTATGTCTTACAAGAATATTGTTCTGGGCACACTCACACCTCATTGCCAAATTTTTAAAAATGATGGACATAAAACCAAATAGTTTCCTTTTATTACATCTGTATGGAAGTAAATTATCAAACAATAAGGGACATACTAAATACAGAAGGAATACATTAATCCTTGCTTCCTTTAAAAATTGGTTTGTTGAAAAATACTGACTACATTATTATAAAATAATTTTTAAATATTTACTAAACAAAATACCTTTGTGTCAAAAGCAGATGTTCAGATTTTGAAATGTCAGGTTTCCATAAATTTGACAAATTTTATAGAGAGCTTTGTGACAACAATGTTGCTATTAAAATGTTACTGTTAAAAAGCCACATTCAAACATTAAGAAAATTAATTTAGAGAAATTAATTTAGATATTATACAGAAGACCCCACATTGAAATATTCATTATGGATATAAGATAGTATAAGAAATAAAAGGTCTTTCAAATATTTGCATACAAGCCTTCTACAGCATTCACGCCTGTTTCAGGAAGCAGGTTTAATAATGTAGGTCAGTTTGGATCCTGCTGCATAAAGGGATGGCAGAGAGTGATGCTGACTGGAGCTGTGGTTTTTGTATTTGCCAGTCCCCTTCTGGATCAGTGCAGTGCAAACCAACCCATATAACTGTAATCTAGAACGTGCCAAAAGTAAAGATTCTGAGCCTTAATTTTTGTGCTTGCTGATGAGATTTGCCAGTCGGCTGTTGTCTTCTCTGCTGTGCTAGCGCTGGTGCAGTTGGAGGAAAACCTCTGGTCTGGCGAGGAATGATCCATGCTTTTTTTTTCTTGTGCGGATGTTGCATTTTATTGTGCATTCAGTTGGTAATACTGAAGCAGGGCAGGTTGCTTCTGGAACAGAAGCTGTCTAGGTGATGTGCTCTGGTGATGGAGGGACTGCAGGATGCTGTTGAGGGTTTGGGTGGGCAGAGGGGTGTTCGGGGGGCAGTGTGGGGTGTTTCCCGCTGCTGGGGGCGTGGATGCCACGGCCACACTGAGAAGGGTCTGGGGCCCCCTGAACGGCGCCTTCTGCTCCCCTCCCCTGCCTGGCTGGAGCGGGAGTGGGAGGAATTTGCCCCCTCCTGGCTCAGGTTGCAGGCCTCGACCGAACCGGGGAAGCGAGGGTCAGGGCTATTCATTGCCTATCGCTTCCTCAGGCCATTTATAACCCGGTCCTCCCCGGGCAGCTGACTGTGGCCCAAGGAAGTGATTGATATGAGAGACTCAAAGATCTTTTTATTGCTCTCAATACAGCTTAAATGTTTTGGTTGGTTTTTTTTTTCCAAAGAAAAAGCTAATTTGGCACACAGTGCAGAACTGGAAATGCTGGTGTCTTTGTATCTTTGAGGATTGAAATAATGATAGATCGAAACCAGCCATCTGAGGGGCAGCACTGCTGGAACCGATGTGTTTAGTGCTGCGTGTGTCCCATGTCCCCCGCAGAAATGCGCATCTGTGCCCTCTCCTGGGGTGTTGGTGTGGGGCAGCAGGGACATGATCCCCACTCCCTGGCCTGGGGGACCAGAATCACAGAATATTCTGAGTTGGAAGGGACTCACAAGGATCATCAAATCCAACTCTTAGCCTTGCATGGGACATCTCCAAGAGACACACCTGTCTGCCCAAGAGCATTGCCCAAATGCTTCTTTGAACTCTGTCAGACTTGGTGACCACTTTCCTGAGGAGCCTGTTCCAGTGCCCAGCCACCCTCTGGGTGTAGAACTTTATTCTAATATCCAGCGTAAAGCTCCCCTGGCACAGCTTCATGCCATTGCTTTGGGTCCTGTCACTGGTCAATAGAGAGAAGAGATCAGTGCCTGCCATCACCCACAGATGGGAGGCACCGGTCTCTGGATCAGAGGTGGATATTACATCAGCTGTGACCAATTCACCATCAGCCACAGGGCACACTGATATACAATAATGTGAATTAAAGAATTGGGAAGCAAACACTTTTCCCTGGAGCTTTGCTACTGCTTATGCCGTGGCAGCACCCATCTGTATGGAGGTGGTGAGGAGGCCAACCAGAGGTTCCCCACGAGCCTTGAGCTTCTCTCCTTGGCTTGCAGGAGGCACTGCCTATCAAGATGGCAGTGGGGTGGCCCCCAATATTAAAACAACCTTGAAAAGAAATGCATGTGAATCCTAAGCTAAGCCTTTTTTTTTGCTTTGTTGACGTTTGGAGGAGGAAGAATAGTGGATAGAGAATTACATGTGGATATGATAGGAAGTTGGGCATTTAGTAATTTTCTTAGACCTCTTGGGTAAATAGCTAGGCTCATCCTCTTAATGATCAAGGTAATCATGTTACTAAATAAAACATCATGTTGGAGGAGTCATATTTACAGAAATATTTGAAATTTGAAAAGGAATACGTTTTGACTAACAACAAATTATTTTTCTTGAACTTCTTAGAAGTTTTCAGTGGTGTTTTACCTCACAGCTTAGAATTTCTTTTTAACTTCTGAGTGCTATAATGTGACAGCACACAACTTTTGAAAAATATTCAGCAGAATTATCTACTTTTGTTTATTTGCAAGGACAGGATAGTCCGTCATGCTAAAAAGTCTTTCAGAAAGATTAATGGTTGTAGGATTCCAATCTTGCAAACACTTGTTCTTTAAAGTAAGACCTGTTCATGTAAATAAAGGTTTCGAGATTAGGACCTTAAATATGCAGCTTTTATAACTATTCACCTCTTAAAAATGGGTCTTCCGCTTTTGTCTGTCCTTAGGCGAAGTTCCGCATGGACTTGATGGGATTTTTGTAACTAGTGTTAAAACTATACCTTTAGTACTTCAAATACTTCTTTGAGAAAAGGATTGATGGTCTATTAGAATTCTTTATAAAAACACAAAAAGTAATAAATATATATACACTTTATATACTATAGATGGAATATATATATATTTTCTTCGCAACAGTTCTGCTGTAAAAGAAATCAAGCAATCTTTCCCAATGCAGGTCACATGTGTTGATTTTTCTATCTCTCTGGGTGAGTTGTGTGAAACTTTTGCAAGTTTTCTGACTGTGGTTTATAGTAGTATAATTAAAACCAGTGCTTTTTACATTTCTAAATATAAAATACACTTCTAGACTGTGAACGGTGTGTAATGATTCATCCTTCTGGGACAGTATCTCCTGTGGGATGTGTTTGGTGTAATGCCATTAACTATGATACATTTGCTTCAGTTGCTCCTTCCTCCCCCCTCAGCATACAGCTTGCTGGAATCTCATGTTTTTTTCTGATAGCATTTTTACTTGCAAACTATTTTTTTAGATGCATATGTTATGAAAGGAATTTGTACAGACAGAACCCTAAGGTTACTTTTGTTGTTTCAAAACAGTGGAGGTTGGTTAAAGGCTGCTTTACTTTTATTGCTAGCTTCAAATAGGTGGTGCGTGCTTTTTGGAAGTTTTTTTCAAGCAGAAGTATTTCATGTTTCAACTACAAAGAACATTGTTTTTCTGTAGTTTTGATTAATTAACTTGTGCCACGTATTCACATACTATTTAGTTAAACATGGTTGTTTTACAAAATGCACAGGTTTTTTACTATACATGCCAGATAATTGGAATATTTAGGTAAAGTTTCCTTTGGGGTTGGTTATTTATTTTAACCTTTCTATGTAAAATTCTTTACCTGGTTTTAAGGTTAATGTTAAATGTTTCTTTTACAATTGAAATTGGGAGAAGTGCTTTTCACAAATCACAAGTCTTAGAGAGCCAAATAATTGTCATTCCATACACCCGTGCACAGTTACATTTGGTTGATACGCATTAAACTTTTCATACTGTTTTTCTGAGAATGAGAATTACTCTCCATGCTTAATTTTTAAGTTAAGTAAGCATCTCTATTAATCTTGAAGAAAAAACTATTTGCCGAAGATGTGATCTGTGCTAGACTTTTGGAGTTGGTTTGGTATCTTTTTTGTTGTTGTTTTTGGTTTTGTGTTGGCTTGTTTGGTTTTGTTTTCTTCTCTTGGATAAGTCCTTACTTGTTACCTTAGCAGTTTCCTTATTGCCTTAAGCCACCTGACTGTAGCCTTCTGCTACAAGAGGCGATCCTTCTCACCCCTTCTTCCACCCTGGCCTCATGTTCCCACTCAGACTCCCATGTCAGGCTGCAGAAGGTGTTACAATAATTTGCTCTTTGAGCTGAAAACTAGTAATTCATTTTGCGTGTTTGAGTTTCATTTGTATCATCAAACTCATAGGACTCTGAAAAATTGAGCTAACTTGAGGAAAACAGTAGAAGCGTGCAGCCTGAGGAAATATCTTGGTGTCAAGAGAGTGGTGGAGTGTAATTTTTGAGGAACTGAGCCAAAATAAAATGGGCGGTCTTGTTCCCTGAACTTCTCATTTCTCTCATTGATTTACTTGTTAGCTAGGGGAAAAAAGGCAGAGCGACGCTTTGCGTAACTGCATCTCACAGAACCTCCCATCTTCATTGGCATACGCTCATCATGACTGCACCTTGTATCAGTACTGGGCTTGGTCTGGCATTCATTTCCTCAGAAAGAGATGTTAACAGTTAAACAGTGGAGTGAGTTTCCCATTGGCAAAATTTAATTTTTGACTGCCCTTCCAGTGTGTAATTAGCAGGTATAACTGTACTATCTCCTTTACTTTTTCCTTAATAGTACAAGAGGATCAAGTTAAGCTCCCTGGAAAAGTCTCCATGATTTTAACTTTCTTAATAGATTCAATGTAATGTCTATTAGCTGATCACAGTGGCTACTTCAACTAAAGTTCAGGGTCAACTAGTGCTACACCAAATAAGCCATAAACAGCTTCTCTCCTAGTGCCCAAACTGCCTCAAAGCATGCTGTAGCGGTAATTTTTATTTTTCTTTGAAGGATGTTTGAAAAATATTTTCACAGAAATAATCCACTAAATTGTCCTGAATGAAATGAAAAATGTTTTTAAAGAAATACTTCCTGTGAGAGGCACATGTTTGTCACTCATGGTACTAGTTCAGTGCTGCAAAGCACTGGTTACCTCTGCCATACCTACAAAGTCACTTGGATTTCATTAGATTTGGCTGATGATGTGTGAAGTCTGGAAGTGAGCTCTGTGCAGGACTCCCTTGTGTGGCAAATTGCAGGACGGGCTCTCAATTTGTCTGTGAGCAAGTAGGACTGAATTCTGTCTGTGCAGCGACAATGAAATTATGCTGGGTGCTGCATACACATAACCCGGGCAAATTTAGTAGATACAGTAAAATGTTGAGGTCTGGTTGCTGCTAATTTAACATGAAGTCAGAAGGATGCTGTATTTAATAAATAGCAAGAGTGATTATCTTCAGATCGTTTACTGACACAAGTTGTGCTGTGACCGGCTAAGGTGCACTATACTACAGATACGGTGTGGAGCTGCTCACTGTATGTTACCGTTCACCCCTCTTCCCGAGGGCTGTTTAGTGAGAAGGTAATACAGATGTTAAAAAAAAAATCAAAGGAGCCTTTATTTATATACATATATTTCCTATTATATATGTGTAAATACATGAAATTTCTGCCGGGGTGAGTGGCCTCAGGGGGAGTGCCCTCAGGCAGCAGGGATGGGCAGAGTAGGAGTGCTGTTTTTGATGGAACAAAATGTATGTCCTGAAATGTTGGGAAATATTTCTCTTATACAGAGAGATTGCCACTGATGAATGGGGCCTGTCCAGTAGCAAATCTGTTTTTAATAGCCTTGAATCAGGATCCTCACACTGAGGTTGTCTTTCATATATAAAATTATAACTGGTTTGAATTTGTCGCTACTTTTCTTGTAAATGCGTCTAGGTATTAATTTTAGAAAGAAAAATTGATAAACTAAGAAAAATCTGTTCAAGTGCAACATGTAACTGAAAAAGATCATTACACTATTCAATAACCATTTTTTTGCATGGATTAATGGTTAATTAAAGTAATTTGGCACTTTTTCTTGCAGACAATAATTTGTGTGCCTTGTGCACTGATAATACATACACAGTCTACATGGATCACAACTGTACATAGCTGCCTTAATATAAGGCTTACCAAAGCAGGTATGGATGTTTCTGGCACACAGATAAGAATAAGGAGGATATCAATATTGGGTATATTGTAACAAATTGAATTATTTGGCGCATTATTCTAGCAAAGACTCAGTTAAATGAATAAGATACCGTTTATCTTTATTTGTAGGTTGCTCTTTGGGTCATTATTGATTTCCAAATTTCAGATAGTTATAAATAAGTTACCATGGTGACATGAGCAGTAAGCAGTTTGTCTTTTTTTTTTCAGGGTTTGGGGGAGGGTATGTTGCAAACAAACAGAAAATTTAATGTAAGGAAGACTAAGCTGCATGTGAGAAAACATTTTTAAAGGGAGTATCAGTTGTGAAAGTAATGTTTGAAAAACTATTATAAAATGCAAATTTAATTTCTGTTTAAAGATATTTATGTAGCACAGGGGTTTCTTTATTTTACAAAATGAAATAATGTTTACCTTTTCTGAGCAAAAGTATATAAATCACTAATTTCAAGAGGAAACATTATAAACTTATTTTCTATCCCATTAGCTTAGCATTTGAGTCCGCATTTTACAATAAACTCTAGATTTCTTTAGAAATAGGATATAACTCAGAGTAAATAAATGATTTCAGAATTGCCCCCGGAAATTTACAGATTGGCCAAGGAAGAGTTTTTCTTTAATATCCTTTTTTTTTTTTTTTTTTAACTTCTTAGGTAGTGGTAAGGAAATGTTATTTCATGAGAGCTGAAAAAATGCAGTTGTACACTGCTGGCTTTCCTTCATCTTCTGCGGGTGCCCCTCCTCCATTTTGTTTTCCTTTTTCACAAGTTTTCTGCTTGTGCTCTCTCTTGACCTCACTCTGTGAGCTTGTAGCCACGCAGGACACTGGTAAGATCAGAAAACAATCTTGTTGGATTAAAACAAGAGTGCACAAGTCAGAAAAAAGACTGCAGAGACAGCAAAAGGAAAGTGAAAGTCTGCTGGGTTTTTTTTATAAAATAATGCACTAGTCTTAAACCAGAGCTTGAGGTTTTGTACAGATTGTTTGACATTTAATATTGAAAGATAGCACAGCTATTTGTAAAAAATCCCTAAACAGATTTCGTTATGATCTATTTTTTCTACTCTGATTTGTTATTACGATTCAGTAAAGAATAGAGAAATAAGAATAAGCACTCTCAATCTAAAAAGGCGAGCAAATGTCAAATAGAATGATTCTTTCCTTTATGTTTTTCTGCATTTCGAATAAGTTTCCTTTATATAAACCCTTGAAAACCGTGTGACAGAAATATTAATTTGTCCTTGCAAATTAATGCCTTTTATTTATTCCTAAGAAATTACATCTCTGATCTGTGCATAAATATACTTTTTTATTCAGGAGTTGGCCTTAGCTTAGTATTTTGTAAAAATTATCTTTAAAAACTTTATATTAACATACTTAATCTATTTCTTGGCATTAGTATTCTAAGTTCTGTGTTTTGTATAATAGTGTATTCAAATACAGAATGTAAGCAGAAAATACTTGTATCTTATGATAAAGTATGCTTGTTCTTGGCTTGTGAGTACATGATTAAGCTCTTTGTAAGTGTTATAGAAAGTGCCTCTTTAGACAAGCATAAGAAACCTACATTCCTCTTGTCCTTATGCCTCCAAAGTCATATCCATCTTTAGTTTGATTTTCATCTTTCCTTTGATAGGATTTTAAAACTACCATTTTTTAACCTTTCCATACACCTGAACACCAGGGAATGTGTTCTGGAGTTGGTATTTCATTTGCATGTTTATCAGTTTACACATTCAACAAGGGAAGGCATTCACAAGTTTTGGGAATTAGGTTGAGTATCTGATAACAGATGTGACTTCAGACAAGTCCTTTAAGAGAAAATACGTTTTGCATTAGTTTATTTTGCTGTACCTGTGGGTCTGATTTTTACACATCTGACTATGGACTTTTAGTTTCTTGGCAACTGATTGTTGATTACATTAAAAAGTAGTGCTGATATTTCTCTAAGGATCCAGAGATGAGAGAGGAGCACTGCTGAGCTGTGCTCACAGGTACCAGTGTACAGATTCTTGCTTAAATTAAGGCATGGGCCAACTATACATGATTTATGCAAACACCTGCCTGACTAATAGCAGAAACTCTGCCAGTTAATGAACTAGTATTGCTCACTTCGTGGGCTTTAAGACTGCAACTAGTGATAAATAACCACAGGTCAGGAGCTGACTGAGGCAGTGGAGTGTGATCCTCCATGATCCAAGAGGTTGCATGTTGTTCCCCATTTTTTTTCCCCTGCCCACAGCAGCTGCTACAGCATTTGGCACATCTGGCAGAAGAGTGCATGCCTGGTGGCATCACTCCGGTCAGCAGTCAGAGCCCAGCTACCCTATCTTTTGGGAATGGGGCAGAAGTGGAGAAGGAAAGAATTTTGCCAGATGAATGTTAACTTATGCTGTGCCACGTTGCTTCAGAGACAGGGAATGATGCCCAGGCTGTTTAATTAGCAGCATATATGTAGCCTGAGACATAAAAGGAGACAGCAGAGACTTGAAATGGGTGCATTATGTGTCTGCCAGCATATGCAGTCAAGAGCCAGCCAATGAATCATGATATTTGTGGTAACAGTAAAATTTTTGTAACTCACACCGTTTTGTTGATTTTTAAAAAAATTATTTATTGCTATTCATTTTCTCCTCACCTTTACATTTAATAATAACAGATTGCAAAGACGGGTATATTTGTTCCATTTTCAAAAGGATTAGGACATAGTAAATTTTAGAAGATCAGAGATCCTACAGTGGATAGGTAAGCCCACACAGGAATTAATTTGTACCTGGTTAAGGGCAGCTTTGCAGTAGATCTCTCCTGTGCAAGTGGGACAGAGGCATTTGACAGCAGTGTGTTGGCTTGAACTGCAGGTGAAAGTGTCCTGAGCTGTGTAATGTTTAGTGTGATTGAGAGAAGTACTTGTGCCATGTGGGAAGTAACAGCAATACGCTCAGCACACGTGCAAATGCCATGTGTGGATGCACTGACTCATGTTAATGTAATTACCTCACTGTAATTGAGTTAAGTACAATTGATTTAACAGTAGTGAAGATGAGCCCACAGTTACAGTCTAATGTGTGAGCACGTATTTGATTGTCAGGGTAACTGTTTCTTGAAGGAGGCTGGAATTTTTCTTCACAATACAGTGAATGAAGAATATGCGTAACTTTAGCACCACCCACAGTCTGAGTGGAACTTAGGATGGTAGTTTTTGTTCCCATGCATATATATATTTTCCAAATACTGTGTAAATTCTCGATAATACACCTTTTGCAGAGCCTTTTGTTGTGCTCAACCTTTTTGTTGTGCACAGCACCATTTTATTTGATCAACTGTTCTGTAGGCTGAATTCTGATACTGAGGTAGAAATATCTTTTCTTGTCACTTAATTGCTTTTGGGAGGATCTCATGGCAATAATTTTTAAAGCCCTGTGGTTCACTGCTGCACAAGCTTTATCTTTTCTCAGAAATATTTTTCATTCCTGCTTTATATTAGTTCCCAGTTACTAAGAACTCAGACCTACTCCAGCAGTAATTCAGTATGTTAGCATTTACTAACCCTTGATTTAGGAGTCACTGAGATTGTGAAGGTGACAGGAGAAAGGGTTTGAAAAAAATTAGTGTCTTGATTGGCTCATCAGTTAATGAGCTCATGAGATATGAATTGTGTAGCTTTGGTATATTATGTTAATACAAACAGACTTTCTTCCCAGTGAAGTGGGAAGTAAACTTTGAAAGAAAATTTTTTTGTGGTCTGTACCGGTCTTTTTAGTTATTAATAGAAAAGCTTTGTGACAAATTCCGAATTTTCCATGAAGAGTTCATCTGTGTCCCTCTCAGTTCTAACCACAGTGTATGACTGCTTTAATGACCACCCCACAAAGAAAAATATTTTGAAATTACTATTAATTACTAAACTTCAGTTATCTTCTAAAGGTTTGTTTAACTGGTACTCTTAGGGTCTGATTTGACATAGTTTAGCACATTTAGATTAACTGCATCAGAAGGAGCAGTCTTACCTGCTTTGCTTTTTCTGTGCTGGCACAGGGTACAGCATCAGGCAGTTCAGAAAGCTAAACCTGTTTTAAAAACAAAACACACACAAACCTGCCATATATTTTTTTTTTAAGAATTAAATTTTTTATGGACATTGCTACCTCAATTAGTGATGACTCAGATGAGTGCCAGACCTGGTGCACTGGATGGGGAAAAGAATCTGCAGCTGGGAAGAGCAGCAGAGAGCTGCTCCCTTTTCCTGAAAAGGCCATCACTTAAATGAAAAATTATGTTAATGAGTTTACATGAGTAATTCTAGCAGTTGTGTTGTCATTTCAGAAATATTCAGTTCTGAAAATAGGATACTTTGTGTTTATCTACAAAGAGATACCCATATCCCTATCTTTGTCCACACATATTCATAGGAATTGAGTAAGATACTGTAGATTCAAGCTGCTGTTTAAAGAGCCAGGTATTTTTTTTTTTATGAACAGCTCATTTACAATGAATTAGTGAGATTAGTTCATTTTTAAGAACCAAATTTCATATTTGGCCAAAAAACTTGCCAGGATAGCTTCTCATATTAACTCAAATGGAACAGAAAGTATCAGGGACAAAACCAAAATATTCCATGCGATTTGTGATTACAAGTTTTAACGGCATAAAATACAGTTAGTATATGTTATAAATCTAAGCACATTATTAAATCTAAGCACATTATTAAGCATATTATAATTTCTTTATTAGAAATTTGAGTTAAAGCCCTGAAGTTGAAGCACATTAAGGAAGCTAAAAATAGTCCTGATGTTTAGATAGCATGACTGAGTCAGAACATTTTCAAGACTTGGGAGTAGGCTGTACCAGAAGTGGTGTGGTGTTACTATCTGACTTAGAAAAAGGAACACAAAACAGATGGAGCAAATGTTTTTATATATAACAGGTCACTAATAATGCATGGTGGTGGGTGAGATTTTTCAGATTTCAGAGAAACACCATTGATGGCCGTATAGTAGTGATAGTTTAAACTCCGAGTGAAGGTGGTGAGTAAAGTCCTGTTGGCTCTTCTTTTAGCCTGGTTTGAAGCACGGAGGCACTTTGACCAGTGAAAAAAATTAGCTTTTTCTATGAAGTCAAGGGCTTGGACAATTTTTAAACATCATCAACTGTAACTGAGACTAAGCCTTGTGTGAATCTTTATATAAACAAAGCCAGTGTTTCTGCCTTTATGTCGTACTTGGGGCAAGGTGGCAGAAAACCAAAGGCAGCAGTGCAAGGAGACGGACTCTGTTGAAATTAAACTATTGACATTTTTAGTGCAAGTAATCCAGACCTTCAGCAGGCAAGCTCTGGGCTCTGTATATACAGAAACTTTTCAACAATATTCAAAGCCTGTCCCCTTACCAAAATTTTTGCTCTCAAAACAGAGAAGCATCACGTGTTAACATGCACTGAAGCAGGCTGCCTCAATAAGCTGGGCCAGTCTCTCCCAGGCTGAATCCATGACCCAGCTGCTTCCTGGCAGCTTCCTGAGTCATCCTGTCTTGTAAAAGGATCCTGCAATGTTACTGCTCAGTGTGAATTCCATCAAGTGCAACTGGGTTTATAATATGCCATTTTATTAAGATCAGTGATGTGATAATTAGTGACCAGAAATGACCTTCAAACGGAAGTATAATTTTTGTAGAACTAAAAGCAACAGAGAGAAAAGCATCTTAAAATCTATAAGCCAGAGAACATGGGGCTGAAGGGCTATGCTATGTAATTTCCTGGGCTAAGTAACGCCCAGTTTCCCTAGATGGCTGTGTTGGAGTCTCTTTGGGACAGTCCACCTTTGGGCTTTCTGAGCAGCGACCCTGCCCTTTCCAATGAGATGGGCCTTTCTAACTTTTCACTGTTAGCTTTTAATTTCCAAGTAGAATATCCATGTTACTTCATCTCAGATCCTAGCATTTGTCCAAGTTGTTGTGTGTTGCTTTGCTGGGCTGTTCTTATGGGAACACTGCTGGAGAGACTTCTGTCCTGGCTGTGTGCTTACTTGACTGATAATACATAGCCAGTTCTGTGTCCCTTTCACCAGACAACAAACGACTTTGTTACTTGTTTTGATTTTATATGTGATAGACCTTCATTCTATACCATATTAGGCAGTGAAAAATGGATTAGTTAAAGGTGTTATTTCCCAGGAGAGATACCTGTGACTTAAGTTATCTGTGAGTACATTCACAATATGTTTTCTTTGATGAGTAAGAAAAGCTTTTAGATGCCCTTTTTTTTCCTGCAGTCTTTGGAAGACAGAACAGAAAGATTGTTAGTTTTTAAAAGCTACATTGACAGGAAAGCAGTTAATTCCCATTTTTACTCTCTAAGAAAGTTTCTTATTCACTTTAGGTTGTGTCATTTTGAGGAGAAAAACAAACAGGTCTTAAGCTATGCTATGGTATCCATTTGATGGTTAATACTTCTTAGACTCTGTTCTAAATCAACAGCTGAATTCAAAATACAAAGATTTTACTGATACAAAACTTAATTCTTGCATCTTGAGCTATTCCTAGGTTTAGTTGCTTACAGGAGGGAAACCTGAGATTTTGAATCTGTGGAGAATCAAGTATCTTCCAACTCTGCATATATTTTTATGGTGCCTCTTCTGTCTGTGTATAAATGTCCTAATTGCCAGGAACTGTCCCCTCTCTCACTTTTAAGCTTCTCATACTTGTTATTAGCTTCAGGGGCTTAATTCTCTGGGAAACACTTGAGTGCAGTTAATCAAGTTAATATGTGTTAACTTTAAAAAAAACAAACAACAGCAATCAAGACTTTAATTTTTTGTAGTCTTGACTTTCTATTTTCTTGTCAATGTTTTTTTGCAGTTTATCTCGAAAATATTTTGCCTGTCTACATAACAGACGTTTATGCACCTGGTTACTCTGAGGAATATTTATGTGTTTACAGAACAAAGCCATCGGTAAAAAATCCCACATGGTATATGAACTGCAGAAACTTGACAGGTGACTAATCAGGAACATAATCTTATGGTTTTCTTGCATTCTTAAAGTGACTATTCACATGACAGTGGTCACATCTAAGTGGTCTTGGAGGTGCAAAAGTTCTGTGTAGCTATAAAGAAAAAAGCTGGTTTACTCATTTGTCCTTAAGAGTCATTGAATTGAAGGGATATGTGTTTAAGAAAGTGAGATAAACTATGTTGGATTTGTCTCAAAATTATTCACTATCTTAAGTGAATATCACTATCTTTTGCATTGGTTTGTTGGTTTGGTTTGGTTTTTTCTCCTATGTCTCTGTCCATGAGCACATTTAACTCATGAGCAGAAAGTTTACCAAGCCTGCACCAAGTCCCGTAGACCATATTACTTACCTGTATCTCAGAGGAGGTCGTTGTTTGTCTGTGGTAAGTTTTCTGCACAGGTTTTTCCCCAGGGTGTGGAAGTGCATGCTCCAAGCACACTTTAAGACCACGGTGTCCAGTGTCCTGACCAGCTGTGCTTGTGTTGCGGGGCCTGCTGGGCATGTTGCTGCACAGCCTGCCGGGTCTTCACGCAGTGCTTCATGCAGCCTCATATCCCCTCTTGGATAACCATTGTGTTCTCTGATACTGAAAAGGTAGTACAAAAGCTTTGTCATCTTCCTACTGTGTGAGGTCACGGTCAGCTTCTGGAATTGGTACACTACTTCTTTGTGGCATTGGTAGTGTATTTTTCTTAATCTTTAAAACACCAAAAAAGCAGATCAGGTTAAATTTGTCAGCATAGTGAATAGAAATGCAAGAGCTCTAGCACAGAATATTTTCTTAAGACTGTGCCTGTCTAATTAGGCTTACTTATTGCACTATCCAAAATTGCTGGAATTTTTTCTGGAGAATATGATAGCCTCACCTGACTATTGATATCTTTGTTGTCCTTCTGTCAATTAAATTCTTATCTGTCTATTCATCTACTTATGCCTTTTATCCTATATGTATTTTGTAAGAGAAAATGAGACTCTGCATCGTTCATGTTCCCATCTGGTCAAGGTAGGCACGTCTGCTCACCATCTCATTCCTGTGCACCCCTTGTACAACCCCATGGCTCTAAGGCCTCCTCTGGCACAGCAGGAAGGGGGAGTCCAGTACCTGGACCTGCAGTCCAAAAATCTGTATTTCCTCCCTCTCTTTGTGTGGAGTCTGGATGACTCAACAGCTGTTAGATCCTGAGCATCCCCTTTTTGATCTGTAGCAGTTTTGGGTCCCTGCCTGAAGGTGGAGATAGTTTTTGTCTGAGCAAGTAAAATCTGACTCTGATTAAAAACTGAGCCTGTTCTCCGGGTATCCAAGCCTGATGGAATTAAAGCACAGCACCTACTCTGTGTTTTCATCACTGGTACTTTCATCTTCTCTAAGTCTATGTACTGTATTCTCACGGATCTAATTAAGGTGGAACAGGAATGGCCTTTCAGAGGGAACCACCACTCATGTTGATGATAGTCTGCTTGCTACAACTGTATTTTTGGCAAGTGCTATGTTTATTTTTGGGATTGCAGGGTACAAAAATAACAGATCTTCCCTGAGGATTCACCATGTTCCTACTCAGTGTTTTCAAGTTATTTCACATAACAATTTCGTCTGCCATTTTCCAAAAATACTTTTACCAAAACCTGAGTCATTCTCACACATAGATAGTTTCTCCTAGTAAGTTTAGTTCACTGCATCTCCACAGCTATAACTGACAGTCAGAGACTGTACACGTGGATGTTGACCAATGCTTAGGTGAATCTACTGAGAATCATTAATTTAACCAGCACTTGAGTGATTGCTCAGAAGTCTTCCTTCTGTGCTTCTCCTCCTGATCCTGCTCACTTCCTCTCCCAGTGGGATGCCTCTTGGAACCTTCTGTTGCAGGAACTGCTGGACACATGTATCCAGTGTAGGTACTGCCTGGATGAAAAAATGCCTTTGTGATTAAATGCTCCAAAATAACCTGTTCTGCCATATGTACAAGAGACATTTGCAGAGCTCAAGTTCCTGGCAAGTAATGTTTTCTGCCAGCAAGAGGTCTCTAGCTAACCTTTTATTATACTTTGCAATGGACACTTTGCGTGGCCTAGTGTTTAATTTGGCCACTGTTTGATTTATCAGTTTGATCAAGCTGGGTTATGGAGTTGGCTTTAAATTACATGTATGTTTTTGTGTGCACATACTCATGTATATAAACTGTGATAAGGGAATACTGAGTTTGTACAGTCAAGGAGGAATACATAGACAATACTGATGGTGAAGTCACACATACAGCTGCAAGTCTAACTTTAGTTTGTACTTACTTGATTTCCTGATCACCTACTACCTGCCCTCCTCCCTCCCTCCCTTAATGTGTTGTGCTGTCAGCTACAAATGGCTGCATCTTACATAACAGCCAGAAAATAAATGCTGTGAATATAGTCCTATGTCACTGAAAGGAGTCTAGAAAAAGAATTAATACACTGAATTTATTCTTTCCTACAACTCAGCTGTGTTTCTTGCATTATAGTTACTATATGATGTACCTCTGATTTTAGCCTTTAGAGCTTTCTCTTTGAAACAATCCAATAAAAATGGAGCCTGGAGTTTGTTTACTTCTGGTATTAAAAGCAAACAGCTCAGAAAGCAGGCCACTTTTATTGGGCTTGTAAAGGAGTAGTATAGATGGTAGAGATTTCAGGCTGTATTTTGTCTTTCGTGGATTTCAGTTTTGGGGGGGATACTGAGCTGTTGGTGTGGGGAGGGAACTGGAGGGTTGGCAGCTTTCACTGATGTTATGGCTGTCCATGAGACCAGACCATTACATTAGTGCAGCAAAAAGGTTGAGTGGAAACATAAATATGTTGTAATGAAAAAAATGCAATTTTTATGTAGTTCTAGTTTTTTCTCCCGTATGAAGTGTAATATTATGAGGAAGAAAAGTCTTCAGCCAGCACTAAGAGAAATAATATCATTATGTAGAGGACTGATTGAATGTTATTACAGATGGGTACAATAGAAATAAACTTCTTTTTCTTGGAATTAAAGAAAACTACTGCAAAGCGAGTGTCCCTCGTCTTGTGAGCCCTGGGCCTGGAAAGAGTATTTGGAAGAGGATATCCTCAATCGTTGTTTGTGCTCCCTTTGTCAGCCAGGATCTGTGCCCCCATCAGGCAGGGGAAACCTGAGCTTGCCATATATGCCACTAGTGCCCTGTGAAACAATGGGCTTTTAGTATCGAAAGAAGAATGGGAGAGTCTACAGCTCAAAGCATTATGTTGAAAGGAGGTTACTGGGTGAGGCGAGTAAACCACAAATGTGTGTTTGAAAGGATTTCTCCTATGGATTGTTTGCCTTACAACTGCATCAGAACTAGTCACCTGCCTGGGTTTCATAATGAGATATGTCTGGTGTATCTGAGGTGTAATCAACCCACAAAAGCAAACACATTCAGAATTAGCAGGCTGATACTTCTGGGTGTGCTCTTCCCGAAGTGTTGATGGGAGCTGTGTCAGCAGACTGCAAGAGGAAGGACTTGTCCTTAAGGAACCCCTTTGTGTCTTCCTGCTGCAGCTGGTCTGACCCTCTTTCATGAGGCCTTGAAAAACATTTACATTCTTTGTCAGAGCATACTAAAATGAGGACATAAAAATGACAGATTCAGTATTGGAGTCTTAAATAATATTTAAGCAGTCTTACATTGAGAAATCTGAGGAGAAGCCAATGTTACTGTCATTTGATTAATGCAGTTGCATACGTGATGTTCTGATTTCACAGTTACCTCCTAAATAAATAGAATCCTAACCATGGTAATAAAATACTATTTTAAAAGTAAAGTTTTTCAAGTATTTGAGTACCTCTCCAGCACCTATATGAATAATTTTAAATAGTTTATCTTTTATAATTCAAATCTTTTGTCCTCTTCCATAAAAATTACTTTAATCTGCCTTCCATTTCCTTGAGAAGGGTTTTGCCTTAACTGCTGTTTTCTCATTTTTATCATTGTGAATTCAGAGGTATTTCACTGAAACAGAGGTTGTGTCTTTTGTACTAGCATATAGCATATGCTTTGATAACAGAAGTGGCTCTGAACCAACCGTTTCTGTCAGGTTTTAAAATGCAGCTTTTTAGAGAACTACTTCACAGTAAAGTTACGAATTAAATACTCTCCCAGATACTAATTTTAAAGTGCTGCTAAGTTCAAGTTACTTTTTGAATCATCAATGCTATCTCTTTCTACCTCTCTGTATTTCTAAAAAATAGTTTATTTTGAAGTCACCCACTCATTTTCTGTTATGTCCAGTTAGACATTTATTACTAGCTTCATTGCTGTCTAGTACCTTAACTGTCATGTATTTAGATCATCTGCTACTCCTGTTCCTCAAAAAAAAAAAAAAAAGGTGATTAAGGTTTAAAGTATAAAATAACCTCGTGCTCATTCTTCATCCAAAAAAATGTGTTTTTTTTCAAATATCTAATACCTAATAGATATTCATAACTTTGATTAAATTGTATCAAATGAAAATATAGCTGCCTGTAAGTTGGTAGGACTGATGGCATACTAGGTTATCTATTACTAAAACAAAAAAAGTTAAAAATTGATTAAATGTGTATAATCTGCTATACAAGCATAGCTAAGGAAGATTAGCCACAATCAAAGAGTACAGAGACCTTGAATCATAAGTCAGGAATTGTTAATGTAACAGTAAATGTTGCTGTTA
The DNA here is from genome assembly GCF_022539395.1 of Myiozetetes cayanensis. NCBI lineage: Eukaryota > Metazoa > Chordata > Aves > Passeriformes > Tyrannidae > Myiozetetes > Myiozetetes cayanensis. Next base: position 71,452,807 of record NW_026087411.1, on the reverse strand, counting down.
ATTTTGCTTTTATTGTAAAGGAAAAAGTGTTGTGATTTTTCAGTAGGTAACGTTGTGAGAAGAACTAACCAGTCCCAATAAAAATTTCAGCCTATTGCTTCTTTGCTTTATGAACAACATTTGAACCCCACCAATTTTGACAGATATCCTTGTTTTATTTTTGTGTGCATGGTGACTGTGATTTTAGCAAACAAATATTCTAACCAGTATTTTATTTTTGTGTTTCGCTTATATATTGACATATGAAATGAACAGAATTTAAAAATGAATGGTAAATATAGTTTCTGACCTCTAAATGATTTAGTGGTGTTGGTGTATTTCCTGTTGATGGCTTCTTGTGTAATTTCTGTAGGACCCCTTGCACAGTGCAGTGTGAGCCCTCGGTGGGAACCAAGGACACCTGTACCATAAAGCAGTATTTGTGCAAAAGCTGGAGAGTGGTTCAAGAGAGGTGTCTGTTTACAAGATAATGGATTTTCACCTTGAGATTGCTTAGAGCATAGTTACTCTCAGCTGGCTAAAATACTACCCATGTTCACTTACTCCCTCGCTCCCCAGCTCGCAATAGCTTTCAAGCAGAAAGCGTTCTTCTCTGAAGAATTAGAAGAGGTTGTTAAAGCATGGAGGGGCTTTGCACTAATGCAGCTGATGGCAGTTTTCAGAGAGCGTTCTCTGCAGCATGATCTCGGATTTCTGAGGTGAGGACCTGGGAGGTTGCAGCTGTGGCACTGTACTGGGCTGGTAGGCTCCAGTTCTCAGCCCAGGGCCTGGGAGAGGGCGGAGGTGACATAAGGACAGTCCTTCAGGCTTTAACCTATAGGTAGCTGGGACCAACCAGAGGAGAAGGAGATAAAAAGGAGGTAGGGGCAAGGGTGGACTGCTAGCACAGCCCAAGTCAGGATTTGGCTATAAACCCTCATTCTGCTTCCACTTTTTGAGCCACTCATGTATCTACACAGCCTGGGGAGAGTTGGCGCATCTGCAGCTTTGAGAACTGGTAGCTGCTGTAACTGTAGGCAGCTTCTTTTTCACAGATCGGTTCATCATCATCAAATCATCAGCCAGGCCTTTGCCCCAGCCCATTCCTCATAGGCTACCATCCCTGGTCTTTTGGCAGAACCCAGCCCTTCCATCTTGACCTCTCCCCCTTGAGAAAGTCAAGTTGCTGAGTTCCAGCACAATCCAAAAACCATCCTCTTACCTCCATCCTTCCCACCCCACAGTCCTAACTCATTACTGCTCACAAGTAAGATTCTTGTTGTCCTGGTTATGTATTAGCCTGTATCTACCAACACAACCCAGCAACAATCACCCCAACCTTCTGTTCCCCTTTTGGACTGCAGAATTGCTGGTGGCTACCTGTTACACTGCGATTCAGAAAGAAAGAGGCAGGCAGATATAATCAGCATATATTTTGCCATGAGAATAAGGCAAGATAACAGGTTCAGGACTCCTTATGTATTGCTAATTTGCTGACTCTTACGTTTGAAATGTGTTTTTTTTAGTGTCAGTGTGTGGCTCCTGTAGCTGCCCACAGTGTTAGCCATTCTTCTGTTTACCACTGAGATGTGAAATGCTTAATTTTCTCCCACAAAGGGTTGCAAAAAAGTGGGTGAACTGCTTTCTCAGTATTTTGCTGGTACTATTTTGCTACTGGTATACAATTTAAAGTTTAAGAACAGCTTCCCCAGAGATGGATATTAAGGGTCTAAAGTAAGAAAACATGACTCTTGGGCTACATTTATGAAGACGAAGGGAAAGCTGCATGTGCAGAGAGAGATTCTGCTACATCTGAATTAGCTGATCACAATCTGGGCCTAATTTATTTTTAATTATATGCGGTCTCCTGGGATGGTGGGAGGTGATGAGGGAGGTGGATAAGAAACCTTTATATAGCTTAAACATCTCCTGGCACAGGGGATTGTCTTTCCCATGCATGGGGGTGTATAGAGGAGCACAGAAATGAAGCTCATAGACGTTATAGGGCAGGCATGGAAAATAGAGGTGCTGCAGTTTTTTCTGAAAATATGGTTAACGAAACCAGAAAGGTGTAGTAAATCTGGAGGAAACTGTGGTTTGGGTGAGATAACTCTACCACTGAGTCTGTGCTTTCTACCAGAGTACACTTTCAGTACTTGAGTAATGCAGCAAACTGTGGGTTGTACATTACTCTTTCCTGTGCTTTTGCATTTCCTCTGTTTATGGGATGATCTACATTGAAATTGTCTGATTTTTATATCTGCTAGAGGAGAACTGTGTTTCAGTATATTCAGCGTGTTTTTTTTAAATGAATGAATTATAGCTATGCTGTTTTCTGTCCTCACTATTAAACTTGCAGGAGAGATGCCTGACAGGAGACATCTTAGCCAAATATATCTTGCAGATTTTGTTGTATATGTATCCCTTGTGGAAGAAATGAAAGAACCAGTCTTGGTAGTATTCATGGATTTTCTGGTGGCCCACTCCATTTTTCTTTGTGGGTTTTGTTTTTTTCTTTTTTTTTGGGTTTGGCTTTTTTTCCCCCCATAAAGAGAGAAAAAAGGTCTAGGACTCTGTATGGTACCTCCTTTCTTCACTTAATAGAAGATGAGCTGCAGGAATGTCTTGTTCTGATCTCTGCCTTGGAAGTTTGTGTTTTTAACATAGAGAGGAGGTTTGAAAAATACTATGGCTAGGTGGACACTATGAAAGTATATAGCTCACTATTGTCATGAATTTTTCAGTGTATGGCATGTTGTCAGTGGAGGAGGTGCACCTAACAGTTATGCTAGTTTTCTTCCCCCTTGGTAAGTTTTCCACTTGAAACTTCACTAAAATGGATTGAATATCAGGATGTCTTGGAGAGTCTGTTCAGCTCAACATCAGGCCCTTGTATCATAAAAGAAATAAAAACGGGGCAGGGGGGGAGCATGTCCTCCTAATGAAAACAGAAAGGGGATAATCTGCCCTATTTATAAGTTGCATAAAAAGTCATGTTCATCCTTTCCTAACCTTTGTAGAAAGAACCTTCAGCTTTCTGCAAAACTGCCTTACAGCAGATGAGTATTTGCAATAGAGAATGAGGTGGTTTCAGTTGCATGAAGTGACTGCACTTGCCTGAGGGCAGAATAACTCAGGTGGCTAGCAAAGGAAGGGAAGGGACCCCATCCTGGAGAATCTGTGGGACTCCCAAAGGCAGTGTGGTCAGCTGGTAGCAAGGGAACACTTTTGAGGAGGGAGCTTGGAGGTGTTTGACCATTGGGAGACATTAAGAGAAGAAGATGCTTCCCTGTGGGTGAACTTCAGAAGATACCTGTCTGATTAATGGTGTGGGTTTGGGAGATCACTGAGGCACTGTAATTGGCTAGTTGGCAAGGTGCTGCATAGGACAGCCTTATGCGCCATGGCTGCACACTAGCAAGGCTTCTTTTGAGGTATGCTGGTGGTTTTTTTGACTGCATAGAACTGATTCAGGGAGCAGAAACATAGCAGAAATTACCAAGAAGAGGTAAACGGTTTTCTTCCTGAGTTGATGTGAGACTTTGGTAAGGCCTTTAAACTGACTAAAGTGAGTCAATTCTCTCTTGCTTTGTGCCCAACATGACTGATGGGAAAATACAAACTAAGAAATGAGAGAAGAGACTGGTTTGATTTTCATGCCTGATATTAAAGCACAGAAAAATGAAAATTGGGTGAGAATTGCACATGCAGTAAAAAAAATGGTTTATGCAAAGGAGAAAAGGATAAAAGTTGTAGCACCTAGTTATGTAGGTGCTACACTAACAAAAAATGCACTTACTACAGTAAGAAAAGAGGGGTGAAGTCAGGGAGAAAAAGCAAAATATATGCATATTATTCAGGCTCTTTTTATTAGTATACAAAATTAGAACAGCTGGTGCTGAATCTGTAATCAGATATAGAGGCAGCAGAAACATGATCAAATAACATTCATGGCCTGCATGTAAATATTGAAAATTATGCAGAAAATTAGTAAGGTGTCATGAATGGAGTTGGCACTGTGTAAAAAAACAAACAGTAGCGTGGACACTGTTTGGCCAAAATCACTTTGGGAAGGAATTATGAAGTACCTGTTGTAGGTCTTAAGCTTAGATTTATATAGCAGACAATGTAATAACAATGTTCTGAGAGAGGAATACTAGTAGGTATAGTAACATTATAGATAGCCTGTGTAATAGGCCAGATCTATATCTAAAAACAAGTGATGATATAATGATGTTATATTTCTATTCACAACCATCAATAGTCTTCTTACCAAAAGAGCAATTCGGAATAGAAGTTGTGTTGTTTTGGAGTTGGTAGGAATTGCTGACCTTACAGAAAATATGATTGTTTAAAAAAATGAAGATAAGACACGAACTGTGTTTATTTGGTTTAGGTTAAATGGGATAACAAAAAGTCAGTAACAATTTCAGACGAACGTGTTAAATTAGGTGACCATAGGTGAGCTGAAGTACTGGAGGCGTAAACAGAGAAAAGGTTCAACCTCAATCCCAAAGGAAAAGGAGAACTGTGGGAAGTTACCTTATCCTTCTAGCAGAGAAAAGGTAATGCAGAAAGAAGGAGCAGATTATCGAAAGAAGTCACTTCTTGGAAGTTGTGGTGAAACAAGCATTGAAAGTATTAACCTAAGTTAGAATTAATTTAAACTTCCTAAGAGTTAAAGCAGTTAGTAAAAGTTCCTTTAGACACATAAATTGCAAAAGAAGAAATCCTTCTGTTGTATAGGGAGAGCGGTTTTGAGTTAGAGAGAGCCTTTTTGTTCAAAAGCTAAATAAATACCTCTATGCACTTCTCAGTAAGAAGAATAACAGTGTGGCGACAGCGACAGGATGATGAATGGAAACAAGGTTATGAACATGACTACGGTCATGGTGGAAATTCAAGACAGAAACAAATTCCAAGAAATAAAGATGTGAAATTGCAGTGTAGCAGCTGCATTGTGGTTACTGCCTACATAACAGTTCTTTCTCTACTGTAAAGTTACTTGCAGTAGCTCACCCTTTCTCATAAACACTGTAGATGTAGTATACCTGGCTCTTCATTGTCTAAGAGCTGAAGTGCAGATCTTTGAGAAGTTGCATTTCCTAGCTTGATTTTAAAGTTAATTTGTTTAATTTGTTAATTTGCTGAACTTCAAAAAAAAATGTAATTCTGTAGAGTTCTCTTCTTTACTTAGAATATTAAGAAACACACTCTCATCTCAAAAGTTGCCGTTTCCACTGTGTATGCCCAGGAGCTCATTGAACCTTTCTGTGAATAGATTTAGCTCACTGGAAAAACAGAAATCTATCTCTGTTTCCTCTTCCTCTTATCCTCCCCCCTTCTTTTTAAACTGAGTTTGTTTCCTGTCAGATTAGTGAGTTAAATTGGCTTATGGGGAGGACTGAAAGAAGTACCAGATTTGGTGCAAGATAAGCCTCCAGGAGCAGGAACAAGGCCTTGAGGTCAGTAGGAGCAGTGGTGAGGTGTTTTGCAAGTGCCCAATCTTCAGATTCTGTGTTAGTGCAGCAGAGCAGCATGCTGCTCTCAGAGGGGATGTTGTTCAGAGTAGTGAATTTTTTGTTTATTTCAGCATTCTGCCTGCAAAAATACATGGTCTTCACAAACCTGGTGAAATAGAATTTTGGTGGACAGCAGAAGTCCTTGCAGTAAAAGTTGTCTCACGTAACTAATAGTATTTTGCAGTAGTTTTGACCTATTGCAGGTAAGAGCATTAGTAGACATCCAGTGTAAATTGGTTTGCTTCTGTGTCTTCTTACTGTGTACTCTTGCTTTACTCAGAGTTTGCTGGCTCTTGATGAAACTGTCTGAGGTTGTTTTGGAGAGATTTTCTTAACAATTGTTGTTGTGGTTGGGCTTCAGGATATGCTTTCCTTCATGTCTGGATTTAATTGTAGATAATTTTGGAGGGAAAACAGTTTTCTTACTTTTGGAAACCTTGCATACTAGTGGCATCTGGTCATTGTACTAAGCAATCAATCAATCACTAGATAAAAAGGGGCAGAAGTGAGAGACACAGAAAATAAATGATGTAAGCAGAATGCCACCAAATAACTTTCCCCTTCCTCCTCTAAAGGATTTAAAGTCTGCAACAGCAGTTGTTTGCAGTCCTGGCTAGAAATGGCAAAGTTGTTGTGAGTAGGCACTTACTCCCCACACATTATTACAAGTAATGCACACATATCTGATGCAATTGGGCCCCTATAATGATCCTTAATTCCAAACTTCCTTTCTTTTGTAGAGCCTGGTGAGAGCTGTAAGCACTTGCTGACACTGGCCAGGAAGTGGTACTTTCTTGCAGACCATCTTGCTAATCCTATTTATATTTGTTAAGTTTTGATTTTTGTTTTGTAATAATAGGAAATGCTTTCCCTAAACTTGGAATCATGGATTTTTCCATTGCTAGTTGTTATTGCTAATACTACTACAAAACTGCAAGTGTTTTGGACCAAGCCATTGCTTGTGACAGAGATGTGTGATATTTTACATTATAGGCTAAAATACCAAGAAATAATAGGATATCTATTAAAAAGAAAGAAAGAAGAAAAAAAAAAAACACACAAAACCCCACCAGAAGTGGCCCTGTCAAATTAAAAAAGAGAAAGAAAAAAGCTCTAGTCTGAAATCACTGTATTGACTGCTAGTAAAAATAACAGTAAAGTCTCTGACAGCTGAAAGAGGGAGAAGCGAGGAAAAGCATGTTGCTTTTAAGTTTTTCCCTTTGTTCGTTGGCGCTGTGCCCATACACCCCATTCAGGGCTCTAGAAATGGTTCACTGACTTGAAACTCTGGCTGGTTTTAATTGTATTGGTTTTGTTTAAGTAATGTGAGGAAAATACTGAGCTAGATCTCTCAACATTAAATTATCAGCTTTACAGACATTTTTTGTCCAACTCTTTAGACAAGTTAAGAGCGATTCAGGTTTTAGATTTGTTTTGCTGGTTTCCAAATGCCATTTTTCACAATGGCTTTGAATTGTTATTGCACCCTCAGAGAATCTCACCAGGAGCTATGCATTTGCACAGTAAGTCGGACAGTACCAAACAATTGAAAAGCTGTTGAGGTGTAGTCAAGGAGAGTACTGTGCAAGTAATTTGAAGTAGGTTTTTTTCAACATTTTTTTGTTGTTGAAGGTACTTTAAAAAACAAACATGCAAAAAATATACACCCACATAACATGTGATTCATGAAAGCTTAATTGTTCCTCTGCTTAGGCTTTTAAATATGTTTAAAAATCTCTCTTACAAATAGAGTGCTTCATTTGGAAATAGAAGTTCTGTTGCTAAAAGTAAAATCAGAAAAATAAAAGCATTTTAGAGTACTAATAATGCCCTGGTATAAGTTCCATTTTAAGCAAGTACTTACTTATTTTGAAGTAGAAGACAATGTTACTTGCATATCAGATGTCAACCTTTTGCCATTTTTTTAATAACAGTGAAACTCAGAAAGGAAAAATGAATGTAACTCTTCCTGAGACTTAACTGTATCTTCATTAAATTGTAATTAAACAAAAAGACCAAAGCATCCATGCTGTGTTCAGTATTACAGGAAAATAAGGGCTTATGCCTTTGAGGTTCCCTTTAATTAGCACCCATCTGTGTTGTCATTATTGTCTACTTTTGGAACATTCCAATATATGCTTAGTTTGGGACAGAATACACATTGTTCTGTTCTTTCCTTTTTAAAAGATTTTCCATGGTGTGGAGGGACCTAGAGATGGATTCACACCACAGGCAGTATCTGCTGTTTCAGTTGATGAGGGGTGGAGTCTTCTTTGGGCATAGGCTGAACTTGGATGTTTCTTCATTATGTGACAAAGATCCCCTTATTGCTATACAGACATTTCAAAGTGGAGGGTTGCTTGAAGTAATACTGGCTTCCTGGATGATTTGTTTCATTGGTTTATGTAGAATTACTGTCTTATAGTTGCATTAGTAAGAATACTTGAATATTTCTATTTTTGTACCTTATGTATTCATTTTTTTTTTAAAGCCAAGCTTATGATTAAGAGAACAGATATTATTTATTCCTTCTTTCATGTGTCCTGCAGCTGCCCCATGCTATTTCCCCCTCCCACTCCTCTTTTACAACAGTGCTCAACCTCTAGCCTCTAAAATCAACTATTTGTCTCATACTTCACACTGTTACAACATGTGGTGGAAGAGCCTTGAGTACTAGATCTGCACAACTGGATAAGCAAAATAGGACTTTGTTCTAAGCAATGGGGCTGTACAGTTCTTGCTTACTTTCTGCTGTAATTATAAGCACCTGAGCTACTTGTTCAGACCAGTGTTGGTAATGTCTTGTTGTGCTGGGTAGACTACTCAGCTGGTCTGGTACTTGGGTTTTTGGGAAGCTAAAGAATGTGTGCTTTCACACGTTTCATTAAAATAAATATTCCCAATTATTTTATAATTTGTAACTTAGCTGTTAGTGCCGTGGGAAACAGACTTTGCAAGGGTGTGTCTCTTCTGAAAGGCATGGAGAAGTGACACAGGTCCCCCAAGGTAACTCTGCTGCAGAACCAGGAACTGGAATTGTGTATTTCAGTCTCATTGGGTGTGATTCAGCACTGGGTTAGGATATCTCAGTCACAGAAAAGCCTAAATCAGAAGGCACCTCTTACTCTCATCTCATTCAACCTTTTGCTGAAAGCAGGGCCTTTGGATTAGATTATTCATTGCCTTGGTAAAACTGAGTCTTAACTATTTCCAGCAAAGAGATCTATACTATTATTTTGGGCTTCTCTGCTTAATTCTTTTTATAGTGAGCAATTTCTCCTTGTGTCTATATGGGGTTTCCTCTGAAGAAGCTCAACGGGAGCTCTGTTGCCATCTGTCCTATTCTCTGTGCATCCTTGTGAGGAGACCAGCTCCCTCTTTGTGTGTGAACTATGAACTGTGTCAGTTTGTGTGCTCTGCTAAAGTAGTGTGTTGGTGCTGCAGACCTCCCATAATATCATTACAGGAAGTCCATGTCAGGGATTGCCATTCGATTTGTACATGTTCCCTAGTTGCACTTGTCAGGTAACAGATGCAATTTAGAGTCAAGTGTCACTCGGCTTTTTTGGCATGTGACTGGGTTGGATGGCACCTGCAGAGAAGATTCCCTTCTTGACATGTTTTATAACTCTCATGGAAAACCTCTAACTGAGTGGAAATTAATGGATTTTGTAAAATTATCCATGAGTCCAACTGATCTCATTCATGTACTGTGTAATTTCTAAAATAAAAGTGTAGTGCAACAGAGTCTTATCATTTTATTTCCAAACCCCACCACCACCTAAAAAAGCTCCAATGCTGTCTCGTTTAACTTGGTGATCATTTTATTTAAGAGTTTGATCCATCAGATTTGTCCTGGAATGTAGACTTACTATTGTAAGTCTGCTTACTGTTGTACATAATTTATTTGGAGTTGTGATGAAAATTTTCATTGTATTAGAATCAGTGGTGAGCTCCTGTTGACTTCAGCTTGTCCAAGATTTTGCTGCTGTGGTGTAATAGCAAAAGATCTATCACTGTTTATTTCACTTGCCCTGATGCTGATAATTTCCTTTTCTGTGAATGAAAATACAAATCCATACATAAATCATGCTAAGTAGATAACATTTTTGCTGTAGTGAACAGAAATTTAGCAGCTCACCAGGGATATTTGAATTGCCTATCTCAGCGGACTTTGTTCAGAGTGCCTTCCTCCTGCTTCTTGCACTTGCTCTAACTTTGATTCATTTTCAGAGCAGCAGAGCCATGTGCCAGATATAAAGAATACAAATTATTAAAATTTTGATCATAAATTAATTAGCTCTAAAGTGAGTATTTGCTCTCTTTCCAGGCCTTTTCGGTTCCCGACACCTCTGAGGTGTTTTAAGGTTACAGCATTCTCTCTGCTTCTTACAACTACAGCACTCATCACAGAAAAGGAAAATGTTATTTCAGTTTTGCTGATACTGGAAATAGGTTCTTGTTACTTGTTTAGTGTTGAGTAGTGTTTTCAGTGTATCCAGGACTATAATTTGTAGTATTGTCTGCTGTAGCTCACACAGAGGAAGCTGTTGCTCAGGTTGTATGTATTGTAGGATGGTAGACGGGGTAATTTGTCCTGTTGATTATAAATGTAAATACTGTTTTTAAGGCAACGATAACCAAGAGTATTTTTCCTATTTACAGAGCAAGCTTTACATGGAAGGATTTAGAAGCCTAAAAGAAGGAGAACCAGTGGAATTTACTTTTAAGAAATCTTCCAAAGGCCTTGAATCAATACGGGTAACAGGCCCTGGTGGGAGCCCCTGTTTAGGAAGTGAAAGACGACCCAAAGGGAAGACAGTACAAAAAAGAAAACCAAAGGGAGATAGGTAATTACCTTACTTTGCTATTCCCCCTTTTTTTTCTTTGCAAGTTTTTCTTGAAATTATGTTTTCAGCATTTATTTGTTCATGAAAGGAAACCCTTCTGTGTAAATTTGGCTTTTACACATAGCTTAGTACCTTGATTAAAGCTATATCTACCTAAAACTACATCAATCACCCACTGATTAGTTTTACTTGAGAAGGTTTTATTAAGTTAGAGGGAGCCTGCAAAGGAATGTAATATTATTTGGAAAATATTGCTATTAGACTGAAAAGAGAGGTCAGCCTGAATACAAGTGAAATAATGTCATGTTTAGGTGAGATGTCATGCTAAAGAGGCTATTGTGTGCAGTGGAGTTTTAAACTATGCATCAGTAGTTTTATACAAAAAAAAGTGTAGGTGCTGCAGTAAGGGTTAAGATGTATATAATTTATTATATTTTTACTTAGTGAGCAGAGTGTAAGGTGTTTCCAAAGGTTTTAATGCCTGGTGGTCTGAAGAACTGTTGTAATGTTTTACAAATTTCAGGTTAATTTTGAATGTTACACTTCTCTCTAAATATGTGCAGCAGTCTGACTTGCACTGTACTGTGACACTTTTCCTCCTGCCTCTGATGGCTTGAAGAAGTTCTGCCATCCTCTTCACTACAAAGCCACCTGTACCTAATTCATCACCTTTCTACCCAAGAGATCTTTATTTAGGTGAATTGTCCCTTTTTTCCTCATGCTGTTGCCCAGCCCAGTAGCTGTAACGACTGAGACCAAGAAGAATATATAGTTTGTGAAGGATCCTAGTAAGAACATCCAAACAGCCAAGTTTTGCCTGCAGTATTTAATGTATGGACTGACCGAGAGGTGGTGGCTCTCTTCTGTTGCAAATTATGAAGCAAAGAGTAGCTTAGGAAAGATGGGGTCACCTGGAAAGGCAGTGTAGCCCAGCTTCGAGAAATTTGGGATCAGGAACCTTTATTAACTACAGATGAGCTCCACTTAACCTCACCTCTGTTCAAAGGCACTATTTTTCTTGCTCCTCTTTTTTTTTCTTTGTCCTTTTTTTTTTTTTTCTTTTAGTTAAAGACTGGAGACAACATGAGATTTGTCCCTCTTTCACCCTCTTTGTAAAAGCTAAAGGCCATAAACAAAATTTATTGCTGCTGTAACAGATCAGAGTCCATAACCACAACAAGGAGAGACTTTATAAGCAGGACAAAGCTTTCTTTTTGGTTGCTCCCCATATCTGGCCTTTCAGAGTTGTGTTGCATGCAATGGCTGTGATTTTTTTTTTTATTTTGATCTAGGCTTCCAGTGCTGTTGTTATTTAAACCATTGGTTTTTCCATGGACTGTAACTACTTATCTGTTTAGGGTATTAGCATTGCCATTGTTCTTGATGTTTCATACTTTACCAGGAAATGAAAGCCACAGTCGTGCAGTTGTGATACTGTTGACCTGCTTGTTGCACATGTAGATGAAGGAAGACAGTCCTTGTCTCAAAAACCTTGAAATTTAAATGGACAAATGGTATGTAGACAGGAAAAACTACATATTGAAAGAGACAGGGATTTGAACACATGTACATATTTACACTACACAGCCTAGTCAATGCAGAGGAATCAGTACTTCCCAAGTGCGATTCGTCTCATCCTAGGGAAGCATCTAAAATGTTGGGGTTGAATCTTGCCTTATCACTTTTCCTCTTCAGGGGCTACAAAGGGACTCTACTTCCAGTGCTGTAGATGCTTCCCTTACAAGTCTCTAAAGTGAAGTGAGATGAATTCTCCTTTCAGTCATGTTTTTTCATATCTGAAGCACAGAAGAAAATTGAACCTGAAAAACAGTGCGGAGGGGTGATCTATGAGACAGTGTACTCTCTAATGTTCACTTGCCTTTAAAAAAGGAAAACCTCAAAATTAATTTGAATTAATTTGAATGTGAAAATGTGAGCAAAAACATCTACCCACTTCTGTCTCAGAATTCTTGCAGTTAAGTCATAAGACACCAAAAAGATCTAAAATTTGAAATGTTTGAAGTAGCACTGACATTATCGTTCAATGAGAAGCAGTCTTTGCTCAAAGGAAAAGTAGTTTTGAATGCCTAGCCAGTAAAAAAGTTGCATCTCCAACATGTATAGTGAAAAGTTTCTTGAAGATTGCTGTTGTACTGTGAGAACTGCCTCCATTTATGAAAGCTAATTCCAACTTCCTATGTTCATCTCCCTTTATGTTATCAGTGAAATGGTGTGAGGGCCCAGTCTCAGTGGATCTTTTTATATGAATCCTATTTTGAATGGATTCTGTTATTCTACTTACTGAGAGGAGTTAGAGATAGAAAAGAATGGGGGCAGAGGGGAAGGAAAAGCAGATAAGGAAGAAAAAAAGTCATGACACTGAGGCTACCAATGTTGGTAGATTTTGTGAGGCTTCCGTGATAGACTCAGGGTCTCTGTAATTTGCAGTGTTCTTGCTGTGGGGACCTTGCTGTGATAATATTTCCGCTTTGGCATTACTGTGGGCTACATTAATTTTATAAGTATCAGCCACTTGGTCGTTCTTTCTCAGTCAGTACAAGGAAGAGAAAGTTTTTGTGGGCCACGTGGAATGACACTGTGGCTGTGGGCACCCTGAGGCTTTAGGTTCCCAGACCTTACTTTAAGCTATTGTAATGCACATGTGTCTTATATAAATACTTTTTCACAGTATCTGCAGTAATCTGGGATAGAGGGGAGGTTTCTAAATGAGGGGAGGTTTCTAAATGAGACTGAGCTGGGATTTGCATCTGACAAGTTCTGGGTTCAGAAGGGGTGTCCTATGGCAGAGATGCACATTGGAGGGCCTGGTCTCTTCCTACTCAAGTAAACCAGGGAATGAATTTGCAGCAAGTTACATTGTGACAGGTTGCGGCTTCTCTTTAACAAATGGCCGAACTGTGTGTGTTTTGCTTCATTTTGGCAGCGAGCTGACACAAAGGCATGCTGTGTTGCTCTCTAGGAATGACCATCTGATGTAGGAAAGATAAAGTACTCTGAATTCACACTTTAATCTGTGATTTAGAGTAGAATAAATTAAATCAGAACCTAGCCCACCATCTCAGAGTAAAGTTTAAAGGAGGGAAAAGAAAGAAAAAATTATGCTACTTTATTTTTCTTTTTTTTCCCCCCTTCCCCCCCCAACAAGCATTCCTAGTGTTTCTATGTCAGCTAAAATGACAATGGGTAAACAGGCATTTTATGGGTTGTAATTATTTTTTCTTTAGTGCAACCTGCATTTAAATAAATTTGACCCACAGACCTTTGGCACAATATTAACAAAGGTGCATGATACTCACAGGACTAAAAGCTAGAGTTATCTTTGGGACCTAGAGGTATTATCCAGGATCTGTAAACAGTCCTAGTAGGAGCTTGAAGTTGGATACTTTTTCAGCAGAGTGTCTGTAGTGCTGTGTCTGCTTGGGTTGGCTCTCGCTCCACGTGGAATGTTTCGGGGGAGACAGGAAGGATGATGGTAGTTGTTTTTCTCTTTTTTGATTTTGAAGTCTTTACACCAAAATGGAAGCAATAAAATAAGAAGGGAGGGACAAGGAAGAAATTATTAAGGGTATAGCTCCATCTCGCAGTTTTAATATGTGGCATTTCAATCCTCTGTTACCCTTTGCTAACATCACACTCATGGCAGGGAAACTTTCTAGCACAAGTCACCTGTATCAGAAGTGGTTTAGATTTAAATACATAATACATAATAATAATAAATAAGCAGTACATTGTGAGATTTGGGTTTGATTTCACTGTTTTGGTTTATAGTGCAGCTCACAAGTAAACGGTGAGGGAGAGATCTGTGAGTTTGATGAACCACTGCTGCTGGGTAAATGATGATGCTGAATTATGTCGTGGGAATATGGCTTGTGAAATAAGTGTGTATTTCTATCTAAGTTGGCTAAACAGTAATGAGCACTGAAGAATCAATGTAACACCTCAAAAACCTTTTTCCAATGCAGATATCTACAAAGGAGGAACAATTAGAAAAGAAATGGTTTTGTGTTTGCCAGTAACTCTTGAGCATGACCAAAAGCATAACTTTCAAATGAAGAAAAACATAGTTCTAAACCACTGACTGGGGGGGAAATACAGTCACTTAGGGAAGTGGGGGGGAGCTATAATTAAATAGTATATTTCTTCCCTGATGAACTGTCACTTAAAATTTGTTTGTGTCTGAGTTAGTCAGAAAATGGTTTTAATACCTGCAGACGTTCTGTGGATGATCTGAAGTCACACTATAATAAGAAAATCTTAAAAGTCTTCTTTAAAAGCTTGTGATCTCCACAAACAGTCACTAAACTGATATGATGCAGGCTGAGATGACAGCATGGTCAAGTGCTGTGGGGGAATTAAAGTTAACAGGACTAGGAGAGCCACTTCAGGACAGCAGAGTTACATGATACTAAATTACTTCAAACTTGATATTATATCAAATCCATCTCTACCGAGTGAATCACACTCAAGTGTATAATCTAATTTTCATAGAAAAGCCTCCTATGCCTTGAACCGAGCAGATTTTTGTGAAGGAGATGAGAATAATGAACGGGGAGGGAGAGACCTGAACTGGTACCAAAATAGGAGAAGCACATAAAACCCATGCTTATCAGATGGATGGGGCTGACATGGATGGGGAAAAGGAAAGCCTGTCAGTCCTTTCTCCTAGGAGCTAGGAAGCAAGGCCAGGCTTGTGGTCACTGCACATTACTATGGCAAAGGGAGGCACGTCCACTATTGTCCTTGAGCAGCCCCAGGGACCCACTTTGGGCAGGTCCTGAACAGCACTAGGGTGAAATGGGGAGCACACAAAGTGAGTCAGGTGTCCAGAGAAATGGATGAAAGCTTCAGGAGTTGTAGGCTTTGGCAGAAAATGGTATCAGCAGGTCACTGACAAAGGATGGAATCTTCCTGCTCCTCTTCAAGGCAGCTTGCATTCACAGTTCTTCTGCTCTGCTCTGAAGAGGAAGCTGGCACAGAAGGAATGCAAAAGGTGCATGGCTTTTACACCAATTTCTTAGAAATACTGCCTTGCAAAAGGAGCTTACTCAAGGGTTGTGTTTCAGCAGTTAAAACATGAACAACCTCCTCCCTGACTCTCCTTCACATAGTATTAGATGGCAAGACTTTCTTCATTCCAGTTTTAATTCTTGCTTTTCCATTTTTCAAGCATAGGGCATTTTCTTGTTTGCTCTTTTCCTGCTTCATAGTGGTTTTGTTGGGTATCTAGTTCCTCTTTCCAGTGATGTCTGAGACCCCCTCTTAGGCTTAGAACACAGAGACTGCCATCATTTTGTTCTGTTTCATAAAACTGTCACGTGAAGTGAGGTCCCTGTGGCCTACTATCTTTTTTCCAACAAGGACATATATTTAAGGAGGGGACCGTAAAAATAGGGAGGTATTGGCTTCCATCTCTGGCAATTACTGTTTTAAGCTGTTCTTCAATATCAACAACTAATCTGCAAAAGACAGATGAAGTACCTGAGTTTGCTGAATGCAGCTTTCCTTTGGATCCTCATGCAAAGCTTGATATTATTTGTGCAGAGTTTTATATAGTTAACAATTTGCACATATAGACAATAGGCTAGAATGGGGATAAACACCAGTCTGAGACGTGCTTTCTTACATGATCCTAGGATTTATATTTGCTGACTGTGCCACAATAAGCCACTAAACTGGTATGAACTACTTGTAACAGGAACAGCAGAGCACTGCTAGACAAACAAAACAAGCAAACAAAAACCCCACAAACAAAACCAAACAATCAAATAGAAGAGCCTTAGAGCTTTGCACTACTCCAGTACTTTAGGAAGGTTTTGTCTTTGCTGGACTGCAACCATTAGGGACAAAGTTTTCCATCCTTGCTCTTTTTCTCAGGGTGACAACTTCTTGTAAGGCTTAGCAATATTTTGTGGTTTTCCAAGAGTGAGATAAAACCAGAAAAACAGAGGGCCTTGTTAATAATGTTAATAAGTAGGTAACTTTTAAAAATAGCTGCCACTTGGTGCTGTGGATTGGAGGTTTGAAAGCTGGCTTGGAGATGGATCAGAGTCTAGGGCAGGAGGTTAATCTTTGCTCGTCTTTGTGCAGACCCATCTAAGTCTTAAGTTAGAAGACTCTGAAAAGTGTTACTGCATATATTCATTAGACAGCCCTTGTTAAAATCTACATCATCCATCTGTGTTTAAAGGGAGCTCAGCAGTCACAGCCTTCCTGCATAACAAACACACAGTGTGCTTCCAGGACTTG
The DNA here is from genome assembly GCF_022539395.1 of Myiozetetes cayanensis. NCBI lineage: Eukaryota > Metazoa > Chordata > Aves > Passeriformes > Tyrannidae > Myiozetetes > Myiozetetes cayanensis. The sequence goes on along the minus strand of NW_026087411.1, from coordinate 71,436,189 downwards.
GTCTGTCCAGTCTGATGAGAATAGAATCAGATCTCCAAGACCGTATGTTTTCTGCATGAAAAAATGAAAGGAAGGTGGCTTAAGGGACGAAAGAGAAAGCAACTGCCACTGCCTGGTATGTATAGCACCCAGTATCTATGGAGCATGCACTGTTTGGCAGAAAACAGCAAACCACGGCTAGCTTCTACCCCTCCCCAGATCCAGCATACAGCATTGGGAGTTGCCTTTCTCAAAAGATAATGGATTTCTCTTCCTGGCTAATTCTGTAGCTCAAACAGTGGGGGGCCAGGAGGCAGAGCTGAAAGATCAGTGCTTGCACCTCTAAGCAAAGTGTAGAAATGGTTACAGTTGTGTGTAACAATATAATATCACTGAAAGCTTGTATTAAGAACAGAGTAGAGCCTGAAGAAAGTTGTCTTTGTTATCTGTTTGTATGCATGTAAGTTGAGATAGGCCCCAAATTTTTCATAGTGTTTATAATAAGGAATCCAAATCTGATGCTAAAGTAAGGAGATACAATTCCGAAAACATACAAGGAACAGATGAAGTGAGTAGGAAGGTGTCATTTTTATGCAGGCTCATGTAGAGTAAAGCTGTCCTTGCACAGCAGATGGGTTTCTTAAGTACATACTCTGTTCTGGAATGCAGAATATTTTTCTTTAATTGGATGTCTTTTTTAGGCCTCGTGTTTTCTGACTCTTCCACTCTCTTTCATCAAGGGATGAGCTCTCTCTCATTTAAAGTATCAGCATATATTCAGACTTTTGCCTGTACTGATATACCTGATGATTCCTCTTCATTCTTACCCACAGTAATGATTCCCATATCTAAAGGAATTTCAAAGCATGAAAGAATTGAGAACTTTACTCAGTTTAACAGAGATTACGCACAAAGTCAATAGATTATATGTTAAAAGTATTTCAGTAGATAATTTTCAAAACATCATTTCTGTTTCTGAAAAATCTTGCTAATCTATTTTCTTCCTAATATAAAGAAAATCTTCCTAATATAATATCTTCTTCCTTAATTCAAATTTCTTTCTCACTGTTCAGTTTCTTACTAATATATTACTTTCAAGTAGACAAGAATAAACCAAAAAGTGCATACATTTTCAGGGTCCAACTCAGCGAATACCTAACCTTGTGCTTTGAAAGTAGTAGGGAAGAGAGCACTATTTGAAAAGATTTCCCCTATTGTGGAAATTTCTGTGTAAGTTGATACTGATCCTGACTGTAGACTGTGCTGATTTCTGATCACGTGACATGAATGAACTGGGAATAGACCTGCTCACAGGATGAACTATCTTTTAAAAGATGCCCGCTGTTTATGCTGTATTTTACTACAAAAATATTTAGGGTAAGTAATTAAACCCCAAATCTTCTGTTTTAGAAAAGCAGTTGCTTTTTTTTGCTTTTTTGATATGTTGCACTCCATCATCACCAAACAAACATACTCAAAGCGTGTAATAAATATATAACACTGAGGAAAGATTATAAAGGTGATTCCAGATGATGGTAAAATTTGCCATATAGTTTGGGCTGTTGAAAAAAAGATACCAAAAACTCAAAAGCTGGAGAAAAATTAACTATAGCATAGCTGCTAAATCAGATATTCCTGAAACATTGCCTTTAGTTTAACGCTGTTGATGAATCTGAAGTTCTTCAGAAGGAATAAAAGTTCTGGAGCCCTTTAACTTCAAATTAATAAAGTCTGTGCAGTAATGTAATTCCAAATCACTACAGCTGTTTCTTTTATTAGCTGTGGCTTCATGTTTCTGTCCTTGACACTTAAAGATCAAACCTACTTAAATATGAATCATTTAAAATATGAACTTACTTCAATATCTTATTTTGCCAAGAAGCTCAGCAGCTCATTATATAAGAGAAATGTGTCACGGAGGTAGTCATCTCCATAGTGGTGGTGCAGGAACGCTGATGCTGTTCCCACTGTGCACCCCCCCCATTCCCAAAGGTGCACCTACAACATGCTAGAGCACTTTTCAAGCAGGTAATAAGACAAAGACTATGTCCTGAAAGAAATCGTGGGCTTAAGGGAATATTTACACCAGGAGAGGTAGATTTATTTCAGGGAAAAAGTACCAGCTTAAGCCACCCCTGCACAGCGTTGTGGCATCCTCCATCCAGAAGCAGCAGGACTGAGTGGGACTTTGCAGTTGCTTCTTCTGGCTATGGCAAGCTGTTCAGTGAAGAGACAGTGGAGCTCAAATAGAAATGCTTCAAGAACAAAAAGTAGGGAGAAGATTAGGAAGGAGCAGGAATATGAAAACGCAAACACAGGGGATATGAGGAAGGAGATGAATGAGAAAGGACATGGGTAAGGGAGGACAGACCATTGAAAATGGTGTCAATATGAGAAACCCAGAGTTTTTTCAGGCTCCAGATGGTTACCTCAAAGCTGGAAGTTCAGGCAGCCTTCAGGGACTGCAGAGAAGCCTGAATCCCCTTAGACACAATCAAAGATTGAATTGAATTTTCCTCCATTTTGAAAGATTGCTGCAAGTCAAGAGCTAATGCACAGGGAGCTGAGGTGTAGGTGGGATGCAAGCTCTGCAGTCTTGCGATGACTGTGGTGATTCCAGCGGATCTGGGACGGACCTTTTCCAGTAGTTGCATATTGCGTGTTCCTCATTTATCAGGTGACAAACATGACACATCTGGAGTTGCCGAGTTTGAGCTTTTCCCTAAATGTAGTGGGTGCTATAAAATAATAAGTGCTCTGTGTGCTCTAGTATTTCAGATCGGGCACCTAGAATAAGGCTCCCTTGGAAAATTATTTTGGCTTTCTTTCTTGTGCTCCAGAATACTGTGCATTTCATTGAGGCAGTTAAACCACACAATTTCATAGAGACATCTCAAAGTAATTAATATTTATAATGTGTTAAGAGATCTTTGTGAAAGCCCCAAAGTCAGTAGTTCTTGTGTTCAAGATTTAGCTGGATTTAGTGGTGAGTTCAAGCATTGAATTGAGTAGGCCAAAGAAGAATAATACAATAACTTACATTTCGTGCAACAAATGAGAAAAGATCATATAGAACTCAAATGTTAGTTCACAGGCTGTTACTACAGTGTAAAGAGTTTCCTTCTGTTTTGAATGCTGAATTTGTAGATAACAGGATTTGTAGAAATTAGCATGTACTCTCCTCTCACTAGCTGGGGGATTTGGACTCGTTGTTGTTTGAAACTGTAATGTGACACTGTAGGACACGGATGAAGAGATTGGTTTTAAGGAAGAAGTTGCATGTATGCATGCAAGAGAGAGCAAAGGTGTCTGTGGCTGAACTGGAGGAATAGTGAGCTGAGCTTGGCATGGAAGAGGGAGCTGGGTTTGCTCAGTAACAGACTCATGGAATGGTTAAGGAAGGAGGAGTTGTGAAAGTTCACTATGAAATATGGGAGTGAGCTAAACAATTTCTTTTCTTTGATCTCCATTCATTTATAATCTTATTGGGTGTTGAGTCTCTTGGCACTAGAGCTTTTACAATGAATAGGTGAAAGTACAAAAACTGATTTAAATTGCGCTGGTCTTATGCTGAATGGCTTTCTTTAGCCTAGAAGTCACTTGGAGTTTTACTCTTTTAACTGCTAGACAATTTAAATGCTAAACATTTAATTTTCTTCAGACAGCCCTGAAAACAATAGCAAACTACAGACTGCTCAATTAATGTTGCAACAGCCTTTGCCTCAAAGTTTAACGAGAAGGCTTTGATTTTTTTTCAATGATAAATGGATATATTTTCACCAATAGAGAAAGCTGAAATAGTTGTGTTTCAAATTCAATTTCAGAGTTGCTAGTGTTTAAAATTAGTTTCTCTGCCTTTTTGGTGTGCTAAACTAGTAATGTAAAACAATAGAGACTGTGTGTAAGGCTCTGTCTGCATAATGAGTTGTACTAGAGAATTATGCAGTGTTACTTCTTCCATCAATGAGAAAGGATCATCAATAGTTGCAATAGGATTAGAAGTTGTATGTAGCTCAGATGTAAGCCTATTAATTTACCTTTTTAAGGGTTTCATAAGGTTTCATTTAATTTACATTCTTTTCTCAAGTTAGTTTTGATAAATCACTTCTTTGTAGTTATTACATGAAAGATCTTTAATTTCCTGTTGATCAGACTCATTTTTTCAAATTTTTGTGCTTCAATATATTTCTTGGAGAATCATGGCTAGCTGCTCAAATAATAATTGCTAGAAATATGTACCTATATCTCCTAATAATTACTTAAAATGTGATAAGCATTTTAGTTTTCTAAGTAAAAAAAGGATTCTCAGAGTGTTTTAATTTACTTGTTATTAATTAGTTCAGTGTGATTTTATGTTACTAGATGTGGGAGTATCACTTCACTTCTGGAATTTTTCCCCTTTGTGCATTGTGTAACATAGAAATTTTATTTGGAGCTCAGGAATAATTTTATCAAATGTTTTTGTTCTTGTTATCCTTGTATTTCTAACTCCCTGGAGCCTCCTGAAGTTATCTTTCTCCTTTACAATTTTATATATTTCTTTTACACATAGAAAAGAAACAGCTGGCATTTTTTTAATGAGAGCTGTATGCTCATTGACCAAACAAGCAGCAAGGAATCTGTTGTATGGCTGATTATTGCAAGAAAATGAGGTAGAGGTCTCACTAATAATCAGTAAAATTTGTATAAACTGGTGCTGTTTCATTTTCTGTGTTAGTTACTCTCATACTTTAACCCTCACTAGAAAACGAATTGTGTTTAAAAATGCCTGGTGTGGAAAAATGGTACTTTCAAATGTAGAGATTAGAAACATTTAAAACATACATATCTGTGGTTAAAGATGCCGACTCTTAATTCTCCCCTGTGTGGAGCTTTCCTTTTTTATCTTTGAAGTTCAGTCATTATTCCATGTCAATGCCATTGGTTTATTTTTGTATCCTGCAGAAATTAATTCAGACTGTTTAGATCCAATCTTTTTAGAACATTTATGAATGTAACTTATCAACAAGTTTACATTTTATGCAGCCGGTGGAGCTGGATTTTGGAATTTGCTTTTTTAGTGGTTCTTTTGTGGAAGAGAAATCTCTCAGGCATGAATTGATAGTCCAGATCTTTTGAGGTCTGCCTGTGCTAACCTATGACCTCTGTTCTTAGGAGGTCAACATCTGAGGGCAGGAGATTAAGGCAGTTAAAAGATTGGAATGGGAACTGGAATGGAAAAATTAGCCAGCACATTTTGGGTGGAAAACATCAAAGTCATCAAACAATTTGCTTATTTTAAACTCAGTTTAAGGGTAACAAGCTAATTGTACTGTGTTTGTTGACGCAAGCAATTTATATTATTTGAGAACATTAACACTGAAGAATTTTTTTTTTTAATTGGAGAAACGTAATGATTCTTCAGTATAAATGCGCTGTGTATTTTGTTTACTAAATGCTTTTCTGCAACATTTTAAAGATAACTCAGGATCTGATCATACAGTCTGTATGAACTTAATTAGCTGTATTTCTTACAAGCAGCAATAGTAAGTGCTGTGGAACCTGAATCTTGCTTGTGGTCTGCTGAAGACCCCTGCTGTCATTGGAGAATACAGGTGCTCTCAGTATAATGGAAAAATTATTCCCATATTAAAATTTTCCAACTCCGATGCTTAAAATCATTTGTAAGCATCTCTTTTTGTTTCAGCGTTTCAAATGTAAATTCCTTTCCAATACAAATTTTTGACCAATAGATGTTCTTTTACAGATTATAAATTGACTTAGAAGAAAAGACAGCATTGTCTGTTTGTTCTTGTCCGACATAGTTCAAATTTCATTAGTGTGTGTTTTTAGAAGAGTGACAACTTCATGTTTCATCTGTATGTTGATTTCAAAGACCTTATTATCTAGAAAAAGACACCTTCCCACATCTGAACAATTATGCAAATTCAAGGATCTATGTAAGCAATCACGTTTTTGTCTTGGTTGTTTAAAGTGCAAATCGGTATCATTGGCAAAAGCCAAACTGGCGTTTCAGGGTGCAAACCCACCTAGCAGGAGAGAAAGCAAAAGCTACAGATACCTCTCAGCTCAGGTTCTCATTAACACTGTGTGGATTATGGTACTTCTCCTATAGGTATGGCTACTAATTAAATTAAAGTACTATAATACAGCTAAAGTCAAGCAGCCAGCCATCTGTAACCCTCAGTCTAACCTCCACATGTTATTACTGTTCTTTTGATAGTGAAGGATATGAGATTTAAACCCTTTTGCAAGCTTATAAATTTCCAAACTATTCCTCTGAAGGTTAAAACCTTCTTTTTGCAACTTTTAGTCCTGATTTGCACCCGAGGGAAAATTGAGCAAAATTATCACCATAATTTCTTCCTCTTTCATGGAAGGAAAAGAAGGGAAAGCAGGAGGAGCTGTTGTGAACTGCAGCAGCCCATGGATCGTTCCCACGGATGCAGCCACTGCTTTGTTTCCTTCCTGCCCTTTCATTGGCTTGGCTGGAGAAGTTCTACCAGTTGCAGGGGTGGCCATGGCTGGCTGTGCTCCACAATCCTGGTGGTACTGCTGCTACTGGATGTGCCCTGCATCCTCGATGGTACTGGCACAACTAACTAGCACAACTAGCTCTGCATCCCTAGGAGTACCACAGGCATAGAGAAGCAGCATTTGCAGGAGCAGAACCAAGCCTGACAGCTATTGTATCTTGGAGATCTGTTCCCTGTTTTAATTTTTGGGTTAAAATGGGGTAGCTTCTGATCAGCCATTTTGGGATTCTTGTTTGTCAGCACTCTCTGTGGTTAAATAATTGATGGATGGAGAGCTGGTTCTGCTTTACAGAATGTTTTTGGTTACCCACTTTTGAGAACTTTAGTGAAGAAACAGAGAACATGTTAATTAATACAGAAAAAATGTTAAGCAAGTACAAAAACTGTGCCTGACATGACTTAAGACAACTTTCTTGTTTGCCTAAGCCATTTCTATATCTTTCCTCTGTTCTGTGTGTTTAGATAGTAAACTCTTCAATGCAGTCCTTCTTAATACATGTAATACTTAAAATCACTGCCATTTTTAATTACAATTGTAATTGTAATTGTAGTTGAATTGGCTATTTGAATCATTAGAGAGCAGTGGTAAACACAAATTTTTTAATCCAGGATTTTTGTTGGGGGCGTGTATCCTCTTGTTTCATGATGTTTGATGGTTCAAGCATCCTGTCCACAAGCCTGCTTTTCTTAATATTTTTTGCTTACACTCTAAAAGTAGTCTAGAGATACCTGAGATGGTATAGGTAGGTCTAGTGGAGAGCAGGGTGCTGGAGGTTTTTCATCCCTTAGTTATTGTTACATTAGCTCTAAACGTACTAAGAACTGCCTCCAAGTTTTATGTGCAGTACCTTGCAGGGCAGAGTAGAATGCTTGCTGAGTTTGCAGAAGGGGAAATTCAAAACTCAAAGAATTATAATGCAATTTTTGAATGACTTAGAAATTACATTTGACTTCTTATGATGAAACCCTGCTTTGTTTTTGCTTGATCTTTGTGAGAAATAGCTAGAGAATATTTCCTCAGTTCCTCTCATGTTCTTTTCACAACAAAAAAACACTACAGAGCTGGACAAAACTGATTAGAATTACTGCAAATAGTATTTTCAGGCTTATGTGTTTGTGAAGGTTGACATTTCTGGCAGTGCAGCTGCACCAGATTCCTGACTGCAAGCCCCCAGAGCTCTTGGAATGAGTGTCTCCAAATGTGCTCTAATTTGCCTCAGCTGAGTCACTTCCTTACCATGAACTGCTGTAAAGAGATTATTACTTCTGCTTTGCTTTCTAGGGTTTAGCCTGCACTGCCCCCCTCCTTTTCAAAATAAGAACTCATCAGAAAATACCTTTTGTAGTGATGCAGCTGAGTTCAGAGGGTTTCAGAAATCTGGATTATTGGTGGCCTTTTTTGTTTAAGGGACTATTGAGGTTTGTGTTCCTCATGTGTTTCTAGCTGCCAATTTGAATGAGAAGCCAGCAAAAAAAGCACATTGGTTTTCTTTGTATGTAGTGGTTGTAGTTGTTTTCAGTTGCCTGGTGAATGTGAATGTTTGTGAGATCCTTCAGGTGATAGCTATCCATAAAATCTTTAGAAGTATATAGTGATATATCTAAGTTGTTATATGTAATTTTTCTTAATGACCCATATCTCTTGCTTAATTCTTGCATAAAGTATGAATGAGTCAAATTTGAAAGCTTTTGAATTTGTCAGAATAATGAGTCTTTACACCAGTATAATGTTAAAATGATTTTATAGAAAATTGACCTTAACTGTAGAAGAAAAAAAAATTAAATCTGTTGTATACATGTATTGTATATACATGTATAGTATATGCATAAATGTGTATGCAATAGATTTATGAAAGATTACCTCAGCTGCCTTGGAAGAAAGTGAGTACCAAAAGGAATATGACTTAATTAGAGATTGGTTCAGTACATGTTGGTGACCTCCTCAATTACAAAAAAAACCCCACTAAACATGGTTTATAGTTGCAGGGTAAAATTAATAGGAACTATTAGTGCTTCTTTCTTATGGTGACAGTGATACTCTCTCTCTGTTCACAACTTCAGCCAGGTGAGCTTGGTACAAGTAGTCATGTAATAAAGTGACACTGTGGAATGTGAAGAATCCTGGCTTTGTAACCCAGTTTAGTTTGTTGCAGTTGCTGGTAGCTAAGATGCTGTGTTGACTGGCTTCTTCTAGAAGATGCTGCATGCTCTACATTGATAGGATATCTTCTAGCTAGCCAACAGTCCCCTGTCTGTGTCTGTGTAGTCAGCGTGGCCACAGCACGTGCTCCTTTCACCTGATTGTCTTTGGTAGCACATCCTAGAGTGCGTTGTTTTACATATTCCCCTTTTGCAGTATGAGGTATTAGACAAAACGAAGCTGTACCACTGTTAGCTTGCTCTCATCAGGCCAAGCAACAACAGAATGCCCATGTCACGATATGCCCTTTTATCATCTACAGTTTGCCCATGTGAGAAGGTCAGTTGAGAGTTTTCATAAACCTACAAAAAATTTCTTGAATTACAGATTTTTGTTGAGACTGTAAGTGAATAAGTATATGAAGGTGGTATTAAGACTGGAAATTAATTGTGACGTTGTATGCATATGCACACTAATCACTGTAGTGAAACATCCAGCTGCTATAATGAGATGCTGTGTTATGAACGGGATACCACCATGTTCCCTTTCTATGGTAGCAGGTGGTAAATTTGCTTAAGCTTGCATATTTTGTTATGTTGTAGAGCATTGCAGTTTGTGTGTGGCACATAAATCCATTTTCATGTAACTTGGAAATGTTTTCTTAAAGCAGATTCTCAGTTAAAAAAAAAATAAAACATTCCACAGAGACAGGCTTATGTGTCTTCTTTATTACTATTATTTCAAACAAATCTGTGTGGGTTTTTTTAAGGCACTTTAATAAATTATATGCTTTAATAAATTATAGTTCAAGTTTATCAGTTTAAAAATCCTTATTTCCTTGAAGTAGCCAGCTGTAACCTCTGAAATGGTTCATTCCTACTGGTGTGTAAAAGCTAAATGTGACAAATAGAAGCAGAATCAGGATCAAAGTGAAGGGGGGTGAGACGGGAAGGAAATCTGGTGAAAGGGATTGCTGGTTATGAACTGGGTAGTTTGTGGGACTGGAGCTAAATGAATAGAAAAGTGGCGGGTGAGCAGCATTCACCTCTTCACGGCAGATGGAGGCTGGGCTGCTTCTGACCTGATGCTTTCTGTGGACTGATGATTACCAGTGCCTGTAGACAGGTCTTCAGGCATATTTCTGCCCTGAATCAGGCAGGCTGTAGTGCTCACTTTCCTTTTGACCCTATTTTCCCCCCAAGAAAAGATGAGTAATTGTTAGAAAAGCTTTAAAGTGCATATATGACGTGATTCAGAGGAAGTGGAGTACCAAACATGGATCAGCTGCAAGCTGATCAAGAGACAGAGAACAGCATAGGTTGTAGCTGAGTGCTTTGCGCTTGTGGTCCAGGGTGCATGGCTGGGCAGGGCTCTGCTTGGCTGGGGTACAGCTCTTTGCCAGGGCGGGTTGGGTGTTCACCCCTTTGTAGCTGCCCAGGGGCCCCAGGCACTCTGTTCCTGGGATGTGTATTGTCTTTGAAAGCCAGCACAAATGAAGGCATGTGCCACAGCTTCATTCCAGCTGCACTGGAATCTGGTGGGGCAGTGGCTTAGAACTGCTAGCCAGGCTCTCTGTGGGTATGCTGTGGCTGGAGTCCAGGGTGGCCCGTCCTGGGAGTGGATGGGCTGGCACAGTGCTCTCTGAGAAAAGACAGACACTTGCAAAATTTCCCCTCTTGGTTTTCAGACAGGCAGCACTCATGACACTGCCAAACACACCCACAGGCTGAGACTGCTGCGATCAAGCAACATGGCCAGGAGTATTCTCCTGAGGATGGTGTAATAGGCACAGCCCTAGAGACCTGTTTGGCAGAATGTGCCAGTAAGTTAATTCTGCATATGCTGCAGTCTTGTTCTTCCAGGGAAAAAAACCTCTCTGGAAGAAAATCAAAAATGGGGAAGCTACATATATAGCCTTGGCCCAACCCCTGGCCTTACTCATTCTCAAGGGGGATTCAAGACAGATTCCTTCATATTTGCGGGTTAACTTAAAAATTTTTTTGCATCAATAGCTGTAAATGTGCAGTAAATGCGTACATCTAGGTTATTGTTAATGTAGGCATTGAACATACTGAGGTTTTTTTTTTTCCTTTGTATGTGTTTGTATATCACAGATAGAGAATGTCTAGAATATAAACTTCCAGTGACTGGTTCTGTATCTCTTGCCTGTGTCCATTAATGCATAGATGGGTTTTGGGGCTTTCCTTGTTACATGCTGAACTCTTTGGGGACACACAGCTGGTGTTTAACTATGTCTGGTTACCAAAACTTTCCCTACCAGTTGCAGCAAAATTCTTGAGCCAGAACTGTGTTTCACAATCCAACAGATATTTTTTTGTGTGTATGGCTGACAAATGATGCCTTTCAGCATGTTAGAGAGGTAGTACCATTAAGTTGAAAAGAATTCATATTTCAGAAAGCGATGCTGCACTAGTTTGAAGTTGAAGCATATGAGGTTTTTTTAGCTGTTGTTGATTTTTCTGCACTGTGTTACACAAGCAGAAGAAATGGCAATCTCCTAGGTTCTGGACAGCATTAACTGACTGAATCCCTATTTATTATTTTTTTCTGCAGGGAAACTGTGACTTTAAAAGAAATGGATGCTGCTACCTGACTCTGAAATCAAGTCTCTGTTAGGGTATACTTTCAAATGATGGGGGGCTGTGAGCCCCCTGCACTCCCAACCAGCATTGTGGTCCTTCCCCTGCAGGGTCACTGGTGATGATCTAATTCCACAGAGAACCAGTTCAGGGAGTTTAACTGAGAAAAAAAACTAATCCTGCAGGAAAAAAAGGTAATGAGAAGCAAATGGATAGAGAGGTGACAGAGTGGGGGATGACTCTTGGTACCAGCTCCGCATTCGGTGGGTTTATCTGGAGTAAGAAACCCTGCGGGCAGCTCTACATGAAACATGTTGTACTCTCTGCTCAGTGTGGCGGAGACATTCCCTGCAACGTGGCAGCAGCTTTTTAGACCCTGTAGTAAGGGCGATACAAAGTCTGTCCTCGCTGGTGGCAGGTGGTGATTTAAGAGCCAGCGGGGTTCGAGGGAGGAAAGTGTCAGGAACACAAAACCCAGCAGGGAGTTGGGTTTGGCCTCCAAAAGGCCAGAGGTGTAATTAGGCATCAGCAAGACCTCGCAGAGAGTTTGGGGAATGTGCCACGCAAGGTCTTTTCTATTTGAGCTTCCGCTGTCGGACTGCCAGGCAGATCTGAAGTATCAGATCCCACTGCATGCAGTTCCGCACAAGAACGACGGTCTGTGGTTTTTGCAGGGCTGCAGCTTGTGGTTTTCCTGGCCAGGGAAAGAAAACAGGATGCGAAAAGCAATCCTACCTATTTTAGATGCTTTGGTGCCGTGACACCATTAACTTGTCTATGAAACTGTACGGTATCAGGAAGTTGGTGACTGACTGGGAAGGTAAGCAGCATTCCTCGGCTCTGTGCCTGACATCCCTGTGGGGTCGGAAAGCAGCCTTTAAAAGATGCAGTGATTAGGCTCAATTCAGTGTTAACTTATAGTTTGGCATTTTAGCATGGCAGTGCAGCGTGTATGCAGTGGTCATTTCTCAGTTCCCTTCCTGCCGTTCCGCAGCTGCTCCTCAAAACTTGCAAAATGCAAGCAAATAGGCTTGGAGGAGTCAGCCTGTGGTGTCATCACAGCTCTCTTCCTTCCCTGCCAGCTTCTGCTAAGCAATCTGTTTAATTTTTTTCCTGCTTCTGTTGCATTAGTTTGAAGTGCTGTGAATGATGTGAAGACAATTGGAGGTATGTACTAAAACTAGCATTTCCTGTTGTAGTGTTTTGCTATTTCACATCAATCATATTATCTTAAGTGTGTTACAGTCTGAGAGTTTTACTTTGGAACTTAAATGCACTAAAATTATAACCTGCTTTCTCCATGACAAGCTAAAGACTAACACAAATTTCACGTACAGTAGCAGAAACCATATTCTTTCCATCTGATTTTACCACATGCATCAATTATAGAGTGTTTTCATGTCATACACAAGAAGTTACTGTTTCACATTTCTTAATGACAGTTCTTCACAGGAAATTTTCTCACTAAATGGGATGGATTATATAAAATCAGCACTTAAAGTTAGTAGTACTGTAATGCTGAAAAGTAGACCTAAGTGTCAGTAACTTTGTGAAAGTCAGTATACAAACCACTCAGTGTTGTGTTTTCCAGGCTTCCAAAAAAAAGGAAAACATATATTCCCTGATATTTCCAGATATGCGTATTTTCCTAGTCTTTTCTAGGAATCAGTGAGTTTTCAAAGCATTCATAAATGCTGATCAAGTATAAAAAGAAGTTATAAAATTATGTTGCAATGTTCAGATAGCAAACTAGTTTTATTGCAAGTCATTCAATCACCCTCAGTAACCAAGAAGGTTAAATAGGTGTCTTAAAAAAAAAAAAAACACCAAATAAACAACCACTTCATTTTAAAGAATTTATAGTAAAGCTCTACAGTGATATTAATGTTATTCAGAGTTCCTTTTGTACACAGTGTGGTTCTGGCAACTAAAGTCCTGGTTTATTGATGACTTCCCTTTATATAAGGTGGCTCATGGTTTTCTTCTTGTCATCATCATTGGAGGAAAGTTACTAGCTGAACTAATTAATTCTACAAGGCTTCATAGGAAAAATAATTTTGCAGCTATTTTTTCTAGCTGATGCGCATGTGATTTAAACTCTGGTGGCAAGAGGCAGGGTAAGGGATGGAAATGCAGACAGCTGCCTCTGAAAGAAACAAAGCTTCAAGGAAGCTTAACATGCTGAAATCAAGGGGGGCATATAATCTCCATCCTAGGGTGCTAAAGTACTGAGCGTCACATCAGTCCAGGGTTATTAACAGCTTTTGCTTTGGGATATGGACTTAGGACTAAAGAATGCTCATGAAAAAAGAACATAAGAACTGCAGGCAATGGCAATCAATCCAGTCCAATCTCAAAGTATGTATGACAGCCTTGTATCCTGGGAAGACATGGGAAAATAGTAAAAAGTAGATAAAAAAGTGCAGTGTTAGCTTATCAGTTGCAAATTGTGCTTTATTTTTATTATTGTACCTTTTCTAGTATTTTATTAATTAGATTGTTTTATTGGATGATGGGAATGTACTAAAAATAGTCTCACCTTCAAAAAGGATCTGTTACAATGTCCTAGGAAAAATTATCAGTTAAAAAAAGAAGGTCTACCACATGAACTCTGAAACTGGTAAAAAATAGTTTACTGAGCCCAAGAGCTTGACTTGGTTTTAACCTCCCCATGCTGCCCTGTAATTTATTATTTGGAATTAGAAATGTTTGTAACAACACAGTGAGTGTAAAAGTGCTGTACCTTGTGCAGTGTCTCACACTGAGCCACCTCATACCATCTAGGCAGCCTTGAAGTACAACCATATTAAGGAAATATTCAAGTTAAAAATAACTTTCCTAAGTTGCACCCTACTATTTATGTAGAAGATAAAGGGGTGATGGGCAGAATTTAAACTTGACATATGTGGGGGACAGCAGAGATTAGCATGTCCTGCCTTTCCTGTTGATGTGTCTGTTGTGGTTCCCCTTGGTCATTGGGGAGCATCTGGATTGATTGGTCTTCCCCTTTTGCAGCCAGTCATGGTTGCCCCAAAGCTTTTGTGTCAGGCTATAGGAACCCCAGGAAGGAGTTTGACTGGCACTTTTCTGAGTTTGGGGAGCATGTAGGATGGTGGAAGCTGATCTGCCTGACAGTATCTAGAACAGTTTGGAGGAAGAAGATAACAGAAACTATCAGGTCCTTGACTCCTTACTCCAGTTTGTGCTAGAGCAGGCTCAGTGCTGCTAAGCTTCAGGTGCTTGATGACTTCTCTTCCTAAAGGCACACAGACCAGCTGGGAATGGCTGGGATAAAATATATTTCAATAAGTAGCGTGTCAGATCTGGTAGTGGGATTTCCTTCCCTTCCTCACTCTGCCAGTGTAGTGCAAAAGCAACTCACTTTGAACAGATCAGGGAATTTGCTCCACAGTATTGATTATGGCTTCTAAGCTCTTTTAATAGCCTGATCAGCCTCAGTGTTGCAAAAGCCTCTGTGTAATTTCAGTAACAGGTAACTGTTTACAGCACCCTTCTATTATCATTACAGGTTACACAATTCCACTGTTTTCAGGAGCCAGTATGTCAAAGTCCTCTGGCAAAGAGGGAGACACATTGTTTGGTACTTCGTATTACAATCCAGTTATTTCTGGCTGCAGCCTCCTTTTTTTGAGGTGCAGTTCAATTTCCTGATGGCAGGCCCACTGGAGAGGAAAGGCTGAAGGGATGGCTTTGTGCTTTTCTCATCCTGTTCAGGACAGCACATGCCACAACTGGCGTAGACTGGGAGAAGAGTACTCTCCCAAAATTACAATATCTCACACCACAACTTGAACAATGCTGCATCATGGCACAGGCGTTGTGAAGTGTCATCTGCTACATCACAAGCACTGTACAAATGGGTCTTGGTGTGTAACAGCTTGCAAGCATCCCCTTATATCTCAGTCTGAGTCATCTCCTGTAGGCTGTCTTTATTGAAACTCCTCTTGCTTCCATTTTCATCCTAAGGGTACTAAAGAGGTCAAGACAGGGAAATTTTGATCAAATTTTCAGAAGGCGATGATCATGAACAAAAATTATGCAGTCCTGTGTTACCTGGTTTGGGTAGGAAAGACATTATAACCTGAATATTGATGAAGTCAGTGATGATTATATGTGTGACTAAGAACTGCTGGGGCAGGGTCTGAGGCTGTAAGGGAGGGAGAATCTGAGGCTTTTGGTGAATATTTGGGGCAGTGAACCTGAGGTAATGTATGATCTGCTACATAGGTCAGAGTTAGGGTTTGGTTTCCCTCAAGAACTGACAGATCAGGATTTTAAGAAGGGCACGGGGAGAATAGGGGAGTAGAATGGACCTGCTGCTGCTGCTAACAACCATTAAAAAAATACAAAGCCAGCTGCTCTCAGAGCAGAGCTTGATCCTTTCAGTGCCTTCAACGGCACAGTATATATTCAGAGGAGAGGAATTCATGAGGCCCTATGGACCTACACCATGGCATTACACAAAAATGCAAACCCGAACAATGGGTGGCCTCAGCAGTTCCATCTGGCTCACCATTAACAAGGTTAAAGTAAAGTGGGTTTCCTTGGCTGTGTCACACACAATTTACACTTCAGATGCTTTAACTTTGGAGCCAGACTGAAGGGAGCACACGGCAAAGGTTGCCTAAGATGTGTGGTAAGCACATTTGGTATTGATGTTTTCTGAAAGATAGAGAGGAGTAGCATTTAGATATTTTTGGCTAAATAATTTAGAAAAAAAATAACTCCTACTGACAAATTAGAATTGCAGTCAAACATTGTTTACTCAAAATAATTTAAGGACACAATAATATTAGCAACTTGAAGCAGCTAACAGCAGAAATTATTAGAGGCCTGAGAAATGTTGCCACCAGCATGGTAACCTCAAAACTCCAATACACTTTTCAGCTAAAGGGGATATTGATACATGTAAATGTATTCTGTTGTAAAGCATTCTGGAATTATCACAGCGTTTTGCAGAAATCATGTTCTTTGTCTTGGCTTTGAGATGTTTCAAGGGAACCCAAGAGTCCTATAGGGTGTCCCATTCTTGAAGAAAAATGAAATTGTTACTTAATGAGTATCAAAGTTGATAATTCAATTGTGAAGCTGCTTTATGATCTGTAAGACACACATTTGAGCAATTAAATCTGTGATGAAGTCTAAGGTGATGTACAGAGAGAGGATATACCTGTTGTTGCTGTAGAGGTGTTCAAGGCATTCCTTGGAACAGGACAAGTGTTGCCCTGGATGACAAATCCTACAAGAAACCTAGCCATCGTGGTTGCCTTCGACCATAAATTGTGAGTTCAATAGCAGAGCAGAACTTCATACTCCTCCTAAAGTTAAAGAATTAAACTTGCATACCATAAAGCCAGCAGACATTGTTGACTCGTAGTTATCCTAAGCAACATCAATAGTCTTGTGTAGGAAGGCCTTTAGCAAGCATTATGCGATGCTGAGCTTCCTCCTTGGTGAGCTGTGCAGTACTGCTGTGATGGGACACACGTCCTCTTCAGCATGCTCTCAAAAGGTTAGCATCAGCCTCACCAGTGCTGAACAGCCCTGCAGTTGCTTTGTGCCTCCCAGGGTTTTCTGACAGGTGAGCCAGTGTCTCTGATGATGGCCTCTGTTACATGCCATTAATATGGGAGTTGGTGTGGATGGCTCTGTGCTTGTTTATGCCTCTTCTTACTCTGTTGTCCAGCTCTCTAACCCACCCTCACAGCCCCTCTGTGCTGCCCTTTCATTTCTCTAACAAAGACAGAGATATCCTTAAACATGACACTTTGGTTTCTGACTGTATACAGCAGTCCTGTAATCATAACCATGATTATTGTAAGATGCCATCTGACAGGCATGTCAAATTTGCTGAGCTCCTCTCAAAGGCTTCCTGCCCACTGCATTTGAGGTAACTACAGACAAAATAAATGGAGCTGAGAAGATATCTCATGACTAATTGGTGACAAACCCTTGACATTCCCTACTCCTCTTCATTTTTAGCTACCAGTCTGCTCTCCTTCTGTGAGCAGCAGCTTCTGACTCAAGCCTTACCTTAACAATAGCCTCAGATAAGCCAGAGAGCTATTTTTGCTGAGCCCTGATAGGTGTAACGCTTCCACACCAAGCATTGCAGTGATAGGAAGATGAAGTAAGAATAATGCAGCAAGGCAGAACCCATGAAGGAGGTGGAAGGGAAATTGTCCAGCTGCATCTATGAGCATATGTCCAACTGCAACTTGCATGAGCATAAACTGTGAAATGCCCCTGCTATGCTATGCGTGAGTGGAGGGAAAGTTCACAAAAAAGCGCATTAGTTAACTTGAAATAGGGATGGTTTATTTACTGGAAATATGTGAAAGAACGGTGTAAAAACGTATTTCTTTAGAGTAGGGATATTACGCATCTCATGTGCTATATTTAGCATGTATTTAACTCAAAACACATAACTCAGCTACTTTTTGCCAGTTAAGTTCTTTTCCAGCTCATTGTCTCGAATTGAAAGGGAATTCGGCCACCGCAACGCAAAGCTAAGTTCAGTATCTGCATCTTGTGCCTGGACTTGGAATGCTTGATTCTTTGATCCCTCCTTCACATATACACACCTACTGGTGCAGATCAGGCAAACAGAATATTATGACTGACAAATTCATGAACGCAGGTAGAAATCCAGTAAAGATCTGTGTGAAGGCCATGTATATGCTGTGACACAGTGTGCCTCTCCACACTATAGTTCTTCTGGTAAGAACATTTGAGGACAATAGGAATTTCACTGCTTAATCTACTCCCTCCCACCTCCTGACAGTGTTTATCACACCCACAGTTGTGCCAATGCAATGGTTTATGATTTTGCCTCAAAACTGGAGGTGTGATGTGAACCAAGCTAAACAAATGCTACAAATTGGGGGGGAAAAAAAAAGTAAATTAATTAACTGAAATATTTTCCTTTGAGAATTAGCTAGCATTTTAGTTACTGCATGGATCATCACACGGATCATCCTTAGGAGTTTTTGAAGGCAGATCATATGCCTTTTGAAGTATTGTCCTTGGAAAGGGGGCTGTTTACTTCGTAATTATCTTCCTTTTGTTTTTACGTTACCCAAGGAAAAGCTTTGAATGCGGTGTAAAATAGTTGGAGTCCTGGTCACTGCTTAGAGTTCTGAATGGGTTGTAGCATTCAAGCTGGATCCCTGACAGTTCACTGCATTCTGCCTGGCACAGCATACTGTTGCTGGCTTGTTTCACAGTACAGAGTATGAAAACAGAAGGGCACCCCGGGAGCTGTCTCTGATGCTGCCAAGACAGCAAGCAGCTGTGGTGCTCACTGTGCAAAGTTCTTCAGGAAACTGGAATGAAAGCTAAGCACGATAGTTTGTTGAGTACATTCTAGTTCAGATTTTTGCATCATGTAGAAAGTGCGTGTTTTCTTCATCTCATTCTCAAATTTGTGCTTCCTGCCAACAGGAAATGAAAAGTACACAGTGAGGGCTTTTTGGCATTTATGTGAAGTCCAATTAAGCTCATGATAGCCCTCATTTTCTGTGTAATGATTGGATTGTGGATGTAATTGAAATTACTTTTTTTTCACAACTTGTCTATGACTTTTCGTGACAATAGTTGGACAGCGGTGAAAGAGCTGTAACCAAAAAATCAGTTTCAAAATCAGGTATTTTATGCATTGTTCAGGATGTGCTTGATTCCTGCACTGTTTCAGTGAATGACAGTTTGTGGCCTGATCACCATACACTTATACTCTGTTGTAAACTGTTTTTTCTTTCCTTCGTTTACCAGATATAATCCCAAGGGGTACAGACTTGGATCCTCAAAGTAATGAGGACCTTGCTTGCCTCTGAAGTCAGTGGGAGTTAGGTATTTAAATACCTGTAAACCTTTGATTATACCTAACAGAGTTACATGGGCTGGATGTGACAGAGAGAGAAGGTAATGTCCCACTCTGCATCACCAGCTTCTGAGCCTGGGAAGGATGAGACTTTTTGTGAGGGAAATTTGTGTCTCCTGGGTGGGGGACACAGTCTCCCTCTGCTCTGTGGTTATGTGGAATCTTGTATTTCCAGGTGTTTTGGATATTTAGAATAGAAGGTTTGTAAGGAGGAGGGCCAAAGGGATCTTGATTTTTAGGAGCAAAGCTTTCTGTCCTTTCAGGTTTTCAAGAGTGAAGTTCATTTAATAAACAAACAATTGATTTGTTCCTGGAAGTATACAGGAATAGTTTAGGAAGTGACAGACTTCTAAAGGTCTAATGCCTTGTCTGCTATGGCTAAAACTGTTCAGGTATGACTATTTACAACCTCTCAGACGGCATTTGGTTCCTAGATTTGATGTTTAGGTGCTGCCAACAACCTCAAACCCCAAATTTTACTTGCTATCTGTGTCTTCTGTCAGCTGGGAATTTCTACTGGACAGCCAGCACTCAGTGCTCTTAACTTACAGCTGAGCTTCTCAAGAATTACCAGGTTGGCTCCTGTGTTCATCACTCCTCTACCCTGGCCATAATTCTTTGGTTTTCTTTTTTAAACTTTGTGATTTATGCCGTGTTCTGCTTTCTTTTTACATCAACCAACAAACACAGATTTACAGGTGGAACTGAGGAGCTTTGGCCTGCATTGCTGCGTTGCCTCGCAGCTTGTATCAGCCTGACCTCTGCAACCAGCCTTGGCTACTGCAGTGTGACTTTTCTGTATTCACCCATAGTGGTAAATTCTTTTCTCTGTTACACCATTAAAGTTAACAGAAAATAAGCTCAGTGAAGTCATCAAAATTGCTCTGGGTGTATACCCACGTGATGAGATCAGAACCAAGACCATTCAGATGCTCTGTTTCTGGGAACATGTAATATTTTAAAAAACTTCTATTAACCTCATTGGTATACTTTTACTGTAGTGATATCATTTAATCTACATAATCCCAGCCAAGAGGGATAAAGTGATCTAGTTAACCACATGTAGGGAAACTTTTTCAGTTATGTTCCATTATTTTTAACTCTAAACAGAATTAACAGAATTCAGAGAAATAAGTATTAAACCCTTGCATAAGATTTGCCATCCTGAGGCCAAACTAAGAAAAAGGAAATGCCAAATTTTGAGTTAACAGTGTTTTTATATGCACAAATGTGCTTTTAATTTTTATGTACACAGTTATAGCAAAAAATAATAATGAGGATAAATCTGGTGGTGAGATAGGGCAGAATAGTAGGAAATAGCATTAATTCTCTTATAGTTCGCAGGGATCAGGCAGAGTAGGACAACAGGAATACCTGCCTCAGGTGGGAATTAAAAGCTTTAACATATAAGGCTTAATCCTGTTGCAGCTGAAATCCTCTTTTCATGCTTTACTGTTGCTTCTGCATGTTGATGTGAAAAGTTTCAAAATAATGTTTTTCTTTAAGATGTTGAAGGCCTCTTAAACATGTGTTCCAGAAAATGCTTAGCACAGCCATTTAGTAATAATGTCAATATATGAAGCTAGTCCATTTTAGACATCTTCAGATGCCAATTCAGAAAAGTGAAATAGGAAGTGACTGCTTTCTTTCTCAGTCAGTGCATCAGAGTGATGCAGATTTTCCTTACCACTAGAATGTGGCTATAGAGCATCTGAATGATTTAATTGTTCTTGCGGGTATTGAATGTGTGAACTTGTAGGTGCTATTTCAAGGGAAACCAACCACCACATTTGATGTCCTTTTGTTACACAGTTGGAAAAGGAAGCCCTCCGTGTAATTCATGTGACATGACTTTATCAATGTCATGAGCTCTGGAAGGAACCCCTATAGGGATAGCTGGCATGGCCTCCTCATAGAGAGCGTGTCAGACAGTAACCATCCCTTTATTTCCGAAGAATTAAATGAAAATGTGAGCTGCTGGTCAAATCCTGCAATCCTTAACACTTGTGAAGCCTACATTCATGCATGTCATCTAATTCAGTGAATGTAATGGGAGAATCCATTTCAAGGCTAGGATCTAAGTCACTCCACGCTCCTGTCAGCAGATATTTCTGAGACTTTGTACATGGTACTGATTTCTATGTGATACCTAAAGTCATATAACTCTCAGCTGGTATTTGCAGAAGAAGAATGTTTTGAACTTTCAGAGTAGCCTTCCTCCTCCTTCTCCTCTTTCTTTATCACTACTTGCTTCAGTGCTCCAGCCTACTGCCAGGATGCCATTTGCTGTTTCCTGCTGTTGAGAGGAGTTGACGTTCCTTGTATTTGTTGCTAATGTTAGTGATAAAATTAGGAACAAAAAGGAAATGGCAATTTTTAACAACTGATTCGCAGGTACCTACTGCCCTTTTATCTTATCTGTGGATTAACTGATCATGGACGGAGCAACCCTGGAACCAGCTCTGCTGAGAGGCAGATAAGGTCAGGCGTGCCTCTTAGCTCATGAACAGCACCTCACTGACCCAGAAAGAGTTGAGCCGGTTTTATGCAGCGTGCGTCCTTATCCACATGGCCAGGAGGCTCAAGCCACCTCTGTGAAGGCTTCTAGAGTTACCGAACTATGCTTCTGTAAACAGGGACACCAGGCAGTGCTTTCAGATGCAGGCAGCCAAGGTCTGCTTAGTTCTGGCCACCCCCACACCTGCCCAGCGCTGCACCCCAGCTGACTCTGGCAATAGGCTGCAGATGTGGGTACACACCGGAGCAATACCCAGAGCACAGCCTTGGGCAGCCTTTCCACCAACATGAAATATGGAAAATACTTACTTTTAAAAAAATTATCGCATACAGAGCTGTTTTACTTTAAAAAACATTTTCCATTGTTATTCCCACAGAAATTGAGGCTTACAAGGGAAATTTGTAGTTGAGAGTATTTGTGTGTGTGGTTTTGTTGTGCAAAAAGATTACAGTAGTAGACTCACTTGAAATCGTGGTATAGCCTTTCATGTTGGACATGCATGATGTATGACTGTTTAAAACATAACTTCCTTAACCCGTCGCTGATCTTTATCTGGATGGGTTAAAGCCATTAAAATATACACATTCTTCCTATGCTTTATTGATACTATTGGAGCAAAACTGTCTTTCATGTTATTTAGGAAAAAAAGACTTCACTTTGTAAATTGTTAATTCAGGAGGGTTTAGCTCTTAATACAGAGAAAACCCTTTTTATTTTAATAAATAAAAGTACATCCAAAGCATTCCTCTGTGAGGATGCATTTCCCAATTTGTGAAAAATAATTTTCCTCCCTGCCTGTAAAGAGGGCTGAGTGGATAGTAGAGGTAAGTTTTGTGGAAAGGGAGAAAGAAGGGAAATGACATCGTTGAAGTTATTTTTTAAGAGATGCTGTCTGTTGTACTCCATTTTTGTGGAGAAAAAGACTGCATTTTGTGCATTTTGAACCACCTTTCTGCTTCATTGTTGTTCTTGGTTCTAAAAAAAGAAAAACAAAAAACCAAGAACTCCCCCACACACGCCTTCCAGTAAAATTGTATTAGCAGATTTTAAACAATTTTATTTCCTCACAAACTGAAGCTAAATTGCATCCTGACAGGCCTGATTTATCAGGCAAATGCCCCATGTTGTTTGTCAGCTTCTTTGTTGGGGGGGAGGGGGAGGGGAAACCCAAGCAACAAAAGACCGTAACCTATTGATATTACTTCTGCGATACACTGGGGAAAATAGATTGATTTAGAACTAACCACAGAAAACTAGTCGATCTGATGAGTTTACAACAGAGCATTTTTATTTATTTATTTGTAACAAGAGTAAACATCATCAATATTCCACCGCGTGTCATTGGAAGCCTTGCAGACCGTGGGTTTGTGTCAGCGTGCCGGGGCTATCTGTAAGATGAAAGAAGGCAAGCTTAAAAAATGGAGGGACCTTGTTTTTCTCACAAAATTGAGAGTCTTGGATCTGTGGTACGTTATCGTGAGTTGTAAGATTTGCAGGATAAATAGGTGAGCATTTTTATTTTAGTTCATCTTTGTTTCTTTAGGAGATCAACTTTTTTAAAATTAAATTTCTGTTATATATCTCAAAAAGCTAGTAAAGCACAGGAAATTTTCTAACTGAATTTTACTGAAGAACACCAGCCTGCAATTAACTTTCCCAGCGTGTCGCCTCTGCACAGTGTTTTGCATGACGGAGGGGTTCAGAGTAGCAACTACTCACAGGACCAGCACAAATCTAAATGTGGCACCAGAGTGCCATTTTCTGAATTGGTAATACGCCATTTAAAATGTTCTTGGATAAAAATAATTGCAGTTTTAAAATCAAACTGATTTTTTTTTCCTCACAGAATGGTAAATGTGAGGGTGTTAGTGAAGTCTTCTGCCTTGATGTGAGCCTGCTTGGTGGACACACCATAAATGCTCTGATGAAGGTGATAAATGTTCCATTCTTTAGTTTATTGAACAAGATAATTTCACTCGACCTTAAGTGATTTTTTCAGTAGTATTTCAGTATTCACTGTTTTGAATACTAATACCTTATTAAAGTGTTTTCAAAGTTACTTGTATTCTCTCCTGCATTCAGCTACAGCTTAAGAATTAAAGGTTGATAGTGTGTGTGAATGGTTGTGAATGGTGTAAACCCCAGCTGTGTGCATGTAAGCAGGGAGTGAATCTCCCAAAACAATACCTGCAAGAGAATCCCCCAGTAAAAGTGGGGGATGAAAGAGTGAAGTGTCAGCAGTGCCCAGTGCAGGGGTCGAAACATCTCCCCCGTTCAACTCCTGCTAGTGGCTTCTGCTCCTGCAGCTTACTGCCCTGGCAACTGACCAAACCTTTTTTGTTTTCCAGGGGCAGTTGTTGCTTGATTTTAAGTTGCAGCGACTGCAGCCGCATATTTAGTTTCAGCATATTTTGCTCTAAAAGGATGATGTCTGTGTGCACTGTTTTAAGGCCTAAGGGTAGTAACCTTTCTTAAAAAATACTCAAACTGTTTGGTTTTTTTTTCACTTTCAAGTGTAGGCTTCTCAGCAAGGAGGATTTTCATATTATACCTGTACTGAGTAAAAGTGCTTAGTCTTTTTATAATACAGTAATATACATGAGATGCCTGTTTATTAGAAATCACCTGTGATCCTGTCAGTCTTTGGGTGCTGCTGCAACAGATTTGATATCCAAGACATGGTTACTGGAATATTTAAGTAATCCATTAAAAGGTATTTGTCATAGAATCATAGAATAGTTTGGGTTGGAAGAAACCTTAAAGACTCCCCTTGCACTTCCTCACAGCCTGATTTTTGAGACAAGTCACTGAAGCCCTTGAAGAGTGAAATCCCTTAGTTATGTCTAAGAGTCACATTTCTGTTAGATCATGGATATTTTAACCTACAGCCCTTTAGAGGAGTTGAAGTGATCTGCTGCATTTTCCATCTGCCTTTCTTTAAGTATGTTGTGAAAGTAATGGCTAAAAAAGACAGCTCGTATAAGTACAAGTTTAAAAGTTTCCTTTATGCTTTAACTGCATAGTCAGCATTCAGTGTCTTGTAACAGCATCTCATATGCACATGTGCCATTTTCCAAGGCATTAATGTTGCTAGATGGAGTATTGTTAGCCGAGAAGCATTCTTTTTTGTTGTCCGATAACATTCAGAAAGGAAAAACAGAAGAGGAATTGGTGTGGGGTATATCCTGATGATTTATTTTAGTCTTCCTCTGACTATACCCCCTTTCCTCCCTTTCATATCCCTGTTAGATGTTAACCCTTCATTCCCCATTCCCCCACCCCCAAATGAGTCATTCGGGTAATTTTAAAGCTTTTTTTTCTCAACAGATAATAGTGTGGAGCCACACATGTTATTCTCGACTTGTCATCTTGTATTGGATTATCATCTAAATTATATTATAATATTATAATAATATATTATAATATATTTATTGTAATAATAATAGTATTATAAAACAGGGCAAAGAAGCAAGCAAGTTGTGTTTGACCTACCTACTGCTTAGCTCAGCTGAGCTGATAACTTAATGTGGTGAACGTATTTGCAAGGTGGGGGTATTGTTGCTTTAAAAAGTCTGGGGCTGGGCTTTGCTTCCTAGGTAGGAGTTCAGTGCTGGGACATGGAAAAAAGCTGAAAATTAGTATTTTATTTTGCATTTGGTTGTGAAATTGAGTACTTCTAATGAATTTCCATTATCAGATATTGCAATTAATACAACATAGCTTATGTTGAAATCTATACCTTTTTGCTTGATAATGTTTCCTTTAATATATATAATTCTAAGCGATCACAAATCCAAGAATTTAGAAAGAGAATTTAGGAGTGGTTTTTTAACCTTGCTACATGCTCTCCTTTCTTTTTTAGTAGATATTAATGTTACAGGTATTTTGAGAGTAGTGAAATACAGTGCTAGACAGGTTGCTCAACGTGTTCCTTTATTAAAATGTTCATCTTTTTTATATAAAAAAATCATCCTGATCTCACCTTTCTGTCAGTGCTGTAGTGAAGAAAGGATTCCCCGTTAGGATAATTGCCATCTCATTATTTTTTTGAGCCTGAAGCTACCTAGTAAATCATGGCAGCCTACTGTGAGAAAGACAGTCCTCTTTTAACAAATCCTTCTTGCTTTTGCTTCTTTGTAAGTGTTGCTTCTATTATACTTGCTCTTTTAAGGGCTTTTTTTGTTTAATTTGTCTCCTGATGTAATTTACATTTAAACTTTTGTGTTGTATTTAAGCTAACATACATTATTTCTATGGTGCTTCTGAAGTGAAGAAATACTTGCTATGGTTGTACTAGTCTAGAGTTTCTAAGAACACAGTCAAATGAAAATTCACTAGTTTTCTTAGCAGAAGTCAGTTTGTATATTGTTCTATATATTCATGTATATAGAGATGTGAATGTATAAGCTCCTATGTGCATATCACGTGGTATCAGCTTTCATTATGTTGTAACGTAAGTACACGCAGCAGAGAGGAGCAAAGAGCTGAAGGGTTTGGGACAAAAGGGTTAATACTGTACCTTAATGGTACCTTAATGCGTGTGGATGATGCCATGTGGTATCATTTGTGAGCCCTGAGGTGTCTGACCACTTCCATTTTGGTGTAAATCCCTTGAAAGGGAAGGCATTTCAGATCGAGGTGTGATCTGTTCTGCTGGTAAGAGTGATTGACAAGGAATGAATAAACAGTTAAAAGAACTGAATAAATACCACCCTCCTGTTTAAGTCCAGGCACACCCTGGCTGGCACATATATATTCTAATGCAACACTTTAGCCAGATGCTTTTAGTTGTTTGGTAGCAAAAAACATTCCCAAAAAGCCAAATCATAGTTCAATCACAACTCCTGATAGAGTTTTCTTTTATAGTAGTGGTGATCTGAATAAATACAGGGAATTACAGTATTTTGCAAATAGAATGTATTGAGATATATATATATATATGCAAGGTGATGGAGGCATCTTGAGTGAAAGCAGGGGCTCTGACATCAGATTCTTGGTCAGTCAGTGAGGTGAAATGGTTCACTGAATTGGATAACACAGTGCATACCATAGTGACTGATTAAATTGATTTGTACATAGGTACTGCCTACCCTGCTACTGAGGCCCTTCAACCTATTTTCAAACTTTTCCTTTTTTAAACTGTTCTAAATACATGTGATATTAAGGGGGAACAGAAAGTGCAAATGCAATCACAGCTATAAAATTCTGTATTCTGAATTAAGGTAAAATACACGATTTCCAGAATGTCTGCACACTCCCATGTTACACCATATTATACTATACTTATCCCAGGAACAAGTATGCTGCTAGAAACCAATGACAAAGATAATAATAACCATCATTCTGTAATATCACCTAAATTACAATCAGTTCTACATTTGTGAATTCTTAGATGTATTTATTGAAAGGGGAGAAAGTAAAACACTTAAGGGTTTTTTGTTGGAGGTTTTCTTTTGTTTCTCTAATGGCAAGTTTTACTTCCTTATTATTTTATCCAGAAGGTGTTTAGAAAGCTTGTGGTGAAAACACCAGAATGCTATTTAAGAAGACTGAATGCTACTGTTAAGTGTGGGGTACCTAATTGAAAATACCCGCAGTGATTTGGGAAAAAGTAGTCAGATGGATATTGTTTAAAAACTTGCAAATTACTTTTTTTAACTAAAGGAGAGAAGAACTTGGTATTTTGGTCTTAGATCCATATGCTTGTATTTTACAACATATTTAGCATGCCATTTCCCTTCCTATGCTAGGGAAATCAATACTAAGTGATAATGGGGCTTGTACATGCTATTTCTTCGTGATTCAAGGGGAGCTTTTTATTGTCTCTTTGTGGGTTAGTCAGTAGTATATGCAGACAGACATTCCATTGAAAAATCACATCAAACTTCAATGCAATGGTGACATGGTACCAGTTCACCTAAAATAATGTTATTCCAGTTGTAGAAGTGCAGAGTTCTTTGTACTGGATTTGGTTTCTTGTTTCATGTTTCTTAGTGTTTTTTTAGGGAAGATACAGCAATGTAATTACAATAATTTCTGAAAGGATAAAGAAGTTCTATTTATCATTTAACCTGTTTAAATTATAGATAAGTCTTGTAGGACATGACAGCATACAGCATGCTGCAAGCAACTTGTGCTGTTTTTCATTCATCTGTGGAAATACAGATACAGTTATTATTTTGCTACTAGTGATGAAGAGATATGAAGAGGGGTTGTTTCTTGGAGTGGATTTGCAAATGTTAACAACCATTTTGCAGTCTTTTTTAAAATCATGCAGGTTTTATCAATAGCATTCTTTGCAAGGTAAAGTTCAGTAGGTGAGATTCTGGCTGTACAGCTTTGCATGGACAAAATTTCTTGATTTTGGATAAACTAGTAGTGACCACTACATACTAGGTGAAAAATGTGAAACAATGCCCTGTAACTTCCCAGGAATCTGAAAATTTGAAATATTTTTATGTGGAGCCAGAATATATTGCATTATTTTGTACATATAGTAAGTTACAGTTACAGTCTTTTTTTTAATCCTTAAATTGACTCCACAGCCTAAATATATGTGCAGTCAGGGGTTTTTAAATTGGTTGATGGCTAAGGGAAAGCAAACCAAAAAAGTTATTGGTTTAGTTCTTTCCTGTAGCATGTTAGATTATTCTAAATCAAATGTCTATGCATTCAGTGCAAGATTTGTAAAACAAAGAAACAGAAACCATACAAAAATAGCGAAAATAGAAAGCTCAGTGGTGCACATAAGGTCACCATGCCAAAGGCGTGTAATTATTTCTTTGTATCTTGTGTTAGAATAATGTAATCCAATAACTGGCGTTCCTGGTGCGTGTTACAAAGGACTCAATAAGGAATTGCTGGAGGTTTCTTCAGGGCTCCCCTGGCTAACAAGGTTAATAGAAGAGCCTTTGCGGGTTTCAGCCATGTTTGGGAAGTGCGGCTGAAAGAGGCTCTGCGCCCTTCGGCTCCTGGGCAGCGCATCCCCTGGAAAGTCGGCACCCCGGGTCACAACCGCGTGGCTTGGGAGTTCTGACAGAAAACAAACCAACCCTGCTTTATGACTCTTGCCGGGGCTTTACTGATTTTGTTTTGAATTGAAACCGTAAATGCCATTATAGACATACACCACCCTCCTTCCCCCGGCTGTAAAGGTTTGGCCCAGAGAGCCTCGCCTGGCCGTGTCCTGGCTGAGCCGAGCCGGAGGAGGCGAGGTGCCTGCCGGGCCCTCGGACACAGCCAGAGCCGGGCTCGTGGCGGAGCCACCGCGGCCCTCCTGTCCTTCGGCTTTCCCTGGCCGGGAGCACCGTGTCCATCGGGAGCCCGTTTCGCTGTGGCCCGGCCCGGCAGCGCCGGAGCAGCGATCCCGCCGGCCCTCGGTGCTGCGGAGACAGCGCCGGCCATGGATGGAGGTCTGGTGCCCTCTAGTGAGGGCCGAGGCCCGCGCCCGCACAAAACCTTCCCGCTTGACGCTGCATTGCATAACTAACACTCTCTCTCTCTCTCTCTCTCTCTCTCTCTCTCTCTCTTTGATTTTAGATGCTACAACTGTGGTGGCCTCGACCACCACGCTAAAGAATGTAGTCTACCTCCGCAGCCAAAGAAGTGCCATTACTGTCAGAGCATCATGCACATGGTGGCTAACTGCCCCCATAAAACTGTCTCGCAGCAGCCCGCTAGTTCTCAGGGAAGACTCGAAGCTGAACCGCAGCCTTCCACTTCTGCCTTCCTGAGAGAAGGGGGAGGAATGCACGGCTACTCGTCTCCGTCGTACTCTCAGGAAGGCAGGTTGGAGGTCTTGGAGCGCTCGGGCAGGTCACCACAGGAAGCTTCGTCAAGTAAGTTGTCTGCATCGCCTGAAGAACCAAACAGAAAGGGGCCTTCTGTTCAGAAAAGAAAAAAAACTTAATGCATTTGTCATAATGTTCCATTTTCTTTACCCTCTTGGGATGTCTACCTCATGCAAGTACAGGGGAAATAATTACGTTATCGGTAGCTGACCTAGAATTTTAACTACTGTTGAGGAACTGTGAATATTTTTTTTTCTTTAATAGACAAATCACTCCAAGCAAAATACATTTGAGCAGGGTGCATTATGTTTTACCGTCTGTGTGTGTGTATGAGTGTGCATGTGCGTGTATGTGTACGTACCCATAAATATATATTTTTCCATTAGACCATTCTCCAACTCCCACAAGACATTACTGTGAAGCAATAGGCACAGTAACCACAAGCGTTCCTGAACTCATTCCTAGAACCTGTTTCCAAACATGTTCAAAAAGCAAACAAGAAAACCCCAAAAGTCTCACTCAGAAATAAACCAAACCTGATAAACCACACCCAGAACTGAGATCGAGACTGTTACTTCTCTTGTGAATGAAAGGATGCTTTCATATTTTAAAGCTGCCATATGGTACTAAAGATACTAAGACATCCCCCGTGCCATCAGTTTTATTTTCTTTTTATCTCCACAAAGCATCGAAACCCCTCCCCACGCCAGTGCAGGGCAGTGTCATGACTCAACATAGCTCTCATTGCCACCACCCTTTGTTGGTGAGGGGTTTAAAGCTCCAAATGAGACAATGAATGTGTAAGTTTCTGTGCTGGTTTCTCAAAGTGTTTTGTTAAATTAATATGGTTGTAACTGTAATGTAGATGTCTGTTGTGTAGGGGAGAATGTATAAGTTGTTACCAAACAGACCCTTTTGAGTGGTATCAGGATACCATCCTGTTTAGCCCTTTGTATTCTGTGAACATTTAGGGGACCTTGGTGGCAGTAGCAGCAGCAGCAGCAGCAGCAATTTCTCTTGGTACCCCTCAGTTTGAAGGGTCTTCCCCCTTGTTTTCTGTTGAAATGCCATGGAGAGAACTCCCTAGGAATTTTTGTTGTTGTTATCTGTTTGGGTTTTAAAGAAAACAAAATGCAAAGTTAATGAGATCCTGGGCTAAATAGTTTCTTAAGAAGTAAGGTTGATGGGTATTTAGATCAGGATGCCTGGGGTTGCTCAGTCAGCCTCCCTTGCTGATGATACAGCGCGTGTGCAGACTGACCTGAGTGAAGGGACCTGCAAATTTTCCAGAAGCTGGGCATCATCTGCTTCTTGTGAACTGGAGGCTGTTGTTGACCAGCCTTTGTCCCCAGTGCACTAGGACCACACGCTTCTGTGTTAAAGAGGAGAAAGATTGGTGGCCTCAGAGTGAGACTCCCTGGGCTGCAGGCCTTGCTCGGGGTTAATAGAGTTGGAGCCTATCAAAACTTCAAGTCGCTTTCCATTTGTAACTTCTGAATTACCAAGTCATACGTAAGATAACGTACTCTGACAAATCCCATTGTGGATGTAAGTTAATTAGAGAAACCTGTATAATCCTTAACATTGGCAATAAACACAGGCTGTTAAAGCTTGAAAGTGTCGGGTAGGTTTAAGCTCGGATAATCAAACTAAAGAAACAGCCTGCATGAAAGGCTACAGTGAGCCAAAGTCCCCCCCGTGGTAACTCTTTTGCAGCCGATAGTTACAACAGGTATGCAGCTGGCTCATTACGTGGCCTTCCCCTTCCCTCTTGTCCTGCCAGATGAGACTTTTACTGGTGCTGCTGCTGCTTCAGTAAAGAGGTAGTAATCAAATGCCTCAGTGAAGGGCACAATTTCAAGAGAATTATTTTGTGTGAATTCCTTGCCAGTGTTTGCGAGAATCTTGAGGTTTATACTGAAGTTCTCAGTATGCTAATGCAAAGCTTACCTTTGACGATATTGAATGTGATATATCTATAGAGAACTTCCTTGCCTTACGTAAGGATTGTAAACTTATTTAAATTATGTAGACAAATCAAAGTGGCATTGCTTAACCTTCTAGTTGGTGTAAAAACCAGGTTAAACAGCAAAGATGCAAAACTTAGGTCACTTTGAAATTCTAAACCAAAGTTCCTTATAGAAATAGGCAGTTGTGGATTTGAAAACTGGTCATTCCCTGTTTATATGTAAGAAGTTCAGAGCTGAGATAAGGAAATATTTTCAACATGCAGATTGTTATTGGTGCTGTTTAAAATCACTGTGCGCACCAAAGTCAGACTGAACTGCTAAGAGCACATACCAAACCCTATCTTATTGTTGAAAGCTTGAGGTTTTATTTTTATATATTAGAATGTTATCACTGTTACACAACATACTCAGGACAAAGAACTTTGCTCAGGGAATATACCATGTAATGTTGTTTTTTCTTTACAGAATAGTCTACAGACCTGCTTACTCAGAACAAACCAAATAGTCTTATACTTTTTTATCTCTTATATAAGTATTATGTACTGATATTAGTAACTACCTCTGAGTTGACATAGACCTACGTTTCTGATAATCAGATCTCAGCATTTTGTATTATAAGTTCCTGTGAAATGATAAAGTGGTATTCTGTACTGTTTGTTTAAGTGAGCATCTGTGTCTTTACATTCACAGGGTCTGAGTTTTCAGATACGCTGGGCAACCACAGCTCCCACTGACTTCCAGTTGGAGTTACTGGTGCTTAGCTTTTCTAGGAGGGGAGTGATGTAGGACGGAGGGGTGGAGGGAGAAGAATAAAAACACAGAAACATCAAACCTACTTTATTTACATAGGTGACAATAAAATTATTTTCCTGTTTACAGCAAAAGGCTACCTCATATTTACTGCATAAACACACCTTTGTGCTGCTCTAGCCTTAAAGGTGGCTGTTGATCTATGGTACATACTTTTTATTTGTACTAAATATGTAACTGTTAGTTCACCACTGCAGACATTATGGCAAATACTTGTTTAAGATGAAGCATCCATTTGAAATTATGAGACGTTTCCAAACATTTCTTTGACAGTTTTTATTTTTCTGTCTAGAGGATTATGGGCACTGTTCACAAAAATAAATATAGCTCCAGAAGAGACAAAAATGTACATGCGTAAGTTAAACATACAGCAGCAGAAGCTGCAGCAGGGAACTACTTAGCACTGGGATGCAGTAGGAAAAAATCTAGTTATACTCCTTCAGTAGGCTACTCCAAATAAGCAAAGAACCTTTTAAAGGAGGAGGAACAGACTTGAGTTTGGGATTCTTCCTTCATGTCTAAGGACAAAATTAATATTCTGCAGCATTTGCTCAGGCTAGATTTCCCCCTATTCACCAGCTTGTCCTTGCCAGAATGCTTCACAATAAAACTCGTTAGAGTAGAAATAGTTCAAATATCTGCCTAGAGAGATGTATTTTTCTCCTAACAATAGCAGAGATAAGGTTAAACCGGAGCAAGAATCTCTCTCCCTCCCATTTCCCCACCCCGAAATACTTGATTTAATTGTAAGAGACACTGTGATGTATTTTACTCTTCCCCAAGGAGAGGTCACGGTATTTTATTACATGCTACAAAAGTTAGGCCATGAAGAAGACTTGTATTTGAAGGAGGAGCCAAATCACTTTTTGCTGCAGTTAATGGTAAATCTGGCATTGTAATACCATTTGCAATATTTTGCTTTTAGCCAGCTTTCAGGGAGTGCCAAACACCACATTTGGATCCTACAGCTTCCCTTTGCAGGCGACCTTTTTCAGCCATTTTATTCTGCGCCAGTGTTATCCTGGAGTTCCTTATTGGTCGTACTTAGTTTTGTTAATAGAGCCCCATAAAAAAAAAAAAAAAAGTGCTTATAGATCTTGTAACATTCTTTGTAAGAATTATAAAAGAACATGGGAAATCTCATCGAGTCTTAAATTTAATTTAATTAATTTATCTGTAAGAAATGTTTATCATAAAAAAATATATATGTATTCCCCGGTGTTAGATATAAAAGTAATTGGGAAGATATGTACATGTGCAGATGCACTGATTTTAATTTTCTAGAAGTCTTAATGAGATTGGAGTATTGCTTTAGGAACAAGCAGAGCCTTGTTAAATGCATTGGTCTTATTTTGCTTAGTATATCAACAGCCTCTTCTTTAAGAGCTGGTGGTTGTGTTACCCCTGTTACAACTGTTGAGGTTGATCCATGAACACATGCTTCTTTTTTTTCTGTATAAACTGCAGCTGTGGCAGTGTTTTTCTGAGAATGTTGGAGAGTAGCAAGGTATTTGCTACCATTGTCGTTGAACGAAGTGCATGAGCAACCATCTTTACAAAGGATAATGGTTTTGACTACCTCTTGAATTACTAAATTAAGCAACAACTGTCTGACAAACATCACCAGACTGGCTTAAACTAGTATGTGTTGCTTGTGGTAATAATAACAATAACCATACTAGAGACCAAAGTGAACACTGATTTCTATATGTCTTTAATACTGTGTCTTATCTAGTGTTTTTAAATTATCTTCTGTAGTATAGATTACCTCATTGTCCATTTTGACTTGTATGTTGTTTACAAGGTGAAATAAAGGAAAAATCACTTGAATTTTGTGTTTTAAGAAAAAGACCACAAGTTGAAGTTTTGAAGGTCATTTCACCTGTTTACTGTCTTGAGGGACTAAAGCACTGATTGCCTTTCTACATATCATGTATTTTATATTCTCATTTCATGCCTAATGTCTTTTTTTTCCTGTCAGTCATGGATATTGTGAGGTTTAAGAGATTTACTTGATTAAAAATAAAACATATAACGTTGGCATTTACAATGAACCTTTGAGATTTGCTTTATTTGCACGGTAAAAACGCACTGCACAGCCACTGGGGAGTTTTCATTTGCACCTGTGCTCACTTACCTTTTCTGAAGGTAATATCCCAAAACTAATTTTAGTTATATAAGCTATTGTTGGGAGGAGGGAGGAATAAATGATTACTGCATACCTGGATCATACTAACAATGCTGCAACAATTGCACCCAGACGCTATTCAGCTATCAAAATTAAACTGCAAAATTATAGCTTCTTGGTACTGTGAGAATACACTGGTCATTGAAGTTATCAGACATTTGGGTTGTTTTCTGGGATGAAAAGCTTTTGGTGTTCTAAGATTCATCCCATCTTAATTGCTTCTTCCACGATTTGTAAGCTTGTACATACCTATTTCATGCTAATTTAAAATTAATTGGTGTTTCTTTTTTAGAAAAGAAAGTGCTGTCATTTTTCATTACCTGGAAATTCCTTCTCTGAATTACATAAAGTGAATTAGTGAGTTGGGTAGCAATAGCTCATCATACTGTATTAAAATATTTAAAGGCTTGCATATGCCGGCTCCAGCGCTTCCGTTTCTACACATGTAGGTGATTAATAGCAAAATTTTACAGTCTCTGCGAAACACAGGGCAGAAAATATTTTTTTTCTATTTGTACAAACGCCTGCACGAAAGAGTTACCATCTAATACTTTTCTAGTCATGAAACACTTCCATTTACTTCCCCTCACCTCACCTCTCTAATTCATGGTCTCGAAAAAGAGTGAGCTGCGAAGATGTGTCCAATCACATCCAGTCGTGTTTGCACCCCCCTCCCAACCTGTAGCCAAATGGTTTCGTCACTTTCCTGGAATGTGGAAGAGGTAACTCAATCCTCTTGGCTAAGATCCCCCATGTGTCCCACTTCTTGGGTCAGTCACGAGCAGCAAGGCTTTCTTTAAAACATCTGAAAAACACAGTTCACACTATGTTGTTACATGTCCTCCTGGCCAGCCTAACCCCGGTGCTTCAGGGAGTGAGAAGGGACACCTTATGCGTGCCACCATCCCACTGCTGGAGCACCCTGCAGGATGACACAGGCAGGAGCAAGCCACCTCGGGGAGCAGTGAGCAGCTCTGGCCATGCTCACATGTAGGAAGCCCTGGGTACAAGTGAAAACCTCCTCTCCAGCAATGTCTAATGCTGACTGAAACCGAAGCACCTGGAAGAGCAGCGACTAGTTCTTCCCACCTCGTCTCCCAGATATGCAGGCCTCCCTCTCAGAGCCACTAGAAGTCAGCAGCCTTCACCCTTTCAGCAGCTCCCCCAGGATAGTTCAGAAAACTGTCTTCATGTTATAGCCAGGAAGTATTGTCTTGTGCATTAGGCAAAGGCAGATCAGCAGCAGTACCTAAATCCACTGCTGCAAGCCAAGGCCTCCCTTCCTAACCTTGCAGAGAAGTTGTCACTGCCATGTGGCATTAACAACAGCATTGATTCCTGCCAACAAGAAGAAGTCTTTGGGTTGAAACTTCCAAATGAGGCAACAGAGTAACATCAAAATCACAGCAGCCTTTTGAAATAACAACAAAAACAGTATGGTTTTTTTTCAGGGTCTTGGGATGCATGCTTCCAGGCTATTTCCAGCCTTTCTGTAACCCTAAGTGCCAAAACAAATGCAGCCATTTTTGAAAGAATTGGTTTTGGGATTTTTTTGCAATCTGTTGGGACCAGGAGCTGTTTACACAAACCAGTCATTTCAAAATTACTCATAATTTATGAAGGACTCCGTACCCATCTCTTTCCCTCCACACCAGTCCACTTTTCCCTGATAATAAATATATCCCAGATGCAAATAATTTCGTGTACTTTGAAGTTGTTTACATAATTAGTACTCTCATTCCCTGCATAGTTGCATAGGAAGACACACTGTGGTGGAGAGGTTGGAGTTCATTCTGTGGATGTCCTCCTCTTGTTTACTAGTATAATCTAGGTGATACCTTCATTAATTAGTGTAAGCACCTTTTCAGCAAAGCACTCTGCTGTTGCCACTGTCATCTACTGCCTGCCATGCTGTTGACCTCCAGGACAACCAGTCCCCTCAAGAGCAGGTTACTCTGCACCAGTTATTATTTTCCTGCAAGCATTGCCCACTGTATGATTGCAGAAGAGTTGCCATCAAGCCCCAGGCACCTTTTCAGGCTGCTGATGCTCAGTTAACATGCAGCTGGTCGATCTTTGTTTGCTGGCTGTTCAATATTTGGCCCCAGGCATTACTTGCATTACATTTAGCCTAGATACTCAGAGCTGGAGCAGCCAAACAGTTCAAAAAACAACAAAGATGGACTTGTGGTGTTACTCCTACTGTACCAGCCAGGAGAAGGTGGACTAGGCAGAAAGAATAACAAGTACTGAGCTTAGATATCCAGCCAGGTTTAGATGTTTACAAGACATTTATTTCCAAATAATCCAGAATTCAAAGTGAGAATATACCAGTTGTTTATCTAGTTTGACCTGGTACATGGCACAGGCTATTAAATTCAGTACAGTTACTATGGCATTGAATTTTAGCACTCAGCTTTAACTGGAGCCATGTTTGCTTGGGTGCTTTAAAGCATATTTTCCACTTGGGCTTGAGATCAGGCCTGACTGCTTTTGAGAAAATAAGAGATGCTCTGCTCCATGACAGCTGGTTTTAATCACCTGCTGCTAACAAGTAGTGCCTCATTTCCAGTTCCAGTGGCCTCAACTTCCAGCTCTTTTTCCACTATAGTAAAAAGTCCTATGTGCAGCAGCAAGAAAATTCAACCCTCTTTTTTTTTCTTTTTAAAATGATGGACAAGACATATTTTTCTGGAGAGGAGGTTGGGGGTTTTGGTTTTTTGTTTTTTGTCCTCATCATGATTTTGAGAAACTCGCTACTTGCCTCCTTCAGAATTCTTTTTTATTCTGGAATAGCATATCAGCACTGGCTTTAAAATCAGCCTTGTTGCACTGCCATAGTCTTGGTCTTCAGTGTCCTATATCCTAGAAAACTAGTTCTTTTGTCTTCTTTCCCTTTTAGAAATGTGCTGGATTATCATGCACTAGGTTCTTTAAAGCAATTAGCCAAAAACACTCCACCAAAACCAAACCAAACCAAATAATTTAAAAAAAAAACCCAAACAACCAAAACCACTTCACTTTGAGCATCCAATATGTTTCAGGCAACCAGAAAAATGTATAGAATACTAGAATAATGAATAATGTAAAATTTGGAAGTATTTTGGGAGCTGCCTATGAAAGAAAGCAGAAATGCCATTTCTCCCCCAAGGCAGCACAGCAAGGGTGGGGGCTTGAAGCACAGCAAGTTCCTTTCCATTCAGTCCCCATTTCTTTCATCTCTCCTTGACCT
This sequence comes from Myiozetetes cayanensis, assembly GCF_022539395.1. NCBI lineage: Eukaryota > Metazoa > Chordata > Aves > Passeriformes > Tyrannidae > Myiozetetes > Myiozetetes cayanensis. Next base: position 71,398,526 of record NW_026087411.1, on the reverse strand, counting down.
ACACTGACAGCTGTGACAAAAAGTCACAGTCAAGCCTGCTGAACCGTAACTTCTTTGGAGTTTCAAGCCTGAGAGTTTCTGAAAAGCAGCTGTCTTGTACACAGCTGCACAGAGAGGAGCAGAGGCTGCCCCCACAGAGACTCTCTGCTCGGCAGCCACAGCATGGGAGGGTGAAGGGGGACAGGCATAAGCACCACTCCAGCGGTCCCTGAGCCCTACCATTTCTGTCTCTGTCAGTGAAAGACAAGGGGAATTAAAGTAAAAAGAACTGCAGGAACAGACATATGGTTTCAGCACCAGGTGATTAAAAAAAAAAAAAAAGAGAAGTAAAGAAAGAAAAAAAGAGGGTAAGGTTTTCTAGCCCCTCTGACCCAAGAATATGGAAAATACGGGATTACTGGCAGTTCCTGGAATTTGAGGACAGCCTATCAGGAGGCTTCAAGGAGTAGCAATAGGCTCAAGTCCCCTTCCATCTGTTTCAGTAATGCTCCATTTTCAGACCGGGGACTGCAGTTGCTTCTCCAAATGGCTCATGAAGAAGTGACAGCCCTGAGTTGACCTAAATACTAAAAGGTACAGCCTTTTTCCCCTGCTGTTTTTGGGTTTGCATGGAAAGGTTTAGGTTGGAGTGGTGAGGGGCCAGTTTACAGGGGTGGCTTCTGTGAGGAGCTGCTTCCCCCATGACTGACAGAGCCAATGCCAGCCAGCTCCGAGACAGACCTGGCCAAAGGCTGAGCTCATACATGATGATGGTTGCACCTCTGGGATAACAGATTTAAGAGGCGGAAAATACCCTGCAGACACCAATACCAGTGAAGAAAGAGAGGGAGGAGGTGCTCGAGGCACTGGAGATTCACCTGCAGCCCATGGTGAAGACCATAGAAGGTAAAAACTTGTTCCTAAAACCTCACAAAGATTCCAGAAAACAGCAAGGGAGGGGCTGAAAATCCAGCTGCTAGACCAGATAGCAGCATCTGTACAGGTAGTGATATAAAACCTCTCTTACTTTGTCTGCCCACAATTTCCTGCTGTTCAAGTTGACCACTTAGCAAAGGTAGGCTTAGGGATCTTTGCAATTTGGCTGCAGGATCACATTTTCTGAGCATTCTGGCAGCTGGTAAGTTTTTGGGGCTGGGAATCACAATAGGCTGACCTGTCTCTGAGGCTTAAATAGGTATTTTTCTCTACGAACAAGAAGTTTTTCAATTCAACCTCATTAACAGGGCTTTCCACAGCAGGAATTAGAACTACTTTCCAGGTAACATTTTTCAGAGAAAAAAGCCTATCTGCCTCTTTTTTCATGGTTACATGGATTTGAAGCACTACAGCAAGGCATAGACACAACAGGAACAGGGAAGGTAATGAAAGAAAACACTCCAATCAGCACAGATCTTGAGCCCTTAAGTAGCACAAGGCATTTATTAGCTTGCAGCTAAGAGCTATGAGCACTTGCTAGAAAAACCTTGTCACCCTCATGAGTCACACAGGGACATGCTATACTCACTTGAAATCAAAACAAAATCATCCATTTCCCGGAACACTACCAGCACAAAGCGTAAGTGAAGTGACAGGATACAAGAAGAAAGGGCTGATGGAAGAATAAAGAAGGTCAAGAGTCTCTTTCAATTGGTTTCCTCTGGCTGCAGAGAGATTGTGGCAGGTCCCAAGAGCCACAGGGCTTCTGGGGTCACCCAGAGCCCACAGCAGAGCTTCCAAGGCCCGTGCCAGCACCGCCAGAATCCACCCGCACTCATCACCCGGCATCTCTTAAGTGTCCATCTAACCTATTGCTTCGGAGCCTGGCTTTGTCCCCACTGAGTCAATGGGGGAAGGATTTGGGTCACTGTGAGCTTTTGTTTGAAAGGTTCCCTAAATTAGCTCCTCTGTTTGAGATAAAAGAAAGAAAGAGGTCCATCTTTATTTTCCCCATTCACCCACCATAATTACTCCATCTCATCCCTGTCTGCTATTCACTAGCTCTCAGCAAGGCCCCAGCAGCCAGGTCACAGGTCAGCATGGAGGACAAGTCCCTGTTTCCCTGAAAAGGATTGAAATGTCTTAAGCGCAGCTTCAGCAGCTTCCAGAATGTGCCAATTCCTTCTGAAAAAGCAGGCTTGGTGAACCACACCAGCACTGACATGGTGAGGAGACCACAGGTCTGGAAATCACTGCTCCTGCACTTCATTCTCTGGTGGTCACTTGGTTTGCTCAGGTTCTCAGGAGAACAGTTAATATACCCCAGGTGTCTTTACAGCGCATTGCTTTATTTCTCCAGATTATATAGCAAGGCACTTGCCTTGTGAATTTTCAGATCTACTGATCTGCCTCGTTTGTATCTTTATTTTGACTTCAATACCTAGTTTTGCTGTTGCTGTTAATAATGTTCAAAGGGCAATTTTTCCATTTTCTCTAAGGTCTGGGAGAGGATCTTACTTGTACATTTCATATTAGAGATAGTACTTGACAATACACAGATGTCTTAACAGCCACTCCAACTTCTTATGACACAAGTTTTTCTAGTTTAAGTCTTTTACACAGAAAGGATTTCCTGAAACAATTAACTTTAACAATCATAAAAACACTTCATCTTGAGGTCCTATAAAGCAGTAGCTGCACCAGAAGCCAAATCCCCAGATTACACTCAGCCGGCCAAAAGAAATGTGATTTATTATTCCTGCATTCAGTCACCACCTATGCATTTGGACACCTGCTATGAAGAACTAGGAAAACCAAATTAGCCATAGAAAGTATTTGTAACAAACTACTCCCAATAACCCACAAGTCTGGACACATCGGGCTCTGCTCTCCACCCCTGTGTTTGCTGAGGCACCACAGAGTCATGGCTAATGTCCCTGTAGGATAAGCTCTTACTTTTTATTCCCACACTTCACTTATAGTCTAATACAAGCACTGTACTAGTTTTCTCTTCTTTCTACCATGCTGTCAGCTTTATCCCTGCTGGAAATTGGCAATAGATAAAGCAGGATAACTGGTGTTTTCACTCATGATTTCATGCAACTACTTACATTACAAGATCCATATATTTTTGTATCACTCTTCCAGACAGCTCCTCTCCTGAACCATGTCCAGATAGATACTCTCCACATCAGTTGAAGCTCAGGATGGGATTTGCATTCAGCAGTGACAATGCCCTAATGAGGCTGAATCTCACCTGTGGTACTAACATCAGTGACCCTCCTCCTCTGAAAGGGAGTCTAAAGCCCCGGTCATGGGGCCAGCCCTGTTCCCCACTCTCAGTACTGATGGGGGGATGGAAAGTGCCCTCAGGTGCCATGAAGCTAAAAGGGATGGCTGCAGGCACTTTAGTGGATAGAATTAGAGGAAGAACATATGCATTTAGCAGGGTGGATTTCAGTGCCAAGCAGGGTTCAGTACCTTTCCAGAGGACACAGTGTACCTACAGATAATTTGGAAGCACTAGGATAAAAAAATAGGAAAATTGTGATGGGTCAGCTACTGCATGTGTATTAACAACACGTAATTGTTGCTGAAAGAAGTTTGTTTGAGAAGATACACGTCAAAACATCATAGAAGAGAATCTGAAGGAATTCTGGCATCAGTGCCAAGAACACAGCTGCAGTAGCTTTTCTGGCTGAAGGTACTACACCATAAGGTGAAAGCCTCTGGTACAAGCAATAAGTGCAAAAAAAAAAATGCAGCTGTGGGGGTAGGCTGAAAAAGCAGATGTTGTTGTCTCCCTTTTAACAATTTGCTTTTGCAGGAAAGGTGGGCTCAAAGGGACTAACAAACAGTTGTTCTCCAAGCCCAAAGACGAGTAAAAAAACCCCAAACACTAAACCCAGTTTCCTTTGGCAGCACGTTTTAACAGGTAAGCAGCAGGTGAGCACTGAACACTCACCTCTCTGACCTTATGAGGAGGGATTCCTAGGTTGGGCCAGAGAAGCCCAGGAGAAGAGGATTCATCTTTCTCTGGCCCATTCTGAAGGGATAGGGGCCATTGGGGAAGAGAAGAGCTAGATGGAATCTTGAATGCCTTAGGACTGCCACAGCATTCATTACTGGCCAAAATGAATCTGCTGCCTCCCTGCTATGCTGCACAGTGTACCAAAATCCTAACAAGACAGGTTTGGATGAGAAATATCCCATTTACCTGGCCATGAGGGCCACGCTATGCAAGAGCTGTTCTGCAGATGCTCAAAATTTCTTTAATAACAGCTTAGTGGATATTATCTTTTCCTCTTCACAGTACAGGCCAGAGCTGGGCTTTGATATTAGTGCATTGCAGCTAATATATATAGCATTCAGTCAACAGAGCTGGTAAGAAAAACAAAGAGACTGTGAGAAAACACATAAGAAGATATATGCATAAGAGGGCTTGATTTTTCAAACTGAAGCTTAGTTTAGTTTAGTGCTGGAAAGTTCCAGATGACAATGTAAGTTCTCCAGAAACATTTCTCCCTTTGGAAAAGAAGAATCAGGTTTTTTCCTCACTGCAAGAGCCATTAAAGCATTTCCCCTACTGTTTGCATACATCGTCTCCTCTCTTTTTCAGATTGACTCTGTTGGGAATTTCCATTAATTTCAGCAGTCAGCACTTTTTAGTACTTCTAAACGCACTGTATAGCATGATAAATACGATGCCGGACGAGAGCAGAACTCAGAATAGCTGCTTCAAGACACAAATAGCTGAGTGATCATTCTTTCCATGACATGATTAAGTTACTGCACAATTGATTTTTTTCCTCGCCTTTCCTCAGTAGGCACCTATCTCAGAGAGGCAGAGAAAACATCTCCAAGAGGAAGACAAGAGCTGAGAAGAGAGATGGGAAATTTAAGTTGTGCTGTTGCCTGTGGTACACTGTTGTAGCCACGGGCTTCTTTAATGGGAAGATCTGTCTGAGGAAGTTGTGCGGGGGCAGCTTACAGATCTACCACATATCAGCACAGTTTTGTACACTTTCGTAGTTTTCCCCAAAAGTCTGTGATTATAAATATACTTAGGCACCTCAGCCTAGAGCACTTGCTGCCTCAATTGCTTACTTTGGGCACCAGGAGACACACCCTAAGCTTGCACGCACTTCCGCAGTCCTTGCCATATCAACGTCTTTCCATCTGGCTTTTTTTTCTTTTTTGCTTCCCCACTGATATCGACAGCATTTACAAAAAGCATGGGAGGTTTCTCCCCAGCAGAGGCTGCTGTTTGTCTGCATTATTTAATATGAGCAATTTTTAAGATTTTTTTTCCTCTGATGAGCAAAACAGCACAAATTCCAGGGTGCTCTCACACATAACTTGTTTCTGTTACATTGACCAACAGTCAATCAGAGCTCATCTGTGTTCATACCATCGGGCTGTGCTGGAAGAAACACTTGTGCTGGCTGAGTGTACTCTGGAAGCAGTTTAGGGACAGACTTGACCTTAACAGAACCTCCCAGGTTTACCTTCCCTGACCCTGACAAGGTACCTGCAGCAGAGAAAAGCTACCAATTCAATTCTCTTTGTTGCTTCCGTTTTTAGGGCAACATTCAGAAAGCAATCAGTTTTCTGAGAGGTTTATGATGAGTGCAGATACAATTTAAAAGCAGTCTCCATCCACTAAGATAGGCAATGTAAAAAGAAATTGGTTTGAGCTGGATGCAATGTAAATGACTTGTGGACAAACTGTAATTAGCTCCAAGTGACTGATCTAAATAATTATAACAGAAAAATGGGAAAATGTCCACAAAACAATAATTCTGTGATCTTAACATTTACTAGTGTCTAAAAAAAAAGTCTCCAAAGTCCTGCCTCTGAGCAGTACAAAGGATTTCTACCTTGCTCCCCTGACTGCATGCCTCATGCCTCCACACTCATCCCAAGGCCCTTAGGGGTCAGGATAATACCGCCTTCTGCTCCATTTTAGCCAGGAGCAGGTGTGCTACCTGCCCTTTCTAAGGCTTAAGCCAGAAACCGAGCCAAAGACCAGTGTCACCTGCCAGCTCTCCTGAGTATGCCTGCATGGAGAAGCAGCCTAAAGGACCAGGATGTGAACTTGACTGGAAAATTAAATTTGCAGCCTTTTGAAAGGGATTCCCTCCTCCCTTATCTCTTTGTGGACCTGTGACAGCTTTTGAAAAATTAAACAAGGAGGAAATGGAGAGAAAAACATAGATCATTATTTGGTTCTCTAAGTAAGCCATAAAGTGTTCCTTGAAAGCCTGACTAAGTACTTGCAGACATAACTGATGAAACCCTGGAAATTTTTAGCCGTAAAAAGTTTTTATAAAAAAAGCTTTTCATAAAGATTTGAGAGAAGGCTAAGTACACTGAAAGACAAAAAAGGCATAAAGTAAAACTCCAGAGGGTGGTGTGATCAGGGAAATAATTAAAAAAAACCTGCAGGAGAACATGCTTTCTTCAGCATTTAAAAGCTTGGAAGATTCATATTTCTTTGCGGTGTTTTGGCAGACGACGTCTTTACTATTAATAAATGCCTTAGTGTTCTATGCTTTTCCAGTAAACTGAGTGACAGCAAACACAACAGTATTGATGGAATAGCATACAAGTAGATGCATGTGAAGAGGCATTGCCTTTGATCTGTTCTTTGCTACAGGGGATGACAGGGAGTTGTTATCCCAAAAGCACTTTGCACAGGAAATAGGATGTGGCTGTAACAGATATTAATCTCCCAGGAGAAAGCTAAGGAGGAATTCAAGCATGGTAAATTGCAGTGACTGAACAGTATTCAGCTACAGTAGGTGTCTGGAGATGGTAATACTACTTACACTCATCCCCGTGCAAAGCCCTAATTTTTACTTTACCTCTGACTTAGGGGTCTTAAAGAGGTTCCTGGAAAAGAAAGCTCTCAAGGCTTCTAGGGGTATTTAGTAAACACACAGACATAGCATGGCACAGCTGTATCTTAGATTTGTGACTTATTTTATGTGCATTAAGTGCTAAGGAAAAATCTTGTGAACTAAAATGCAACTAATATTTAAGCTCACTGAAAATGCTTTATTTTACCTGTAGCCATAATAAATTTATAAACTGAAAAGCAGTTTGTTATGTTAAATGGCCCAGCAAGAGCCCATCAACTTTTGCAGTGTTGTTGAGCCACTCCATAGCGCTCTCCTTACTGAAAAAAAAAGTATGGACCATATTGCAATCAATATCAAGTGATTCCACAACTTTTGCCTTTGTACTGCATCTCTGCACTCGCTAATGACTTTCATATTATCATCAGCATGCTCTCAGGAAGTTTACATGTCAGGGCTAATTAACTAGGATGGTTTGTCTTCTCTTATTAATCCCCTAAGTACTGAAAACCCATTCCCCTTTAAGCAGAAGCAGCTGTGACCAACATAGCATTTGTTTTTGCAAACCAAACATTTTACTGGGAAGCACTTGCTACCACATTTCTGAAAGAATAATTAAAGTGACTGTTGCTGTAATTCCAGTAATAAGCTTCAAATATGTTGCTACAAATTCTCTTCCTGAAACTCCATTCAAATGATTTGTGAATGTATCTGTGATAACCTGTCTTGCCCAATGTTGCTCTAGAAATTGCTGTCTTCCACATGCAAAGATACTTTCCAAGTCTGTAATTTGCAATAGGCTCTACCTAGATGACAAAAATTTACTGAAGAACCAAGCTATTGGCTTCTAACTGTATAACTGTATCATTATTGCTCTTCTTTTTTTATATAGTTTATTGAAACATTTCTTTTGTTAGATCTTTGTTTTGTTTACTAAAGCAAATATCAAGTAGCCTATTTGCCATAAGGAGATTTTAATTCAGTTGCTCTTATTTCTTGAAGGGAAATAGTATAGGGAAAAAACCAAACCAAACCAAAACAAAAAAAAAACCCAACCAAACAAACAAAAAAAAAAGCAAAACAAAGAGGCATTTAGTATTTGCATACCACTTCAATACATTTTTTTTTTTTTTAAATTTGTAATTTTGGCTTGTTTGTAAAATGACCATTTCAAACCCAGAGTTATCTAAACTACATTAGTATCATTGAAATAGTTTGATTGTTGAATTAACCTGGTCTACACTTGTTGTTTACTGCAAATACCTCTCATGGACTAGAACTGAGAGCTGGTTTTCAGCCTGTAGAAACATCATGTGGGTCATGACTAGTGTGTTTCTTCACATTAATTGATGTCTAGTAGTTCACCAGCTACATCACTGGAGCATTTTTATATACATGATTTCCTGAGCCCTGGGCCACAGCTGATTTTCTGAATCCTCTCTAAATGCCCAAATTAATCTTTTGAAGCTTTGGCCAATTTCTTCGAAGCGGATTTACCTCCTGGGGTAGGAGCACACAAGCTCTTGTGGGTGTGAGTTACAACTCAGACAGCTCCACATGAGGTTCATTCCACACAATTTAAGACTGAGGCAAACAGTGTTTTGCTATGAGAGTGGGACAGAGCCTTAAGTGTATCTCTAACACAATTCTTGATAGAGCTAATTGATATAATTTAGTTCAGTCCCTCCGACAAATGTTGTACTCAAGATGCGTTTTTATAAATTCACTGAAATCACAGAATTCTTTAAGAACAAAATAAAACATTTTGGTGAAGTACTTTCCACTTTTTCCCACAGGCATTCTGGTTAGCAAAAACAACTATTTGCTAGTATAATTCACATCTGCTGCATAGTTACAGTTATGACCAACAGAACATGAAGTTCTGATTTAAAACTATATGTTGTTTTATGTTTGGTTTACTAATCAGACTTTGAAATGAGCTAACAGTTGGTTGACACCCCATCCTCTACCCCTGCACACAAACACTCCTCTTTTAAATCTGAATAATTACAAGGTGTTTTTCCTCAACTTCTGCAACAGCAACTCATTCAATATAGAAAATCAGTCTACAGTTCGTTTTAATTCTGTTATCTGAGAAAAACTCTATTTGAAACATCTGGGATAGAGGTAAACAGACTCTGCAAGTTGTTTATCAAGTGAACTTACTTCCTATTAATTTTACTCATTTATCAGGAATTTTTAAATTTCCACTTATGTATTTTCAGGTAATAAAGTATATCATGTCTGGTAAGCTAACACAGTTATTTATCATACTTTGCAGTGTTACTACTGTAGCAATCCTTAGCATGTGTGATGCTTTGAGGGCATAAAGATAACTTGGGTCTTGTTCCCAGGCAGCAGCAAAGGTTCCTGGTCCTGAGCCTGGGAGACACAATGGATACACAGGGCTCAGCTCCTGCAGGGCCTCTCTTATTATCCAGACAAATTCTTTTTAGGAGATGCAGACTCTACAGGCACTGTATATTGACTGAACTGATACCAATACATAAGAAATGGTTCTGGTGGAGAAGGAAGAAGTAGGAACTGCTATTTTTACTTCACTCAGTTTTCTGGTTATTGCTAAACTGCATGAGCTCTATTCTACCAGCTTGGTTTTCCTCTTTAAAGGAGTTTCACAACCAGCAGAAGTTTGGGGAAATTACATCAGGACACGGACATGGCTCCCTGTATCTCCTCACAAGTAAAATAATTCCCATTTCCTTTCTTACTCTATGAGTAGCCAAAAGGTAACCTCGGAGATATGGCCACTGTCCCTGTGATACTGAACTAACAATGCTCTTTACTACAGCACCTCCAACAGAAGTCAGTGTGCTGTCTTTTGCAAATGTGTGGTCTAAAGATATTTTACGCATATTTTCACAAATTAGTAAGTATGTCTCAGCTCCGTGTGCCACGTTTAATAACACAAAACTGACGGAACCACAAGACATAATGAGGCAATAATAAACACTAGATTTAAATTCATAGAAGCAGGAATAGTGACAACACAGGTCAAACTTCCAATTGCTTAATGTGCATTTTGATATTGAATGAGCTTCTAAGGAGGGAATAAGTGGGTTATATATCTTGGATGCAGGCTGACTCAAGGATGTTCTGTCAGGATAAATTTTAGAACTAAAATGGAATGACACAAGCCAGAAAACCCCAGACTCTGACACTTCTAATTGCTTGAGAGTTTACACCAAACTTCTATTATTTTAATTATCAGATTTGTCTCTACCTATCACAGACAGGACTGCTACAAGTGCCTCTTACAAAAGCTTCCCCATGCCTCCCTTTATGAGACTGTGTTTTACTTTACTTGCAGCTACCCAGTTTTGAGGTTTGAATGGAATTTCCTACATCAAGTACCATTTGTGTGTCACTTTGTGGGAAGGTTAATCCAGAATACCTCAATCAGTCCATGGATAAGACTAAGGAAAGCATGGATTTCAGTATAATACAGTTGTTTGAAGAAGAAAAAGTTAAGTTTGAAAAGGCAACATTAAATTTAAATCTTTGGCCAAGAAAAACTAAAATTGAAGTCATTATTACAATTATTACAATTGTAAAGTCAATTGTAGAGTCAAGCAGTCAGGTTGGGAAGCACTAGAACTAGAGGCTAATATCTACCAAAAAACTTAGAGGCAGAAGACAGTGTGTACTGTTCACATGAGACTGTCACAACAACAGTGACAGGTAACAGCAACATGGCTTTGTAAACAGAGTTTCAAAATCTCTCACTGAAAACAGTAAGATACAGGCTTCTAAGAAACTCAAGGAAATCAAACTGGGGATATTCTCCACCAAAGAAGTCTAAAATTTTCAGTCTTGTCAGCAACTTAATACTAAATTTATAATGGCAAGAGTCAAAGTAGGAATAAAGCAACAACCCAGGTCAAGAAAACAAAAAACACATACAAGTTTTATTTATTTTATTTAGAAGTAAAATAAAACGTGACATTTCCATCTAGAAGCCACTGGCATATGCTGTGGTAAATTCAAACACGGAGAGTGGGTTTAGCTTTCAGATTCCCCCCAAACTCAACTTCTTCCTTTTGCACGGGAGCTTTGTGCAAGCTCTGATACACCTGAGGACACCTCTGTTTTAAGGCAGCCGCTGGAGTTCAAACTTATCAGCAGATGGTGCTTCAAAGACATCATCTTCAACACTTTCTTCTATTGGCTTCATCTTTGCTGAAGTTCTCAGGTAGGGAGATGTCCGGCCTGGGCCTGCCACAGTTACAAAGAAATTACCAATTAGTTGAACCAACACACACCTGTTAGGTACACCTATTTAGGACAAATTGTACACAATCTGATGATCCCAACCTAGTTGCCTCACAAGAGGATTTTATAAGCAAAGGTTTTCTTGTTACCTGGCCACAGGCACCAGGAAATTTTAGACACGGGACAGCCACGCTGCTATGAACCAGCAACACCTCTAAGGTTCAAACCCTGTTGTTAACCACAGACACGGTATTCTCCCCAAATTCAGTACAAACCCTGACTGAGCAAGGTGCCCACTGTTTGTGTCCCTGGTGATCATTTTCTCACCATGACACTCACCCACTGACTTCATTCCATTCAATTACAGCAGCACGGATGGCTGCCCTAGGCACAAAAGGTGTGTACATTTGCACACTCACTTGGCTGTGCAAAAATTCCTCAGCGTACTGGGCAGACCTCAGGTGAGCACATGATCAAAGCCCTAACTTTGCTGTTAAAGCATAAAATCATAGAACACCCTGAGCTGGAAGGGACCCAATAGGATCAAAGTCCAGCTCCTGGCCCTGCATAGAACACCCCCAAGAATCCCACCATGTGCCTGAGAGCATTGTCTAAATACTTCTTGAGGTCTGCCAGGTTTGGTGCTGTGACCACTTCTCTAGGAGCCTGTTAGAGTGCCCAAACACCTCTGGGTGAAGAACCTTTACCTACTATCCAACCTAAACCTCCTCTGACACAGCTTCGTAAATTTTGCACAGCATATATTAATATAAAACTTATAGAAGATACAAACCCCCATAAACAAACACAGAGAAAACATAAAACTTTTGACTGACGATGATTTCACTGCAACAAAACTACCTTTTAGAAAAGCAGCAGCTTGTCTGCCGGAGCAGAGCACACACTGCAGCTATTCGTGACAAGACATTAAATGCAGTTTTTGTGCAAGTTACCACTGCAAACTACCTCTATTGCAGTCAAATTTTCAGCATGAGGGCCAAACCAAAGAAACTCTCTGACACCGGCTGAACAGTTTTGTTTTCCATTGTTCACTCTTAAATTGCATCTGCACTTGGACATGTTTTTCTCTCAGTACCCTCTTCTAGAGTTAGACCACTACAATGCTACAAGGTTGTAAACAGCTAGGATATGATGATCAAAAAGATTATGGAAAACTTCAAAATACCATTTGAGAAGAAAAGAGCATAAGACAGTCTGTCAGCAGGATCATTGTTCGCACAGAAGCTAAAAATTCAAATATTCTTGAAAAAAATACTGAGAGCCATAGCACAGTCTTATTTTAAAAAAAGTTTATCAAATATACAGTGAAGTGCTGTGTTAAGGAAGCCTATTTATGAGGAAGGACTCATTAGCAATGTATGTGTTACACACAGAGAACAAAATACAGCTACAGGCAAGACCAGCAGGTTATCGTATAACTGCATTTTTAAGTCACATTCACAAAGACACTGTTTGGAATTAGCTTTTTGGAACTCTTTTATGTTAAAAATTTATTAGCATTTTCTTTTGACATTTAAAAATTACTTAAACTGCCATGATACAGAGTTACTCAAAGACATTTTTAAGTACCGGAATTGTTAAACACTTCTTTTCACACAGATGGGTTTTATGGCCTAAGCAAAGGATAACTAAACCCAAAGTTTGTGGGTACACTTGGAAATGAAATAGACTTCTCTGGGAGACACCAACAAATTACACTCAAAGGTGAAAGTCTGCCTGAAAATGCTGAGTTAGCTTCAGTTTCTTTTTGCCCCCCCCCCCTTTTTTTTAATAGTTTATTACTATTTTTAGAATGGTTTTCTTTTATTTAAAAGTACTTAGTTTTCTCCAGAAGTAAGAAGCCATAAGTCTGTTTAATAGCATATAAGGTCTAATTCTCTCATCCTCATTCCCTCATCCATTGTTTCAAATACATGCTCTTATTTGCTCTAAATACAAAAACTGTCTACTGATGCCTCTATCCAGTGTTGGGTCTCTATCCAGATGTTCAAGTGACTGAGTCAGACCTTCCATCCACTACATTCTGTTGCCCTTTCCTGAGGGCCTAAGCCAAAATACACATTAGAACTTCCACGAATCCCAGTGCTGCTTTTAACCACAAACTGGGTATAAACATAAGGATCATATAATTTGATAATACCACTAAAAGTACTACCAAACCTAAACCTTTCTACATTCCAGCTTAGCTTAAGAGATAGCAAATACAGATTCGTAGACCAGTAGATCTGAACTATTTAAACTAAGTACCCCAGAAACAGACGGTATCACTAGTAAGTACGTGAATGACCATCAAGCAGCAGAATCATGGAATAGAAACTAATACCAAAATATTTTTAAAGGACTGAAAGTTAAGTGAAGTTACGCTTGTGATCAGGTTGAACTATTTTTGTTTAACTCAAATTTTGGAAAAAGAGATACACCTATTTCACTTACTAATGGTTTACATACAGATGGACCATGGATGTCAAGCACAAGTGTCACACGATAAACAAACCCCACTTTAATACCTTTTTGAGGATGCCTGCTGAGTTAATGTGATGTTATCAACAGAAAACATCATGCTGCAAACGACTCACTCCGTAAGCATTATAGAACTCTTGTTGGTTATTTCCTTAATATAAAAGCAAACAGTTAGTTGGGTTTCTTAGTTAATTAAATTCAAAACACAGTTTTGTTAGTAATCATAGTTTGGGACATACTAATTAGTATTTTTAACCCTTTCACTACTAAACACTTTGAGAATAGCTTTGTAGCAATTTCCTGAGAAAATGAGCCAAAGCTTATTGTTTGTAGCACTGATAAAACCATAACTTTAAAAGTTGGGATTATACAAAAATATAAATGCTCTTTTTTTCAATAATATGGAAATAAGGAGAAGAAAACGTATTTGTACTGCACTAGTAAAACATCATGTTTGTAATGGGAAGCTTTTGTCCACACAACAATCACCTAGCAATGACTAAACAATATTCCTGTAAAGCTCCCGTACAAAAAAAAAAAAACCAACCAGGTTTGTAATTTCCAAATGTTTCTCACAAAATCTTCTGAGGATTTTGGATTGTGTTTGTTTGTTTTAAATAAACAAATGTATGATTCCAGAAGGGGGACCCAGGGAACAGCACTAGGGCTGTAAGCCTCAGCATGTGCCTTATACTGAATCTTAAAAAAAATAAAAAGAAAAAAATTAGACAAAAAAACACCTGACTGCTGCATTGAGAGCACCCAGGAAAAGGTTTTTGAGAACACAGTGCTAAGGTAAATGGCAGGGGTTTTGTCTGGTTTTCCCTGTGATCTGAGAAAATGTGTACACATGGCCACAATCCACAATGAACACAAATCTTTAAGCAGAGCTCACCTTGGTAGCAAGCCCATCACTGGTAGTGACAGTGCCCAGCAATAACTAACAAGCTATCTTGGTAAAAAAAAAAAATTAAAGCATTACAGTTCAAGGAGATAAATAAACCTGCACTATGAATTTTTATCAACCTTTTACAGAAGTCAGAAATTTAAAATCAAAATGCAGAGAAGATATAAATGACGATATTTCCTGAGGTGTATACTGCACTGCTGTATGGGCAACCCCTTTGCCTCCCCAAAAGTAAGGGAAAGTATTGAACTCAGGAGGCTGCTGCCTCAGTTGGACTGAGTGAGTTCAGAACACAAAAGACATTTAAACCCCTCTTCTGGGGGAAGTATACCCTATACACCAAAAAAAGAGGTACACAAACCAAGGAAAATACAACAGAGAAAACTGTATTTATCAAGTATGTGCTAAGCACTAATGCATCTTGGGGATTTACTTAATTACAGCTGAACATGTCATACATTTCAACTACTTTCTCCCAAAGCTGAAACAATGATGTGTTTTGCTGTTAAGCCTGAAAAAGACATTTTAATTCTAACTAATTGCACAAACACAGTTTTACAACTTCTTTCAGGCTTCTGAGTGCACAGATTCATCCAAGGGCTCTCTACGCAAAGGAGTGGCTTCAATTTCATGGAACTTTGCTGTGTGTGGAACAGGTGAAAAGCCACTCAAGAGTTTGTGGGTGAAGAACAGACCAACACAGGAGACTCCATGGCAGGTAGCTGCTACAGGCTGACTGATCCAGAAGAGCAAGTAGATGGAAGCCTCCTTTCAACAACTGGATCACAGGCCTTGTACTTGTGGGGAACTTTAACCACCCCAGTGTCTGGTGGGAAGGCAACGGGGCTGGGAGCAAGCAGTCCAGGAGACTTCTGGAACGCAGCAGAAAATTTCTTCATACAAGTGATCGCTGAGCCAACTAGGGAAGGCACTCTGCTGGACCTGTCACTGATGAACAAGGAAGAACTCGTCAGGGAGCTGAAGGCTGATGGCAATCTTGGCTGCAGTGTCCAGGATTTGGTGGAGTTTAAGATACTGAGTGGTGCGCAAGACAAATGGTAGAAGTACAACCCTACAGGTAAGGGAACTCTGGCTTGCTCAGGGTTTCACTTGGCAGGAACCCATGGGACATGGCCCGCAGAGGTAAAGGGACCCAAGGACAGATGGCTGATCTTCAAGGACACCTTCCTCAAAACATAAGAACAGTCTGTTCCAGTGCACAGAAGGTTGAGCAAGTGTGGTAGAAGGTTGGCATAGATGAACAGCAAAGTCCTGACAGAGCTCAAACACACACGTTACACAAAAGCAGGCATGAGCTCCTTGGGAACCATGACCCAAACATGCAGTGATGAAATTAGGAAAGCCAAAGATGAGCTAGACCTGGATCTTGTCAACAGCAACAAGAAAGGCTTCTACGAATACACCAGCAACAAATGAAAGACCAGTGAAACTGCAAGGCCACAGCTCAGTGATGCACAAGACTCAAGGACATGAAAAATTGTAAGATATTCAATTTTGGGGTTTTTTTGTGTGTGTGGGCTTTTTTGGTCGGGTTTTTTGTTTGTTTTCTTTTGGTTTTTTTTTTCTTTTTACTTTACAGGTTTGTCCTGAGGCCACCCAGGTCTCTAAGTCCAGTGGTAGAGACTGGGAGAGCAATGCTTGACTTACAAAAAAGTTGGGTGAGTTAGGGACTATTTAAGTCAACAGGACAAACACAGGACGGTGGAACCACATGGGCTGCATCCAAAGGTGCCAAGTGTTGGCTGCTGCAACTGCAAGACCATCTTGGAAAGACAACAGCAGTCAGGGGAGGCAGAAAAAGGCCAATATCACGGTCATTTTAATGAAGAGTAAGGAGGAGCACCCAGGGAACAACTGGCCTATCAGTCTAACCTCAGTTTCCAGGAAGATTATAGAGCTTGTCTTCCTGGAAGCCATGTCCAAGAACAGGAAGGATGGGAAGGTGACTGGGAACAGCCAGCATGGTGAGATGAGGTGGTGAGATGACTAGCTCTGTGGAGAAATGGAGTACAGTGGATGTTGTTTACCGGGATGGTAGCAGGGCCCTTCCCAGTCTGCCACAGAATCCTTTCAGACAAATGGGTAAGAACCAGACTGGATATACGGACTATAGCTTGGGTGGATAATCTGCTGGACCACTGAGTTCACAGGGTGGTGAACAGCAGCACAAAATCCAGCTGTCAGGTAGTTACCCCTCGAGGGCCAGTGCCAAGGCCTATAATATTCACAATATATTAATGACCTGCGTGATGGGGTGGAATGCACTCCCACCAAGTTCACAGTCAAGTAGTGAGGGAAAGTGAGGGCCAGAAGATAGGGCAGCAAGTAAGAATTGACCACCACAGACTGGGGAAAAAACCTGACAGAAACTACAAGAAGTTCAAGAAAGGCAAATCCCTGCACCCGGGACACAACAAACCTACACAGCATTACAGCCTAGGCACGAACTGGTTGGAAAAGCAGCTTTGCAGAAACAGACCTGAGGGTCCTGGCGGACACAAAATGGAATATGAGTCAGCAGAGTGCCCCTGCAGTCATGAATGCCACTCATACACTGGACCATATTAGCAGCATATATTGAGCCATGTAAGCAACAGCATTAGCCAGCAGATCAAGGAAAGATATTATTCCTCTCTATTTGGCACTTGTGAGACAGGATCTGGAGTACTGTGTCCAGTTTTGTGCCTCCCTGTACAGGAAAGACATGGACATACTGGAGGCGAGTGCAGTGGAGAGCAACCAAGATGGTCAGAGGCTGAAGCAGGTGACGTACATGGAGAGGCTGCAAGAGCAGGGTGTGTTCAGCCTTAGGAACAGAAGGTTCTCAGGGGATCTGACTGTTGTTTTCAGCCACTTAGTGGAAAGGTATAAAGAAGAGAGAGCCAGACTCTTCTCGGAGGCATGCACTAAAGAACAAAGTACAACAACAATGAGCTGCAATAAGGGAAATTTTTTTCACCATGAGGGTGGTAAAGCCCTGGAATTGGTTGCCCTGGGAGGCTGTGAAATCTTCTACCTTGGAAATATTGAAAGCTTGACTGGACATAGCCCTGCTCTGGCGGATCTTGCTTTGAACATGAGGTTGGAGTACATGATCTCCAGAGGTTCCTTACAACCTCAACTGTTCTGTGACTCTAAATATCCTTGCACAGAACAGAGGAGAAAAGGGAAAAAAAACACTGGAATTTTCATCAAACTATATCCCAGGTGTCACCCTTGATGTTCTAGTAGGGTGAAACACTTGCAGGGCTTTTGCTTCCTTCTATCTGGGCATGCAGACTATACCAATGTTAAGGAGTAAAAACATATAGGCCCTCCAAGTCTGAAGGAGTTCCTGGATGAGAACTGTGAGGAACACAATGTAAAACAGAAAATTAAACAGAAAAGTGCCAATATTTGAAAACACTTCCTCTTCTTAGCAGAGACTTTAACCATAACAAATAACAATTGTTGGCAGTGATTTCCCCCTCATAAATTTCAATTCTAGTCACTAAACAATAAAACTTCCCAAACCAAAAGAAAAAAATCTTATATGATCATTTTAAATTCTGTTAGACTAATAGTTTATGCCAAATGAGAAAACTGAACATCCTCTGTTTTTTTTTTTGTTCAAAAGATGCTTTCAGAGTTCAGGTTAGTGCTGAAGTTCAGATTCAGAGGAACTGAAAATAAACAACAGCAAAAGCCTAGAAAGAATTTAGAATGTTTCTATAAAGGAATAAATTCCAAGAGTAGAAGTAAAAAGGTCAGACATGATTTCTTCCCTCACTTCATCTGTTCTCTACTACTCCTGTCATACAAAGCACAGAAGAGGAGAGCCTGACAGGGTATCTGGAGGTTTTCCAGGTCACATCAAAACACTGGTTGTACACCACATTTCTCAAGACCCTGCCAATACAAACTTATCTCAGGAGAAAATTTAGAACACCAAGTTGCTGAGGGGTAATGTTTTGTTAAGGTTTTTAATTTCTACAAGCACCAGTCACAGAATAAAGAACATACTACTGTGACAGGCACTGTACGTTCAGTTTTGCCCCATTACTATAAACATTCCATATTATGTCTACACATAAACACTACACCAAAAATTATTACCATACGTGCTGGGGATTTTGCCAGTATCTACGTGAGATATCTTCAGTTAGCACTCAAAGCCTCATGCATCTTATGACTGCCCTATAGTTAGGTCCTTTCATTTAACTGATGCACAGCAGCATCCAAAAAGCTGCTGTCTGCTCCCACAGAGTTCTACAACAATCTCTAATGGTCAACCAAGCCGTGTTCAAAACTGGCATGAGCTATTCCGAGCACTCACGAAGAGAGGATGCAGAGGAAGTCCCACGAAGAAACATCTGCAAGCCATCCTCGCTGTCACTGGTACTGGCCATACTGTTTCTCATCTGCATCACGGAGAGCTGAGAGCAGAGGCTAGGCTGGCGATCAATCTTTTTTGAAGCCTAAAGAAAGAAAAAAAAATTATTTTTAAAAAGGTCAGGTAAATTTAAAATAAAATGGAAAATAACTATTTCCCTTGTAGTAGATGCTCTGGTCTCAGCTATGATTATCTAAGAAAATTGCTAGAGCAGAAGATTGTATGCAGTGTACGTCAATTGGAATGAAAATAGAAAATGCCAGTAATATATTGGAATTGGAACACTGACTAGTATGAAACCTCATATTAATTATTCAATTTCAATTTAGTTTTGCACTGGAACTTTCATGTGTTTTCTTACAGAAAGAAGAAAAATGAAAGATGGAGGGGAAAAAAGGCAAGGTGAGAAGGAGTGTGCAGAGCAGCAGTCTCCAGGAGAGAGTAGTCTCCCAATACAATTCTTAGCACACATAGGAGGCACATGGCTACATATTCTTTCAAGGTGCCATACTCCAGAAATTACTTTCTGTCTATGTAGATATGAGTTTTATTATAGAAAATTACCCTGTAACTCTTTTTTATTGGAAAAAAAAAAAAAGCAGGTTTAACACACGCTTTGTAAGATGTATTTTATAGGTGGTATATTCCTGCTAGATCACCTTGACCTTACTGCATTAGTAAAGCAAAGCAGTGATCTGAAATAGTTTTGAGTATTTGACTGCAAGACAGTGTAATCTATTTGATTAACCAAAAAGCAAATTAAGCAGTGCTTTATTGCTATTGTTTCCCCTGCAATTCTTTCTTTTCTCTTTCTATACCCAGTATAAAATTGAGAAAACTTACAGAGCCTAATTAGGCATAAAGACATGACAAGTTAAGCCTGTTGTAGTCTGTAGTAGTGGCAGTCATTCCCCCAGGATAATTTTTGATCAAATTCACAACTTTGCAGAAGTAACTGTTTAATCTACATACAAGTTACCTACAGGTAATCTGATGAGAAGAATTTTTGCTCTAAATTAATCAGTACAGACAGAATACAAAAATACTGTATTATAAAATTATAAAGCTTTCCATAAATGATGGTGAAGGTTCTTCAAATAAATTATATATGAGAACCTTACAACCAGTACATGAATAATAAACAAGCAAACAACAAAAAAACCCCACCCAAACTGAAAAACCACCAGCAAACAAGTTACTGTCCAAATCTTCTAAAGTCACATAACTAAGTAAGGAAACAAAATGAAACTAAACCAAGATAATTAATATAACCATGACTACACCCAGACCACTTACCTAGACACTTAAAATACACTCCCCCTACAGGCAAAGAATGAGTTCTATTCAGACCACTTAATATTCTATATGTATTCATATTTATTTATATTTTATACATATTTCATGATTCCTTCCATTAACTGAATCATATCCACATAACATCTGCCCCCTTTTTTTTTGTATTTTCAATCCTCAAAGATGCTGAAATTATTCTTCCTAGAAGTCAGTATCACATAGCTGTTTCCCCTAGTAAAAAAATTTTTAAAGAAAAAACTCTGAAGCTTTTTTGTACAAAGGTACCAATTTGTTAACAAGAAAAGGTATCCAGGGAGAAGCACCTTTTTAGCTACTGGCCATCATGTCTAATAGATGGCTAGAAATATTTGCACTAGCCAATCAGCTCTGAATCTCAGTTACTCGTCTTTCATGTACCTGACTGTGCAAACTTGTAACAAATATTGCTTCTGACAGAAACATTGCACTGACTCACATCTTGGCACTAAAAGGCCATGAGAGTGCATTCAGCAGCTGATAGCAGCAGGTTAAAAAACGGTGCTTTAAGAGCACTTAAAATTGAAGTAAAAACACATTTGTGTGGGGGAGAAAAATTCCCAAACAAAACTTAAACCGCTTACCTTGTCATTTAAGGTTGGGTCATTCAACGAATAGAGTTTATTTGTAATATCTTTGCCAATAAGATACTTAAAGATCTCATAAAGAAATGGCTCAGACTCCAGAAAATAAGTCAGCCTTTCCCTGGACCAGCACAGGAACTTGCAGTTATCATCTGCAACAATGGTGACCTGAAAGAAAATACATGCTCAGAAATAGCACATTTTAAAATATTTTAAGACTAGCACGTTTAAACATGCTTTAAAAGAAGTGATACCATTTTATTTGTGCCTCCAGTTAAAATAACTGTTAAAACCATAAAACTTTCTAGTACCCCTTAGAATGTTGTGATTGCAAATACAAAAAAAAATCTCACACATCTATTATCATTGTATTTTTAACTGATATGTGCAGCCAGTTTGTTTTTCAGAAAACCTGGGGGAAGGTAACTGGAGAAAATCTCTCAGGAGTTCCCAAACTGTAAAAGCATTTATTTAAGAGGAAATTTACATATGAAGTCAGTCCTAGTGGTGATGACACTACTTGAATCCCAACAGGCCTACATGTTGCTTGGGTTTATTTTATGCCACCAAGCAGGAGCAACTTCTATCATCCAAAGGCCTCCATCAAAGAATTTTTAGTGATTAAAAATAAGTATTTCCATCTTTCTCTCTTTACTGTCAGCCCTTCTGATCCCACAAGTACCGCTTTCTAACAGTTAAGTAAGGCTCTGTTTGCTCAGTTACTGATAATCCAGTTATGGGTAGCTACGGGGGAGCTTGCACCCTCCCATGGGAGGTTGGACCTGCCAGGTTTGTCCCCCCGGTGCCGGCAGAGGGCAATGGCACACTGAAACCCACACCACTTGGTGATACCCAAAAGGCATGTTTTGAAGGGGGAAGTCAGTCAACCTATGAAGAAATCAGGTGCTCTCTTCTATTACAGGATAACATGACCTCCTGAAAAAATTTAAAACTATCTATAAAGTCCAAGGAATAATGGGAAACTGTCATGTATCTGTGGACTTTTTACTTCACAGTGTGTAATATAAGCCCACAGGCTGAGGAAGAATTCACCAGCATTGCCAGCAGATGGGGTCCTTAAGATTGAATCTGTGTACTCTTGAAACGGCAGCAGTGACAGTATGAATATGGCAGTAACAAGCAGAACTCACGAGTGAAGGATGTGCATTGCACCAGATTGCATTAACTTGTAAGGAAGGCAGAAGCTGAGGCACGAACCTTTTCCCTTGAGAGGGACGAACTCGTATCCAGTCCCTTACAGGGAAAATGGGTTGTGCCAAGAGCGCAGCTGTGCTGTGGGACATCTCACTGCTGCAAAATGAATGCATCCCCTGGCATTAAGCCTCGCATTTGACTGGAACATATGACCTCAATCACTGATTTTAGAGCCAAGTTGCTCTCCCTCCCTCCCCTTCTGCCAGGGTATCAGTGTGGATGTACCCAGTCGGCCACTGTCCAGTCATTATTACACACATCTAACTAAAGAATACCAAGTACGACATTAAAAAATAGCCATTTTTATGGGAAAAAAATAACTTCTCTAACAGTATTTCCACCCCCCCACACAAGGCTATAATAAAATATATCCTTTAATGTACTAGCATAATTACACTGCTGGAGACATATACCCTTATTGTCCCTCACATGAATATTTTTATTCAAAATACTGAGATTATGTTGTTTTAACAACTTGCAAAATGGTAGAAGCATTAGTACGCTTTGATAAGTACCAATTTCCAATTACTAGTGCCTGAACTTTTCATTATTACTATAATGTTTTTTTCTTTTCTGTTTTTGAACCAGTGACGAGACCTGCTCATATCATCTCTTTTTCCAGCAAAGCCACCTCTTAAAGTATTTGTCCTAAACAATCTCTTAACACAAAATGAACTTGGAAACACTGAAAGAGAGCAGAACAGCAACAGTCAGACTGCTCAGTCAATACCTAATGACGCATTAAATCACGATCATAATACTGTTTTGGGGCATTTGTTATTCTTGATACGGTCCATCTTCAAACACCAGTACTGGGAAGTCAACAAAACTGTGCAAGTCAAACAGATCACCACTGATCAAATTTATACTCTGGGTTTTTTAATGATCTCATCAGCTCATGTCCAGTGACATTTAAAATGAAGTGTACCTGGAATTTCTCACCCCGGTTCATCTGTGTTGATCGAAATTCAGGAGAATCTATAAAGGCACAGGGGTAAATATTATGCAGAAAATGCCCTCGATAAGACACCTTCATTCTGGAAACAAAAATGCATGAAACAACATTTTAAAATCATGGAAGTTTGATTAATTTAATCTAAATTTGGATATGATTGTTGACAATAGTAAAGCAGTACGCAACAGGAAAAAAAAATATTCATCTTCTGGAATATCACTATCCCGTTTTCTGTCTAAACCTCCACTGATCCCAAGCAGAACAGGCTGCCAGCCAAACAGAAATTTGACGAAAATGGTGTGTATCCTCAAAACAGTGTTATCCAATATGAGAAAAGTGTTTTGCAGAGTTATGCTATACAGCCAGAACAGAATTAGGCTTCTTCTAGATAGCTTGGTGGTAATGAGTAAGAAAAACAATGAAGCCTGACATCATTGTTGCTGTCAAGAGAAACTGGTTAAAATATTGGCCAGAATTTAACATGACTTTCAAGATTACAGCTTGGTCATGGGCATATATTTTATCCTTTCTCACCTGGGCTCTGTCAGCCTCTGGGCAGTGCACCTGTCCCTTTCTACTTGCATGTACATGTGCAATGAATCAATTCTAATATGCCTGCTGTTTTAAAGTCTACTGGAGGGATACTTTTCCTTTCCTCATGAACAATATTTTGTAACCTTAAAAACTGAGAATGCACAGAAAATATAACTTAGGTATCTAAAACTGAGACAAAACTCTTGCTTGTTCTGCAAGACATTGCCTTTTATTTTATACAAATATAATTCCCACTAAAATCCATGCAGTTGCACATTTAGGTGGATACCTAATATGCTCCCAGTAAGAGACATCACTTTCATCTCAAAAGAGTGTCACAAAATATTCTATACCTATAGACTATTTGGCTATAGACTCTTTGTTATAGACCATAACATGCTGCAAAGAATAACATCAAAAAAGCTAACAAAAACCTCAATAATTTTCTAATCTATTCCACCATCACACGAAACATAAGACTGTCCCCAAGCTTTTATAGAACCTACTTTCCCTTCAGCAGGATGCTTAGCCTATCATCAACTGATGTTTTATCTTCTGCTGCATAGGCTTGCCCTGTCTTTAAAGTCTGAATGTTGCAGAACTGTCCAGTTAGTCTTTGGAAGAGCTCTGGAGGCACATGGAGAGGCTCAAACATTCTCTTGTAGAGGCTGCTAAGTTCCTTCTCTATCTTGATCTAGATTAGATAAACAAGAGACATCAATAAACACAGATGCACTAGTTAAAAAAGGGTAAGACTGCACACATGCTTTAGTTGCTCTGCCTGAAAAAGAGCTTTAGCTTCATTTTGCTTAAGTAAGGAAGGAAGTGGTAAATGTGTGACATCTATCCACAAACACTGCCTATAACAAGGTAACCAAAACCTTATCTAAAATTAGCCAGGCCGGCAATACAGATGCTTTAGAATGGTGTCCCACCCAAGAGGCACATTAAATCAGACACAAGGAGTCTTCTGAGACTTCTGTTGACGTAACAGTGAATAGGACTTGAGCAAGAATTACACAGATAGCCTTTCACACTACATGCATGCGTCACTCTGGCTATCTCTCAGGCTCTCCCGGGAGCCCCTTTCATCCCTGAGCTTCTTGGCTTACTTGCAGTAGAAAAGCAAGTCCTGAAAAACAAACCCATCATATTGAAACCACATGTGGTGAGGGAGGAAAAAAAGAAAAAACCAAAACATTGCCAGCTGAACATCCCACATCTAGGAGCCCACCCAAACTCTGGCAGCAGCAATGAGGGAAAGGAAGTTGGCTGAAATCCCAAGCCTGGAAGTCTTTCCTGAATGAAGGCAGCAAGGAACGAAATAGTATCCTGGTTTTTCTAAAATCTGAGGCAGCCTGAACAAAGCCCGCATATTTGCTGTGAGGAAAACAAATTAGAACAATAAGCATCAGATAATGAAGAAATAAAATACGCAGAGAACAAGGAAAAGCAACCAAGAAAAATTGGCAGAAGAGAGGGAGCCACACTTCTAGCTCATGTTCAACTTTTCCTTCAGGAGACGCAGGTCCTTTTCTACAAAGCTGCTTTCTAGCTGGCTGGTCCATTGCATATGCTGACGCTCGTGGTTATTCCTCCCCCGGTGCAGGACTCTGCACTTTTTGCTGAACTCCATGAGGTTCCAGTTGGTCCATTTCTCCAGTCTGGTGAGGTCCCTCCAGATGGTTTCCCAACTTTCTGGTCTATCAGTCACTCCTCCCAGTTTTGGTCATCAAGGGTAGACATCTGCCCCATCATCCAGATCATTAATGAAGATGTCAAACAGGACCTAGCACTGGCCCTGAGATTACACTGCTAGTGCACACACCACACACTAGTATGTTTAACACACACCTCCAGCTACACTTCTTACCCCTGATTACCACACTCAGCCCAGCCATTCAGCTAGATTTCAATCCAGCTCACTGTGTCCTCATCCTGCGCACACGTCAACAGATTCTCTACCAGGATTTTACATGAGATAGTGTTGAAATTAAGGTAGCAAATATTCACTATTCTCATCTATCTGGTCAGTCATTTCATTGTAGAAGATTATCACAGAATGGCTTGGGTTGGAAAGAATCCTAAAGATCACCTAGTTCCAACCTCACTGCCACAGGTAGGGTTTCATGCCTTTCACTAGACCAGGTAGCTCAGAGCTCCATCCAGCCACTGAACACTTCCAGGGAGAGAGCATCTACAGGTTCTGTGGGCAACCTCTTTCAGTGCCTCACTACCCTCACAGTAAAGAATTTCTTCCTAGTATTTAATCTAAGTCTACTCTCAGTTTGAAGCCACTCCTCCTTGTAATGTCACAACATGTCCTTGTAAATACTCTCCATCTTTCTTGTAGGCTCCCTTCAGGTACTGGAAGGTCATAATTAGCACCACCCCCCCAACCTTCTCTGTTCCATGCTGAACAATCCCAGTTCTCCCAGCCCTTCCTCACAGGAGAAGTGCTCCATCTCTCTCATCAGAATGCTGGAAATCCTCCTCTGTACTGGGGACCCCAGAGCTGGATGCAGTACTCCAGGTGGAGTGTCACAAGAGTGGAGAAGAGGAGCAGAATCACCTCCCTCAACCTGCTGGCCACAATGCTTTTGATGCAGCCCAGGGTAAAGGCTTTCCAGGCTGCAAGTGCACATTGCCAGCTCATGTCCAGCCTCTCATCTACCAACACCCCAAAGTCCTTCTCACCAGGGCAGCTCTGGATCTGTTCACCCTTGAGCCTGTACTGGGATACCGCACTAACCCAGATGCGGTACCCTGCACTTGTTCTTAAACCTCACGAGATTCCCATGGGTCCACTTCTCCAGCTTGTCCAAGTCCCTCTGGATGGCATCCAATCTTCAGGTGTGTTGTGTTGAACAACTCAATTTGGTGTCATCTGTAAACTTGCTGAGGGTGCAATCAATCCTTTTGTCTATGTCATTAATTAAGACACTAAACAGCACTGGTCCCAGTCAGGACTCTCAACCATTGATCACTGCCCTCAGGATGCAACCATTCAACTAATTTCTTATCCACCTAGTATCAGGTTGGTTAAGCATGACTTCCCCTTGGTGAATCCATTCTGATGACTACTGATCACCCTCTTGTGCTTCATGTGCATAGAAACGATTGCCAGGATTATCTATTCCTTCTTAAGAGATCCAGGTGAGGCTGACCAGCCTACAGGTCCATGGGTTCTTCTTCTTGCCTGTTTTTGAGGAAAGGAGTGGAACTTGCTTTCCTCCACTTCTCATGTACTTCAATCAGTCACTATGATTATTCCAAGACTATCAGGAATAGCCTCACAGTGACATCAGCTCTCGTGGGTATGTCATCAAGGCTCATGGATTTACAGTGTCCAGTATGTCACTTGACCTAAAGTTTCATCGGTTTCACACTGAATCAATTGCTAATTAAATCTCACACCAGCAACTACCTTTATGTAAAATCTAGGTTAGGAATTTCCTGTACATTTCTTACGGCACAGTCTTTAATATCTCAGCAGACATCTACATGGACAAATCAAGGAATAAAAATTAACCAGCAAGAGAAACTGTATTCTGTTGGGGATTGTCCTGAATTATTAGATTTCAAAATATGTTCCATATAACTGTGAAGCCAGATGACTATTTGTTTTGCTGGCATGTTCTCCAGGAACTCTTTCATTTTTAACAGCTATACCAATTTAATTTGCACCTCATTCTATACATGACCACTGCAACTCAAATATATATCTTCATCTCAAAAAGGAATCTGAGTAGCTTCCAAGACTCCTGAATTCAAAACCATGCAAACAAGACATGAGGGCAAATTTTGTCCATGGAGTGTTAATGCAATCCCTTAACTAGTACATAATTCACGTTTTGTGATCTTCCTGTAGTGAATAATGCTTAGAGAAATCAGGTATAACTACTTTCTTACAGACTGAGCAGGCTGGAGACTAGCTGTACTTCAGATGGTCTTCCTTGTATCAGATTATTCACCTCTCACAGGCACAGCTGACTGCTCCTCCAGTCATGCTTGTGGGTCATATTCCAAATGAGCCATATGGGTAGGTGCAGTGTTTTGTTCAGTAGTGGTTGAAATATTCTGGGGTGATGCCAGATCTCCAAGTCAGACACTGATTAGACTCAGCTTCCACTCAGACTACAAAAGCCAAATTTGTAAAGCTCCAAGGAAACAAAACCACAGAAATAGTCTTCTGGTCAGAAAAGAAACCCACTGGGATTCTGCATGCTCCATTTAATAAAATAAATATTTAACAACTGAGCGTATCAATTATTCATTTTGTAATACGACTAACTTGTAATTATTCTTCCATTCCTTTCTTTCCTTAAAAAGAAGGTATGTGAGGATGACCAAAACTGACTTGAGATGGTCAATATAACAGCTGCAGAAAGTCTCCTTCAAAAATGAGTTCCTAAGAATTTAAAATTTTTTCCCCATTCTTTATCTTCCTATAGGAAAAACACTTTAAAAACAGGCTTTGTGTTCGTAGAAAACATGTAAGACAGCTAAAAAGTCATGCGTGACTACTAGGCATCACTTCAAGTAAGCTTGTTGATCATAGTCTGTAACAAAGATTCATATGATTTTTTAAATAACTACTGAAATAATTACTGAAGTATTACATATTACACCAATTAAAACAGTACAATATTTTTCATGCAGTATTCATAAATACTGTGATTTCTTAATGGAAAGAAGATTATTGAAATTAAGTCTTAATACACAAAGAAACAGCACTACATGGCCAGTCTATCAGAACTAATTCTTGACTAAGCTTTTAAGTTGTACAGGTCATGCAGCTCTGTTGATGGTAACCTTCAGATGAACCTGAGCTCCATAGTGGAGGAACAGCACTGTAGGTAAAGCCTTTGTCAACACATGTACTCAAGTAAATGTACTCAATTTATTATCTTGTTGCAGACATGAATTTAACCCTCATCCTATTTTTATATGCTGTGGTTGCCTACTGGAGTTTGTCCTGCAGTTTTTAGTCATGCTGGTAAAGATTTCAGCCTTTCTACCATCTCTTTCATTTCCTTTAAATTCTTCTTCCTTTGGCAGCTTGCTCTGCCTCTACTTAAGTTGAAATCCTTAACACACACAGCATTTTAGAACAAGTCCACCAAAGTCTATTTTCCTACATTTCATTTTCTGCTGAGAATTCTAGTTTATTCTGTGTAAGAACAGCTGCGGTTTTGCACCACATGCATATGACACACAGTTTATGGGAGTGCCAAGCACCTCAATTCTGCTGTGGTTTCATTGCTAATGGGTAAGGGCTACAGAAACACAAAGAAAAGTTCAAAGGTAGGTCCTTCAATTCTTTCTCTCTTAGATGTAATTTTTTTTTACAAACTTCGATGACTGAGTTTATCAGTCAAGTTTCATGTTCTTACACAATTCCTTCTTTTTAAATTCATCTGTAGAGTAGGACTTCTACCACTTAACCTAACTCCTATAAATAATTCTGCTAATAATTTTACTAGAGGATTTAGTGAAAACAGCTGTCTCTTCATCAGGATGAAGTCTATACCATAATGCACAAAATACCCCAGCCTATGCAAACATAGCTTTTAGTAGACAACTATAATTACAGAAGGATGTTTTTATTTCTTCATTCAGTATTGACTTACAAACTGTAAGGTTAATTTTTTTTTTTTTTACTCAAGCACATGACATCATCCTCCTAAGATGCTTCTTCACTCTCCGACAGACTTCTATTTAGATTTTTTGAAAGGGTTGGATGGGTGCAAATAATTGAATAGGCTAAAATAATAGCATTAGCAACACAAACTCAGGAGGAACTTCCCCTTTAACTAGTAAGATTACTATCTGAGAGCAATTTAAACTAGAAACATTTACTACACAGCTTAAAACTAGCTAGACGTTTGTAGATACCTCCTGGGCAAGACAGAAGTCAAGCTTCATGCTGCTGTGCCAGGAAAGGAGCAAGGTGGTAATTTCTTAGCTGCTTTCTGGCACAGGCTGTGCTGATTTGGTGAAGAAGTTATTTCCAGACAGGTTGGTTTGGGTTTTTTTTGGTACTAGCTGTTACATGTTTCCAGAGTGTGTCTCTGGAACACAAAAGCATTCTGCTGAAAATGAGTACCAATTCATTGGTTTGCCCAGCAAACATGGGCAAAATCTCCTTTTCTTGCATCTTACCCCAGACTGCTTTGTGAAATTTAGCTGTTATACATACCGGCCTTCTTTTATACACTAGGTATATGAAATGTAAAAGGTTGACAACCAAAAACACAGAAT
This sequence comes from Myiozetetes cayanensis, assembly GCF_022539395.1. Taxonomy (NCBI): domain Eukaryota; kingdom Metazoa; phylum Chordata; class Aves; order Passeriformes; family Tyrannidae; genus Myiozetetes; species Myiozetetes cayanensis. The sequence continues at coordinate 71,368,858 of NW_026087411.1, read as the reverse complement.
TCCAGATCATTATGTCCAACGCACAGCGATAAAGAGTAGCCCAAATGATGAACAATGCACATCCTGTAAAAATATTAAAAAAAAAAAAAAGAAGTTAGATTCCACCAAGCAATAAACATTCCTACAAAGTCATCAAGAATGCATCCACTGACTACAATTACAATGAAAACCACTATATTCTACAAGCTGTACTACACTTTGGCTCTTGGGATCATCACATGCAATGGTAGCTAAACAGCACAATGCTGCAAACAGCCACTGAGAGCAGGTTGACAGCATGGGACTGCAATAGTGAAGCGACAGTAACTCAGATCAGGACTGGGGAAAGCAGAAAGGTGCAGCCCATGACGATCCATTATGAAAAAGAACTAGAAAAGAGATGCAGAAAATTCTAACCTAAATAAATAAATAAATTAAAAATAATAAACAATTTAGAAACTTTATCCCTAGTATTGAATTAATTAGACAAACAAAAGCCTACAAATGAATGCTTATTGTTCATATCACTAACGTTTATATCTAATTAGAGAGCGAGAGTTGCATAAAAACTTTCTAAAATCATATGCAGATATATTTGAAAATTAAAAGGAACTATCATTGCAGCACTTTGACAAGGTCACAGAAGGAACCTGTATAAGTGAACTGAACCTCTATAAAATCAAAGAGAAAATTTCCAAATGCTTATTACCTTTTTTAACTGCCTTACTTTGAATAATGAAAATTGCTTTAAAAGATAAGGCATGCTGTAGGATTAGGGATTCCATTTTTAGCCTACAAAAGCAATATTTATCAAATGATAGATTATGCAACAGTGAGTCTCTCCCAGACAACTGTGAGCCTACCATCCATTAGAGAGATCAGAGATACATGTACCTTCAAGTTTCACGCGAAGACAAAAAGGAGACAGTGCCAAGTTGAGCATTCCTGTCCCCTTTCTCCCTGAAGATGACACTGAATTAATGAACACAGTATTATCTAATCTGTCTACGTTGTTACCTGATGAGGCAGCACTTACACATGGATCAGAAAAATCAAAATATAGTGGTTTTTGATCTGCTTATTAATTAGACTGCAAGCGACAGGAGAATAGGATGTCTGGAAGTATTGAAGAGGAGCAATATTTCGAAGCAGCACACAGGGGGGCAGGGTCAAAGTAAAGGGGACAGATACCTAGGAACTCATGCTGCCTACCAAGTAGACTTGCATCCTGCTGCCACCGCAGTTTGCAAAACTCTGATTCCAGATCTGCTCAAAATACTACAAGAACTACAGATCAAAGCAGCAGGCTCAGCGAGAGCAGAGCTCCCTTTGCTTTTAAAGCCAAGCACTACACAGATAAAAGGTCCTGCAATGCTCAGACCCTCTGTCATCAGTGCAATTTGTTTTAAGAAGTTACCCTATAACAACTATAAAATAGAAAAGGCAAGATCATTGTAAATACAGCAATAGAAGTTCTATCATAAAATCGGCCCACACTATTATACCAATAAGCACTCACTTTAAAAACACTTAAGCATGCTCTTATTGGATTGGATGTATCTTTCTTGCACTGTAATGACTCACTACTTCTTTGATCACAAGGATCTTGTCCTACACAAGCTGGACAGCTGTGGGACTGCAAGTGTTACAAATGAAACCACACTTGCTCAGTCTCAAGCATGCCAAATTTAGGTTTTCCTCTCAAGTCAAATTCTGGTATCACAAGATTCCTACAGTGGTAGAAGAAGTGCTACTGACTTCAGAACACAGACTGCACTCCCTATCGGAAGGCTATGGTAAATTTGCAACAAAAATAACTCTGGTGACCCACAGGTGCCACATGTTTGAACATAAGATAAGAGAACATGTGGGCTGACAGCAAGCTTCCCAAGGAAAAGCTAACCTACTGCAGACATAATAAGCCAGTGCACCGGCCAATATATAATCCCAGTACTTCCTTGAAACCTAAAATAAAGATTTTAGAGATCCATAGACACAACTCTGATTTGAAGTTTAGTGAATTTTAAGCAGTCAGTCACATCTGAAGTTAACGGTGTCCACTTGTTTCCAAGTTGACATATTCATAGGTTTGAAATTGTAAGTTACAAATCTGCAAAGTTTTAAGAGTCAAGGGTTATATCACCTCTCTAGAAAAGGTATGTTGGGGTCAAAACAGGCCCCAAGTTAGACCAAAACCATCTTCAGAGTACAACAACCATTAATACAGGCAGTAATTTACAATAAACTGCGGGGACCAGCTCCGTAATGGTCAAGAACAGGCATTTCTGTCACAGGAAGGTTGCAAATCTCTCGAGAACAATTCTCCTACCTATGGTGAGCAGGCCTCGCAGAAAAATCATATGAAGATTCAAAGTAGTTGGAATAACCAGTCCAACTGCAAAGCAAATATTTGCCACGTGGAAAACAAGATGATGAATCTCTTTCCAGTTTTCACATGCAGTCTCATTAAAAGGCTCAAGGGTGGCATTTTTAAACTCTGGAACAAAACTTAGTGGAGTAACAGTGAGTGGGCTCATTGCTGTAGTATTCATCCTGGAAACTCCTGCAAGGAGAGGAAAACAAATTCACTATGCATTAAACTGAAATACAGTAGATATACTCATGGATTTTAGGGCTATTTTCTCTCTTCCGAGGATATATTTTCCATTATCATTCATGGGGAAAAAAAAAAAATTTACAAATGCTTTAAAAGGGTAAGCTAGATCTATAGTTCAGTAATGCTTTGCTGTCTCTTTCACTTAAGAGCTAGGCTTGAAGAATGGAACATTTCAAAATTTGGACTATATCCACACAATCAACAGTAGCTACTACGACTGTCATTGCTCAGGAAGCATCTCATGTGCCCTTCCTAGCCCTACACAAATAAAAATCACAATCTGAAATTGCATTTAGAGAACGTTACCTAGATGAGAATTGGGAAAAAAAAAAAAAAAAAAAAAAAAGGAGAGGCTTATGTAGCATAAGTCTCTTTTACTAGGTCTCCTTTATGGCATAGAAAGTCATTCTTCCAAATAAGGAATGTAAGATCTTAGAGGAGGAACATGTGCTGTTTGATTGATTTAAAAAAAGCCAACCAACCATATAAAAATAAAAACCAAAGAACCTCAACTTTTGGCTTTCTTGCACTAAATCTGGAGTTCTAAGCCATGCATCATCTTGCACACATTAACCAGAGCCCACAAAACACCCCCAAACCACTTTGAGGACAGTAAACAAAAAAAAAAATAACCATTTCTCTTCCCAGACGATCAGACGCTATTAAACCAGAAAGGGAGATGACCAGGCTGCTACATCTTTTAGGGAAACAGTTTGGTTTACGTAGTATGAGCAAGCTTACAAGACCTCTGTCTGTCTGTGGAACTCCTGGAGAAAAAGAGACAGCTAAAAACTATTTCTAATCTAAATATACATAGGGGGTTTTGTTGTTGTTGTAATAATAAAATATAGCATATATTCCTTTCACACCAATTAAAAAAAAATATCTGTGGGCAGGCAAATACTTTGCCAATACAAAATAAAAAATTACTACTAAAAACAAACTACAGGAAGAAACTGGAAGATTTCAAGACACTACCTTTGGAATTTTAAAAGCTGCTCACTTTAGGGAATCACAGTCAATGTTACAAGCATTCCAGGAGGTCTTAACCCAGAGCAGTTCCTAGCTGGAGGAACACGACTGTTCCTAGACAGACTATCAGAAACACAGGAGAACCCTTCTTCCAGCAAGGAATGTATGGTCTCTCACTGCCACAGCAGCAGAGATTATATGGAGCTGGGCTTGAGTCTCATTAATGAAATACATGCACTTCATCACTGAGGAACACGGTGGGATTTGCATTCAACTAAATTCTGCAGAGGCAGTGCACATCCCTGCTGTGTTACTGAATGTCTTGTAATTAATCTGCTCAGCAGACAACTCTGAGTTGCAGTTAACACAGTCAGTATTTCCTCCAGACTTGAATATACTCTACAGCATCTCTGCTACTTGAGAGTGCTTCTTGGGGCTGTGAAGCAACTTCGAGTTGCTTTTCTTTTATTGTCTCCCAATCAACCTGTGTACAAAGGGATAAGCAAGTTGGACAGTTTCTGAAATTAACCAGTGTTTTAAACCCCTTTTAAAGTAGTGGGAAGCAAAAAAATCCTCAACCTTCTCTGTCAGTTCTTTTTTGATGACCACAGGCTGTCACAGCTAAAGTGTGCTCCAGAATATGCAGAGGCATCTTGCAGGATCAAACACTAGCATGGACACAGTGTATCCATATCCAGATTTAAATTATTTTCAAAGACAAACAATTAGATAACTCTTTACCAAAATACACAGTTCACATTTCTTAGAAGGTCACTTTTCTCTTTTTATTCCTACATTAGTTATTCACAAAAGTTAATTAAAATGGGGGGTTTTGTCAAACAAACTCTACACTTAACTGTTATCAAACATCAGGTCCATCCAAACACAATCCTACTGTCTTTCAGCTCTTTCAAATGAAATAATTGACAGATTCATGAGAGCAGTTTCACTGTCCTGACAAAGACACTCTCATAGGGAGCCAAAGTGTGAGCCTGCGCGAGGCTGCAGGACCGGCATTTTAACAGGCTCATAAACAGAAGGCAATTGCTAACTGGATAACTATGTCTGTGCTCATCTTACACACATCTCATCATGGTGCTCCTGTTGTTTTCAAACAATATAAACTCCCTACACTGGAACAGCAGGCTCTCTAGATCTTTTAAAAAAAGTCCTCTGCTGACTTTCTACCTATATTCAGCCTTTCACTGCCCAGTCATCTGCCAGTAAAGGCACTGCTTAATATGCCAACAGAACAAGTAAAGACAGCCAAGCTCAATTCAAGATCAAAACAGGCTGCAAGAAACAACTTCAGCTGCATCTGATGACAAATCAAAGAAGCCTTCCAGATGTTTCATTTTTTAATAGCAAAGTTTTGTACTGCATCACTGTGAGAACAGACGCTACCTTACTCTTTTAAGACTTGGTTGTAAAGCATCACACATTTGAAGACTGGAAACCAAATAAGCTGAATTAAATATACAGCACAGGACAATCTCATTCTCCTCCCAGTCCAGCAAAAACACTGCTTCCCTTGCTCTTCACATGTACTGATGACACAAACCACTAGCCATAAAGCGCTGTTATGGGAAGCTGTTTCTCCAACAAACACAGACCAAGTTGTTTAAAGCATCTGCAATTTTAAGAGGATGTTCAATGCTTCCAAAAGTCTGAGCTACCTACTTAATTACCTAAATTACAACTCAGGAACCTAAATCTACCCACCTCCACTTTTTTAATAAGCTGTCTTTAATACCTCAAAGCTTTTATCTGAATGCATTCAAACTTCCCTTACTACTCACAATGACTGCAGCTCCCCTAATGTACTGGAACACAACAGAAACCTGCAGAACTTCTCTGTCACAATGGTATTTTAAAGCTGACAGAAACAGATTGCAAAGTTACACAAGGACAGATTTTGACACTGGCTCTGAATTTCAACTACAGAGCCTGCTTGAGAATAAACAAAAAAAGGTAGACAGGCAGAGTTATGAGCTGTAACCTTAAGTGTTTATCTACAGGTAACACCAGAAAGGCAAATATCCAAAGTGTCATAAACAACACTGCTGTAACGTTTAGATCAATTCTTTAGTCCTACCATCTACTGTTGTCAAATAATACTGAAGAGGGAGGAGAAAAAGCTGCAGACCAACAAACAAACAAGCAATTATAATTTCTTATCTTCTGCTACTTCAGAGAGCCAAAAATTAATTTTGAAAGTACAGAATTAGATCTCTAAAACTTTAACTTAGGGTTATATCTACTAAGAATTAATATAGCACAAGACTATAGAGTCATGCTTAAGTCTTCAATGCAAAGACATGTATTAGTATCAGGAGTTACAAAAAACCCCACATAGTCAAATAATTTTGGAAAATTTGGGTAAATAGCATCCACTGAAATTAAAGCTTTATGGAACATAGGACAAACCATTAAAACAGTATTTTTTAATATCCAGTAATTTGTCCATCATATGGATTTAGATTCACCAAACCAAGAATTTGAAATCTCAGCTGATTGAGAACTCAAGCCAATTTGTTGTCCAAACAGGAGGGGGGGGGGGGAATAAACTAAAAAAATCCAAAAAAGCCACAAAAACAAACAGACCAAAAAACCCTCAGTGACACTTCAACATTACATCTATCTGAAATTAGTATTGTTAACAACAAAGCCTGTTAATTTTTTTTTCTGCATGAACTTGATAGAAATTTAAGATAAAACATTTTGGGGTTAGGTCAGAATATACAAATTCTCAGAACATAAATGAGGCAGCTTACTCTAAGATTTTGCTATGCTCACAACAGCTTCATACAAACAGCCAGACTTCTGAAAGTCATTCCCAAAAGATTTAGTGTCCAAATATTCAGACACAGAGATGACTTTAAAACAAATGGTGATTTTATGGATATCCACACAACATTCACAGAAGACAGACATGGCAGAAAAGTTTAAAGCAGTTGGCTCTAGTATGAGAACCAGTCAGACAACCTGACACAGGACAGTGCTGAGTGTCCCACTCACATCATTATCCACTTCATTGAGATTATTCCCACAGATTTGCTGGTCAACCTTATTCAAGTGAGCTTCTTAAATCTTTGCCTGAGTATGTTTGTATATCTTTACAGTCAATGCAAATTTACAGTCCATCATTTATGTAGATGGATTTTGTGAGTCTAAAAGAAAAAAAAAAATTCAAGCTCAACCTTTTTTTTTTTTAATTATACCTGCAGAATTTTTAACTACTTTTCTAAGGTCTTGTAGTACAGGAGTTGCACGGACAATTTTGGCAATTGATAATTCTTTTGTCAGCTGAAGACAAACTACTAGAGCTAACATAGCCGAGCTCATTACAGTTTAAGTTACCAATTTCCTTTTTGCAATGCCGCGGAGAGCGAACGGGAAGATGGCATAAGAAAAGATGCAAATCAATATGCTCCTTATAGCAAGTATAATTTAACTGCATTGACTACACAAATTTGTTAGTTGCTTTAGTCACTTTCCGCAGACTGAAAATATTACATTTTTCCTAGAACAGTCAACAAAGTATTCACACAGTGAGGTACGCTCCCAGGTACGCTCGACTTGATAGCAGCGGGGCTGTGCTGCGGCGATGGAACCTCAGCTGCGTTTGGGCTCGCTGTCCCCTCTGGTCACATCGCTCACAGGTGCGCCGAGAGCTGAAACTGAGGGGGGCAACCGCAGCTGCCACCCCTCAGCCCTGCTCTGCGCTCCGAGGCTTCATTTTAGCCCACAGCGTGCGAACACCAAACCCACCATTCGTACGAAATAGTTGTGAAAACATTAAAAAAAAAAAAAAAAATGAAAAGTATCACGCAAACCCTCCTTTTCCTCCTGCCCCTCCCGCCCAGAGGGCCATTTCCAAAGCTGCAACCCCACCAAGGGCCATCGCCCGGCCGTGCCTTCCCGGGGCTGTGACCGGGCGGGCAGGACCGCCCGGCACGGCGGGACCCGAATGCCCGGCAGAGGAACGCAGACAGCGGGGCAGGACGGCGCCTTCTCCCCGGTCGGCGGGCAGGTCCACAGCGGAGCCCGGCGCCCGCCCCTCCCGCCGCCGGTGGAGAAGCACCGCCGGGCCCCGGGGGCGGAGGGACCCCGCGGCGCTGCTCCCCGCCGCGTTCCCCGCACTCCCGCTGCTGCCGGCGGAGGGAGGAGGCAGGAGCGCCCCTTACCTGCCTCGCGTCCTGGGAAAAGTTTCCCGGCCGCTTGCGACGGGACAAGACAGGGACAGCGTGGAGCTGCCGCTGCTCGGCGCTGCCGGCAGCGCGCCCCGCGGCGGGCACGGAGCGGCGGCCGTGACTAAAATAGGCAGCGGCGGCGGCGGGAGCTGCGGGCGGCGCCAGCGCCGGGCGGGCACCCACACCGACACCCACACCCACACCGACACCCACACCGACACCCACACCGACACCCACACCCACACCGACACCCACACCCACACCGACACCGACAGAGACCGACACCGAGCGGCCACAGCGCGCAGGCGCCGCCGCCCGCCCCGGGGGGCTGCGGGAGGGGCGGGGGCGGCTTCGAGCCCCGGGGGGCTGCGGGGCTCAACCCGGCAACCCCCGCCCGCTGCGGGGCCTGCGGATAGCGGGCAGCGCCTGAGGGAGGTGCCTAAACCAGGTGGGAGGAGCCGGCCCCGCAGAGGTGCAGCCATGCGCTGCAGGGCGAACCCCTTTGCTCGGGCAGCGTGCCCGGCCGCGGGGTGGTTAAAATTAGAAGGGCTGAGTTCTCCCCTAAACGTGCGGCAAGCGGTGTTGCCCCTACATGGAGCCACAACGGCCCTTACAGAGCCGCTCTTCTCAACTTGGCACCTGCGGTGGTTCTTTGTCACGAGCGTGATGCTTAAGAGATGTCACCAAGTTTGCTCGTGTGGCACTTTGACAGCTCCCAGGCACGACGTGCCTCCAAAGGGCGACGCTTGTGTCCCTGCACGTCGGCAGACCGCTCTGCGGATGTCCCGTCTTGCCCTCCCCGGACCACAAGCCTTGCAGGGCAGGCAAAGTAGTCACCAAGCCTTGCCCTCATCCCCAGGAGGTTGGTGAGAAGCATCCAGTGATGAACGACAGTCCAGATACAGCCTATGGGCAGCCCATCCCATCCCAAAACCCGTTAATGATAAATTAGGACTGCAAAGGCAGAAAAACCCTTTCAGTACATTCTGATGAGCTAGCTACAGAGTGGGGTTATTTCTTCAGCAGCCAAGAACATATGGTCAGCATTATACCTAAATATTTTTTGGAAAATAGACAGAATCCCGATTAATTTTTGAAGTAACTGTTTATACGTGCACACATCAACATGCGTCCCAAGAGGCTCTGCCTTTGCTATGATTGTTCTTGGCTTTACACCTTGGAGAAGAGATCTGGATCTTTCCGGGGATGCGTGCCGTAGGAACAGGGTTTTTTTGAATCTTGCTGCCTGGTATAAGATCGGATTTTCAAAAATATATTATGAAATAATTATGAAGGACTTGATTTGGGACTATGTTTCCTCTGACTGGGCAGCCATTTTTATGGATGTACTTGCTCTTTCCAAAGACATGCAGAAGAGCAAGAGAGCTGGAAAAAGGGTCGGAAGAGTGAATCAGGATAGCATGGCTACAGGAATGGTCACAAGTGATTGCATCTGGCATGTGTTTGAGATTGACAGTATTCAGCTTTGCTTGCTGGAGCAAAGCCAAGTAGCTTCCAAAAGCAGAACAAAGCAGAGCTCCTATCCCAATCTAAACTGACGTGTAAGCATTTTCTAGCACATTACTGAACATTATGCATTGGAGAAGCACAGTTTGTTGTATCTTCCATAAAGTTTTTGTACTTCTCTGATTACCTTCCAGGTCTTCTCTAATTTTGGGCAAAGCTTTAGTGGTAAACAGCATCTGCTTAGCTCACTGCAAAAAACGTTAGTTAGGAAAGCTTGGCAATGAACTGGTATTTGCAGCCATGTGAGGGTGTAGAACTTTGTCCTAACTGCAGCTAGGCTCTTGGAGTCTTTACATTTCAGTATATTTATGATTAGATGCCATTTCTGCTCCGTAGCAGAGTGGTAAGAACCAAGACTACATGGGTAATGCAGATGGTGGTATCTAGCACAGCTGTCAGCAGAAAGAGAGAAATGAGCAAAGATCTGAGAACTGCCCCTATATGCTGTCTCTCCAGGAGGAGCATAAGCAGATGGAGCATGTAGACATGGCTTTGATGGATTCTACCCACTTGTAGAAAAAAAACTTTAATAGAATCACTGGCATTATTTTATATAGGTAATAACACATAGTCCTAGGCAGATATTAATGGCCATAATTTTAATATAACCTTTAGTTATACAGATAATATTAGATAACAGTATCTATAGTTATACAGATAACAAACATTCTCTAAGTAAAATATATTAAGTAGAGTTTATCCTCTAAAAACAAGGTCTCATGTACCATGGGAGAATAGGCTGGCTTAATTAAATTAATGTTCTAATGTTCCACTATAAAGACTGGCTTAACCTCCTATCTTTGTCAATAAAGTTCAAGTTCATTGAAGTGTGCTAATATAAATTAATCTGTCAGAGGAAAGAAATAAAAACTATTTGCATTTACATGGAATCGGCTTCAGAAAGACAGATCAATTTTTAGAGATTTGTGTTGAATTGATGCATTTTGTTAGCGGAGACAGGTTTAATGGTTTTACAGTTGTTCATTGATGCAGGCTTGCTCTCTGCCACGTCTCTTTCTTCTGCTATTAAAGTCTTGATAGCTTAAGTACTTTTTCAAATTATTTAGTCATTTTCCACAGTAATAGTCCACAGTAGAAAATGTCACATGGGCGTTACAGATTTCTCAGTCTTGCTCCTTATCTCTAGGAACCGGCTTCATGATCCTCAGCAGTATACCCTGACCTCTTGAAGCCTGTCTTTTCTCCAGTATTTCAAGGAAAATATCATCCTGTTGATGATGCAGGGAGGTGCTGGACCTCAGCAGAGGTCAGGCAGGAGAACTTCCCTCTTCTGCTTCTCAGTGTAGTGTAGCCGAGCATCAGAAGACTTTATTAAGCGGATGATAAAGTAACTTTTTGTAAAATTGCAAGCGCTCTGCCTCTTCCAAATGAGAGCCTGATTCCGTAGCCTTTTTTAGGCAAAGTTTTCATTAAAGAGAAAAAATGCTTTGTATTCAGGATCCCAGATGTGCCAGGATGACAGGGCTATTTTCAGACAATGGCAAGATCTATGAAACATTTCCATTTATAGTTTCAGGAAGCGTACTCAGCATCTACTCTAAAATAATCTTTTAAACTCCCTCTATAGACAATGTAAGGGGGCTCCTTTAGAAAGTAATTAATCCTGTGTGCATTTGACAACTGTCTGGAGTGGGATAAAATACACTGGCAAATCCCATCCCAGTTGCTGAAATTTTGTGTCATATAACTGAATAATTACACATACTTTCCACAGAAAATTTATTTATATGGGTTTTGCTTGAAAGCATCCTCAAGAATTATGTTTTCTTAGAAGGAAGAAATGTATGTATTGTATGGCAGAGATTATGAATGAAAAATACTCTCTTGGCTTTTTAATATTCTGGAGGTTTATTTAAAAGGAATATGTGCATTCCGTGCATTTTTTGACTCAAGCCTCCAACAGACACTTTCTGATGTATAGTCAGGCAATTCTTCCAATGCAACACCTGCAGGGAGGGTGTCTCCTATTAATACAAGACAGGCTGTTTTCTTGTTTGAATCCAAGGTATAAAACACCATATCCCAGGGCTTCCAGGTATTTGACTGATAGCATAGTAAATGAGTATTGCAAACTTAGAGACAGGAGACAACTTTCTTCTAAATAATCTGTCTAAGCATCCGAGTTTTAACAGAAGCACTGGTTGTTGTAGATGTTTATCCAACGGGCACACGATCCTGAGGTATAAGGACAGAGTAAAATTGTTTGCTATTAAAATTATCTAAACTGTACAGAGTAAACAATTTATCCAATCGCACTGAACAATTATCCCTGTTCCCAAATTATGCATGAGCAGTTCCCTGCTGACACTTTATTTTGTATGTTCATTATTGGAAATTGCTCAGTGAACAATTTCTATGAACTGCTTGCAAGTGATTTTTCTGGGACTTGATGGAATGGCCTGCTCTGCTTGCTCTAGCTCTACTTAAATCACATGATTCCCCAAAAAAATAGGAGAGCTGATATAAAACAGGTTGGATTTCCTAAAGCAGGGTCATGACATGCTTGTCACTGCCCTGCCAGGGCAGCTTGCTAACCACACTGGGGGAATAGCAGGGAGCCTGTCCCCTGGGGCTTGGCTTCTTTCTGGGAATACAGGAATATCAGAGATGCAGTTTGACTACATCGCTTGCTGGAACTGAAACTGCTATCAACATGTTGCTCTCTGTTAATGTAAAGCAGCTCTTGCTTCACACAAAACTGAAAGACAAGTAACACGCTTTTTGCATTGCATCTGTCCCCTCATTGGGTGACAGCCCATTTTTTAGGGGTCCCTGCTACAGCAGATTTGGCAGCACTGGGTGAACTGGCTATGATTTTTCTGTTCCCCTTTTTGGACAACTTCCACGCACAAAGCAAGTTCAAAATGATCATGTCTGTGCTAATCCTGAAATAAATCCATTTCAACTGCAGCTCTCAAAGTTCTCTCTGCAGAGATCCCTGGGAATTTACGTGAGTCTGTGTGACTGTCTTTATAAACCAAAGGAATTGCAAATACTGTCGGAGTACAAATGTACACCTGATTTTGGGTGTTGGTACAATGACAATTAATGTTCTGTTGCAGTATTAGTCCTTTTTGGCTCTACATTTCAGTATTCACTGGTGGCTATTTTTGAGAAGCAAAGGCTAGGACTGAATCTCCAGGACGTTGCATATTAGCACCATTATCAACAATTTTGTAGGAAATTTTAAAATTATTGATAAGGATTTAGAATTTTATTTAAAGATTAGAAAAGGAACAATATTAGAAATTAGAAAAAAATATAAGAAGTTAGAAAAAATTAGAAAAAATAACAAGTGTTCAACTCATCCAAAAAGACAGACAGGGCTGAAAAAGAAAAATCTAACTTAAAATCTTGAAGAAGGAGGAGAAAAAGAAGTAGGGGGAGGCAGAAGATGAGTCTAAGGAATTATTTAAACAAGTGACAGAGAAAGCACGTAGGATTTGAGAGTGAAAACACTCCACACTCTGAGGGGGAAGAAAAGGTAAATAGATTAGCTCAGAAGAACTTTGTATAGGCATGAGGTAGCTTTTATAGATACAATTTTTTCTTTGCAAAAATACACACAGAGCAAGACTGGGGAGAAAACTGATAATCCCATCAAGGAACACACTGGGGAAGAAAGTAAGCCAAAAGAAGTATTTGGAACAAAAGTTCGAGAGCAAAAAGCAAACCAGGAATGCACAAGTTTGGTCCAAATGCACAGAAATGGGTTGATCTAGGCTAAGCACCAAGCAGGAGCATTTTATGCACTTGATCAGGTTAGCAGTCCTAAATAAGAGACTTTGAAATACTCCCTGTTTTGAGCATAAACCTCAAAGTGATAATGAGAACTGAATTTTTTAATTCGTTGCCTCCTCTACCGTTTCAGAAGTGTCCGCACCAAGCAATTGCTAAGGAGTGTCTGGTCTGCCTTTACTGTGCACCCCATCCGTGCTGCCTGATGCCAGACTTCAGCTGTGGATATCATGAAGCACTGTCAACACGTGTGCTGAGTTACAGCATGCCACAACTGCTTCTTCCTACCCTGACCTTTGGGAGTAAAGGTAAACACAGAATTAAAAATAAAAAATTTGGAATTCTTCTAATTTCAATGAATGAATAAGACCAGTCTTCTGAGTAATGTTTATTACACTTTTTCGCTCTGTAAAGAAAAAAGCAACAAACAAAACCCTGTTACATAGAGTTAAGAACAGGGACACAGACTGCAATAAACATACATATATTTAAGATTATTGCTTTTGCATGTAGCATAAGTACATACACCACTCTATAAAGCAGTTTCAGACCTAAAATGGCAACAAAAATGGTAAACAAAAAGGTAATAATAATTTGTAATATAAAAACCAATATAAAGTGGTTTATGTATCAGTATTTATTGTATTTTTTTTACTAGTACTTACGCATGAATTCTTTAAATAGTGAACATATATACTGAAAGGACACTTTGTTTTTGAAAAGCTGTAACCAGACAAGAAAACGGAGATTCAGTGAGAAACAAAGCATAGTGCTGAATGTATGATTCCTTTTTCAAGAAGTACTCCATTCCCCTCAGTAGGGAGATCTGCTTCAAAATATCATCTGAGAGGACATGACCTTTCTGTAAATGAAAACAGGATAGTTTTTCTTCATACTCAAAATATTTTATCTAAGCTAAAATTCTTAGTAAAATAGAATAGCTATGACAACAGAGTTCAGTAAAAGTTTTAAAGGTTTTAATGTGAGAGAGTAAGATGAATGAAGCACAATAAGGATTTCCAGCACAACAGCTGTTTTATAGGAACTGCTGATATTCATGCCTAGCGTATCCTGGCAGAAGTGAACTGGCTTGCTTCACTTTTGTTACAGAGTAAGTTATTTTTCATTTACCCCAGTGTGAGAGAATGCCTATGGGAAGATACAGGGTCACACCTACTGTGTTTTAAACTCATCCCATATCTTACCTGCCAGTACCCCACCCTTGTAGACATGTCCTACAATTGCACCCTGGAAGTCCAAGCCCAGCACTGGGTATCTACATTGTCCTGTACTCCTATTAGGAGTCCCTAAAACCTACAGATGGGAAACAGTAAACAGATACGTGTGCTTCATCTCCACTGAGCCCAGACTCCTGCAGGCTGCTTGGGATCATCCTGCCAGAATCCCTGCCTGGGGACAGGGACCTGCTCACCTCTTTCACAGATCTGAGATGCTTTAATGCTTGCCTATGATGTGCAGTTTCTGTAGGTGATGGCGGTGCCCACTTCTATACAATGACATAGTTAGAGCATTTATCCATTAAATGGGATTTTTGGCTTCAGTATCTTTCTTATCCTAATGCACCTTACTCCCAGAAAATTATTATATCCCCCCATATACTATATCATAGAGTTTCAGACAAGTTTGGGTGGAGAGTAACTATTAGATACAATGAAAACGATGGGATTCACTGCTGAAATAGTTATTTACCACCATTATTTTATTGCAATTGTTTATTTAAATGACTTTGATGTCCGAGTTCTTGATCATCTATCTTTTATCACCCTTCGTCTTCAAAACTCCATTCAGGTGGTGAAATAGTCCTGCCCCCACAATATACCACTGACCCCTCTAATTAGGAGCTGCAGTGGAACTGACAACTAAAAAAAAATTGCCTGTGAATCCACAGCAGAAGAATAACTGCTATAAAATACTTCTGCTCCTACAAGCTTTTGAGAATGTCCCATCTTTTTTTCCAGTCCAGAATAACGTTTTAGCAACATTTGCTGCTTGCAGAGTGATGATTTGGTTCCAAACCCTCTGCTGGCAGAACCCCCTGCAAAGCTACCCTTTAGGAGGGGATTGCTAGCCATGGTTTGGGACATGACCCAAAATCTAGAGCTCGAGGATGACACGCTTGCGCTGCCTTTCTCCTACACGCTCCTACTGATGAAGCTCAACCTACATGGTTTGATTCATCAGCATGAGGTGGCTTGATTTACATGTCAAGTTTAATTAACTCGTTTGATTCCCAGAGAAGCAGAATTACAGTAATCAGAAAGTGAAGGGACACAAAAATCTACAAGAAAGGAAAGTTAATGTGAATTAGACAAGCATAAAAAAGGGGTGTTCTCCCTTGGGAGCCCTGAACCTATTATATTTTAATGCATATTAATGTAAACAAAGTAAGTATTTCAAGAGGCATTAACAAATCAGCTTAAATATGGTATTTACTTTGTTGTATTGTAAAAAATATCTGTCATACAGCAACAGTCTAGAGAGGAAAAATATGCATTCAATTATTACAAGAATAGAAAGAAAAATATTTAATCTGTTCATGTTCATGAATTCACCAAATAGATACTATTTTTTTCCTTTTCTATTTAAACACTTTTCTTCTATATAAATAGCTTCAGATTTGTTTCAGTTTTAACACATGGCTTGCAAGACCTGTTTATATGAGCAACACAATACTGTATTTTAATTTCTCATATACACTGAGACCAAGTATGTCTTACATTTATCATTTACAATAAGCAAAATCTGTTAAACATTTTTTTTCCCTGAAAATGTAGCATCAACATATTATTTAATTAACTACAAGCATATGCCTTTTTTGTGGTATGGCAAAACTATGCAATTTTGTCCAAGCATGTATGCAGCTCTCCCAGCTTTACCCTAGCACAGATGATATCTCTGTACATATAGTTTGCCATAATTCTTTCCATCACTGAGTTTCCTTTGAACACTGTCATACTTGCTGGTTTGTTGCAGGGCAATTAATTCTTGAAAATACAGAACCTGGGTGGCCCTCCTCAGTCACCAAGTCCAGCCTCCGTTATCACAGGCAACTGAATAAAATAATCTTTTTCATTAAGGACTTAAAATTTGCCTTGCAAAAATTATTAACTATAACAGTACAGTGGGGTACGTCCTCTCTGGTTATTCTGTAGTTTCTGTAGTTTTGAGTAGAGTTGCATGATGAAAAGTGTAAGCTGTACTTACACTACTAGTAGTTAAGAAACTACTACATAATGAAAGAATTGCAGCTCTCATTGCCTCATCCAAGAAATTAATTTGCTGATTTAAAATAAACCTCTCTTGGATAAAACCTGTATGAAGTTGAAAGCTCTCTTCCTGTCCCCTCCCTCCCCGCCCTGTTTTGGACTGTCCTAGGCTGTATATTTTCCTGGTTTGTGCAGTAAATTTGAACCCTTCTGAAGGCTGTAAAGGCCGTTCCAACACAAGGTCTATAATTATAAAAACTCTGGAAGATAAACTGATGCTGATGAATGACTAAATCATCACGTGCACCAGATTCTACCACTCTTATCTATAGTAGCATACAAATCTAAACATAACCCCACAGAAGGTTATGGAACTGGTAAAAATGTAAAATGTGAGTAAAGGGGAATCACTGCATAACAAGAAAAGGATTCACTGATAGCAACACGGACTCAGGTATCCATTTGCTTAAACCAGTTCTGAAGGAGGCTGATCACCTCACTGATAATTATTCCTGAGTAGTAACAGGGGCATAAATTGGATGATGGTCAAGTCAGAACTCCATCCTAGCTCCAAATGTTTACTAACCTATAAATAATCATAGAATCATAGAACAGTCTGGCTTGGAAGGGACCTTTAAAGACCATCTAGTCCAAGCCCCTTGAATAAGTGGGGATCTCTTCAAATAGACCAGGTTGCTCAGATTTTGAATTTGAATGTTCCCGGGGACAAGGCATCCACCACTTCTCTGGGCAGTCTGTTTCAACACAGTCATCATAATATAGTCTATATTTAGTCTGAATCTACCCTCTTTGAGTTTAAAGCCATTACCTCTTGTCCTATTGCAACAAGCCCTGCTGTAAAAATTCTGTCCTCATCTCTCTTATAAGCCCTCTTTAGTTACTGGAAGAGTGCAGTAAGGTCTTCCTGGAGCCTTCTTTTCTCTGAACAACCCCAACTCCCTAATGACTGGATGTATACGATATCATAAAAGCCTGTCTGATTTCACTGACATCAGTCTTGAGTTTTCACTCAGGTAGATTACACAGCTCTCCCAAAACACTGGTTTATGAGATGTATACCAGAGCATATTTTACAGTATGTTTCAGAAGTGCTGTCCAGATTAAAAAAAAAACAACACAGAGGTAGAGCAGGCTTGCTGTCTCGTTTCCAGTCCTTTTGTGTGTTATATATTATATTATTGTAGATATATATGCCCTGAATTCTACAGCTGAAATGTTCTGCTTGTTATGACTCAAACAGATGCTGGAAAACTAGAAACAATTTTTAAAAAGTGACTCAAAGCCCAAAAAGAACATTAGCAACAGCTAAACAAGATTAGCTAAGAGTATGTTCAGATATTGAGTCAGACATGTCCTAGTAGAGATTTCTGACAGTAACCGATTCCAGCAGAGAAAAGCCTCACAGAGGATTGTGTTTGGAAACCAGACTGAAACCAAGGCACACACCAGTCACAAAGAAGAAAAAATTACCAAAGTATGTCACAAAGCACCTATCACTCCAGAGCACGCATCTTTCTGTGCTGTATGCTATAGTTTAAATAGAATATATAAGCTTGATATAAAAATTGGATGAGCAAGACTCCTCGGTCTCATTTTGAAGGTGAAGATGATCAAACTAGTTAACTTTAGTAGGGTCAGAATTTAGAAAAGACAAGTGTTCTTGAATATGTGGACCAAATCTATATATTCAAGAAAACTGAGAATTAATCAATATTATATTTATATTACACCTAAGTCTAGAATAACATCACTTGTATGTATCTAAAATATTTTTATTTTTGACTTTTAGCACATAAAACATTGAGTGTAAACTTCATATTGGTCCAACACATTATAGCATGAGAAATTTACATATTCTTGTTATTTTATCAGAACGACGGAGGGGGGGTTTATTTTTAAATGGCCCATTAAAGCACAGTGTGAGGTTTTTAGAGCAACTCAGCCAACTAAAGCAGAGAGGGATTGCAAGACACAGCCCAAGTGACAACACCCATGAGAGATGATGCACTTCTTACCCACCTCAGGCACCATTGACAAATAGGACATGATGGGACAATCACAGCACTGAAGTTACACGAGAATACCTGTGCTGAGTCATACCAAGGGGTCAGGTAGCCTGCTATCCTGTCCCTTAACCATGAAAAGTATAGGAAGAGGGCACACACAGCTATACATCCTTACTGCACACTGCCAGCCTATGGCACTGTGTTATCACCTTAACATGTCCTTAAAAGTCATCAATGAACTCTCTGTTTGCATTTTTTAAAATTCTGTTTTGACCAGGACAAAGGAGATCTGTGACTCAGGAACTTCACACACTAAGTAGTACATACACAATAAATTGCATGGAAGGGTTGTTAAGAGAATGATTTGGGTATTATCACATTGCACGCTGTGGTATTTATGTTTGTCAGATTTTCCTCTCTGAGAAAGTAACGTGAAGCTAAAAGCAAAACTTGTACAATGTTATCTGCTCTACACTGAAGGTCCTTCAAACAGGAAGCGCTTCGAATCACTTCTAATAGCTTTCTTATACATATTGCATGATTCTCTTTCAGCACAAGATTGTATCATCATTTTAAGCCCTCCAGCAACAACTCACAAGTTCTAAACTCATATGTATACCCACACATGAGAAAAACACACAATGGTCATCCTACCAAACAGGCCAGCAATTTTAAAATATTAAAAATATTATCTACTTCCAGATACATCGAGCAGCAACCCATTCTCATTAAATAGTAATAGTTCATATTTTTTGATTACTGGCTGGCATCAGGCATAGCAGCAGGAAGGTGAGTTAGCAAAGACATTCAGACACTTCTCTCCAAAGGCACAGTGACCTCAAGGGTCGAAACCAACTCTCTCCTACTAAGTGTGAGCTGGGGCTCCCTTATGCCATTAAACCACCACAGAATTAGGGAGAGAATATCTTTTCAATCAAGAATTTCATAGGCACAGAAAAGTGACTCTGGAAGCTAAACAAGAATGTTTCAGTTAAAAATTGTATTTATTGCTGCAGCTGTTTTAGTCTCTTCCTACAAATGTAGCTAAAAAGAATAGTGTACAACAAACTCCAATGGTTTGGCAGTTGATTGATTAACATTATTTATTGTACATGTCACAAAGGGCACTGGCACTGCAGAAGCCTAAGTCCTAGAGAATCACATTCTATCAGAAACACTACACAATTGTTTCCCTAAGCTATAGTTGCAGCAGCTACAACTGTTTTATTTTTGTAAAGCTAGCAATGACAGTTATGTTTGTTTGCACATAATACCTCTTTAGGACAGTCAGAGAGAAGCCAATCACTCACAGGATAGAATTTGTTGTTTTCTTTTTTTGGTTTCTTTAAGAATCTTGTTGTGCATTTCAGAATCTTTCACTTCTTTAAGAAACAAACCCAATACAAATGGCCCTTGGTCTTTTTCTGCAATATTATTCATGTTAATTGAAACAATGTTAATGTGGCAAAATATGAATGTTATAGGCAAGTTGCTATATTTTGAAGACAACTTGTTTTCATGGACTATTCTGACTATACTTCATTATGGCAAAAATTTTGAGAACATATAATTACAAATACCATGGGCTTGTGTTTTTTTTTTTAAAAACCCAAACAATACAACACAGAGGCCACCACAATTGCAATGAAACCTCAGCCTGTTATGATTTGTTTTCCTCCAAAAGTAAGAAGATGAAGATCAACAGGAGAATCAACAGAAAGTAAACATATTGCACAGACAATAAAAATGCAGAAGCCAACCTGCTGGCTTGAGAGGGAGAGAATTCAAGCTACTCCAATAAACGTAAATGGCACTTGTCAGTCAAATCTGGCTTGAGTGGGTCTTGATCTGCTTCTGCTCTTCTGCTTTGCCACTTTGCATTTTCTTTCATGGCTTCGAGGAATGGCTGCAGCAGAATGTTCCTTCCTAGGGCGGTGAGAGGAAGGAGCTGCAGTTTGTAACCCCCGAGGGCTTGCGCCGTGGGGAGCCTCGCTGTAGGTGGTGGTGGGAGAGCTGCACTGGAGGGGTCTCTGGCAGTGCAACGTGGTAGAAGTTTGGCAACCGAATGTCGTATCTAAAGCCTTGCCCCACGTGCACCCTGTCATTCAAGGCATACAGTTTTTCAGCAATGTCGCTCCCAATTAAAATTGAGAACAGGCGGGAGATGAAACGGTGTTTAGCAAACAGCAGGTAGAGCTTCTTTCTCCTCCAGGCCACATACCGACAATCTGTCTCTGCTGTGAGTGTTACCTATAGAAGAGAAAATTGAAGAGCTAGGTGACAAGGCAGTGATGTTGCCACTGCTGCCCTTGCTCAGAAGGCACTCCCCTCTCTCAGCAGAATCTGCCTGCTGCAAGTAGAGCCTTTTAATCCAGGCAGAGAGCTCTGGAAGGTCTACTGTATGCAAAAGACAAGGGAGAAGGGTGAATGGGGGTGGACTGAATGATCTCATCTGGTCGCCCTCGGTGACAGTATGCCTGTGCCCACCTTGTCAGGATGCCCTGGCTCAGCCCTGCGCTCCCTGCTCCACTCTTGGCAGCCTCAGCTGGAAAGGCAGGTCTAAAGAAAGCTCTCGACAAATGCCATTTGCCCTTGTGACAGGAGACGTCAGATCCCACCCAGGCAGGAGGCAGCGTGTAGGTCAAGTGACAGCAGTGGGAGGGCTCACAGATTAGAGGGGGCAGCCCCGACAGACACAATGTCCCGTGCTGTAACCTGTGCCAAGCTGTGTCACAGGCACGTCTCTCCCTGGCTCATCTCCCATTGGGAAGCCTCTTCAGCACCAGTTTCTACCCATCTCATGCAAACCTGGCTTCTCAGGGCTGGATATTGGCACAGCCAAAGAATGCTAACAGAGCCTACGTCCCGGATTAGCTTTAAGAAAAACTCTGTTTGTTGTAACAACATACAAACAGCAAAACCAGTCCAGCAGGTAAAGAGGACTTCCCCCTCCAAATTAATAGAATGCCACTTGTTTGTATAGCATCCCAAAAACCCACAACTGAATAAATTTATTTCTAAACCAAACAATACTTGAACAGTTTTTTGTAGTGCTAAAAAAATGCCATTAAAAAAAACCAACCTAAACTTTTACCTGGAAAATTCCCTCTTCTGTGGGCCTCAGTGAATCCCATTCAGGAGAATCCAGAAATTGGAGAGGAAAAATATAATGCAGAAACTCCCCATCAACTGTTACTCTGATCCTACCAAGATAAGATGTATTAATTTGTTAGCACTACCTGTACACTACGAAGGACTGCAACAAAAATGTGCTGTTTCTACTGTGTGAGGAATTTAAACATAGCTTTCAGAGCACAAAAAAGCAATCCCTGGCCAACAGTATCCTAATTCTATTATTAAACCCAGCTTGATCAGGCCAATTGAAAGTGAACACAAGACAATCATGCAACTGAAATGGGAATCTTTGAAGGCTTTATTCAAGTCATATTATTCTCTCTGGGGCAGGTCTGTGCAGTGATGCACAAGCTTTGTCATTAAAAGGCCAGCATGCACTGAAGTGGTGAAGACCAATGCCTGTAACACTATTTGCCTCCTTCCCCTGA
This sequence comes from Myiozetetes cayanensis, assembly GCF_022539395.1. Taxonomy (NCBI): domain Eukaryota; kingdom Metazoa; phylum Chordata; class Aves; order Passeriformes; family Tyrannidae; genus Myiozetetes; species Myiozetetes cayanensis. The sequence goes on along the minus strand of NW_026087411.1, from coordinate 71,346,994 downwards.
AAACCATGGATTTACTTCTAGGTTTGGCAAATAGGCACTTTAGAGGGAACAAAGTGGCAAAAGCAGGGAGTGGAAAGCAGGAGTTCCCTAGGGCATGTAGTAGAGAGGGCTCTCCCCATGTTTAACAGGAATTACATGGCCACGGGTTTGTGTCTGGAGCCAGAAGAGCAGCCTGGAGGTATGGGATCTCTGTGTGAACATTGTGGCCTTCTGTAGACGCCAAAGAAAAATTTCTTTTCTACTTTTTAAATTATTTAAGTTTGAAGGCATACAACAAGCTCTGTACCAGGTGAAAAAGGGCAGTAGGAACTCCCTGTCAGTTGGTTACTAACTGGCTGGGCATGTAGAAGGGTTGATACCTCTCCTATAGTACACCTATGACCAAAAGCAACCTCCATGAGGTACTCCCCGGAATGCTCCGAACCAGGGTGTCGCTAAGGACATCTGCCTACAGTCTATATTGTCCATTGCAAGTAGTCCTAAATCATCTGAGTGTCAAGCTGCTTACAAATTCCATCTGTCCACGCAGCAGGCTATCAAAATGCACCCACAAAGTGTCCCATCAAAGACAGTCCATGGCCATCATCCCTGGGTATCCCATCTACTCTTGTGGCGGTCTGGTACTGCATACTGCCTTTTGTACAGTACAAAAGCTAGTATTCCCCTTCAGTAAAGCATCAGCAGAGTTGCCAGAAGGTTCCCCTGTAATCAGGGAATACAAGCAGGTGGACTTATTTCCTCAGGGTCTAACAAAGGGCCATAGTATACAGTAACTGTAAACAAATTTTGATAGGGCTCAATTATGTCCACTTGTAATGAAAAGGTGCTTTTAAGCCTTTTGCTCTCCCTTACTCCTTCTCTTCTTCCACTCTCTTGAAAGCAACTAAATACAATCTGTATCAATGTCAAGATCTCTATTACACAGAGTTTATCTCAGTATATTCAGTTTCATAACTAATTTTTAGTCCCATTTCACATTATATAAGAAGAATAAGACAGATGCTGTGCTCACCAGCTAGGCAGTAGATAGATAGCAAACCACAGCTAAAAGACTGAAGTACATATTTGTTCCCTTTATCTGCCTAACCTGTTAAGCGCTATGATACAGTGGTCTGGAAAAGAATGACTTCAAATCCTTTTCTTTATGCTATTACAGATTTTGTGCTATGATTCTATGATCCTAGACAAGTGTATTTAGCCTATTAATATTTATATTACTTGCATTAATATTTGATCTATTGTATTGGAAAACAAACAAACAATACACAAATAAGGCCTTTTTTCTTTTTGCTCTCATTTTCAAGGAGTTAAAAATCAAGGTATTTGAAGTAAACCTGAACAAACTAATACCAACCTGCCTGACACAAGCAAGGACAGTTTATCAATAGGTGTTTTGCCCTGCATGGCGTAACAGTGTTCCTTCTCCAGGGTAATCACTTCCGCATCACAGCACAGGACAATCTTCCTGTACACAGTCAAGGAAATTCCCAGAGGCTGGAACAGAGCACTGTAGAGTTCCTGGAATTCTCTGTCAAAGGCAACACTCCGAACTTGGTAGGTAACATAAATGAATTGGACAAAGCATATAGCAAACAGTATAAAATTCCAGGAGAATATATCAGCAGCACAGACATCCAGCCAAGCCCAAACAGAAGAGCAGAGAAAGCCCAATCCAAGCAAGCTGAAGACATAGAGAAGCCCAAAGAATCCACTTCCACCCATGAAGCCCACAACAAAGAGAATACTGGCTAGGTGGTAGATAGATCCCTCTGCCTCTTTCTTCCAGCTGGTACACGTAGGATGCGCATATATCAAACTTTCCCAGAAACTTGTATTGTCTCCCATGGCTGGAATAATTTGTTGACTCAGCTAGATCTTGGAAATTTTTATTTATGAGATGCAGCTAGTGAGTTCCTTTGCTTTTCCATTCTTGCAAACTGTGTTCCATGATCACATAACGTCAGGGTCTCTTTTGGTGGTGAGGTCACACTTAGGATATCCAGCAACTAGGCAGTTAATGTTCTCATTGCTGCTCCTCATCAGTTCACGGCATTGTTTTGACTTTGGTCATGTCATCTGTAGCTTCGTCTGATCTGGACAAGTGAAGAAAAGATTAATTACTTATAAAATTATTTTTATCAACCAAACTCTATCAAAGCTTTTACTGTCTAGAACCACAGACTACATTACAATCTTCCAATTCTCCTTGCAGCTCTGTGATTCCAGGATCAAACCTTAATATTCATTCAACTGAAGGTCGTATTCCTGTATCTATGAACTCTGTCACAAGCATTGCTCTGAATCCATGTAAACCTGTACTTGTACTCACAACATCCTGTGACAAGCCTTTGCACAGCCTCACTGTTGAGAAGATAGTTGCATTTGTTGGTCCTGAAACTGCTCCCTGAGAGCCTTATTTAACATTCTACCGAGCTCTTTAACAAGAAGAGACAGTGAACTCTTGTTCCTTGTTCACCTCTTCCATCTCACTCTGGATTTCAGTCAAACCACTCTCACTGATGCGTTGAGCAAGGCTGTTTTCTGTTCCTGAAGACAACAAACTACATCCCCAAACACTACAATAAGGGAAACAAGTATCACAGTGTTTTTCTACTCCAAGGTTTTTGCCCGAAAAACCTGTCATATATAAGAAAGACTATAAAGGCTTAAAAGCATCTTTACACAGATCATGTTATTAGAAGTAATGTAGTAAGTAGTCCTGCAACATACAACTCAAAGGACATTTCCAAAGCAATTTTATAACATTTAAAGTTCTACCTCATATAATTTCATATCATGGACCACATAAATTTTTTTGTTCAACAGGTTATTTGTTTTCATATGATAATATATTGCTAAGAATTTTAAAAGGAAAACACACAACCAAAAAGCACGAAAAGAAACTAAAATAAGTTAAAAAAAAATCCAAACCAGCTTTCTCTGTCTTTTAAAATAAAAATCCATGTTTCAATATAAGATTAAACATGGTAGAAATTGCAAAGCCAGAATCTATCAGTGGTGTAATCAGGATTGAAACCCTCCACAGTCTTTAGGTGTCTGATTCTTTTCCTGGTAAAAGAGCAGGGAAGCTAAGAAATAGCTTGCTACCTAAATTATTACATTCTCAAGAATATCAAAGCTCAGGGTTTTTTTAAATTATTATTTTTTCCCCAGGAGTCACATTACAGGCCTGTATCTCTTCTGTAGAGGAACTGGCTGAAGACCTCCAGAATCCAACTGAGGAAGTAAAAAGTGACCACAAAAAACTCAGAGAAGAGTTCAGGGAGAGCATTGTCCATGTCTTGCCAGTGCAAACTGGAGACCCTGCTATTCAGAACAGGCTATGGAGAGAGGATACACCACATGGGGCAACCTGTGGTTCTTTTTACACAAATATGGGGAAGACATGAGGAGATGGGATGGAAAACCCACCTCTGCTTTATCAGCGTGGGTATAGGAGTTAAAGGGGAAAATTACCATCAGAAGCAATTTCTAGAGGATGGATGTACTCCAGTCTCCTGTGGTCAAGTCCATAGACAGAACCAGATCCTCTGGAAGGCACCTCCCATATGTATTCAAGGCAGAAAGCTGTGGCTACCAAGACCAGCATTAGAGGGGGCCCTGCCTCTAGCCAGGTAGAGGCACGGGATAACTGTGTCTATTGGACTGTGAGGATCCGATGGCCTGGCACATCAGATCCACAGGAATATAAAGCTATGAACTCTTAAGGAATTTTTCCCTCACTGGGTCCTCTTTGCATTATTTTTTATTTCTCTCTGAATTTGGGGGAGGGAATATTTAAAAGAAAGGAGAGGGTTCATTACATTAGAGAACCCGCCTCCTGGAATATATATTGTCATTAAACCAAGACAGCACCTCTTCTTAATCAAGAAATTATTCTAATATTTGTGAGCTGAAAATTGGTGGTAATTTTTATTATGAGGTATTATGTAGAGCAGAGACGATAATAGGCATGGGCCTAAGGACAGTAAAATTTCTAATTTTTATGGGTATTTAGTGCTAGATAAGACCTCTCACATTTTTCTTTATAGTTACTACAAGTCTAAAATTTAAATTCTTGAGGGCTGCAGAACAGTCACTCTAATTAAGCCATTCATCTACTGCAGGCAAGGTTAGGGGGGAGAAAAATCCCCCAAATAAAAAAAAACCAAACAAACAGCTCTGATAGCAACTGAGCTATCCTCCATAGTAGTACAACACTGCCAAGTTTGTAAGCACCTGAAGGGGACACCATCCTTTCACTGAGATGCTTTGGCATCCTTAGCTGCCAGGACAGGGAACATGCCAACAGGCATGGCTTTGTTTGATGTCCTGCTTCAGTTGTCCTGGCTGTGGTGAACAGTTATTGCTACAAATTCATTTGATGGTGATGATCAAACGAGCAGGAAACTGCATTTAAAGCAAGTTATCTGGATTATAAACCTGAAGAACTGTATCTTCCCAAATAAACATTGAGTACTTTCTACTCTGTCCCCTGCCTATGGAGAAGAAGGAGCACCATGCACGGAACAGTCTCTATCATATTCAGAATAACACACATTGACATTTGTAGGCTGCCAAAACCAGAGGTTCATTCAAGATGAGTCCTCTCAGCTCAGGAAGGAGCTGTGCCCTGCCAAAAAGGGCTGAATTACTGGGATGCTTCAGAGTGTTTTGCCCCACCACACATCCCACCTTCTCCACCTGCTCCAGCAGGAGCAGACGAAGTGATGCAAAAAATCAGCCCAGGCTAGAGATGTGAGAGATGTACAGTGGCATGGACTTCTTTTAAATAAACAACAGCTGGAAGGACTAAGCTGTCATCAGAAAGTGTTAAAATCAACGAGTTTGCTGGAACTTCAGAGCAGTAAATGGAGTATTTAACTTATATTCTCCCAAATAAATACCTGCCAGCAACTTAAAACTTCATATAACCAATATATTGAACCAGTCAAAACACAAAGAATTTATATTGTAATTTAAATGCACATAGTACAACCTTCCCCTCCTCAAATGAGTATTTCCCTCAAAGAATTGTAGTATTCCCACAAAGAATTACCAATTATGTACAATTTTCTATTTGCTTGAGAACTGTGTACTTTATCCCATTTTTGTCACTGATGACCTAAATTCAACTCTGAGAAGCTTTGAGTGTTAGTTACTGTGTCTGGATCACAATAATTCCTGTGAAAAATAAACCCTAAAAGCCCTGAGGCCACCAGCAGTTCTCTCTTTGGTCTAATTAAGTCAAAAGTAAAGCTATTCAGAGTTTGAATACTCTATTCTTCAGTTGCCTTATCCCAAGTATTCAGAAAGAAAGCCCTCAGCACTTTCACACTGTACATGTTGACAGGCTATAGAGCCGTACATGCTAATTGTGTAACCAGCCCTGCATGGATTGTGTGCTACAGGCTGGGAAGCAAAGACAGATTTTCCTTTAGAGCATATACATTTTCATGCACAAAATGAGATTATGCTGGATTTAGCAGGATTTGTTTTACTGGTTTTAGCCACTACAGTGTGTATGTTTATACATGAGCTAGTGGACACAGTCTGGCTCAACAGCTCAGTAACTCCACCAGGAACAATGTAGTCCCTCCAGCCAAGCGGGGCCCTCCTGGCCTTGACACCCCCCACTTCCAGAGGGATGAGCTCTGAGCACCCCCTGTAGGCTGGCAAATTACATCTGGTCTAGCAATCTTTTAGATTAGAAAAATAAACTGCTGCTTAATTTTAGCAAGTAGTTTTACATGCAATGTAAACACTAGTATCAATCAACGTACCCCCTTCCTTCCATTGCCCCTACATCTCTGAAATCCCCTCTGTGGCCCCTACTGACAGCTACTGCTCTTGAGGCTTCTTTATGAATCACGCTTTCTCCAAGTTACTTTCCTTCTGCAGTTGTCACTTGGGGTTAGACACCCAAACGGACCAAGACAACCAAACTCTTCATTGCAATGCAGTGTCTAACGTAGCGCACAGAGGAGCTGTGCACCTACAGAGAGCTATGGCTATGCATCTGTAGGTGAGTATGGGCAGATAAATAAGGTATAATAATGCACTGATAATCTGTCCTTGAATCCACATCAGGCTCAAAACATGCACACAACAATTAGGACAGTAACTAACAACACAAGCTAGCTTATCTTAAACTTTTTGACACTATATGCTAGAGAAAGCTGTAATTATAATACTGAAAACCACAAGGTTTTCCCAAGAAAATGCAACCTGCACAGTATAGAGAAGGGTATAGTAACCTCATCACAGTCCATAAGACCTATTCAGGAAGATGGAAGGAGGATGAGGAAGAAAAGGACTGCCCAATCCAAAAGACAAAGGTATCAAGATAATCAGTCACTATAAAAGTAGATATATTCAAAGACACAAGCATTCATAGCAAAGGTAATTAATTAGTACGATGGTTTTAAAGATTTCTTTTGCTAGGAATTAAGGAAGTCAGGATGCTGTCTGGTCTCTAAAATAAATCTGCTTATGCTATTATTAAAAAATTAATTGATTTACTACGATTCTATTTTTTATTCTCCAGGAAGTCACATTAGATGTTTGCTACAATGTTTCCTGGACTTTTGTCTTAAGTTACTTGATATAAAAAAGTTGTATATATCTAGAAAGTTATATAGCTTGTCTTAGCAGTGAAATCCAGCAGCCTACCTTGGATGCAAACTAAGACCTATTCAAGACAAGAGACAACAGTGAAGACAGGTATATCTCTGAAATTATTCCTCCTATAGACCTTATAGACCAAACCTTCACCCATGTGGAGCCAGCACCCCTCCTGCAAATGTTTTTTGAAGGAAGGGATGTGTTATCAATGAATGCTTTACCGTGAAACACGTCTGCAAGCCCAGCAACCAAGCCCCAGCATCCCACTCCCTGGGTGAGTGTCCTCATCGCAGAATGAAGAGGGACTGCAGTGCAGTTCTCAGTCTCCCTTCTGCACAACATCACAGCTTTAATGAAAAGGGCAGCAAATGACCCATTCATACAAGTCAAAATGAATCACTGGGAGCGTGCTCATGGGAGGAGGGAAAACAGATTTCCCCTTCTCTCGGATAGAGGAAGGCATCCTGTGTCTCACTCATGTCTCATTGCTATGTCCCACCCACTGGATCAGTGCTCCCTAGTGGAGGCTGTCACATGGGATGTGAAGTATCTCAGGCCTCAGGAAAAGTCATCAAACCACACTCTTCCTTGTCCTTCCAGTACCCCCCTGGGCTGCAACTGCCAAACTTGTCCCATCCCTAGATCATCCATGTGAAGTGATACCTTCCTGAAGAGCAATCTTTCTGGGAACGTGCAGAGCTACAAAACAAGAAGCTGGCGCATGTCCAGCCATCAGTGGTGCTTCACTGCCTTCGGGGTAGCTCTGAAAAACAACCACCACCCAAGCAGGACTTTTCAGGGCCAAAACCCTGCTTTAATCAGGCAGAATTCAGGCTACCCTGTTCAAGATTGCTCAGTAAAGCAGCCCCTTCAGTCAGCTGCTGCCCAACACTGGAGACACCCCAATGTCATCTCTGCATTGAAGTCAATGGTCCACATGAACGACCCACTAAAGGCACGAGGCTGGTGACTGGCTGTCCTCCTCACCAAGCTGGGCCTGACTCCCAGTCTCCCTGCTGCAGCAGATGCAGAACTGCTATCTCCAAAGCAGAGCTCTTCAGTGGGACTTTGCACTTATTGAGCTTGCAGCTGGGAAGGCCTGTTTCTGCCTACAATTTGCTCAAATTCCTACTTATCTTTTTAAGAAGCCTGCTGGCCTGTGGGAAGGCCTCAAAAGAAAAAGAAACCCCGCAGTAATACAGAAGAGTTTAAGGTTCATTAGAAGCACTGCATACAGTGAAGCTGGTATTATTTAGTCTTTAAATACTTAAAGACCAGCCGACTATACAGAGCTTACAGTACTTCAACGATTCCTCATTTGTCACTGTAAAATATACAACGCAACCCTCTATGGTTGCAAAGCCAATACTGAAGATGCTGTCTTTTTTATCATCTGTACAGTATCTGAAATGAAATAAAAAATCACATATTTTCTTCCAATTTGAATCAGAATTGATGAACCATAAGTACATGTGGTATTCCTGCCAAACTAAGAGGTATAATCCCCTCTCTCCTTTTTTTAAGGTCTTTTGCTCCTAGGAAACATGAATATGGAATGACAGTCATGCATTTTTTAAACTAACTATACATCGCTAGCACTTTGATAAATTTGAGCAAGGCTCTTGCAAATTGTGCAGCATTGGCCAAAAAATAATCCAGGGGGTCTGTTTTATCGTGTTTTATTATAAAACTTCAGAGTCAAGTATAAGTTCGAGCTTCTCTCCAGTTCAACTTTTAAATTATAGCAGAGAAAGCAGCCACAATGCATATTTCACAAGTACTTTAAAACTGTTTTAATAAACTGTGTTAATGTGTTCTGCAGAACACAGCTTAATGAGTTTGTATGGTGTAGCAGTGCCTCTGGATGGGAATATATTCTCATGAAATCAACCACCTGATGTGAACTTAATTTCCAAAAAAAAGAAGGAAACACAGAGGCTTGGTTCATCACACTCTCCCTGTATGTACAACTGCATTACAGAGTTGTGCTATGACCCCTGTGTTCAAACACATAAATGGCACACTGAGCCACAAAACACCATATTTATGTGCCCTGGGAGCTCTAAACCAGAGTGAAATGCAGTGAAAGGTAGCAAGTGTGCCCTAATGGAGCTGCTGAAATTATTTATCATTACCAGAGGGTACAGTCTGGGTACAGTTCTACTCTCTGTTTTACAGGAACAAGTGTCATACAGCCTTACATACAAAGCAGAAACAGGCAGAAGCATGGACGTGGCACTGGTTTAGCATCACTTTCATTAGTTTTCTATAAGAGCCAGAAAACTCTTAGATTCATCACATAATATAATCACAAATAGCAGCTTTATGTAATATCTGACTTTTGTTTGGGCAACAGTGGCATGCCCAACAACAGATACTCTATCATCATCTGGAGACACTGACCAGAGCTCTTTTTCGCGAATTAGGGGGACACACTAAAATAAAGAAATAAAATCTCTTCTCTGAAGAGACACACACACTTACTAGAGAAGCCCACACACTTACTAAAATGATCAAACCTACCTTCAGCTAATAACCCTTTTCTTGAATCCTTAATAAACTGTCTGTTCTCAAAAACTTTCATCATAAAAACTGTGGTTCAGTTGCGGTTCCAGACACAAACCTTACAGGTAACTGTCAAGGCAAAGTTTGTGCCAGGAACCGCAACTGAACCACAGTTACAATTTTCTTCTGTTTCAATATCTATACCCCTCACTGGAGGACTTGAAGCGTACTTACTATTTTGCAGGCAAGACATTTCCTTAAAACTTGACATTTTAAGCTACTTTATTATTTGGCAACATACAGACCTCTGTGTAAAGCCTAAACGGCACCAGTTCTGCAGATGTGGAAACCATTTCTTGTGGTTTACTTCACTGTGGTCAATGAAGACATTTTAACCTGTACGTTTACAATCATATTCCCATTAAACAATAAAGTAGCAAGAAGCCCTAATTTTGGAACCCAGATTTCATTAATGACTTCTTTATAATACTACCAGGTGGTACATGATTCAATATTACAAGAGATCAGCTACATAAAATGTTTGCCCATAAAGTGATTGACAGTCTAAATGCACACAAACCTTTACAGAACAGATGAAGGAAAATGTGCTAAAATATTAACGTTTGAGAGAATATGTTTGGAAAAAATATTATAGTTTGGGGAAAAGAAGTGGTTTGTATCGCTCATTCTGTCTTTGGAAAGAAGGAACTGCAAAAGCAAAACCAGAGCTTAATTTCAGGGTTCATCTGTTCTTACCATTTGTTGATTGAGAGGGGGAAGAATCAAATAATGTCCGCCCACGAGGCAAACCCCCAGCCGGAGAAAGAAATCCCCGGATCCCGAGTTGCTTCTGTGACAGTAGAGATACTCTCCGAGCCAGCTCTTGTGAGAGCGGCAGCAGCTGCACACGGGCAGAACCAGAAGCCCCGCCGTCCTAAGGGACAAACCCTAAACCCGAGACAAGCAGCGAAGAGTCTCACTCCAGAGCGAGCCCTGGCGAGGGGCAGCGCAGGGCAGCGTGTCGCGCTGTTCTGCACAGGGGACACGGCAGAGCTCCAGCCAGGGCTGCCTCGGGGAGGAGGGACTGCTCCCCTCCCAGGGCAGGACCTGTCACACCCGCCCGGGACACCACCGAGCCCTGGGGGTGGGCAGCCCTCCCCCGACGGCTGGTCCCGTCGCCACCGCGGCCCCGCCGCGGGTGTCCCGGAGCGCAGCGGGGCCGGCGGCGCTCCCAGCTCCGCTCGCCCCCGGCCCGAGCAGCGCGGGCGGCGCTCCCAGCGCTGCCGGACTGGACAGCGCCGGCGGGAGTGGGCGGAGGCAGTGCCGGGACTTCAGCCCGCCCCGGCTCGGCTCGGCTCGGCCCCCGCCCTGCCCGCGCCCCTTACCTGCCCTGTACCCCGGCCCAAGGAAAAGTTTCCCCGCCGCCGGGACGGGACGGGACGCGACGGGACGTGACAGGACCGGATTCGCGCTGCCGCTCCTCGGCGCTGCCGGCAGCGCGCCCCGCGGCGGGCACGGAGCCGCGGCCGTGACTAAAATAGGCAGCGGCGGCGGCGGGAGCTGCGGGCGGCGCCAGCGCCGGGCGGGCACCCACACCGACACCCACACCCACACCCACACCCACACCCACACCGACACCGACACCCACACCCACACCGACACCCACACCCACACCCACACCGACACCCACACCGACACCGAGCGGCCACAGCGCGCAGGCGCCGCCACTCGCCCCGGGGGGCTGCGGGCGGCGGGAGCCCCGGCCGGGCCGGGCCAAGCCGGGCCAGCCGGGGCGGCGGGAGGTGCCGCCCGTCCCGCCGCGGGGCTCCCGCACCGCCGGTGGACGTCGAGGGGGCGGCGGTGCCCGCCGGCTGCGGGGAGCCCTCGGGGACAGCGGAGCCCTGAGCTTGGGCACCTTGAAACCCGGGTGCCGGTCTGGGACGGGCGCGCAAAGCCTGCTGCTCCTGAGGCAGGCGGGGAGCGGCGTCTGCTTTGGCACGGCTGTCTGGGGTTAAACTGCCTGCAGGTGCTGGTTTGGAATAAATGAAATCACGACTTTCTTCTCTTTCACCTACTCACCCCAGCAACGTGTTTCTTCGGAAGGGAGATGCACGGCTTCGGGGTCGCCTTAATTACAGTGATGTCGCACCCATTCGTACGCGGTCTGCAGTTACTTTGTTTCCGAACAAGCAAATGCCTACCGAGAACACAGCTAGAGGTGTCAGTGCAGAAGCATTTCCGTGCTAGCCACGCATTCGTTCTGATGATCACTTTGTGTCTCGGGGAGACAGCGTTTGTTGATGGAGCAGGAAGAGGCCGCAGATTTACAAGTTATTAACACAGGAAAAAAAAAAATCACAGCGCATTGAATGTTCAACTCCTATTACCATTTCTCGGTAACTGGGGCATAAGCAATAATACGTTTCAAATGGTAAGTGTGGAGAACCCTGTGTGTGTTCTGGTGGCCAGCTCTGAGGTCCCACGGTAGTGTCACCCAGCAGGGCAATGCAGGGCAGTGTGCTGATCTGACCTTCTCCAGAAGTAAAAGTAAAGAGTAAAGAGTAACCTGTCCTGCTCTAGACAGAGGGATTAACACTTCCCTGAACTTGCTTTCCCAAGGGGGTTCTTTACTTTCAAAGATTTTTAGCTCCATGTTTGCCAGGGAAGAAGATACATACATTTTTTGAATAATAGGTTTTGATTCTCCCAAAACTTGAGAAAGCAAAGAGCCAGACCACTTTAACTATCCTGAGTTACATATATTCAAATCTATATTATCTGATTTCAGTACTTATTTTTATATTTGTTATTTTTGAGAAGAAAATATTTTTATATATCTATTCAAGTATCTATTAAAGTTCTTGTAGTTAATTAAATATTTTAAGGACTTTGCAGTGTAGCTCTAATATGTACCTTTCAGGCATGCTTTGCATATACTGTTTTACAACTTGTTTAATTTTAGCAGTATCATTTGAGAGATGTCTATACTGGCAAAACCGAGACAGTACTGATTCACATTCTTTCCCTTCTTGTTCTTTATACTTGGATGGAGTTGAAAGTACTTACTCAGGTTTATCCCTGGTTGCATTAGGCATGAATTTACCCATTATATTTATTTTTCATTGGAATGCTAGCAAAGGGATGGGGGAATACATAATAAGAGTCCTGAAGTTTGTTATTTGGTCTATTTATCTACTGATATTACATTATTCTAATAAACACTGTTATATCATTCAAACATGTTCCTCCAAATCATCATAAAAGAAGCAAGAAAATGTTGATGGCACATCTGTAACACACTTTTTGAGCTGTATTTAGTTGGAAGCAATGGTCAGCATCATTCTCCACAGATATAGAAATCCCCAAGGAACAGATCTACTGTTATAGTTTTGATTTTAATTTAGTCAATTATCTGATGATACGCATCTATATTCTCTAATGCTATAAGACTGAGACTACAAATTACCCTCTCAATCTAGCCTTTAAAATCAAACCTGGGTGAGATATTCAAGGGAGGCAGTAATAAAATGGCAAAGTCACCATATGGTATGAAGAAACTAGCACTACCCAGTGTGCTTTGAACCAGCCACTTGAGTCGTCGGACTACTCTAATATTTTTAAAACTGCTTGTTGCACTTATATAAAATGGCTGTTTTCAAAAGGTCAAATAATATAATAAATGTAAACCCAAATTATAACCAATATGATTCTTTGCAGCAATATGACAAGATATAAAGGTCATACTTAAAGGTAGCTTACAAGGGAACCTGTGGTGAGAATCAGAAACCAAATAGCCAACTCGAGAAGCTGTAGGAGACTTTGTGGCCCTGGGTCAAGAGAGAGGCTCAGCTGTGGCAAGCACTCTGCACAGAGGGTAGGAAGGCAGCTGATCAAGGGGCCACAAAGGCCAGCTGGGAAGGGGTAGCATAAAGGGCAGTTTAGTTCTAGTTGGGCTGGACAGGAACCTGAACTCTTGAACAGGCATCTTTGGGCCAGTCCCACTGCTTAGCTGTGAAACTGGACACCGTGAGCTTCTGCCTAGTTGTAAACAGCTCTCTTCTCATATCTACTATTAGATTTATGGGAACACCTTAGATGCACCTATATCTGGACATGATTCATCCTACGAGAAGCCTGACAGCTCTATAAAACATGCAGATTGCCTTGCTGTTGGCTTCTCTTCCACAGCCCTGTCTCTAGATGCCTCCCGTAGTGTTGCTGCAGCCAAGGCAGAGTTACCTAAGCAGGCACCCAAAAGTGGCCCTGTAGTGCTGGCACCAGACTTTCCCTTGGGCATGTCAACAATCTCGCTCAGAGAGAAAAAGAAGAAAGTTCAGTGTATGATTTCACCATCTAGAAAACTGCTTAAGGAGGGAGCAACTTACAACACCAGGTGACTGCCTTCTGCATTATCTCTGAAGTAAAGTAATGGTGTTCCTTACATCATGCTGTACTCTATGAGGAGAAGTTATCAATAACTGTTTAATGGGAAGATTTTTTATATTTTCTTAGACTTTTTAAATGTTTAATGGATCTCTACTGCATTCTTCTTCCCCTGCATTGTCCTTGGTCAATAAAAGTAAGTTATGAAGCAGGGGGACATGGTAGCAGGTGATATGATGAATTACCTCTTTTAAAACGTGATGTTCTCTTCCACTATGGATGTAATGTTTTTCCCAGGTAGTTGTAAGAGGACTCTTCTGTAGGAGCTCTTAGTCATTTCTGAAAGAGAATTAAATTCTTTGTGCACTTTGAAAAGGTTTTAGCAGTCTTTTGTATAGTTCAGTTCTAATGAAACCCCTCCCTTTAATTGTCAGTGCAACTGAAGTAAACAGAATCAGGATTGTATTTGTGTAGTAAACCAGTTTTTATTGCTAACCCTTACAAGAAAGACATAACCAAATCATGTCATAACACAACACAATACTATAATTCAGATCGTATCCAGCCTGCAGAACTAAGAAAAATTCAAAACTTTAAAAAAAATGTTATTCAATTAACGGCATTCCCTGCCAGGTGCAGATAAAACAGTTTTAATTTATAGTTTTAATGTAGGCAAAAGCATTCTTTTTTTACACATCGGTAAAATAAAATTCTAAATAGTACATTTATATTTTTATCTTTCCACATGTAAAGGCTTTCAGCTAATAGACTTGGAACTGAGTATCTTCATACCCTCAGCTGCAGTTAAGGTAGCAAGTCCTGGCTGCTCCACCACCCAGGTTTCCATAGGGAAGGGTGTGGGAATTACAGCTCCCTGACCAAGTGACCTTACACCCTGAAGTAGCCTGACCACAGAGAAGAAGATTTCTCCTTCTGGAAACTGTCTCTAACCAACCTGAGCACTTTTCAGACACCAGCATCTAGAAGAGGTGGGAGAAGTACCCAGTGTAGGATTTAGTTGTTACAAAAAGACACGAATCCCAGTCAGTGGCTGCTGCTGGAGATGTTTGAATTCACTCAGTGAGTGCTTTTCTGGCTTTAGATTTGTAGAGGTCCCTCCTTTGTGGTTTCTGCATGTGACCAGAGTCACTCTGCTCAGGGCACTTCAAGCAGCCCTTTCTGATTCAATTGCTGTGCTGGACTACAGCAGAGCCAGGGTCAGGCTCAGAGCCTGCTTCTCTCACCCTCAAAGGTTAGAGTCCTGCACAAATGTCATCTGTTCTCAGATGCAGGAACCAGACAAGGCTCTAAGATTTCTATGGCCAAAAAGAGAGGTGCAAAAAACCTGTGTGTTGGAAGTCCAGTGTTCAGAGCACTCCGTGTGGGAGCGGAAAGACCTGCATTTTCTCAGGACTGTTTCCACTTTGCAGCTAAATACAGTTTAATGACAAGTACAAATCAAATCTGGAAGCCAGCAGTAAAGCTGGACTGTATGCCAAAACCGCTGCCCCATGGCATCGCTGCCTCATTCAGATACATCCCACAGATGCTGTTTGGATGGGTGCTTTCACCATGAGACTGTTAGGTAAAGAGTAGGTGGGCTACCTGGACAGGGGAGAGATGTGGCTGAATCTGTGAGATTCACAGCTTCCCTGGGCTGATGTTTGTTGGCATCACTGCACAGCTGTAGTTTACTTCATCCCTTGATCAAGGTGTCTGCTCAGGAGTTAGAATATGAAGTTAAAAATACAGAGTGTAAATCTAAAAGCTCCTCAAAGTATTATGTAACTATGGAAAATATCAACTGTGAAAGTAAAAACGTTGTATTCTAGTCAGGAAAATAAAGCAGGCACTTTCCCTCAAGAATGTTTAAAGACTTCAGGAATGGAGATGGTTTCTGTTACTCTGATACTCTCTCTTGCTGAAGTTTTGAGCTTCAACCTTCTACTGGATATTGTTAGAAAAAAGGAAGAAAACCTCGAATTCCCAGCCTAAGCTTGCATGTCAAATATCTTAGTAGTTACATACAGTTTTCAATAGCTGTTAGACTTACACTTCTTATTTTTAACTCCATACTCTCACCACTCATTTTGCTTTTTCACCTTCTTCCAGCTCACCCTTCATCTGTTCCCAGAAACCTTCTGTCTCAGTCCTTACCAATCAAGCTACTTTTACAAGCATTGCCATTAAGAATAGATAAAGATCTTTTAAATAAATTATTATCTTTTCTTATTAAGATCCAGATGACCAGATGTGCTAATGCAAGAGATCTGTGTGCCCGGGGGAGCCCAACCTCTTGTTAAAACCAAGTTTGGACTAGTTCGGGGTGACATGAATTTCAGTTGACACACATACAATGTCATCTACCTCTTGTTTCATCCATGTAGCTCTCATTCTTGGTGTTAGGAATATGCACCTACAAAAATGTGTCAGATTAATTGCAGGTGGAAACCGTGGGTAATATATGTCATGGAGCTCTATCAGTGAACAGAACCAAGGTGAGCCCTAGTGGGCAGACTTGCCATGAAGTCTTATGTAGTTGAAGAAATACTACTAAAATATTTATCAAAAAAGCCTCCTCTTCAAACAAAACTTTTTATCTTGAAGTATTCAAAGAGTGAAAAATCACGTAGCATACTAAGCTACTGTAGTATAGCCCTAGCTCCGTGTAGGTGCAGGAGAGTGGCACGGCATGCAGAGAATTCTGCCCATATTCTGCACCCATTGAAGTGCAGCTGGAGTATGGAAAGGTCATTGCAAACATCTGTTCTTGCATATGGTTCCACTAGGTTAGTTTTAGACCTACTTGTCAAGGTGTTATCTATCAGTAATACTGAGTTGTGGGACTGAATTTCACGACACATGCCATATTTCTGGTCTGAACAGCTGGATTCGATAGCCTTGAATGTCTTTTCCAACCTAAACGTTTCTATGATTCCACAAATCATGATCATCAATAAAGAAAGGGACTCCAACCCTGTAAATACAGGTTCCTTGTATTACTAACTACATTAATCATAATCACTGTTCTTGCATTTTGCTTCAAACACAAAGTTTTACAGAGAGCCACAGATAGCAAGGATGCAGTTATATTTAATTCAAAGTTATAAAAATAGGAAATGACCATTCACTTTATTGTGTTGCTAATGAATTATAAAATGTATATCATCAAAATAAATATTCTTGAAATTGCTTCCTAATGAATCACTTTCACAATGTGCCTACTCAGTTGTGTCAATGATTAATTATATTCTTGCCTCCTTCCTGGAATACAAATACTTTTATTAAAGCAATCCAAAGACAGTAAGACAACAGACTCATTCTTATGGTCATTCATTCAGTTGTGGATTGATAGAGTATTCCTTTCAGCGTCTTTAGAGGGTATCTGAACAGCTGCAAGTGGCTGTGACATAAATGAAAGTTCATGTCACCTTAAGCAGAATGAGATGAGAGACAGCCTATTCATCCAGTTTCAGCTTATCAGTGCACAGTCATTAAATACTAATGTTATCTGGAGCACTGTGATAAATACAGAGCGTACTGTGCCAGCTGCAGGAGTCATCAGATGGGAGCCTTTTTACAACATTCTGATGCAGAGAGGTGAATTATTCCAGAATATTAAACATTTCATTAGTTCTCAGCTTCAAGATACAGCTTTAGAAGTGGCCAGCCTCACAGAAAAAAAAGTCATTATAACCTAATGCAATACTTACAAATCAGTATTTATGAAGTTCAGCGACTGCCACCGTGAAAGAGCCTCAGAAACCTTTGCATATGTGTCATCGTTCTGCAAGGCTGAAAAGCAGTTGCTTATTTGCATAATGGCATTCACATCATTGTTGAAAGATTAGGATTGATTTAATAGAAGTGATCACGGGCAGAGAAAAATGCTTTTGCACTGAATTTAAATAAGCAAATCCTGAGCTTAAGTATTCCTCTTTGGCTTCCTAGCACAAGGCGCATGGAAAACCTTGACTGCCAGCTGTCCTTGGCACCAACTTGCTTCATGTCAGTGAAGATAATTAATAATGTTGTTTCTTTTGCCCAACTACTTAGATGTCAGTAAGCAGATTGTTTTAATCTAGTTAATCAACATGTGCATTTACATGGAAAGAAAGGAGAATTAGTTTAGTATGGTTTGTCTTGCATTATGCAAAGTGACCAATTTACAAAGACAGGAAATGAGGAGGGGCAGTAGTAAACAGGAATGTCCCATGTGTGTCTGTTGGATGCAATGCCTTCAGGGTATACGATTTAGCTAAATTCGATGAAAGTTAAAGGAAAAACCAAAATACAATCACCCCATTATGAAGAATATCCAGACATAAAGAATCCATCTTTTATGTGCTCTTTGTATTAAAAATATTTGATTCAAGTGAAAGTTTAGTAAAAAGAAATACTCAGAGTTACCTTGTATGTAGGCTGTGGCAAAACAAAATCAGTAACTTACAGAAGAAGAAAGTAAAGGTTTTTTAGTATTTTGTGAATGTTTTGGATGACAAAGAAAAGGCAGAGTGCCTGAACCATAGCCGACTGCATTTGATAGTGCTCTTTTTCTTCAAAGTGCAATATTTGCATGTGGGGAAAATGACATTTAAAAAAAAGCAGCACAGGAAAGAAAAACACAGTTTCCTTCATTTATTAAAATGCTTCTTTTTTGGTTCAATCCTGCATTTCTTTTTGCACATGCAGCTCGCTGAATTGAGTCAGTGGCCCTCTGGGCAAGCCCTATATGAGTCCAGTATGGAAAAAAGAGACTCCTCCTGAGTTCAAGGGAGTTTAGGTGTAGCTCTGTATGAGGAAAGATTTGGGGTAGGTCCTACTATTGAAAATCCTCACATGGGACAAAACCCACATCCTGTCTATTTGCGTTGTGTCCCTTTCAGCAGTGAGGTCCCATAGCCTGGCCAGCTGGGGCAAGGCAGGCACTCACTATGGATGGCAGGGGGATGTGAAGCAGGACGATGGGTGTCTCCCAGTCCTGCGACGACATGAGGGGGGAGCAGGTCCTGCAGGATGTGTGACAGGGAGGGAGGGAAAACCCAGGTAAAGGCCCCCTCCTCGCAGTCTGCTTGGGTCAGCCTGTCTGGGCAGAGCTGTGTACGGTGCCTCCGTAAGCCAATGCAGGGAAGGGCAGAGGTGCTGACTGCAAGAGAGCAGCTGTCTCCTCCTGGTGCTAGGGCCTGACTTGGCACCATCTCAGTGGTTTGTTTGGGCAGAGAAGCCCATGCAAGAGCTACTTGACCACTTTTGGCAAAAATCTGTTTTTCCCTGATACTGCCAAGAAGCCCCTGGCTAGCTGTGCTCATTAGTCTGAGGCAGCAGCTGTGACCAGCTTCCTGACTCGTGAATTCATTTGTGTGCTCCTCATTCATTCAGGTACAGATGAATAGACACAAGTATTGAAGGGCTAGTGCACTCTCTATGTGGTGTGGCAACAGGACAGCTGCTGGTTTCTCAGCAAAACTCACCTGGGACTTCCATGGCACTGAAAAACATCTGGCTTCTGAACCATTCCCATAGATCACTCCATCCTCCTCTCCTCCAGATGCTCAGCCAGACTTTGCCCATATGCAGGACCAGACCAACCATGGGAAACAGCCATTGAAGATGCAATTACTGGGTTAGTGATCTCTGTTGTGATTACAGAAGCATATTTCTGTGCCGTGGAAATCAGTAGGAAGGTGCAAATGTAAGAGAATATGAAAGACTAGTGAGTATTGGTAAGTCAGGGCTAGGGACTTCTTTTCCCAAAACAGGAATGTGGTGCTGTTCTCACTGAGCAGCATTTACATGAAGCACCTCTGCTGTGTATTAGCAGAACAAATATATTACTGAGCCAGCCCAGTGGGAGGGAAAATCAATACATTAAAGGAGGTTGGAGTTCAGAATACATACACTCATACCAGGCACACATATACAAACTTAGATAAGAAAATGGATAGCAATTGAAATTCAATTTAGCGACTTCATGACTTATTCTTTATGGAAAGTGTCATCCACTTCATCACATTGCTTTATCATATTCTCCCTTAATAAGGTTATTGTCTTTCAATTGAGTTAACTCTCCTTGTTGCTTAATTACTTTAAAAGAGGATCTCAATTACTCTTTTCATAATCCGTTGTCAGGCATGTTTGCCTGCACTTATTTATAGCAACTGAGAATTCCTTTTCTTTAGTCTTTCCTGGCATTATCTTTACAATTTGCAGTTTTTGATAGATGCATTCAGCCAAAAGAGTAACGGAGACAGATCTAATTGCAGATACATAGGCTAAAATGTACCTTCAATGGGATTGCTCTCAAAAATGAAGCTGTTCAGGAGTATTTATGAAAGTTCGTAACTGAATTGTGTTCTTGAAGGCTGGAAATTTGGGAAGGTCATTAGTGTGGATTGTCTGCCGTAATGCCAATAGGCATATTATTGCACATAGAAAATTCATAAATGCTGACAAAAATTGCACTGCTTTTGCATTTATTACAAGCACAGAAAATTATGTCTCTAGAGTATCTGAGCATGTTGTCCACTACAGTGATTGCCTGCATATGGAAATCAAAGGGAAGTAAACAAAAAATACTGTGTGCCATTTGTTTTCCTGCTCCACTGCTTTACTTTCTGAAGTAAACATGTGTGGGCAGATACATATCAGAGAGCTATCCAAGCTAATTTTCAAGTCACAGCCCTCTGAGCACGCTGATTTACTGTGCTAGGCTATTTCTGTGCAACAGTTGTGAAGCTGACATACCTAGCTGAGTGCAACACTAACTCAGAGCTGTCTGTGCTTGCTCAGTCCTGCAGGCACAGAGATACACTAGAAATCATGTCCAGAAGTAAGATGGAACCTAGGGGGTTAATATTTTACTTTTTGATTATTATTTACACTGGTTACAAAGCATTATACAGGGAAAAAAAAAAAAAAGGCAGAAACATAATTTACCATACTACATTTTACCGAAAGGTCTGTGGATTAAAGCAACAACAACAACAACAACAACAACAAAACCCAAGGGAATGTTATGGCTTGTTTTGCAAAGCTCAAAAATAATTCCCAATGTGCTGATCAGCTCATGTTTATCGTTAAGAAATATTGTAGCACTAGCTGTAATACACTATATAACACAAGATTCAACTTGAACAGTGTGAGAATCTCATCCTGCTGCAAATTGAAGGGAAGAAGGGAAGGGAAGGGAAGGGAAGGGAAGGGAAGGGAAGGGAAGGGAAGGGAAGGGAAGGGAAGGGAAGGGAAGGGAAGGGAAGGGAAGGGAAGGGAAGGGAAGGGAAGGGAAGGGAAGGGAAGAGAAGGGCAAACGAGTGTGAAAAACATGCAAAGCACAAATATTAGGCTGGGTTTAGAGAGCTGCAAGTTATTTTACAAGCATTATAAATGAGATATTTTTAATTAAAATTAAGATTTTGAGATCTCAGCTAGCTTACATTATAACCCAAGCATCAGCATTAAAATAAAGATCAATAAGTGGTTGAAAAGATTTGTAGGTAATTTAATCTCAGTCTTTATCCTCACACGCAGGCCAAGTAAGCAGTACTGTATCCTGGTGATCAGCAGGAAGGCAGTTCCTCTGTTTGGCTCTGTAGCCTGTAGCTCCATGCCTAATGAGTGGCTCATTCTTGTGCTAATGTATCCTGTAAGTGTTATGCTTCTTTTTGTCAGATGAGGCTCAAATGAAGGAATATTCAGAAATAAAGGGATCATCTACTACATTTCATTAGATTTTATCCTGATCTATTATACTGAGACAATGATTTAATGCCTGATTCATGAATTTCAATATCCCTTCCTACACTAGTGAAAAACAAGCAGGAGAACTCTGATTGTGGTTGCCAAACCTTCTTTTGAATCCTGCTGACTTCTTGATCTGGGTGATTTCCTCTGGAAATGAGTGCTGGGTAATAAGTCATTTGGAAAATCACCCATTTTACCAGTGATAGATGCCCTGCATTGTCATTTCATCAAGAAAATTTTCTTGGCTGGAGTAATAGCAATCCCTTTTGCTAGAGAATAATTGTTATAGCTTTTATAGATGAACATCACCTTTGCAGACCTTCAGTTCTTTGAAAATGTCAACAACAATTGAATAAGAAAAAGCTGGCTATGCTGTCTACTGTAATTTCCAAAAGGCTTTCAGCAAGGTCCTTCACCAGAAGCTTTTAAGGAAGCAAAGCAGCTATGTGGCAAAAGGGAAAGTTCATGTGTGGATAAATAATTTATTAAAAGAAAGGAACCAAAAAGTGGGGGCAAATGGTCATTCTTCATGGTAAAGTGAGATTGTAAGGGGGATCCTGCAAGAAATTACTACTGGGACTTGTGCTTTTCAACACTGTCATATGGAAACAAGGTGAGGAGAGAGGTTTGCTGATGATGTGAAGTTAATAATTTATTCTGGATAGCAAAGATGATTGTGCAGACTTGCAGAAGGAGCCTGCTAGATTGAGTGGGCAATAAAACAACAGATGAAATTTGATGTAGACAAATATGAAGGTGGGGAAGAACCAACCCTAATTTCATATATAAAAAGATGGGTTGATTGCTTCCCTCTGCAGTAAAAGCCCTGGGCTATGACAGATAGCACCATGAAAACTATCCATGCTTGCTATCGGTATGCAGTCTAAGGCGAAGCAAGTATTAGCAGTTGCCAGGAAAGAAAAAGAAAAGAAAAGAAAAGAAAAGAAAAGAAAAGAAAAGAAAAGAAAAGAAAAGAAAAGAAAAGAAAAGAAAAGAAAAGAAAAGAAAAGAAAAGAAAAGAAAAGAAAAGAAAAGAAAAGAAAAGAAAAGAAAAGAAAAGAAAAGAAAAGAAAAGAAAAGAAAAGAAAAGAAAAGAAAAGAAAAGAAAAGAAAAGAGAAAAGAAAAGAAAAGAAAAAAAAGAAAAGAAAAGAAAAGAAAAGAAAAGAAAAGAAGAAAAGAGAAAGAAAGAAAGAAAACTAGACATCATCACACTGCCACTGTATGTGTCTATGATTTTTCATTCTTTGTATTCTGCATGCAGTTCTGGTTTCTCTTCCTCAAAAAGGCATGGAGAGATTGAAAAAGCTTCAGAAAAGCGTAACAAGAATGAACAAAAGTATGAAACTGTTTTGGTATTAGGAACAACAAGAGAGAGAGAGAATAAAACAGCCTGAAAAAGAGACAATGAAATGGTAGGGCGGGAGACTGCATCGATATTTATGAAATCATGGAAGGCATTGAAAGAGGGGATCAACAGCACACTCCTTCTGGTAGAGGAATGGGGCACTGGCGGATGGAAGTAGTAAGAAGCAGGTTCAGCTGACAGCACAGGAGGTTGTTTCACCCTCAGGGTGTCCCTGGGCTGTGAGTTCCTGCTCACAGACATCACGGATGTCCAAAGTTTGCATGGACTCGGGGGGCACAGGACAAGCTCATGGAAAAGAGCTTTGCTGAGGATTACAGGGTGCTGTCAGTCACTTGCGGTCACTGCTGGAGACAAGGCTTAAGAATTACCTTAAGGAACCTTTCTGGTCTTATGTTGTAAACAGCAGCTCTAAAACACAACACAAAACAAAACAAAACAAAAGCAAAAAAACAAAACAAAACAAAATTTTTTTTTTTAGTAGGATAAATGGTTCCTGATCTGGAGTTTGGAAACAGAAACCTACCATGAAAAGGCAAACATGCTGTTTCACCCTTTGCATTTGAGCTTGGTGTTGCACTCTTCAAACTCACCTTCCTTCCTTTTTGTACCAACTGACTGCACTCATGGGGATCCCCTTGTTTGAGTAAAAGCCATGTTTGTGGCCACTGTGATCCCTGAACATGTTTCCACCACTCAACTATTGTACAATACAATGCTATTAAAAACATTCGTTTTTTCAATAAAGGTGGGACTCCTTTGGCCAAAACCACATTAAACACAAGACTGATCAGCTAGGGAGCTATCAAAATGTCCTGATCACTTTTATCACTCCTACTCAGCTCACAGTGCTATCTATCCTTTAGAAATGATCAAAGAAAATACAATTGTTTAAAAAATGCTGAGCATAATTTCGAGCTGCACAGGAAAACTGATAACACTATTAACTGGAGTAAAGCCAAGCTGCTACTCAGAACTAAAAGCAACCCAAGGCTAACTTAGTTGGTTAAGCTAAGTGCTAGGCTGTGCTTAACACTATTTTAGCTGCCATTTGTTAGCCCACTACATTTCCTTTGCAAAGGAGAAGCTTTGATCTGATCAATTCCATTGCTGCTAAGAATGGGCAAGGGATTTTAGAAAGCATCCACAGGGTACAGAGAGCACTGCTGGGCTCTTTGCCTTCGTCCTAGAGTTTTCCTGTGGAAGGGCACAGCATAATTCTTTGGTTTTAGCAGTTAATTTGCATCAGTTGCTTTCTCTCATCTGTTATTCCCTATGCCTGAGACTGTCATACTTTGTCCTTGGCATAATGGGTTTCAGTGAGCGTGAGTGATGTCATGAACAGGATTATTAGCTTCTAAATTATGACAAGCAAGAGCAGATGAAGTCTTAAAGCAAAAGATCTTATTTCCCTGAAACAGTACTAAAATGAAATTGAATCAGAGAAGAAATTAGAGAAATATGAAATAGGAGGCATAGAAAAAATTGTTTATAATTAGCTTGAGGTTTTTTTCTGTATAGACCAGATGGTCTTTGCATTGTTTGTTAAATAGGCCAATCATTCCTCTGTGAAACAATATCTTAGAAAACAGTCAGAAAGCCTTCTTTGGAATTGCTGTTGCATATACCAGCAGAAGAACAGTTACATAGGGCAACAATCCCAAATAGCAAACCACTGAGTTTCTTTTAGGAACCTTCTGGTGTAGGAATTAATTCTGTGGTTCCCTCTGTACTACAGACAAGAGAAAAAACTGGTAAAACCTGGCATACTGCCTGGACAGCTGCCTTCAGCCATGCTACACATGGGACTGGACAGGTGTGTGCTCTGGTAGCCTGACCCAGGTGGGTTTTCATACAAGGTGTTAAGTGTCTGGCTTGTAGGACCCAGCAAAGTTTAAGTATGGGCTAGATAGCTTATTCCTAAACTCAGCCAGAACATGCATTTTCATGTCCAAAAAGTGTCCTTTAATTGATTTATGCACTTGAGTCTAGATGATTGCATGATAGAAATGGAAATTATTAAAGTAAAGATTTCCTGAATTTATGTCTAGGTATTGCCCCAGGAGGTCTGCAGATAACTTGGTGCCCAAATGCTTTTTGTGGCTCTCTGGGGCACATCAGAGCAGCTATGGAGTGAGTGCAGGAAACTTTTAACCAGGTGTAGGATGAGATCTCTACTTTTTCTGAACTAGCGGAAAATATTCTCATGCAGAAAACATGAATTAAAAAAATCAAGCTGGCATCACTTGGAAGCCAATAAACAGCAGCTTCACTTTTCAGGTCTTCAAAGCATTCATAAATGGTTTGTACTGAAAAATGGGTATATGAAATAAACTCCGACAGCAAAGAGGCATCACCTGAAGAGGTGAATTAAGCTGCCAATCTTCAAAGTAACTCCTAAATCACCCTGAAGTCCTTACTCACACCAGTAACCACAAAGCTTTGCACTACAAAACTTCAGCTGCTGAGACCTTGCCTTCGAAGAGTTAACTTGGTATCCAACATTTATTTGTTGTTGTCACAGGAAAAAAAAAAATTGAAAATTAAAATGCCACTTGATAAAGACTGTATTTATATTTGTAGTTGCTGGACAGTTTCTATTTTTGAAGCCAAGGGAGTGAATAGAGATAAATTCCGTATTTGCGGCAGTGGGGTAGTACTAAAACATATTTAAACACTTGGATTGTAAAGTTATGACTAATCTCCTCAGAACAGGGATATTGGTGTCAGAGCTGTGACTGGGTGTCCACTTTCAAGCCCTGCTCTGGCAAAGGTAAAAATAACTAAACTTTTTTTTTTTTTTTTGTCAGCTAATACTTGAGTGACTCAAGACTTTCTTTGCAGAAGTCTTTCAGCCTTACTGTCCATGTTGTGGATATAAAGTGCACTTATATGAGCTTAGATCAGGCTCCCATTATGGTCAGTGGAGACTTAGGGCTGCATCCAAGTGCCCAAACATGAGCACCCAAGGCCACATGAAGTGCCTAGGAGTATCCTGGCCAACTCCTGCTGCCTCTTCAGTGCTGTGGGTCTCCTGCCTGGGTTGTATTCACCAGAGAGGAGGCTGGGGGTGCACAGGGAGTTGTGAGGGGACACAGCTGGGACAGGTGACCCCGACTGCCCACAGTGATATTCCATACCATAGGGCACCATGCTCAGCAAATAAAGCTGGGGTGGGGGGAGAAGGAGAAAGCAGGGACATTCAGAGAGATGGTGTTTGTCTTCCTAAGACACCGTTATGCTTGATGGACCCCTGCTCTCCTGGGGATGGATGAATACCTGCATGCCCATGGAAAGTAGTGAATGGATTCCTTGGCTTGCTTGCTCCTGTACACAGTTTTTGCTGTACCTGTTAAGCTGTCTTTATCTCAGCCCAGGCTTTCTCACTTTTATCCTTCTGGATCTCTCCCCAACTCCAGCAGGGGAGGAGTGAGAGCGTGGCTGTGGGAGGCTGAGTTGCTGGCTGGGGTTAAACCATGACACATGTACACACGTAGGCATCTAAATTTAGTTGTCACCCTGAAGATGGCCTTCTGCAAGGAGAAGGTTTCAGGTGCCCAGATGTAAGAAGGTTGTTCAGTTTGAGATGCCCAAGGGTGTCTGTGATGTGCGTGCAGGGCTGGCACATACCTCCCAAGACCTGCACTCTTTGAGGGAGCATTTGGAAGCTGTGGCAATGCCTGAAAGCATCTCAGATGTTGCTAGACATCTATGTGTGGGCAACTGAACTGGTCTAATGAACACCACTGAACTGGCATTTTTAGTAATCACAGAAGAGCTCATCTGTCATAAGGGCTACGCAGGACATAATAGGTTACTTTTCTAAAGATCTTTTGAAAACATGTCCTTTTTTTTCTTTTTGTGTGTGTGTGTGTGTGCACACCACAGGACTATAAGGCACATGCACTTGCTAGCTGAATTATATTTGAGCTGGGGGCCTTGGCAGGCTTCATGCAGTCTCCATTCTCTGCTTTTTTTTATCCATAATCCTACTTTTTCCTAGTCGCATTTCCCCCCTCTACTTACGAAAGAAACTGTGCTGAAAACACTCTGGGGAAGTGTAAATCATTGTAGCTAGCTTGAATTTGATGAAGTTAGAAGAATTTGTGTTAGGAAAGGATTTTGCCTTTTCATCTTCAGCTGTCGTGGATTCCTCCAGCTCTCTTTGCTGTAAAGCCCCAGAGGTGCAAACTTATGTGCTGAAACAGTATTGTGTAGTTTATTCAGATGGTTAAGATTTATCTGTTTATTATAAATGACAGATTTCTGTTCAGAATTTATTAGGCTTAAAGATTTTCAGAAAAAAATATTTTCTTTGTGATATTTTGATTAATTCTGATGTGATATGAAAGTCGTCGTGCGTCTTCCACAGAAGACACATGCTGCCATATTAGATGAAATAAAGACTTGGAGAGGAATAATGGATGTGTCGCCTAAGAGCAACTGCACTGATGTGGAAAAATATTCTTTGTGGAACAGAGGCATCACAGCCTTCAAGACATAACTTTTTGGGTACGTAAAATACCAGATCACTTTTTCCTTTTCCCTATAATGGAATCTTGTCAGGAATTATGAGGCACAATTCTTCTTTTCCAGGTTTTAACACATTGCTAAAGAAATGGAATTTTTTGTCCATGACAGCAGTAATTACTAATACTTCACTATGTGTGAAAATAACACTAAGATTGGACAAATCTGCAAAAGATATTGTTAACAGAGCTGACAACAGCAGTTAATCTTAACATTTGTTTTGCAACTGGCAAACTAAAAGATATTTTCCATTTCCCTCTGAAGATGTGTCTATGAGATTCATTGTAGCACCATGGGAAATGGGAAAGGATGAACTAGAAATGGGATGGTATAACCTGAATTGTCTGATCATCCTTGAAGATTGGAGTTTTCCCTGGTGGGTCTGTCTGAGACCGTAAGAGAAAGGGAAACCAAAGCATGCAGAATGGGGCAAAAAAGAAAACATGCTTCCCCCGTGATGTTGACCCATTGTATATGTAGTAGTTGTAGGGGGGGTCAAAGTCAGTTTTAATCCACTGAGCAGACAGAAGATGAGACAACAGGGCCAAAACTTGCAGCCAAATATGAACTTAGGAAGACTAAAATGTTAACTTCTGCAAATTCAGCAGAGGAGACATGGGGAAGTCTCTCAATTCAGCAAAATTGTCACTGCAGTGAAAATAACAAGCAAGAGATCACTGACTATGAGTGGAGGCTGAGAAATATTCACTCAAGTGCTGTTCTGAACTTGCAAGAATTTGGCAGGAGGCACTGATTAATGCTATTGTGCACTAGCTGCTGTAGAGACCTTTTATGTTTTTAGTAGCAATATGATATGAAAAACTAGAGGTCCAGAAGCAGACCTATTCTTTGAGGAAGCCTTATAAGAGTAAAGGTGGAACCACTCCAAAAATATCTCACAGGTTTACAATGGTTTTGGAAAAGCTTGAGAGTCTTATGGTAACGTAGGATTATTTACAGCATGAAAGACATTGAAGGGCAATGATATGCAGAAACAGGACTCCATATTTTAGGGCCACACATTTGAAAACAGTCTCACAAAATGCTGGCAAAGTCAAGTAATTTCAAACTGCCTCCCTTTTGTGAAAAATGTGCTTAATTTTTTTTTTTCCTGGACAAGTGACAGGTTTTCTTCAATTAAACATGAATTTTAGGACATGCATTTCAATGAGGGGAAAAAAAAAAAGACATTGAACCCATTATAACTGAGTTTGACCAAAAAACTGAAAACCAGGTTTTGCACAAATAGCAGGGATGGAAAATGGGAGTGAAAGGGCAGAGACCACTGGCATCAATGTTACCATCTACAGTGAAGTCAATTAAGTCGGAAGAGAGAAGGAAAAAGAATGAAAGGGAACCAGGTTAATTGTCAGTTGTCAAACCTGCTCATAATTAAGTGTGAGGAGACCAAAAGATGTGTAGGTGTTTAAAGGCATTTCTAGTAATAAGACGGCATCAAAAGCTTAGTTTTGTTTTGATCAGAAAGCAACAAGCTCAGGAAACTCCTTGATAGACTCTTGCATGAATCCAAGTGGTAAAGGAGCAGTAATGCACAGGTATGAACATGGCCCTTTGCATAAAACCATCTTTGAGCATTTCACCTCTTTCAAAACGCTGTGCTGCTCAACCTTCCCACAGGCTAGAAAACCATCTCAGATCATCACAGGGGATGAAGACATGCAAGGATTGAGTACAGAAGTGCATTCCTTTGGTTGAAAAATCCCATCAGTGGTGGGGTGTCACATTCAAAGAAAACATGATCTTACTGCTCATAATCTTATTTCTTTTTAAATGTTGAATGGCCTCAGTCACTTTCTGCTATGGCTCTTTTATCTTGCAGAGGGTGCAAGGGCTGAAAAGGGTTTTAAGAATGAAGGAAAATGTTTCCTTTTTACAACCACTTCCTCACTTTTCTCCCACCATCTCTCTGCTCTGGTTGCATCATGGAGTCATGGAGACTTGAGAATGATCATGCTTTTTTTTTTTTTCCTATTTCAACAGTAAATTGTACATAAAAGTGTTCGGCTCCAGTTCAAAGAGGATTGTCCACACTTTTGTGATAAGGTTCAGACTTCCCAAGACTTGAAATGAGGAGATGCAGCGGGGTGTCAGGATGCCACTTTTCTAATGCTGAGCTTCCCCCAGGGGCAGGGCTGAGAGGGAGATCCTAAGTCAGGAAAGCCTGCAGGGCTCCCTAGGATGAGCTGCTGGCATTGGGCCAGCTGGGGAGCATCCTGAGGACAGGGCACAGCTCCTGACCCCTTCCCTGTGGCACAGAGCCTCCACCAGCCATCCCCTAACATGTGCTCTCCCCTGACCCTCACTGAGGGTGGCTGTGATAATTAATGACCTGCAGTTCCCAGATTGTTCAAGGACTTGGTTAAATATAGGCACAAAAATATACTGAAATGAAGGGTATTTGAGGGTCCTTTTGTACCACCTATGCTGCAACTTCAGAATTACACTAGTATGAAAATTTCCCTGCTGTTGTGGGGTCTGATCTGATCTGATTTGGCAATTTTCATTGCCAAAATGGGAAGATTTGCACTTTGTTGTGCTTTGGATGAAGACTGTCTTCTGCTGCCAGTCATTTTTCAGCTTCCAGTGCTGAAAACCCTGGGTTGGGGAGATGGGGGGTCACTTCAAGGGATCCCCAAACTCCTCCATTCTGTTGGATTTTGTTTGATTTAGACCTTGCTGTCTGTGTTTTCCTGAAATGAGAATAGGGAAATGTAGTGCCAGACATACTATTTATGTGCCCACAAAAGATGCAGTAATGAAAACAGCATGGATTTTGCAGGAGGAGAAGCCCACATCACGTCGGGGGGCCTGTGTCTCTAAGACAATTACTGGGACAAGTGGCTGCTGCAGAGGCAAAATCACCATCC
The DNA here is from genome assembly GCF_022539395.1 of Myiozetetes cayanensis. NCBI lineage: Eukaryota > Metazoa > Chordata > Aves > Passeriformes > Tyrannidae > Myiozetetes > Myiozetetes cayanensis. Next base: position 71,316,960 of record NW_026087411.1, on the reverse strand, counting down.
AGGCTGAAAGCTCTGTGAGCTGCCCATCTTCCAAAGTGGAAAGCAGACTCAGACAATGTGTTTTCATTGGCAACTTTAAGGAACAAGATGAAGGAGATGCACAAGAGGTGGCAGAAGTCTGTGAGGACAGCTTGCCCTGGTGAAATAATGAAGGAAAGGAAAAAACAACAGAAGCTGAACCACAGCTAGTTCCAGCTAGAGGAGCTAATTAAACAGACCAGGAGGAAGTTCAGAGCAGCAGTATGTCTCAGGCACTGACACTTTGTTAACCAGCGACATCCAATTCTCACAGAAGCACCTGGAGAGGTGGTTTTTCAGAGCCATAGCTAATGTTCCAAAAGGGTTTCTTTAAAAGCCGACAGCTGGAGTTAGCAACAGATGGTGAAAGCGTAGAGAAAGCAGAAATTAAAACCAGAGGGCAAAACGGGAATTGTAATGCTAGTACCAAACATTCCTGACGGGTGAGATTCAGTCATCCGTGGATAATAAGCACGCTGTTGCAAGTCCCCGTTGCATCCCAGAACTAAAGTTTGAGTGAAACATAGTCCTTTGGAGGGCCATGTGTGTGGGAACCATATGTCACCCAAGGAGAACAGCTAGTCTTAAGAAACTGGCTCAAGGGATTTCTGAATTTCCAATAAGTGATTTGGAACAAAGCAGGGAGAAAATGAAGCAAGATCCCAAGGAAAGGTCTCCCTCTGCATATGTGCCTGTGTGTGTTAGCCTGCAGCTTGTTTGTTTTGCCATAAGCTTTGTAGTGATTTCCACATGCTGAAGCTCCAGGTAATTCAAAGAGTAGACAAGGTTAAAAACAAGAAGGTCAAAGAATGAAAAATGAGCAGATGTAGTGTGATTAGGAAAGATGAGAACACCTTTGGAGCTCAATGCAGGTAAAGAAAGTGAGGTATTCCTTAACATGCAACACAGTGTAGAGAGAATGGGATGGGAGAATGAGAAGAATGAAGCTGCTGTTATTAAGATACGGGCTCAGAGTCTGAGGGCTGAGGGCTGATACTGGCTGAGGGCTTAAGTGATTCAGTCAATCATATCCCTCCTCAAATCACTGGTACACCATCCTCAGCTCCCTAAGTAAGAGCCAAATAGAGAACTTGCATGGTTCAGTGACTACAGCTAAGCATCAGCCTGATGGCTGTTATATGACCTTGGGATGAGCTACATCTCTCAAAAACAGCCTCTGACAGCTGGAGGGAACAGCTCTTCCTTAGGCTTCATAAGCAGGAGCTCTGTCAGCCTGTGCCTCTGAAAACAAAGATACACAGTTCTTATCCCCATCATCTCCTGAGATGTGACATGTCTCTATTTGCCTGGTGACAGGCCCTATTACAGGGGGTGTATTGCCCTCCCCCCCCCACCCCGTCACTCTGAGGGACTGAAGAGGCCACGACATCCCTCTGCAGTTAATGCTTGGATGGATAACTCCCTTGCACCTAATTAGATCAGTAAAGCAGAAACCAGAGCACATTGTTGTTAAACCCTGACGGACAGAAAGCATGTTTTGACAGAAAGTATGCCTCTTCCAGGATGTCCACCATCACGTGGTGATTCTTTCTCTGACCCAGAATTGCTGTCCCTGGTTGGCAGAACAAGCTGCCCAATTCTCACCAAAGTGAATGTTAGCAGTCAAAGAGGATGGTTACTTGTCTCAAACACTTTTAAGGCCACAGAAGGGAGGAATTTCTGACAGGAAGATGCTGTTGTGGGACAGACGGCATCTGTGACCACAAACAGCAATGGAAACCCCCTGAATATGTCTCTGTGGATACCCAAAACTTGGACTGTATAAAGGTGGTACTGTTTCCCAGTGTCAGGAAGATAAATTCCATGATCTCAGACCCAGGGGGGGTTAACAAAGCTTGGGAAGAAGCATGTATCACTATCAGTAGATACAAAGAATACAGCACTGAGGGGCCACAAGGACATCTGGCGGAACTTCCAAGATAAGGAAGAAAATAATAAAACCAACTCAACAACTGTGCTGAAATCAGGTCCGATTGGGTAAAAGATAATTCCGGCAGGGGCAGATGGCAACCACTGACTCATGGCCACTGACTCAAAAGAAGAGAGAGACCGAGCATGCAGACTAATTAGCATCAGAAGCAAGAGAACCATTTAACCAATAGAAGATACAATACTAATTAATATGAGAACTATGTAACTTGTAGCCAATAAGGATTAATTCCTTTGTTTGCTAAAACATTATCAGCAGTGAAAAGATTTGATAATTGACAGTGGGCATTGTGGACTTGGTACCCAGCACTCCTTCTGTGCAGAATTATAAACTGGGCCCCCCCTGTCCCACCACTAAGAAGCCCAGGGAAGGACCAGTTTACATTGGGATTCTGCTGGATCCACAGGTGATGACATTCTTTCTCTCTTTCCCCTCCCTCCTCCATCTGCAATTTTCTACTTCTTTCTGTCTCTCTACATCACATTTATTGTTAAATAAAATCCGTGTTGTTGACTTCGATGTATGGTCTTGTGTGCACCTCAGTTCGGGCAGAGCCATCTCTCACTAATCAGATCTTCACAGGGAAGAAGCACCAAAAATAATGAAAGCAGTCCAAAACCTCATGAAATGATCACAACAACTGTAGAATTCATCAGCTGGAGGCGATTTTGTAACTTTGATACCCCTCCCCCTCAATCGACTTCCTCTGGCAAGAGCAGCAGCCCTGGGAGGCTCCACCAGGCAGGCAGAATGGGCAGCAGGCCCTTGGCAGCGAAGTGTTTAATGACTGGGTTGTTGTGCAAGTGACTGTCATCTGTGAGAGGAGGATGTTTTCCAGTTTGTCCTTGGCAGCCGAAGCTCTGCTGGAGGATAACCTCATCGAAAATACGAGGAATTTGAAGAATTTCTGCTTTTGCGCATTTTGAGTAATGGGTGCTCTTGTGAAGATCAGATTTGGATCTGCATTTCCATGAAGCTCAAGGAGGGCTAAGCATCTCTAATGAGGAAAAGTAATCCCTTTAATTTAAAAATAAAGCTGGAGGTTTGTTTACATACAGTAAAAAATAGAGGTTTCCCAAGCTCTTCAATTTATAAGCAGCGATCATGAATGGTTATTTCACTTTTTTACTGTAATGCAAAGTTTTCCTAGTACCTGTGTCTACCCGGTGAAACACAAAATGAAATACAAAATTCAAGTGCTGAAGCTTGGGGTCCTTGTGAATGGTTTTAGGTCTCAGCTTTATGCCATTCATGATGAAAACACAGTTCTCATACTAAGAAGCTTTAAACTAAACCAAGAAGCAGTTTCAGCAGCAGAATGGTAATCATCAACACTAAAATATATGAAGCAGGAAGTATTTAACAGCTTGGCCCAGCTACTGAAAGAGATACCTGCACATACCTACATTAAAAAGCTTGTTCTACTACAGCAGAGCTTCCTCTGAAATACAGCACTACCAAAAACCAGCATATTCTGTTGAGCAATGACACTGTTCCATTTGAAACAATCAGAAGACAATAAGTTTGAAACACTCAGAAGACAATTGTTTATCTGCTCCTGTTACTGCTCCAAACGATTCCAAATAGTGAAATGCCCGAGCCCTTTATTCAGTTCCTTTCTCAGGAAGGAAACAACAGTCCATGTTACAGCACTCTGTCACTTGCTGTCACAATGACATTCTGTTGTTGCACACCAGAAGTGGCCTAAAAGCATAAAGCAGCACAGAGAACAGTTTTTCACCAGCCAAACATTCTCATCCAAACTTCTAAAAATTTGCATTAACTGGTGTATAACTAACTAATGAATAAATTCCTGTTATGTAGGATGTTCACGGTTGTTCAATGACTGCTAGGTGGCAAAGAAAACATTAATTTTTTTTTCTGTTGCTCTTGTCCTCTGACACTCTTGAAGTCCCACAGGAGAAGAGAATATATTATTGACGGCATCATGGAAATGCAATGTATCATCATGTTTATCTGTTCTTCTGCTGAGGAGACGTCAGAAGTTAAGTACAGCTTAACTGTACTTAACTGTAGCAGGGAAAGAGAAGCAGTGTGAAAATTATGGTGCTACAAACCAAATGGAATTGCCACCTATGAGTTCAGGTGACCCGCTGAATTAAGGCATTTCATGCAGCTCAACCTACAGCTGGTCTGTAGCTTCACTGTGTGCACTCTTACATTGTAACGCAATCTTGTTTCCTAAAACCAGGAAATTCCACCCCACACCATGTCTGGGGGAATGCTTAGTCTGGAACCCACACAGTGAACATTCATACAGTCTCCTGAAGCACTGAAAGGGTCAAGTCGATACAAATGCTACAAAATCAAGACCTTTCTGTTGCTTTTATTCTGATTATTTCCCTAGGATTTTGACAGTGAGGATAGGATTAAAATTATAGATAATATTTTGGGCCCAATAATGCCCTGTGTAGGTTATAGATAAATACCTAATTTAGTGCTTAGTTAGCCCTATCAGATACCTAATTAATATGTGTGTTGTTTAAAACAGCATGCGTTTCCATACTTCAGGGGCTTCAAGAATAATATCTCTGTCCTTTTTTTGCACACGGAAGGCATGGGAGGCATTGAAAGTAATGCATACATACAACTTGTAGTCTTTTAAGCTACACATGGCAAGCTGGTAATATCACAATGGCAGGGACATCATCCATACGCAGACTCCAGCTGTGGAAGCTGGAAATGTTTAGTGACATCACCACATATGACTCTTGCTTTTCAGACTTTCAGCATTAAGCTTACCCTGCGTTGGTTTAAGGGCATGAGCACCAAGTTTGTTCCTTGTCCCTGCTACTCTTGCTAGAAAGCCAGAGGGATGTCTCAGAGATTCTCACTGACAAGTTACTGCTTAGCTTTGGTTTTAAATGTTGAATTTTCAGTTGCTGTTACAGAAAATTAGGAGAAACAGCCAAATTACAGTCCTCCTAGTCCAGAATTTTAATTCATTTCTGTGGGTGACAGTAGCTAGTCTAGCTTCCACTGAGGGACTCTGCCACAAGGATTTCTCTGCCATGAATAAACTGAATATAGGAGCTTATTCAAAAATGCCTATTCAGAAACAATGTTATCTTGAGGACACACTTGTAGTTATCTTCAGGGACGTGAGAACTGGAAGGCTACCCCACTCACCTCCCCCTGCTGCCAGGGCAAGGCCAAAAAATCTCCCGAGGAATGCTTTTTCTTTTCCTGGCATGCAGTATAGGAAGGTAGAAGTAATTAAAAGAACATATGGAGAAATGTATAGTTGCCAAACCTGGCTGTTTAAACAGCATGGCCTATCCAAATCCTGAAAGGTCTGCACAGGGAGACAATTGCACAAAAGCTGTCTACTGAATATTTTCAAAGTAGAAGAGTTTGGCAGAAATTGGGTGCTTGTTTATTAGCTTGACTTCCAAGTCCCTCCCTTGGCCCTTCCCCCTAAATCCTACTCAGCTTGGAAAACCCCTTTCACAGGAGAGGCTGTCAGGAAGAGTCTATAAGCAGACCTTTAGGCAATCCTGAGGGGCAACCTCAGGCTAAAAATAAATAAATGACCTGACAACACAGACGTCTGAAAGCTGCTGCTTGCTATATTGAATGCAAAAGTACTGCTGCTCATGTTACTGCCTTCCTACAGACAGATGGCAAAGTAGAGCCAAGTCAAGAAAATCGTGGTGAAAGAGGAGAAACTCTAGGTGTCAGGAACAGGTGCCTCCAAACTGTCTTGAGCGTCCTTTATACTTACATAGTTGCAGACCAGCTGCCCTTCTTCCACCCCTAGACATAAAATGCAGCAGCCAGCTGAAGTCAGTACATAAATATTTTTTTGCAGCTACCAAAATGTAAATTAACTCTGTTGCAAAGGAATTCAAATCTCTCTCTCTGTGAAGAATATGAAGACTCTCAGGTTTTAAAAATACTTCTGACCTTTTTCACATAAATCAACTCTGATGCAAATATATACTCATGGGAGCAAAGACAACTAAGATATTTTTACATCAGTTCTGAAGGAGCAATATGTAAAAAGTTCATTTATTTCCACTTAGAGATTTGACTTCATGTGGCATAAGCGTCTTACAGGACTTCTTTTCTTGTTTTGATCTTGGTGCAAAACATTAGTATCTATTTTCCTAAGAAACATGATTTTGAAAAAGCAGATAGTTGTAAGGAGGTTACCTTGCCCAGCTTCATGTACTGGAAATAAAAGCCACAAAATACAGAGCATCTTCATAAAATAGCATTTCCACCACAGAGAGAAGAACTTACCCTTGAAGCTAGACTAACAGAAATTTCATTAAGTTTTATACAGCAGGAATGGTTTGGCTGCAGGTCTATTTAATCCAAGCCCTGAAGGTTTAAATCCCACTATATTACAAGAGCATTACTAGCTCAGACTTAATTACAGATTCTAGTTGGAGCATGACCCTTTCTGCCCCAAAAGCAGCAACTCAGCTAATAAGACAGCTCTGCAATATCACTCTTTTGGCACCTGAATCCTGAATTTGGCATACCTGATTAATATCAAATAAATGCCAACATTACCACCCTGTTACGGAAATGCCTTCCCAATATTGATATCAGCATTCTACAAGGGATACTCTTGAACACTTATTTTTGTGAGTGGTCCTCCAGCAAGCCAGCTCCACCTTCAATACTCCTGATTGTCTCTCAACATGAAATTTTGGGTCCAAACTCTCCAGATTATGAGTCATCTGTCCTGACACTGAGTCATTCAGTGCAGAAGGCTTCAGGAGGAAAAGGAGTTATTTTTAACCTGTGCCAGAAGTTTGGTGTTTGAACAACTGGAGAACAAGGAAAAGTATTTTTAGGAACAAAGACATGGACAGATGACTGAGGTGGCTGTGCCCAAACCATGCAGTGACCCAGTTGTGTGTCTATTTCTTGAATGTCTGAGGACCATTTTTTCCACACACTCTATCCTGCAAAGCTCTGTATCAGAGGTGAAGTTCTGCCCTCTTGATAACTATAAATTTAATAGAAGGCTACATGCTGCAACTGTGAGGTGTTACAAGTGGGCATGGCACTGCTTTATGGGCTGTTCTTGCCACGTGGTTAAGCTGTTGAAAATTTCCAGATGACCACAAAAAGCAGTTCACATACCTCTGGGAAATGGAGGGTGCTGAACCTGAACCCTGTTTTCAGAGCCTGGAGGAGAAAAAAACACCCCTCCCCCAACTCCCTATTCTGATTGTTTAATGTAATGCTGTGATCAGAAGGCATCATTCCACAGAGAATCTTGTAAACAACTGTAATGCCCACAGATCACAAATAAACCCCAGATCACATACAGGTTTTAGTGTGGTATTTCACAAGAAAGCAGAAAGCCTCTATTATTTTCCTCCTAAAATCAAATTACATATTATAAGGGCCTGAAGGGGATGATTCTTCCTGGATTGCAGAGGGAATCAAAGAAGACCAGATCACAAGAGAAACACAGAGTGAATCTGATATAAATTTATTTTTATTTTTGATGCTGTTTAGACCAGCCCCCTCCTCTTTTAAATACCACTCCCTCCTCCTTCTGCACCGAGACACTGTTTGCTTAGAGATGAAACTCCTGAGAGATGAGCCCAGAGTTAAAACACAGGCCTTAGGATCTAAGTATGAATACAAAGACAATCATGATTCTGAAAGAATATATCAGTTCATCCAAAACTGAGAAGCAGTGATGTCTTCTGGAAGGGCAACAAGAATAATAATAATAATCATTGGTAGAATACTTTTTTCTCTGCAACATCAAATTTTAATTGCTGCAGTGCATCAGAGTTTAGACAGTTAGTAGGTAAATACTCACATCTACTTTATAGCTCTACAACCTGGATGGGAAAAATGGCAGTTCAAATACTGTATCTGTGTCAAATCATTAGGGATTCTGACTATAAGCTCTTGTTGTTTTGCAGTCAAAACTAGGCTATATATGTATGTTCAGATTTTGGCTTGTTAGAGAACCTTCTGTCAAAGGCATCAGGAAAAAGTAAACTTGAAAAATCCAGACAAAGTTGTGGGTTTGAGGTGGTTATTTTTTGTTTTGTTTTGTGTTATTGTTTGTTTGTTTAAATCAGTGCCCAGTCTACTCTTCAGAAACAGTTAAAGAGATAACTTCTGATGGGTTGTTGAAGAGTATCTGTATAGCTTGACTGAGATTACAATGAGAATCTAAGAATTCTTCAAGTTTTCCAGCCTCCAGTTCTCTCTTCTGTGTAGAAATAAATGGCAGAAGAGAAAACTGGTGACATTTTGAAGTCTCTTTGGAAAGAAAGAACAATTTAGCAATATCATTATTATAGATTGTAACATGTTTATGAATAGCATATAACAGAATGTTTTAATAATACTTTACTTAACCAGATTACTGTCTCTTCAGTATTTCACGGTTATCACTGAACACCTTCAATTTACATTCTAAAATAAATTACTGTGTAAATAAAGTATGCTCACAGTTCTTGTATGTGGACAGTACTTACATTTAATTACAAATGATCTGGATATGTTTATAGGTGTGAGATACATTAAAACTGTTTACAGGAAATAAGCTCAACTAGCACTAAGTTTGGAATCTAAATTTTCACAACAGTAACTGAGAGTAGCTCAGTTATTTATTTCAACATGCTTTTCAAAATGTATTTTGGAATGCAGTAGAAAAGAAATTCAAAGAAATGCCAAAAAAAGGGAAGCACAGAAGATCAAAACTCCGTAGCAGGTCAGATCAATAAAATACTAAACTGCACTTCTTAAATGTAAGTACTACACCAAGTAGTAGCGTGGCTGTTCTTAAATGGTGTTAAAGCCCTTGTTTTCTGAAGGAGACAGTAATACGCATTTTGCCTATTCAATCCAATCAAGATTTAGACATCGCGCTATAAAAGCAAACATATCTGACACTTCTTCTATAACTTTAGCAGTTGGCTTTCCTGCCCCGTGCCCGGCCTTGGTGTCAACATGGATGAGAAGTGGATTGGTTTGTTTCTGGCTTCGGCCCACAACATATTGCAGGGTAGCGATAAACTTCAGTGAATGCAGAGGGACCACACGATCGTCGTGGTCTGCTGTGAGCAGCAGCATAGAGGGATACTGGACACCATCTTCTTCTGGCAGCTTGACATTGTGGAGTGGAGAGTACCTGAGAAAAGCACACAAATGTTTACATATTTTTTTCCTCAACACCCAACAAGTAGGATCTCTGGCTCTCAAATGTGAAACAAGTGTATTTCTTTAATTTCAGAAGACATCTGTGTACATCTCACAGGAATGTCCAAAATAGCGGGAACAGCCAACAGGGAAACTGCAGCAGAAGCTATCAAGTCCACAGCAGGATCCATCCTGCTGGAAATAGGGAAATTGAGACTTTTCCCCAGCGTACATATCCCCAGCAGTCTGTGTCTGCATGTGGATGTCTTCATCCCACACAAATTTGGAAACAGACTCTGATGGTAAGCCACAAGTGCTATATAGTTATTAAATTTGCTCTCTCTACAATATTTAGGCCACCTTTAAACATGCACATATGCTGAGGAAACGCCAGGCAGGAAACGGAGAGCACTGTAAGTTTTTCTGCTTTCAATAGATGACTTTGATGCCTAGTTTTTGAGTAATGAATAAGTTTCAAAATCTGCCTTCTTTTCAGGAGAATTTGCACCTTCTGGCTACTGTAACATAACATAGAAGGTGTATCTATGTATGTCAACACAAAGTACTCTCTAACATTAGAAATTAAACGTAATAATAAGTTTAAAAAAAATTCCATCTAACCATTTCATTCTTTTTTTAGAGAAAGTTACACCTAGGAAGAACGTTACATTTCTTAAATCGTGAGTAGGATATTGTTTTCCCACCTATTTCATAACAGAAAATACAGAAGGAAATTTTGCTTTTTAAGAATACATGAAAATATTTGAGTGTCTAACCTAACATATTCCTTGTTTCCTCACTTTCATCTAAGAAACAACGTAAGCATATGTAAAGGCAACATCTAAGGAACATTACATATATATCTTAATTGAAAAGAAATCGCCAGCTCTTGTAAAGGACACAAAGGTATATGTATCAGGTCATCATAGAAAATGTTTCTAAAACTGTGCACTTAGATTTTGTGAGTAAGCATGTGGGTAAATAGGTATAGAGTGTACATGTGGCACATGTTCTTTTTAATATCTAAACATTTTATATCTTTATATTTAGATATATTTAATATCTAAATATCTATTTAATATCTAAAGACCAGTCAAATTGTTTAGCATGTATGAAGCATTTTCCTGGAACATCAGTCTTCATTATTAAAGAAATACAAATGCAGCAACAGAAGATGAAGTTGCACAAAAAATATTTTAAAATGATGACACTTACTCTAACACATCATGTAAGCCACAGCCGATGTGTAGATAATTTCTGTTCCCGCACAGCTGCCTGTCTCATATATTTTTAATTTTTCTTAAAATAATCTTTCCAGACCTCTCAGCAAGGAGTTAAAAAATTAATTAATATCCTGCTATGGTCTACTGCCATTCAGTTCCTACAAATACATCCCATCCACACTGTATAACACAATTCACAGTGGTGACTCTCTCTAGCTCAAGATAAAAAATACAATTTATGTACTGGTTCACTTGAGAATATTCTGTTGTGATAGCCTAAAGGAGTCATTATCCAGAAAGAAAACCTTATGAGTTGCTAAAAGTTGCTAGGAGAACATATTAAAATACGACCAGTTGACTCAACAGGACTTTTAAGATAGTCTTTAATTCAAAATTGACTTGTAAGGAAATGCAGAACTTCCCAAATTCAGTGCAGGACAGGATGAAATAATTATTCAAATAGATATTGTTCGTGACAACCTGAAACTCTTGAGGGGACTATGCTTTTTAACAACCACAGAAGTATTTAAAGGCACTTACTTGTACAGCCATTCAAACTGCTCTTTACAGTCAGAGCAACCGAAGTCACTGGTCCAAGCATGGCCAATGGTGTACTTGTGGAACTTGAGCATGTCCATCACTCCCACTTGGGCAATAACACAACCAAATAGGTCAGGGCGCTGATTGGCACAGGCAGCTTCAACAGGAAAACAATTCTATTAGTGTTCATATCTTAAACAATTAAGCTCAGCTGCAAAAGGTCCCCTGCCAAGTTCTCCAAAAAGCTTTCATAAACTCAAAGTTTATCAAAAAAAAAAAGGAAGTAAAACTGTCAAAACAACGGGAAAAAAATAAGATTACCATATAATACCTGGAGCCAAAAAAACTTAAGTATAAAATATCTGATATAAACCAAATCACACGAGAGAAGACTGCTAGTGAATATGAAGTCAAATAAGACTTTCAAGCAAAACTGAAAGCAAATACACAAATGGATAAAAAAATATAACTTCCGAAGATGGTATGTCCAAAAGAGCATAAAAGTTATTTCCCAGTTCTTCAGGCACCAAACATGCTGTTCTTTGAAAACTGCCTTTCAAACTAGCAAACTGGGTTTGAAGAAGTAGTGAAATTTAAAAATATGTGAGATTCTGGACTATGGAACTGAAGGTTCCTAAACCCTTCCTTGTCTAAGCTTTCAATATTAGTATCAAGAAAGAAAAGGATCAACAATCCTCCATTTACTGATGAAAGTTTTCTTCCATAATTATTATTATAAACCCATATGGAGAGAATTTTGATAAAAGCAGACTGCTACAAAATCAGAGGAATAACCTCAACTTAAATTGTATTTTCTTGTTTTATGATTTTCATCTTCTTACAAATCGGAAGGGACAAGTTCTTTAAGAATATCTCTTGCCTCATACATTTTAAAAATAACTGCAGTAGGCCCATCTAGCTCAGTGTTCAATTTATAAGAGTGGCAACTGGCAGATGCTCTGGGTAAAGGCATTAAACAAATACAGAAAGATCTCTCCTGTAAACTATCAGCTTATAAACTAGTAGTTTAAAGTTTTCTCTGAGTTGGAGTTATCTCTAGCCACCCTGTTAAAAAGTCATCAAAATACTCATCCTCTGTAATTAAATTTATTTCCTTTCTTAATATTTATTCATCTAGTGCTCGTCATATCCTGTAGCAGTAAGTTCTTCAGTTCCAGTTTCTGTTTCTTGCTTGAAACACGTTTCTTTGTAATTTTACAAACTCCCGTGCTTTTTTGGAATTTTAAGAAATAAGAGCACTGAAATTTGCACAAAACTATTGCAGTGGGTCCCAGAATCTGTTTTGTAATTCAGAATTATTCACTGTGCATCCACATGTAGGTATACTCTTTCCCAAATTCTTGTATCTCCTAATTTTTGTCCATTTTGAAAATGGATTGATTATTCCCATTCTTTGCCTCTTGCAAACCAGGATATTGCTATGACATGACCTTGCTTCCAGCTCAGCAAGAACTTTCTTTCATAGCCTTATGTGAGGGCCCTTGTCAAAAGCATTTCAAAATCCAAGAATAACTTCACCTAGATCACTGTTACAAGCACCATATGCAGCCTGGCTCCTTCAAAATAGCTCAAATAGATTTGAAAGATGCAACTTCAGCCCGCAAAATTCTTCCTTTTGTGTCACCTGTTATTTACTGGTTCCAACTAGTTTGCCCATTAGAGAAGTCAGATTTACTCATCTGCAGCTTGTGGATCACCATGAACCATTTAAAACTTGGCATTACACTTGCCCCCTTCTGTTTCTCAGATATTTAGGCTTAGTAGCTTGCAATTTCATATTGGAGTTCACTTAGGATCGTGCATGTGCACCATCTGGTCCTGGCAACATGCTACTTTTCATTGGATTGATTAATTCCAAAACCTCTTCTGCTGATGCTCCAGCATCAGCTCCCCAGAATATTCCCCATGAAAACGCACTGGTGCAGGGAATCCCCCACGCTCCTTAGGAGGGAACATCAATACAAACAGACCATTTAGTTGTTCTGCTTTGCCATTATATTTCTTTAATGATCCTTTTACATCTCCCTAAACCTGCAAGTCCCACAGATCCTCTAGCCAGTTTCCTGCCTCTTATGTGCATAGAAAGATTTCATTGCTAATCTTTACATTGGAAGCAATTTGCTCATCAATCTCCTGTGGTCTCTCAGTCTCTGCCAAGAATTTACACTTTACACTATTTTCTTTATTTGAACATGATTTCTATTTTCTGGAAGATGCAATTTTACTTCTGGTCATCTCTGATATGCAACCATGCTAACTCTTCCTGGTCTGTTCCCATCCCATTTTTGTAAGGTATATATAGTGCCTTAAACAGATGCTATGCAAAAGATCTTTATGTTTTTAACTCAAGCTTTTGATCAGATCCCTCCCCTTCATGTTATTTCCTTTTGTGAACATAAATTATATTCTGGTAGGAAAAAAAGCCAAAACGAGGCACTTCATTTTAATATTCTTTATTTTAGAGTGTCTCTTGAAGCACTGTCTGTTGCTCAGGATTTTGTAAGAAATTGTTGCTTCCTACTTCCTTAAGTATTTCCTTCAGTAAGAAATCACTTACGGAGATACTCATGCATGTCCACTGCACCCCTCTAATTAGCCACAATACTTAATTATATGCATTAATAAAGTGTAATCCAGAACAACAATTTATTCACTATTTTTACTCCTCTACATATACGTTGAGCTTTAAAATACAGTATATGAAAGTAAACCTTCAAAACATCAGAATTGGTTTTGACTAAGCAAACATGAGAGGTCGAACACGGCATTTACATGAAGGAGGTTTTCAGCTTACAGCTGTGCTGCTTTGCTCAGCTTGGGGATCACACTGCAGGACAGAAAAAGTCTTGTTTTGTGGTTGAATGAGGCAAGAGCTCAGGGCTCTGCAGTCCTTAGAGTCACCTCCTGTTAGTCTGACTGAAAGGAAACAGTATCTTGGAAGAGTGACAATACTCTTCCTTGTCAGCTTTTTCTTCAATAAATAAGAACTGAGAAAGTCTGGCAGCGGGCCCTTGCACCTAAAGGGTGAGTTATGATCTCTAGTGTTGCATGAAGAAGTATTGCAAAATTTATTCTTGCTTTGATGAAAAAGCACTTACAAGAATTTCCTAAACTGACCTAATTGCATCCAGTCAAAGAAAATCCCTATCTGGCTCATTAAGAGCATGGAAATCCAGCTGCGTTTTAAGTGCAAAGGAAGGTTTCTAACAAGATTTTTCAGAGCAGGGAGGTTTAGATGCCTAATACCTGTCTCCTACCGGAATGATGTACGCCCTGCAGATGTGACTTGCTTCCCCTAATCAAAACAAAGAGCCCAGCTGACTCGTTCATCCAGAAAAACAGGGTATTTTATTACTAAAGCTGGGTAGGATGAATCTCATCCTGACTGAAACTGAAGTCCATATAACCATATATATATAACAGTATTTTCAGAAGCTATGTAATATGATGAAAGTTTAACTGCATTTCCAAATATATATTTACGTTCACATAAAACGGACTTGTGCAATGCATGCACTCTCAAATGGAGTGCAAACCCTTTAATCCTTTACCATATTCATCCATTTCTATTTTCAATGCACAAATACCTCCTGCCACCTGTTATCGAGAAGCATATAAGCAGAAAGCAAAAATACAACTTCAGATGTACTTCTTACTTTACCTTTAAAACAACTGCTTTCTAAAAATAATAATAATGCAGGAATAGCCAAGATGGCTTAGACAAAAGATCTATATCATGCCAAATCCTGTTTTCTTATGCTGGATGCTAATATACAGAAAAATAAAATAAAATCAATTGGGCCAGTATTCATAAGCAAGTAAATAGGAAGGAGTACAAAAAGAAGAGCAAGCGAAGAGTGGCTCTAGTAAATCTGCTCATTTTCTATATATCAGTGGTTTATGAATTTGAAGTGTCTTTTTTCCCCTTCTTGCATAAGTAGCTCAAATCTGTCATACTGTCACATGCCCTTCATGCTGTTCAAATAAAAGACAGACAACCCCAAATTTCTCATCAGAGACATTCATGATTTAATTTGTGGACATATTTTAACTACACAATGAAAGCAGAGTCAGTTTGTTATACTCCTCTGTACAAAGGGTTTATTTGCAGAGCTGCCGCGTTTTCACTCGTTCTCTAAGAACAAGAATGCACGACTACAGAAGGAGTGAATGAGAAACTCAGATGGAGGATTGCAGGACATGGGCTCCTGGCTTACACTACAGACCACATACAGTTTCCCCAGTGCAACATAACAGAATTCTGGCTCAGTAGTTATTTTGTAGTGGTTAGCCTCAAGAACTAAAAAAAAAAAAGCAAATGTTTTTACTTACTGTGGGATTCTACTGCAAGATTAGCTCTTATCACACAAGACTCTAAGTACGGCTCTCATTCCTTTGCTATAGACTGCAGAATCCCAGTGTCCCATGCAAACAGCAAATTAAGTACATTTGTATACATTTAACAGCTGTATATACCAATGCATTGACATTCTGGCAACTTTGGAAAAGCAGATTTCATCAGTTTTTGGCTGGTTACTTTAATAAACCCAGAACCAAACCCGGGAAATATATGAGCAGTTCTTACCAACTAAGAGGCCCCCATTTGAGCCTCCATTAATAGTCAACTTCTTTGGGGATGTGTAGCCTTCCTTGATGAGGTATTTGGCAGCACACTGAAAGTCATCAAAGCAATTTTGTTTGTTGGCCAAGATACCACCTAGCACAGAAACAAAACAAATCAGTTGATGCCATAAAATCCATTTGATACCATTTCTTCAGAAAAACATGTGTGCAAAAATACCTGGGAACAGTTCCAGTTTCATGAACATTTTAATAATTGATGAAGCTCAGAAAGACAACAAATATAAAAGATTCTTTAAACACAGAGAGGGTATAAGATGGTTCTGTCAATAACCCTGATGCTTTAAGAAATTCTGAATAATACATATCTATATTAGGGAGTGAGAGCCAGGTAATGTTCCTAATCACTAAAATGAAAGCTAAAAGCTTTGCATAGCAAAATATATACAAAATGACCACATACAATCCACTTGAGGTTTGATCTAATGGGACTTTGATATCATTAAACTCAGTGACAGTTTCTTAAGGCAATAAAGCTTCAGTTTATAAAATAAGCTACATAAAATAAGTACTTCTAATTTCCTGGACATATAATATGTTGCTGGTAATCTACTCTTTTTTTTTTTTTTTTCCTATTAGTTGTTTTCAAATCAGATGATATATAGCTATGGTCAAAGAGGAACTTCAGAGTTGCATTCTTGGTTTGAATTTAATTTTTAATTTTATTAATTAACTTTCAACATGGAAATGCTTAAGATACTGCCATCCTGTCAAACAGAATTCCAAACATCCTCAGATGTATGAGGGAATAAATCATGACTAGAAACTATAGGTCCAGATGACATCACTGATAAGACTTCCAGTTCTGAAAACAAAAAATTTTGCAGGGTGGGATAGGGAAAGAGAAGGATGGCTTTCTCTACAATTTTCAATCATTTTAGTAGAAGAATATCAACCTTGAGAACTCAAAGTTGCCCAAATCTCATAATCTTCCCACTTGTTTGGCGAAAGACTAAAACTAGCTCTTCCTCAAAGGTTACCCTACCTTAAGACCATACTAATCTCAGGCAATTAAATGCTAGTAAGAAGTGGGAACTAGGAAGAAAATCCTTGTATTCCTGTAGCAATGGCTGTGGCCCAGCCAGGTAAAAGGGACTCAAAGGATACAGAAATCCAACTCCAGTTCCTTCTACTTTGTTTAAAGGCTGGATGTTTATTCTAAGCTGATTGCCTAAGGTTCCCACTATGGTCTAGGAACCTCCAGGACAATTAATTTTACCCTAAAAAAATTGAGATGAGCTACACCTCTTTAACTGGCGGTGTCTCTTTCACTCCATTGTCCATCCAGCGATCCCAGACACCCAGTTTACAATGGTTGCTTTATTTCTGTGTTGCAGAAGTTTGGCAAGATAACTCTGACATTTAGTCATACAGATCTTGTAGATCTGGAACCAATGCATTTTTAATTATTTTTTTTTTTAACAAATACACATCATTATTACATTAATGCATCAACATCATTGAAGAGAGATATACTGGGACGACGGAAAAGTCTTCAAATACGTGGCAATAAAGGAGAAATAAATCTTACTGTTTGCTCAAAGTCCTGGGCTGGTCTAAGGTCAGAATTCTATCTATATAATTAAACCTAAGTAAAAAGACTTGGTTCTGGAAGTAACAAAGAAGAGATACACATCCTATTTGCAACTGCAATAAAAGACTTGGGTCAAAATCAAGCAGGAAATAGGTGGACCAAAGAAGCATTATCACATTAAGATAAATTTTATTAAAATCTACTACAAATCAATCAGCAAATTAAAATTAATGAAGGATACTTCATCTTTAGCAATAATATCCTGTATCTGCAAGCACATACAGCTTCTATTTATGAAGCTATTACATAATTAACTCAATTGTGAGGAAATGACCCAGACAAATAGTTACCACAGATGAAACAGTAAAATCAAGATGCAGTGATCTGGAAATACCATTTTGTTTGATAAAAAGTTATTATGGATTACTGCCACAGCAAATTGCTACATCATAAACACCACTGTTTTGGAACATTTGCCTTGCTGACAACATCTCCAGCAACAGGGCTTACAGATTCTTGGGATATGAGTAAAGTGTCACTATTAAATAGTGATGGGTATGTTACAGAGATAAGTAGGACTTTTTCAAGCTTTTTCCTCTGGTGAAGGGATGCAGACAATTGTCAACAATAAGGCAAGTGGACAAAGACAATCAAAGGACTAAGACAAGGACTGGATGGGTAAAACACAGACAGAAATAAAGCTGAAATATTAAGAAAAGAGGCAAAGAGATTTACAGGGCTTTGCAGTGAGTGACTTGGTTTCCCTAGAGCACAACAGTCAGCTTAAAAAAAACTAAAATGTCAAATCATTGCTTACAAGAAGTCGGATCCCCTACGAGTGTGGAGGGGATGACATGTCACTGCACTTCCAGAGCTGACTGTTTTCATATGAACTTCACTCACAGAATCATAGAATCATTTAGACTGGAAAAGATCTTCAAGCTCAACTGTTAACCCAGCACTGCCATGTCCCTAATGACACAACTACATGTCTTTTAAGTACCTCCTGGGATGGTGACTCAACCACTTACTTCCCTGGGTAGACTATTCCAGTGACAACCCTTTTCGTGACGAAGTTTTTCTATCACATTCATAAAATATAAAAAAAAAGGTCTATTCATAAATTATGCAGAAATAGTCTGGAAGAGTTACATTCTGAACTCAAGCGTTCACATCTTCTGTAAGGTTCTGCAAATGATTTTTTTTTTGGTGTGATACTAAGAGAGTCTAAATAGTCAGTGTTGTTGTCTTGGGGATTTAGAATTGTAGGGCCATGTGCACCTGCAGATAGTGAAAGTCTAGGGAACTTGATCTTGCTTAAAAAAAATTATTTTTTTGGAAAATATTGTCTTTGTGCAAAGCTATTTTTACGAAGTTGCAAAAACTAAAAGACTCTACAAAAATTATCAGATTAACATCAGATAATGTACAGATCTAACATGTAAGTAAGGAAAAAAAGATTGCTTTTCTACAGAATAAGCAAAATGCAAAAGATCTGAGAATGAAAGAAGCAGCGAAGAGAAAATGTTGCAATTTTCACTGCTAAGCCTGCAGTTTTGTTTCTGTGCTTTGAGTGACTTACCTTTGTGCCAGGTCTCTCCATATTCACCACCTCCCCTAATGTTTGCCACTGCTAGAACACCTCCTAGGTGTCGCACAAATATAAGTCTTGACACACTGAAAAAGCAAACAGATACAAAACAGAGGATTATTTTTAATTTCCAATTTTTATACACCTGCCACTTCTGCAAAAATACTTTGAGGGGAAGATCTGTCCCAAAATCAATGATGAAACTGTGAATGAAGTCCCCCCCTTGACGGCAAACCTGCGTAATCAGGCTTTTTTCAATGGTTATCCATGGAAACGAAACCCTCTGCAGCCTTGGGAGAGGAAGGATCTAGTACTGGTCAATTTTTCCTCCTTTAGTTCTTCACTTCCAAGGAAGAGTGGCCAGTGGTTTGGCCTAACAGACAACCACTCAGTACATGTCACCATTTTTTAAAATTATCTTCAAAGCCGTTCATGTGAGGACTAGAGTTATGCCGTACCACTGGACTGTTATAATTTTCTGAACAGTTCCTCTTCCACAGGACCTCTACTTCTTCAGAGAATAAAGGAAGGCTTAGCCCAAAGGAAGAGCGCAAAGAATTAAGACTTAAGATCAGCACTTGATCTTTGTTTATAAGCAGGTATTTTCAACTTAATTTCTGCCTAATGTACAATTTTTGGACATTTATCATAATGTGTATAAAAATTCTGTATCTATTGCTCTTTTGTGCCAGGGTCAGCAGTCAAGATGGCCAATCCCATTCTTATTTATTTTCCTCTTGCATTGCTAAATACAAAACAAATTGTATAACATAAAATTACAGATTCTACCTTTCCTATTATCTCCAGAATCTGGCCGAAAGCTAAAACACCTTTTTTTTTTTTTTAAATACCAAATTGAATAAGTATCAAAGCTATTACTATCTTTTTTTTTTTTTTAAATGGGTTGAAGTAATTTAAATTATATTTAACAGTTAAGAATCTCTGATCTGTAGAGGTAGTAGCTTAACACAGCAGAAGCTATAGAAGACCAACTGCACATATGCCAAGGAGAGAGGTAAAATATTAAAATTTAACAAGTCTATTTTTTTTTTTTTTTTTTTCTCCCCTCTGGTAGATTTAAATTTCTTATTTACTTTAAATCTTTGCTCATGCAAGAAACCATTGTTTGCAGAAATTATTTTTGTTCAACCACAATAAAAAAAGATTGGGTCTTTTTACCTTTAAGTCCTACTACTGCTTTTCAGAAATGGCTTGAAAGATGGTAGTCCTACAGTGTGTCTCATGTGGACATAGTAACAGAACAGGTACAATTTTCATACCTCCCAAAGCAATTACCTATGTAGTAGCCCATGTTCTTAAAATTATATACCAAGGATTAAGGAACCAAAATAAAAGCAGAGGGATAACTGATAAAAGATTTCTGTATTTTCATAATCCATCAAAGGAAAAACTTTCTACCTAGGCTGGTTATCTGGCCATCAGATTGCTCAGAACACTTGAATTAAGTCCATCACTGTGCATTGCATTTTCCTTAGATTGCTGTGACATGCTGATCAAATGCAAGATTGATATTCTATGAGCACATTGTGCAAACATCAGAGGGCATTATTCTGTCTAACTCCAGGATGCCTAATTTCAACAGGCTGCTGCACAGTTAATGTGGGGTAGCCTGACAGTAGGTTGCCTCATGAGATTGTGGCTTCTTAATTTTTGGTATGTCAGAGTCACAAAACCTCCCAGAATAATCTGCCCTTGTTTTCCCTGTCTCCATCTCAAACTTTGGGCCTCTTGGTCCAAAGTTACTTGATTCCCAATAATCAAAGGTAGCAAGTATAAGAAAGTATTACAGGTCAGGCAAGAGCTTGCTACTCAAATATATTGCCAGAAAATATTTTAAAAATAAAAAATTCTGGAACAGAGTCCATCTTCTTCCATCTGTTGAAATAAACTGTGCCTGTCTAAGGGATCATATTTAAGAAGTGAAGAACCCGTGAGCAATGCAAAACCAAAGTGCATCCTTATCCTGTCTGTGGACTCTGCTGACAGAGACAGTACTTTGATGATGATGATTTTTGGAGGGGTCTAAGTAACTTAGGATCTCATAGGATATGCAGTACTCTCATTAAAGGTAGCTAGTCCCCATTTCCACAAGCAAAAAATTTTCCTGATGCACAGGCTCTCAACAGGATAAAGTTCAGAGTTTGGTAACAACTATTATACTGCCCAAATTATAAGCAAGGTTTAGTCTATGTGTGCTCACTCTTGGTAATACTACTGGGATTTAGGCACTTTGGAACACCTTACCGCATATACCCCAACATAAACAACTAACGTCACTGCCCATGATGATTAATTAATACCCACCCCGGTATGGTCAGTAGTAAGGTGAGTCAGGACCCTTACTTAGAATCATAGAATCAGATGGGTTGGAAAGGATCTCTGAGATCATCAAGTCCAACCCTTGATCCACTACCACCACAGTTACTAGACTATGGCACTAAGTGCCACATCCAGTCTCTTCTTAAACACCTCCAGGGATGGAGAATCTACCACCTCCCTAGGCAGCCCATTCCAATGCCAGCACTTGGCCAATTCCTTGAGGAAAATGTGCCTCAAGCTTAAAACAAGCTTTCCTAAAGGAACTTTAAAGTTCAAGGAACCAGGTTTTATAAGTACAGAATCAGAATTTATTAACTTTTTTAGAAAGTGAAAATTCCAAGTGATTAGACAGCCCAAAACTCAACTTTTCACACACAGCCCTGCTATTGCCTTCTATGTCCTTCCAGGTGGATTCTTGCTTCCTGATTTGATTTCAAGTCAGCTTTGTGTCTGAGTCACAGCAAAGTGCCCAGTCACCCTGGATGGCAGTGAAATGTCTTATTCTGCAGAGGGAAGTCTGGCTTCCTGCTCTTCCCAACAGTCTCTGTAGCCTTTTGCTCATTATCCCTGTTTTTCCTTCCCTCTTTGGAGCAGGGTAAATGAAAGGGCAAGAGGGTCAGGAAGGAGTCAGTACAGGGAGCAGAAAATCTGCTGTCAAGTATTACAGCTGACATGGAAATGCAGGACAAAAGTCCTGAGTCACTGGACTTGGTTGCTCTCTTGGCTTTTGTGGAGCAGAAGGGAACAGTAGTAGAGCAACCGAAAAGAGTAATCTTCCACTCTGCACCCAGGGCTGTTATGTTGCTTGACCTTTCTCTGGGCTTACAGTCCCTCCTGCACCACCTGTTTGCTTTAAAGGCTGGGTACAAACTGCCAGTGAAATGCAATTTCACAGTCTGCTGCACAACCAGCTATACTCCAGGATGCACTAGGAATTGCTTCTCCTGTACCCACACATGCACATATGGAACAGTGAAGGGAAACATGTTGGTTCCTGCAGGGTAGTTAGCCGAATCTGAGGCATTAGCGGTAGGTTTGTGATGGCATTTTCCCAGCAGCTCTTGAGGTATCAGTTCCACCAGCCTTCACTTGCACTCTCTATGCCAGCTGTATAATTAATGACAATGCTCTGGCAAACACGGTCTCGAAATGCAGCTTTCCAGTCCAGAGAAGCATATGAAAGATGCAGCTTGCATTCAAAAATAAACCCCTACTGTAATCGACTTAATGACTTTAGGCTATCATTCTTGTAGTTATTTCTGGACCCTGTAACCTGTTGGTCTGTTTCTATTGCTTTCAGTGAAAAAAAAAAAATTATTTTCATTTTTGGTGTTGGAGAAAAGAAAGGAAGAGGAACACCAGTTTCTGAATTAAGCAGAAATAAGCTCCCCAAGCCAGAGAGTTGGTTCATGTTAATGGGAGTGAAATACCAACGAGAAAACATTGTACTGTCTGGAAGAAATACAGGACAGAAATGAACCACTGGAAAGGAGAAAATTAGCTGCTTTCTGTGAACAGTTATAAGAGCCTTAAGTTTAAATAAAAAAAAACCCCAGAAATATTTATCCAGTACTTTTTTAAAGGTAATCTGGCTACTACTTGATTGCATTTCCATAGCTACATTTCAGCTCAGGATCAGGTGAATGATGGTGGCAAGCCTCAGCCTTGACCATCCTGTGGCTGTTTTCTAGCACTCCTGCCTGTGATCATCTAGAAAAAAAAAAAAAAAGACCAAATCATGGTGTTGGGCTGTGGCTGGAATGGCACTTGGACTTGGGAAGTCTTTGTGAAGCATTGAAGTATAGTAACAAGGACATAGTATAACATTACTGGAATTTACCAGGTAAAGGGTGAAGTGGATATTCTGCCTTCCTGGCAAAAATTCTCTCTTACAATTACCTTTTCCTGATCTTGCCTGCCTACTTTTGGAACATGCTTTCTCACCAAGTACTCAATTCTCAACTTATTAAGCATAAAGATGCATTCGAAGGTTTCTGCTATCCTTATTTTTCTTCTAGAAAGAGAAAGCTGAGAAAGGATGTGTTGATACTACAGGGAGAGAATACGGAGGGAAGTATGGTCAATCGTGTTTTATTTACATTGTCAGTGGGATAATAATGTATTTTCATCTGGAGGCCATTGGTAGTTCCCTGTGCACTTAATTTTAAGGGATTGTTACAGATTCATATTCTTATTTTATGAACTGTATAATAAAGGCTTCATAGGGTTCAGGAAAACATAGGTCACTGCTCACACCTCCCATCTTCAGCTCTTCTGACTGTCAGCTGCACTCTCTTGCTGCTGTTTGCTGGACTCCTACAAGAATCAATTTTTAACTTGCCAAAATGGCAGAAAACCACCCACTACATTTTGCTGGGATAGTGTAACGTCATTCTTGCAATATAAATCAGCTTATCAGAGGTTCCAGCAAGCACCAGGGCCAATGGATGGGAAGTGAAAGTAGGTACTGAGAAATACCTTCTCCTTTTGCTAACAGCCTGCTCGTGTCAGCTCTGCAGAATGTGAAATTTTACCTTAAATCAATAGATACATGATATTTATTTTACATTCTTTAAAAAAGAAAACATGGTAGGTTTTATCACAGTTTTCAGCATTTACAATAAACATTGTAATAAGTCCGTGGTTGAACCTAACTAAAAAGGAATTTAAAAACTATTTGGATTATATAATTGCATTTCTCAAAAACCACAGGAAATCAAAAATGTAGCTTTATGGGGCAGATAAAAAGCTTACAAATAATCACAGAACACAAGATGGGAAGTCCATTGTTTGAAAAAGTATTTGCTAGAAAGGATGTGAAACTGTAAATGCTATTCAGAAATACAGTCACTGTGACCTGGAAAAGTGAGCACTGCAAAGGATTTCTTGCAATGTGCTGACTCTAAAGCAAGACTAGTAGTACCTTAACTTAATAGGATTGTTTCACAATAGATTATTTTTCTGTTGGAGAGCTCTCTTCTGCTATCTAAAAAACTGCTCTCAATTCAACCCTTTCCATTTCTGTTTTCCTCTGCCTCACCTAGGAGCATTTCTTAGGTATTCAGAAAATCACTGCCTCTTGGCAAGTCTATTCAAATTCCCCTGCTGAAGAAATAAGCCTTTTCTCTAAACAGATAATCTATTCAATGAAGCTTATGGCTTTTGAGGGCTACAAATCCTGTTCTGCACATCGTATTTTTGGTTTACAGTGTGTTGCTTTGCATTTGCAGAGATCACATCATTTGTGTTTCAAGACAGAATCATCTTTTGTCTTTCCTGATCCTTTGGGACACAGTAGGAATTTGCTTCTGATGTAATCTCCTCTAAACTATAATAGGAAAACGCTGTGAAATTTTAATTATTTACACTAATTTAGACAAACATTTGATTTTCTATAATATGTAGACATAGGCAACTGTTTAACTTGAAAAAAGAAAACTTCCAATGACATTAGTTCAGCAAAGGACTCAAATACATGCTTAATATATGTCCATATGCTTCTCTGTTGAGCTCAGTGACAGACCAGGAAGAGGTTGAGGTATAATCCCAAGGGCAGGGTGCCTGCTGTAAACCTCAGAAGAGCAGAGCACTTCTCTCCTCTGACATAAATTTCTTCTGTGAGCCTGGGCAAAAACCCTTGAATTCAGAACTAACAAAGGAGACAAATGGTGCCTGGGCATTGAAGTGCAGTCCTTATGGTCCCCATCTCGCTTCTCAGGGACCTGAAATGCATCCTGTCAGATCCATCATCCACCCTGCCCTCAGTCTGTGACAGCTGTTAATACCAGGTACTTCAGAAGAAGGTATGAAATACTCAGCTTACCTGTAGCTTGGTGTGATTGATATGTTGAATCCTCCATATCCATACAAGAAGGCAGGATGAGAACCATCTAATTTAATTCCTTTCTTGTGAATAATAAACATAGGGATCTTAGTACCATCTTTGCTAGGGTAGAAAACCTAAGACAAGAAAAAGAAATCCGTAATGATCTTAGTGCTGTAACTCTCCACAGCTGCTGTTGACAAGAATCAGAGGTGATCCCTCCTGTGGTGTCTGAGGGGTGAAACTTTCCAGGCAATCTGTGCCAGTTGCCCAGGTCACGTTCAGTAATGGCCATCACTCAATTGGTTGCTTAACAGCTCTGGAAAATGTATAAAAATGAGACAGTACAAACGTTTGTGTATCTTATACATTAATTCTACATACAAGAGGGTTTAAGAAAATGTTACAAAAAGAATACGATTCTCTGCAAGGGAAGACTGGTGGTGTGAAAACACAAGGGCTGCATGGTCCATCACAGTGTAAGCAGCAAAGACTCGAGCTGACACAGAGAACAAACAGAACTAAAACCAGATTTCCAATCTAGAATTAATTTCTAAAATGTCTCCTTTTTAAACATTCAAACTTCAGACACTAGACAACAGTGGACAGAGAAGAAAGAAACTCATGGTAGGGTGGTGACTTCGTGAGAACCCACTAAACATTGCACTGTTTTAGACGAGAGAGCTGTTAGTACAAATAAATAGGTAAAACTCTCTGAAGATCTGGTCTTGTGCTTCTGAAATCACTGAAAATTCCTTCATATCAGTTGATGCAGCAGTCCTTGCTTGTAAAAACATAAATTTCATCACAAATAGAAGGCCACAGATATTCAAAAAGTCAGAGTATTTTGGTTTTCTTAGTAATACATTAGCATTAATATATTAGCATTAACATTTCTCAGTGGAGTCACTCCACACACCAAATTCAAGTGCAAAGAGAAAACTTTGAATAGCTGAAGACACTGTTTTTTCAGCCTTGTGAAAACAGCAAAAAGCTGATTAAACTCTTGCACGTGCAGCATGAATTCGCCAAAGCAAGTCTGTATCCAGCAAAAGTGGACTCAGCATCGCCCAGTCTTTCAAGGCTGTCTGAACGACCACTCCACCTCATCAGGGTGGTAACATAAGCTATATGACAGAAACTTTTGTAGCACTTGGTGCATTCCAGACATTACCAGGCAACTAGAACCAGGAGCCCCAATGCTGCAGAATCTCCAGTTCAACCAGCAAGACTCCTGGACTGCCCACTGGCTTTCAGGAAACCAGTTCCCAAAACACCAAGTATCCACATAGCACATGCTTTCATATGTCCTTCTACTACTGCCATAGCACTGTGGGAAGTTAAAAGCGGAACTCCATGTGCACAAACTGTAGTTTCTTAACACAGTTCTTGCATCTTATTATTCTGATGTATGGATCTGCCTGCATACTCTAATTTAGTATCCAGCCTGTTATATTTTGCCAGTCAAGCAAAACACGTGGGTGTGAATGGAGTTCGCTGCATGTCCTAAAGTTCTGGTTGATTACTTTTCTTTGCCTTGTTTTAGCATCATTAGTTGCAGTTTCAACTCTAATTAGAACAAAAAGGTAGTAAACGAAAAATGACACATTCTTATAATTTTGTTGTGTGTTTATAATCTCTGTGCTTTTAAAGGAAATAGTCCTACCATGCTTTATAAAGCAGAGAATCAACAGGATCTATTTTTATAACACATGAACCTCAACAGTAATGTGAAGCTGCGCAACACATTTATTCTGAGCATTGCCTGTAATTTGAAACATGTAAATCCACATGGCATGTTGAAAACAAAATAATCACATTTAATTTTAGTTTAATCACTGCTAATGAAATTTGAGAAATTTCAAATGAAACCACATCTACCTCTGAAGGCTTCACTAAAACCTGTAGACATATTACAGATAAAAATTCAGTATTTCAGTATCCTGCAGATGGAAAAAAAAAAATCAAAACAAAAGCCTAAGGGCATTTTTACTCAGATTAGATCACTGTTTCCAACTACTGCCATAACTGTATCTTTACTGATGAAGTGCTTGCCAGAATAGTAGAATACAAAGAATTTCCACTTTAAGTAATTAGTTGAACACTATAAACAAATAAAGTAAATGATAAACAGGAGAACTGCTGAGGCTGGTAATGAGGAGTTCCACAGACTCTTCCTTAAAATGCCATCCATCAACTCCAATTGTTGCTGGCAATTCATGCAAAGTGAGCACCTGGCCTTTCTACACTTCCAGAAGCTTACTGCCATTGGCCAGTCCTTTCCTGATGATTAAAGGATGCCACTAAATTTACTTCTTCTTTCTGAAAAAGGGCCTTTTTTTTTTTTTTCTAAACAGCTCTCTGAAAACTCACTTCAGTAGGGATTTTATTGTCATCAGTTTAGATAAAAATAACATTAAGTGAAAACTCAACAAAAATAAAAGATGCATGTCAAGGTGACATTTGCGATTTAAGAGTTTTCACTCCTATCTTTGCTAAAATTATGATTACCTCTCCCACCACGATGAACATACGAAAGTGGGATGGAAATCAATTCAGTGAGACACTAAGATATGTGAAGCTGTTTAAGCTTCTCCAAATAGACTATTTTTAACAACTGATTCAATCTCATCTTTAAATTAGGTGTTATCTTTGAAGCAAGTCCAATGGTTTATTCATATAACCGATAAATGGATGTGTTTCTATCTCAAAGATTAGGGTAAACCGCAGAGGGCAAGCCCTAAAAAGAAGAATTTCCCAAGATGGTGTTTCACGCCTAATTTTAGAACCCCTCAGCTTTTACAGCAGTAAATGCTCATAAAAGGGTACTACTGTTTACTGTTTTATCACATACAGAAGTGATCCACTTGTGCCAGTTACATTATATTACTTCTTGCTCATATATTTTCAAATTAAGGACTCATGTCACTATAGTCAGCATATATAAGAGGACAAGGTAGCAAAGGGATTTTGGAGGGAACAGGATGGAGAAGAACACTTTAAAAACATTATTATGAATGCTGAAACTCATCATTCAAGGAAGGAGATGCCAAAAATAAGTATCTTCAGCCTTTAGGAATGCACCAGCAATGCTGTGTGGTTGACAGGGCACTCCAGCTGCATGCAACCCTTGGTGCTATTCTAGGAGCTGGATCAGTACAACAGCTCCAAAATAGTTGTAGCTCACTTTGTCTCACACTGAAGTCCCTATCTGTCACATGCCAGAGGGGTCTCAGTGCCAGAAGGAATAACTTTCAATTCAGATGCTGGAACCTGAGGCATAAATTTATAGCCTCTAGTGTACTTACTGTGACTCAGGGAGAAAGTAACACTGTTTGCACAGTTAGTCATTACTACAAACTACATGAAGATTAGGCTATATAAGCTACATAAAAACCAATCTCAATCATTCTTCTTTCATGCATAGATATATATGCATATATATTCATGCATAGATTATAGAGTGGTGTGTTACTTTGTTTTGTTTTTTAAACTTAGCATTTGAAAGCAATTTACATTCCATTTTCATGGACTAAAAAATTCAATGGAAGTTTACCTCCAAGACAGTTTACAGAGTAAGTTTTACAAGTAAATACAGTTAATGGCTGTGTGACTGGTCTTGTAAATTTACTTAGGAGTTAAATAGGATTAAAAAGTTCTATACACTCAATCCTAGGAAGGTCTTTGTCCTCCTAATTATTATTTGCCTTAAATGTGCAGTGTTTATGTTAGATGAACCTTTACTTAAGGAAGACAGAAACAATCAGCTGGCATTGTAGACAAAGACCTAAATTCAGAAAGACTATGTTTATCCACCTCTGCCTCTGCAGTGACAAGAAGCATCCTCTCCATCTCAGGTCACAAGGAGGCAAAACTAAGTATTTTTAAAAAGCTAAGAGAATTTCAAAATAAGAGGTTGAAGACAAAGTTCTTCCTTCATTTGTCTATAGAGATAATACAGACAGACATTGATACTTACACACAGAACTAAAAATAATTTTGGCAATCATCCATTATGCACTTCTTTTTTGAGTAAATATGAAATCGGTATCTATGAATATTAAATGAAATGACACAACCATCACAACAGATAAATAAAACTAATCTGCCTGAATACTCATATTGTGCCACATAATTAAAAATACTTAAGACTACTGACATTGAATAAAAACTTTCATTTTTAAAAATTAAAAACCTCAGCAACTTGTGATTTAGTTTCACTTTTTCTTGCTTTCAGAGATATTTTCGCTGTTTATACAATGGACAGATTAAAGGATGTAATTAATTACAATTGTTTCATGAAGAAAACTGAATGTACACCTGAAATCATCTTGCTTTTACAAAACCTAAAATTCTTATATGTAAAAACGAACCCTAAAATTGTACACATTTAAAATTAACCTTCTAAGGTAAGATTCAACACAGGTTTTGAAACACTGATGTAAAGCACAAATCCAAGATAATATTATCCGTATGGGTCTAATGCATATATTTTTAAGCTGTGAACAATATCTGAATGTTTAGAAATATTTTATCATTTTTCTGACTTGCTCATTAATGGCAGAGAATTAAAATCCAGTTAAGAATTGTTAGTTTGGCTTTTCAGAAAGAAATATTTCCTGCAGATAAAACCAAAATTTACACATGAAAAGGAACTTTGATTTCTGGGACTCAAAAACACTCTGTAAGTTACAGTAGGCTAATTATTCTTAGAAAGCCAGTAGTGATTCTAATAATGTCTCTCCCAAACTCTCTTTCAAGATTAGATATTACATACCAGAAATAGCAATTCTTTCCATGTCTTTGTGTGCTTGATCAAAACCAGGTAAGAGTTACACTTGTCATTAGATTGACATTCATTGTGTAAAATCCCAAAGAATTTTACAAAGAGCAACTAAAGAGGCATATAAATCAAGCCTGAATACTCCTTATTAAAAATGCCTGTTCAATAATTTAGGTTTAATAACACCACAACAATGCCTTTAAAATTAGTTTTGTTCCAAAGTTCCCTATATACTTTTCTTGAGAGAACTCCTTTTCATTTGAAACAAACACAAAGTTTAGCAGTCTTGGTGAAATGTAGCAATTGCTTTCTGCCCCCACACACTGCTGCGGCCACCACAAAGTCACAGACAGTGCTGGGGAATCAAAACACCCTGTTCAGAACCAGCAGCCACAGGCACAGCTGTGCTGAGCAGCCGACTATAGGGAGTGACTACTTTAGTTTTTACTCCTTGGAACTGCATTTCAAGCTTCCAGTTTCACACAAAGCATTTCCTTCATTACGTGAGAGATGAAGACTTCTCATCACACTTCGGTTTTTGTATTCCTATATACAGGAAGAATCAGAAGTCAGGAGAAATAACAGAGAACTATTACCACTACAGAGCAAATCCACAGGATCTGAGGATTCCCTTCTTCAGAGGGAAATCCTCATCAGTCTTTAAGCCTCTTAAATTAGCTTCAAAGCAATTCTGTGTGGGTTGTAAAGCTTGCTTAACACAGAGTTGGACATGGGCCAAGGTAAGTTGGCACAGTAAAAATTCATGCAGGTAAAACCCAGAAAGAAGAACACCCCCCACAGACATTTGCAAAAGCACTATGAAAATGATCAAGGAACCTTTTAGAAGAAATTGTTTCACCACCATGTTTTTCAGCACAAAATGCAGACTCATGCTGACAGAGGCAAAGTGCCAGGAGATGGTCTTCTGGAAGAAATGCCTTGCTAGTAAGTTCAGCTGCTTAGCTGCAATTGACTGCAGGGAGGTATCTTACAGGATGCAGGGAAGAAGACAAGAGAAAAATACAAATGAAAAATCAAAAATCCTGTAAGACTCGCATGGTAGATACACTTTTCTATATTAGTTAAAAGGCAACATTCCCCTTCACATAAAGCCTTAGTGGTAAATGGGATCCAATAAGACCCCTCCATTCTACTTAAAAGACTTCTTGCCTCTTTTCTAAATGTTTATGCTTTGCCCCTTTCAGTGGGATCTCCAAGCTTACTGCAGCAGAATAATTAGCACGTGCCACACAATTATTCCTTTTCTTTCATAAATTTGCCTTGAAGATGACTTGAGGTACAGTGTAGATACAGGCAGATATCAGATAGACAATATTTCCCTTTTCATTAAAATGTACATTGTAGTCATGTTGAACAGAAAAACATCCCAGGTGCCTTTGTAAGTTTCAGCCTATTTTCTGAATCACTTCTGTGCTTATGCATTCAAGAAATCAAGAAACCTATGAAGTACTATAGCATGAGATAAACAAAGGGATATCTTGATGAAAGTAGCACACCTTTGTTGAATAAAAACATAAATAACAGCTGCTGGGTAGTCCAATTTCTGTCATTAAATCAAGCTTTACTTCACTGAGTAAACTGCCCCGACAGGAGACAACTCACTGTACTAGTATGTAGGCATTAGAAAGTAAACACTACTTATTTTTACCATGTTGGAAATCAGTTCAAGTTGTAATGAGAAACACTATAAGAATAAAAATGTAGAGGCAGATTACATGAGGTAAGCAAGGAGGAGAACTTACCTTCTCCAAACTACTGCACAATAACTATTTTTATTTATAGTTTTATGCTGTGGTAGGGGCACACATCTAATTCAATGTGCTGAGAAAGAGACACATTCACTCAAACAGTAATTAGCTAATTCAGCTTTTCTGTTTCTGACCCCATCTTGCTCAAAACTTGCTTGGTTATCTCCACATGGCCCCACTTTTGAGTGTTTACAAGCTCCAAAAAGATGACACAACCACTGTTGGATTTTCTCCCTAACACAGAGGCATCTACAGAGTTCAGGGTGCTCAAATAGCAGTTGTAAACCTGTATTCAAAAATTCCTGCACAGAAAAAACTCAGTCTTGACACTGGTGATGTCAAGTACCCAGCTTGTGTCAAAAGCCCCAAGAGGACCAATGTATTCCCCTTACCAAGTTCACCAAGTTCAATTGGTGGTGTAATTTTCGGACAGATGTCAAAACAAAAGCTTTGAAGACACCTCATAACAGGAACACCAAGGAGCGTGCTGATGCACCCTTGTAATACTGTTAGAACAGGGCAGAGATAAACAAGTAACAAAAAAGGAATGTTTCTGGTGGTTTTTTGTTGGTTTTTTTTAAGCCGTAAGACCAAGGACAGTTTGCAGCAATCTTTTCTTTCTTGGGCAAAATGTGAACAAGACAGCAAAATTCAACAAACTTGTATCAGACATAAGGAAATCCACAACTATTAATGAACTACCAGTAAATTAACAGATCAAGTGTCTAATGTTGTCAATTCAACTCAAGTGAGTGTAACCATCAACTAGTAATCAGAAAGAAAAAGTCACGGATGTCATTGCTGATAAAAGATATCCTCATTTCAGGCATTCTATCATTATGCTTTGAAGCTTTTCTGCATCTTGTCTATTTTTATCTGTTAGTATGGATAACTGTGCACTATTACTTTCAAAAATAATTGACAAATTGGCTGAAAAGCAAGCAGTTCAGGGAGTTGTCAAGGAGAATTTATGGATCAATTTTTCCCTATCTGTGAGAATGGAAGCCAGAACTAAGGAAATAATCTATTTCTTTATATCATTCATCTATACAGTTGAAAAACTAGTTACTGTGAGAGTAACAATGATAGTTCTTAGAGGCTTCCCTTGTCCCATAAATCTCCTGGGAGATGTCTCAAGGACAGAGCAGAAATTATTAATCTAAGGAAAGATAATATTCTATCAGTACCTCTGAGCAGTGTTGATAAAATCAAATCAACAGCTAAATGAAGATGCTAACTAGATTACCCTTAATAAAACTGCACACTGAGGAATTTGTGCTGCATCATAAACAGACAAAAGCCAAGAGAAAAAAGCTCACATAATTAGTGATTGAACTGTTCCTGAGTAGAAAGTGAACTGCTATCTTCCTTTCTTTTCCTTTGAAAAAATGTTCTTTCAGAATGTTCCAAGATTTTGTGATTTCTAAGTTTTTACTACTTCAGTTCTTATACTGACGGTGAACACGGAGGTCTCCTGAACAATCCCACTCACATATGTTCCATTTACACAAGTTTACATCTGCATCTCTGGATACTTATCAAAGCACTTTTCGTTTAACTTGTCCTCCCTCTTCAGTAGTGAATGCCAATTAAGAGAAAACAACCCACAAAATCTGTTGATACGGCTATTGACTAAGAAGATTTTTTAGCTCTTCCTTACCTGTTATTAATGCAATTTTTTTTCTGTGTGGTATAAATGGTGACTATGTCCTTGAAAGTGGCCAGTGACACCAATGTATTATTAAGTGGTGTGATTGTGCCATAGAAAACAGGTAGGAGAGGTTCTCCAAAACCTCCTCATTACTATTTAGTGAAAACTATTTTCTCAGTACAAACTGAAATGCTCATAACTGTTAAATGATCATCTTGGTCAATATTCATCCTTTTCTAGGGTAATCATGTTCACACTGAATGCAAGAGTCATAAGGTTATAAGATATGCTACAGTTTGCTTCCTTCTTTCCCTTTTAGGAGCAGAGCCTGCTCCCAGTAGTGGCCACACAGACTCATTTACTTTGCAGAGGCTCTCATCTTACATATGTCTACGTAAGATCTCACCAACATTTGAAATTGCTGTTTTCCACTCTCAACTCTATTAATCTGTTTTCCACCATGATGATAAATGTTAATTAACAACAACAGAAATCCTAATCCACCAAGCAGTTTTGATCCTGGGTGAAGACAGTAATTATAATTTTATTGGGCTGCAGTGATTACGAGTATAATTATATCTCAGAATATCTCTGATATACATATCTCAGAAGTTAATCTGCATTTTTAATTAGTTTTAAATATTAGCAATTCTAATTTGTTTTTGTCTCCTTTATAGCAATCTTTATTAATCTTCCAAACATAAGTTATCCCTCTGTTCTGCTTCAAGCTGTGGTTGGTAAGAGCCCTGTGATGGTCTTAATTTCTATGCTATCCAGCACACTGTTGAATGTGGTCTATAACTAAGACTCCAAAGAGCTGCAATAATGCAAGTAAATAAAGGAGCAACAACCTTCTAATTTGTTCTCTGTAGGCTGCTCTACTACCTTAAACTTCTTTGTAACAGTTGTTTGCAAAGCATAATAAATATCTGCATAAAACAGTTATCAACTCGTGTGTGTTTGGAGGCTTGCAGCTCTGAAACATAAACCTCCCAGCTCTGCTAGAGCCACCTCTATTCTGAAAGCACTCCAGTTCGCTGGTAACCTATGGGGACACCATTGAGAATGAGAGATACATCCACTGTAAAGTATCCATACAGAGTATGGAGCTGAGGTGAAGCTTAATTGCTAACAGGAAACACTGAGACGCTGCAGAAAAGAGGGATTGCTTTTTTGAAAGAGTAACAAACAGAAGACAAAACTACCTGAAAAAGTAAAACTCAATCCAGCGAGGCCAGAAATGCAACATACTGTACTCTGACAAGTGCAATCACATACAGGATAGTGAACAACTGACTAAAAAGTAATTTAGAAAAATATTTTGGAAGTGTAGTGCACTTCAAACTGAACTTGAACAAACAATGAATTGTTAGAGAAAAGGCAAACTCTACATGAGGACATATAAAACAGTCTCAGCCACAAAACATATGAAATAACCCCTTCTGCTGCATTCAACATTTGCAAAGCCTCAGCTAGAGTGTCATGTTTAGTCAAAACAATGGTACACCATATGCTGAGCATCTAAATAGACTCCAGAGAAGAGAAAGAAGTGTGACAGGAGTCCCAGGAAGTAGACTCCACTAGGAAAACCCAACAGAGTTCAGATTTTTCTTTTGTTTGGTTTGGTTTTAGTCTAAAGGAAAATAAAATTGAGGGACACATGGTGACAGTCTCTAAATATGCAGAAGCTTGCTGTAACTAGAAGAGAACTACTTGTTTCCCATTACAGCAGCTCTGCTACAGGTTTTTCTGTTCACAACTGCAACCACCTGTTGGGCAGCAGAAGCCGGTTCCTCTCTTCTTGCAAGAAAAGCCAGTATTCTACCTCTTGAGACTGCAATGGATTAATTGAGCTTTTGAGATTGTTTTTATAAAGGATTTATATGATATCAAGAAGAGAAGCTTCAAAAGCAGAATTGGAGAACAAGTGCCTCCATTCTCACTGCCTTTT
This sequence comes from Myiozetetes cayanensis, assembly GCF_022539395.1. Classification (NCBI taxonomy): domain Eukaryota; kingdom Metazoa; phylum Chordata; class Aves; order Passeriformes; family Tyrannidae; genus Myiozetetes; species Myiozetetes cayanensis. Next base: position 71,281,975 of record NW_026087411.1, on the reverse strand, counting down.
GCCTTTCAAAAATCCGTTTGAATTTAAAAACCATCCTCTGGCAGAGACAGATACATACCTGTATAATTAACCTTACTAAATGTAAATCCCCTTCTTCAGAAACCCAATGACTATTAAATGGACTTACATGATGCTGCTAGCATAGTACTGAGAAATAGAACCAGAAAATTGGTTATCTTGGTGACCTGGTAAAGGAATTCAATGTGTCTCCCTGCTAGACCAGTGGCTTGAATGCTGGCCCACACTAGTGATGACTGACAACTGCAATCATCCAATGATCTTTTGCCAGCTGTGTGAACAAAACCAACGCTTTTTGTCCCACAGGAATCTGTCCTCAATGCAGCATTATCATCACAATTTAACAACTCCCCCGGCCAGACTCCATGAGGCAAAGTTAAGGGTAGGCAGACGGATAGAAAAATTCCCACACTGCAAAGGAGCATTCTCATTCTGAACAATGCTGGCATGCCAAAGTTTGACATTTAGTCTCAAAAAAGTGATCAAGAACAGAAAACGGGCAGCTACCACTTCTTACTTTCAGCAGAGGACTATGCAGACAGTCCTTAGTGTGCCAAAATTTTCCATTTTTATGACTACTTAGTCTAAGTAAGAATTAAAGAGCCACAAAGAGGCTTCAGAGCATTTTTTTCTGTAGAAGCATTCTGTATGTTTGATCCTCCACCAGTGACGGTATTGGCCATTCAGTCTGCACTACACAAGACACACAAACACCATAGTGATCAAAAGACAGTGTTTTGTCAGCATTTATTACTATTAGAGGTATCAAAAGGGTGGGTTTTTGTTGCTGCTGAAGTTGTATGAACTGCCACTTGTGAAAGATTTTAATAACTCTTTTGATTAGGTTTTCAAACCACATCTGAAGACTCAACTCTGAGGATTAGCAAACCACTGCCATCAGAACAGCAAAGCATATCCCCTGTGCAACACCTCATCAGTGTGCAGCCACGGACACATTTCATTCTGAATGTTTCTGTTCCTATAGAATTAAGCTAATAATACTCATTACCTTTGAGAAATAACACTGATAAGCCTATACAAATGGGAGAAGAAAAGTTGAAAGTAGATTCCCACTGAGAAACAATAAATAGAATTCTTGTGATTAAGAAACTTAATTAAAACAGTAATGTGTTCATGCTTAATTACTGGAGGTGCATTCAATCACAGGAGTGAATATGAAAGCTGGAGGAAAAATAGAAGGGAAGAAAGTCTTCACTGACATATTCAGAAAAAAGACAAACCCTAAGCATTTTCACTATAACAACATTATCATTTTAGTATCTCTATATCAGCAAAGAATCTACCTACTGAGATTCCTGAAGGCTTAAACACACATGCTCATTTCAGGCGTCTGAGAGAACAACTTTTTAAATCATTTCCTTGATGGTAAAATATATTTTGTCGTTTATTGTAGAAATCAAAACTATTTTTTATTTACAATTAACAATGCAATCATTTAAGGCATGGGAGGCAATCCTTTCAGCTCCACTACAATTGCTTAAGCTCTTGTTTGAAACTCCTGTGTTTAAAAAGAGGTTCTCTACACTATGTTCAATGGTTACAGATCTGTTTCAGGCCATGCTATCTGGCTTTGTGTTTTAAGGAATTCTGACAAGGAAATGAAGCGTAGAATGCAGTTTGGGATTAAGGAAACCAAATAACATCTCTATTCACTAGAAAAGTGAAAAACAAACTACTGCAAGTTCAAACAGAAGTTCTACTGAGAAAGGTAAAAGAATAATATTTCAAAGTGAGTTTTAGTTAAACTACTAAGCAATTGCTTCTCTCGAAGGCTTAAAATGAATGCTTTATATAAAGTCTAAGAGCATGAAGGTTCTACAGACTCTTACATTTTAAGAAGCTCTCCCATTCCTTGTACACTTAGCACAAAAAATAAACAATCTACTATTAAAAGCTTGGAACAAGTGAATCACGAAGCCTGTATGATGATCCAAATGAACACAGAGAGTATTATTTAGTATTTTAGCATTACTCTCCACACTGTGTGGCCTGGCATTGTGTTAATTCTTCCTAAGAGCAGTTTTGTACTCCTCTATCCCAAACCACATTTCCATGGTGCATTCTGCTAAACAAAAGCTCCCAGCTTCCTAAACTCTGCATCAATCCCCTGTGGTATAAAAGAAGGGGATAAAGCAAATCCAGACATTTAGACCTTAAACCAGGATTTGAACTGGACTGGTGAAGAAAGCAATGCAAAGTCTATCCCTTCATCCTCTTACTTGAAACAGAGAGATCTTGGTCCTGCTCCAGAATATCTGAATTGCATTGGATGGTGCTGCTCAAATATGGGTGTAGAACCAACTTAAATGGGTATAGAGACAACAGCTACTCTGCTGCTCCAGCATATGGATTTCAAAGTTCAAGAGTATGTAAGGTCATAATAAGAAATCTTTTACTTGATACTCTTTCTAGACATAAACTCCTTGATTCTGACAATTTCAATCCTTAAAAAGGAGTGTACTGTGGTTGCAGTATGGGGGCCTTAAAACTAGAGCGCTACATTTTCAGTTAGTGTTTCTTCACTGACCACCAATTAGAAGAGGTAATGGCAGATTAAAGTGGCGTTTGTAACAACCACATGCCAAGGGTGTAAGATGCTAAACTCACACAGGCAAACTGCCAATGCTGTCAGAGTTGTCACTATCATTTTGTTGATGTCCTCCAGAGCCAGACTGGTGCCTTGGTGCCAAAACCAGTCACTGCCAAAACATTAGGTGAGATCAGAGCTGAAGACTTCAGCCCTCTTCTTGGGAGCTCTGAAAGAAGTGGCTCAAAGCTTATTTTCCCCCTGCAAGAGGGCAGGTGTCTACCACACTGTGGTGAGCACTAAAACTATGGTGTTTGTCACATTCCTTCTTCCCCCCAACATTTCTTCATTTTCTTCCTTACTGCAATATGAAATGCTAAAGAAAATAAAAGCAATAAACCAGAAACAAATAACAATATGCAACCTGTTTTCCTCAAGTATTGATTCTATCCTCCCACCCCATGAGATGAGGGAAGGATTCAAAAACCCCAAATACCGTTAGAAGAAAGAAAGTCCAACTCTTCAAAAATCAATCCCTTTTTGCTTGTGATGGACTCTTAGGAGAGGGATGAAAATGATGCCAAAATAACTTACTCTCCTGAAGAAAAGGGGAGAATTATTTGTCTCTGCTGCTGAGAATCAATGGAAAAAGTAAATGCCTTTATTCTCTGGTATGAGAGTGCTTTCTCTCAACAGAGAGATTCAAAGCTAATGAATGTTTCTCCAACTGCTAGTGACCTATCCATAGGATATCCATATCCTGTATGCATAGTGACACTCAGAGTTGTGGTCAGTGGCTTGATGTCCAAGTGGAGACCAGTGATGAGTGGAGTTTCTCAGGAGCTGGCATTTGGGCCGGCGCTGCGTAACATCTTTGTCAGCAATATGGACAATGGGACTGAGTGCACCCTCAGCAAGCTTGCCTATGACACCAAGCTGTGTGGTGCAGTTGATGCGCTGGAGGGAAGGGATGCCACCCAGTGGGACCTTGACAGGAAGTTCAACATGGCTGAGTGCAAGGTCCTGCACATAGGTCAGGAAAATGCCAAGCATAAATATGGGCTGGGTGGAGAACGGACTGAGAGAAGCCCTGAGGAGAAAGAACTGAGGGTGTTGGTTGATAGGAAGGTCAACATGACCCAGCAATGTGCACTCACAGCTCAGAAAGCCAACTGTGCCCTGAGCTGCATCAAAAGAAGTGTGGCCAGCAGGTCACCACTCTGGTGACACCCCACCTGGAGTGCTGCATCCAGCTCTGGGGCCCCCAACACAGACCTCTTAGAGTGGGTGCAGAGTGGGGACATGAAGATGATCAGAGGGCTGGGGCACCTCTCCTATGAAGACAGGCTGAGAGAGCTAGGATTGTTCAGCCTGGAGAAGAGAAGGCTCTGGGGGTGACCTAATTGCAGCCTTCCGGTACCTAAAGAGGGTCTGTAAGAGAGCTTGAAGAGGTACTTTTTACAAGGGCATGTTCTAACAGAACAAGGTGAAATGGCTTTAAACTGAAAGAGGGCAGGTTTAAATTAGATATTAGGAAGAAATTCTTTACTATCAGGGTGTTGAGGCACTGCAACAGGTTGCCCCAGAGAAGCTGTGGATGCAATATCCCTGAAAGTGTTCAAGGCCAGGCTTGATGGGGCTTTGAGCAAACTGGTCAAGTGGAAGATGTCTCTGCCCATGGCAGCGGGGTTGGAACTAGATGATCTTTGAAGTCCCTTCCAACTGAAACTATTCTTTAATTCTGTGATACATACGTGCATAAGGGAAGGAAACAACATTAAGACCCTCTCTATAACCATACTGAAAAAACAAGAGCTAGTTATATCATCAGCTCTTGCATTGTTTAACAGGTTGAGCTTACTACAGTTTTCAGAGGACACTGCTTTCCTCTGCTTCCCTCTGTTATTTTTTATACTAATGAGGGGAATCTAATGCTCATGGAATGACACCACTAGCAATGGTAAGATCCAGGAATAGCATGAGCAGGTGCTGTACACAAGTTTCTCCCACAACTCTGCCAATCAACCCCAAGCCTGACTCATCTTCTCTCAGTGTTGTATTTTCCTGAAGCAGAGAATAATCACTGTGCCAAACCGTATGGTGTAAAGTTCCGCTTGGAATGAGAATGACTATAGACAAATTTTCCCTATCAATGCCACCTAACTTGAAATCAGTGCTGTAAGGGCTTGAAGATGGGAGTGAAGGACTGAACAAAAAAATAAACTCAGGAAAATTACTTCACCTAAAAAAATTTCTGCAAAAGAAATCTGAGGAAATTCATCCCAGCCCCAAGAAGAGAAATACCCTTTTAAAGACTTGCCCTTGTTTCATTTCTGCAACAATACCTAAACAACAGCTGGTTTTAAATCCAACTAAGCTGTAAAACCAAGTTGCATTATGAAATTTCACCTTTCTTCTGCAAGAGCTAATCCAAAGTGCATCTGTCAATAGCAACATCTATTTTTGGTTCAACTCAAACTATTTTAAGGACAGTACTGGAAGGTATTCAAAGAATGGCAAAGGGAGCCAAACAACAATTTTGTTGTTGCAATTTTAACACTTATAAGCCTACACATCAGCCTAGAAGTAGGTGAGCTGTGAGCCAGACCAGAAGACTCTTTATCCATCATTAAGTGTCACTGTGAGGTGCTAATATGGAGAGGTATATAAGAACTTAGTTGGCACCTTTGTAAAGATAAAATAAAGCCTTTTTATTTAAAACAACAGTTGAGTTATTAATGCAGTAAACACCTTAGGGCAAGTGCTGTTTTTAAGTCGCTGTAGAAGTATTTCTTCCTTCTGTAAAACTCACCCCAGGCTATTTCCTGAGAAAGTCTGTCATTGTGATAGATGGAATTAAGCAGGGAAGCAAAAACAAATTTCAAGAAGTGCTTGGCAGCAGAAAAGTTATTAATGCAACTTAATGTATTCATTCAACAAGACTAGCCAGGATAAATTTTTGATGTGTGGCAAGCATTTTAAACAGTTTGACTTTTTCATGAAGGTCACAGAGTCTTTCAAGGTAAGTGTATATGCATAAGCTACAGCACAGTAAGTATCTACTTGCACGGAGTCATACAGAGCCAACAACTTACAGGCATGCTCTTACCCTCGTGTGCCAGGTATATTGGAACAGCTCTCCCTTCAGTGCAAGATAAGGTGGGCTGTCAAAGTGTAAGATCTTGAACTTAGGTACAACACTGCAGCTGCTTTACCACAAATTTTCCTAGTGTAGTAATCTTTATCACTGGTCTACCCTTGCACTGTACAACATCTATGAAATAAATCTTTGAAAGAGCAAAAGACAGGTATTGTGGCATTTTCCAGCTGCCATTAATTCAGGTTTCATATACACGACACCTTACATTTCAGTTCAAATCTTGTCTCAGTTATATTCAAAGACTGCTAAAGAACAACAACTCATTTAAGTTCTGTGTATGTTACACAGCAAAGCTAGGAAGATTGCTAGTATTAGTAGGTATTTCTTCAGGTATATGAGAATAAAGGAAGAGCCTTGGACGGAGACCTGCCTTTCATTAAGGACATGGATCAGGACAGAGCCAGCAACATTTTTCTTTACTACTTTAATTCTGACAGAAATTAAAATTATTAAATAAATTTTGCAGCACTCTTCATTCTCCTATAGTGATCAGTTTTTGCCTATTCTCAGTATACTTCTTGCATTCTTAATTTTGAGATTTTTTTCACAATTTCCTGCAATGTTGCCTAGGTTTTGGAATGGCTGTGCAGGGGTTTCATCCAGGCTGATAGCCACTTATACATTGCTTTGATAAGCTTCCATCTCCCTTTCCCTCCTCCAAGCAGAAGCACCATCAAGGCTCTAAGTGGGGCCTCACAAATGGAAACAAGGACTGAAGTCTGGCTGAAGTGTGTAGCACTGACAGGCTGAGTTACCACAACAGTGACCAGGTAGTCCCAGCCCTGGCTCTTACAAACAGCCTTTTTCACAGCTCAGCTGAGATTTCTCCATGTACTTGAATGAAAGCTGTCAGAAACTAATTTCCAAGATGCTGCCATACTGAGATCATTTGTTGGTAAAAGGCAAAACTGGATGATTGGTGAGCCAAGAGTACTCTTTAGAAGCACTGATCCCAGTGTAACTACACAGGTCACGTTTCCCTAGAGCTGGAACTGGGCTGGAGTGAGTAAGGAGAAAACCAAAATCAGTGATACTGACTTCCATGCCATTACAGCCTAGTGTTGAAGCTCTGCCAGTGCTTTGCAAACTGAAGTTTTCCAAGGCCATAGCAACAGCATGCTTCCTCTTTGAAATTATTTGTATTACTGTTCTACTTTACCTTAATTTGGCATGCAATTTATTTAAATGTAACTCAAGATTTTGTTTTTCCAGACATTTATTTTATAGGATTATATTTACTAGAAAAATACATCATTTCTAATTCACTGCAAGCTTCTTCTATACCCTTTTTAATTACATGGGTATTTGTGTTCCATTATTATCCTTCTGGGTTTGATGGCAGTTTTATAACTGTAGCAAGTTCCTTCCTAAAGAGAATGCAGTCTTCTTTCTTTTATTCAGCTCACTATGCCCTGAAGTTATCCTACAAAGTCCATTTATGAATTTGAGTGAAGCAGTAAAAACACACTTTCTGTAAGAACACTTACAGCAAGCTGTCCTCCACCACACTGGTGTATTCTGTCTGGAGATGGAGAGATGAACAGATGGGGTTGTTTACAACCACGTCATGCACACACACTACTGTCTTTACGCTCTTAGAGACTGCCCTGTGCATGTACCAGAGGTAAAATTAAAAATAAGATATTAAGAAAAAAATCTAATTTCCTTTCAAAGACTCCAAGCCATGCTGTCCCACTGTTGCTCATCTTCTACGTAATTTCACTTTTTTCCAGGCTAAGTTTATTTGAATTCCACTTCTGGCACTTGATCCTGTTATACTTTTCTCTATAGAAAGAAAAAGTTTCTATTCTACTCTTACACTTCAAATGAAAAATCCTACATAGAAAATAATGAATCCACCCTCCAGTATTTCTTCTATAAATTGCAGATATTAAATACGCTAAGCATCACAAAGTGATGCCTTTTAAGTTTTGCCCTATCACTTGCCTACGGGAGCCATATCAAGTTGCCCTGATGGAAAAAATACATAAATATGAAAAGGCAGCAGCCTGATGTTAAAACAAATATAAAAGAACACCATAACATGCAAAACAAAAACCAAAAACAAAACAAAGTAAAAATCAAAGAACATATTGCCTCCTAATATAAGTTGATGGGAGTACTGAGCCTTCCCTGGTTACTTGCAGTGGCATCTTTCAGTTTCTCTAACAGCTTGATGGGATTCCTTCAGCATGCACACGGACCTGAATTCAGGAGCTAATCAAAGCCCTCTCACTCACATCCAAGCGCAATTTTAAACTCTTGCATAAGTGATTAGAACAAGACAGCAGGGTTCATGTTTATTACCTGAACAGTCTGATAAACCGAAGGATCAAATCCTTTCACTGTCACCTCTCGGAAAACTGTTGGCTCCAGTTCCTCTTTGGTCAGATCACAGTGATATATAATACCTAAAATACAGAATACAGTGCAAGTTTATCAACTTAGTATATATCCACCATGAAAAGGATGCCAGTTTACATACTGCAATGGAGTAATGAATGAATGGTAGAGGTAACTCGGCAGGGTGAAAAACAGCAGCTCCAGATACATTTTTTCATTTATTATATAATGTAGCACATTTGAGTATGTACCATACAGTGCGACTATCATGTTTGCACACTGGTTAACATACTACAATACCCTAATATTCATGGTTACACAAGAGATACATATGATACATAAACAGACTTGATTGTTAATTATTCTTTGTTTTTCTCCTTTACAGCAAGCTGGTCCCTGCAAAATTTGAAACACATATTAGAGAAAAGAACACTAAAAGTTAAGGCAACAAGTACTCTACTAGGACCTTCAATGTAATAAAATTAACCAGTGTGGTCAGGACTTGATTGAAATAATGCCATATTGTATTGTGTGCATTTTTGATACTTTCAGGAAACCAGATATAATTAATACAGAGATTATAGTCATAAAAATTTATACTAAAACATGAAATGATGAGGAAATGTATCTGATACAAGGGAATTGCCTCATTAAATCACTTTTATAGACTGTGGAAGATCAGGAAGTTACAGATTGGCAAAGAATACAGATATAAATCAACATTTCTAATAACAGATAAAGCCTTTTTCCATACTGGTGAATTAATAGGGGACTAAAAGTAGGACTATCCTAATCTGCTGGGATTTTTTTTTTCTTCATTTATCACAAAATGGTTAGCAAATCTAATCAGGGTGACAGATGCAAACAAACACTAAAGCACTGTTTCTCTTAAAGATTAGGATCCAGAAAATGATGTGAAAGTGCAATGTAAAGCACTGGAGGCAGTTAACAGGCAGAGCAGCCAACTGACATATATGCAGCTGCCCAAGTTGGAAAATATACTGGCAAATATTACACACGGAGCAGGCAGAATAGCTGCATCTTAGCAAACCACATGATGAACTATAAGCACAGTCACAGACTGCATTTCAGGAGCCAATCAGTCTAACATTACAGCAACATGCAATTCAACCCCTGGTACTGAATCTTTTCTGCTGTTATATTTTTAGTGTCACAGCAGTTATATCAAGAAACATTGTAATGTTGGGGCTTGCATTCTTTTGCTGGGTGCTAAATAAATGCAAAATACCAGAGTGGTCACCTAAATGTCTGATTGGAGTGGACAGTAGGGATAACGATATTTTTCAGTGAATAATGAAAATTATTTTTGTGGTATCAACATCTACGGTTTTAGAACTGCTTTATTCATGATTTCATATATATGTTTACTATTACTTTTGTTGTAGGTATTAAACACCAGTATGTTAATTTGTTTCTCATTAGGAAAAAAAATAGTACAAGTGCAAATTGTATTTATTTCTAATAGTAAAGTAGAAAGATCTAGGTTAATCAAGGATCAGCCCCATACCCTTTGTCTGACTATTCCAATGATTGGGTGAATGGAGGTTGCATGCAAGGTAAAAAATATCCACACACCTTCCTAAAAATTACCTCTCTGGTCTGCTTTCCTCACCTGTTCCTTATTCCCATATAGCCTACCTCCATTTCTTACCTTCCATTTTAATTCTAGATTCCAGGTCACTCTGCCCCAGTTAACAGAGTTATGCCATGGCGAATTCTTTGTAGATGCTAAGGAAATGAATCAAAAGGAGAAAAAAATTCTGCCTAAGCAACTAGCAGGCAGTGAGAGCAGCCATTGCTGACTGGTTGGCAAGCCACGGGCTCAGACAGATCTACGGGCTCTTCCCCTATGCATTTTGCAGCCACAGAGACTCTACTGGTTCAGCTGAAAGGAGGCTTGTAAGACTGGTAACTTCTGGTCCATGAGGCAGGACATGAGCAAATGAACTATCTGAACCATCAAGCTGGACGAAGTCAGAGTGTCAAGCTACTATCCAGCTGCAGTGATCTGAATGTTGTTTAAAAGACGAACTGAAAACATAATGTATCTTATTCCTGGTTATGTAAACAGTAAGATAATAGGAAATTCATCACACTTCTTATCTACTAAGTTTGAAACACAACTTTCATAATTTCATAAGATCCTTTCTAGCAAAACCAGCAAACCTTTTAAAACTGTTACATGGTCATTTTGCAATGTAATGTTGCTGTGCTCTAACTGAAACAGAGCAAAAATATATGTCAGATACTATAAGAACATTTTTGATCATCGTATGAGTCACAACCTCGGAAGAAGATAAAGATGCTGAAGCCTATCTCCCCCTCCATATTTGAATCCTGTCTTTTATTAGCTATTGAAGAAGAGGAATTAGAAAGAGAGTGAATAGCATTTTCTTGTTGTATACTAGATAGACTATTGTGTAGAAACTCCCTTCCTATGCAAAATTCTAGAATATTTACTGGTGTGCCACACATGCATTACATAATGCTTTGGACATCTCTGGCTTTGCAGGATTGTGGAAAAAAGATTCCTACAGCAACTCAACAACAGTAAGTGCTGTAAGAACATACAGTAAGGATGCTCTAATGAGCTATGCATATGTGAATCACTGAACTTTTAGAGAAAGAATTTCTATGATTTTTATTAATGTTCTTTAAAATTGTGATAAAAATCACATTAAATACAATTATCTTCAACAGAATTTGTCAATTTATATCTTGCTGTATGAAGCAAGAGTTGTGAGAATGCTACAATTTCATCTCTAGTACAAGTCAGTCTTGAGGACTTTCTTAATGCAGGCCTCTAAAATACTAGTAGGTATATTATTCAGGTTTGATAGATGAAGGATTTGCACATTTTGAAATGCAAAACCACTGCTTAATACATGGGGAAGGGTGATGCAGTTTTATCCTCACCTTAGACGTACTGAATAACAACCACAGAAAAAGAGACAGACATTGTTCACAGGAAAAGGAACAATAACACGGAAGAAAAAATCTTACCTGGAGACAAAAAGGAAGTAAACTGATAGAATATTTCAGTGTCCTTCTTTCGGCCGCTATATCCCACAATACTGCCAACCTCTAGGGGGAAAGTCTTGAGATGTGCACCAGTGGCGAGGTCATGAAGTTGCAGGATATTCTTCACGTCATGCAGATAGCACAAAACTAGGAGATTGGACCTCACACAATCAACCCATTCTGCACAGCATGGAAAAGAAAAACAAAGCCACTTAAAATACAATTAAAAAATATAAGAAAGGAAACAATCAGACATAATCTGATCCTAAAATTCTTTGGCATACCTAAACAGATGCAGGAAAATATCTGACATGCACTGCCCTTAACTCTTAAATCTTTGTAAGTCACCTGCCTTCTGAAACAAAAAAGAAGCATGTCAATATTGACTGAATTTCAGTTTTACGCTATTTTATGTTATTCACATTTTAACAGCTGTTTCCTCAAACTCCTATAAACACAAATAATTTGAATTCAAAGAGTTGTACTGAAGACAGTCTTATAAATGCATCTTTGCATATTCAGGTTCCAGAACAAAAGTTCAAAGTTGTACTATGTGCCACTACCATTAGGGCTAACAAGTTGGGGTTTTTTCTGAATTGAAGGTCAAAACTCATTATTTTGTCACAAGTAGCTTTCAGTAGAGTTCAGGTCTGTCATGCCCCACTAGAGCTCAGGGACCTTCAAATCCTAATAGTTCGACAGTCAACTTTCCTTTTATCTTGTTTCTGAAAGGACCAGTGAAATTTAATACTTGCCTAACTTTTTAGACATACGAATTTATGTTTCATAAATACCTAAATAAAGCTTCACTACTCCTCTCTTCCCATACACCACCACTGATATGTTTTTACCCTCAAGCTTTCTAACTCCCTCATGAGCTTCTAGGCTAAATTTTGCAATTTTCTAACCAAATACCCAGAGAACAACACTAATTGAAATTTCAACCATGAAGCCATGGCCTGAAATAATAAGATACGGCATATCATAACACTGTTTATAAATTAGTAACTGATGTGTAATTTTAGCCCTAGAGTGGCTAAAATTCCTTAAGTGAGGCTGGAGAACCTAATAAACTTTGTAAGTTAATTCAATTACATATTTTGAAATACTGAACCATTCTTGGCTGTATGAAAGAGAACATGCTGTAACTTAAAATACTTGTTACATTGTCACTGCACAAATCTGCCAAAATTTATATGTATAAGTGGTTTATTAGCACAAAATATGGATTGAAAAGTTAGCATCCCAACAGTAACACACCTTTTCTGCCTGCAGAATTAATGGCTCTGCAATAAGTATGAGATCCCATGAACTCCATTGGCATTTCTTGACAAAATTTTCACAAACTGGATTATAGACACTCTAGGATCAACTTCAAATGTACATAATATATATTATATACACATGACTTCTTAATTCCTCACTAGTCATTTGATGGAGCATTTCAGCTTAATGGATATTTTCATTAAAAGCTGAGTTACATTATTACTTCAACTTACATATTATGAAGAGATATTACTCTTTTTATTAAAAACATTCAATTGCTCAGGAGTAAGGCTGCTGGCTTATGTGGAGATTCCTGTCACTGAAGAACTTGCCTAGGAATCAGCAATATTAACTCTCCATCACCTTTTTGGTTTACAAATTATATGCTTTCAGCAAGGTGAAGATAACAAATGAGACAACAACGTAAAATGTTTTTAAAGCATTCCTTGAGATTTAAGAACACAGCTTCTGTGTCTCGTACCTGTATCATATAACTGGTTTTAATGCATTGCTAACTGCCTCCAAAACTTACAGTCATGGAAGGTACAAAGAAATGTGAAAAATCAAAACAGCAAAACATCGAAACAGACTTGAAAGAGCAGAAGAAAAAGAAGACACTAAGAATCAACACTTATACATAGCAAGTTAAAACAATGCTGAATTATTAATGAGAGCTATTTTTTGACTGCAAGCTTCAAGCTGAGTCTCTGTTATTCCCCTGCTTGGCACTGAGAACCACATGCACTGTCAAGCTTGTTGCATTAGCAGTCAGCCTCCTCGGTTTTGCTCACACGTTGCAGGATGCATCCTGCATGCCTCTGTGTGCTTTCAAACTTCCTATGTCTAAAAGCTGAGCTCAACACCATTGCTGTAGGCTCCCTTCATAGACAATGGGCAAAAAGAAGCACCTTTAGAATGCAGTTCAACCACCATCCAGTGCTGGGATATTATGAATTGCTGACTGAGCAGTTTCACTCACACAAGTGACTTTTTTAAAAAAAATTAACCATCTGAGATCTTTTCAGTCAGTTTATTTTCAGTTCATACCAACTAATAGAGCAGTTATTCTCCTGGTTACACCTAAATTTATCAAACCACCTACCTACAATACCCATGTGGCACAGTATTTATATTGCTAAACAATACACACATAGGGGTTGTCTTTTCCAACCTAGGCCTCTTGGATCAGGCATCTGTCAAAGCATGTTTGTACATCTGGACACTTAACATGCTGTATCTGCAATGCTGTCATGAACAACTTTTTTAAATAGCTTCAGGAAAAAGAAGGGTTGAATCCTCACACCAAACATCTGTGCCACTAACACTGATTACTTAACAACAGTTCTGACCTTTCTGCAGCAGTTGCTACAGCACGTTAAGTGTCCAAACGTACAAACATGCTTTGACAGATGCAGGCTAAAATGCTGATCAGAGAAGAACACACCAAGCTAGAAGGGCTAGGTAGCCACAGACCTTCAGCAGGAATAGCTGAGTTACTTGCTGTACACTGTGCTTATGTGTACACTCAACAAATAATTTATGTATTTCAATGGACTGTCAAATCTCTAAGACAGACCTGGAAGGTCATTTTGGTTTCTGTGGTCATTACAGACAGTGACCATAAACTTCAGTGTCTCTGCAGATTAATAGGTATCTACGCTGATCTCAATTAAAATGATCTGTAATCACCACTCAAGGCTACTTATCAGTAGACTTGAAGGCAAACCATGACCAGTTTACAAATAAAACACGAATAATTCTGAAACATGTAATTAAATGCTGACAAGCCCTCACAATATAAAGCATATGTCTTCTCTCTGAGACACCATCCTCAGGGACAGCCTGCCGTGTTAAAGTTCATGGAAAAACTTAACCAATTTCAGCAAGTCAAAGATTTTATACCCTATATACTCTCAGTACGAGACACACAAACACGTGATGGAGTGGGGAGAGGCAAAGCTCTTCTGAAGCTGAAACATCTGCTCCCCTCCCCACCTCTTAATCATTTATGAATTAGCAAGCAGGAATGAAGGTTAAAGGTATGAAGAAAAATACTATTTTTCACTTGGGAGTGCAAATTTCCCTCTAGCTGAGGGAAGGGAAGCATTTTACACACACTGAGTTTAGGTGTGAAGATGTTTAGGGGTACAGTGAGCAATTGATAGCTTTACCTCTGCTTGTTAAATGGTGAATTGAGATTCAAGGAACTGTTCAAGATCACTCTCACATCTACGACATGTTCATGAACTTGTCTTATTTCTCAGTCCTACTTACTCAGGAGATCTACTCTGCTTTTCTTTACATTGTCACAAGTATAGGCTGAATACTAACTGCTACTCTCAAGTTGTCCTGCTCTACCAGTACTGGGCACTTTGCAGGGGCAGGGGGATGGGGGCTGTCACAGTTCTCAAAATTAATCCTTCAACCTTCTAAAAACAGCAGGTTTATCCTATGCCTTAGGCTGCAGTGTCTGTAATGATCAGTCTGCATTTACAGTTTCATAGCTGCTTTTCAACCAATTCAGCATGCCTACTTGCAGCTGTGTAGTCATTTAAAGCATAAGTTCAGTGCTAGATGTGAATCTCTCCTACGGTTTTATTTTAGACTCCCTGAAAATTAGAAGTAATTCTTTATAAACAAACTCCAAAGGGGAGGAAATGAGTCTCATTACACTACAATATGTTCTGAGACACCCTCTTAAATTTCAGTTTTAAAATAGCTGTCATTTATTTCTTCCCCTCAGCTTACAAAGTAGAGATCTAAATTTACCTCAACTTTGTGTGAAATCCCTGCTGACAGTTGTAAAATGAGGTGTGTGTACAACCCCATTGTGGGAATGTGCTTGGTTTTTTTCCCAGTATTTCCCAAATTATCTCATTTATAAACAGTTCTTTACAATAAAAGGCCAATAAAAAAGTCTCTCTTAAAGAGTATGTTGAAGGAACTAAATGGCATTCACACCACCTTGTAGGCATGTGTATTTCTTGGTTACATTATATCAGCTATAGAATCATCCTAAGAATGCATTATGGTTCTTTGTAGAACATTTCTTTATGCCATTCATGGACACTGGCATACATTCATAGTTCTTAATCCTGAACTTATTATTTGTAGATAAACCTACTTCTATATGTGCAAGTACAGCCTTTATGAAACTGAATCTAAGTTGACACAGAAATGAATTAGGTTATAGCTTCCAGGTAGATCACACCAGGGCAGGAAACTTAAACCAAGGATCTATATATTCCAGTAAAACACATTTTTAGTGAGCTATGGCATCACTAACTATAATGTTTATAATGAAATACTGATACAGCTAAATTACATCTTGTTAAGGAGTCAGCTCCCACACATACGTACAAATGGATAAGCAGCAATACTCATTTACCCTTTGAATCACTGCTGCCCTAGCTTTTGCAGAAGGCGTTCATGACATTGTCATCTCTGGATCACACAAAATCAAATTCACTTGACTACAAGGTTTTCAAGACAATGAATTATTAACTGTCTTTGCTATAATTATGTCTTCCTTAACAAATCTCAGAATGATTAAAAAAGAATGACATGGAGACTGGCTTGCTGGTTGGTTTCATCAAGTGAAGGAGTGGGTGTTTTTATTTATTTACAGCTCCCATATCTTGGTGCTAAGGATACAACACTAATTCTTTGTCTGCCACAAAGCAGCAACTGAACAATTTAAACTTACTTTCCTGTATGATCTACTATAAACCTACTAAGATCTACTTAAAACTCGTCTTCTTATGAAGCTACTTTCATTTGTTAGTTAATCCAACTCCTTTATATACCACTCCAAAAAGCTAGAGAGAAGTGGACACATGACTGCCTACTCCGGCTTCACATTCAAATACAGTAGAAGATTAATGACACACAACAGACTCCTGAAAGTCACTCTGATGGTTTTATATGATAGATTATGTTTGCTTTCAAGTTTTTAAGAGCTGAATGCCTGTTGGTTTGTCTTAGTGAGGAAAGACAGATGTTACTGTATACACACAGATCAAATCATATACACAAAGAGAATTCGACTCATTTTACAAAGCAGCTCTTCACTACAAAAGTAGCAAACTAGAAGGAATTTGTATAAAAAATATTAATAAAAAACAGTGTATTTTTTAATAATGGTCAGATAAATCATAATTGTATATTGTACTGAGAGTAAACTACATAAATGTACACTAAGCATCTGTCAAAAAACAGCTCAGAAGAGGTTTTTCTGTATTATCTGAAACTAATTCTAGCTTTCATAGAACTTTCTGCAAAATGATGGGATTAAAAAAATACACCATTATTTTAATTGTATCAAAACCAAAGACTTATTATGATTCGAACTTGCTTTTATACTTAAGAGACCTCCATGTCCTTCAACTTCCTGAGGTTTTTTTTTCCAAGTATTGTTTACCCCTCTTATTCCAGGAACAACATAAAATTCCGTCTCAAATTCTGAACAATTCTGTTCAAAGTGTGCTACACTACTGCCAGATTTGCTCTTTTCCTTCTTTCTGCTTACAAAGCCCCTCTTCTTGTAATCCCTGACTGTCTAGTAAACATTTATTACACTGACATAAAGCAGGAAAATACTTTCCTCTCATTTCCTACAAACACAGAATTAAACCAGGGACAGATGAAGCAACTTCACTATGACCACACAGGATGTAAGAGAGAGAGAAAGAGAGATTGATTGTGGCAGCCAGGAGGGCTAACTGTGTCCTGGGGGGCATCAGGCAAAGCATCATCAGCCAGTTGAGGGAGAGGATTGTCCCGCTCTGCTCTGCACTGGTGTGGCCTCACCTTGAATATTGTGTGTAGTTTTGGACACCACAATATAAGAAATATATTAAGCTCTTAGAAAGTGTCCAAAGGAGGGCAACAAAGATGGTGAAGGGCCTTGAGGGGAAGCTGTATGAGGAGCGGCTGAGGGCACTTGGTCTGTTCAGCCTGGAGAAGAGGAGACTGAGGGGAGACCTCATTGCAGTCCACAGCTTCCTCGTGAGGGGAAGAGGAGGTGCAGGTACGTATCTCTTCACTCTTATATCAGTGACAGAACTCGAGGGAATGCCCTGAAGCTGTGTCAGGGGACGTTTAGGTTGGATATTAGAAAAAGGTTCTTCACCCAGAGGGTGGCTGGGTATTTGAACAGGCTTCCCAGGGAAGCGGTTACTGCACCAAGCCTGACAGAATTCAAGATGCATTTGAATGATACTCTCAGGGACATGATGTGACTCTTGGGATGCTCCTGTGCAGGGCTAAGGACTGGACTTGATGATCCCTGTGGGTCCCTTCCAACTCAGCATATTCTGTCATTCTAAATGTCTTGTATCTCAGGAAGTCTTTTAATTGCAAATCCTATACAAAGTTTAAACACAGGAAAAAATTATGAAAGTCTGTAAAAGATCATTCAGTAGACTAATTACTGAATTAATTTGAACAAAGCAGAATAGGAAGATTTTATCTTGACATGAACTCTTACCTAGAACATCTTTTTCATGTTCAGGGACGAGAACTTTCCATTTGGATTCCTCTGGATCACTGAAGTCAATGTTGATTAACTGGTAATTTGGAGAATGGCGGTTTGTCTTGAAAGTGAACACTGTTCCTTCATTGGTGACATACTCATACTCAGCCTCAAAGTTATCTATCAGTTTCACCCAGTGAAGAATTCCTGAAAGATGAAACATAGAATATAAATTCTTCACCTCCTGAAACAAAACATTTTAACACCTGAGGGCAAGGCCTTCCTGACAATTGTTGTAGGCTCTTTCTTGAACAACAGCAGTGAACAGAAGCAGTACAGCTATGGAAAGGCTGAAAAGTCTACTAAGTATTAAGAACTTACCAAGAATTCTCCAGATTGATAGGCTGCAGTGGAAAAATGCCAGTTCATGGACATGTTAACATAACCGGTTTTGAGGAATTTCTAGCAAAATACATGCAGAATACTGACAGGATTATAGCTAGTGTTTTACCAGCTTTCCTAAGGGCTGCTGGAAAGCTCAGGTGTTTGCTACAGAAGTGCTTCTACCACACTGACTGCTGTGAAGCCAGTGCCTGTGAGCACATCAGGTTCTTGTCAGTGGTGCTCACAAGTCCCCACTTCTACAGACGTCCTGGAATGAAGAGTCACAGCTGAGTCAAAAGACTGCACTAAGCTTTCAAGCTCAATTTTATTCCAAATAGCTTTTCTAGAATTACTATATAATTATAAAGAAATGTTGCTTGGTTGTTCTTTCTGAAAAAAACCCAACACTTTGAATGGAAATTTTTCCATTCTTCTTAAAAGCCCAGAACTTCCCACAGAATAGAAATTATGCTATTTGAATGAGTACAATAAACTTCAACATGAGGAATTTCCCTTTCAACTCAAGAAAGAACGTTCCTGAAATGATGCCCTGCAGAAGCTTGTCACCACCTATAAGAACAACTACAGTTAGCTAAAACGTTAACATCAGGCTTTTGCAAGAATGAAACTGCATTCCCCCTATCAATTTTCTCAAATATCACGCTCAGTAACAGAAGTGGGGTTCTCTCAAACATCAATTGCTTCAGTTTCAGACTGTGATACAGAGTGAATAGTATTGATTCAACCAGGAGTTGGTATTTTAAGACTTCACTGCTTTTTATTCACATTTTACTGTTTTGTAATAGGTCAAGAGGCTAATAGAAAGAAAAATCAGCAAAGTTAGATAAGATATGCAATATACTTGTTATATCCACAACACAGCCTATCATCACATCCAAACTTACTATTATAAGGATCAGAAATTAGCTGTGCAGAAAAATCAAAACCCTTACTGATATATCTTAAATTGATCAACTCTTGTTGATATGTATTTGTATCTTAAAATAACATTTGGTGCACTCTCTGCCTCTTTCACAAAACTAAGGTTGGGTCTTTGCTTTTAAGTATAAATAAATAAACTTCATAAATCTGTTTGTGAAACTCTATAATGCAATGTTTGCATCAATAAAAAAGCATTTCAGCTTACTTTATAATATTAAAAACTGAGTAGAATACTGAAAGTAGATCACAGCTGAGCTGTAATTACTGTAAGTTTAAAAAAAGAAAAGGATAATTGAGGAAGCAGTGAGATGACTAGGGTCATTTTAAACCCATTAGATGTAATAACAGAGTATAGTCAGGCCTGGTACATTCATAAAGTTTATATCTCTTAATTGTCATTTTGGTTTAAGAAAAACTTCCCTGTCTCTTCATGCAAAGTGATAGATTAGCCAATTAAATTCTACTTTGTATACCACTGTAATACAAACTTAGTATCCTGTCTCTGAGTGAATACATTGCCTGTTAAACCTTGATTTTTGCTGAGGTCCAAAGTTTTGCCCTTCTTAAAAGATTGGATCTTGAAGAAAAATCCTGCTAAGTCACTCCCGTTCCTGTGAGTTCTACAGAGAAAACCTGCTTTGATGTCTAGTAAAACAAAGAAAATCCAACCTACAGTGAACTCTGATAAACACCAGTGAAACTGTTTTAAGATCCTAAGTCCAATGCACAAACATTTTAGTAAATAAAAACACTAACTGCGGTGTAACACCATAACAATATTGGAAGACTTGTATTTTAGTATCTGACAGAATGAAACCATTCTACTAAAGAACAAGACTTCATAAAAAGGAATCCTCAGACTGTTGAAAAAAACCACTTTTTAAATGCTAAATGTTCACAGTAGTTGTAATCTCCTTAAGTGCAACAGGACTTGGATTGCATGAAGAAAAAGGACAATAATGTGATATTAGGGATTTACATTGCTTCCTTCCAAACTCATTCATCCACTCCCAAATGAACAGCTAGTAAAAAAGTGAGCGGGTTGATGTTCTACAGGGATACACTTAGTTGTTATTATACAAAAACAAAAGCATTCATCTTATTAAATGGATGTGAGATAAGCCTTAGAAGACAAATATCACAGATGAATTAGCTCTAAACCACTGTCTCACTGAAGTGGTTAAATAAGCCAATACCTAATCTAAGATCAGAGGTAGTAAAGGGGCAACTACAGGGAGCTGAAAGAGACAATTGCATCATGTACATTACTGTACAGAGTGCTGCAGTTTTCAGTGAGAGGAAGAAATCCTTTGCAATGACACAGATAACAGACATAAGAGGATGCTTCTTTATGGCCAGTTCCAGGTGACCTAGTTTTGGCTGTGACTGAAAGGGATGTTCTAGCATTGCCTTGGATTCTCCTGCTTAGCTCTCCCTTTTGGGCTAGGAATAACAACGTGGTGACAAACACAGCCAGTTCACTGGTCACTAATATGGTTGAAAACTGAAGGGGACACACACATCATTTATCTTCAGGTTATTCCAGTGGCAGCACAAGAACGGGCAGACCCATGCAGCTCACTAGCATGGCTCTGCCCCCCTGTCAAGCACTCTCGCCTTGCCTCTCAGTAACAAAAAGAACAGTATGTCTGTTAAGTTATGACTTCAAAAAGTACTCAAAAAACCAGGTGAAGGATGGGCAATCAGTTCATTATTTGTTAAAAGAAAGGATGGGTGGGAGGAATTGAAGAACTAGATCTTGATAAGACATTTACAGTTTTAACCAGCAGCACTCTGAGAACATGAACCTTTGAGGAGAGTCACTGAGAAGTGGTATTTGTAGTCCAGGCTATTCTTAACACCTGAACCACTGAAGTTTAATCCACATAAGGTTATAATGAGACAGATTTATTATCTATAGGAAAAGCATGACAGTTTACTGTATGGTGCTGTTATACCCTAATCCTTTCTCCTGTCAGCCCTTACATTAAAACACATTGCTGAAAACATAACGGCTTTGCCACTATACCTTATACCAGCCACTTATCCATCATCAAATAATTGCAGTAGAAGAGGAACTGCAAGTAGAAGACCTATAACCTTTATTCAGTGGACAATAAAGCCATACCACACAACAAAAAAATCATAATCTTACAGAGCTAACCCTTCTGCAAAGGATAAAAGAAACATTCAGTGAACAGATAGAATTTTTTTAAAAAAATTTTGGATCCCCAGAAGATCAAAAGGGAAATTGTATCAGTAAGCATCACAGAATAAGCCCTCAATCTTGTACTGATCTCTGACCATAGTAAAACATTCACTGGTTTGCTGAGAGCTCTGCATGATGAAGCAGGTCTGTAACTGAATGATGACAGCTACAGGAGAAGGAAAAGCTAATGTGAACAAGCTGATAACAGCATGAATGATCACAAAGTCTGTTACCAATGGTCTTTAGACAGAAAGGATAAAGCGGCTGAGAGTCACTGATCATCAGTTCACAAAATGTTCTCAATACTTCCATATTTCATGTTTCATGGAAAGGCCAAACAATCAATTCATGGCAAATAACCTCTTGACTGTGCTTGCTGGAGAGACAGGGCTTAGTAATCAAGTAGGGTTATCTGATGTTTTGAAAAAAAGTTTTTAAAAGGCAAGCACTGGCATTTGGCTTTTTTCACATATTGTAGCAGTCAAAATTATCAGCTGAAGATATAAATGTTTATCTCCATAAATTTATATTCTGACTTGTCAGTTATATTTTTTGCAAAACAGTTTTTCTGGAAATCAGTCTGTGCTGAGAATGCTCAGAAAATGAATGAAGAGATTTGGCTCAAAAATTGGAAGGCTTTCTAACTAAAAAAGCCATACCACATTTCATTGTGGTATGTGCATTAAGCAGATAAACTTCTACTCAAGGACAGATCCTGATTTTTCAACTCTTAGATTTTCATAGAACCATAAAGTGATTTTGGGTTGGAAGGGATCTTAAAGGTTGTCTAGTTCCAACCTTCCTGCCATGGACAGGGACACCTTCTACCAGATCAAGTTGCTCAAAGCTCCATCCAACCTTGACTCGAACACCTCCAGGGATGGGGCATCCACAATCTCTCTAGGCAACCTATTACAGTGTTTCACCACCCTGACAGTAAAGAATTTCTTCCTAATAGCTAATCCAAACCTTCCCTCTTTCAGTTTAAGGCCATTATCCCTTGTCCCATCACATGTGCCCCTGTAAAAAGGCCCTCTCCATCTCTCTTGCAGGCTCCCCTTTAGGTACTGGAAGGCTGCAACTAGGTCACCCTGGAGCTGTCTCTTCTCCAGACTGAACAGCCCCAGCTCCCACTCCAGTTGTGCAAGTCATCCCTGCTAGTGGATTATTATTTTTTTCCCAGTCTCAGGAAAGCAGATTAAAGCCACTCATTTTATCATAATTTCTGCTTTCTATGTTTCTCACTAAAGAGACAGCCCTTAACCACAGAATTTTATTTTCTTAAAGAACCCTCTGCATCCTTTAGAGATTCCATTTTCCAGTATTAACTAATCTACATAGCCTATAGTATATTTAAAAAGGCTTTAAATTTATAATACGTATGTACATATATATACACACATGTGAAGTTTGTTATAGCAGAGAAATATCTTTTGCACTAGGACTGTCAATTACTAACTGAAAAATTCTTTCACTTGCCAGAGGTACCTGGAAACTTCTATTCCATCTCTGCAAACCTTAATCACAGGATACATAAAACCTTCCATCACAGGGGGAAAAATCCCCAGCACAAATCTCATGGTGTAATTTAAGTTTTGTCTAGTAGTCACATCTCCGTTTAGTATTCTCCCATTTGCATTTTCTCTTTTCCTTTCCTGGATTTATGCTATACAGCTTAACAGGCAATGTTCAACTGCTGCATGTCACCGGGCCACAAATCACTCTCACTGTATTTCTCATCACACCAGAAAGCTGCATATTTTCATTGCTGAATATTGACTCAGTAAAGCAAGTCAGATCTATCAGACTCATTTAAGATATGTACACTCAAAGGCTTCCAAATTTCAAATATTCTCTACAAGAGGAGATTTTGAAAACTGGGCAGTTACTTTGGAGTTTGTCACAGTACTAATCCGAACTAGTTTTCATGTTCAGTAGAAGACAGATAATCTCATGGTACATGGCATGCTTCAAATTGAAAGAGACTGTATCAGGGCCCTCATGGTACACTGATAACATATTCTGGGAACTGAATGGCAAAGCAAAGCCCTTCACTCAGACATCTACTTCCACATCAGAATCTAACTTCTTTTTAAATCATGCAATATTCAGCTTGCTCTCAAGCTTTTGGTCTGAGCCAGGCAGGTATGTGAAAGAACTCAGGTTTATTTTCCCTCTTTCTTCTTCAAAGCCACAAATGATTAATTAAGTGTCTCACTCTGGTCTCCAAAGGGCAAGAGAGATTTTCAAAGAATCTGGACTCTCTTTGAAAGCCAGACCTCTTTATCTCTTGGGACCTGACTTCACTTACGAAGGTCTGAAGGGGGGAAAGACTGGAGAGGAGATATTAAGATGTCCCTGAAAGGAACGCAAGTTCATTGTGTATGTATTGAGAGGGCTCTCAGTACCACTCAAGTTGCAGGTGATGGATGACAGCTACTCAGTGAGCATGGAAAGTTGACGTATTTGCCATCTAAAAAATAAATAAACAGAAGGAGGCAATATTTATTCCTTCGTGTTAAAAAAGTTCAGACATGTCAATCCAAGATTAATCCAGAAGAAACAAATCAAGCACTTTTATGGGCAGGCATTTCTCAATCAGTTTCAAGGCTTCTATTTTATCTCCATTGGGATAATCCCTCAAAAGACAGGACAAGAGAATATGCTTTGTTTTGAGAGAGTTATAGCTTATGTCCTCAGGTAGAAGAACATAACAAAAGAACAAGCATCAAAGGTAATCTTTCTCTCGCACTACAGTTCTCTAATATACACAAAGAAAAGCACAAATACCTAATCTAAAAAATAACTTCATTATGAATACTATTTATAAATGTAATGTCCAGTCAGACAGTGGTAGCATGAAGATCTCCTTACTCGAATTAATAGCAAGCTATTTAATTTCATAGAATCATAGAATAGTTTGGGTTGATAGGACCTTTGAAGGTCACCCAGTTCGACCTCCTTGCAATGAGCAGGGACATCTTCAACTAGATCAGGTTGCTCTAAGCCCCATGCAACCTGAACTTGAATGATTTCAGGGATAGGGCATCCACTATCTCTCTGGGCAACCTGTTATGAGTGTTTTATCACACTCACAGTAAAAAACTTCTTCCTTATATCTAATCTAAACCTACTCTTTTTTAGTTTAAAACCATTACCGCTAGCAACTGGCCCTGCTAAAAAGTTTGTCCCTATCTTTCTTATAGGCTTCCTTTAAGCAACTGAGAGTCAGCAGTGCCCCTGAAGCCTTCTCCTCTCCAGGCATGTCCAGTTCTGGGCTCCTCAGTACAAGAAACACATGGAGTTACTGGAGAGGGTCCAGCGGAGGGACACAAAGATGATGAGGGGTCTGGAGCCAATTCCTTAAACACAGAACATCAAATCCATATCTCTCCAATTTAGAGAGAAGGATGTTGCAGGGGACCATGTCAAAGGCCTTACAGAAATCCACATAGATGACATGCGTAGCTCTTTTTTTGTTGCTATTTATTTTTATTACTAATAATTTGGTTCTAATTAAAAAAATACACTGAAAGCAAAGCTCTATTGTTGAGGTTTCCACATATGTTTCAAGACAACTAGGGAACTAGGATATAACAGCCCTGTTTTGATGTTGACATTTGAAACGTTTTTTTTAAAAAGTTACTTCAATCACGGAAAGTCTTTCAAAAAAGGGAAGGGTTTTCTCCTACCACATTCTACTTTATAGCTGATGTCTACTGTCTCCTCACTATCTCGTTTATTTTCATTACAAAGGTTTTGATCCACTTTTTCAGGCTACCCAGCACATAGTGACTCATCCCTTTGATGTTACTGTATATAGCACTGTTCGTTGCTTACTTATTTATTTTTAAGAGAGCCTGATAAATTGCAAGGCAAAACTAAGACACAAAAGGCCAAAGAATATTATTTTCAACAGGAACTGGACAAACATTACCTTTTTTTTCCCACCTGCCCTCAAGTCATGTATGTGCTTTCTTCAGGGAGGGGGAAAAAGAACAACCTTCTAAACAAAGAAGCAAAATAAAAATTCTTAAAGCTGACAGTGTTGCTCTTAAATTCCTTCCTGCAACCTCTCTCTACCAGTCTAGTACAAAGCAGTTCCAGCTAACAATGACTAAGCAACCAGCAAGCTGTGAACTTCTGTGTTTGCTCAATTTTTATCTCATCTTTCCAAGCCAGTGGTTCTCATATATTTTACACCAGCTTCTGTGTGTCCTCCTACTACCTCACACTGTTCCCACCATATACAAACTACCTAGAATCTCCAAGCAGCCCAGTACCCAAGCATAAAAGCTCCTCGCACTGTCCTCTCTCCACAAAGCCCTTAAACCTCCTGCTTAGACTGACCTGCATTTAGCTGCCCTTCCACACCTACAACTCAGCCTGTGCTTTCCAGTTAGCCAACCCTTTCAACTTTTTGCATTCCAGGAGCCACAGCAGCCTTTCACAGTTTCTAAGTGCCCAGAGGTTATAAGGAGAGCTACCTCTTCTGCTCCTCACACTGCCTTATATCCCTTCTTCTTTTTCCCCCTCTATTCTCATGTTCCAGCTCCCCCAGAGAGAGGAAAGCAGGGCTCTGCCCAGGGCTCTGAGTCAGTGACTCATAAAACAGTTCTGTGGTGCTCACAAGAGGATTCTGATTTCTTTATTAGGTTTCATAGAGGCTACCACAATACAAAATAAAGAAAAAGGTCAATATTAAGGACAACTTCAACAAGACCAACAGGCTATGTTATGCTGGTTTAAGTTCATAGCCAAGGGTGATTAAACAGCTTTCATTTGTTTCTTGTTCCACACCAACAAATTGGTGCTAAATTCTTTTTTCACTGCACCAAACCACATATTCAAAAGAATAAACAGTAAAGCCTGACAATTTAATAGAAAAGAAACTAACTCAGTTCTCAGGAAAAGGGAAAAATAAAATTATCAAGCACAGAAACAGGAAGAGACATGTCACAGAAAAAAACCCCACTGCTTTGGGTTTTTTTAAAGTCATTGTTTGGTTGGGGGGTTTTGTGGGATTTTTTTGGCAAGGTGCACAACAAGGTTGCTTATATATAATTTCTTGATTACTGTGTATCCTGTTGTTTGGGTACTATGAGGCATTTTCAGATATCCCCAAAACAGTTAGGCAAAGTGACTAATGAATTTTCTTGTTTGACTGGTTCAACACACAAGCAAACCTGAGTGCTGTCTGTATTCTGGAAGACAAATTTGATAAAATAGTTACTAAAAATCGCACCTTATAATGCTCAGCTACTGGGTAAATATGTGTGGTTTTTTAAAGACACAGTATTTGATCACTTTTAAATATCTGTTACAAGAGTCAAGGATTGAAAAGCCTACCAGCAGTTTGGCAAGATAAGTCAGGAAATCTGGAGTCTCAAATGAGGGATAACCTTCTGTACATGAACCTACAGTGCTGTCCTTCCTGGCCCAACACACAGCTGTTGCACTCCTGCTACTGAAATTTCATAAAGCAAAATTAAACTCTGTGAGTTGGTTCAGTGGCTGATGAAGAGTGGTCAAATCCTGACAAGATTTTTAATTTTGCCTGATCTTTCTAAAGCTCACCCCACAAGCAACCAAAGAAGTAAGCACGAAGGGAAGAGCTCCCATATCCATGGCTACCTGAAGCAGATACAGCAAGGGAGTTACCCCAAGAGCCCACTTGTCTTCTCCCAGTGATGTCTCCTTGGAGCATTGTCTTGCCACAGTACTGTGAATTATGACCACAGATATCCAGTCTTGAGAAATGGAGTATTTGTAAAGCACCAATCTGAGATAATAAAAACTTTTTTAAAAGTGGTTTTGGTTAAGTTAGTTGTAAACACAAAATTCCAGTCGGTAAACCTGGTCACTCTAACACAAAGAGTTTTGCCTTAGAAATTAAGCCACAAACTGGGTTAACCTGGTGGGATTCACAAGAGGCCCAGGGTAGTAGAGGAGCAGGGGAAAAATATCCCCCAAACCTCTTACCTTTTCAGACTAATTTAAAATTCCCATTAAAAAAAAAAAAGCTATTATGTATTTGTCATAGGTTACTTATCACAGTGATTTTCTATTCTAAAAAGGAGCATTCTTGGCACAAATAGCTCACAATGGCCCACTTAAAAACCTAGCAAATAACCTGAACATTTGAAGAGGAAAATGACTCAGTCTGTATACAGTAGAAACACTATGAAAGGGGGAAGGGAAGCATTTTAGCTACTCTGGGAAGCAGAAAAGATGTTCAGATGTTCTCTGTACTGTTCACGAAAAGAAATAGAAACACTACTGCATAGATTACCTTCTGAGGAAAATAATCTGACAAGAATTATTACAGAAGATTGCACTGCAAGTTCAATTAATCTATAGCTCTTGACAAAAATATCATGAGTAATCACATACAGTAAAAGGGAAGTCCTATCTGACACACTTAATTTTTCAAATGTAGAAATAAACAGGTCAAATTCTTTTAAGTTTCCTAAACATTTAGAAATGGCCTACTTTCATTTATTGGATGTGATTTCCAGAGACAAGGTAATTTCCTGCTCAACACAGGGCAAGTTAACTACCACTGGTCCACAGTCTGAGAAATACATCAAGAATCAATGAATGCACAGAACACAACTGCCCTCAGTACAGCAGATCTAGCCAAATGTCATGCTTGCATAGAGTCTTTATTGACATCATTATCACCTCACTTATTTAAAGGGAGTATATGCAAAAAATGGCAACAATTCATGCAGTGTGGGAAGTTGATGAAATGCATTAACTCGCCATTACTGAAGCAAAAATGAAGTGGCAAATATTGGGTAAACCGTGTTTTAAAAAAAAGATAACTTGTGGGAAAGTTAAATCAGAGGTTTCCTCTACACCAAAGCAATTTACTTTGGATTGGTTGGCATCTAGAATACTGTCCTGGAATGCACAGAAGGGACAAAGGTAGCAGTAGATGATTTTCACAAAGAACAGATTTTCCACGAGTACTTAAATATATGTAATATCCAAGCTAAGAAGCTTAGGGCAAAGTATGAAGTGAATACAGTCTCATCCGAAGAGACAACATCCACAGTCAAAGCAAAGACACGGTATGTGTTCTCCACACTATGCCATTACAGTGAAAACAACAACCCCTTGTATATTTTGTGATACCTCAGAAAGGTAGTTACCTATTAAACATGAAGTATCTACATCCCATGTAGTTTGAACTTGCCTCTCACCCCTCAACACTACCTATTTCCCCATTTCAGCAGCTCCACAGGAAGGTTTGCCTGCATCCTTTTCTGTGGTCCCTGTCTCTTTGAATTTTATAGAATGGAAATGTAGCTTAGGACTGCATGAACCATGGAGTAACAGAGAATCTGAAAGATAAATATTGAAATATTTCAGAGTTGCAATGTCCAGATCATGTTATAGATCTATCCAATATGGGACAAATGAGGAAAATATACTTTATATTCCTTATTTGTAAGGCCCATTATTCTTCCTTCACTAGCAAGACTGAAGATGACTCGCCTTCTTGAAGGGGAAACAAACACTTTCTGTGAAAAAATGAAAATTATTTAAAACAAAAAAAATAACTAAAGGTAACTCAATTAAAACCTACGTCAGGCACCTCAAAACAACAAGACATTTTGATTTAGCATCACTGCCTAACTCTCAGTCAGAAAATAAGACCAGTGTAATAAAGAAAAGCTTAAAGGAACTGCAAAAAACCCCAGCAATATCTGGGATGAGAAACAGAGGAAGAGCTGCAATATTATCCAGTTGCTTTGGAAAGAAAGGTATTATTCTCACTACTTACAGATTGTTAGCAAAATCATTCTGTTCCATTTCTTGCTGATTCTTGTGGAACAATCTGAATCTTCCCTTTCAGCCTCTCAGATCGAAAATTTACTGCAAATTTACTTTTTTATTTATATTGTCTAGACAGTCAGTAAAAATGGGAGAGGCACGTAATTGAACATAAATATCAGAAAGTTCACAAATTAAGAAGGCAAAAAAAGGTTTTACAGCTTTGTTTTTTCAACTGGACATGCTTATTCTGTTGGATTAATCTTTTCAAAGCAGTCAGAAACTGCTGAGTTTATTTTGAAATTTAAAAAGGAAATATTTTTCTTACTATAAAATCATGCCATATATAAATAGGAGTAAAAAGCAAAGACTACATGTTCCTTTCACTTGCTAGGGAAAGAAATATCTGAGCTCTTGTAAGCCTGTTATGGGCTATATTGTGTTGCTTAATGATTCCCACAGTAGCTGACTCATCCCTGAATTCACAGGCATCTTCCAAGTTCTATCAGGCAGATACTTGTTAAGTGTTTTCCATTTCCACACATGAAACATACCGTTTCGTTTTGCACTCCTGTTTCTCCTCTCTCTTTTCCCAAGATGGATCCCCCTTTTCACCCCACTTCTCCATTCTAGCCTACAAAATCAAGCACAATAGTTCAACCAGATACTGTGTTCTTTGAGGGAAAACAATTTTTTTTCTGCCTTTCAGACAAACAAAATAAAACTTTACTCTTAGAAAGCAGGTCTCTCTCTATATATAGGTAAAAATGTTTTTAAAAAAATTGTACCATGTCTTTAATCTACAGTAAATTAGAAACAAAGTCCACAAATGAGCTAGCCAACCTCAGTTCTAACAACCCCTAAGTACACCATATTTACTCTACTGCTATTTATCTTTCTAAGTTATGACTTTACAAAACAAGTAAGTTCAGAAATATGAGAAATTTGTTGACACCAGACTTGAAATATTTCATAAGAGTATAATCCACTCCCATATGTCCATCTGTGTACTGAAGTTCACCAGCTCAGCTAAACCAAAAAAGCCCCCAAAGATGAATATAATGAAAAACTGTATCAATAATCTCTGTACATGACAGAGAAGACTTAGAGTTGTATGTGATTATATGAAATCTGCCACCTCCCAACCTCTGTATATCCAGTGCAATACTACCAGAATGCATGACATTTTCCGAATTTTTTTCTTAAGGCCTCAGTGAAACGAGAAAAGTTATAAAACCAATCACTATTTCTAAAGAAGTTATATAATACACTATTAAAGGGATCCAAACTATGAATCATTTCGTAGAATCACAAATGGTTTTCATTTAATACAAGGGTCTCAACCTAGAAATCAGAATATTACTATCCAGCACAAAGAGAGCTAGCAACATGTAACATGCCCGTAAAACGTCTGTCATAGGAACAGTTCAGTGCCCTGATCCCTCTGTAGGTAACCTGTTTTGCACCATCTAGAGAAAAGAAGTCAGGTCTGCCCGTTCAACCCTGATGCTACAGCCAGGATGCTGCGGAAGAGTGACACACTCAATACCTGGAGCACAGGAGCTTCTACAACTGCGTGGTGGCTTTAGTCCTTAAATACATACACGTGCGCTTATTATTGTGACCTACCGGTCACATAGTACTTAAATTCTGATGTATTTCAAGACACTCCTAAACCAGGCTCTCTAAGATTTTAAAGGACAGGTCCAAACAGTGGAAGTGTTATAAGGAACAAGGGTGTCTAAAGAAGGAATTAAAAAAAAAAAAAAAAAGGAGAGGGGTATGGAAAGACAACCTAACTGAATTACTACAAGTCCATTTATAACACCAGAAAAGCAGTTGTGCCCCCTCAATTTTGAGGTACTTTCCAATCCCTTAATTACTAGTTCTGTTACGTTTTTTTAATCTTCATTACAAAATCATAGTCCTGTCTCTGGCACATGTGACAGAAGCTTTCTTTGGTCAATCAATTTCAATGATCCAGTAAGTAGTTTAGTCAATATCACCTTAATAAGGTGTTAAAAATATAAATAAGAATACAATGGTTTTTTCCTCAGCTGTCAGTTGCAAACTCAGACTATTTGCATGTCTGTCTTCAGTGAGCCTCTCCAGATTGTAAAGGCGTTTTCATTGAAATAATCAGAGCCTCTCCAATGTTACTTCACATCATCTTTACAGTCACCAAATTGGAGTTTCACTGTCAAATCACTCTGTGCTTAAAACAGCATCTATATCAGATGTGTTATCTGCTAGATTCGAGGCTACCTATAATATATTGTACATTTTCTTTCATTTTTCAATTTTCCTCATTCCCTCTTTGCCAGTCAGGACAATTTCTGAAATAACTAATATTCACTCAAATAGTCCTGCAACTAGTTATCTTTTTTTCACAAACACCTGTGTCTTAATCAGATCATTTTCTTTCTCACCTCAACTTTGTACCTTTTTCAGATGCTGTGGGAGAAATGTTCCTGCTTTAATTTTCGTGTGGCTTTCAGTTTTCTGGTATTTCTCTTTTCTTTTCGTCCCTTTAATCTTAGGAGCATGTGAGCTACAGCCATAGGCACCCTTTGCAATCAGCACAGAGGTCCAAAACTGCCCAGAGAGATACTTGTATTCCACATCTTGAGGGAGCACAGGAAAGCAGGTGTCGCTAATGGTCTAAACAGGTACATTCAGTCCATCATCTTAACACATGTAGAGTCTTACTTTACCTCCAACACAGAATTTAGTAGTGACCAAAGTCCTCTAGTACAGCATAATGTAAAAAAATTCCTCTCATTCACACTTTAGATCCCACAGCAGTCGATGATGTAACTGCCTACTGGATGAATTCAGTGAACACGTAGCTTAGAGCAACTTAGCCTTGTTACCACATACCCAACTGACACTCCAGCTAACAACTCATTCAAGTAAATCGGCTTACAAATTCAAAACCAAACAGAATTACCCTATTTGTCCACCCTATAAATCCTTTTAAACATACACCTCCATATCAGCTGATACTAATTCACTACGATATTTTTCCATTTTAGCAGTCAAACTTTATTTCAACTCTGAGAACACACTTGTCTAACACACTACAAATTGATTTATGACTTACAGTTGTCAATTCTGGGAAAAGTCAGAATAGAAAACAGGTTGTTTAAGGAGCTCTCTAGAAACATATCTGTGCTTATTATTGACAAATTATTCTGAGTTGGAAGGGACCCACAAGGATCATCAAGTCATAGAATCATCATAGAATCATAAAATCAGACGGGTCAGAAAGGACCTCTGAGATCATCAAGTCCAACCCTTGATCCACTACCTCTGCAGTTACTAGACTATGGTTTTGAATGCCACATCCAGTCTCTTCTTAAATACCTCCAGGGACAGCGAATCCACCACTTCCCTGGGTAGTCCATTCCAATGCCTGATTACTCTCTCTGTAAAGAATTTCTTCCTAATATCTAACCTAAATCACCCCTGGCACAGCTTGAGACCATGCCCTCTTGTCTTACTGATAGCTGCTGGGAGAAGACAACCCCCACCTGGCTACAACCTCCTGTCAGGGAGTTATAGACAGTGATGAGGTCTCCCCTGAGCCTCCTCTTCTCCAGGCTAAACAACCCCAGCTCCCTCAGCCTCTCCTCATAGACTTGTGCTCAAGTCCCTTCACCAGCTTTGGTTGCTCTTCCCTGGACCTGCTCCAGCACCTCAATATCCTTCCTGAACTGAGGGGCCCAGAACTGGACACAGCACTCCAGGTGTGGCCTCACCAGCGCTGAGTACAGGGGAAGGATCACTTCCCTTTTCCTGCTGGCCACACTGTTCCTGATCCAGGCCAGGATGCCATTGGCCTTCTTGGCCACCTGGGCACACTGCTGGCTCATGTTCAGCTTCCTGTCAATCCAAACTCCCAGGTTCCTTTCTGCCTGGCTGCTCTCCAGCCACTCTGTGCCCAGCCCTCCTGCCTTCCAGCTGATCAACACACCCCTCCCAACTTAGTGTCATCCACAAATTTACTAATGGTGGACTCAGTCCCCTCATTTAAATCATCAATAAAGATGTTAAACAGGACTGGGCCCAGCACTGATCCCTGAGGGACACCACTGCCAGCTGGATGCAGCCCCGTTCACCAACACTCTCTGGGGCCGGCCCTCCAGCCAGTTCCTAACCCAGCACAGAGTGCCCCTGTCCAAGCCATGAGCTGCCAGCTTTTCCAGGATTGTGCTGTGGGAGACAGTGCCAAAGGCTTTGTTGAAGTCCAGATAGACACATCCACATCAGGTGACCATCATCCACCAGGAGGGTCACCTGATCATAAAAGGAGATCAGGTTGGCCAGACAGGACCTGCCCCTCCTAAATCCATGCTGGCTGAACACATGCTTCAAATCACCATCATCTGAAAGGCTTGGGAATTCCAGCACAAGGACAGTATTAAGAACACCACAAATACAGCTATGGCTACATTGCTCCATCCACACTTCTGTTTGCGAATCCTGTGCCAGGTCTCTGTTTCAGCAACAGCAAGAGGGAGTAGAGGCTATGTTGACAGGGACCTTTGCAGAGGGGTGCCAAGTATCCCAGACTTATCTTCTCCTTTTCAGGAAATACAATATAAAAGGTAAAAATTATAAACTCGTGTAAGATTAGAGTTGACTTTTTGCTGCCTTCAATTAATTTTTTAAACTATAAGTACAGCCATAATTATGTTGCTTGTTCATAAGACTTTATCAAGATAATCAGTTCACTAATTGCATTTGGAAGTGTTCTTAGCATAAGTAGAACCTAATGGCCCTAGAAATTGGATTTTTGTCAGATTTGGAGATCACTGCTGATTAAGAGGCACACTATGAAAATATGCCACATTATTCTTTGAAGAGGCCAAACATATTTTCCTCTGTTCTCTCACAGTTCCCTAGTATGGTGGGTTTCAGTTTGTATTTTCATTCTCAGCAAAACAAGAATGAAAACACTGCAATTAGACAAGATCAAATCATTTAGACAAATTATTCCAAATTACTTTTCTTAAGTCACTCAATATGAATATATTTTCAGCAAAAATACAAGTTTATCTTGGAAATGAACTATTGATCTATATCCCTAAGGAACTGCATTTCAACAGACATTCCTGCACTTTTCCTGCAGATGACCACCTGGCATTTTGGCAGTCAGTACTAACACCGCCACACTGAACTTCTTGAGTTCTTCACAGTCATTTGTTTGCAAAGTGGCCAAATGAGAAGCTTTTATCATTGTAACCATCATCTCTAAGAAACAGTAACAGAACTAGAGTTAATTCCACAAGGCCTCAGTGTTTTAGAAGGAAAACAAAAGAAAACACTTTTCTGTGGATGGTTTTATTGACTATGAGAACATATTCTTTTTAATGAAAATTCTTTAAATAATGAAGATATTTGATTTCCTCCTGTCAAAGGAAAAAAAAACACTACTAGCAATCAAAAATCAAGAAAGGTGTCCCTGATTTAGTTAACATGGTACTTTGAAATAGGTCTTTTAGTTAATAAGTCACAGATGAGAATCAGTTCTTTGCATTTTTGTGCAAGTCTAAGTAACACAGAAGATTTCTTCACTCCTGGCTTTATATGTAGCATTTCAAACTATGCAGTGATATGTTTACCTTGGGACACAAAATATTTTTAAAAAGATAAATCCACAATTACATGATTGAACCATTATTTGGTAAACAATATACGCTACAGAGGAGCACTGAAAACAATCTGTTGAAGCATGTCGTTCTATAATTAGGGTTTTGCCACAAAATTCATAAGAATTAGAATCTCATCCATTAGCTTTTGCTTAACAGTTGCTTTTACTTCCTTACAAAGAAACATGTGGTATAACTAATGGATTCTATGTAAAATATTACTGCCTGTTACCTTTCAAAAAGGCCTCACTACCTTTTGTGTTTGATTGTCTCTGTATAAGTCTAAAGAGGTTTCAGACTTAAAAGATCTAAAGCATAAAGAGAAAATTTTCTAAAGAACTAGAGTATTCTTGGACAACTTGGATTAAAAGAGCAAGTAGGGAAAAAATGTGCTTGAACATCTAATTATTTATCTATGTCAAGTACCACCAAGGACACTAAGTGGAAAAGCACTAGGTATCCTACTTTTTTCTTCCTTTGTAATTTTTTTTTCAAAACTAAGATATGGTATTCTGAACACTAGAATGGCTTTCTGAACAAACACATAATTGTAAACAGTTCAAGTAAAAAGTCTCAGACTAAACATTCGATAATTAGGAAGGCCAAAACTACCTTGGATGTCACCAAAGGTATGAGATCTACTCATAAATAAAGTCTGTTCCAAAAGACAGAAGGATTGTGTAACACGTTTTAAAAGTAGCGATAAATTTCACAACAAAGTATAGTTTGATACTTACATAGACCTTGTACTAACACTGCATTCCAAAGACAGCATAACAAGAGTCAGTATTTTTGTATCTCATGGTTTTGTTAAGAATGTGCCTCTGTTATACATAATTCTCTAAGCATCACTTAATCTGAACCTACCTTGATATATTACTGAGCAGCCTGTACAACTGGCAGTTAAATGCAAGTGTTGAACAGATCTGCCATTTAACTGCACTACTCCAGAGTTGCTTATTTTACTTATTTAAAACAGCTTAAATGAGATTTGGCATTAATTTCTCCTAACTTCACAAGCAATCTCTTCTACACTTGCTGTCTCAGAAAATTAAAAGTTGAACTGAAATTACACCTCTTGTGGGCTAGATTGATAGAGCCAAAAATTCATCATCATCATGGCTAGGCTTCACAAACGAAGATTTGAGAAGCCAAAAATTCGGCTTACATATATTAGTGCTTGCTCAACTTATTGAATCTGGCCACCAAAAGCTGAAGGACCGGTGGTTCAGCATATTTACATTTGCATGGAAGATCAACTTTAGAAGTATTCCAGATATTTACTGTTAGGCCTGTGCTCACTAACATGGAAGTAAAAAGACATGGGTAAAGAAAAGTCTTTGTACTCCAAGTGCACTTGGCAACTTAGTGAGACAGATCTGGAGAGTTCCTAACTTTATAAAATAGGGTATTGGTGCAAGCAAATGATTACAGCTAGATCTTTCCTTTTATAGGCAAAAAAATTTGGAAGAATTGCATACCTCCTACCCAATGACAAACAAATAGCAAGGCAAATCAAAGACTGGTTCAGAGAAAACACCTTTTTAAAAAAGCATTTTCAAGCCCGGAAAAGGTTAAACCGTAGGTTTAACTTATACCAGGTAGTACAAAATAGATGCTTCATTATCTCATCCATGGTCATTTCAAGGCTTGATGATAGTATTGTCTTCAAGGCTGTCCAGTGTCTTTATAAATGGGAGGGTGAATACGGGAGGAAAGCTACGCTTTTCATGTATTCTATCTCCACCTGGAGAGTGTCAAGTTGAATGACAAGGCAATTTATCATTTATAAAAATGCTTCACTATACTAAACAGTTTATCTACATAGTTTTATGTTTGAAATAAAGTTGCATAGAAAGCATGTAACGACTTTGATTAGGCCTGTGACTTCCTGCATTCAAGAGGGCATTAAACAACCACAGCTGTTCAGAACAAGTTTAGAAATAATTAAGAAATATCCTTTATAAAATGAGTGTGCAACATGGCCCAAACCAAAATTACTCCCAGAGAGCAGTATAAGACTGTTAACTATCATCAATAACACCAAACTCACCAAAATGTAAAATATTGTACTAAGACTCGTTGATGAACTAAGGGAAGAAGACAACAATCACTTAGTGCAATAAAGGCAGGGAGAAATAGAACTATACACTCCATATTGCAAAGCTGCTATCAGTCCTAATCACACTCCTAAGACTAGAATATTCTGTTAATAAACAAAAGAAGAAGTTTCTCGAGATCCAATATTTAACAAAACCAAAGCTACAAAGAATCAAAAAACAGCTGAGTTGTGTTGTATGCACAGCATATATTGAAGATGACATTTCAATAATCCAATACTCTGGAAATACAAAACCACCAATCAATAAAACAGCTAACTATGCCAAACATCAACACCAGCCATATGGAGTAAGGTGCCATACTTTCATCCCATACCATTGAGGTTAAAAAGTGAAACACACAAAAGCCAAACACTAATCCAACTAGAAGGCACGGAAGCAACATTTCATGAAAGTGTATTCAAAGTATGAGTAGATAATAACAATGTTATTATACTGTAATGTTATAATGTTATTATACTGTAATAACAATGTTGCCACAAAACTAAATCAGAAGACTTTTGTTCATTTCCTAGTACTATAGGGAGAAAAAAATGTTATCTATAAAGCAGTTACAGTTTTCAAAAAAAAGGCTATTAGTGCTTGAAGGAAGACATGAATTTTTAAAATACAAAAAAAAATTTAAACATGGAAAAGTACTAGTGGGGTAGAATGAAATGAAACACACACTGGGTAAGGCTGCTTATATTACATTGATTTTTCATTGAGACCTTTTAAACAAACTACAGAACTAAGAATGGAGTTTTCCATCTACTGATATAAAACAGAAAATGGAATGCTAGCAGAAGGAAGCAGTGCTTATTTTCTCATAATCTCTGCATTAAGGAGGTTAAGCAATACACATACTGAAATACCTATATATTTAAACAAAGTAATTCAAGTCTTACATTGTCTTAAAATGAAGCAAAACTTAGAAAGCAAGAAAACACATACCTGATATACCCTGAGACTCTCTTTGTAGATCACAGTACCACAGTCTGTTCACTGGATCACAGCCTTCTCTAATAGACAGCAAGACATAGCGACCATCATCCGACACCTGTAAGAAGTTACAGGGAAATCAAATACAATTCATCCTCTGAAGAAAAAAAAATCCAACTTGAGAAGGTACTACCTAAACCCAGAGGAAAAAATGAATTGATGCTATCGTTAGTTGAGTAAACAGGTGTATGGAATATAAGAACTCACCAAGAACCCACAATCATCACTTACATCAATAAATAACGTAAGTACAGTCTGATAACATTTCAGAAGATCAAAACCAAACAGCATTATCTGTTTATTTTCACCATGAATTAAAAAAAAAAAAGTTTATTATTATTAAATATATTCCAGCTAAATAGGTGTCTAAATAAGTCACAGTGGATATCTCCTCCTCGGTGGACCTCCATAGGCTGCAGGGGCACAGCCTGCTTCACTGTGGTCTTCAGCACAGTCTGCAGGGCAATCTCTGCTCCAGCACCTGGAGCACCTCCTCCCCCTCAGTTTGGCTCCTGAGGCAAACTAAATGACACTCAGAATTTTGATTTTTGACCTTTTCATTATGTTTACACACACAAAAATCCAGTGCTGCTGTTAAATGAACATTAAGCTATAAATTTTCTGAAGCTTCTTGGTTCACTTTTGCACATGCATGACACACGATAAATTTTTTGAAATGAATCCTTCTTGCTACTTGGGCTTTGCAAACATACTCTGTTTCCTGGAAAAGCTTTTGGAAGTGCAAGCCCAACAAGGAAAGGCAGGAACTAAAAAGAAGTCATCAACTTAAAGTTTCCCTCACCTGACTGAGCTGTTTTGAGCATATTCCAAAATTACTATACTTAGATATTATAATTAATAGAGCTGACACAGGCCGTTTCCTGTCCATATTGTCCTTACATGACAATATCTAATGGAAATTTAAACCCCTAATCACAAAATATGAATCTGCATTCTGGAAACTTTCCACTTGGCCCTAAACACATCTTCAAAGGATTCTTATTCATATACTGTCATTACTTCTTAGACATATTTCAGTTAATATTTGCACCATTAGTTGTGCAAAATATCTGCAGAATGAGTTAAGCAAAATAAATTTCAGAAGAATTAGGTTCTAAAAATACTGCTATTCAAACAAATCCACAGTTCTGAAAACCCAAGAAGGGGACTTAGTAGAACAGAGACAAATCTCAGTGTATGAAAGCTAACAAAAAAGCCCCAACAGAGTCCTCAGAACAAAAACAAACCCTAAATGAGTGTTTCCAAG
Source organism: Myiozetetes cayanensis (assembly GCF_022539395.1). NCBI lineage: Eukaryota > Metazoa > Chordata > Aves > Passeriformes > Tyrannidae > Myiozetetes > Myiozetetes cayanensis. The sequence goes on along the minus strand of NW_026087411.1, from coordinate 71,242,786 downwards.
TTGTATTTTTTATAGGCATTTTGTTAACAGCTAATTATACAACTAAAAAAAATGTCCATAGAGCTGAAATCTCACAACTCAAATAGAAAAGAACACCCAAGATTCCTACTGGACTAAAAGAAAAGTCCCATTATATGAAACAGCAAAGATAGCTTTAATAGGGTAATCTGCAGTATTGAGACATTTTGTTTCTTCCTTCCTAGAAGCAAGTCTATCCAGAAAAGGAAGCCAAGATTAGATGATCTTTCTTGAAAGAAGCATCTTCAATGTTTTATTAGAGAAACAATAACTGCAGGTGTCAGTTGTAATTAAGAAAATTACTGCAATACACTGCTTAAACATCTATCCATACCTGTAAAAGCACCAAGCTTCCTCCTATTCCTCACAAAGTCAAAAAACATACCAAGTAATTGTAAGGGGTATATAGAAATATAAATTTCAGTTAAAACTCAAGAGTATGACACACAAAATTCTTTCAGTCATAGTCGGAACCCATGCAAATTTGTTCTTTGATACTGTGAGTTGAGCAGTTAAGAGAAGACTGATTACTTTCCCCAAGAAAGAACACTGACTTGCAAATTTCTGATGTTGTTACAAAGGCAATTCAGAACCTCTGATGACAGCAAATCTGAGCACAACTAATGAGTTTTTCCTTCATTATTCCCAGCTGGACTAGTTAAGAGCTGATAGCAGTTTATGTTTCATTTGAAATAGGAACTCCCAATGCATCTTGCTGGTGGGATACCAATTAGGTCTGTCTCTATCACTAAAGCTATTCTTACATCAGTGAGTTCTATAACCCAAAGGAATTTGACAGAAACAGGACAAGATACAGTTGACTGCAGCATGCTAAAATGTTTAGCATTATACTGCAGATTTAGACATTCACATTGCAAAGTTACAGTTTGGTGAGCAAATCTTGGTAGCAGGATCAGCTGAGGTTTCCACCTCTAGCTCTTCCTACTGCTATAATTGCTTGTATCCATGCAAGTTGATTCTCCGTGTCATATCAGTACAAGCATCTGCCATTTGTGAAGTAAACCAGTCTGGGGAACTATTCCAGCTGAAAAAATAGCATGTTAAAACAAACAAACAAAAAAATTCCAAAGAAACAAACCAAAGAATTCTTTAGGGGGAGGAGGAAATTAAAAAAAAAAAAAGACAAAACACAATAAAAAAAGAAAAATAATAAAAGAAGCCCCTCTGCCATATTACTGTCTCAGTCCATTCACTGTGCAGTTGCACAAATGGCTGAGCTAACACACTGCACCAAGCAGCTGGAAACATGAATAACAGGGGCAGAGATTGCTTAAGGCAGCTCAGATTGCAGCAGTGACGAATGTGGAATCACAACCTGAATGCCACTGACTCTATACTATAAACACACAGTATCCTGGGTTTCAGGATGGCAAAAGAAATCGGATTTACCAACTATCATTTGGGTTATTCTTACACTGTTACATCATCTTCATGAGCTGAACTGCAATCCTTGTTCTTGGCTCACAAATTTATGAACTGAAATTTCATACTAGCATCATCTTGGAATGCCTTCATGGTTCATCATAAGGGAGGTAGCTGTAATGTCAGACCTGGTTTCCTCCGTCTAAGCTGAAAAGGAAACACGTCTCAAGAATTTCTGAAAGAGATCTGGAATGCCAGCCAGTGCACATTCCTCTCATTAAAATAATTACTATAATTTCAAACAACACCCACTGGTAAAAGTAAGGAGCTTATAAAGCAATTGCAACCCTTAAAACAACATTTAGGATCTGTCAAAGCAGGACAGAAGAGATCCAATACTCTTCAACCAGAGCTTTGAAAAACCTTCAGCATAACAACGATTTTACCGGCATAACAGAGCACTAATCCCTAACTCAGCACTAGTAAAGGAAGGATTATTTCAAAGAGCTGACATTAGTACATAGCTTTTATTTTCACAACTGCCATTCAGTCACCTGGCAATTTTGAATTTGTTTTAATCTATTATTTCTTATGCATTTGTTGTGACCATCATTACACCGTACCAACATACACAGCAGTATCATTAGGATAGCTGTGCTCCCAAGTATTATTTTATTTAATCTTTCAAGTATCAAACTCTTCAAAGTAAAACCTTTATAGAGGAGTTTTGCTTTACAGTGGAGTATTTTTTCTGAATTGTTTTCTTCTTCCCTTAGCAATTCTGTTTCAATGTTACCCATTTTTCTTCATTTTGATGAAAAGTAACTCCTGCTTAGGAAAATGTTAAGAGATGGAGTAGTTTACCTGTAACTTCAGTAAATCAATGAGTATCAATATAATAAAAATTATTTAAAGTCCAATTAGTAAAAGGAATCTTGTAATCATCTAAATATTTCCTTTCATTACAAAATCCAATTGATTCAACATACAGGCCATATAAGGAACACCAAAGCTTTATTAGGATCCACAGCAAAAGTGTAGTTAAATATTTTGTCTAGTAGCAGCACATTTCAGATCCAAAATTCATACATAATTAAACAAACAACAACAAAAAGAATGAACAGGAGAAGGCAGGCAGTTTTCAGACTTCCTGGCTTTATGTATCATTCCTCAACTAAAATGTCAATAGGAGAGACATTAGAGCGCTCTACTTCCAAGTGATGTGCATGCCAGCAACCCTAGTGACTATTAACGCGAGTTCTTTGAATACAACCTGGATAGTCATCACTGTCAGATTAAGGACAAAGAAGAGCTCTTTATATTTAGTTCACAAATAGGGGCCCTTTGAGTGCATAGTATCGCATTAAGGCAACTATATACACACATCATTCCTTTTTAAGATAATAAATTTGAAGTTTTACTACTGTTGCCCCTTTTCACTTTCAAGGTGGAAAAAACCCCTCATTACTGCATAGTTTGTTTCTGCATAACAAGATACTAAAATTAAATATGTAAAATTCAGTTATTAGATAATATGCCTGTACTGAGGAAAAGATAAACTCTCTTCTTTAACTGCAGACATTAACACCATGATAATCTACAACCTGATTTTCATCTGTGGTTATTTTACAAACTACTGTTCTTCATGCACTAGTGCCCTTTGCATTGCTATCTAATGCATTTCCAATGAAATACATCAAATCAATCACATAGAAAAAAAAATAACCATCGAAGTTCACAAAAATCACAGACATAGTCAATGTTTTCAAACAGAACCAAAAGGCCAAATTACTAACTGTAATACTCACGTATCCAGCCATGGAAGACTAAAGCATCCAGAGAAAGAAAAATGGGTGGCAAGAGAGATACAACTGTGCAATGTATGGCATTAATAACTAGGAACTAAAAACTCATTGCATCAATAAGCTGCATTTTAACATTGCTACAATTTTCATTATATGCTATGGATGTAACAGCTTAAAAACACAGAGTGACTGACTGTAAAAATCTATTTTTTTTTTCAATTTACTTTTAGAGATGCACCTAGTCACCACAATAAAACAGATTCATGACACCTGTTACTTTCTTAACTTTACATATATGCTGCACTTTTCCATAACACTGACCCTAAATATAACTCAAATAAGAAGAATTCACATGCTGGAAACATTTCACTTGATGCAGAAATTACCTATCCTTTGTTATTTATGAGTATTTTAAAGCTTTCTATCATATGAACAAAGGAAAAAACCAAAAAGCACATGGCTTCTACAGAGGAAAAGGAAAACCTCCCATAGAATTTGCTGAAACATTTGATCAGTGAAGAGCAATTATGCTGTCTGAACAGCCTCAAGTGTTCTAATATCAGAGATGTGCACATGTTCCCATGCCACAAAGATCTGCCTGCATGATCACAAAGAATCCCCACTGTAATCTCCCAGCCTTTCAAACTCCACTTTTATTATTTCAGTTTGTTCATTAGATAAAATGATTGTGAAGGGTTGGAGATTTTTTGGTTGTTTTTATTTGGGGTGGGGGGGGTAGTTTGGTTTTTTTAAATGAAAGGAACATAAAGCTATATTCTGACCTTATCTTTGCAGTGGTGCCTCTAAGTCACTGAAGCCTGCATTTATCTCCTGTCACATTTTATGTTCTAGCAGTTTTTCGAGACATTGAAGACTGGGGCAAGAACTCCCTTCCAAAAAGCAACCTCTTGGGACTGTCTGCACAACCCAAGCCACCCGAAGCTGGTTCTCTCAGGCTGCAAAGGCTTTGTTTTGTCTTCAATTTGAAGAGTATTGGCTTAATCAATTAGATTTCAGAAGCCCTAATGATGGGTGATCACAGAATTGCATAATTTCAGGATCAGGTCCAACAGAAACTACTTACTACATTCTGAGGAGCAGACCTGACATACTTTATGCAGGGCATGGATATGGTTATACGTAAACGACAGTCTGATATGTTCTATGCACCTACTTCCACAGTTAGAAAACTTGCCCTGGGCATTAATTTAAATTCCTTATTCCAGACAGAATAAAATCAGTAATCTTCTGATGTGAGAAACATCACACACAAATTTTGCCATGGCCTTTAGCTTATAGTAAAATAAATAAATAATAAAACTACTACCTGGTTGTTTCCTGATAGTAAAATTGTGCAGACCTATTGCCAGGGCTGCAGGAAGCTAGTGATAGTCGGCTTCTCTTCCAGATCCAGGCTTGACAAAGATAGTGTAAGGCTTTCGAAAAATTCCCACAGCCCTGTTTTAACCATCAGCGTGTCTCACTTGAGCAAGCTGACAATGTTTTCAGCCCTTCTCCTCCATGTTACTCACTCTTCCCCTGAACATGCTGCACTTCAATGTTCCTGCAGTGAAAACACACCACAGCCAGCACACTTTCTCCTAGCACAGCTTACTCCTGTGCTCTGAATTTCATTCGCAAGATCACCTCTCTGGTTAAGAGCCACTGATGTTAAGTGACAACTCTAAATATAAAATAAAAAAATATATATTAAAAAAAAAAGTCAATTCAGAGGTAGTACTTGTTAAAAAACAACATGAAAAATTGTACCTGTTTTACTGTTGGCAGAATTGGGCTAGGAGGGTTCCCCTCACCCCCTCCTTTCTCTCCTGTTTACTTTCCTGCCAGTACTGTAGGGACTTTTAGCACTACCAGCCCTGAAAGACTCTTATATAACTTATTGTTTAACTTTGAGAATAACAGCCTGTCTGTGAAAGACAGATATGCTCAGTCTGGAGAAGAAGCAAGAACATGCCACTTAAACAGAGAAGCATGGCATGCTCCTCTTTTCCCAGAGTAGCTAAGACATTGCAAAGGTTTTAAAAATCTTCATAGCAGACTGCCCTCTACTGGATGTTTATTCAATTAAACTCCATCCCTGCTCTTCCCAACTCCCCCACCATCCCACAATCTGTACCAGAAATACATATGCTTTCTCTAAACTAATAAAAAGGTTTCATAGGCTCTTTTTCAAAACTTGTATATATGACTAAAAATAAACAGATTTTTCTCCTCACACACAATCCTTTCCAGTGAAGAGCTGGAAATACATCTATATTTCTCTGCCAACACCATTTTCAGCACCACAGATTTTGTTTAAATCAAGCATACTTGGGGCTGGTGTTGAATGTGTAATGAGGAAAAAAACCCCGAAGCTATTTTCTTGCATATTGTCTTGTACACATATTAAGCTGTCAGAATTTTATACAGCCCTCTTTTGTCCTCACCAGTGACCTAGTTTCTTCTCTCCACTGAGAATACACACTACTCTGACTTGCTACAGTGCACCTGAGATTACTCATTTTTTTCTGAAGCATCATGGCAACGTTATTACTGTTGCAGTCTCTGCAGGATCTCCTTCTCAGTGCTCTTCACTTGCAAGCATGGAATTTCTGTTTCTCTTTCTTGGCCCAGTGGTTGTGAGACCTGCAAATTTTGCTCTGAGTATGCAAGTTTCGGCTCTGCCACCACCACAGGGAAAGATTTGGTAGTTGAGATTAGAACACCTACACCATAATCCAACTGTTTTCACTAAAGCTTGTGTAAAACATAAAAAGAATCCAATTTATACAGGCCTCTACCTATCTGGACCAGCAAGGCTGGTAAAATTAAAACATTTGTTTATTTATCTGATAGGAATGCATGAAAGCATTAATTTCACAGCATGTTGAGCTGTGTATTTTAATATCTATGGCAGCATAGTAGCACCGAGGAAGCACCAAAAAGCCATATAATTTGATTTTTAGTAACAATACTTTAATTTTCCCCCCATTACTTTTGTGGTCTTCCATGTTCTCAAACACTCCAAAAAAATTCACCAGGAAACATGTTGGAATTGCCTGAAAAGAAGATTTTTTGACCTACTGCACAAGGATGAAACCACATTTTGCAATTGCACTGTTTAATTTGGGTTTTGTTTTTTTTTATTGCAGAATATTTTTCTTATGGCCATTAAACCCCATTTTTTCATTAGTATCACTATAACAGAGCTGTATTTTACAGCTGGAGCTCACAGCATAACCCCAAAATATCAGCTGTTTCAAAGCACTCTCACTTAGATAAGTTCATGATTATTTACTGACGTGGATCTCTGTCTTACCACTCCTTAAAATAGCATTTATGGAACATCTCTGGACATTTATGCCTCTAGAGGTCAAGAAAACAGTCATAAGTAGCCATACCATTCTATGATATAAATTTATTAAGCAAGAACCCACAGGAGGGAGGCATTTTCTCTATTCATTGCCCTCCCCACCTTCCCAACAGCTATGGGACTGTTTCAACTCCAGTGGTTTCAGAACTCATAGATGCACCATATTATTTTATCCTCCTGTTCTACAGCAAGAGTCTAATGAATCAGACTGCAACAGTCCTCCCCCATGGAAAATGAATTTGCCTTCATAACAACATGTGGAGTTTAGCTCATGATACTGGAAAGAAATAATAATAATAATGAACATCACTCATGTGAATCAGTGGATACATCACTACAAGACATCTGTCACCAACAGAAAGCCCATTTATTTATGGAACTAGGGAAATATAAGGATAATGATTTCTAAATTCAATTTTATTGCCAGATAAACTTAACAGAACTGACTAGTTTTTGAAAACTTAAAAAAAAAATCAAAGCCCCATTTGCAAGTTTAGGCTGATATTCAGGTTAGTTGTTAAAGATATGTTTCATGAATACATCAGATTGTGTGAAAAAGGTTCTTGTTTTTCACAGAACCTACAGGTAAGTCTGATTTGTATAGAGAAAGCTCAGTGTCATCACTCTGCTGGGAAGCCCTTCATGTCTTATTTTAAATCCAACTGTTCAAATTCTTTGAGAGGACTTGTTTTCTTGCAACCCACAGAAAAGACTCACACCAACATTTTCATGGGTTAATGTGTTGAAAAGAGACACAGACTGATGATCAAATTTTTTAAGAGAGTCACTATCAGGGAAAAGTATTCTATCAGCCAAATCAGAGTAAAAACACTTCATATTCATCAAAAGCATCAAACCAAAAAAGACCCTATATAGAAACAAAATGTATTGATTTAACATAGAAGCTAGGAGAATAGAAAGTATTACAATGGGTATTCATCCACTAGAAAAACATCAGTTCCCTGATAAACAGAATGACCAATACTACATTTCAACAGCACTTAGTACACTCAACTGAGCACTGTGAAACCTAATATGAAGAATAAACCACATATTAACTACAAACCCTGTGCAATATATAGTAGTAGTTCAACAAAATAAGCTTAAGAATTCAATTCCAGCAGCAGTCACTGCTTCCATTTCCAGTAACAGTCTGTACCAAATCTGTGCTGACAGAACTTGTTGCAGAGAAACCTAGAATTCTCCAGTTGTGCACACAGTATTAACAGATTTTGACCTGTAGGTCTCCATTCTTCAATTAAGCAGAATAGACATATTTATTTTTCAGGAAAGACATAACAAAAATACACAAAATAAATACATGGCAGGGAATATCCAGATATGCTGATTATTGGAATGAGCTTTTTGCATAGAAAGTGGAAGCTGGGGCTAAACACCGACCAAGAAGAAACAAGAACAGTGACACATTATCTATCAAAAGACCCTTCTGTCTTGGAATGTGTGTCAGGCAGAATGATCTCAGCGAAGAAAAAACATATGTGATTGTGTCATTACAGGTTGGAGGAGTGATTTAAAGCAAACTAGACAGTCTTATTTTCAGGAATTCTTAATCAATGATTCTTAGCTCAACTATCACCTCTCCAACACTAATAAAACATGTTTTATAATAAAATGTTTTCTATTTAATACCTACTATCAGTTGTTAGAATCTGAAAAACAGAAGATGACAATGACAAGCTGCAGGATGTTTACCATACCTCAGCTCCACCCATCCATTTTGGTTCATCAGGAAATTCAGCACATAGGATGTCTTCTGACTGGTTAGTTCCTAATACGTGATAATACAACTTTTGGTGCAGATTAGTGGAGGTCTCCGTGCCTAGTGAAATGTAGATATTTAAACCAATTAGTTCTCATAGAAATCCAACAACAACCATATGAAACCCTTAGATCCACCTGTATCCCTTTGCATGCGAAAGAGAAATTCAGCAGAGAGAACTAGGAATGGTTCCAAACTACAACCATTCCCCTCCAAACAAAAACCCTCCCCAAAACAAAATAAAACTTCACACTGCAAACCTCTTCAAACAGTTACCCTTTCCTTTTATTGCTGATAATATGTTCTTCACATTTAAGATTTAGCATTTCAAGCTTTGTTTTCTAGAAATACAAGCAAGCAAAGCAAAGAAAAGCAACCCCTCTAATGATGTTTTCACTCCCATTTTACCCAGAGCAACTAAGGGGAGATTTACTGCTAATTAACATTCATAAAAACCATCATATTTCCATTTGTTGAAAATATAAAAGTGATGTATTTTAAGGCACTTCAGGAGTTACCACTTTTTTTTTTTAAATTTTGTTCTTGCAATGTTTTCCAACATTCCAGCTTCTGAACTACAAATAGGAGGTAAAAAACAACCAACAAAAAACAAGTGGGTATCTATCCAGCAAGTCTGGCAAAATGATAAGGCTTCAAAAGCAAACACAGAGCTAAAATTCAGGTTCTCTCCAGTTTAACATAGAGCACAGCTCCAGAAAACTTTCTAGTAGTTCTGCCTTATAATAAGAGCTGCTAAATTCCTTCCCTGCTGATGCTTCTCAGCAATTTATTCCACTTTGTGTGCTGCTCCTTGAATTTTGCTAGCATAAACATTTTGTGTTGCTGTACTGTGAACCACAGATGAATTAATCTGGTTGAATAACAAAAACCTTATGCCTCAGATAGCTCTTCATCAGGTCAGCATCCCAAACCAGCTCATCTATGCCCACAAATGTATCAGGGGAAAGATCTAAGTAAGCTGTCACAAGGCATCAAATTCTACCCAACAGCACCCTGTATGAAAGCTAAGTAAATAATTCCACACAAAAAGAAAAGGAAAATCAAACTTTTAAAAGAAAAACCAGGGCAGACAAGAAGATACTCACAGTAACTGAGCACAGGCTTTGGCCATACAAGGTGTAGTTTGATCTCTAACTGTATAAACTAGTACAGCTAATTGTTTCAGTATAAACTGAAACATTTGTTGCACCAATGTATTGCAAAGGTCATTTTGCTTCCATATAGCATGCAGTTAGCACACTCATACTTACCATCACTTTTCCCATCTTGTTTTGGATAGCAGTTATAGAATATGCCTTTTCCATCATGGGTCCATACCATGCAACTGAATTTAACTCTCTCCAGTGTATCTGGAAGATCCTCAGGACCTTCTACTTTCATAAACTTGATAGTAACCCAATCAGAGCCACTAGAACTCAGGCCATATGCAAAGTATTCACCATCTTCACTGAATGCATAACCTAGGAGAGTGGTAAGAAACAAGATGAAGCGAAAATCAGCAGTGCTTGTTATTTTGCCACACATCTTTTTATCATCTACTACATGCTAGCCAAATCCCAATGGAAGACAGATGAAACTGGGATATTAGTTAAAAGAACTGTGTTCACTAAACACTGAGAGAAGGTGGTTTGTTTTCTAAAAGACAGTGCAAGCAACTACATCTGCTATGAGTTGGGATTCACAGCACTTTTCTCAATTAGTTCACAGATTTAGACTTAAGCAAGGATATTCAGTAAGTATTCCTGTTCAGTATTCATATTCAGTAACATAACTTATGCTCAACATCTGAATTATGATTTGAGTCATATTTTCTCTACTTTCCTGAGTCTGACACAGGTAGAGAACTTCAAAGTGGTATTTTCAGAGAGAAGAAGTACCAAAAAGGCCCACAGAAACTGAATGCAAGCAATGTATCCTCAAATAATGTAAATACCACTTGAAAAATGGAGTCACTGAAAACTAGATGCTGCAAACCCACAAAAACTGAAGTAACTGGAAAACTTTGCCACTAGCACGCAAATGTATTAATTGCCAGTATTCTCAGATAAGACCTCTGATACATTCTCACTTTATCCAAACTGTGAGGAAATCACTATTCTGAAAAGAATTCAGAAGAGCTTCCATCATAGTTAATAAGAACGGAATTCACTATTACAAACCAATTCAAGTGAAGCGACTGAATTATCATAGGCCTGTACGGACCTGAAAGTGTTCATCAAAAAATGACCCAAAAAAAAGTCACATTTCATAGACATCATAGGTTTGAGAGGTACTAAAGTGCACTCACTATTCTCCCTATAAGAACATAAGAGTGACCATTGATTCAGAGCAAAATTCCACCTAGCTGTCATCAGGAGTAATCACAACGTGATGCCTACAAGAATAAAAACAATCTTATAATCATAAAATGGTTTGGGTTGGAAGGGACCTTAATGATAATATAGTTCCTAGCCCCATGCTGTAGACAGGGGCACCTTACACTAGAAGAAGGTTGCTCAAAGCCCTGTAGATTTTGGTCTTGAACACTCCCAGGGATGGGGTACCCACAGCTTTTCTGGGCAATGCCTCACCACCCTCACAGGAAAGAATTTCTTTCTAATATCCAATCTAAACCTACTCTCGGTTTTAAAGGCACTTTCTTCTGTTTGCTTTGGACTCAACTACTACTGCCTTCGTTTGATATTCCCTCATTCTTATAATAGAAAAACCAACTAATCAACTTCTATTTCTTCTGTCCATGCTCCATGCCACAAATTATTCTGTAGACCTCTATTATATCCTCGCTAAACTGTCCCTTTTCCAAGCTGATTGATCCAAGCACACTCAGTTTTTTCTGACCTTTGCTCCATACCCTTGATCGTTCCTACTGCTCTCCTCCAAACTGAGAGCCCATGTTGAGCTGAGGGGACTGGAACCATATTTAGTATTCCATGCTATCGTAGAAACTCCTGGGTTGCTAATGAGATGATGTCTTCTGTTTTATACTCTATTTCATTGAATCATAGAATCATTAAGGTTGGAAAACACCTCCAAGATCACCAAGTTCAACCGAACACCACCTCGCCAACTAAACCATAGCACTAAATGCCACATACGGTCATTCCTTGAACACTTCCAGGGATTAATTTCTCCCTGATAAATAAATTGGTATTCAGTGTGCTTGTTTGGCTTCTACTGAGAACCAGGCTGCCATTTCCATGGAACTATGTATTACATTCTAAGCGTGACTGGCGGTCACGTGGTCACGGCAGCTTGAAAGTTCATTCTATCCATTCCTCTACAAATGAGATTAGGATTGTTTGTGCCCTGTGCATCACTTAATTATTTGCACACAGACCTTTACCTGACAATTTACTGCCCACTCACTATTATTAAAGTTCTCCTGCAGCTCTTCAGCCATTCCTCAGCCTTTACCTGAAATAACTTTGTATCGTCATCAAACTCTGCAACCTCAAGCCTCACTCCTTTTTCCAATATGTACTGATCGCCGCAAATCCTAGCATAGTCTCTAACAGACTAACATAACTTTACTGGTGATTTCCACTTTGACAGCCCATCAGTAATTCCTTTCCCTGCCCTTAAATCAATTATTTATCCACACCATGAGTTTTCCCTCTGTTTACACAGCTGTTGGTTTTCTAAATGCATTTGGAAGAAGACTTTGTCATAAGACTTTTAGAAACATATGAACCCAATTCCTTATATCTATAGCTCAAGTAAGGACTTCTCACTAAAAAAACCCCTATTGATTGTTTTCAACTAGGTCACAGAGACACATTCACTATTTCTGTCCTCTGTTTTTATTAACTCGCCTGGAACAGACTTAAAGGACTTCTAGATCCAAGAATCTTACTTTTACATTAAGCCACTAGGAAGTGGGAAAAGGGACAGCTAACAGAAGTTATAGCCTTTGTGAAAACAAGAAATTTTGTGATTCTCATAAAACTTAATGCTATGTTCCTTCATAGCCTCTTACTTTTTTAACTTGCTGGCTTGTGTTAAAGATGCAAAATACAATTTTAAGAGAACTTGTCAATATAAATACATAAACTTTTTGTCCTTGCTATGGAAAGCCTCAAGACCTGTTCATATTTCAGTGGAAAACTGCTACAGAGTTGCAAAAAAGCACCGAGAACCTTTACTGAACCAAGCTAATTGTGGATACAGTGTAGATTTAGAAGTGTTCTGAAACACTATATAAATCCCCATATGGTTACTGTGATAACTTTGATTAAATTTCCAACTTCTGCTGAAGACTGAGAACCCCAGTCTCACTAACCTCGTAAAGCCACGGTGCCATCATCAGAAAGCTTATTTGGATCAAGAAAAACTTTGGCATCAGCATCCAAGGAGTCCTGTACATACAAAACTCGCTGGTTCTGCAGTCCTGTATTGTAGAAGTGAAAATACCTAAAAGAACACAAGAGGGAAAAATAAGTAAGAAAACTCTTGATTTTCAGTTAGGCAAGCACAAAAAAACTTGTATGAGATTGTCATGAAGCAAATAAAGGACAGATAAATATATAAGGGAAACACAAGCTTCACAGTAGAGTAGGAATCATGGCTAGAGACCGTAAGATGCATCCAAACCATCTTTTAAAAATAAGAGCTGCATTTGCCACAGTATATTTCAAAGAACGCCTAGTATACTATAAATTCTGCATAACTGTCTATGTTAAACATCTCTGGCAGTCACAGCATTTCCCTGTTACAAGAACTGGCACAGGTTCCCATCCCTTATGTTCTCAACTTTGTCGTTTATATAGCTGCTTTCAATCCATACTGGGTGGTAGACTTATGTTCAAATGAAATAGAACCAAAACTACTTCATCTGTATTTACCCATGTCCCTAAAACTGTGTTTGAAAGAGTTTTAAGAACTACAGAATTGTCTTTAGTGAGCGATACTCTTCACATCACAAAACACTACAGAGCTCAAAGAAATTAATACACATATTCTACACAAGACAGAGGTACTACACTTTTCTTCCTTCTAAGAACTTTACTACACAAACATGTGACTTAACAAACCAAGTAGCAGCCTCACCTGGGGGAACAGGGGAATTTATGGGGCAATGTTCAAATATAAAAATAAGTTCATCTATCCCCTAAGACCAACCAGTACTTGGATACAAGCATGGGAACCTGGTAAAGCCAGAAGGGGAAACTCTACTCACAAAGGGCTGGCTAACAGTCTGAGCTAGTAATATGCTCAAGTGTAAAACTGAAAGATTCAAAAAAATAGAAGGGAAAGTAATTTCCCATTTGATCAGATATTTTCTCATCTATTTCACTTCTGCAATGCTAGGCAACAATATAGGAAGCAAACCTCAAACAATGTGATAGGCACAGCACCTCCCTGGGTACTCGTTCTGTCCACAGATTCTGCAGACCTCTTCAGACACTTTGCTTTATCAGCTGTTCTTCAGCACAAAAAACAGAGTAATTCAATTTAAGAATTATTAAGTGTCATGGGAAGTTTGGATAGTTGTTCAAACAGAATAGTTCCTTCCTCACCCCTTACTTAGTGTTACTTAACTTGGTAAAGCCCTCTTGACTGCTCAAACATCATAACATGGGAGGGTTGGGTGTTTATTATTTTTAAATTGCTGTGATTTAACTTCAGCACATGCCAGGAAATAGAGTATCACTCAGAAAGACTAAAAAGACATCTATTACAATCAGACTAAAGTGTCATAAAGCATAAGCACATTAAGCTCCTGGCATAAATGTTCTTCCTGGAGGACAGTCAGCTGCATCAAATTAAGACTTTGTATCTTGTAGGGGAGACTACGCCAAGAGCACTTCTGTAACATCAAGCCTTGAATGTAACATCAGCATTGAATGTAACCACATCCAGGCATTTTTGCACTGCAGAGAATCCAGAGCAGTCACTGACCAGGCCTTCTCTAGAATCTGTTTCAGCATAGCTACATCTGCATGAGCATCACATACAAACCAGTAAGCTCTGCCTGACTCTCTCAGTAAGGCATACTTCCCTGGATGCAGCATTGTCCTAAACATCTCCACTGATTCTGGGCTTAAACCTGACACCTCTATACACTGACATTCTGAGCCACATCTGTGACAACTGAAATCAACATCAGCTTGGGTTCACTGCCCACATTATCCTTTCACAAAACCCGATATAGTACCAAATTTCCCTCTCTCAATCTATATCTACACCTTCCTCACAGCACAGACAACTAAAGCAAATTTCCCTCAATATCTGTGCAGAAATCTTAAGTCAATGAGACCTCTCATGATCCATGGATGATGGTGAAAACATACGTGGCATACCCCTCAACCAGGATCAAACAAATCGAAAATATTGAAAAACCTAATTTGTGTTTCCCATGATCAAGAATGGCTGCTTGTTCCCCCCTACCTCTTTTTCAACTGCTAAAACAATATTTAGATGTTACTAAGTTAACAATTAGTTTCATCCGTTTACTCCCTTTCTCTAGAAGCTTGATACTGTTTCTATTAGAAGTCACACAGAATTCAGTAGCAGCTGCAGTAAGTCAGCCACAGAAGCACCATCTCTCCACAGAATTAAAACAGTGATACAAGTAGACTAAGCATTGGAGTATAGCAGGATTTGTTTGTTTCTTAAAAAACAGAGTTTTTTGCATCAGTACTCTTAAATCCTCAAAATTATTTTTCCCTTATCACCATGCAAATAAAGAAGCAGTTTTTCACAAGGGAATTCCCACTGCTGTTCACTGGCAATGACTAAACAATAAAAGCTTACCAGCAACTAAAAGAATAATCAATATATAAGCAGTATTTTAGCAGATATTTGGAACAATATGCATATGACACACTTATGCTGTTTTCAGGATGACTAAACCTGAAAGGAACTCCTCAAAGCTTTACTTTTACTACAATTATTCTGCAAAGTTGTCTGAGTTCTGATAAATTCACAATTCTTCCTAAAGAAAAGACAACAAAAGAACAAGCGATAATATGATTGGGAACTGGAGACAGTCAAGCATCTTGTGCTCGGCATCATGCAACCACACGTTAACACTGGCTTACTTTTCTTACATCTGAACTATAAAAGAATAAATACAAATATAATTTATAATTTGTTTTCCTAATTAGTAGTTTCTTCTGACTTGCTTCACATTCATCACAAAAACATTCCTCACATACCTTTTTCCTCTCTTGAAGTGGCAACCGTACTTAGGATAATCGTAGAGTTCAGTCATTCGTTCTTTGAACAATGCTCTGACAGGACACTTTTCGAGAAAGGGTACTGTAAGCTTGTTCTGAGCATCCACAAATGCCTGAAAGAAAACAATTCCCCCCCCCCAAAAAAGTGTGAACTCAAGTAGAAATGCACATTTTCTACAGGGAACATTTTCAGAAGTAATGCATCACAGACATCTTTCTGCCAATATAGGTTGTGCAGTGCCACACCTGAAGAATCTCACATGCTTATTTGCATTATACCACAATTCTGTAGTAAGACTGAACTTATATCTTGAATAATATCTCTCCAGGGCATGCACTGGGGTAACCAGCCAAAAGACAAGACACCCCTGCCATTTTCCTTAAAAGCAAAAAAACCCAAAACCCCAACAACCAAAGAAACCCCAAACAAATACAAACAATCAAACAAAACCAAACAAAACCCACAAAGAAAACAAAAAATCCAAAAACACAATCCAAAAAACATCCCACGCTTTTAAAAACTCTCTTTATATTTGCCTAAGTAGTAAATATTGCCCACAGACTGCAGTATCATTTCAGGAGCTGGAAGATGATATAAAATGTCACATGCATCATCTGTTCATATTATTAACATAACACACAGAATTAGTCCCAGACAGTATTTCCTGAGAAGGTCAAAGTGCTGTCCACAGATCAATTCTTAGTTACAAAAGGCAAAAATATGCAATGTCTGAAAACCTTGAGAAGGCTGGTTTCTTTAAAACTCCAGCTCCCTGCCACAAACCCTTAAGGCAAGTGGTCAAAATCATTACCACTCCAGCTGTTTGTTAGAGGTTGACACTCCCATGGCATGCATGGAAAACACCGGTGTTTCGCCATCTTTATTTATAGCATGGTACATTAATACAAAATGAATACCTAAGCGTCTTAAGGTGAATCACAGCTGCTAACAAGCAGACATGCTGGCCTTGCTGTCTCTAACATGAAGTAGGCAGGACAGGACACTGTGCGTGGCTGTAAGACGCAGCCAAATGTCACAGTGACAGCATCAGTATCGCTCTTGGACTCCAGCCTCTTGCCTAGGGCATGAAAACCTGTCTGTTCATTTCTTGCATACACAGGTCTCTTTCTCAGTTGCTTTGAAAGAGGTTATTGTTTCTACCTGTCCCGAATCTGTCACACAGCAATCAGATCAATGCATTGTAACATCTGAGTTACAGGGCAGGAACCACAGGACAGCAGGCTATAAATGTGTTTCACAGTTCTTCAGAAAAGCCAGGTGCTGTCAGAGAAAGTACCTGGCACACATATACCAAATGCTATCCATGTTTAGTCATTTATTAATTCTTCAGGTGAAGAATTAATATGTGCACAGCACATCCCAGTGGTAAGTCAAAACAGCATGCAGCCTCCACATTGTACTGCTATAACTGTTCTCCCCATCAGATGATGAAAGAATTTAATCAAATCTACCCAAGAATGACGTGTTTCTGAATTTGTTTTCTCTAAATGGAAACACATGAATTTCAAGGACTACATACACACAAAATCTAGACAGCGGACCCTACACAAATAAACTAACTTCTCCAAGTGCTGTGACATTTTCAGAGAAAAGATGACTCATAAAAACATGTATAAAACCATCCGTTGTACTGGATGGGCAAAAGCACTTTTTAGTTGCATTCAGTGGACAGAAACGGTCACACATTTTTTTTTCATCAATAACACAACTGAAATTGTAACACCACTGCAAGGGTATACTGGAACTGTGCATTACTCACTTAACTGCAGACACACTTTACCACATCTGCTTTCATTACTGGCGTTCAACGATGAGACACAAACTTGTCCTTACAAGTCTTCATTGCAGAAGAGCATGATTACGTACTAATTATTGCACTCACAACTGAATCCCTAGTAATTCTGCTTTTACAGGAACTTGACATATTTTTCTCATTTCCACTTAATATGCATCAAAGATTCCAAGATTATATGAAAAAGGGAATGCCACTGCTGTCTGAAAAAGGAGGACAGAATTACAGGTTCCACTGAGAGTTCCACTGAGAAGAATCACGTCCAGTTTGGCAACTTTCTGATCTTACACCTTTGAGCATGAGGTTGCACTCATGTTCAAAAAGCAATAATTGAAATACTGCTCTAGGTGAAGTACAGTAACATATGTCACCAGAAACTCTCACACCAAACAAATCCATCCACCACGGTGAGCTAAACATGTGCCACTCATGCTACAGGGCTAACAGTAACTGTACATCCTCATGAACCTAGAGAGAAAGATTTTTATTATACCTGTAGATATCTGCATCTGACAATCTGTCATAAGCTTTGAACCAGGACAGAATTTGCTAGCAGAAGGAAGGACAGAGTAAGGGTCCAAGTAAGGTAAATCCTTATGGATTAATAATGTAATTTGAAAAGCAAAACAATTTCTGAAGCATTGTACTAAGAATAGAGATGGTCTACTTGAGGCTGAAGTGTTTGGCCATTACTTGAGCAGGTCAATTGTTATTTTTAAAAAGAAAAAAAAAAGTATAATTAAATTTCATCTAAGAAACACATGGCACAAGCTTTTTTTGACCACGCCTTTTTAAAACATATCAGCTTTCTACAATCCACTAAGCTAATCTCTCAAGATAACGATTTCCACTCATAGCATACTTTCCAAAGAGAAGTCTCAAAATACAAAATTTTTCAACATTACCAGTCTTCATTATTCGTTTGCAAAGTATTTACAGTTCATATACACATTCTAAGTAAGAGGTAGTTCAGTGCAACTCCTACAAGAGGGCACATATCTTTGTTAAGTATTATAAATTAAAACTAATCAGACTTCTTGTGGTTGGCCTCTTAGAATTTACTTTTTTGGTATTTAACAAAGAAAAATTAAGTGCAACTGGAAAAGTATCAAAATGTGAACTTAACACTGGTCTATAATAACTAAAAATCCATTTAATTGTATTTTTGAGAGTTCTGATTCTAGTCATAATCCAAACATACATGTGTTCATAATAGTACAGCCTGACCCTACATGATCCCTGCTTTCTCATCCCTTGTTGATCCCTTATCTCTGGAACTACCTAAGCATTGCTGCCTACACTACCAGTGAGTTAGAGTGCTATACATGACTGACAGTAGCAAAAGACTGTGCTGTAGTCTAAAACAGAGCTTATTTCGCACAAAGTATTAACACAAACTAAGAAGTTGAAAAGTCCAGCCAAGCCAAACCCAAAACAACAGTGAAAGCGTGGTTTTGTAGTTGTGGCCTATGTCATTACCAGAAGCTTTCTATCAGTGTAGCAGATTTTAACTATGCCAGAGATGTTTCCTCTGTCTGTCTTAAAAGTCAGTGGCCAAACAGTAGCAGAGCATGAACCCACATTCTACACTTCCTTTCTCCAAAGTCTGATAGGAACTTCCCCATCTGTCCAGGGGTTAATTTTCACTTGCGAATCTGGAGAAGGGAGTTTTGTTTGCTTATAGCTGCCCTTGGTTGCCCCAACCAAGCACACACAAGGGAAAAAAAGCGATATGCTTCTTGAATAACAGCTTTTCCACCAAAGACTGAGGATGTGACTTGGTGATTGGCTTAATCAACTCTTAAGACTGCGCATTTGACAAGAAACAGTCCTGCTTACCCACCAGTAGATTTCAATAACCTCCTTTTTGCAGCAGATAAATGCACTACATACAGAATAAGATCATCCTGGTGACCTGGCTGAAAAATTGCTACATCTATTTGACTTTCACCTAATTAAAAGTAGAGTGTGGGCAGCTAGAAAAGGAAAGATCCCATTCTTGAACCATCTTAGATCCAACTACCATGTGGCCTTGGGATGACCTATACGAACTATGTACATCAATAGAAAACTAGTCCACTAAAGCCCCTGGTGGTCTAGTGGTAAAGGCGCCGCGCTATCACCGCGGAGACCCGGGTTCGATTCCCGGTCAGGGCCACTCCCGGGCAGATGGAGCTCGTTAGCCCTTAAAGGCAACCCACCTACGTCCTAAGGACCTCACTGCCACCGTCCAAGCTCGCTTGGCCCCGGCAGATGAACCTTAGGATTAAAGGGTGGGCTCAGTTCCGCGCACACTGTGTCTCACCTAAAAAATCCAATGCGCAGGCTGGAAGGTGGAAAGACCTTCCCCGGATCTTCGCTTGCGAAGACTGGCCATTATTATAGTCCACTAAAGTCTTCCCTCCCAAAACATCTCCTTGTGATGGCTGTACCCATGCATGGGAGGAACAGAAGTATTCATGTCAGCACAAGATAGAGAGGGAGGGCAACTACACAACTACTTGGCTAAATGGAAACGTTCAAACTACAATGGATCAGGTGCAGCAGAGTCTGCACTCTACTCTCACTACAAAAATACCTGATAAAGGCAATTACAAAAAAATTCTACCCTTCTATGTTCAGTTTTTTGTAAACTGCTAACTATCAACGTCCACAAGATCATTTGGACTAGTTGAAGCAATTAGAACTCATAACTGTTCTAATTTCCTTCACTCTTAGCTACAGTGGACATCAGGTGAAACTACCGCGAACATTTCAGAATTAAAACCAATCTCACCTGCTTATGCTTCTTTCCCCATGCTTCAGGGAACAGCAAACTTTCTGTTTCACTGACTAACACAGAAACTAAGTGAAGCCTACTCATTTATTTTCTGCGAGCACACCAATGGTTGACACAGCTATTTCTGCTACATGTAGAAAAGTAGAATTCCAACATATTATTGTATCTAATTGACAGCATGCATCTAAATAATTTTGATTGTTCACATATGAGAAAAGATTGTTAACTTAATAAATGAATGGTGTTTATTCTTCCCTCTTGGCATAAGTCGAGTTACACCAACTCAAATCAAGCAAGCATGCTGTGAACAGGGACTGAATAGAGGCTCTTTCACTACAGATGAGTATAAATGTCCAAGGAATTCTTCTAGTTCAGCACTTAGTAGGTAGAAAATTAAAAGTAGCCTAATGTTGGAGGTGTACACATGGTATTTTTGCTTTTCCAAAAAACAAATGCAAATTTGGGATATAAAGGAACTATATACAGAGAGAAAGAGCGACTTGGAGGAAGAATGAGGGACAACTCATAGAATCAGCCAGGTTGGAAAGGACCTCTGAGATCATCAAGTCCAACCCTTGATCCACTACCTCTGCAGTTACTAGACTATGGTTTTGAATGCCACATCCAGTCTCTTCTTAAATACCTCCAGGGACAGAGAATCCACCACTTCCCTGGGCAGTCCAGTCCAATGCCTGATTACCCTCTCTGTAAAGAATTTCTTCCTAATATCTAACCTGAATCACACCTGGCACAGCTTGAGACCATGCCCTCTGGTCTTACTGATAGCTGCCTGGGAGAAGAGAACAACCTCCACCTGGCTACAACCTCCTGTCAGGGAGTTATAGACAGTGATGAGGTCTCCCCTGAGCCTCCTCTTCTCCAGGCTAAACAACCCCAGCTCCCTCAGCCTCTCCTCATAGGACTTGTGCTCAAGTCCCTTCACCAGCCTGGTTGCTCTTCTCTGGACCTGCTCCTGCACCTCAATATCCTTCCTGAACTGAGGGGCCCAGAGCTGGACACAGCACTCCAGCTGTGGTCTCACCAGTGCTGAGTACAGGGGAAGGATCACTTCCCTTTTCCTGCTGGCCACACTGTTCCTGATCCAGGCCAGGATGCCATTGGCCTTCTTGGCCACCTGGGCACACTGCTGGCTCATGTTCAGCTTCCTGTTGATCCAACACTCCCAGGTCCCCTTCCACCTGGCTGCTCTCCAGCCACTCTGTGCCCAGCCTGTAGCGCTGCAGGGGGTTGTTGTGGCCAAAGTGCAGGACCCGGCACTTGGCCTTGTTGAACCTCATCCCATTGGAATCAGCTCAACTCTCCAGCCTATCCAGGTCCCTCTGCAGAGCCCTCCTGCCTTCCAGTGGGTCAACACTCCCTCCCAGCTTGGTGTCATCTGCAAATTTACTAATGGTGGACTCAATCTCCTCATCTAAATCATCGACAAAGATGTTAAACAGAACTGGACACAACACTGATCCCTGGGGGACACCACTGGTGACCGGCTGCCAGCTGGATGCAGCCCCGTTCACCAGCACTCTCTGGTCCCAGCCCTCCCTCCAGTCAGTTCCTAATCCAGCATAGAGTGCCCTGTCCAAGCCGTGGGCTGCCAGCTTTTCCAGGAGTGTGCTGTGGAAGATGGTGTCAAAGGCTTTGCTGAAGTCCAGATAGACACATTCACAGCCTTCCCCTCATCCACCAGGAGGGTCACCTGATCATGAAAGGAGATCAGGTTGGTCAAACAGGACGTGCTCCTCCTAAACCTGTGCTGGCTGGGTCTGATCCCTTGTCCATCCTGTAGCTGCCATGTGATTGCACTCAGGATGATCTGCTCCATAACCTTGCCAGGCACTGAGGTCAGGCTGACAGGTCTGTTGTTTCTCGGGTCCTTCTTCCAGCCCCTTTTGTGGACTGGCGTGACATTCACCAGCTTCTAATCATCTGGGACCTCCCCAGAGAGGTCTCAAGGTCAGTGACATGAAGGTCTGAAAAGCCTACAAAGCACGCTCCATATTCTCTCTGAAGCCCATACAGTCATTCAACTGTCTCTGTGGCAGTATCTGGTTATTTTTTGATCTGGTAGGTGCAGAATGGCTATTCTGCAGGAATCCCACAAGCTATCTCAAGAACTTGGAGATAAAACTATTAAAAGCTAGCAAGAAAGAGTGGTCATCAGCAACCTCTGCTGCAGAGTACAAAGAAGTGAGTCATAAAGCAGATCCAAAGAGTTTAGCACTTCAAGACCATTTTTTTCTGTCCTCTTCTAAGAAAGAAGTAAAACAGCAAAATACTTTTACTCCCTTTTGTTCCATAACTTCTGAAACTTTGGAATAAGATGATATCCTTGCATACTTACACACAGAGAAACTCTCTCCACTCTGTGTCATACTACTACTGTACTGCCAAATTCTGCCAAGGCATGTGTTTTTTAGTGTAGGCAAGTAAGTTAAAACAAGATCTTCATTCCACCAATATGACATCTTTTGTCTGGGCTGCTGCACTGTTGTGAGCATGTTTCAATCCCTCATTCCTTATTTTGTCTCCTATATAAACTACAGCCTCTGGAGAATGCGGTTCACCGTCCTCCAACTGTTCTCACCCAATGTGTTACACAGTACGTGGCTACAGTATTGAACACAGGGACACTAAAAGTCAGGTCCTGGCATTTTCTTAGTCACAACCCTTTCACAGGATCCCAGAAAACACTTCAATAGGTATCTGCAAGGCACCTATAAAAAAAAGATGTAACCATACCCCCCACACATATATTCCCCTCAATTTGGCACAAGACTATCCCACGTCTACTGTTCCTTAAAGATACTAGAATTACAAAATCAAAATTCCCCAAACTTTCTAAATATATAATTTTCAATATTAGCGTCCATGGCAGAGTTTTTCACTAAAACCTGATCCCAAACCAAGCTTTCTAATCCCCATGACTCTTCAAATATGCTGACAGATTTATAAGTAGGGAATGAGTTCCTAACTGTACACGTTTCATCTTTTTCTTGACAGTTACAATAAGTTCAATTTGACCAACCTCAGGCTCATCACAAAACATCACAAAGATGTATTAAGTAAGCACATACACGAGAGAACCTAGAAGGAATCTCACCAATGGAAAGCTACACTGTGGGATATTTTTGAAATGAGATCCTGACCTCCACCATCTTCCTGACAAAATCATGCATACTGGATAGACACTAGTGTTTTCGATCTGGAACTACAATTATCACAAAGTTACTAGCCATTATAGGGGAAACCTCCTCCACAAGGTCACTTCCTACTTTCAGGCCATCACCCCTCTAAGTCCCTATGCCATTAATATCAGAGGAACTGGCTCATAGTCATTCTTATCACTTTTCAGGATTTTCTCTAAGTGAAAACCAATTCCAACAGTACATTCTAACTATTCCAGACTGCAGGCTGAAAACACCACAACATCTGCAATCTGTAATAGCAGACACTAACAAAGCCTAACTTCAGGAGGAAAATGGTTTTGATTTTATTTTGCTTTTAAAAAGGATTAAACAAAAAAATGTACTCACGCACTTGGTCACTGTATAAAAGACAAGCCAAAGAAGTTTACTTTCTACCCTTTCCAAATTATTTTATTATGGCAATTTTAGATGTACTTAGGACAGTGGATAAAGTGCTCTGAAATCAGAGTGCCAGTGTGACAACACCACCTTGAGCATTGAAATTGTCTAAGAAAAATGACTGCAAGATAAACAAGGCCTTAATTTTGCCAATTCTGCGATGTAGGTTATACAAAGTGTTCCAGTCTTTCATAGAATCACAGAATGGTTTGGGTTAGAAGGAACCTTAAAAATCATCTAGTTCCAAGCCCCCTGCCAGGGGTAGAGACACTTTCCAGTAGTCCAGGTTGCTCCAAGCCCCATTCAGCCATTCTCCCCCTAAAACACAGGGACAAAATAACAGCACTGCTCTTGGCACCATGAGCTATCACATGAACTACACTTCCATTCACTATGATTCACTGTGTAACTTTCCAAAAAGTACTGGCACATTCTTCAAAACAGAGTACCTATGCACCTAGTCTATAAAGGAGAATCATGTGAAAAAAGTTATTCCCCTAAAAAGAAAGGTTACCTTTGTCTGTTCACTATCGGGATCTTCAAGCCAGCAGTACGGGTCACTTATTTTACATCCATGGTAATCCTGCACCTGAATTCATAGAAGACAATCATTTTAAAAGAGACATACATGCAAGCAAATTCTATCCATCAAGGAAGGATGGTCATCACGATGAAGGGTATTTGGAATTTCACAAAAACATACAGTGCTAAGGAGCAAAGCAAGAGAAAAGCAACACATTGCTCCCAAGTGAGTTGCTAATACAACCATTCTTTGGTGATGGTACTAAGGCAGCAGAGTAGCCCTCAGAAAAAACATGAAGCACCAGAAAAAGGGTGAAATGAACATACACCCCACTAAACCAATACTCCTAAAAAAATCAAACAACCTAAAGCTTCCTCCAAATCCACGTTTTTGAGCCAAATTATCAAACCTGATTACTGGATGTACCCCAAATGCAGTTCTTGGTTACATGAACTGTCTCTAATTTAGCCCTCCCTACTATTGTTGCCCACAAACATGTGCATAATGTACATATATAAATAATAATTAAAAAACCTCCAACCAAAACCGACCCCAAAGCAACAAGCAAGCAAGAAAACCCACAAAAGACTAATCCACGTGGCTGAATTTACCTGCTTCCTTCCGTCAGTATACAAAACAGGACTAGATACCTGTTGTTAGGACTTGCACAGTTCAGCCTTTTAGTCAACTATGAAAATAAATTCTTTAGTTTTCCCAGCTTTGGCTCATGTCAGCAAACATTTTGGTTTAAATGCGATGTTAGTTCCGTAAATAACTACGGGGCCGGTGCGCAAAGCACAGAGCTTTGCGGAAGCGAAAAAACCCGAACCCATTGTACCCAAACTAACACCGTAATCCTTGTGTATCCAGTTACGGTCGGACCACAGGGAGATAGGACTACGTTACAGATGTGCCTTCCTACATAAATAGACTATTTGTTCTTCTGCTGACGCTGCTCCAGCCTCGGCGGAGGCCTGGGCTCTCCCTGCCACACGCGGCGGTGCCGAAGCCCAGACATCCGCCGTGGGCTCGGCTGCCCGGCGGCCCCGGCCAGCCCCGCACACGCGGGACGTGCCCGGGGCACCGGCGCCAGGCCCCGAGTCCCGCCCCAACCAGCCCCCGGCAGCCGCCACGGCCCGCAGGCGTGACAAGCCCGAGACCCTCCGCACGGAGCACGCCGGAGCCGAACAAAGCCCCGAGAGCCGGGGCGGCGGCATCCGCCCCCAGACGGGCCCGCCAGCCGGGAGCGCCGCGCCCGGGCCCGGCGGGAGCCGCACGCCGGAGGCTGCCCCGGCCAGTGCCGTACTCACGGCGGTCTCGTCGCGGTACACCTCGGGATACTGGAAGGCCTGCATGGCGGGCGGCGGCGGCGAGCGGCGAGAAGAAGAGGATGATGATGAGGAGGAGAGGGAGCAGGAGGCGGAGGAGGAGAAGGAGGAGGCGGAGGGGCGCGGAGGCGGCGGCGGGGCTGGGGCCGGGGCCGGGTGTGGGGCCGCGGCGGTAGCGGCCGGCAGCAGGCGCGCAGCGCGGCACAGGCGGAGCGCCGCCGCCATACGGTGCGCCCCCTGCCGGCCAGCGCCGCGCCGCCGGCACAGGAGGGCCCGGGCTGAGGGGCCGTCCCGCCCTCACCGCCAACCATGGGCGCGGCTGGCTCCTCCCGCTCACCGCGCTCTGCTGCGAAACACCTCTGCTATCATCGAGCCTAACTCATGACCGAACACCACCATCTCAATTAGAGCATGGCACTAAGTGCCACATCCAGTCTTTTCTTAAACACCGCCAGGGACAGCGGCTCCGCCGCCAACTGGGGCAGCCCGTGCCAGTGTTTAATCACCCTTTCTGTGAAGAAATCCTTCCTAATGTTATAAGTTAGTATAAGAATTTAGACAACTCAATTCCAATTAAACATTGATAAATTTATTAAGCAGGCGATAATAAAGCAAAACAGCGCTGGGTGGCCTGGAGGGCAGTGCCCTGCCGAGGCACACACCGAAATGAAGTCAGTGTCTCTTTTTATACACGTTCGTGGTTCTTAAGTACATGTTAAGTGGTGTCTGGCATTGGCTTTTCGGATGTAAATTTGTTTGTTGCTTGAGTTCGGTGGCTGGGTAAGTGGTAGTCTGGTATTTGTCAGAGATGAAAAGGTGCAGTTCTTATCAGTTGTTTATTGACACTTGCTTGATTAGCAAGCTGTCTGTGAAACTTCTCTTGTTTAATTACAACAAAAACTTTCTGACTCCCTCATACACATAAGATTTTATGAACAAAGTTAACCCTTCTATTACACTAATGTCCAATCTAAACCTCTCCTGGCACAGTTTAAGACTATTTTCTCTTGTTCTATCACTGGTAGAAGAGCCCGACCGCCACCTGGTTACAACTTCCTTTCCTACAACTACCAATTGTAGAGAGTGGTAAAGTCACCCCTGAACCTCCTCCAGGCTAAACCTGGCTTGGTCCACCCAAACCTTCAGCATATTCCCATCCAACATGCTTCTACAAGCTGCCAGAGACTCTCCTTCACCCTAAAAGCAAAAGACAGGTTGGCCAGCTGGTCCCAGTGACAATGGCCACTCCAAGTGCGCAGCCCGGCTGGCTGGTGCTCACCCCTCTCACCCACACTGCCAGAGGCTGCGCTCCGACACCACTGCAGCTCTGGCCTGTGCAGCAGGTCTGGATGAATGTGCACCCAGTAAAGGCATTGCAAGTGGGGTGACCTCAGACTCATGCGCAGAGTGGTTATTTTACAATAGGGTTTCCTGGGTCAGAAAACTTGCAAGCATTTTACATCCAGTGCACTCCTCCCCTATGTCGGAAACATGCAGGGGACGGATGAGGATGAGGGTTTGGCCAGTAACGTTGTGGAACTGCTTTTCTTCCAAATGAAGTTGCTGCCAGCAGCCCTTGCCATGCTGTCCTGTCAACCTGGGTAGGACTTCACCCCAGCTTCTCATCCAGGATAAACTGGTATGTACATGTGGTGCATGGCACCAGCTGGAGACGTTGAGGTTTGCGTGTGGTGGTGTTCAAAGTCCGATCAGCCCCAAGAACATTCATGGTTGCAAATGAAGTAACTGCCTGAAATGACAATGACCTAAAGCATTTCAGAAATGGTATAAAACCTTTATAGTTACCAGTTCAGAACTGTGCCTTGATTGCCTACTGTTAATGAAAAGAGTTACTTCTCTAATTGGGCATCCTGTAGGGAGGCTGAGGGTTGTGTAAATATGAGGAAATATGCCAGGAAATAATGATCACTGTTACTAAGTGACATAACTGCATTCATCAGCTCCACTTACACCCTAAACAACACCTACATGGCTTCTTGTTTCTCATCCCTTCATTTTTGGCCATTTCTCCTGAACTTTATCATCTTCTCCCTTTGCAAGGCAACAGAACAGCTGCCAACTACACCTTTTGTTCCAGAGCTCAAGAACACGCCACCAGCAAGGTGGTTACTGGCAATGCCTTGATGCACCCAGTGCTGATAAAGGCTTGGTAATTTTTTGAGCAACTTGCTCAGGAAAATACTGGCAGGCAAAGGCTGTTTCTGTCTAAAGCTTCCCAGACAATTATATATGCACAAAAATTTGCATCATATGGAGAATTATTAGCTCAATACCTCTGTCAAGCATTCAGCTTGCCTGTGGGCTACACAAACAAGCTATATGTGTGATAAAGGGTGCTCAAAATATAAAGCAATAACACAAGATTGTGGCCTTAGTTGCTTATCCGCTAATTTTTAGATAGAATTAGGATAGGGCCTTGCTTGCTTATGTGAACTCACAGACAGGATATATGTCGTGGTCAAGGCGGGGAGGTGACATGGGTTTCAGGATACCAGCAGCTTTTTTTATTGCAACAGTGCAGCTACCTTTATACAGTTCTGGGATGACACATGTACACACAGCACTGGTTTACCACTATCATAACAACTTATGATTGGACATACAGCCACATGTCCTAACACCATAGGTTGACATTCCTCACAGGAAACCCACTGTGTCACAGTCCCCACTGTCCGTGGTTAACCCTCTGCCAGGTGTAAGAAGTTCCATCTTCAGGATTTCAGCATACTGAGAGCCCAGAACCAGCTGGGCTCCCCAACAGATATAGTTAATTTTATAATGAAAAATTTAATGGGAACAGAAAACCTTAGAGTTTAGATAAGGGGTTTGAAGCTCATGAGAAAGAGACCTTGAAAATTGATAAAGAGAAGCTCCTGGAGAAGATACCAATTTTGAGTTAATTGGACAATGCCAACTCAGCAGTTCTTAGCAAAGATAGAAAGTTCAAGCTGAGGAAGACTTCTTACTTCATCCAAAAGACTCTCAAAGACCCCCGAAAGAAAACCCCAAAGGGGTGTTCTGAGGCGGAGTTATAAGAGTGGTGTATGTTAATGATTCCCCTCCCACTTTTCTGGAATTTACTGACACATCTAATGCATATGTAACACAACTAATGTATATGTAATACTACTAATGCATATGTAACATTATACTGCATAAAAGGAGCTGAACAAAGGCAGTGGGCGTGTGTGATTGGAGGAATTATCCCCATGCACCTGGCATCGTGAATAAACATACCTGCTTCAATACTCTTTGAGAGTTTTGGGCTTTGTTTCCGCAAGTCATGTCTAGGAGTTTTGAGCAGTCTCGACTGCAACTTTGCAGACAGTGAAGGCCTTGCATCTGATTCAGAGCTGCAGTTTGCCTGATGAAAATGTCTTTTTCAGCCTGAAGGTGTTGTCCTGGATGAATGTATTTTACGTTTGTCCAGAACTTCTGGATGTTTAGCAGCTCGGTCAAGCCTTGTGAGTAGCTCTGACTGAGCAACTGTACATCCCAATATCCTGGGCATTCCTGCAACATCAGCACAGATGAGCCTTATGCTGTAAAAGCAGCCAGTCTGAGGTGTACTGGAAGTTTTGGGCAGCTGTGCTTCACACAGCTGGAGAGCCCTGAGCTGGCAGGAGAGGGCAGCCTGGTTGCACGCTGCTGCACAGCTGGCACATGGCAGCGCCCATGGTTTTTCAGGCTTCAGCAGCCCTTTCAGTGCAGAGCAGGGTAATTCCTGAATGGGCTGGCAAGCATCCAGTAAGCATAGCAATTATCCATTATGATACCTTCCAATTCATGCTGGATACAGAGAAGGAGGGAATGTACAAAGAAACCCAAGTACACAGTTGTCCAAGATAAGATCTTTGGACTTCTATTTCACAAGCAGGAATTTTCTTCTAAAGGTGAGCACCAGGGACAGAAAGTGAATTTGCTCTTTCCTGTAAATTTCTCCTTTGTTTCTTGCGGGGAGAGGAGGGGCCTTGAGAAGGAAAGAAGGATTACACATGAACAACAGCAAAAGGAGCAAATCTACACTATCTGATCTTTTCTTATCAGAAAAGCAGTTAATACAGATTTACATAGTGTCTAAAACACTGCCCAAAACATGTTTTTCTTACCTGACACCATGCACTTCCTATTTAGATGAAAAGGAGTGCACTCTGCAGTCTGGTAACAAAAATCCTTATAATGAAAGCTATAGCAATCTTCTCCCTTTTATAGTATGTTTACTTAACACTAAGTTAAAATTGATTCATGTTAGGACTGTACTGTAACTGAAAATTTGAAGTCTATCTTAATTGTTTAGTGTTGTAGCAAAAAGTAAGTTTTTACTAAAATTTTCCCTTTTTGGGGGCCTAACCAGAACCAGCAGGGTTCAGATATGATATTTACTGAGTTTTGAGGATAAGCTGCTGAGTAAGCCAAAAATAATCTTCCTATATTTAAAACAGAAAGTTTGAAAATCTCTCAGTAGTCTATGCCATTGCATTCCCATCTTAGCATGATTCTTATCATTTGAAAAACAGATACTGGTCTTTGCTGATATTAATTATACTTTTGCTGATCATCCAGTCATTAGCAAATCTCTTTCAGCTTAGTCACCCTCTCCACAATGACTAACTGCAAGTAGTATATTGACTCAGTAGGAAGTGACCTCATCATCCTGTCAGATCTGACAGAAAATCTAGCAGCAAATTTTGGTTTTACCTTTCCTTTTCGTCCTTTCCCCAACCTCACTTCCACTATGACTTAGCAATGACTGGAAACTTTTCTGTTACGGAATGAAGACAGGTCTGTACCTTTACTACTGTTTTCTTACATGTTTTTTATTTCATTTACCTAATTGTAAGACGGCAGTTCTGCTGTTCAGACATTTATCAACAGGTGTCAGCAGAACCTCAGTCTTATGCTACAATGAGCATGTGCTGAGGTGTGCAAATAACTCGAATTTCAGAGGAATGTGACTCAAAATATCTGCCCTGATGGGTTTCTGTTTTGGAAGCACTGACTCAAAAGCCTAAGCCCTGTTGATTTTCAGTGAATCTTTGATTCCTAAATTATGTTAATCTACTGCATATATTAATTATGATCATTGTATATTGTTTATGGATAATTAAAGGGCTGCTTGTTTTTTGAGATGAATTACAAAGTGGCTTACATGACAAAATGAGGTTTTATTATCTCGGCTACAGAAACTGATACATAGATTTGGCTGATATTTGAACGCACGATCAAGCGAAGCAATATTTCATGGTGGTAAACTGCTCTGCACACCATGGAACAGGATGGGTGTGTTGAAGTCAGTGTCAGGCTGCAGAATCATACTCTAGCTTGCCCTGGGGTTGTGCATTGGTGTGCTTACACTGCGGCTGCTGTGAAGTCAGTTAAGTGATGTGGTGATGTCTGTGAAGTGTTAGTATGGAATAGCAATTGCAAAGTAATATTAAATAGTATTTCATCAGCTAGGCAATCTAAACCGTATTTATGGTATGATAAACTTACCTAAATTGATGTATGAGGATGAACACACAGATCAGAGTATCAGTAGACCCAATTAAAAATAACTTTCCTTTAAAGGAGTTTTAAGGTGTTTTAGGCTCATCTTTTCCTTCTGCGCTGACCTTTCTTGTGAGGTGAAGAATGAACAAAATTCTAATCATAGAAGAGACTGATGACCAAATTTTTTTAGTTACACCTAGGTTTTTTTAATCCTTAAATTTGTATCAGATAATTTGCCATTAAAATAAGGATTTCTCAAAAACCCAAGATCACATAGTAAAATCTGTGCTCTTGTGTTCCTGGGCAGATACCAAGTCTCAGCTCTCACTGAATTTGGTGAGCTTGGGTCATTTAATAAGTTATTACAGAGATCTCCAGTGTTTGCAAGGTTTGTAGGTCTGGTGCCTACTTATGCACCAAATCACTGTGTATTGTTGACACCTATATTATACTTACTTAAGTATTTCTGGTAATTTTTGTCCTAATCTTATACAACTCAGATGGGACTTCATGGCTCATGCATTTTGCTGTCCTTCTTAAGAAGGCTCTTGCAGAAAAGTTAGGATTTGAACTTTTAATCCTACACAGTATTTAACAGGGGAGAAGGGTGTGACAAAGTCCAACAAAGTCAATAGAAG
Organism: Myiozetetes cayanensis; assembly: GCF_022539395.1. NCBI lineage: Eukaryota > Metazoa > Chordata > Aves > Passeriformes > Tyrannidae > Myiozetetes > Myiozetetes cayanensis. Next base: position 71,211,036 of record NW_026087411.1, on the reverse strand, counting down.
TTTTCGTGTCTACTTTTTTCCCTCATTTCACTGATCCTTGAATCAGCCCTTCCTTCACCTCCTCCTACCACTCATCAGTCTGCAAAAAGAACTATCTTTATAAGTATAATTTTCTATAGAAAGAAATTATATTGATTCTTTTGTGTGGAAAAGTAGCAGATCCATATTAATAAAGTGGATAGATAAGTGTTTACTTTTCTGCATTTGCTTTTGCCTTTATGAAGTATCTTTTGTTATTGTTGTATACTGTAAAATACTTTATAAGCTGATTCTCATCTTCAGGCATCAAAATCAACTAAGATAACATTTCTATTGCAAAGGATGACTGTATAAATAATTCTTCCAGGGTAGTATCTGAAAATGGAGATAAGTATGAATTGGAAGGAGGCTTTTCATTCTTTTCAATTCTGAAAACTTAAGGATAATAATTTTCTTGCTTTGGATGAAATCTTTTGCCTATTGAAGTCAAAGGAAGTTTTGGCTCTGATTTCAACAGGGTAGAAATGTCACCCATAATCTTGGCAGTGAGAAGAACAGAAGGCAGTTTCCTGTTAACAGCTTATAACTTGTTGACAGAATTTGAAATATACTAAACATAGTGAAACTGATATATTTTTCTTGGAAAGAAAAACAATTTTAGCTCCTTTTAAAAGACTCCACATCTAGAAATATCTTCTTCTGCAGTCATCATCTACTCATGTTTAATACATTTTGCATATACGCGTTCAAATGGCTTAGAAATAGGGCTTTCTGTTATGCATCAGAAAACATTTGGTTTGGATTATAATGCTATAGCAACTATAGATTCCTCCAGAAATGTGCTTCCAAGAGAGACTTGTACATGTCTTTGAGAAGAACATTTCAATACATGGGAAAAGATAAAGCAAGAAAAGTGTGTGCAATTCAGTGACCACCAAATTTGAAATTCAAACCACATTGGAGAGTGTGCAAGGTTATCACACACAGTAGTGCTTTAGTCACTCTGGATAATCATTCATTTAAAATATTGCTACAATTCTACAATGAAGACAAAACTAAGAATTAAAGAAAATTCAATTTCAGAAGTACCTTTAAGAAAGGCATCTGATTTTGGTAGACACAAAATAGTTATATTTGTAAATAATTCACGGGAGCTTTTCAACATTTAGTGGTAACTTTAGCCTCTTCTCTAAAGGAGGATGACTCGAACCTAGTCCTGAAACTGAATAACGCATTTCAAAAATCTATGAAGTTGCATGTGAAATCTTCATATTTCTAGTACTGCAGTCTGGGTAATTCAGATGTGGATCAGGGCTTCACTGTGCCATTTTGCACACATGCCCAAATGGTAGAGACACTCCAGGCATTTATGATCTAATGCTTTCAATCAAAAAAACAACAGGTAGCTACATTCAGAGACACGGAGGAAAATAATATGATATTACTGGTCATTTTGCATGAAATACTTGCAGAATGCCAGCAACCATTTTTTTTGCAGACTGTGAGAAAGGAAAGGTCACGGGGAAATGTGGAAGGTGCGTAGTAGCAGAGTGCTGCATATCTTTACGGAGAGCTTCTCCCTGAATGTCAGAGCAGTGTAGGAAGAGGACATTACTGATGTGATGAGGTTTACAAATGTGTGATGACAACTGGTGCCATGGGTTGTCTGAGATGGCACTGGGACTGCAATCTACACAGGAGAATTAGGCTGTAGTTGATGACAGGGGAGCTGATGGGAAGATGGGAGGAGAGAGGAAACTGCTTACAGCTGTGGGCATGGAGGAATGAGCAGGAAATGGACTCTACCAAAACCAGGGAGCAGCATCTTGTGATGGAAGGTGAAAGGTGGATGGGTAATTTTAGGTGTGTGGAAGTATGAGGAAGGCCAAAGCTTTAAATTTTTGTGTGTCAAAATTTACACAGAGCCTTCATATGAGAAGGTGATGTGGAGAAAATCCTGGACTGAAGGTATTGGGCAAATTCAAGGCTCAGGCAACAGATGAGCCAATGATGTTAGCCACAGACTGGAAAAAGCAGTAGCAAAGAGAGCTTAGAAGACAGATTAAGAGCTCTAGTGAGCCATACTGAGCTTGAGCCGATGGCGAGACATTCAGAAAGAAGCAGGCTGATCTTTGGACTTGGACAGAAGGGAGCAGACGGGTGGATTTGAGTCCTCAGCAGTTGAGCTTGTGTTTACAGACGACCTTCCCCAGAGAGGAGGTGCCCTCTCCAGAGGGAGGAGGGAAGGTGGCCAAGGACAGAGCCCTTTGGAGCTCACAGAAATCTGGAAAAAATGAGGGCATGTTATTCTCCTGTTCCAATATATTGATAATAAATGCTCTTAATAACTAATTTTAAACTGCGCTACAAAAACTTTTAGAGACAGATTCTAATGCAGTGTGGGGCTGGTACAGAAGCTTTGCATGGTTTACTCAGTAAATAGTCACTTTTGTAGATTAATTTTAAGTTTGTCAAGTTACAAAAATATTAGTGAAGAGCAATGCCTGTTATGAGTTTTGTTATTTCCTTCTCCTGCAGGAATTTCAAAGATCCAATATATATTAGAACAAGTTAAACATTTTTCTTCATCTGGAAATTTTAATTGACTTTTTATAATTTTTTTTGTACTTTCTATCCACAGGGTTTCAAATTCTGACAGAAAATGTGGGGAAGAAGAAATGGAGACAAATTTCATGAAAATAAATTCATCTTCTGAATATTTTTATTAGATATTCTCCCTTTGCCTTCAGCCTAGACAAAAGAGGAATCCTTTTCAGTGACTGGAACAGGTTCTTGAGTGCAGACAGGAAACATGGAGCAAGTCAGAGAAATTGCAGAAGTAAGTATGACACATTTGGGTGGAAGAAAATTCTTCCACACATAAAAATAATCCTCAAAAACTTCCCTCTAATTCATTGCATCTAATTAATCTAATTAATTTTTGACTCTTGGCAGGTTTCCTATTCTAAACTCTTCACATGCCCGAGAGTCATCAAAAGGCACAGGATAAGGCCAAGGTAGAACAAGGCCTCTACCCTATAACTTCATAGACCAACCATTTCAAAGCACTGCTGAAATTACACAGGTCAGAAGGACCCTTTATGCACCTTGAGAAAAAAAATTAAATAAGCATTTGTGCTAAATAACAGTGATGTTATTTAGCTCCCCCTTGCCCTGTTGCTCTCATTTGTAGTGGGATTGTGAAGTCAGTATTATTCAGCCATTTCTGATGTTTGGCTTCTGTAGAACCAACAGACAACTGGTGCATGTTATTTGATCCCTTACAAGAATCATTTAATTACCTATGGTTAAATATTCTAGAGGAAATAAAAGTGCTTGGGAAAAGCAAGAATTAAATACTAGGAGACCACAACTACCTCTGCAAGAAGGGTCTTGCTTGCCTGGTAGCCTTTCTTTGATCTCTAATTATATTAGATTTTTTGTTGTTGGTGTTAGTGCTGTAAATATTCCCTCTCTGAATTCACTAATTAAATCTTTTAATATTATCCATTCCCTCCTACCAAAACTTACCTCAGTAATTAAAAATATCATGATAATTTATTCTGGCCATATGACTATTTTGTCAGATATTTATTTAAATAATTGTATTTTATTACTACCTCACAAAAATTCATCCTCCTCACTTAATTAGAGATACATGTGAAAAGCCAAGAGGTATTTGGAGTTAGGCTGTGTTTGTTCACTTTATTTATGCGCTTACTCTTGTGAATTCTAGGGTATTTACAAAGGTATAAAGGGTAACAGTTGTTACCACACCAAGTAAAACTTGCAAAATATCTCCGTTTGCTTCATGATAAGCATGTTATCTACATCTTGTAAGCACTAAAGAGATCAGAGAAAGAAATGTACCTTTCTCTTGTGTAATGTTACCTGGATTTTCTTTTTGTCTTGTAGGAAACTGGCATGTTGCTGTAAACCAGCCTCCTTAATCACTTGTGCACTCACTGCCCTGAACTGATACCACTGCTGCGCTCACATGGAGATAAATGAAGCTCTTAGGACTTCTCTTTTACCAGAGCCAGCTGAAGGTGGCTGTCTATGTAAGGTCTTTGCTCATGGTGGCAGGTCACGATTTGAACTGGCAGGTTTCAGCCAAAGACACATCGAGGCATCAGGTAGTTACTGGGAATAACAGACTTGCTCCAAGGCTCAAACCTTTTGATAAAGCACAGTAAATATAGTTACCATGTCCCTACACCTAATAAAGAAACTGAAATTGTCTTCTAGCTTCAGGAAAATAAACCTAACAGCCTCGTTTCCTTCAGGGTGCTGAAAATAAATTAAGCCAGACCCCTTGTTCCAGGGAGTGGAAAAGTTGGCAATCAGTCAGGAAATCAAACAGAATTAGTCCCTTGGTCCCAAACACAGGACAGCCTTCCCTTTTTCCTTTGCTGAACACAGAGCTGAAACCATGGTTGTGTGAGTTAAAATAACCCTTTTTTTTCTTCCCTTGAGCCTGCCTGATATGCAAGAAAGATGCTGAGCCAACCACCACTCTGGAACAGGTGGTTTGTCTGCTGAGCTATCCACTTCCCACAGCCCACCACAGCCAGTTAACTCCTTTTAACCTCTTTTCAGGAGGTTTTGCTCACCAGTGGAAAAGAGACCCAGTAATCACAGGATCAGAGCCTGATGCTTAAAAGGTCACATAAAGAAAGATTTATCTGTGTCTTCCCAATAACATTCAACCACTCCAATCCCTCTCATAATTTATCCCTGAATGGGCAAGATCAAGTTTGGAAGGACAGTGAGGAAATGAGGAGAGCCTTAATTCCCCAACTCCCTGGGAGTCTGCCTTAGAAACCACTCAAATAGTCCATGACTCTCACGGCTGCACTAGTCCAACTGGTGGGCTCTATGCCTTCTGTGGTATCTCATGGTTCAGTCCCTGCACCAGTTGCTCGCCTTTCCTCAAGTACATCAAAGGACATCTTCACCATATGTGACAAGAAACCTCATGTTACCTTATACTGTGTTGAGTAAACTACTGGAAGATCCTTCTCCAGTGACTCAGGGAGGACCCCACCTCATATACAAAACCAGGGAATTCTGGAATGGCATCACTGGAGGGCCATCAGCAAGTCTGTTACCCAGCCTTACACCTACAAAGCAGGTGATGACTTACTAGCAGGAGTGAACACATAACCAAGTTTCCAGCCATACACCTAAACTTTTCTACCAACATCAGACTTAACTGTGCAGTGGAGACATCTCACATTGTTTTGCTACAAATCTTGCAGAATCTCATACTGCCCAAAATGCATGCTCTGAAAATTCATTTACCAGTACATACTGTGCTGTCCAGTATGGTAAAAAATGCCCAGTCCCATGGACTCAGGTCCCTTCCTCCTTTCCCCTGCCCTTGCATACTGCTCACTCAGCACTTCCCTCACATAAAGCATGATCGTCCTCTAGGCTTGCTTATCATAGTCTCAAGAGTTAGTACTACGCAAAGTTAAACTCTGTTGAGCACAAGGGCATCTGACCCTGACCATAACCTGCTGATCCTTTAACAAACAATTAAGACATTCCATGTGTGACTAAATTTGAAAGCAAACTCAAGAATTAATCTGCTTGTTTTAAATAGGGATATAAATAAGAACCAGCCCAGCCATTGCCCAAGAGATAAGCCAATACTTTGAGGTTCAATAAAAGTTCAGTCGCTTCCGTAAGTTTGCTCTTTAGGGAACAAGGTCTTAATTTAGGGAAAAGGATTTTATTTAGGGTTTTTAGGGAACACAGTGTCCCCCTGAAACTTGGAGTATATGTCTCATTTCTATTTGAGTAACAGTTTCCTCTGGGTATGGATGGTACTAAAGGAAAATAATGAAGCCAAATCCATTCTTGCCTAGCACAAATATTTCTGTGGGACTTCTAGTTCTATTGTGCAGTAGCAACAAACAACATAGTTATAAAGGTATTTGCATAGCTCTGCACTTTGTGTCTATCCCATGGCTTGTGAGAAGAAGAGAATGTGGTAAAAAAAAATCTCAGCATTTAAATCAGGCTTGACATAGAAACTAGTCTGGTATAATATAGATTAGCTTTTTAAAAGATAGTAACAAAAAAAGGCTCAAATTCTAAAGTTAGTGACACCTTTCTTGATGGATTTTGTTAAATGGTAAGCATCTTATATAAGATGGTGTATTAGACCCTTGAATAAGCTATGTGAAATACGTCTTCTAGATGTTCATAGCATTTATGTGTTACAGGTTTGGATCATATAAAATAGAAAAATGTAAAACAGTTTAACTGTCTATCTGGGTAAAAAATGCTACAACAAAACTCTGTGTATCAGGAGAATATTAAACTAGCTTTTTAACATCAAAACTTTCTGTTTGGTGGGAAAAATAAATGTAAGGAGAACTTTTGCTCAACTTAATAGCTTGAAGTTAACAAAATCAGTGATAAAGTTATGAAATCATGGAAAGTGACTATACCCTCACATTTTTGAGGCGATACGGAGTGCAGAGAGTTCATTTTTCAGGGTTTATAGATTGAAGATTACATATTAACCACTAACCTAACTGATAACTCTATGGACAGAGTTCGTTCTTCTATGTAATATGGCCTCACTTGTCGCATGCATAATGTTTTATGAGAGCTCTAAAATTTATGCTTGAAGTGTTTTCTTGCAAATTATTTTCCGTGTAGGTCAACAGAGCCTTTCCTAAAGGATTCAGAAAATATCTGAGGATTTTCATGTAGATAAAATGAAACCTTACATGAAAACTGCTCTAAAGAGGAGTTTTACTTCAGAATACCAAAGTGATCAAGTATTCCTATTAAGGTTGACTTGAGTTTGGAAGAGCACTGCTGTTTGCCTAAGAATTTCACACTGCAGCCTATCACTACAGTGTAAAGCTTAAATGCTTCAAGGTATTTAAGTACCTAAGAAGTATAATGATTTCAAAGAGACTGGGTGCATGAACATCTTTGAAATCTTAGTGGCCTCTACATAAAATTAAGGGCAGTAGCAAGGTCAAGGAGTTTTCATTATGTTTCTGACACTTCTGCTTTTTGTGAGAGGCTTTCTCTGAGCAGCAGACAAATTGCACATTGTTACAGCAATTCTTAAAATGGTAAGATTTTTTTTGTAATGAAGGAAGTTCTCCTGAAATACTTTAAAGAGATGTTTCATGGTAGTATCAGGACTATCCAATGAAAGTCAGAAGATCCATTTGTTCTGTAAAACACAGGAAAAAATAAGCATACAATGGTATAATTTTCTTTCTAATTAAAATCTTTATTGTCTTACGCTACAAGTGACCTAAAATCATGTAGCCATTACAGTAAGTTAACACTCAAATGCAGCACAGGGGTTTCAATGTTGAATTCTATTGCACTGTAGGTCCTTTGTGATAGTTTTTTTGCAACCTTATGTAAATTGAGTGAACACATACTATTCACTAACAAGTACAAATATTTTTTCTGCATTTGTAACATTAACAAAACATTCATTTTCAACTTCATAATTTTTTATGTCTCTTTTTTCACAGACATACTACAAAAGTGTTTCAAGAACCATGATGCTGAGGTTCTCTACTATAGTTAAAAATAATTATAAATCTTTTATTGAAATCAAAAGGATTCAGAGCATTTCAATGGCTGTATTTGCAAGATGAATGTTATACTGAATCTTTTGACTTACCCACTTGTTCCCACTTCACCATCCTAATCAACTTTCATTACATGACATATTTTATATGTAAAAATGTAAACATTTATATGTTTTATCAACCATACATTTTACATGTGCTTACTATTTAAAATCTACTAACTAATACTGTGATATTTCACCAGTATTTTAAAAACAAATGAGTCCCAAGACTTCGATTGCTTCCCTACAAACTTCTACTTTTCTACAATAAAAACCAAACATCAAAATGTAAAAAAAATTTGCCCAAAAAGAAGTGTTGCTTTATAACAATAGAAACTAATTTTCCTTTGGAGTCATTTAAAAAATACATTTCTTCTTTGTAAGGTGTAATAAAGAAGTTGCTTTTTTGAAGGACTTCAAACCCCAAAATACTTGGAATGTTTTAATTAACTTCAGAGAAATCATACATTTTTGATTTCCCGAAGACTCACTTAAAAAGGCAAATAGTACTTTCTTGTTTGATTTTTGCCTCTTTTGGGGAGCTTCTTAAAGATAAGAAAGTTTAGAGGTCAACAAGATGATCTGACCCCTTGTAAGTGACCCCCTAATTATTCCAAGCAACTGAGGCACTGGGAATCTGGGATATTCATTATTCTCTGAAATGCAGTGTTTCTACTGAGCTCTGTTGAGAGATCCCTTTCCTCAAACAGCTCTTTGCCTGCCCAGCAATTTTATACCTTACATTCTTGTTTTACAGACAACATAAAATCTGTCAAATGAAATACAAACCTGATCTTTGCTATCATTTTGTTTTGCCTGAAATGATGCAGTGCATGTTATACGATTTTAAAATAGCTCTAGAAACTATTATATTCTACTTCTAAAAATGAGACTGTCTAAAGCCCTCACACACTGGCAATGTCTTTTGAAAACCTTCAGGAGCTTGATCCAAAGCCAGCTCAAGCTAATGAGACATTTTCTATTGACTTAAGAACGTGGTTCCTCGGTGTGCAATATGTGTTACATGTTACGAAGAAATAGGTGCTTTTCACTTTCAGGCTTTTTAGGGAGCTGTGGTGTGGAGGTTTTTTTAAACCATCAGTGTAAAGGCTAATTCCGAAGTCCACTTGTCTCAGAAGGCTGAACCAGCTGAAAATTATGTTCTGCAAGTGTTAAATATTTCACCAAGGTAAAATTCAGCTCATAAATACACCCATCACTTACCCAGCTGACAAGTTACTTTCTTATCCTCCTTTGCCCCTCTCTTGAATATAAACTGAGTGGTGCCCATGTTTGCAAAGAGATGTACTGAGACAAATTGTTTATAGTTAGATTTAAGGACTGGGACCTATACTCCTAAACTGTAATGATTAATGTTACAATTACACAAAGGTTTCAGGATCTAGACCCACATTTCTTTGGGTCTTATATGACAAAAAAGGACAAAATATTTTCTGACCCATACTCTGAGAGATGCCCATCATTTTAAGGTGTTTTATGAACACACATAAACCCAGTTAAAAATGGGTTAGAGATGGGGAACTTATTCAGTAAAAATAGAGACTGACCAGGAGTGAGCTCTGGTCAGAAGCTCTGCTTGAGTTAAGTATGGTATTATTTTACTTCTGCACTGCTATACACCTCAGTGAAATGGGTTAGCCTTATAAAGACACAGACAGGTTTTTGTCTTTCACCCGTTTTAATCACAGGTTCCTGTCTTTTAACTTCAATTTGTATGGCTGCACTGTCTGCTGTGTGCTGGTGTCCCCACAGGACCCTTTGTTTCCTACCTTTGAAAACATTCAAAACAAACAAGACCCTTTCTCTTCCCATAGACAGTACACGTAATATTAATGGTTATCTACCTGTGATAAGCAGAGCAGTATCATTTTACATGACTTGAAAGGGTCATCCATATCGTCAAGCACAATTAACTTGTCTTACTCTCACAAAATGGGCTGGGGGAGGTAACTAAGAGGCCATATTTCTTCACATACCTCAGAAAACAGTTCCAGGACAAGGGGACAACCAAAAGACACAAAAAGCTTCTAAATAACAAGCACAACAGGATTTCTATTGAGAAAAGAAGATGTACTGCACCTTCTTGATGAGACACCTTCTGCAGTGCTTGTGTGTGTATTCACTAGAGATGATCAGTTGCATACAAGTTTGAACAAGTGTAACTGCAGAATTTAACTTCGTGTTTATCCCACTTTTAAAGAAAGCAAACTACCCAAAACATTTCTGGAAAACAGTGAAAGTTGTTTTGAGGCTATATCCAGACTTCAATAAGAAGTGTGCTGAAATCTCACAGAACTTGCACTGTTTCTCTATTTTCAGTTTTGTTTTGTAGCCTACCTAGATTAAAAGAGCAAACTAAGAATGAAGAGTAACTCCAGTTCTCTGAAGGAGAATTTCACACTCTACGTAGTAGCCTTTCTGTTTTCAAAACTAATAAGTTTGACAGAAACTCTGCTTTGAGGAGAAAATTTTCAGGTAACCACTGCGTAGAGAATAATTTTTGTAATTTACATGTTAATGTAAAAAGTTTACATTTTATATGTAAATTATATGTAATTTGCATATCCCCTTTGAGTCAGCACTGAATCTGTGTCCCAGTTGATGTTTAGGGTAGTGCTGTACTGTTGAAGGCCATCATTCAAATAAAATGCTGCTGACCACTTGGGCTGTTTAGAATCGCATAGCATTTGTCACAATTATGCAGCTATTAAATGTGTGACGTGATCAGATGCCATATCAAAGTACTGCTCTAGCCACACACATTATTCCTGCAATTAAATGAAATAGATTTCACTTCCTGTCTTAAATAACTGGGTAGTATTGTTGCCAAGAAGAGGCTGAGTTTCAACAGAAGAATGACTGACTATTAATAGTACATCCTTTCTCCTTCAGAGTTTTTTTCTAAAATGCTTTAGGACCCTTTCAGAGGAAGTATCCTGGTTAACGTAAATTTTTTCATTATTAATAAAATTACAACTTTGAATCTGCTATTTTCATTACTAATGCAAAAATCTTTACAATGCCAGTCATTTTGTGTCTTTTCCTGGTTTAATATGCATACATGGGCAGAGACGGCCAGAAGAAAGTTAATCTTTCTTACTCAGATAAAACTTAAAATAGAGAAATAATGGAGCAATGCCTATTTTCCATAATTTTACCCAAAAAAAAGTATAAAATACGTGGACTTCAGTTAAAAAAAAAGTCTTGAAAGGAAAGTGAAAGTCTTTCCAAATAATTTCTGTCCATTTTAAGTTATTTCCTGATGATGGATTAATTTCTATGTGCATTTTCACCTTGATAAGAAAAGGGAAATGCTTCAGACTCCCACTTTTACTTCTTTGACAATGATTAAACTGGTATGTTTTGGTAAAGAAATCAAACCATCCTTTCCTCCTCTTATCCTGTGGTGTGAAATTCTTGCCAGGCCTATGCTGAGCGAACACAGCCTGCATGATTAACTGAGAGGTTCACAGGGGTTTAAAATAAAATAAGCTGTAGGGGACGAATTTTGTCCTTAAGGGAGAGAGGAGTCAAGGCAAGGCAGTGAGGAGCTGTCTCGGGGTACTGCTGAGGATGGACCAGCTCTGTCGGTGCTTGCAGCTGACGGGTGGGTAACATGAAGCTCATGAAAGGTCAGCGGCGGTGCTCTGTAGTCTGCTCTCTGCCTATCTATGCCATCTCTTGAAATAACAGCAACTTCCAGGACTCCTTCACCTTCTTCCCTCTCAGGCCCCGGCATCCCCTCCCAGTTCTTCTCTGTCACACATCCTTCAGCGCCACTCTCTTTTCTTCCTTGAGCTCTTCCTGTTGTCATCACAAAGACCTCTATGTCCTTTATTGTACTGTGTCCTCTCTTTGCCTGGCTCAAAGTCTGTCTCTGGCTCCGGAGATAAAGTCTCTGCTAAGAAAATGATGGAGATTTCATTTAGAAAAAACCCAACACCATAAAGGGTTAAGAAAAATAAATATGCTGGTACCCTGCTTGGGGACCTCTGTCACTGCCTCTGTAACTCAGTCAGACAGGTAAATTCAGAATTTGCCTTTAATTATCTACTCTCTCACTATCATACCCAAACTTTGTGAATTTCCTGAACAATCTATTTATGACCTGTGCCCTTGAAACTTGGAAGGAGTTCATTTGAGAGAAGCTTCCATATTACTCTGCCAAGAGAATTACCAAAATAGACCTGCAGCATTGTTATTTTTGAGGATTCGTGACCCTTCATTTGTTTGTTTATTTTAAAAGGATTTTTTTTGTTTGAAACCATTTTGCCTTCATGACAAGGAAAGCTGAAAGGGGTGTTTTAGGTAATAATAAAGTAATTGCTAAGTTTGCAATGCAAATTATTTCGGAGTGACCTGTATATCTGATAGAATGAGATTGCTGCTATAACATGCCATATTATGTGGTAGATCAGGTACTAAAAAATAGGCACTGTACTAAGAAACGTCATTAACCTGGAACTGGAACTTAGAGTAGAAAGGTAATTTCTTACATTCTTTCAGGACATAAAGCCCTGCTTAAATTTTCTTCTGAAATGAGGAAAGCATCCCTGCTGAAAGAACTCTGCCTGAGTCTGCAAGGCCACATGCCACTCTCTTCCCAGGTGTTTGCCACAGATGTGCCACCAGTGAGTCTTTTGCTGCAGGGGGTGTTTGCCACTAGCAGGGCCTCCTCGACACCTACTCAGGTGGGGCATCAGCCTGGTAACTGGCAGGGGAGGAGGAGACGGGCTTTTCTGTTCACAGACATCAATTCTGTGCAAATTAAACATGTCTGTGCATGTCTGCAGAGACATGCACTGGTGAGAACCTGAGTTCCTTTCCTTGACGTACATGTAGCATCCAAAGTGCCCTGTGCTCTGTCACACCGCTATACTGATGGTATTGAGGAGTAAGAGCAACTTCTCTTCCTTGCACTGCTAAATTGTTCTGCTGCAATACAGCATAAGCACAAGGAAAAATCTGTGGCATCCAAATCGTGTTCCTACCTGAAGAATATTTCACATTTGAGAAGAGCAAGCCAGCTAACCAGGCAAAGATTATCAACATAATAGAAATATCATGAGCAGCGCACAGAATTTTACAGACTTTGTCATTAACTGTTCCTCAGTGTCTGCTGAAATACTTGACCAGGCTCTCAAAGGAAATTCAGTTATGATTAAATAAAGAAGCGGTAGGGCCTATTTAAAAGGAAAGTATTTATGGTAACATAGCTTGAAAATGTTCCTAGGCCTGACAGATTATTTCTAAAAACTTCCATGCACTTTGCCACAATGCTGTTCATGGTTTCAAAAAGACATGTAAGCTTGTATAGACAGAGGAATCAAAATAAACTCTGGTTGCTGAAGCTACATTGCAGTTTAGGAGCATCCTTATAAAATACTCTACTGTGGTTAACAAATGTCTTCCTCAACCATGAGTACCTGCAGCCTATTTCAAGACCAATCATTTACAGAGTGCTCTAAACACATATATAAGCATATTTTTAAAAAATGCTGTACACATACATGTTGCCTTCTCAAACGTCATGGTATCAGTGGTTCATTTGCATTACTCGTTCTTTACTTTAGTTTAGTAGCTCTTAACACCCAAGGCAAATCTCAGCTCAGGACTTACAGACATGGTGGATCCTTCCTGATTTGTAAACAAAAGTTCCACTGGGAGACCTCTGGGCTGAAATTGCCAATATTTCACTCAGAGAACATGTATGCTTTGCCCTTAATAAATATATAGACATCTGACTATACCATTGTCAAATACCATTAGATAAACACCCCACTCGTACAACTGGTGGAATTATATGCCATTTACAAGAACATCTACTTAAAAGTAATATTTTAGATCCATTAAAAACTACTTTTTCAAATGGTAATTTGCTAAACTTATTAATTATTCCATAATTTCAATGAATAGGGATACTTATAGGGATATGCATGCATTTCTGTCTCTCAGACCCTGTATTTATCTTTTAAAAATGATGACCAAGACATTGTTTTCTCCATTGAGAGAGGTAGTAGGATTTCAAGTCAATGAATTAAACTGATATGTAACTGGAGGAAGTCCTAATCTTTACACCTCTTATACCTTTCTTTCATACTATTGCTACCAAATTAGCCCATTTCTTTGACAGGTAAAATTATGGTAAAGAGTGACTGATCTGAAATAAAGTCATAACAGAGACTGTGTGAGTGGATGGTAGTATTTGGTGACTTTGTAGCCATACTGAATAATTCTCTTGGCTTTAATAGGTTCATTTGGACTGCAGTCTAGAAATACTGTTATAAGTCCCCCTCATCCTACATGGCATCACAGTTGCCACTTTTCTGTGTTCTCTGGCCTTTGAAGAGTTTTCATCTAATCTCAGTAAACGATAACCTGGCTTTGCTCATTTATGTCCTTTCGCTGGGGTGCAGCAATGTGATGTATATAGCCTTTTCAAGCTGAAGAAACTTCAAAAGACACAGGACACTACACCACATAGGTGGTGTTTAGATAGGTTATCTAAAGCTGTTGAAAAGTTTTTCTTTTTCACCCTCTAAAAATCATCATGTGTGCAAACCAAGAGCTCCTCAAGCTCTTGGGTGAAGACCATGGCCAGCAAAAGCCTTCCTCTGCTGTAATGAAACTTAGTGTAATAAGGATGATGATCTTTGCAGAAAGCAAATAGTCAGTCTCATGATTTAACTCTTGTCTAAAGAATAACATAAATTTCATCAAGCGCCTTGCACATTGGGGTCCATTTCTTGGACCTTGCTTGCCTTACAGTAATAATATTTAGAAGAGAAGTTAGAAAACATTTTTCAGCCATTGAAACAGTGGGTTCTGAAATAGCTAAGAGAATTGTGGGAGAAAGAATATGAAATTACTTCTAAGATAAATTCACAGATGGGATTAAATGGCAAGATACAATGAACCCAGCATAACATTTGAGTCATCAGTCTTTGATAGTTTCATGTTTTGACCTTCTGATCAGCACTAAAAGTAGACGTGATCCCAGTTCATGAGATAAGTTGTGTCACATTAACAAAAGGCTTCATGTTTCTGCTAGCCACTTGCAGAGATGAAAGATTTTTTTCTCTGTTCTTTGATATCAAACTTGACTTCCAATTTGTTTTGTTGGGGTTTTTGTTTGTTTGGTTTTGTTTGTTTTGTTTTTAAGATAATTTCTTCTTGCTCCCTTATGCAGCAATAAATTGTCTAGAGTAAGAACAAAGGTATCACATAGGATTTGATGGGGGTCCTCCCTGCTATCTTGGGTGCATAAAGTAATCACCAGATTTGGGATCAGGAACACATTTTTTCTCATGCTTCTTTTGGTGAGGCCCATGGCTGTCTGGAAGACAGTGAGGGCTTCTTTATAGAGGTACAAATAAATCCTTTCCTGCAACCCTGCGAGCAAGCAGCATAAACAGGACATTGCCAGTGGTCTTGATTTCTCTTGGTCTCTTCTTGTGCCACTACACAGTCCCACAAAAATCTTCACAAATCTTTTTTCTGGTGGTATGCTGGGAATTACACGGTTTATGGTAGATGGAGGCATGTGGAATACATGTGCTTAGCATCCTTTTAGGCATGTTGTCTGTATCCCAGTCTGTGTGAAAGTCTTAGATTCCATAGTATATTAAAAAGAAAAAAAAGGAATGGAGAGAAAAATCCAGAACTTTGTACTAAACCCAAACAATTCACTGCATGCCTCTTCTCTTGGGAAGAAGACAAGAAAACAAACATTTTATGTGTATGATAGGC
This sequence comes from Myiozetetes cayanensis, assembly GCF_022539395.1. Lineage (NCBI taxonomy): Eukaryota > Metazoa > Chordata > Aves > Passeriformes > Tyrannidae > Myiozetetes > Myiozetetes cayanensis. The sequence continues at coordinate 71,195,666 of NW_026087411.1, read as the reverse complement.
ACTAACAGCGCTGCTTAATTAATTTATGACAGTTATTTGCAAACTTCCGGTGATTGAGCTGTAAGACTCTAATAGACTGGGATAACGTAAGGGAAACTAATATGGGTAGGTAGAGATTTCACTGTGTAACACCATAAATATTTTTAATACGCTAAGCACAAATTTCCTTCAATTATATAGACGGGGAACACAAAGGTAAATGTAACTGTTAATATTCACAGTGTGTGTACCTAAAATATGTTATTTATTGAACATTTATATTATGAGTAAGTGTACTTGAAGACACTTTAGAGTAAAGTGTTACTGTCTGTTAAAGGTCTCTTCACCTAATGTTTGTAGAGTCCTGAGTGGTTTGCAAGTCAATTAAATCACTGACGGAACACAGATAAACACTTCCTATTGAGAAATGTCACATCAGTCTTTCTGCTTCATTTCATTGTGTCATTTAATGCACTGAATGGCATTCAAGTGACACAGCACCAGCTATGATATCATGGCATAGGCTATAGAGCATGTTGAGCCACGTGTAGATTGTTAAACAGTGTTGTAGTTGTACCAACTGGCACAGAGAGTAGAGAGAAGCTGTCATGTATTTACTTTCAGAGCACACTAACCTGCAACTGGAGTCTTGATAAATGAATTTTCTCCCATGCATTACTCTCTCAGCAGCAGCGTGCAAGTATATGCTATTTAACACCCTCTAGCTCTCTCTTCCTTGAAAACTAAGAAATACGGCAACCAGTGTTGTCAGGATTTTTTTAGGATTAGGTTCCCTCTTGCTTTCTACAAATGAGAACGTCAGCAAACACTGTCACTCTGGTCTACTTGCTACATCACTCACACTGTTCAGCGTAGTAGATAAAGCACCAGAGTTTCAGGAGTGCTAATGAGTCGCAGTTCAGTTAGTGCTTGCAATTTTTCAAACAGATGAAATATCTACGTATTATAAACTGTCTTTATGAAGAGCTGAAGAAGCCTTGATTTCTTTATAGCTTTATAGTTACGATGAAGGTAGAAGCATGACTGGTGAGCATAGAAACCATGTGTCCCTATTTTAATATTGAGTCTCATGAATTTGGTTTTGAAATACTAGACAGTTTCCAGATTTTTATTTCATTGCTGAGATGCTCTGCTATTGTTTCTATCACACTGTTTAATAATAGCAAAATATATGTTCAGAGTTGACTTCGAATTCATTGCTATGTGGAGCACTGTGTTTCCTTCAAGTCTAAATCGTGGAAAAAGTATTAAGTAGTACTTGTATTTTGTGAACACAGAAAAAAAAAAGAGAAGATAGCTCAATGCATTTGGGAATTAGATTTGGTCTTGTACTTCAAGTAAATGTTGGTGATGCTTGGTGATAAATTAATGCAGGACTCTGAAATAGAAACAAATAAAGCTCTAGTTCGCAGAAATGTGCTTGCATTACTATTGAATCAGAGCTTGGCATCAATACCAATGGAACACATGAAGGAAGTGTCCTTGTTTCTTCTACAGGAATATTTTTGGAACTGTGTTCTGAAAATACTGTAGAGCTTGTAGCTGCAGCAAACCAAAGAGTGCTAGATAGCCAATATAGCCATGAATGAAACTTGCTGCATTTCATAATCAAAACAGTGACTCGATATTTTCTCTGTTCCTCTTGACAGCTAATAGTGCTAAGCCTCCTTCCCACTGCCAGTGAACCATGATTCCAGTGTGTTAGATGGAAGAGAGACATGGGTCCCACTTTTCCATCCATGCCTTCGCTCACTGAGAGCACCTCAGTTTGACCTTGATTATTTTTATATATTCATAGTGGTTTTTTCTGATGCCTTTTAAAATCAAAATGAGAAATTAAATTAGAATCAGGGAAAAGTCATTGAAAAAACCCTGGAGATTTCAGTTAGCTTTCTGGTTTTGGGAAAGCAACAAGACATGAAACCATAAAAAGAGAAATATGTATAGAAAACCTAAGTCAAGGGTTTGTGTATATTTCTTGTCACCCTACTGTATACAAAAGGAAAGCCATTAAGGTTACGAGTCATGGCAGTTCTTCTTGATGATAAAATTGCTTTGTCAACAAAAGGACTATATATAAATGTATAATGTATCATCTCCTGCTCTCTCTGTCTCTGTATCATGTGCTTGTTCATTTGAGTATAATAAACCCCTAAAATTTACAGCTTCTACAGTTTTCATGTAAAGTTAACTGAAAACAGATTTTACTTGGAAAAAGAAAACAAAACCCACTACAGTGTTTGCAACTGAAACGCTTCTGCTTTGGAGTTAGTTCTCTGAACAGAAAAGGAAGGTTCTCAGTGAACCACTGCTGCTGCGTCTCTGCTATGGGACCGTGTACCTAAGACTCTTCGGCAGATGGGAACACCCCATCTCCCCTGCTGCATGTCCTCCTCAGGAGAGCACAGCATCAGGTGTTTACTTATTTGCTCTCCTTTTGGCTTGTCCTGTCATAGCTCACCCTGACTCCACGACAGTAGGAAGGGTGAAGGCTTATATCCCCCACAAGAACCAACCTGGTGTAGGGTTCTTCTGTGTTGTGGGAATTTTGGAGTCAAACTTTCTGAGGCTGAGAATACAAGCCAGATTTCCTGTTTCCTGGATGAAGGGACTGTGGCATCATGCACAACATGAGCGAGGGAACTTTCTTTTTCATCCAAGCTTAAGAAAATACAGGGCATAACATTGTTTCCCTGAGCACAGAAAACCATTTGAAGCTCTGAAGCTCAGTTTCACAAGTGTGCCAAATCCAAGCAAGAGAAAAATACGCGTGACTCCTCTTTTTTCAGAGCTTATTGTAGTTTGATTTGAAAGTCCTGTCATGCTGAATAGAGCACTCAGACAGGAATTAATTCTTGGGTGCTCACCTCTCTCCATTCAGCCTCCTAGATAACTCATGCAGCATCATGAAGTTCTAATCCACAGCTCCAGCCTGTGATATGGGTTATTGAAAGGCTGCAATTCCCTCTGGTGCCTTGACCTTAACAAGGTTCTTCTTCTGTAATAGACGCTTAGCATTGGTGTGAGCCAGCTGCTTCAGTACATTCTCATTCTGTTGTGAACAACACGTGCTGTCAAGTGCTGAAGGTCACCAGGAGGTCACCTAGGAGGGCATTTGGGTATGAATGAGTCCAGCTATGGATGCAGATGGCCACAGAACTCTAGCGAGAGACTCTTAGATCTGCAGTAACTGGGGTCCAACCCAAAGCCTATAGGATAGATGCTGGGATACTGATGTCTTTCAATGTTAAGGAGCCACTCCATTAGCTGCATGAAAAAAAAATGAGCTCTTCTTTCCAGCACAGGCCAGCTATTCAAAGGCAACATTAAGCCACTTCACTGCTAAAATTTTGGAACAGACTAACATGAAAATTGTTGGGAAATCAGATTAAATTCTTTAGAAATGGTTTAAAGTGGAGACACCGCACTACACTAAACATAGAGATAAGAACACACTTTAAAAAAAATATCAGAGAGCTTGGATAAAATATGAAGTATTATTACACCTTGTAATAGGCAGCATCTGCCAAGAATTTCACCAAGAACCTGGATTTTTTGTCTGGGGGGAAAAAGGAAGTGAGAAATAAAACCAGAGCAAACTGATAAATCTGTAACATAATGCTGCAATAAGCCAGTCCTTGGGCAGCATCTCAAACTGCAGCTAGTGAGCCCAGATGCAGTGTGTAACACACATCACATGTGATGATCTGCCCTTTCATACTTTAAATTTTGCCCATCTTAAGCTTCTAAATTGTGACAGTGGTCATATCACTTTATTTAATGTATCTTTCCCAGTTCCTTATGTCTGTTGCCCTGAGAGTTACTCTTAAGGCTGGTGGAAGGCAGGAAGTTAGGTGCTGTTATTTTTTTCCATGTGTATGTAAAGCTTAATAGACTAAACTAGAAGGATCAACAATAGGCAAAATTAAAACAGTTCTAAAAATGAACTAGACAAGAGGAAACAATTATAGGGCTGTTATTTGGAGGAAACAAGCACTGGGTGGTTCAGTCGCTAACACAATGAAGGAGACAGCCCATGATGGTGCTTCTGAACCCTTCCTGGTCTGATATTCCCAAACTGTCCAGTGTTGTTTACTTGCCTGGAATGCTGCCACAGACACATCCTCCTAGGTCAGGAGTGATCCTCAGCAATTGCTGTGAGAAATAGGAAGTGGGCAAAGAGGGCAGCAGCAAGTGACGTTTGCTCCTTTGAGGAGCAGAGAGCACTTTCCTCTCCCTGGGTTGTCTGAGGCAACGCCTTTGGTCAAAAAAATAACTCCAGGAGGTATCATGAACTGCAGAAACAATCTTCAGATAATTTTCAGGATTGCTTAGGTCTGCTTTTAGGACATCAAAGTGTTTGGTAGAATTCTTGCTGCCATGCCCCAAATCATTAAAACAACATTAATTGGTGGGGAACAAAAAAACCCACGACCTTAAGCCAAATGCGCTGACTGGGAACTTAGAGGACTTGTCCTGGCCTTTGTGTTGACACAGACTTACACTGCATCCTTGGATGTCTCAGCTTTTCCTCCTGTGACTAGTGTTGCTTCCTTTCTCCTTGTCCTTTCAATGACACGTTCAGCTGCACAGCATCTGTGGCAGGTACTGTCTCACATTGGCTGTAGGTACTGAGCATAGTACAGCAATGGCAGGTTTCAGGCTGCCACAAAAATAACAGAGAGAGACTCCTGAGTCCATTTGTCTTACTGATAATTAATGAATTTATCTATCAAGCTATAGATCTGTATGATAATCAGTTTCTTTTTTGGTGACGGGCATTTGCCAGGCTCTCTGATTTCTAGGTGAAAGTCAATGATTAAAAAAAAAAAAGGCCTTAATGGAAGGCACAGAAATGTCAGAAATGGAAAGCACCAAGAGCCCAATAGATATACTATGCAAATATCCATTGATCAAGCAGGACAAGGATAAGAGAGAGTTTCTTCGCAGTGTCATTTTTTTATGTCCCTCCTAAATTACTCCTAGTAAGTGAAGGTAATCTAAAAACTTTCATTCAAGAGGCTAAATAGAAAAACAATGAAGTGCTTTCAAACCTCTGCTCTGGAGAATTTGTGGAAAGCATTGTATATATATGCTCTTGTTTGCCAGGTTTTACATTGTAAGGTGAGAATGGTGGGGTTTTTTTAATCCTGAAAGAAATGCAGACTGCAACTGTATCATCAGAAACTTACCAAATAGTTATTCCTTTTTTTCTGCAAACATTTTAATTGCAACTGCAAGAGACTTGAAAAATCCTGCCTGTTAAGTGTGCTTTTCTGCTTTAAAAATACAATAGAAAGCTAGCAAGCATACACAAAAGCTCATTAAATTAAATGTTAGGGATTATCTCTGGAGGTAAGTGAATATAGAAGGCAGGTGGATATAATGAAAGTAGGACATTATCCCATTAACATTTGTTCTGTTATTGCACCCAGTTCACTGTAGGTTCTCATTAGCATCCTACCAGAAAGCTACAGCTGATAACTCCAGCACCTCTGTGTAGCCAGCCACTCCTTCAGAACAAAGGAAGGTGCCGACGGCTCCATGTCAGTCAGGCAGTCATAGGTCAAGGAAAAGTGCAAGCTGCAGGTGAGGCTGCAGAGACGTGCCTGATCCGCCCTCCTCAGCAAAGCCAAATGCTGTCAGGTCCTGCCTAAGAAGTTCTTTCAATGTTTCATTGCCTCACACCACCCGTTCAGCTGCTAATGGTACTCCTACTGAAAACTGATTTAGCACAATGCATGTGTCCCAGAGCACACACAGCACATCCAGACCTTTCTTTAATAGCTAGGAACTCAATGTACTCTCTAAATACAGAGTGACTACATGGGTGGTGTAGAGCTCCATTGGCCCTGGGGCAGCTCAGGGACGGGAGACAGGAGAGGTGAGGATCCTCCCACAAATCCCGGGCTGCAGGAGGGAACAGAGGGACCAGCAGTAGTGGCTGCAGCTCTGTCACTTCACTCCAGCTGCACTGGTCTTCCCAAGCAGGAAGGTCAAAGGGGAAGATGACAGACAATAGGACAGCTCTGCCGTCTCCCTGGCTCTGCTTTCCAGAGTCTCCCAGGAACAGGAGAAAGATATTCGCTGCTCTTTGAGGGGTTCTTTCTGGAGAATCCAGGTCATGGTGAAAGGAGAACAAGAGCCACTGGAGCTAATTCTTGGGGCTTTCTCAGGAGACTGAGTTAGAGCTCTCCTTTTCCAGAATTTGAAACCGCATTCCTGCAAGCTTTGATTGACCTTGTTTGTTCATCTGGTTAAAAATAAACCTTTATTCCCCCTGCAGATGATGAGGAAGAAGATCTAGAGGAAAAAGCTTTCACAGAAGAGGCCTTAGGATGTCCCCAGGCTGACAACACTTATTACATGACAGTAGAATTTGCAGGAGAAACTGGTACACTGTAATTGACTGGCAGGCAATTCACTGTATTTTCTTCCGGCCAGTACCCTCACTACTTTTACCTACTTCTTCCCTACTCTTTCCCTTGCTGTTGGAGTTTCTCCTGTGATTCCTCTCCCTTCTATGTCCTTCCATGTAACTTATCTCCTTCTAAATAAACTCTATCCCAAGAACTAAATTTCTAAATCAATTAATCACTACTCTCCCTGCTTTTATATTTTAATTTTCCCTTAATCCATTTCTAGTTTGTTTACATATATTTTAAAAACCTTTAACTGTTGAGGTGGGGAAAGCCCATTATTCCTTGTTTCTATGAAATCTCTTCCACCTCTTTTCTATCCCTCTCTCATCCCCTAACTGCGCCTAAGGCCCTGAGTCTTATAAACATAAATATAAATACAATTGCATTTGGCTTTGAAGTATCGTACAATAAAATCAGCCCCATATAATAAGATGTCCTACAGAGCATACCTATAGGCCATGCTTAATTTCTTAAACTATTTTCCTTCCTCATTTTTGCTCCTGTTTTCATCATCTCTCTATTTTTGTTTGTCTCCTCTGCCCCATTTTTAATCCCAGACCTCTCTCTTCTTCACCCCACCCTCACAGCCTCACCTTGGAGGAATGCAAATCAAATAACCATTCAAGACTGATGAACTTTAAAACTCATTACATTTAAGTGGGTTGGAAATCAGACAAAACAATTTCACCCATCCTTTGTTTAGGACCCTGATGAACAGCTTGCTCTAGCTCTTGTGTTAGTGTGCAGAAGGATATGCTGCTGCATGTCTCCCTTTCATAAGGGAAACACTGGAATGTGGCCAGGTACCAAAAAGCCTGTTGTAACATGGTTTGTTAGAAGGACACCCTGGATTCCCCACACACATCTCATATTCAGGGTTGTTCAGCTCACCTTCTTTGATAGTGAGCACATGGAAATGGCAGGATGAGTCTTGTTGATTGTTTAAGTGGAGTAATTTTTTACGGTAGAGAACAGACAAGTTGGCAAATCTGCTTAGCCCCAGTTGAAAATCTATCACAAACAACCAAATAGAGCTTTGTTACCTTAAGCAAGAAAACAAAATTCCAAAAGAGTCCCTAGTTTTTGTTTTCTTGCTTTTTATAAACTGTTTCTCAAGTCTGTCTGAGAAAGGTATGCACAATCCCTTTATTGTCCCAAATATCACTTCCAAGCTGGGTCAAAAATGTATTTGATTTACTTAGTAAGCCATTTAAACATGAAAGTGTAAGTAAGAGCAGAGTCAGTGTGCTGGGGTCTAAGACATCAGGAGGAGGTACTTTCCCCTGTGCCCCCAGGGTGGCAGGGCTGCAGGCAGCAGTGAGGGGGGCTCCCATGCATTGGGAAGCAGCAGTGTGTTCCCAGACTGGAGGGGTTCCTGCCAGTGGCACAGCAAGGCCCCACAGGGAGGGGACAGGGGTTCAGGCACAGGCTCCAGAAAGGCCAATGCTATACCACTGCATGCAAAAGCAGCAAAAGCCCACCCCTGTCCATTGTTTACTCAGCTCTCTCCCTCTCTTCACACGAAAACCAAGCTTGCAATTATCACAATAACAAAGCTGAAATGGAATTTCTTTTCTGTAAAACCTTGAATATCAGTTCTGGGTTTGGCTCTTATAGGATGAAGCTATTCTTTTTACAGGAAGGGGTGGAGACAATGTCTTGAAAATGAGCTAACAAAGTGAAAATGAAATATTTTAAACTACAAGAGAAAGAAAGTGCTTGAATCCAGATTCAGGCACTAACAGATCTCTAAGGGGCATAAATCTCATTTCACATGCAATTAGTTTCAAATCATGATAAAGTGACAGATGCTTTCGTTTATTTGGCTGAATAGTGACAGCATTCTTTTCTCTTTTTCTTCTTTCTTTTTTTTTTCTGTAGTCCTCAAAGTATTATCCAAAATCTGCCAAAGTCAATGGAAAGACTTCCACTGTCTTCCAATGGGCTTTGGATTAGGCCCTAATTAGTCTTGGGCAAATCAATAAACTCAAATACTCAAATTGTTGTACGTTGAATCTCAAACCACACTTTGTTTTCATTCTAAGTTTACTAGAAAAGCTATGAATAACTTACATACCTTCATTTAGGAAAATTTAACTGAATTAGTTTATATGAAAAGCCCCCAACAAGTTAAAAATCTACCCTGGGAATACTATACCTGTATCCTGTTAAGAAAGAATAGGAAAAGCGTAAAATCTTTCCACAGACACAATGCACATTTCAAGCATGGCAAAAAGCACACCCAGAAATCTTCCCTCAGCAGAGTTTTTGTGTTCGCTCTGATAGTCTGCTCTGTGTCTACCTGTACCACAGCAGCTGATATATGTATGATATATAGAAGTGTGTACACAAGGATGCATGTTAAATATAGCTATAAGCAACTGTGAGTTTTATTAACGTAAATAAAATACACTTGCTGAAGGATATTTTTTTTGCTGATATATCTACACTGGAGTTCTTTTGGCATGACTATGTGCTTCAGGTGAATTTTTCACACATCATGGCAAAGCTGGCAAGACTTTTTACACTTATTAAGTAGTAGGTTGGATAAGATTTTAGTTGGCAAGGTGTAGGTTTCTTGACTAGCTCTGCACTAATGTGATACAGTAGAATTTGCCTAATGAGCACACTGGAGAAGGCACTTGGTTCTGATGCTTAAGTCAAAATCCTGAATCCATAACAGATCCAGTGCCAATCACAAGTTTTTATAAAGACTAAACAATGCCGAAAAGGTACACAAACAAGTGCAGACAGCTGGCTTTTCACTCTGTTTATAATTAGAGCAGAGAGTACCCTACCTAGTTTACTTTGTTCCAGAAGTCAGATAGCCACTTTATTATTGCCACATACACTTTCAGCAATGTGGTTAATTAGCCTGGGCTTGCTGCCATGATAGCACAGCCACATGATTTTCAAAGCAAACCTGATGTTTGTCTGACTAGCTTGGAACAGAGTCATGTAGGAATCTGCTGTGTTGCTGTATTGGCTGGGCCTTCTGGTCCAAAATAAGATGTCTACCAAGTAGATGTCTATATTTGAGTTAGTTCTCAAGGCTCTTTTTAGGATCAATGAAGAGAAATGGACACAGTTGGGGTTCAGTTCCTTTCATTTGGAGGTGTGTGTCTAAAATAAGCCAGAGGAATTATATGTGCAGGTTATCAAACTTAGGTGGAGTGATCTCCAACCACCTTAATAAATGGCTGCAGCTTGGGCTTGATAACACATGAAAGCTGTGTGATTTAAGTAAAAGAGAGATGCTATAGCCACATGGAGCCATGGCCATGGTAAGAAGTGGAGATGTGTGCCTATGGATAGTAAAGCCTAGTATTTTCAAGGACATTACTGCAAAATTCAGTTTTGGAGAAAGATCAAATCATTATGTTGTTTAGTATTTGCTATATGCATCTCCTGCTCTAATTTACTGGGAGCTGCTGGAAGAACAACCAGGAAGGTAGTGCAATGTTGTCCCAGATAAGGGCATCTCCAAACAAATTTGAAAAACAATGAGAGAGTTTAAGTGAGCTAAGTGGCCTTTAAAAGACACTGTCTGTGAAACCGGAGAAGAAGTTGAATTTTCAGTTTAGAGACGTGACCATGGGATGAGATTTACTGATCTGGGTGGGAAGACACAATCCATGAAGATTGTCATGAGGAAGGTGACTAGACAGCCAGTAAGCTTGAAGATAGTTGTCTGTTGTGGTTTAGGAATGGTACTCTCCAATTTAGTTCTCCCACTGAGATTCCTAAACCACGATGCTGCTCACTTCCTCCCCTTCCTCCTTGCCCTGTGGGTGGCTGGAGAGGAGAACTGGAGGCACAACAGGTAGAGATTAGGGGTTTAAATATGAAAAATTTACTGGAAACAGCAATGAGATAAGAAAGCAAACAGTAACAGCAACAGTATTAATAACAAAAGTGTACAAAAGAGAGAGTGATTCATGTGCAAAATGCTCACCAAGCCTGACCCCACCTGACCTGAGCCACGCCACTCCACCGCTCCCTCCAGCTTGGGACTGGTGCCACCCAACCACTCCCTCTGGCTCAGGACTAGTGCTATGCTTACTCAAGCAAAAGGAACCCATACTCCTAGGAAGAGAGTCCCTTTCTCCTGCTCCAGCAATGGTGTGAAGTGGTATATCTTTGTCCTAGCCATGCCACCTCCCGCCTACTGCAAAAATTAACCTTGTCCTGACAGAGATGAGGACGTTGCCTAATTTTGATGTGGTGGGGTTTTCTTATCTATATTGCCTTTGTTCTAAATAAATCCTTAACTTTAGTTTGGTGCTGCTGCCCTTGTGTCTGTATAGGAGTAAGTAGGTTAGCAGTGGTAGGGTCTGCTTTGATGACTGCTTTCACATGATGAAACTATATGCTTACAACCCTATGTCAACCTACGGACTCTCAAGCTATCTGCAGGCAAACAGGTACTTCTGCAGATGGTCAGGGCAGTACAGTGCCAGTCTTGCTTCTCAGTGGCAGTGGATGAGCCCAGCCCCTGTGCCGTGAGCACAACCCTCTGCTCCTAGAGAGGCTTCATGTATCACCAGCTCAACAATTGTCATCCTGGGGCTGCAAATACAACTGCAAAGACCTTCAGTGGCCAGAAGGGCCGATCCTGAAATTCGCTAGCCTGAACTCAATTTACATCTGTTTGCCTTATGTTTATATGCCATAAGGGACAGACTAAAGCAGCATACACAGTTATGATATTAACAAGCCAGTGGTGCTCATTACCTCCTGAATCATAGAACTGCAGAGTCATAGAATATGCTGAGTTGGAAGGGACCCATCAGGGTCATGGAGTCCAACTCTTGGCCCTGCACAGGACATCCCAAGAATCACACCACGTGCCTGAGGGCATTGTCCAAATGGTTCTTGAACTCAGACAGGCTTGGTGCTGTGAGCACTTCCCTGGGGAGCCTGTTCCAGTGCTCAACCACTCTCTGGGCTCTCTGGGTTTTTCACCCTCTGAGTGAAAAACCTTTTCCTGATATCTAAATTAAACCTCCTCTGACTCAGCTTCATGCTGTTTCTTCGAGTCCTGTCACTGGTCACAAGAGTAATGAATGAGAGTAATGGTAAAGGAAAATAATGTTCTTGGTGATGAAGAGGTCCTAGATACTGAGGTCTCCTCCCTTCTTGGATCTCCAATGAAATGGAGGATAGCTGTGCCAGCAGCCAATATGTCTTAATCAGATCATTTGCGGGAAAATGGCCAGCACAACCTTAGGTTAGAAAATGTTTGCAGGCTTTCAGCAGGTATCCAGCATGAGATTTAAACCTTCCATATGAACAAACTGATTGTGGTCCGTCAGACACTTCTCACCCAGTTTGAAAGAAGAATATTTTAAAAAGCTGTTCACACTGCATAGTTCCATATGTCTGATCTAGTAATTAGCACATCTCTTCTGTGAAACATCCTATTATGTAAATTTATTTGATCTACAGCAGTTCTTGACAAGGGTTCAGACAAGTTAACCCAGTGCATCTTTAAGGACTAAATCAGCTGAAAGAGGGGTTTATTTTATTCTGAGGGAATACTTTTGGCAGATCTCAGCTGTGTGGAAGTGAACAAATGGGTGGCTTTAGGTACCAGCACCAGCCATACAGCCCTTGGTCTCTGATCTTTACACAAATCTTCATATTGTAAAGACACCTTCTATTTCCCTTTACATGGACAATAGAGTTTTCGTGTGGAATCCTTTATGCTGACTGATGACCAGAGAATCCTAATACCCGCTATACTGTAATCGAATTTGAACCAGCAGCCTGCCTCCATGTATGATTTATTTCATTCACCTGTGGAAGGACTTTTCAAAACTCTTACAATTCAACCTTTTAATTGAAACAGCAGATTATTTTCCTGGCGAAGAGGGATAACATTAATATAAACACCCCAGGTTTTTCAGACTGACAGTGCATAGCTAGAAGGACTCTAAGCATAAGATGCAACATCTACACTTTCAGCAAAGGCTATTTATAAGAAACAATTTCCTCTTCTGTATAGGAGACATTTTTTCCCTTCATTGATTCTCCCCTCCTAAGGCCACTTTACATATATCCCTGGACATACCCAACCTTTTCGTATCAGTCTTGCAGTTCCTGAACAACCTTTCATCAGTGTAGCAAGTAAATGCCACAGAGATCACTAAAAGTAGGGTTATGTAAGTCAGAGAGTACAATTTCATGTCATTTAAGATGGTATAACTCTCCACGTTGTTCTTCTTCAGGCTCTCTCTAAACTCCAAGTTATGGATAATTTCTTGCCTTCAGACATTTGTTCATCCTGTTCCAAAAGAACAGCTAGAAACTTAGCCCTGGGGGCAAAACCAACAAATTGTTGGCCCAGCAACATTCAAATAAGCTAGTGTTTACACTTTATTTGACGGCTTGGCAACAAATTTCACCCCTGATTTCCCCAAATCCTTCAGAAGAAGTTGCATTTATTTTGACAGCCCTTGTTTAGCTAGGTATAGTATGTCCTAGCAGATCAAAACGAAGCTTCTTCAAGTAAATGAATGCTGCAAGGTGAGACACAGGTCAGGGGATGATTAAAGGCTGTATGTCTGGCCCTGGAATGTCAGGGTGTGGGTGTCACGCAGTGCCATGTTGCTGTGAGGGCAGCTAAATATCCAGGCACCCGGCCCTCCCCAGAGGACCTGACTGCCTATGACATGGGCTTTTCCATCACGGAGCATGCTCTGATTGGCTTTTCCAAGCAGGGCTGTTTGATAGTGCTGTAAGGCACTCTGGGATTGGAGGTAGAAACCCACGCTGAACCTGCTTGGCCTCTTTTGTGCTGCGAATGCAGTGGCTGTGAGGGGGACATGTGGGGCGCAGCTTCTTCTTCGTACTGGAGCGGATTAGCTCAGGGGTCTCACAGGAACCCCCTGTCGCCATCAAAATGCTGGGGACACTGTTCAAAGGACCTTATGAAGGCTCAAATCAGGGCAAGGTCAACATGAAGCATTATCAGCCAATTGTTTTGTGGCTTTGGCTTTACATTTTTTTGTCTAGAATACTGGAAACCATTTGCTCGACCTTTAATCAAAGGCCAGGCTGGGCTCAGCTGTCACCAAGAGGGTTAGTGGGGAACTCTGATCAGTGTACAGTGTCTTTCTTGACTTTAATATATCCACATGAAAATGAAACAGTGCTGCTAAGGCTTGGACCTAGTATTTCCAGAATTTGATCTCAGAGGGCAATTAGTCACTGGAAAATGAAAAAAATACTTGCCTGGAAAAGGAACTTCAGGAGATGAGTCAGCACATTAGCCTCTGCTCTCTCTCCTAACAGGCAAATCCTTACTCAAAAGCTAGTCATCAAAGCAATTAGAGTATTCTATAAACTGGTAATCCAGGCAGAAGTTTTGTAATGGTGTGAAGTAAGAAGAAGGGATATTCTTAAATATTTTACCCATCCACTCATCACTAGTGTGAGGAGCTAAGTTCCAGCTCTCCAACAGATGTATGGCAAAGTTCACATAATGCTTTGTTAATGTTCATCAGTTGTATTCATAAACTTATGGCACATTTATTATTAGAATTTGAAAGAATGAGTGAATCAATGTTTTCCCCATGGAAATTTCTTGACACAAGTTCTTGGATACTTTCAAACATGATTTTTGAAATATATTTCTAAAAAGCAGAAACTCAATGCATATTTACTCGACCTTGGCTATAGATACATTTTCGTCCTCTGGCTGAAAACAAAAGAGCTTTTCCCTTGAGTGAAAGGAGATTTATTTGTTGTGAATTCATGGCCAAGATGCTATTGAGCTCATGTCTACCACTGGCTATTTTTGTCTGTACAGACTTTGTCCCTGTTGTTCTGTTACAGGGTCCCTGTTGTTCTGTTACAGGGTCCCTGTCAGCACCCCAGAAACCACTGTCACCCTGACAGTCCCCTTTATTTCTTGCACCCCTAGTCTTGTCCCAGAGGCAATCTGTGTTTAGGGGTAGGGCTCTTCTCACCCTCACTGCCATTCAGCTGCACAGCTACAGAGCCTACTCTTCTCCTGGACCCAGATACCCTGACACCCTACTGCGGCAGTCTCAGGTTTTCAACGTCTGATGAGCCATTGGCCACATCAGGATGGAGATGAGGATGACTCTCTTGGGGTGCCTATGCATTGGTGCAGCTACACTAGCAGGGGCTTGTCAGGAGCACTCCTCCATTCCCTGCTCACACCCAGCAGAAGCTGCTCCCATCAGCCTTGTGTTCTGAATGGGCACTGTCTACAGCCACTGTGTGCAAACAGGCAGACAGCAAACAAAAAGCATAAAAAGGTGTGGTCTTTCTTTGGATGCAAAACACCTGCGCTGAGGTATGGATTTTGGGACATGTGGTGTCCTGACTTGCTGGTTCCCTTCCCTCCAGCAACAAGAATGGTATAGATAGAGAGGGGTGAGACAACTTTTGTCCACACTTGTGTGTTCCAGCCTGATTGTCCAGCTTCCTGGGGTCAATCATTTGTCATAAACACATGCCAGAACACCCTGACCTGACACTATCACTCCTTGCCAGACAGCACAGGACCTTTGCACTCCTTTTCCCCCAGGTCTGGCCAAACATGCCTAAGTAGCATTCCCGTTTTCTGCCTCCTGCATTCTCAATCAGCTAACCACAGGCCATCTGTCTTGGCTCAGATAGATTCTACCACTTCAGGAAAAGCAGGCTGTAAAGCTGTCTGTGCTGCAGAGAGACAGAGAGCTGGTCAGGAGAACAACTTCCACAGAGTAAGGCAGGGTGCTACACATGGCTCCTGGCTTGCAGTAGTTGCATCTGGCTAGTCATAGTGTAGGCATCAGCCTTGCCAAGGTTGGCAGGTAATGAAGTAGCAAAAGTGATGCTAATGTTTCAAGGCCCTGCTGGGGCTGAAGTAGGTTTGAGGCTCATCTCAAGAGAGGTGAACTACAAGCCAGCTGGCCTCCTGCTGCCAGCGTGAGGAGGCTGGTCTCAGCTCCTCCTAAAACTCACAGCATGCTGGGACACATATCTGGTGATCAGAGGGTGGGGAGGGTCTAAAAAGACTAAGAAATATGCTCCAGAATTGCTGTAACCTTTGTTAGCAGTTGGTCTGGACCTATTTTTTAGCTCCTTTGTTGGCCTCACCTTTCTCCCCACTTCTTCCACTTCTTAAAATTACAAACAGAACAGCCTGAGCGCATGGAACACCCTGGGAGTTTCATCCCTTCCACCAGTGTTTCTATTTGCAACAAATGTGACCCAGAGTGTCCTGAGAATAATTAAGACGATTACTGATTTTGTGCTGCAGTGTTTCTGATTTGTTCCCAGAGCTGCCTCAGACCACCTGCAAAGCGAGTTTCTTTGTGTGCCTAGTTCTTTGATGGGCTAGGAGCTTGAGCTAGTTAGGAGATCAGGTCCAACAACATAAGCCATAGAGAGGGCTTGGAGGTATTATTTTTTGGAGAAGGTTTTTGTATTCAAAGATGCATTGCCTAATGACTTTTTTCCAGGTCTGTTGACTAAATTGCCAGTCCTGATTTGAAGACTGGCCTGAGCTAGTGCTGGACTAAATGCTGTTGATGCAGTTGGCACATTGCAGCATAGAAGAACAATTTCTCTTGCCTGTCCTCTGCAGCACTCTCCTGTGAAGGTTCTGGAAGTTGAAGGCAATTTCCCCCTTTCTGAGTATTTCTGTTGAATCCTGAAGGACTGCAAAGTATCACTCTCAAATGTCCTGACCTGTGGGGACAGGCTACAAAGCCAGTTTTTTGCTCCCATCCTGTGCTACTTGAGAAAACAAGTGTGTTTTAACAGGCTTTGCCTCTGGGTTGTGAAGCTATGTCACTTTACTGACCTGCATCTCATCTCCCAACTTGGTGAGGTGGGACAGGATGAGTCACAATTCCTCTCATGCCAAGGTGTGTGCAGTCCCAGTGAGGGCTACCACCACCAATCAGTGATGACAAAAGGGAGCCCACACTCATGCATCATGGCTCTGAAGTCTGGAGGGGAGAAAAGGGAGAAGCCTTCTCAGAGCGTGTAGGCAATCAGACAGGCCAACTGTGTGTAGGTGGAATCTGGATGCCGTGTCCTCTGTGGGCTGCTGGGCAGAGGCGCAGACAGCCCTGGGGAAAGGGCGCAAAGGCGACTGGCCCAGAACTCTCTTGTCTGGACAGCATTTTTTCCCTATCCCCTGCTTTTGCTAGAAGGTACTGGTGGATAATGTTGTGACTCAGGCAGTGCTTATGTGGTCTGTGGCATTTCTCCTGCGGACTATAGGTGTTTTGATTTTGTGGTTGGGGTTGTTTTTTTTTTTTTAATTTTTTTTCCTCTGTCAGTAACTGAAGTGAAAGGTCAAGAGGAATAACCAGTAAGAAGGGGAATAGGAATACTCGGAGAGTGAATAAGGCTCTGGCTGGGAATCTTGGCTGACATACATGTTATACACAAAATGCTCTGGTAGCCTTTACTGTCAGAGATGGTCAGGACAGTGCAAGCTTCAGCAGAAGAGCCAATTCTGACCCCAAGCTAGCCTGTGATGTAGGTGCATATAGGGAACAATGACATGAGCCAAATTTACAGTAGCTACAGGTTCTCCTTGAAAATGTCCCACCCTGCAACAGATGACTCAAATGCCATAAACCAAGGCAGGGCTGAACTTAGTTCATTCACCGTATTGAGAGCCAGGTTCTGGAGAGCATAATGACAACTGGTGATCTCCATGAGTATTTTAGTAGACATAATCCAAGTCCACGTTTTGAGTTCAGCATGCCCAATGAATAGTTTATTTGCATTTCAGCTTCACAGTTGAGGCTTAATTGAAATGATACAGAACTCTCACTAACTTAAAAAGCTCACTATCTCAAGGCAGTGTCAGTTTCAACCTGCTGCATGAGGCAGGTCAGCATCGGTTTTGCCTACTTCTCCATCAGCTTTCTAGCACCCTGATAGCACATCTGTCACCTCTCTTGCCACTTTGAACAGGAACCAGTAATTTCCAGGTAGCATTAAGTAAGCTTTTCATACTTAGAAATAAGCTTTTCAATTCCCCATTTGCTTTTTGATGTGTCCTGTGGATGTATTTTGGATTATTTGAAACAGGCTAAGATGAAGGTCCAAAAGATCCAAGAGGAGAGGACTGTAGTAATTAGAGTGAAGAAGTCTGGTCTTGTGAACAGTTTTCTCCATGAGCAAAATGAATAATAATTTACTTTTAAAAGGGCTGTAGAGTTAAAATGTGTTTGGATTAGTAACTACCTCTCTGGGGGAAAAGAAGACTCTAATAATTACAGAAGACTTTAATATAGACTGTAGTCTCTGAACTGAGTCCCTCTGAAAAAGAAAATGACAACACCACTACCAAATAAGTAATTCAATGGTTTTCTTCACTTTCTAGCTTTTCTTCTTTTTCAGTTCTCTGGAAAAAAAGCATGAGATGGAAAGAAGTAGAGATGACAGGAAAAAAAGCTTAAACCAAGTCTTTCCCAAAATTTAATCTGGGGTGATCAAAAGATCAGAAATCAGTCACCATGTCTTCCCTAAAATTACCATGAATTACTACCATTTTTTGGCCAGCTCTTATGGACAAAACATTAAACATGATTTTTCAAGAATAGAGTCATAAGAAAGGACCAACTCAAGTTTTGGCCATAGGGAACAGACATGTTATTGAAATAATTCCTTTCTCTGCTAACCAAAACCACATACTGCAATAGGATTAAACTACAGGAGAAATAATGTGGAGGCTGAAAGAATTAATTTATGAGAGAATATTTAGATAAGAGGTGTTAAATGTATTTTTAAAGGAGGATCATTTCTAATAATTGAGAGCTTCATATAGTGCAGATTTGTATATCAAAAAAGGGGCAGAAATATGCAGGAAAATCTCTTTACAGTGGGATCCACAATTCCCTGTGGAATTGTCTCCCAGAGTAGCTGGTTTAAAAAACAGTCATATTTATTAGATCTGACCATATACCAGGTCCCAGGTCAACCTTGCATTTTCATAATATTGATCATTTATTTCCTTTGTGAGTTTCCTCCCATAAAGAGCTCATTTTGTTTTCCAAGTGAAGCAGGGAACTAGCATTGCAAATCTGACAAAGACAGGTTAGAAACCAGTGAAAATGAAGGCAGGAGGTGCTATCAGGACCTTTCCTAAACTACTGGAGCAGCAGCCTGACCACTAGGTTATCCGTGCTGACATCTCTGAAGGAATTACTGGGCTTTGTTACTCAGGAGCAGAAAATGCTCTGATCACCTGGTTCATTTTTTGCTCATTCGCTGCACAGAGGTTAGACTGCAGTGAACCACCAGATCTTATCATAGAGCAAAATTCAATGAGTAGGCCTGAGAACAGCAGAGCCAATGCAGCCTGATCTGTGAGAAATTGTGTCTTATGGTTTGGTTCCATGACGCCTAATAAGGTGTGAGTTTTGCTTGAAGATTTACACACAAGAGGACCACTCATTCGCCATTGCTGTCAGGGGACAGCCCAGGGCATGAATGGTGGTCTGGGGCAGGAGGGCAGCTCAGCAGCTTTCTCCAACAGTTGCCTTCTGGCAGCTGGTGATGAGCCTGCAATATAAAAGCACACACTTGGAAAAGTTCAACAGCAGTCCCCAAACAAAGTTCACTGGCTGAGTCTAGACAGTGTGTGTTCACATGTAATCATGGGGAAGCCTGTGGCTACCTGTCAGGTGCAAGGACTGGGCTGGAGCAAGGTTTGTTTCCCTGAAAGAAGGCACATTCTTGCCAGAGCTGGAATATAACAAGCCCAGAGGATCCTCTCTTATGGACATTTCTTTCTTCTTAGATAAAAGCACCTTTAAGCAAATGGAAATCTAGATGGTAAGAGTTGCAAAGAGGAGGGTAAGAGTTGAAAGGGAGCTGTTGGGCTTTCTAGCAGCTGCTGCTCCCACTCTCCACTCAGTTCCATACAATTTGTCCCCAGGGAAGGCTGTAAAGCCTGGCAGTTGCAAGAAATTAATGGGAACTGGGAGAGTTCCAGGCCATAATCCCACCTAAAATACAGAGTTACCTAAGTCGTTGAATTTCTTTGTGCTCAAGATCTGAGGAAGACAGGAAGGTGAAAAAGAAACAAAAGTTCATTTCTGTCTGTCTGACTCTGCATGGCAAAAATAGATATCTCTTGGTGAAGATTTGTTTTTGTGGTATAAATTTGACTCCATAAGATGCTCTAGTCAGAAGTGAAATGGCCACCACAGCAAAACTAAACAGAGTAAAATCCTGGCAAACTGAGAAAAACCATAGTAAACATCTATTTAGATGAGTATCATTCACATACATAGCAGCTGTTTCTGTTCACATGGCTTCTGGTAAACCCAAATGCTGTTTATAGTAAATCCAATTGCTTTTCAATGTTTCATTTTCACTGCTGACTCCTATGGACATCTTATCAAGCATCATTTTAATCAATTCTATTACTTTTTTCTTGGTAGAGTGAGTGCATTTATTTTAGTTACTCTCTGTATTGATGCCGAGTTTTAAAGCTCCTCCACTCTTCTTCCATTGCTGTCGTAGATGTGGCAAGCATGCCCTGACTGATTTAGCTTTGTCTGCCTGTCTAGTCAGTGAGCACTGGAAAATATACATTCACACAGAAACACTGAGTTAATAATGATGAGGTGCTGAAAAAGTTTTGGGCCACTTCCAAGTCTGTGTTTCTGAAAATGGGACACAATAAAAGAACTACAGATTCAGAAATATAAGAAATTCAGATTCACTTTTTAACCTTAGAGGAAGTTTTGTCTTTATTTCAAAGGAAATTCTATTCAGTTAGGCACATGAAACTTCAACAATTTGAGGATGTAATCCTGTAATTCTTTGTCAGGCAACTCTCCCATTGACTCAGTGATTTCAAAGGCATTGGTGCCTGTGTATGAATGGCAGGATATGGTGCAAATTTATGATCATGAAGAGCTCTACTCTGTACTTTCACATTATTTTTTAAAATTCACTTTATGGGAACACAATGGGAACATGATGGAAGCTGAGCTTCCACCTGTTCTGGATTTTACTAGATAAGTTGTGGTACCTCTGAGAACAACATCTCTGGAGTGACCCTTGAAACAACCTCAAAATATTACCAGAGAGCAGGTGATTGGTTTTAAGCAAATACACAAATCATTTTTCCAGGACAAGGTGAATCAAGGGTGTGTGGTATAATGACACTGTGACAAGAAAGTTCACTCTGCAGAAAAGATCTCACTGTGCAGTAACTGCAGCTTTCAATAGAGACAGCTTATGGTAAATGTCCTAACTTCCTTATCTTCCCAACCTCCCTTCTTAATATGAACTGTCTTGATAGAAGGTAAAGGATAAGATGAATTAATAAAATGGCTTTTCTCCACACCTAAATCATGTATGGAGTATGATTTGTGGTGCAGTTGGTGTCATAAAATAGAGATGTGATATCATTGCCTCGACATTATCTCCCTTGCTACCCTTGAACTCCAGAGACTGAATGGCCTTCAAATAAATGGTATTTAAACAAACCACTTTTGAAATGATCCTATGGGATCTATTTAATCATTACCAGGAATAAGTGGTCATTGCTAAGAACTGGATTTTCCTGACTGCACAAGCAACAGTCAGTGTGCTTAACCCCTAGGGAGCAAAAGTTGGTTTAACTACTTTTTTGAGTGCAACTGCATCATTTAACCAATTCGAAAAATGATACCACAGATTTAGCAGCTGCCAATCACAGTTTTATTATCATGAATGTTCTGCAAACTGCTGATCTCAGAATATGAGCTCCTACAAGTTAAATGTACATCTTCATATATCTTTCTTTATGTCCATGTAAAATATATGGACATATGTCTTCTTAACCTTAAATTTCAGCATTTGTGCATAGGGGCCAATAAGAGCATAACTTAATCCAGGATTGGAACTGAGTTCAATGAAGGCTAATCACCATGCTTCTTATGCTGGAAATAAAATTCCCCATTCTTTATCCAAATAAGCAATTAGTTATAGTAGTTACTGTAAAAACAAAGTGAATCTGAGAAGATGCATCTGCTTAGACAGAAAAAAAAAAAAAGAAGTCCCAAGGAATTACTTTTTTTCTCATGTAATTTCACTAGTGTAGCAACAAGGAAGCTCTCTGAGCATGAGTTTCTCTCTTTAACCATATCCATGCAGTGCAGCAGTGTGTGAGTGCATGTGCTATACATCAACTTCTTGACTAGCATAATGATAGTTTCCATCTATACTCATTTTCCTACTCTATGTTTCAGCCTATTTCAGGTTTATGTCTCACATCGTGATTCCACCAGAGTTGTGGATCTTAAACACTGGCATTTATGCGTGAGATGTAGCAAACTGAGAAGTTAGATGGATCATTGCAGGCAAAAAGAAAAAAAGCTGTTATCTAACAAAATCCAGTGCTCCATGTGTTGTCTTGCAGGTGTCCCTTTATATTCTTGAGCTGAGCACTTAAGAGTTCTACTTTTTGCATAAGCACTGTCAGATTTCCTTTACCTGTTTATATCGTCACGTCCAAAACTCCACAAAAGTATTTCCTGTGAGCAAAGTGCTCCTCATACCAGTGAGAGGAGAGGTTTTTTCTCAGCAAAGCCATACTTTTAAAGTATGAAATCCTCTCCCATCCTGAAACATTTTTCAAAAAGCTGAGAGAAAAGATTAATCTTCATAGAATCATAGAATAGTTTGGGTTGGAAGGGATCATTCAAGGTGATCCAGTCAAACCTCTCTGCAGTGAACAGGGACATCTTCAAATAGATCAGGTTGCTCAGAGCCCCATCTAACCTGAATATTCCCGTGGATGCAGCATCCAACACCTCTCTGGGCAAAACCCTGTTCCTTGGTTTTGCCATACTAATTACAAAAAAACTTCTTCCTAATATCTAGTCTAAATCTCTGCTCTTTCAGTTTAACCATTATCCCTTGTTCTATCGCTACAGAGCCTGCTAAAAAGTCTGTCCCCATCTTTCTTATAAGCCCCCTTTAGGTTGGAAGGCTGCTCTAAGATCTCCCCAGAACCTTCTCTTCTCCAGGCTGAACAACTTCAACTCTCTCAGCCCATCTTTATAGGACAGGTGCTCCAGCCCTCTGATCATCTTCGTGTCTCTCCCCTAGACCCACTCCAGCAGGTCCACATCCTTCTTGTGCTGGGGTTCCCCAGAGCTGGGCGCAGCACTCCAGGTGAAGGCTCACCAGAATGGAGCAGGGGGACAGAATCACCTCCCTCGCCCTGCTGGCCACGCTGCTTCCGAGCAGCCCAGGACGCGGTTTGCTCTCTAGGCTGCGAGCGTACAGTGGCAGGCATGTTCAGTGTCACAGACATCTTCAGGCCGGTGCTCAAGGGGCCAAGAAGAGATTTTCAAGCTTTTTTTCCCCGCCGCAGGTGACCTCTCCGAGGACGCGGAGCGCTGACCGCTGCCGTTCCCCGGCCGGTCGCTAGTTGGGGCTCACGGCAAAGGGACGAGCCCGGCCGCCCGCGGGCTCCTCTCCCGGGAATGCACTCGCTGTCCCGGCCCCTTCCCCGCGGGACAGCCGGGGGTGGCTGGTGCGGCACCTCCCGCCACGGCAGCAGGGCCTGCCGCTCCTGGAAGGGTTTTCCCTCGGGAAGCTCCACGGCTCCGTGCGCCTCCCATTAAAAAGCCCACAAAGGAGGTAGCTAGCTACCCGCTGCCGTCCCGGCTTTGCAGGTAGGGAAAAGGAAAATGCTCCTAAATTAAGCAGCTGTCTCAAGGGCAGGAAATAAGACTATTAGGGTTTCCAGAACAGGATCTAGACAGGCCATCTGCCAATCCTCTGCTTCAGAAACAAATAATTTGTCATCTTAAAAGGGTCCTAAAATCTGTGTTCAGTTTAAAGGACGTAAATGATACCAGTGACTTCACTGGGATGGCTCATGCTGCAGCATCTTCTAAAATGTGCTGCCCTGATTTGGTTTTCTGAATGTCTTGGTTGTTTCACATCCAGGGAAATGACTTTGCCATCCCTGAAGAGGAAACCTAAAATAGAATATACTTCAGTATCTAAGGTTCTGGGCAAAGTTTCAGTTGTAATCCTAAATAGTCCTAAATCCACTGTTAGTAAGACGTGAATCATCGTGTTTATAGTCAGAGCTAGAGAGATAAAACTCAGCACAGCCTGTAAAAACAATTCTGTTAAAATGTGAAACTGCAGTTCCTCTTCAAGCCCTAAAACCTGATAGCTGATACTAAAAAGCTATCACACTCTTAACACAAGTACCTGTTGACTTCAGATAGAAAAACCTGCCACAAGGCTAGTCTTCCTTTTCCAGTCTCTGCAAAAAGAAAAACAACACCACCACCCCCCCCCACCACCCAACGTGTCATGGTCAAAAGCATTCAATCTACAGGCTAATAGAGGAGTTTTTTCCAGGTTTGTTTGTTCTGTCCCCTCCTCACAATCCATGTTCCTCCAGCACAACTGATAAACAATGTCTTTTATTGCTACAGGCAGACAGTCCTGCCTAATACAATAGCAGGCAAGGCTTGGCAGGACTGCAAATTGCAGGTGTTTGGAGTATTGTGGTCATCCAAACCAGATGCTGAGAAGATGGAGCACCTGTTTCCCTTCTTTTCTGCACTGGAGAATACAGCACTATGTAGGCTACAGAAACAGCCTGACATTAATAGCTCTGCTGCTGCAGTTTTCCCTTGACAGGGTAACAGAGATGTACCATCTACAGCTTTTGCAAGCTCTCCTCTGAGTGCTCAGACATGTGCTGGATTTTATTTTTTCCCAGACCAACAGAATGCAGCCAAAGGTGGGTCTATGACTTAATTTCTTCCCAGATTATTTTATTTGTGATTAGCCATGCCCTGGCATGGAAAAAAAAAAAGTTGTTTTTTAAAGCCCTGACAGCAGTAAAATCAAACAAAAAAATTAATGTATATTTTATAACTATTTTTACAAGCTCTACAACTGTCTCTGTTGAATGCAGAAATGGATGTCAAATGTGCTCAGGACAGTTGTCTCACGCCTACCACCTCTGCAGGTGATGGAAAACCCTGTACCAATGTGAAAGGAGTTGAGACCCTGCCTATGCTGAAATGCAGTAGCAATCCTTCAAGAAACAGTTCCCAGAATGATAACCCTAAATAAGTTCTCCTTTCTCCATTTCAAAGTCCCTGTGGCTTGCATGGCTCGTAGTCAGGAGATCAGTTGGGAACTCCAGACTCCAGCATGATGGCATGTGATGAGCCCTCCCTGGCCTCAACCCACCTTTATCTGCTCCTTCCCACCTCCCACTCGCCAAAAGCAGCACTCTTCAGAGAGGGAAGAAGAGCACATCTTCAGCTGCAGCTTTTTTGGGTTCAAGTGGGTGTCAAACCATATGGAAGGGACCAGCCTTCGACAGTCTGGAGGACTGTGTCTGATACAGCCGCTGTAACCCCCATTTGTGCTGTGCTGTGGACTGTAGTCAGTCTTTAAATGAAGAAATGAAACAAGTTTAAAGCAATAGAGAACATAAAACACTAACCACTTTATAGACTTTTTTCTTTTTTAATTTAGGGAAATTTGGGTGGGTAGCAATATTTTCCTGTTTCTGGCAACAGAAATACTTGTGCTAAGAAAATCTAAGTACTCAAAAAAACTGCCAGAAAAGTAAAATTTGAGAAACTTTTCAGAATTTTATTTTAGGCCATGTCCCTTTTAAACAGAGCTCTAGCTCCCACCTCTAAAAAAAATACATCTACCTTAAAAAAAAAAAAAAGGAACCAAAATAAGACACTGCTCTCTTAATTTTACCACCATGTAAATCCCAGTTAGTTTCAGCTTCTACAAGGAAAAGAGGCTCAAGACGCTACAGTAATATCACAGTAAAATGAAGACACCTTGCTTTCACCGTGATTTTAGCTCATCAGGGCTCACAACCATTGACTATCTCCAGGTGGAAGATGCAATCATTTTTATGGAGAAAAGATGATTGTGCCAATACTACCTTCCCTGTCTTTTCTCTCTCAAACAGTACATATGCTCATTCATGAAACAAAGAAATATGCAAGCAGGGCTCTTGATGGAAACAAAAACTGTTCCAGGTCTTCAGCAATTCAAACATCTTATCCAACATTTCCATTTCACAAGAATTTGACTGAGAGCATGCAAGCAACACAAAAGCAATGGTGCAGTTGCATTTTTACATGTGTGTCCAGCTCAGAGCCAGGTTGAAGTTGTTACTGTGCTCAGCCAAAGCCACCCACAAGGCCCAGTTGGAGTGGATGGGGATTTTTTTCTTGACTCCTTGCAATTCATTGTGCTGACAGACTTTAAATGAGAGCTCATCACTACTACCACTTAGCATTCATGAAACTCTTTTTCTCATGTCTCCATGGGCAAGGTACACTGGTTTGGCCATTTAGGTCCTTCATTTTTATGGCTTCTGACGGATCCCCCTGTTCAGCCCCCAACAGTCCCCATCCTGCAGCACTGATAAGCCCTGTCTGAGGTAAGAGCAACTGTATTCAATCCCCTCTCTTCTTCCTGCTCTCCCTCCCTGCCCTGAAGAGACAGTGTTAATGAGCCAGAAACCGTTTTTAATCAGGAAAAAGGGAATTTTGGCAACCAGAGTCCTATTTCTGTAAGGAACCAAAATCACAAGAGAGAGGGAAATTACCCATGCTGAGAGACAGGCAAAAGAAGGGCAAGTTGGGAGAGATAGGCTGGGCAGACTTCAAGGTCTACAAAAGATTGGTTGTCTCTTCTGGGGTTTACACTCTCTTTGTCTAATTAGACTAATAGAGGTAGAATAGAACTGGGAAAGATTAAAATCTGTGATAAACAAGGCAACTTTTATTTGATATTATTGGAACTGGTTTCACTTATCTTCAGAAATCTTTCTCTTTGTGCTCCTTAATTTGTCCTTGAAGTCCTGTATCTAATCATTAGTTGAGCAACCAATAATCCTTCTCCAGCCCCTCCACCCCTTTTTATGGCCAACTTTAATCTTTCAACTCAGTGAAAAACATGTTTCCCCTATCATAACTAGTTTAACAAAAATTCCCTTTCAAGTTTAGATTGTGCAGATACAATGGCTTTCCTGCAGCTTCATGCTGGAGAGAGGAATTTACATTAGAAAAAATAGAGATTTATGATAGCATTGTATTTCCATTTGAATATGGAGAGTTAATAACATGCATATGGGTTTTTTTTATTATTATTATTATTTTAAGGTTTAAGCTATGCCATAAGCAAAAGGAAACCTGGAAACTGTGGGACTGGCAGGGCTCAATGAATAACCTAATCTGGATTTCATTCACAAACAGCAGCTCATACACAGGGAAAGAACTGGTGTGTTTTGCCAAATCGGAACTGGAGTAAGTGCCAGGATTTCCTGATTTGTTTACATTTCTCAAAAAAACTTTTTTTCCCCCTGGATGAGGCTAGAATTAGACTTCCTTTTCCACTTTTGGCCCTTTCCAAACTATTCTTGCTTGACATATTCTCTCCCTTTCCCTGTATTCTCCTTTGTTCCAGTCTCAGCTGGCTCTTTTGTCTTGGAAAACAGAAAAGGCAATGAAAGATGTCAGTCTATGATAATAACGGTAAGGTAGCCAGGTTTGCATGACAGCAAAACAATGCCACAGGCTTTTCCATCACCCTTGGATCCACCAGTCTTCTTAAAACGGAGGAATGACTGGGATCTCTCTGGGGCTGCAGACTGGAGCAACAGTGTCACAATGTAAAAGAGATAAACAGATCAAAATGAAACAGGCTAGCCCAAACTCTCTTGACGAGGCATGTCGCTGAGTTAATCAGAGACCAGAAGGGTCTGGTTACACAAAACTAAATCACCTTTGCATTAGCTGACTGGCTTCTGTCAGCCTCTGAAAATGGTCGTTTTCCCTGCCAGTCCTTTTTCACTTTCACTGACTTTACTGTACTTTGCCCATTGCCTGCAACCTCAGTGCAATCACTGCAGAAACTTGTTTGGGAGACCTTTTCTGTGCCTTTGTTTAGAGCCCTTTGATCATCCCACAGAAAGAAAAACACTGTAGCTTGGACCTAAGCCATTGTTTTCTTAAGATGACGAGACTGCCAGCCGGCAAGCAGTGTTTGATGCGCATGCATAAAAGAGGGCTGCTAGGACTTCAGAAATTATGGGAATACTAGCACCAATATTGAGAACTTGGGCATCTTGCTGAGCAGAGATTTAAGTCCCTGATGTAGCCACTCTGCCACCGCAGAACAGCAGCCTGAGTCATCATTATTCCTTAGTAGCACTACTACAAAAACACAAACTTATTCTTGTGGGGATGTCAGGTCCTTCTTGCCCAAGCACCTTACATCTTGCCGTCAGATATCGCCTGGTGAATGGTTCACAGGATTTTTACAGGATCTTTAACAGGATGAGGTGGCAAGGAGGGGCTGTGCCAGGCACAGACATCCAGCACAGAACCAAAGCATTCACAGCAAGAGGCAGGGGTGCAAGATTGAATTTCTGCATTTCAAACAAGTATTGTCAGCCAAGTTTTTAGCTGACATCACTCCCATTGACACAAAAGCACCAATGCTGATTTACACCCACTGTGAATATACGTCTGGAAGAAGAGGGGGATAGGGTAATTGTGCAGAAGAGTTAGATGAAAAAGGAAGTGAGGGGGAGAAAGATGGAGATAAAAGGGGAAGGGAAGGAGAGACGCGATCGTGGGACTCAGGAAACATGAAGTGCAATGTACGGCTGTGGGAAAATGATTAGAAGAGATTGCATCAGACTGGACAATAATTTTGCAACTTCTGCAGCACCTTTTTAAGATTCTGTACTGAGATACTGTGCAGAATGTGTGTGGCTGTACATCTGGAACAAGTCCAAGCAAAAGGCCAAGTGCAATCAGTCATCTGTGTTTGCTGGAGCTGTGTACTGATGTTTCCTGTGCAGTCATTGCAATATATGTCTACTTTGTATGTTTCAAATTCTGTTTTTCACCTTCAAGTATTTGTGTCATATTTAGTGGCTTACACTGTGTATGAGCACCTGTTTTTAGCACACTGCTTAGTTTGAGGGGTCAGAAATCACTGTTCCACT
Organism: Myiozetetes cayanensis; assembly: GCF_022539395.1. Lineage (NCBI taxonomy): Eukaryota > Metazoa > Chordata > Aves > Passeriformes > Tyrannidae > Myiozetetes > Myiozetetes cayanensis. The sequence continues at coordinate 71,167,229 of NW_026087411.1, read as the reverse complement.
CGTACTCAGCAGACAGATGGGTGAGAGTGAGATGGGGAATGCTACGTGAAGGGGAAACAACAGACTTCTAAAAACAGGAGTAAGATGCTATAGGGGTGGTAGAAAGCAACTTTGCACATGAAATCATCAACCAGCTTCTTTTAGTTTAAGAGATCTCTGCAGAGAAGCAAGAGGTCCAAAAGCTCTTTTGCTTACACAATTGATTTAGCTGTTCTCATGTCAGTAAGGTGAGCAGGAAACGGATTGATGTCAGCAGGCAGCTTGTGCTAGAAACTCACACCCACCCTTTCTGCTTCATCAGTTGTCTGAGCCCGCAGTTTCACTATTAGGTTTCGGTGGTGCATTTTTAGATTTCCAGTTACAGCTTGCATGACAACTGCTGACAGTCTGCACCTGACCGGTTACTGCCATTTAACTTGGTAAGAACTATAAAGGAAGCATTTTTCCAGGAGAAAGAGTAGAGGAAGGGACAAGTACATTTCTATTGCTTTCCAATAATTATGATGCATGACTTGTATCAGCAAGAGTTCAGTTCTCACGGACAAGTGTCTGTGTCAATAAGGTGTCAGTAAGAAAGTCTTGTAACAAACGTGGGTAGAGCCCTTCTCAAATCTTTGTTCACGAAGCCTAGCCATGATGATGATGAAGAAAGTCTTACTTTAGGAAAACACTTCTGCTTTTTTTTGTGCTTTTTTTTTTTTTTTTTGCATTACTGATAGCTAATACAGATGAAACCACAAACCTGAAGAGTTCAGACTTCACCAAATGCCATCATTTGGACTAACTGAATACTTGATAGTAATTGGCATTTAATTTGGATGTTCTTTTTTCCTTTTCTCACAAACCCAAATACATTTTCATTTTCATTTTTCGTTACTACTCTTTTTGTGGTAAAGATCACCTGATTCATCGATTATAAATTAAGGCCATATTTTCTAGCTTGGTAACTCATAGGAGAGGTCATACTAAGGAGCCTGAAGAGTTGACCTAACACACCCCTTTGGCCTGTACAAATTTCTAGTGACACTTTATAAGGCAGGTTACATTTGAGTTATTTACTTTCATTAAAAAGTTGTTTTCTGTGTTTCCACATCGTATCTCCAGGAAAAAAGAAGCTGAAAACTATATATGCCAGGGTGGTGCCACTCCTTTTCTGTCTCTGACCAAGGATATGAGCTGATGATCTCCATGCTATTCTGCTGTGGCTCTGTCACTCCTGATCTGACCTTCAGGGTACACTGAGAGTATTGTGAGTCCTTCCAGTAGTATCACACACTAGCACTACATGCCTTTACCTACCTCAGACAAGGCTCATCCTCGGTCAATGGGATATCTCTAGAAGCTCATGAATTCCAATTGGTGGAGAAATGATAGTAGCCAAATGGTGTAGGATACTTCCAGTGATCCCTTTCCTCTGGGGCAGTGAACTGTTGTCAAAGAGCAAGATTAAGTTTATAGTCAGCAGGATATGGCTGCTAAACTCACTATGTTGTTTGCTATTAGCTGGCCATGACTGTAATGAAGCCTGCAGGCCCGTGGGATAGCGACACAGCAGGTGAGTGGGGATGGACATTCCTGGGCATGATGGTAGGGAAGGTGATACTGAGGACTGGCTAGAAATTTTTGGTAGAGATCAACCAAGAACTCGGACTCTGAATCCAGAAAACCCCCTTCAAACTGGAACTAAAACCATACTTGAAAGTGCAAGTTAAAATTTATTGTCCTCACATTGTGGTATAAGAAACATGTTTGACTTAAAAGGAATCTCTATATTCCTCACAGTGACAGGGAATTCCCTTTCTGATACAGCTGCAAGAAACAACACAATATTTTTTATTTTCAGTTACAATTAACAATTAATTCTTTTTTTTTAAGGAAAAATGGAATATTTCAAAGAACATTTGTAATAATTCCTGATCAGGGCATAGGTCTTCTGGTTCTGCTGATGGTATTCATATTTCTTTGTGGTGACAGTGCAGAGTCTGTGCAAAATGACAGAATAACAACCCTTTTCCCAGCAAGATTTCACTACCCATTCCAGATCCTTACGTTTTTCTTTGTCCCTTTGTGATTACAATAGGACACAACTGACAGAGGTAGGATATATGGCATTTTTGCAAAACTTTGCTTTTTTGTTATCTCCTTTTTAAAATAGAAATACCATGATAGGAACAGCCAAATCCGTCTAACTCAGTAGCCTTTCTCTGACTCTAGCCAGCTGAGGTTGGCTAAGCAAAGAACAGAGAATGATCCTTCCTTGGGTAAGGCCAAATAACTGCCAACAATCAAGAGGTCAGAGAATTTTTGAGCCAGACGTTGCATCTGGGCTATTGTTTCTGATGTTCATCAATGGACCTATTCTTTGTAAAATTCTTTATTGCCATTTTGAATCCATTTATATCTCTTGGCTTCCACAACATCCTGTGACAGTGAGTTAACTATGCTTTGAGTAAAAAAATTGCTTGCTTCCTTTATTTTAAACACCACGCCTCAAAATTTCAAATAGTGTACCCTCTTACAAGGGGAATTAAAAGGGTACAAGAAATAGTGAATAAATGGTGCCTATCACCTATATTAGGCCTATTCACCTCTTTTACCAGCAGAAGAGTTATAATTTATTTACTAATTCCATACCTCTCGTCATCTTTATTAACATTTTGTCCACATATTTTTCACTCTACTGTATCTTCTGGAGATGGAGTCACCAGAACTGCAGGGGACTGCAACAGCTATGGGAACAGTCCTGGAACACATAATGTTAAACCACATACTTACACTGTACATTTTCCTAAATGCCAGGCTAAGCTCCCGTTGTTGGAATGAACCAGAGAAAATTTTAAAATCTGAAGTTTCTCTTTATCTGTTTCTACCATTTTCAGAACCATCTCTGGGTTTTGCTTTTGTTTAGTTGTTTTTATCAGGGAGAGTGATTCATGGTTTTAGGGTTAGCAATACTTTATGTATGTGCTTCCCAGCACTGTCTTTGGTTTCTGGCTCCTCTCTCTTTCTCACACTTAGAGCAACATGATATCCAAGTGAAATCAATCATAAACATAACATATCCAAATTTTGGGTGTTATACTTCATTAACCTCTAAGGAAAGCTCTCTCTATTTACAATTTTATAGCATGCTTAGGTTTTTGATCTGAGCAGACACAACCCATTCAAAAATAAAAACATCAATTAATTAAGCAGTTGTTGAGATCAGAAATCTGACACCCATATGGTGTCAAATTAGTGCCTGAAAGCAGTTAACTGCCAAGAGAAGCACATGCATCTGTTGCAAGAGATTAAAATGAAGTATCTATTAATTACTGAGAGTTTCTTGATTCAAAATTATATTGCTGAACTGATTCCTTTTGTGTTATTCATCTTTAATGTCATCACTTGTAAATAAAGACTTGCTTCAAAACTATCAAGTTCCAAGCAAATGCTAAGTACCCTCTAAAAGGCAAGCAAAGGAAGCTCAGCTGTGAAGAGATGCCACAAAGCATGCACTGTGCTTTTGTTCCATTGCTAGGATCTACATAAAACCAGATGTATGCATGAGAGAAATGTTGCCTGATATAACAATGAATAATAAAGAGCATCTCACAATCATAGGATGCATGACACAATAATGAATTGTATATTACATGCTTAAAAAACACAATTAAAACTGTCAGTTTCTTTCCAGTGGAAGTTCATTGGCAGAATTGTGATACAGCAAAAATTCCGCTTCAGGTCTTTCATACCATTTTCCTGTTTTCATGTGCTCACGAATAAGAAAAAGTGCAGATGTCAGAAGAACATACACTCTGTGTCTCTGTATCCAAGGAAATAATTGTTTCAAAGTACACAGTTATCCAGTTATCACCAGTTTATTTTTAACATCTTAAAGTTGAAACTACATCTGCTTCGGTAACATTGAATCCCAAATCAGACGTGTCTGCCTCAGTCAGGCCTCTTGATGCAGAAGGAAATATTTCGTGCTCACTCAAGTGGTGACATTCTTTCTTCTGAAGCAATAACTTGATATTATTTTTATGAGGATATATGTTCTCTTTCTTAAAACACGTAGCAGGAAACCAGGCAGGATGGGGATGGGGGAAGAGTCTACAGCAGCAAACCTAGAGTAAGGAGAAAGAGACCATGCACACATGTTTTTTAAGGAAAACACTCTTCTTATTTTTATAAGTGTCTGTGTACAGGTGTTCAGAGAAAAAAAAAAAAAAAGGCCAGGAAGCCCCATACTGCCAAGACCGGATTTTGTGACTGCAGTGCAAGTGGGGCATACACTCATGAACATAAAAGTCTTCTCTCACTTACCTAAGGCTCAGTCTAAATAACTCTTGCCCAAGCTACCTGCTTTATACCTGCTGCCTCACCAGATAAATGATGTAGAAAAAATTATTTGGAGATTATCGGCAAAATGGCTACTTTAGAAAATACATCTTCTCCTTACTTGCTCTTGTGGTAATTGTCTGCACATGAAGTGTAAGCAAGCTAAAAAACAGATGCCTGAAGTAATCTGCCTGGGGGACAAAACTGTGAGTTTTCTGGTCATTGCCCTGGAGAAAATGGAAACTAAGCTATTTAACACCAATGAAATTCTTCTCTTCCTTCTAGAGTAGGGAAATTAATATATCTTCAAAACACTAATATCAAAGACTAGAACAAATCTAAAGATGATAACTGATGACACTTCTGCTTATAAGGCTCATAAGCTAAATCAACAGTTTTAAGGAAATCAATATTTTGGAGGGGACAACTATCCTGCCACAGTCTTCCCATTGGCTTTCCTCCAAAAAGGAAACTGAAAAAAAACCCAGCAAGATTAGCAGGCACATAATTTAAAAAGTCTCCTTTTGGGGCAAAATATTTTGAAGTTGTCTGGTTTGTTACTGAAGAATAAACCTCTCACACAACCACTCCTCTGTAGTTTTTCTTATTTAAATCTTTAATAAAAGCCAGTCTCTGCTCATGTAGGGAAGCATTCATAGAGTCACCAAATAAGACAGATATTCTAGGTATAATATGGAATGGTACCCTGCTGTTTTGTCTTCATTATGCATTTCCAGGAACATGTCATTTGGGCTCATAGATGAAAGAAAAAATGCACAAATAATGCCTTGATTAAGATATGTACCAACATCAGGCTGGTAACAAATAAAATAAAAGTCTTGCCAAAAAAGATTTTATCATTTTTATTAATCAGCACTTCTCTATCAACAATGGAAATTTACTGTTTCTCAGTTTAAAAATAAACAGAATTACTCTGATTGTAGAATTTCTTTTTATGTGATGCCAATAATAATTACATTTTTGTTAATTTTTAAGGTGAGTTTGATCACTCTTCCTGTCTTGTGAAGTGGTCAGATGGAAGCTGGAGGAATAAGACAAGGTCCCCTTATTAAAATTGTGTCATTGACATGAAGAAAACCTGGGGATGAGTTCTTTTCATCTGATGGTTCCAAAACACAGCCATCTCCTTGCAATGCTCCTTGGAAATTCCTCTCCCTGTGACACCATAAACTAGATAAAATAAACTTAGTAAAAAAGAGCAAATCCAGCTTCTGAGTGCTAAATCCCAAGACTGAGTTCTCTCTCCACCTTGGTCCCATATACATCTTCTTGTAAGTCCTCCACACCAGCTGAGGTCACACTGGAGAGCTGTAACACCAAAATCTTTCCCCAGAAATTATTCTTTTGTACAGGCTTTGAAAGACAGCCCTGAAGCTGCCTCCTGAGCACTACACCTCTTGCTCTGGCATCTGTGGTGGGCCAAGCTCAGGCCCTTGGCAGAGATGGGCTTTTAGGGGTCACAGAGCAGTCCAGCAGCACTGGGAAGCACTGGAAGTCCTCAAGAGGCTGGAGAAGGATCTCACATCTTTGGTTGCTCACAGGTCTCTCTCAATTATCTGTACCAAGAGGACCTGGAACAGCTAGTGATTGGAATGCTACCATGGTGCTTCAAATGATGGGAACATTATCTCCTCCTTAGCATTCCAGTTCGGATCTGCATTTCTCAAAAAGTGTTGTGTGGTATTTTTCCCTAACTCTGCTTCACTTTGAAGACTCATGTAAATTATTGTTTAATTGAGAGCTGGTTTACTCTGTTCAGAATGGGGAAAAAAGCAAAATGTTCACAACACAATGGGAAAACTTTGGGAAGTGTTGCAGGCTTTGGTGTATAAATTCCCTGTAGGGAATTTATAGGTAGGTAGGTATGATGGAACAATCCACATTATGGAGTAATTTTTGGTAATAAATACCTGTTCTATCCAGATGATGCAACTATTTGTCATCCTGGTTGGCATCTAGTAGCATCAAATGCTCCTGAAAGTATTGAGCTGCATCCATCTGATTTTATGAACAGACAAATAGCCATCTTACACAGTCTTCTAACATCTTTAACTACCTGTGAAGAACACAGCAGGTTGTCCTCATGCACTTCTAAAATGTCCCACTAACTCCCTTATGCCTGGTTTTAATATAACATCTTTACAAGAGTCATCACCTGAACTATGGCAGAAATAAATCTTGAACAGTGTTTGCCTGCAGATTTAAGGGGATAGTACATGTGTCTTGCTTTATTAGCATGAATATGATCTAAATGGCACACACTTTTGTCTTGACAGTGTTAGAAATACTGCTCAAGAAGTCTAGACCAGATTGATCATGTGGTTTAAGATCTATATTTGTATGCATATTGGCATCCTGCAAATGTGTTGATAACCTGCAGAAAAAAAAAAGAGACAAGATGGTTTTAATGGCTGGAGAATTATTTACAAACACATACATTAACTGCATAAAAATCACCAACATGAAGCATCACAATTTCCCAGAATCACAGATTATTTTTGCTGGACTCATGATCACTGGATTCACAGAAGATGAAGGCATTCATTGAGACCTAATCTGAAACCATCCTCCATTGCGGTTCACTGAGATTTGAATTAGATTATAAGAAAACCCAATATTTTTAACCTTTTTATTATCAGTTTGAGTATAGCTATAAATCCCTGTTCCATGTTGAAGCTGGAACAGGCATCAGATCCCCAGGGTTATGCAGAGCTTTTAGCAGCCTCAGTGGGGCTCCTGTGCACAGCTTGTTGCCAGCCTGCAGTGAAGGGATTTTGATATAAAAAATATTGCCAGCTGTAGGCGGAAATGTGTGACAAGCAGAAATTCCTTCTGCATCTATGCAATGAACCAAGGTCATGAGTGACTTGTATTCTTTTGGAAACTTGGAAATTTTGTCAGCTTTATTTGAACTCAGCAACAACTCTGTTTAAATTTCTGTGAAGACATAATGGTATATTTAATCAGGTCCTAAAAGAGTAGATTGTTCTGAATATACATGACATCTTATATTCACCCACAAAGAGGTGTAATTATGTTTCCCATTTATATAAGACCACAAAGACTAACAAAAAGTACAGGAAAAACCTTCAGGTTTTTTGTCTCCAGCCTAGGTTGTCCTAACACAGTCCAAGAAGCAACCATTTATCTCTCTGAAGAGAGGATACTGAACATCAGAGCATATTTTGGTATCATCTAGCTTGTTTTGACCCTCAGAAATCTTAATGGAGACTAAAGCCTTCTTGAATTCATGGATCCAGGCATTCAAATTAATTTATCTATTTATAGTCATTTGGTTTAAACATTGCCTTTACAAGTTTCCAACGAAAAGCAGATTCTATAGAGCTGGACCCTGCACAAAGAAAAGGAAAGTCACCAATAAAAAAAGCTAAAAATTTAAATGGAATTAATGAAGGAACGATAATTGCCATTTTATAGTATTACCACATGTCCACTGCCCACTGGATGGGCTTAATATGCACATCACTTTTCTCTCCACTGATTCCAGAAAAAAGACAGTGTTCGACAACCTTGGGGACATGGGTGAACGAGTTTCTCATCCATCTCTTTACCCAATTTGCCAAAGCAACAGCATCATCTTTGGTTCAACACCCACAGCCAGGATTCCCAGCAAAGCAACATCCAATCCAACTTCGACTTAGAATACAAAAAAAAGTACAACATAACATAACAGAAGTAGAAGCACTTTTGAGACGTAGGTCTGATTTTGTCTGAACTCTATTCTTTTGTGGGTTTGGACATTTCTGCTTTATTTGTATTCCAATTTGTGTTATTTAGATAAACTGGAAAAGTTGTGTGTCAGTATCTTCCGTATTAAGATGAGGTGAGCATGTTTAAGCGGAGATTCTTCTAATCATTTTCCATGTGTTTCTTAATTGGCTTGGTTTCTTTTTTCTGGCTTTGTTCGCCTACACTGGCTCATCATTTCCTGAAGTTTCACTTCACCTTGTCTGGTTTTTCCGTCTGCAGCATGTTGTTATGTGCATTTGGTGATGAGAATTAGCTTAAAATAATCTGTACCATAATTACTGACTTCAGACTTGTTTGTGTCTATAGGGAGATATCCACGACAAAACAAAATAACAACAAAGAGGGAAAGCGACTTCTTTAGTTTTTCCATATTTGGACAGCCCAGATGTTATTTACAGCATTGTTTATGAAGCTTTTTCTTTGCCTTGCTGGCTTTGATCCAAACACGTTGTCAGTTTTGAGCACACACGTCCTGTCACATGGTGACTGTGTGCCCCTGATGAGTAAACATGCGGGAATGCAATTTATAAAGACAGGCTAGAGCAGCAATTAAGGAGAAAAAAACCTACAAATAAGACAAAGGAAATTAGGCAGGAAGATGAGCTAAATCTGGTCAGAATACAGGATATCAAGGCAACTGCACTGCATGTAATTTATTCTTTAGTCACTAGCAAGTGTCAACATCAGCATGTGATGTCTGTGCTTGTGAAACTTTTATCAGTAGTCTGCAAGAGGATCTCTCAGGGGGACTAGTTGCTACAGAATCCCCCAAGTGTGCAATCTTTGAAGGGTGAAGAAGTTCATTATCACATTTGGCACTTAGTCAAGTGATGAAGTTCTTCAAGAACATTTGGCCAATGAACAAACAGAAGACTGTAAAATCTCCTTTTCCTATAAAGTTGAAGAGACAGCAGTTGCCAGTAAGGGTCCACAGAATATGTAGGAAGAGGAAAATATCTGACGTGCATTACATTTTCACGCTAAAGAACAGTAATGCCACAAATGTTTCAGGCAATAAAATTCAGTCACACAAATATTTGGGTGATAGCAGCAAAAGGTTATGTACCAGAAGTCATGGGGCCTGGGAAGGGAGCATGAAACATTGCTTATTTCCTTGTTTACAAACAAATCAACCCCAGGAAAATGCTGGGATTTGGGAGGTTCATCTAAGAGACTGTGAGCTGAGCAGCTGAATCATGTGTCTGTTGTAGGAAGAGATTGCTGCTCTTTAAGAGGTGTACTTCATTATAAAGGCCATCATATCTGCTAGGGGAACTGGTAGTTCATTATCCCTATGTCTGATGGGACAGTATTCCAGTAGGAATCTTTGTTTTAGCTTTACCTACCCAAGTCTATAGGAGAGGATACCAGGGGCTACTCCTTCTCCTTGGGGATTAATTTAACTTTGTAACTGCTCTTTTCCTATCAGTCATCTACTGTCTTATCTTCTTGATCATTGTCCAAATAGTTGTTGTCCTCATAGAGCAGACTTTCGGGGTTTTTTGACAAACCTTGCAGTGTATGGAAGAGAACTTTGCTACTAATCTCATTTAGGGAGGCACTGAAGCATGGGAATGTGGTGTGCAGCTTTAAACCTTCAGTTATTTGCCATACAGTTCTTGGAACAAATACTACATTGTGATTGGATCTTTCATGTAAAAGCACTTGCATTTTCTGTAATGGCATCGTGGCTTCTATACATGCATAATCAAGACAGTAAACCAACACATGATTTATATGATCGCTTTGAAATGCCTGTCCAAAGGTTTCTTGGTTTATGTTTAGCTAGTCAACTGGCAATGTTTTCTGCTAATGAATCTTTGTTAATATTTAAGGATACATATCCTGTAATTATATTTTCCCATGGAAAGGTACCCTGCTGTTCAAATTAAGTGTTAAGATAGTCTGAAATTAAGGATACATCTGAAGTGCTGGATCCAATCCTAGCCTTGCTATTACAAGAAAATTGAAGCAAGTGCAGTAATGGGCAACAAGGATGAATAAGGGACTGTAAGACCTGCCCTATGAGGAGAGGCTGAGAGAGCTGAGACTCTTCAACCTGGAGATGAGAATGTTCAGGGGAATTCTATCAATATGTGTAAATACCTGATTGTCAGGAGTAAAGAACAGGAAACCAGGCTTTGCTCTGTCGTATCCAGTGACAGGACAAGAGACAACAAGCACAAATTAAAATACAGGGCATTCCATTTAAATATAAGGAAAATGGTTTTTTACCCCAGTTTTTTTTAACTGGAACAAGTTATCTAGAGATGTTTTAGAGTTTCCATTCTTGGAGATACTTAAATAATGACAGACGTGTCCCTGAGCAACCTACTCTTGATGCTTCTCTGAGCAGAAAGTTTAGACTAGGCCATCTCTAGAGGTGCCTTTCAAGTTCAGCTGGTCTGTGATTCTGTAAAGGATACTATAAAACAGATGCATGTCCAGAGTGTGTGTCCAGATACATGTCCAAACAAAAATTATGCATTTCAAAGCTCATCAACTCAACCAAAATGTCATTTGCAGGACAAGACACAATACAAAAGGAAGCAAGAACGAGACTGATAGAAGAACCACATATACCTGGAGCCAGTAAGACATGAAAAGAAGAGCTTTGATTCATTTTTTCTAGCAAACACTGAAGGGAATGTGTGGTAAGTTTAAAACAGTTCTTATCTGTATGCTAATATTCCTATCCACATGCAGAGCTAAAGAAGACAGATAAACCAGCAATGCAAGATACAGATCTGTCAAAAGGCAGCAGCAGCTAAAGTTACATCTAGCACAAAAATGGCTAAACTAAGGTTGATGTAAAATAGGGGAAAAAAAGCCTGTTTTTTCTTTCCTAAGACTTCGAGATCATAAGGTTCTTGAGGATGCCACAGAAGCTACTGTTATTACAGCTAAGAAGAATGGCTGAAATTAGCTGCCTTAAACCAAAGAAACAAATTTCCCATCTCCGAATGAGCTGAGAATAACAGAGAGCTGTCGAGGAATGTGTGAGCAGGCATGTTCAGATACACTGGGGAGAGTTACAGGTGACAAAGGCACCATGACCTTACTCAGCCCATCCGTCTTCTCACTGTTAAAGGATTTCATTCTCTTCACAGCTTTTTTTCCCTGAAACCTATTTGCTGGGATGAACCAGGAATCTGAAGAACTAATTTGAAAATGAGAGTGTAACTAGCTTACACTTGTTTTCAACTGATTTTTAATTGACAGCAGAGTGACCCCAAGGATGAGGTGGGCTTAAACTTCCTGCTACTAGTAAGTGTCACTGGATCAGGTACCTCCTGAAAGTGACAGAAGCACTTGCCAGTACACATCTGGAGGGCCACAGAAAAGGAAGATTAAAACCTCAAATAATGGAAGTTTTACTGCTACAGGCAAGTCCAGAACCAGATCTGGGCTCTTGCAGCTGAAAATAGGATTAAGAGTTTTAGTGCCAGGATACTCTAAAGAAGATCATGGTATATGGATTTCATATTGCTAGAGAGCTAAATATTAAGACAATATTGAAATATATATAGTCACTTAAGTTTTTCAGACTGATCACCTTCCCCACCACTTTCAATCCCATTTTTTGTTGACTTTTCCACTTAAAAAGGAAAAAAAATATCCATGATTACATGAGCATGTTTCTTTCTACCATTCTTCAGAGAACTGATTTATTTGTATGTTAATATTCTTATCCGTATACAAAAATGTGCACCATAAATAGATTAAAAAGGGAAAACCAGCCAACTGGAAATCCTTCCTTTATTTTAAAGATAATAGCTCCATTTGTTTATTGCTTCTGCTGTTGATCTTTTCCAAGGAGAACAGCAAATCTGCTCTCAGTTAGGGGAACACAACCCTTCTGTGGCCAGAGTTCAGTACATATCCAGGGTACCTTTCTATAGTGAAACACCCTGCCTACTTCGGTGAAACTGCTCACAATTAACTCTTCTGGATGTGGAGACCCAAGTAACACAGCCTTTTCTTTATTACCCTAGGGCTATGTTCATATGGCCTGAATTCCACCAAACTCCTCCAGTGCTTTGTGCAGAGGGTGAGTTGCTACAATTGGAGGGGAGCCTGGGGCATGCAGCCGGTGGAAAACACTGTCCATGGGGGTTCTGGTGGAACATGTGAACATCCTCTGGACAAAAACAGAGACCAGCCACTGCCATGTGACTGAGCCTGGGTTTGGTTCAGCTGCACAAGCAAGATTTTTTTTTCCTGGTAAGTGATATTTATAAAAGGTACTATGTTTTATTTTTTTTTAGAAATGTCTTACTTTTCCCATATGTTTGTGAATAGGGTGAAGGAGAAGTCCAGAGAGATCAGCATCAGCAATTGTTTTCCTTTCGTAACTATGTTTGACAACTGTTAAAACATGGAGTATAGTGAAATCATCGCTACCCCTTTATTATGGTAAACTACTCAGTTTTTTTCAGTGGTTTGACAGAAACACTCCAAACATCTGTAACAATTGGTTGGAATAGGACACACACTCAAATCAATATAACAAGCACACTCGGGGCTGTATGCTGCTGCAGGGGAAATGAATGCCAAAGAGCTGTAGCACTAATGACTTAATTGTTGCTTTGGTGGTTGTCAGGATGACACAAAAGCATGAGACAAACTGAATCTTTCTCCCCAGATGCATTAATGTCTCTTTCAGTTTCCTGGTCAGGTCATCATTTCTCTCACAGTAGTTTTTGGTCTGTGTTTTTATGAATTGACACCAGAGTAGTGCCTCATGGCCTGAGCTGTTGTTCTCAAAGTTTTCTGTATTGTATTGTATCATCCTGAATCCTTTTTCCAAATGTGTTTTTGTTTTAGAGTTGGATAGTCAGAGAGACTCATCTTCCGTATTTCAGCAAGGAAACTCTGGGTTGTACTCAGGATTGTGAGCTGGGAAAAAGGAAGGATACTAGAGAGGTTTTATCCCTCAGCTGTTGCCAAGGAGGGGAACATGGCCTTGCAGATCTTGTGAACTGGAGTCTTTCATTGAAAACATGTGACTTAGTCAGCAAACCCAGAATTTTAGTAAAACGGGCCTTAACAAAGGTCTAGTTCTTGCCAGCTTTCCTTCTGAGCCCTGGCACTGTCATGCCCTCCCTCCTGTAGCCATATGCTACAGGACCTAAGTCTCAAGCATTAAAGGCTCAGACTTTTCCAGAAAAATATTGCTTAGCTGAAGCCAGTCATTACAGCTTCCTCCTCATTATGGAGCTTACAGGACTGAGATCAAGCAAACACAGTCAAAAGCATGACCGTTCAAATATAAGATATGGGAGCGTATTTAACTAATGTATAGCCAGAAAGCAATTCTGTCAAAAGTTTAATATGATTCAAAACGTTCTTGGTTTTCCTTGTAAAACAGCCTTCTTGAAAAATACAGTGGTTTTAAGAGGATTTTTGTTCCTCAGCATGTGGACTCAAGTTGAGAGTGCCAGGTGATTACAGGCAAATTATTCGTCCGGTTGACTTGGGGAAGGACATTAATTCTTTTTTTCATAGTTTATTTGATGTAACCTTATCATACATTTTAAAGCTGATCTAAAATACCTAAGCAAGTTGTTTCACGTACTTTCTAAATAGTTTTCTTCTGAGAAGGTGTTGATCAGAGATACGTGAATATCAAAAAGTAAAATGCTTCAGTCAGGATGAGGCCCCTTCTCCAAAGATCAGAGGCTTATCCAGATCTGAGACACATAAGCCAGACTGCTTAGGCCTCCTATAATGCCTAGGAGCCCTAGGGTCAGAAAACAAACGAAAGTTAGCACAGAACTGGCCAAAAGGGGATAATAAATCAATTATTAATACATCCCTGATACAAAGGTTCAGGCTTTCCTGAAGTCTGGGTTTTCCCTCATTTCCTCTGGGGATTTTTTACCAGCTGGATGAGTGGGATAACTTGGCTTAAAGATGCTTTTCCTGTACCGGCTCCTATGTTTGCAATCAGAAAGGACTCAAGATCACAAAGAGTGTTCCGGTCTGAAGAACAATGATCTCCCTCAGGTATCAAGAAATACGATGTAATCAGCAGGCCACATTCACCGGTAGACTTGGGATGCTTTGCATTGTCTTGGTGATACAAAACATTCATAAACCTGGACTGTCTGCAGAGCCATATAAGGCAGCCAAGAGGAGGTCTGATCCACAGTCATCAGCATCATACATTGCATGCACTGGAAGTCCCCAAAGAACTGTTCTTTCATATAGGTCTCTGGACCTTACTGAAACACTGCCTGATGCCACAACTTTTTTCATCATAATCACAGAAATCAATACAAAACGGAGCATCTTCGAGCCAAGTTATTCAGCTGATCCAGCTGCTGTGAAACTCCCTATAGGAAATGAGGGAAGATTCAGAATATAACAACAAAAACCCCTAAGAAATTATAAATCTCCACTCTTTAAAAGTAAGGCTGCAGCAGTGTGAGCGACGCTGCAGTGCCAGGACGGGATGAGGCTGCAGAAGCTGGCACAGAATCAAAGTCAGAGAATGCAGGTTATTCAGGCAGAAGTCACCAAGGAGGTGAGCAGAGCAGCCAGCGGTGGCACCACAGCCCCTCTATCAGACTTTGAGATCTTTGCCACTAGCTGGGCTAGGTCAGAAGAGAGTCTTGCAAATGTGCTACCTATTCCCTGGAGATACTTGTGGTTCAGGCTCTAATCCACTGTACTACTGTCTGCCAAAGAAACTTCCCTAGATTATGTTAGGTATTGGAAGAGATTACATGCACACAGACCCTGGGTTTTAGACCCCTAAACCACATCATGCAGCTCAGTGCAGGAGCAGTTCAGTTCTATATATGCGAGCAAATACAACTAAAAATATTTCCAAGCACTGCAAATTGAACCTCTCTTAAATTGTTTGAACGACCTATGCTATATGGTGATGTCTCATGCCAAATAATTCCCAGGCACAACCTGAACGTTAGCACAGCCAGAGACCACACTCAATGGGCAGTTATCATGCAGCTGTCTTGCTTTGGAGACAAACAGGTTCTTGCTGTGCTGGTGGCCTTTCCAGCAGAGAACAGAGCAGGTCATGCTTAATTTGCTGGTAACAACTTACCTGTTGGGACTAGCAGCTCTACTGGGCATGCAAGAGACTGCCAGTAGTTCTGGTTTTAAAGATTACTGTGTCCATAGGAAGGAAATGTGTTACTTGTTAGCTTATTCAGAGTTGCCTTTAGCAGAAGATTTAGGTATGGAAGAATGGGTTTATTTGAAGCATATACTTTCATAATAATGAAATAAAGTCTCTAAAACTAAACCAAGATCATATTATTAAGGCTAAACTTAACAGCAAGAAGTCTCCAGAGCTTTTCCAGTTCCCTAGGTAGATTACCAGGAATGTTAGGCAAGCAAGCATCCTTTCTCGCTTTAACAATTCAGGACATCTCCTGAAGCCACTCTGAGCAGTTTCTTATGGTGCTCCTTTCCCACTGCCCTGGGGAATGACCTACTTCTTCTTCTTCTCCCTTCTTGTTTATCTGCTTCATTCCCTGTGATTGGTTGCTGAGACATTGCACGACAACGTGGGGAATGAAGTAATTTCCTCTTTTAATTTCTTCAGTCTGTGAAGTCATTTCCTTCCCCCCACCCACTCAGCATTTCTCAATGTTTCTGAAGTGTATGCTATCTACCACTTTCTCGGCTTGATTCTGCTTTCTTCTCCTACAGCCAAAGACAGACATATCGGTAAAATATTGTACATCAGATCATGAGAAATATGACTCCAGAAAAGAATGCTGTATGTGTCAAAATTATTCTTTCTCTGAGACTAACATAAAGAGAAAACATAGCATAGCAGCGGGTACCTGCATTACTGAAGTATCCCCCCATCTATATTACTGGCTGGAAAGGGGACAAGGATGAGTGGAGCAGGAAGAGAAAGTAGCTTTAGATGGTTTACAGCTGTAATGGACATCTATACACCTAGAGTTTTAGAAGCCAGATCTTGTATAAAATCACTCATAGAGCGTAGCATCACCAAATGTCTTTCTTCCACGGCAGGAGTCAATCTATCAACAGCAAAGATCAGCTGAAAACTTAAATCAAATAAAAATAGCCTACCTAACTGACAGGAACCCTATCCTGCAGAAGGTAAGTTTCCAGTGGGAGCTAATTTCAGACATAGGGAACCCTGGGTTCTGCAGTCCTAGCACCAGCATACATCCCTAAGGGCACAGAGTAAGAGATTTCTACTTGGTCTGTGAATCTCAAAAGCCTTCAGGTAAGCTGTGGTGATCTGTCCTGTTGTGAGACCCCACAGCACTGATGCAGCCTACAACTACGACTGTTTGCAACCAGAGACAATTTAAAGTGAAGTTCATGTGTTTGGATCACAGCAGTACTATGTTTCCTCATAGCCATGTCAGCCATTTCCATTTCAATTTTGGGGCATACTGGAAAAATTATAGATAGGGTCAAGAATTCACACAGTGTCTGTGCCCAGGATAAGCAGTGCAAGATACGCCTGAGAGTACATCTTGCTGCCTGATTGACTTCACTTGGGAATTTAAGAATTCCATTTCAGACAAAAAAACATAACCAGAACTAATTCAAACCACAAGGGAATAAAGCAAAGAAATCAAATCAAACTAATAAATCAAGATTACAGCTTTCTCAAGAAAGATATGTTCTAATTCAGCCACAAGTTATGAGAGTTGATGCAGGAATTACTGGAGGTAACTCTATAGTCTGTGATTGCTGTTGGTTGTATGAAATGATCCTGTTAGTTTCTTTTGTCTTTTTGCACTGTAAACAGTGCAAATATAGTTGTGTAATTGATGACAAGGCCTCTTTTTGCCCACACTGACTGCCAGCTATCAATTACACTTGGGGTGTTGGCAGTGAAACAGCTGAGGAGGCTCTGCAAATAAAAAGAGGAGCATCCCACTTGACAAAAGCACCTTCTTGAGCCACAGCTGGAGTTCGTAGCCCAGGAATCACACTCCACAAGTTTATTTGCATTTCCAGTCAAAAATTGCTGCTTAACAAGAAAGAATTCAGTGAAAAATGAGTGCTGCAAAATACAGTCTTCAAATTGCCAGAAAAAATATTTCTTTCCAAAATTTAGGTTATAATGTTAAGAAAGGATATTGGTGGGGAGGGATAGAGGGTGATTTCCTCTGTTCCCTTTGTAATCCATAATTTGGTGCTCATGTATTTATCCCTAGCACATAATTTTCCCGGGAAAGATTTTGAAAATTTCAGTAAAACAGTGCATCTGATATTCTGTCATTGTTACAGTTTACAAACAGCAAAAGACCCCAGAAGATTCATGCCCTTTTTTAGTCAATATAGTCCAAAAATTAATTCATTCTCTTTCTTTTTTGCAGTCACAGGGTCTTTTCATGGGAACTTGTATTTTGAGTACATTCACATCTTTGCTACCACCAAAGATAAAAGAAGTTTTAGTTGCTCCAACCAAAGCCGTGTGGAGGAAACATTAAATGATTTTTGAACTATCAAAACACAATTCAACAGAGGCTGAAAACATAATGTATTTTTGTTCATATATTAATACTTTGCTGAGAAAACAAGTCATACCCATGTCTCAGCCCACAGTAAATGCCTGCAATTCAAAACAATGATTCAGCACAGAGTATGTGAAGTTGTGAACATTTTAAAGATGTGGTTTTTTTCCACTAAACTTTTGGCACTTCGGCCTCAGACACTTTTTGTATGGAGCAGAAGTTCAGGCAAGTTTTTCAAACTAAAAAAACCCCAAGGGTTTTTGATTCATGCTTAAATGCTTGAAGAGCAGTTTAAAAGCTATCAATTAAAAGGCTTTACATCTCAAGCCCGTTTGGATGTCTCTGAGGATGTTTTCCAGAACATCTGTGTGTTCAAATGCAACGTGAGAAGGAAGCTCAAAAGACTGCTTTCTGTTTCTTTCTCAGATGAGTGGTCATTGCTTCTGTACCTACTCTCTCACCCTCTTGGCCAGGCTTGTATCTCTGCACAGTTCTTTACTGCAAAGGATTTTCCCATTCATATTCCCTGGGGTGACAGAATGGTTGCAGCAGACTGGGTTATACAATCTGGGTTATAGTACGTTTCTAGACAGACAGACAGATGGTCTGTAAGGCTCTGACCCCAGCTGTAGGATGCCATGACTCATACATGCCCTTGGGAAGGCTGCAGGGAGTTTCCTCTCATCACCTTCCTGGAAAACCAGCAGGAGTGAGTGTGGTGCCAGACACTCATGAGATTCCAGGTAAGAATTACCTGGCATCCAGACAAGCGGAGAGACCGTCTCAGCTGCTGGAAGGTGATTTCCAGGTGGTCAGCTGCCCATCACTTCCGTCCTAGGCTATTATCAGCAATTTTCAAGCTTCAGCAGTGTGATCACCGCCAAATCTCCCCGTGGAGGCAGACTCTTTGGTGGCCAACTTAAACTTACTGGTATTTTGTTTTTCCAAGAATCTGGAAAAGAGAACCATGGATCAAAGATTTAAAAATCTGAGAGATGGAGGGCACTCAAACTAAACCCCTGTGAGGTATTGAAGACACATTTTCAAATAAAAATACTACATTTCATATTTGCACCAGGAAAAAAAAGAAAAAGTCTAATTATTGTGCATTTGTTTTAGTTTTAGTTTGTTGTTCTGTTGTTCTTTTCCAAGAGAAAACATCAATTTGCAGCCAGATCAGTAGAGAATCACATGAGAGGGAACTAAGAGTTTCCTCAACAACTTTTGGATTAACACAAAAGAGGAAATTTTTTTTCAGGAAGAATTTTAACTGTCAGAACACATGGTAACGTCTAAATATATACAAGGTGTAAGTCAAACAGGGAAAGTCCAAAGTTGTAAAGTAGGTAATGGTGATACTAAAAGAAGAAACATTAAATACAAAAGGAATTAATTCTTAACTAATAAACAAAGATAAAGTGAGATGTAGTAACTGCTGACATACTTGTTCCTCATTATTAAAGAGTTGAGCAGGCTTATGAAGTACAGATCTTGCAAAACAAAGGGAGATATTTTTAAACAAACTTAGAAAATCCAGGAAAGAATGTTAAATTATAAATATCTAGACTGATTCACTACACTGGCTCTAATTGTGAGTCACTGCAACACTACTTTTTAGTTAGTGGAGTAATTTGAATACAAATTCCAATATACATTGAAATTGAAATAATGCTGTAATCATATAGTATATAGATTTTTAAAAAACATTAAAAATGTATTGTGAAATCTAGTACTTGACAGCCTGCATTTTGTGCACAAAAGGAAAACATTAAGAATGAAAGTTATTTTTATTTTCTCATAAACTAGTTTTATCCCTGGAAAATACCCTATGTTTTTGTCTCTGAAAAAAGTCAGTGAAAATTTTCGAGTAAAAATGAAATATTGAGACTCGGTGCTTGAGAGACCAATGCTCTTAAGAACAACTGCAATCTCCCAGTTCAATGCTTTGAAAAACAAATAAAGTTTTATATTTCCTTTTAATTGGATACCTTAGATTTATTTTAAACCTTGAAATACTTGAAGCAAAAACTAGTTGATGTGAGTACTACATTTCCTTTCCTGAAGTGCTGACCAGGGAAAACAGTAAAAAGTTTATTATATGTGTTCATAAATAAAATTTAATAAATATTCACTATGAAAGATCTTACTTTTCTTTTTCAGATTCTTGACCTTACATTCAGCTGTTTATGCTTCTAAGAAGACAGGTTACAGAAAAACCTTTTGATTAGAATTCTGTTTAAAAAAATTGTAATCTGGGAATCATGGAAGCACGTTATCTCAGAAAGTTATCTCAGCCTTGGATCAGTTTTCTTTTACGTCAGTAGACAAATTTCCTTTTTACTCTTCTTTTTAAACACTGTTTTGTGATTTTGGGGGGGAGTTGAGTTGTTTTTGGTTCGGAAGTTTTAGTCAGAGGGTGAAAGACTGTTTACATCTAACTCATATTCCACATGAGGAATCTGCATTTGTTTCCTCTGAGCAAGTATGGATTTTCCACTTATAACAACCCTGAAATAATGGCATCATGTCAGCAGCTTTGCAAGAGACTGCATGTTTTTTCCAAGATCTGCTGATGGAAAGTCTGGAAAGCAATATTTCATATCTTTCAGAAGGCTGTTTATTCTCAAAAATACTCAGTTATTTAGTCTCTTAGTAATTACCCATTCCTAATCGGAAGACCATTTGTCCAGAAGGTAAAGCATTGAGCTGTAATGAATCATTTATTTCTTTTCTGGGGATTAATTGCATTGCTAAACAAAGAAAAAGTTGCTTTATTTATTTATTTGTTTGTTTGTTTATTAGCAAAAATAGGAAAACAACAAAGGAACAAGGAACATATATGTATTTTGCAGTCTGTGTTTGGATTTTCCTTTTTTAGAGGCTCCATTTCAGGCACTGACAGTGCTACCAGTAGAGCCCGCTATGGGACCACTCAAATTTGGAGGAGAAAGGTGGACATTCACAGAGAGATTTCTCAAGTTTCACTGTTTTCATAAATCACTGGAATTAAAGTCCACAAAGAGCCACCATCCATCAGGCCCAAGCACCTACTTAACCACGGAAGAGGAGACACTGAGTTTTACCCAGCGGATGTTACCCTCGGCAGATCAGCAGTAATCTCAGAGGTAGCATCAGGTCCACCTAAGCTCATCCTTCCTGACTTTTTTTGCAATGATTTGCCTAAGTATAGAGTTAATTAAACTTCCCAGCTGGTCTAGGAGACAAAGCGTCAGATGGGTGTAATGTATTCAACAGTGAAGGGACAAGGAGTATTTAGGTTGATTGTTAAGCAACACTACGTGCTGTGGGCAAGAAGGACACAATGCCAGCTCTGGAAATTTCGCAACTGTTGGGTTTTTGTCCTCAAGACTTTGTAATTGAGGTTTGTGGGGTTAATAAACAACAACCGCCACCAAAAGTAACACTTATGATAGGAGAGAAGAAAAGGACGAGAAGAACACTTTGGACTGCTTACGGTTGTTATTGAGCTAATATTCCACTAAGAAAACGAGAGGCCTTTTGTGTCTTTTTTAGTCCGACAGCACGTCTCTAAATAAATCCCAGAGGGGACACGTTTTTGAACGCCAAGATGAAAGTGGAGGCTAAAGCAGGCAGAGGGAAAGGTGGTTTTGGCTAGACGCAAGCAGCTGTGTTTTGCATGTCCAAAACCAAAACCACACTTCGACTTTGTACGTTAGGCCTCACCGGGCTGGGAGGGATGGTGTGCAGGACAGGGCTATGCGTGGCTCAGTCCAGCCCTGAGTAAGAAACCCAAGGAAGGGCACAGCTTTCCCACGTGGAAGAGAGGAGGGTGAGTAAGGGAAAGCATAAAATCAGAGCCTGGAACTAGATGGAGCCACAGAGAAGAGAGGTGATGGCAGAGAAGTGGTTCCTGCTGCTCTTGGTGAGCAGTGCCCAGAGTGCACCTTGGGTGTTGTGGGCTAAAACCAAGGTAGCAGTGAGCTCAGACTCTGGTCTACAGCTGTAGACCCCCCTTCCTCACTAAGGATACACAGATAAATCTCAAGAGATTTATCTATGAGGTAGATGGACATTTTAATTATCTTCATGTAGAGTCCTGGATTGAACCACTTGCCTTATCTAAAAGACCAAAGGGAAAACAAGAGAAAGTCTTCGATGCTTACTGCTAGACTTGGCAATTGCAGCAGTAGATACATGCTGAGACAAACCTACCCCAGCCAGGCTCACACACGCACAAATAGTAGTCCAGGCTGTGGTTGCTTAATATCCCAAATGAGTGGCTAATTACTTCATGAGCTAATTCACAGTACGTAGGCACTGCCTATGCAGCCCAGTAAAAATAGGTCTTGTGCATTCAAAACCAGGTCAAACACAAAGCAATGCAAAAGAAATGGTTTGTAGAAAGGTAAGTGACACGTGCTTCAGGCTCTGCCATTTGCCCACAGGCAGCCACTGTCATGAGGGCACAGCATGGCTAAAACTGAGCATGCAAACACTCAAGCAGTGGTGAAACTGGGTATTAGTGTTAAAGAAACTGAATTTAAAAATCAGAGCAATGCTGAGCTTAGATTCTTCCCTGTGCTCCTGACAAATCCCCTTCTAAATAATGCTGAAAGTCCAGCCAGACTAGGCTTTTGTGTAGGCAAAACGTTTCTTACCACTATATAGAGAGCATAAACCACAGCCAGACAGTAAAATTATGCTTTCTTGTGTCCAAAAACTGGAGTCATGTCCACAGGAGGGATCTGTATGCTGAAGTTTAGTGTCAATTGCTAAAATTAAAACAAGTTTTTTGGGCCACTGGAAAGTGAAGTATTCTTTTCCTGTAGAAAGAACCACTTCTTCTTGGGGGGCTCCTCAGAGATGCCTCTGGAAGACACGGGCAGCATGGCACAGCCACAGAAAGGCCACTGAAAACAAGAGGCAGGAGGGAAACAGAGGAAGAGGGACTATTTGAGGGGAGGCAACTCAGAGTATACTTCTCTTAATATGCCCAGTTCACTGTTGCTGAATGACGTGGAGAATGATGATGGCATTAATTTGCTGGGGTTTTTGTTAAGGTGAATCGTTGTGTTAGCCTACGTGCATGCACATATAAATTGAATATTGCTACTATAATATAATTTGAATATACTGCATATGCTGTGTCTGTCTGGTTTTTTGGACTGTTCAAGTCTCTGCAATTTGGCTGCAAGACACTAACAAAATGCTTCTGTGGTTGCAAATTAAAATTTTTTGAATTTTTGCTTTGCAGGAAATGTGACTTTTTATTCCACCCAAGACCTCCCAAAAAATCCAATTTTGAAATATATCTCTCCCACAAATCCTTTGGGATTTTGGTTCAACAGAGGAGCAATGGGGAAGATTCACCATTATAAGATTTTTGCAATGAATTGGAGTTTGAAACTGTCCCAAAATAGCAGGTCATCTGAGAGCTGGACTTATGTTCTGGATTTAGATGCACTTCTACTGACTTTTATCACTCTCTTAGTTGCCTTTGGATTGTTGTTTTTTACTTTCCTGGTAATAGACTGTCTTGGGTTAATTTCAGACAAAGACCTGGCCAACACTGTAAATGAATCTCAGGAACCACAGTTCTGAAAGGAGTAAAATGTAATGGAATGGACTAAGAGATAGGGAGGCAAAATGTTAGTAGCTAAACACTTGTTTAATGTGATGGCATGTACAAATGTGTGCTATAATTTCAGATGATAATTCTATCTGATGAGAGTAAGGATGAGAGCTTTTGTTGTTTAAGACCGCAACCTTTCATGTGAACCTCTTCATCTTTCAAAAATAAACTCTTTTTCTGGTTAAAGATCACTTTCCTTCTCAACTCTTCTGATCTAGAGTTAGATAAATACCACTTGCCTATGGTCTGGAAGTGAATCTGCAGCTCAGATAACCAGTGTAAAGTGCTTCTTGCAACAAGACTTGCTTGTTCCCCAGTGACTCTCTCCTCCTTATGCACACACTTATACGTTTTCTTTGGGTGAAAAGGACTGGTGCAGGGTTGGAGGAGGAGGGTGGAAAGAGAAAGCAAGCAGCAGAGCACAAGGACAGTGTAGGGAAAGGCTACAGCTCCCAACTTGTCCTTTCTTTTCTTTCAGGTAAAAGGACACTTGGTTGTTGGAACCATTTCCTGACAAGAGGTCACCACCACTTTTAGTTTGCAGAAGGTGATATTATCGGTGATATTATCACCAGTCTCTGTATTTTCTACTTTCCTATGCATGTTTTATTCTAATGGCTGGTGGGTTGCTTGTCAGCTGTGAGAGTCCCTCCAGAAACACTGGGTTTCCTTGACATGCTCCATGTAGTTACCACAATTCCCCAGGCACTGATCATGGAAACTACACCAGTGTGTGCACACTGGGTCAGGAGAAAAATAATGGAAAAGTCTCCAGAGCAGCTGCACAAGATGGTCATAAACAGGAGACATTTTTGTTTCCTCTTGCCTGCCAAATGCAGCCCTTGCAGTGCTCCTTGTTGGAGTATGGCCCTGCCTTGCCAGAACAGATACCCATTTGGCATTGCAAACCCCAGAAGAGGTTACCCGGTCAAGGTGGCTGTCTGGAATAGGAACAGTCTAAACAAATTCTGTATTTCTGGGAATTATCACTCCGTTGGTCAGAGTACTGGTCGTGTGGCTGCTGGCATACCAGCTCTACAAACAGAGAAAAAAAGTGTCAGGACTATTTTAATAAAGGATTCCAATGGTAGTCAAAAGCATGTTGATGATTTCTTTCATGTGTTAATGCCATTAGCTACCTCAGGCATTAAGCGTGGGGAGTACCAGTAACTGACAGTGCACTGAGTGGGGAATGAATCACTTTATTTTTATTTAAGTAACTTTGTTGTTCTCATGAAATTTGGCCTCAGCAACATTGTCAGGTTTCAATTAGTGTTGGTAATTCCAGTTTAGGAAAAAAAAAAAAAATTAAACTTGATCCATGATGTGTTACTAGAAATTTGACAAAGAGTGCCTTCCAGCCCCCTTTAAAGTGGTCTGCATCATGAAGGGCATTAAGAAAAAACAGGCCTATGACAGAGGGACCGCTGTTGTGTCCTGTTTTTTTCATGGAGGATGTAAATAGAGAAAGTTTCCCTATGTTTCTCCATGGCCAGATCATCCAACTTACAGGGATCTCTTAGATCAAAATGCATCCGTTTTGTACAAATGAAGCTTTTGTGCCACTTCCTTAACAAAGACCACTGAGAATTGTTGGATTCATAGCATAAAGCACATCAGAGTTGGAGATGGGGACTTCTGAAAGCAAGAGGAGCAAACACATGAGCAGCTTTGCCACCAGAGTAACATTTTCTTCTGTGCTGAACCTGACCGATCTGCATGCTACTTTTCTATTTGAACTGTAGAGCAGAAACCAAAGTAGCACTCTGGAGAATGAAGGGCAAAACTCTCTGCTCTAAAAATAAGATCTTCAAAACCATATTTAATAGTATCCTCCCCTTCCCAAATCTTCATGTGTCTGAAAGTCCAGATCCAGAGGGAAGTTGGTCCTAACGAGGACCTAAAAGTCTCCTACCTCAGCAGTGTGTTTCTGCTCCCTCTCCACCACAAGCCTGGCTAAGAAGCCAAGCTGGCTGGAAATTCACTGTTTTCTTTGCCGGGTAAGCTTTTACCTAGTTCAGCCCTGAGAGCTGGCTCCCTGCCCAGATGAGCTAGGGGAGGGTGGGACGGCAGCAGCGCTGACTAAGCTTGGCTTTGACTTCCAGGGAACTGATCTTTTCCCTCCATCAGAAACGTGGCAGCCCTCATGGCACTGAGCTCTGCATTGCCTAACTTATTTTGCTGAGCAGACCTAGAAGTATCAATTAGTTCCATGAAGTGTGAGATGCACTTCAAGAGTAATTAATAGGAAATCTCCCTGAATAAATTTTAATGAGCAAACACTTGTCTCTTGATACTAATTACTGACCCATTTAGTAAACAAAGGAGTAATGCCATTAGTTAAGCATGCAGAGTTTTAGAGCCTGCAGAGCATCATACATCTGAAAATGAGCAAAAATGAATTTATAAAGGTTAACCCCAAAGTCTCTAAGCTATGCATGAGAGGAAGAAAGACAACAGTACTTACAGATGTGGTCAAGCAGAGCAGTCCATGTACTTAAGTCAGTCAAGCCTGGAGGAACCTTCCTGGGAAGTCAGAGGACATTTTATTACTCCTGGACTTCTTTGTTGAGGCTGCCAGTGAGTGTGCCAATTAATTCCAATACTGAGTGAGTTTTAGCAAGTGACCATTGAAACAGTTAGGTAACGATCACCAAAGGTATTTCTTCCATTGCAGAAAACAATGTATAAGCTGTCAATTAAATGAAACCTTTTTTAGCATGCAAAGACTGACGTGAATAACATGTGTGTGCGCGAGTATGTGTGTGTGTGTGTGTATGCATCCTTGGCGTTTTTTGTCCTGAATGATGAAATACTGTAAAATCTTCTGAAAAATCCATTACATATGATGAAATTGTCATTAGAGGTGGATATGAAATTCTGAGGACTGGGTGTACACATACTACACATCTTTGAAGAGTTAGGTGCACTTTGTGTGGCTGACAGCCACAATCTCACCTTTCCTGGGTACCATAGTTTCAATAGTGAGTTCTCAGCTGATGTAAGAAGAACAAGACAGCTAATCAGAAGTATTAAAAAGTTCTTAATATGCACAAGGAGAAGAGAAAAATGGACTACTGAACCTGTCTGACCTGGTGTGACAGTATGTTGTGCCTTTAAATTACTAAATCTAGTTCCCACTCCTCCTCACTTCTCACTCATGTCTAGACCAAACGCTGAATTTAAGGTGCTTTTACCACAGCATCTCTTTGCTTGGGAACTTTGCTGACGGTCTTGATCACTGTGACTTTTTATGTCTGAAATGTGGTCACTGGGTCAGCTGCTGCAGCTCTCAGTTTGCCTGTCTGCATTATGCTTTCTCTTGACTCATAAAAATCCTGGCTCATTAAGTAAGCTTCTGACAGTTCAACTACAGTGTCTTACCCATTGCATACATATGTTCAAATCCATTTTCATCTACATTCACATCCAACTACTGCACAGCATTTGCTTTGTAGTTCTGGCATAATAGCCACAAACCCTCTGATGCATTATGAAATCATATGTTTGTAGCCCTTTCTTTTCCTTGATTAATTACAGCGTGATCAGACCTCTCTCAGCATCAGAAAAAAAAAATTAACCACTCAAAAAGCAAAGATGAGAAATACTTAGAAGTCAGGACACATTTAATCTGAAATAAAATCCCATGAGTGGCAGTGTTGGCATCAGTGGTTTGTGGTTATCTGTTTCACACACACTCACACACACACACACACAAATTGATGCGATTCACTTTGAACACTCGTCCTTTTTTTCTTCTTGCACAGAACAATTCTATTTGAACTCAGATTGAGGAATTAAGGAACTGAGCCATTGGAAGAGAATGAATTACTGTAATCAGCTTAGAAACATCAGGACTTATAGTATTATAAGTTAACTAATGATGAGTAACTAGTGGGGCAGGAAAAGATAAAAAAAAACCCCAGATCAAGTTCTCCCTTCCCCTGATTTAATCAATATATATCAATTTTTAAAACTAATTATATAAAGGTACCTTTGGGATATTGGTACTTTTCTTTCTGTCTCTATACATAACCGTGCCAGTATGAAGAAGATGTCAGAGCTCTCAGGACAAGAGGAAGTTGACTGCTCACTGCCAGATAGCTGGGGGTGTGAGGGGGAAGGTTGATTCTGCCAGACAGGTCTCTTCCCAAGAAAAAAACCCAGACAGGATGAGCCATCAAAGTTTTCTTCTTATCTAGAGAGAAGATCATTGGAAAACTCTTGAGACCAGGTTGGTCAGGGAGAGCCTGCCAGCCCACACACTTCAGAGGAATTCTTTGGAAGGAACTGAATTTCAGCAGGCTTCATTGCCTTCAACAAACTTCCACAAAGTAAGAGGTTAACAGAATTTTGTGTAAAGCCACTTGTCTGAGTAAAACATTTCACTTTTATTGAGGTGGGGTTTTTCTCCCCATTCTGGTAGATAAGAGAATGAATCACTGGAATTTTCGTACTCTCCATTTCTTAAGAGTGGGGAAGGAGAGCTGGTTATTTCTGGTAGGATCAGTGGTTGTAGTGGTTTCACTCTGCATATTCCCCTTCTACAAAATCAGCTACTCTTTACCAGAGTTCAGAAAACACAACTGTCTCACCTAAAGGAGGACAGGCACACTTCTTAGAAGTCCTGGACCTCCTCTACAAGCTACTGTTTAGCCTGCTGGGATCAGGGAGACAAAATGAAGCCCGCTTTCTATGCTACTTCCCAGCAAATAATAGTCTGCCACTCAGATCCCCTATGCAGTGAAAAACAAGAGCTCCACACACTTGTCTTTCAGACAATTGTTCTTTCTTGTTCTCTGGAAAAATCACTCAGCTTGGGCTTTGATTTTACCACCAAGGCCACTGACTTGAGTGAAAAGCCAACCTGTGGTATGCAGAGTATCAATGTGACTGTTATAGCTTTTCCTAATAAAGTGTTCCAGTGCTTAAGCAGTATGAATTGCTTGGGGATTTTTATGTTTTTGACAAGGTGACAGAGGGATGTTTTTGTGTCAGAGATTAAGTGAAAAGATTTTGAAGTACTAGTTACCAGTACACAACCCTGCTTGAGGTATGATCCAAGAGTGAAGCAAAGGAAAGTCTGCTGTGTGATTGCAGTGGCTTCAAATCAGAGCCTTGCTCTTTCTTCTCCTTCTGTTCCCCATGTAGAAACATGAGGAAACATGTAGAAATGGAATAAAATCTTAAGATATGGAAATAAAATACAAACATAAGTCAGAAGAAATGAAATGCAATACAATAAAATAACCTCTGAGTATTCCACTAATATGGAGTTGTTTATATTGTAAGAGTGAAGGGTAAAATCTGTATTTGAATATGCCCTTCCTTGGCAAGCTCCTCTATCACGTTTAGAATAATAGGATCGTACTCTCTTCTTAAAATAATGATGAAATGACATACCTGACGCTATTGGCAACTGTAAAGTCTAACCACTCAAACTGCACTTAATTTCATTCTACTCTACTTAAAATGAATCTTGTTCCCATTGAAATCAAGAATCTCATTACCATTAGCCTTAGGAAGAGTGGTTTCGGATCGCTTTTCAGATGTTCAGAGTTTTGAGTTTTTTAATCTACAAATTGACGTGGTTCCCCGTATGCTGTGAATAGATGGAGCAAGATCTCAGGACCTTCTGAGATGGGGTGACAGAATTACACTCTCATTGCCAAGATCTTTGTCCTCAACCATGCAGAAAGCCTCTAGACCAGAAAGGAAAATGTACCTCTATCATAAAGGTGGGATGATGGTTTAGCCTCTAGGGAGATCCACAGTTCTAAAGAAAAATTAAAAATCTAGTATTTTTTGCTGGATTCATGTGTATCTACTGAAAGACCAACCATAAAAACCACAGTAAAAACCTAGTGTTAACATGGTTGTCCCACAGGGGCTGTATAAGGGCTTTTTCATAGAATCATCTTGTGACTGCCCAAGATTTTGCCAATAACAGGGATTTTCCTCTGTTTCTTTGGACTACTACACATTTGTCAAGTGCAGTAGGAATTTACCTAGTGAGGCAGGAAGGGGTTGAAATTTACTTACACAGAAACTGACACACGAGCTCTGCAAAAACCACTTTACCACTGCCAGAGAAAGCATCAGTGTTATTTCCTTATTTTGAGCTATAGGAATTCACATCCTCATTTTATCTGTAGACACTTTCAGATCTCTCACACACACAGAACATACCACCCTCCCATTATTCTTTTGAGTTTATAGTCCACAGATTCACTTTTGTCTCTAGGCCTCTTAGGGCTTTGGAATCGGCACATTTATATTCAAAACTGAGGAGAGGAAAAAGGCAGTAATCAGGTCTTGCCTCTGTCACAAACTCAAGAGTTTGATAACCTCAAGAAAGTTACTTGTGATCTTTGCCTCCTTTACTTATAAAGAGAATATTACTTCTTTTATCTTGCTTATGTAAACTGAAAAAATCTAGAGTGTAGGCACCTTCTTGTATATGCCTCAGTGCTACAAGACTGTTAGCACTTTCTTTGGAGCCAGAGGTCTTCTACAACCTCCCTTGACCATCCAGGTCATAGCTACTTAGATTTTTATGCCCAGGGCAATTGGCATAGTGTGTAGTTGCCCTGACTGTCCTCCACTACTGCTTATAGGTAACTCTCTAACTGCATCTTCTAATTGAAAACAGAAGGCTTGGCTCAAGCCTGTAATGACTCAGGTCAGTCTGTTATGTCAGAACACAGCGCTAGCCTCAAAACTTGTCTTGTTCTCTAGATGCAGCTGTGCTCAAGCCTGGCAGTGCGTTGCTTAAAAAATGTCTCTTTTTCTTTATGACTCAGAGGTGAATAGCTCAGGCCATTTCTATGGATCTTACCCACGATTTCAGATGACTTTCATCATCAGTGGTAAATCCCTTCGGTATGGCTAGGGGCATTTTCCATTGGTCACATTAAAGCTGTGCCACACTGCCAACAGGAAATAACAGGGCCAAAGCAGGGCAGATGCAGAGGTATGACTTTGTAGCCCAGTGGTTGTAGCAGTCAGGTGGAACAAAGCTGTCTTGGCTTCTGGTCCCTGTTTCCAGGCTTTTGCAGATTACTCAGTACTTATAATTCACTCAGCTCATGTAGAATAAAAAAGTCACATCAGTCCCATACCTAAGAATACTGAGACTTGCCTGAAGCTGCTGTGGAGTGGAAACCTCTTCTACTTCTTGCAAGTCTGATATTGTAGTATTCCCTTCCTACCTTGTATTTATGAAAACAAAGCTCCTTCACTACTTCGATTGTTGTGTAAGATAAAGGTAATAATTACATACTGCATGCTTGTAATCCTTTTCATCAACAACTTACAAAACTCCTTAAAAACATCCATTCTCACAATGTCCCTGGGAGATACATAAGGTTTGTTATGTATAAAAGCCATCATTTATTGTGAACTAGAGACTGGTACACCAAAGATAAACAACTTGCCCAGGCAGAGCCTGGAAGGGAATTTCGGGTTGCTCCAAACCATGAGTTTCAATCCTTAGGCCAAAGCAGTGTTTTCAAAGTAATTTAACCTGGCAGAAGTTGAAGCAGTGGGTTCTGCCACTGAGATAAATCTTGGACTCCTGGTTTACCAAGGTGGGGATGAACATGGCAGAGGAGCCACAAGACAGGTTGATAAGGCTGGCAGTGCTCTCTCAGTCGCTCTCCAGTGCACATGCGTGGTTCAACTCCCACCCTCCTGGGGGTGAGCACTTCTAGACTGCATGATGAGTCAAGGTATTGTGGCTGAGACTGCAAGCATTGGCTCTGTCACCAAGCAGACAGACAGACAGACAGACATTCAAAGAAACCACAGGCCTCTGGTTTCTTTGCCCTTGTTTGCTTAATCAAATTTGGGTTGTGTGTGCGCGTACACATTTTTTCACCCACAGCACAAACAAATACTGCTCAACACCTGAGGGTGACTGGCTCTCAGAAGTGCCTCTGGAAAGATGACTCAGAGGAGGAGTAGTGGGAGGCTCCTATGGCATTCGTCCTAACGCGGGAAAGAGCATTCCCTCTTACTGTAAGTGATCTAATTATATTACTGTAAATCTCACTCTCACATTTTCAGCTACTTCCGCATCAGCTCTCAGGCTGCACTTATGTAATTGTGGAAAACTTTCTGTCAAACAGAAGATTCCTGCTGCATGCCACATTGTTTGCAGAAGACTTGTATGTGAAAGTGAGCAGGGAAGGAAGACTACAGTGCAGAAGATTGAAAGTGATATATTTTATAAAGGTCATGAATTTCTGTTCTAAGTTGCACCATGGGCTTATAACAATTGCAAAGAAAATGAACAGGCTGAGAAAGGTGTGCTGTTTTCTTCAGTGGGATGATTTAGATAAAGAAGTCAATTTTTTTATTCCTAGTGTTCTAATTGGACATAATATTCCTTCTACTTCTTGTCCACAGTCTCAGCTAATGCTACTGATCCTATCATTAGGCAGCTGATGGAGTCCTGCCTACATTTTAGTGTTCCTCTACCTGTATCCTCTAAAGGTCCTCCCAACAGCCAGGTCATCTCACACAGACCTCTGTTAACATGGCAAGAGGACCCAGGACTAGGGTCAGGAGCATCTGATAAAGGAGGATCGAGATGATGAGCTGGGAGCAGCAAGCACTGGGGGAATAAAAGGTACTTCATAGCTGTGCCAGTTACTATTGCTATGGCAAGCTGGCCAGGTCTCGTGAAGTGGATGGGTGTGGAAGCAACTCTACCATTGGGGCCTACCAAGGAAGAGGGTAGTCAAAGAACCATATAATGGTTTGGGTTGGAAGGGACCTTAAAGATCATCTAGTTTAAACCCCTCTGCCTCGGGCAGGGACACCTTCCACTAGACCAGAGTGTTCAAATCGCTGTCCAACCTGGCTGGGAACACTTCCAAGGATGGGGCATCTGCAGCTGCTCTGGGCAACCTGTGCCAGTGCCTCACTACTCTCACAATGAAGAATTTCTTTCTATCCTCTAATCTAAATATCTCCTTTTTATAGTTTATAACCATTCTCTCTTTTCCTATCACTATCTGCCCATGCAAAAGTCTCTCCATTTTTTTTATAAGCCCCCTTTAAATACTGAAAGTCTGCTATAAGTTCTCCCTGGAGCTGCCTCTTCTCCAGGCTAAACAACCACAACTCTCTCAGCCTGTCTTAATAAGGAAAGGTGCTCCAGCCTTCTCATCATCTCCCTCTGCACTTGTGGCAGCAGGTCCATGTCTGTCTTGTGTTGGGGACTCAAGAGCTGGATGCAGTACTGCAGGTGGGGTCTCATGAGAGCAGAGCAGAGGGGCAAGGGTAGAATTCTCTGCCTTGACCTGCTGATCACACTTCTTTCGACTCAGCCCAGGATGTGGTTGGGTTTCTGGCTTCCTAATACGCGTTGACAGGACATGTCCAGCCTCTCATCCACAAGAAGCCACAAATCCTTCTCCACAGGGCTGCTCTCCCAGTCTGTACTCTTGTCTGGGATTGCCGTGACCCAGGTGCAACACTTTGCACTTGGACTTGCTGAACCTCATGAGGCTCTTGTGGGCTTACTTTTCACATTTGTCCGTGTTCCCCTGGATGGCATGCCATCCTTCAGGGGTGTCAGCTGCACCACTCAGCTTTGTGTCATCTGCAAACTTGCTGAGGGTACACTCAATCCCACTATGTCATTGATAAAGATATTGAAGAACACTGGTCTCAAGACAGAGCCCTAGGGGACACCACTCAGCACCGACCTCCACGTGGACATAGAGCCATTGACCATGACTTTCTGGCTGCATTTGGAAACAGAGGAAAGGGAAGAGTACAGCCTGCAAACCCTGCTCTCACTGTAGCTCAGAGGCATCTCTAGAAAATGAAACAGAGGCGTGAATGGCAGGTCTATGTGCCAGTACTTCCCAGAGCAACAGATAGTTCCAGAGAGATAGAAGTACCAAGCACACAGTCAGAACATCCCCCTGAGCATGTCCTGAGAAGATTTGAGAGAGTGTTTGGGACAAAATGTGAACTAGAAGAGAAACCTGAATGTCAGAAGACTCCCATCGTGTCTATGCAGCCTGGTGCCTCTGGCTGGTGCCATTCTATCAGCATGCAGAGCCAGCCTGGGTGGAGAGCCTGAGCTTGTCTGTGCCACCCCTCAGAAGATGCTATTGCTCTCAGCTGGCTGGGGTCCAGCCACCTGCAAGCCCATGCTGAGCAGTCTGTCCACATCTGATCAAAGGCACATCTACACAACCTCTGAGATAATTTTTACTTTAACCTCTGTTCTGTTAAAAAAAACCAAAACAAACACACACACAAAAAACCCCAACCAACCAACCAACCAAACAAAAAAAAATCAAACAAAAAAACCAGACATCAAAACACATGTTACTTGTAAATTATCTAGAACATATCTAGCAATTGACACCACCAGCTTCTTCTTTTAACTGCAGTAGCTTACTGGGACTGTACATTTGACATAGATGAATGAGTCAGAACAGAAAACATTATTTAGACAATATGACTTCTGAAAGAGCCCAGAACCTGATCAATTGTCTAGGAATCCAAATGGCAGTAGGCCATATATAAAAGGGAGGGAAGGGGTGACTTTAGATCATTCTTCTAAATCAAAAACAAGCAAAGAAAGAAAAAAAATGGCCCCAGGTCAACCAAGGAACTAACACCAGAGTGCAGGAAATTGTCAGACAAAGCAACTGCAATTTATACAGACCACTTGCTGATTGCTAGGTTTACATATCTACACTTGCACCTCTGCACAATGTCCCCATCCCATCTGAGGAGGGGTGAAGAAGTGGTTTTCTAAGGTAGGCACAAAATGGAAGTATAAACAGGGAATTTGTGCCAGTGCCCTGCCACAGGAAGAGGGAATATAAGGGTGTAGCAACAGCATGAGCAACAAGATGCTGAAAGCAAACTGAAAGAGCCAGGGAGTGTGTCTTTAAGTTCTCTGAGCAAAACTTTTTTCCTGTAGTTGTTGTTGTCTCTATAAATGTGTGATGAAGACAGAACCTCACATTATGTCCTTTGAAAACCATAAGACAGCTCATACTGTGAAGAAGTGAGTTTTCTGTAACTATGATTGTTATTTCATCCTGTGAATACTTCCAAAAGGCACAGACACACATAAACTTTCTGTAAGTGCGCTGTAATTTTTATGTAAACATGGATATTCCAACTCATCCATCAATACACACACTTTGGATTTGATCTGTTTTCTTACTATGTATTGCACACACATGAAAATGAAAGACCAAATAATGTAGATGTATTTAGGATCCCATCCTTCTTCAGTTGAGTTGAATTAGGTATCTTTGATGTTTTCCAATGTTCTTTCTTCCCACATCAAAATCCCATCTGTTGGCATCAGGTGAGTAACAGGAAATCTCAATCTGTCTTTAAGACTCAAGTTTCTGGCCTTTAAGGCTGCACATATGTTTAAAGAACATGAAACCAAAACATTCAAAGATCCAAAGGCAATAAAAAAAGGACCTGAAGTTCACCATTTATTAGGACCCTGAAGTTTTTAAGCCACTCCCATGATCTTGGGGGACTAACTTGGCAGGCCTGGAACTTGTTGACTTATACTGGGCAAGCCATTCCCCGTGATGTTGGCACCTCCTCTCCTGGAGGGTTGGATGTGTCTCTTCTGCCCACAAGGTGCTGGTGATACGTCTCTACCGAGGCCAGTTTTCTAGATTTCCATGAGTCACTGCACTCTTATTAAAGAGAAAAATATTTTTAGAAATTTAACAGGATCAAACAAATAGTGTCAATCTTTGTTTTAGATCCACAATATGCTCTAACATCTTTGATCCCCTAGTTTTACAGCACCCTGTTTATATGTGCAAACGTGGTGTAAGGTAGCACACAGTTCTGGATTATTTATCTTGCCAAGGTACGGAGTATAACTCGAGAAGTATAAATGTAAGAAGATATCTGTAAGGTGTCATTTCAGAGCTAAGCACAGATAGCAAACTGAGTGTCTGATCCTTTTATTCAGTTGTGACAGACCTATGTGATGTGTGTATGATTTCCCAGAATCAGTACCTCAAATGATTAAAGTAAAATGAATGCACTAAGGAAATACAAGTAATAAAAAATATTTAATTATCACCTATGAAAAATTATACCTGGTTTAATTAAGCACATTCTAATTGAACTGGGATGAACTTGGAGATAAGTTTAACTTTCTAGCTGAGGCAGGGCCACATTTAAAAACATTACTCAAAATATTAAGATCTACTCCTTATCTTCATTTCAGAGTTAACAAACATGAAATCTGTCTAACTGGTTAAAAATCTGTGCAAGAATACTACAACAAATCACAATCAGCTGTCACATTTTCCTGTTTTATATCTTCATTGTTCACTATCTGTGAACATTTATTTGAGCCTATTGTTGTTTATATGAATGTTGGTTTTCATTTAACTGAGAAAATCACTAGGATCATATGACTATCTAAGCACTTGTTGCAAAGATTGGTATATGAAATGGATCTCCAATATATTCACAAATATAATATAACCCTAACTAATATTGTGAAAGCACAAGCAATTTCCATTTCCAAGGGACTCCTAGGAAATTACACATTTACTTTTCTCTGAATCAGATTGATAAAGGAACTGCCATGACTGAAAAAAAAAAAAAAATCCTTGTATTGCGATACTTTTCTTTCTGTGATGGAAAGCAAATTACAGTTTGAAACTAAAAGTAGCTTTGGAAAAACACCTCCTCCCCTTAGCTTCCATTCCAAAGATGTTGAAATGGAATATTTTGACCTTCTCATAATACTTCTTCCTAATTTTTTTTCCCCAAAACAAAAGGTTGTGAAAATCAACATGCCTCAGAGAGCAGTTTTGGTTATACAAAATGGCATTTTCTGATGGAAAAAAAAGCATTCCATTGAAAAAAAATTTAACCAGCTCTAGCAATAACTCTGGATTTCACACTTCAGGCTAAATTCACAACCCTTTGCCCTCTGAAATGAACTGGAACACTTGAGAAGTAAGGAATTAATCAGGGGGAAGAAGCACTCTCCCAGTATAGTTTGGAGACTGTGGGGTGGGGGGTGGTGGGGTGGTACTGGAATGGATCCGCACAAGCAGTCTGCTGTGTGGTTCCCATGGTGTTTGCTCCCACTAGCCCAATTACAGGATCAGAGACAGATTTGTAAGAGTTGAATTTTTTTTTTTTTTTCTGAGGAAATAGCTTCATTTTGTTTTGTTTCTTGCTGTTCCTGGCATGAAATTCATGTTTTATTGGTATGAAATACAAGTCTGTTTTGACACTTGCAGAGACAACACAGACAGAGAGAAACATCTTTCTAGCTATAAACTGAAGTTTGTATGCCTTGTAAATAGTTTTTTATTGCTTATCTAATATAAAAGAAAAAAAGAAAATTTGTTACAAACACAGATAAGTTATCTATGTCTTGCTGTGTGCTTTCCTATTTCTTTCAAAACAGGAACCTGGTTCACCAAGAGCATCTGATCCTTTAACATACTTCAGCACATGAAGCAATAAGCAAATCCCTGAAATATCAGTACATCTTCAGTGCACAGACGTGAAAAGTCACCCATAGGCTAGGTAGGAAGTTGCTTCTCTACAAGCAAGCTGTAGGGACAAGACGGTCTCGGTGTCTCCTTGGTTTGAAGTGGCTCAGAAATGTTTGACTAATAAAACGAGTCTGGAGGTTTGGTCTGTGCTGCTGGAAAGCCATTGGCCCTGCTTTATGTTGCTTTTGATCTACCGTAAAAGCTTAAGTGTGCAGGACTGAAGCCAGCATATTTTTGTCTCGGAAGAGGCACTGATCTCTTATCTGCGTGTTGCTCCCATATCTAACACAGCATAAATGCGACTTTCCTCCTGTAAGGACTTGAGGCCAAAGCAGGCAGGAAACAATGTTTTCTCTCTCTCAAAACTTTTTAAAACTTTTTTTCTAATAAATCTGTACCTCATTAAGATGAATCAAAAGACTTTAAGCCCTTTTTCTCCCAGAGGGAGTGAAGACTTTGCACCCAAGACACAGGAGATGTAAAAGCCTCAAGAAGGACCAAACTGCTGCATCTGTACCCAAGAGTGGAGCAGTGCTGGGGTACTCTCTGGATCTGTAGCACCTTCTTGACCCTGTTGTATGCCCCATCCTTGGAGTAGGGGCTGAGGCACTTGGGCTATGATCCATGCTGACTCCTGAGCCATGCTAGTAGTGGGACTAAAATTGTGCCAGGAAACTTTCTAGCATTTTGATGTCATGACTATGTCCCAGCATCCAAGCCTGTGGATGCTGGAATGCTTCTATAATTTACCAGTATAGTTGTGCTGGATCAGACTAAGGAGTTGCTCTAAAATCCTCACCTAAGTACTCTGTCCTCAGACTATTAGTGTTTCTGCTTTACATCATATTTTAGGACTGTTTATAGCATTACCTGCTCCAGAGTTACAATGGGATGACACTTTGTGCTGTGTCATGTTGAGAGCTCCATATACATACGAGCTATCATTGTTTAGGATAATGAGAGGCAGAATTTTACCTAAGCAATGAAAAACCTTGTATCAGTAACATGGGATGGAGTGGAAAACCAGCTGGCTATATGTAATCAGCTCAGGACAGCCAGGTCCTCTCCAACCCTGCTGAATCCAGAGAGAACTTACTGCAACCTAATTACAGTATCACTGCAGTGCATTCAGTTGTCCTTTAGGATATGAGGAGAGCTTTTAAACTTGATATATAGTTGCTCTATGTATTTGTTACAAGTAGTCATTAGATACAAGCTTTTAGGAGCATTTTTTCAAAGTTGGGACTCCAGAAATGTTCATTTTAGTTGAGAAACTCAAACGGAAGGTTGCAGAACTTCAAACTTAACCCACATCTAATGGATTTACCTTCTTTTTCATCAAAAGGGTATGGGAGAGTTGTCTTGTCTTCCCAGAAAATTGTAGCACAGTTTTGTCTCCCACATGCAAAATAATGAACCTTATCTTCACCTATGACAGGGAGTACTTCTGAAAATGCTATCTGGTGTTCTTGACCTTTTTTGTTCTTATTCAGATTTATCCTGATGAAATTTTCTGGTATCTTCCTGAGGCTCTTCTGCTTCCCTGCCAAATGTTAATTGGTACCTGTTCCTGTACATTTCGTTACTCTCTCCCACAGCTGCAGTGATTAGCCTCTAACATCTTTCTCTAAGACTTTGACATACCTTCAGAAACATGACTGGGATCTTCTTCTGAGGCTGTGTGACCTGACTGGCTTCCTTACTGCTAAATATTTAATTTATAAGGGTATGCATTGCTATATGGTTCTGCAGGTCTGGAGCTGAACTCACTGAGAGCTCAATGTTCAGCTATCTTTCTGTTTTTCATAAATGCTGTCCTTCTCTTGTCTATGGCAAGAGACCCTGGGTGATTGATAAGAAGTTGCCCCATGCAAAATGGTCTGTGGCCAAATCTGTGTACATGTTCCCCAGCCTTCAGGAGGCATATAATACATCATCGGTCATTTCTGCCTCTCCAATAGCATGTAGAGAAATCTGAAGGTTTATCAATCTGAAAAGTGATGACGAGGGGGTTGCCAAACCATTTGTTGCCCTTCCAAAGCACAGTCTCTCCCTAGCATGTTGGATTGCAGCCTTAAACAAAAACACCCAGTCTGCAGTAATGAGAGTGTTTATACATGTTATTTACCCATATTTTAACACCTTTTATTTGCACAAGTTATCAGATCATTGTCTGATGATTTTAGAGTCTGAGCACTATCTCTTAGAAGACTGTTTGTGCCTGCTCAAGCATGTGGACCTGATACCACAGTCTGAGGTTCAGGCAATGCTAGCAAAAACTGTACTTTGTTGGATGTCAGTGATTAACTCCCAAAATATGAAGCATGATAAACTGAGAGGAAAATTAAGCAAAACATCTCTCAAGGGGAATCCGCACTTAAGAAGAGACAGCTCGGCACCAACTTTAAATATTTGTTATACAGATGTCAGGCAGAGTGGTATCTCAGACACCCATGCTGGATTTAGCTCTTTCAGTGGAACAGAAGCCTTTATTGCATGGTCATTTCCCAGAATTTCAGTGGAATATCACATCTCTCCAGACCCTTGAGTGAAACAACTTAGCCTCCAACTGCAACCTCAGTTTCATGGATTATTCCTCCAGTACGAAGACAGGCTGGTGTATTGACTCAGGAGGGAGTAGGTCCTTACTGCTGTAGTGGTGCTCAGTAACATAAACTGAGAATGACATTCACTAATGTCATCACTAAGGACTTGCTTGTCCTTAAGAACTCGTAGAGGTGTAATTAGATTTATTTAAAGTCGGTCTACCTATGTTGATGTATATTTGTTTAAACAGAACAGAATGGCTGAAACCTCAGTTACATCAATTTATTCTAATTGTCATTACGTTATGAGTGAGGTTGAAAACTGATTCAGCTATTACTGTTATTTCTATTTTGTGGTACCCTGGTATAAAAGTACTCACTCTAGTGTAACTACTTCCTACCTCAGAAAGTTGTGTGTCCTAGGTTCCTTATGTTTTCTACCTCAAAAATAATTCTTCTCTTACATTAATATGAGACATATTTATGATCTGTTCTTTGGATATTTTACCACTGTATCAAGATGCAAAAAAGGGACACAATATTTCAGTTAAAAAAGAGTGATAGATGAATAAGATTAGTATTTTACAAGCCTTAGTATGGCGAATAAAGGACTTGCAGAGACAGAGGAGGTTTTATTTCAGTAGCATGTCAAGCAACAAGGATCCCTTGTGCTGAACTTTTTACAGGCATGATCTAGTTATACTTCATTTTATGGATTTCACAATTCCTCAGTTCTATTTTGTAGGAAGTTTCCTTAATATATGTGATCTTTAAATTGAATGTATGTGGAACAAATACTTCAGTCTTGTGAAGAAGTGTCATTGGATTCATTCATGAGACTGTACTGGCATTTGTGGTCTGTAAATATAGTATTTAGTTTACAGGCGAATTGGTCAAAAATGAAACATAGGAAATCACAGCTACTGGGCCTGTTTTGCTTGTTGTTCTTTTAACTTTTCTAGGAAGGGGCATCTATGTAACATATAGCTCCAAGCCCCAGCAATCTGGGATACAAAGCTTCTGATGTAAAATAAGAGATGAGAACATGAGATGGGGGATTTCCTAAGCTGTTCTTGATGCATCCTTGACTTTAAGCAATCTTGGTCTTACTCCACCTCGCTCTCTCTTTCATATACACATTCCCACTCTACGGTTTTGTTCTTTTTTCCCAGTCCATAAGAGGGAAAGGCCCAGGCCCCATGTGCAAAATCACAAGAGTAACATTATTTGAGTTTTTAAAATACCTAGCCTTTATAACTAGATTGGGTTTTGTTATCAGAGGAATAGGTCTGACTTGTTTTAAACCTTATAGAAAAGGTGACATGTAAGATGGATACAAGACTTTCTGTTATGTTGCAAAAACCTCATTGTATTCTGAGTCACAGAGTAGACAAGGGTGCATGGCCTCCTCCAACACCAAAGATACATGTCTGAAAGTGAATTATATTGCTTACCATTCATGTATGATTGTGTTCTTTTTCAGTGGACAGGTTCTAGCTTCCTGGAAAGCACTTTTTTTCAGGGATCTACAAGAATCATTGTTCTTTCCCCAGGCAATACTGACATTCAAACAGTCTTTCATCCGATTGCTCTGGGTATGATCCTGTGTGTTTTTCCCAAGTGCACCGTAAGAGCCAAACCCTGTATTCCCAGACACCCAAACTACAGCTGACTCACTGATGTTCTAGATATTCAAAGTATGTAAGATGGGACCCAAAGCAAGAAGTCAGTCTCTACTGAACTCTTTCCCTCATTTTTCTGATTTTAGTGCAGGTCTAAGCTTATACAAAAATATTTTTAACACCTTATTTATGCCTTCCCTCCTTTTTCTAGTGCCTTGGATCTTCTGACTTACTCCCTTTGGTGCTTCCTCTTCACTCTGTTTTTCTGATTTTTGTGGTTTGCCCTGATGATTTTTCTATTTTCGTCTGCTATTTTTGTCTTTTGTTTCTTCAGTTTGTCTAACTTATGCTTCCCTTTTAGTTCCCCTACCTCTCTCTTTTTTTTTTTTTATTTTTTTTTAAACTCAGGACGGTTTTTCATTCTTCTTTGTTTACAGTCATCTTGTTACATTCACCATCTTATTTGTTTCTTAATTTTGCTATGTCTACTGTGGTTGCTAGAGTTCCCTTGTGCTGATGTTGTGATGAATATCCAATTAGAGATATTCACAGTTTAAAGAAGTTTCCAATCTAAATAAAAAACAAACAAGAAAAAAAGTTAGAGGGAGAGGAAATCTTGTTATCTCCATTTTACTGAGGGAAATCTGTGGCAATAAAAAAAATCAATAATGTTTTTTAGGTCACACAGACAGCCTGTGGCTGAACCAGGAGGAAATGCCAAGCCTCCCAGATTTCATTCAGTGTCTTACTCATAATTTCTTGCTGATTTTTGCAAGTGTCTGCAGTGTAATGATTTGCAGTGTGATAATAATGGCACTGTCCACAAAGGAGCAGACTTCCTGCACTACTATGGGTTTTCAAGCTTACCATAAAACTTGCTGATTACTTGGTGTACACAGCCAAGAAAAGAAGAAACTAAGAATTATTTCAGGAAAAACAGGATGTTTTTTCCAGGACCAATTCACATTGTATTGCGAAAGCCCACCAGAAAACCAACCTATAAGTTCTGACATCTGTATTTAACCAG
This sequence comes from Myiozetetes cayanensis, assembly GCF_022539395.1. Taxonomy (NCBI): domain Eukaryota; kingdom Metazoa; phylum Chordata; class Aves; order Passeriformes; family Tyrannidae; genus Myiozetetes; species Myiozetetes cayanensis. The sequence continues at coordinate 71,125,285 of NW_026087411.1, read as the reverse complement.
CGAATTCTTTAAAGAAAACTGGAGTTTTTCCAGGATTCCCAAATCTAAGTAAGCTCCATTAAGATGAACACTGGTCCAGATTCTAATATATTCACAGAATTCACCTCAGTCTGTGTTTGAGATCTTTATTTGAAATAAGTGTCACTATTTACAACTACTGATTGCTTCTGTGGTCAGTGTTTGAGGCTAAATGCAATATCAACTGACACTTATAATGTTGCTTCTCATGGAGAAGGAGTTGTGAGTACCCAGTTGGGTCTCTCAGGCTAGCTGAATGTCCATCAGCAGTTATTGCCTGCTTTTAATCTGTTCCAGGCAGGCCATTTCTCTCTTCATCCACTCATTTTAGGGAGATTTTGCATAAATAAGTCATAGGGAGAAGGACAGAAAGAGTGCAGAACTTCTGAATGCCTCCATGTTTTTTGTATCAATAATGCCTGGGGAGATGCCAGTATGGAGCTACAGAAAATCTGGTGGCACTCACCTACCTGGATCCTATGATTATATGGTTGCCTCTCCAACAGCCAGAAGAGTCAAATGGGCATCAACAGAATGGCAGTACTCATCTTTCTTCCTTTAAAAGCTGAGGATTCAAGCTGTGAGTTGGTGATTGCTGGCTGAACTCAGAGCCTCTCCAGTCACCCATTCCCAGCTATCAGAGCTGATGGTGCATGGCCAGAAACAAACTAGCCTTGCCTTCACACAGACCAGCTGTCTGGCAGAAGGACACTCCTGTGACAGAGCAAACCCCTCTGGGGCTGCCAGCTTCACCACATACAGAGCCAAGCTTTCCTAACCAGCAACATGGCCCTGGCCTTTCATAGGCCCTAACCACTGTGGGGCAAATGTGGTTTTGATCCAAATCTATTGGCTCTGTTGAACCTGTAGCAGAGGTATGTGTGCACGTGAAGCCACATCTGACTTCAGTTATGCTTAAATTTCCCTCCTTCCCCTAGTGTATCTGTTGGTCCTGTGGGTGGACTGGGAGAATTAAACAGACAATGTAAATATAGCCACGTAGCACAGCAAAAGTGCACTTTGAACATATTTATGCCACTGAGGGGATTTCAGGATTAGTGTAATTGCTGTGTAATTGCCTCAGTAAATGTGATGCAGTGAATTCATATAATTGGCTTGGTGCTACATTGAAGCATGAGGATGGGAAGCAAGATTAAAGTACAGAGCCTGCTGAGGCTTCCCCCACTGATGGAGAAGCTTCTCAGATATCTCAGAGGAGCCAATTCTCACATCCATTCAAACTGAAAACTATCAAATTAATGCACCAACACTAAAACAAAACCCAAACCCACCAGCAACCTCCTGATGAACACCAAGAGGTGCCAGAGTGAAGATGAGAACTGTTCTCAAGTTCTGATATTGCAAACAGTTATGTAATATAGAGTGACTACAGTGAAATCTGTTAAATGGGTTTGAAAAGGGCCTAGAGGGGATTATTTGCAGCACATAAATTTAGTTTCTAATCCCTAATTCATGAGCCTAAAGGCCTCATCTAGAACTTGGAGGTACCGCAAAGCATTCAGAAATACCCAAGGTAAACTTGTGCTCTAAACTGTTCTAGAACCTGTCTATCTCTGTGTTGATGGCAAAGACAGCCTGAAGAAATAGAACTGTCATGCTGGTAACTAAATTAAGTATGTAAAATTTGGCAGAGTGAAGATGCCTTGAAGGTGTGGATACAAAAAATATTGGGGGCCACTGTTACATACTGGATTCTTCCAGGCCTTTACTATCATTAAGACTATCTTGTCTTTCAGTATAAGATTTCATCCCTTCCCATGTTCTTGATCCCTTCCCTGAAACTCTAGAGCATGCTTCATGTGGGAAAAAACACTTGTTGTAGATCCCATGCTTAGAATATTTGAGGCATCCTACCTGGCTCCTAGTGGATATGCTAAATGATGTGCTGTTTTGCACTCTGTGGTTGTATTGAGGTTACAATGGTGAACCTGCAAAGGCAGATTTTTTTTAATTCTCCAGCTCATATCAGGCTTCTGACTCATACTCTCACATGCAAAGCCAAAGATGGGTGCCTTTATAGGAGCATGGTCAATAGAGTGGAGCAGGACATGAGTCCTATGACTGAGCACATTCCTCCATACCACATAGACAACCATCCATTGACATACCAGCTATAAATACCTCTAGCTTCCTCAAGGCAAAGTTAAGCAGTTAAAGTGAAAGTGACTCACCTAAACATCTAGCCTCTCCCGAAATGGCTGAGTTGGGTGATGGCAAACATCAGTGGAGCAATGGCAGCTTCTTTTCTCGGCTCCCAACTTCAGTGACTGACTAGACAGGATCATTTAGGAAACTTGTTCCCTGTGAACACTTCAGGGTTAGTTACCAGCCCCTTTCTGAGAGAGAAACCTGACTGAAACCATGTAGATGGGCTCTCTCGTGCTCAGTTTGGCATATGGTCAGGTGTGCCAGCATTCCTTAGAGGCAACAGCACAGTCACTTCACCAGCTGGACACACACCCAGGGTGCTGGTTTCAAGTCAAGGCCGGGCTCATAGACAGCACTGGGCACTTACCAAGTGCCTGCACCGTTCTATGTTGAAGACAGTGCCCTCATGACCGTCATTTCTGCAAGCGTTTCCACTGACTGGAGAGCAGCAAGAAGAGGCCTTTACTGCTGCACTGTTGTCAACCACACACTGGTCTTTTATTCATCAGAGAAAAAGAGAGAGGAATTCCCAAGGATCTTGGTGTCACATTTGCAGACCAACTGGTCATAATGTTAGTGTTTCTACCAAAGCAGGAAACAGACACTGTATGCAAAGGGCAGATATCCCTTGGTATACTTTCACCCTGGTGGCTCCACAGGTGACCTGCCCAAGCTGACCTGGTTATCAGAAGGCAGGATTGTGATTGCTGCATGATTTTTAAGAGATAAGAGAGTTTTTGTATTACTGTACTGCCTCTTCTCTATTGCCTTTGCAGCTTGGTAATGTGCTTCCTGCAGGTTTCCTGGAAGATGGCTTGTGTCATCCTGGCCTTCTGCAGTGATGGTTTGTCATCTTGCAACTGGAACACAATGTTTTGTCACCAACTGAGGTTTCTTTCCTCAACCCAGAGTGCACCTTTGTCAATTCAGCAAGCTATGTTTTTAAAGCTCATGTGAAGTTCCTATTTGAAGCAGCTTCTCAAACTCTCAAACTACTTGTCTTCCTCAGCCTTGTTTATCTCCTCATTCTCTGTAGGGCAAAGCTGGGGTGACAGCAGCTGCTGGAAACCCACAACCACAACTGCTTGGGTGATATCGGGGTAAAACTTGCTGTTTGAAGGCAGTACCTCCATCAGCTCCTCAACACCCCCTCTTCAGCCCTGGGGATGAGTCTCATGGTGCAGAAACCTGTCAGCTCATGACAGTCTCAGGTATTGGAGTCAGCTATTCCAAAGGAATTTGATCATGGTACAGGAAAAAAAAAAATTGTGATTTTGGCCTCAGCCTGTGAAAGGTAGTGACTTGGAGTTAAATTCTTCTCACTGTCTGCCTGTGCATAGCAGAATCTGTCTCAGAGTGCACAGGGACTGGCATGAATACACAGGGGCATAAAGATCCCACAGTTATGAGCACCCAGTTTCAGTGAATATTCCACCACATGGAAATAAATATTAAAGTAGAAGTTGTCTGTCTGCTTAAACAAGGCTGAGACAGTGAGCCTGAATAGTCTTTCAGCTCCTTCACACCCAGCCACTGACTCTCTGTGTTCTTGGCTGTGTTCTTTGTGGCCTGTGACTTCTGTAACTGGGACCTCCAACCACTCCCCCAGTCAAGGACCACGTTTTCTCCAATGAACCATTCTATTTCTTCATGATGACACAGGTCTTCTGCAAGGCCTGCTTCTCCTTAGGCTGAAGTCTCAAATACATCAATTTTGGGGAATGACACTTCCTTTAGTTCTTCTTTGGGCTAGGCACTGGTTGATGAACCTTTTAATATTCTGCATGTCCTGTGCATCATCTTTATTGCAGAGGAAGTATGGGAGAATATAAAGCCCTTTAAAAGCTGACTTCAATCTCTCAGTTCAAAAACCTTCAGCTTCCTCCAGCTTTATACCCCTTAATGCTCCAACACATACAGCATGATGGTGTCATGCTTGTCACCAGTGCAATGGCTAAAAACATGGCAAAACAAATTCTGTTCTCAAGCAGAAACTCCTGATAGCTGATGGTGGACTTGCAGTGGTGTAATGAGGCATAGAATTTGCTCCAATGTGTTTTTAATACAACTAGAAAGATTCAGGCTATTTATTATGGGAATCATATAAACAAGTCATTCAAACAAAATCCTCCTAATTTTACAGCAGTCTAGACATGTAACATATTGCAAAGCCATGTCTAAAGGACAGCGTCATTGAAGTTTTTATCCTTATTTCCAGTTCAGAGGAGAACTGAGGATAAATGTGGCAGTCTGACACCTTACATATTATCCCACAGTACCTAAAAAAAGTGTCAGTGTCATCTGAAGAGCCCCTTGATTATTACAAGATAAGAAACATTTATTTCATGTTTGCTGTGATGGGATAACATTGGATTTACTGTGTTTTGCCAAGTTTACACACTTTCTGTGGGAACTCTCCTCCTTCCAATGAAATGGGATGATAGGAAGCATTTTATTAGAGCTTACTGGAAAAATGTGCCATAGGTGCCAAGGAGCCCAAACTGTTGTCCAGCTGGCTGCAGACAGACAATGTGTAAGTTACAAAAAGTCACAGGACTGTAAGGCTGTATGGAAATTCTGATCTCAGCTGGTGCCTGGTTTCCCAAACTCACACACCTTCAGTGAAACATATGCAAACCTTCTGTGTCAACCTTAAAAAATGTCTAGGAAATATATTGTGAAGGTTGCCTTAAGGTCAGCAGGATTTTGAAGAAATGGGTGTGTGCAGAGCTGACCATGCCCCTGGAAGCCCCTGAGGCTGGAAACCCCCTATGGTCCTGGGGACATAATGGCAGCATGACACAGCATGACATTCCTGCACACCTTCAGGGCACACAGCACATTGTGCAGATAGGACAATGTTGTCCCCTCTTCAGGCTTTACATGTGCCCCCCCTCTTTTAGTTTTGGTGTGACTGAGGCTCATCTTGAATCATAAAGCTTAGCCCAGAGCTCTCTCAGCAAAGTCAATGACATCTGGAAGTAGAAAATGCCTCCCAAATATTTATGAGATATGTCAGCATTTTCTGGATTACTATTTTTCCCTAGGATCTAACCTGAAACTTTCCTACTACATTTTTAACTCATTGTTTTTTGTTTATTCATGGAGACATTTCAGTAATTAAAGTTTATGAGTAATATTCCAAATGAGGGCATAAAATTAAGTTCAAGAGACAGCAGACCAAAAAACAAAAGCAGTCCTGTGGAGAGATTTTAAAGAGGAGACTGGATCTGATGTGTCCTTTTCTGGCTCAGGAAATGCCATAGGGGGATGGAAGGCAGAAATTGTTTGTGGGAGGAGGCAATAGAAACTGCTGTCACTGGTGGATGAGGGACAGGACTGAGAAACATAACAGAAGTCTCACGCTATGTCTGAGATGCATGGTTGAGATGCATTACAGGGCAAAGCATTGATGTAAAGATAAACGGAGATAGAGGAGGACATGGCTTCTAAAGCTACCAGGAAGACATTTTGGTTGATTGCCAGGACATAAATATTTTTAAAGAAGTTCAGGCTCCACCAAAGTCTGTGAGAGTTTAACCGTCAACTTCAGCATGGTTATATTTTTGCTCTTTGTGTGGGTTTTTTTTTGGGTTGCTTGTTGTTTGGTTGGGTTTTTTTTTTAGTAGTGGCTGTGGTAGTTTCAGAAAATGTCAAAATACAGATAGGTTGGTATTAAATCTGTGAATCCGGATTCAGAGCTACATTCCTACTTTACCTGACTCAAAGAACTGAGGCAAAACATGGAGTGGCAATGGATTGAACAAAGACACAGTCAGATATAATATTAAAAACCTTCAGTTAGAAATAATCTAGCTCCTTAGTCCTGGAGCTGTGGTCTAGCCTGAGACTGAGGTATGAGACACAGATTATCACTCTCAGTGTGGATCAGATTTTGTTAAAGAATAGAGGAAGAAAAAAAACTTCTTACCAAAAGTAGCAAGAAAAATTAACAGCTGTTTTTCCTTTGTCTTTCTCTTTGTATCTGGTCACTCCTAATTTCATATCAATACACTGCAATGATACAATGTTGGCTACCACATATATTTCAGTTTGAACTTTCAAATGTTATGTTCCCCTATGTATTGTCTGGATATATATATATATAAAAGTAACACTGACAAATTTAAGTCAAAATTCAGCAAAGCCCCTAAGTGTTTCCTCTCCCATGAGTCAATGAGATACAGTTGTGTAAATGATAAATGTTTCAGGCCATGACTGAGCTAGAAAAAAATGAGTGATGGAATTTTGGGGAGGGAGAGAAAAATAGAAAACATAGAATATTTTGTTTTTCTTTGATCTGAAATGTTTTATTTGAAATAAAGCATTTAGTGTTGACCTTATTTAATTTTTCCCAAAACAACATGAGGTTGATACTGAAACGTAAGAACTCTTTCAGAATGAAACGTTGACCTTTCTGTACAATTGTCCTCTCTATTTTGTTTCTTAACACAGTTGCAGTTTTTCAACAAGCTGTAAAATAGCCTAGCTGTCATGTAATGACCTCATGCTACTTATATGATCAAAAGTTAGGTGGTATTAATGTGTTTCACAAGATTAAATTGAAATAAAAGCAAAAGAACCTCTGCATTGAGAGGAAGATACACATTGGTAATACAGATCAATGTGTGCAAAGAACGCATTCTAGCATGTAAACTGTCTGCAAAAGTTTAGCTAGTGTACAAACAGTCTTACAATGTGTTTGCATTTTGCAGGCCAAAAAACACTCATCATTAAATCAGTGAGGCCAGTCAAGATGTCTGTAACACAGCAAGAGGCACAGCACAAGCAGCAACAACAGCAGCAACCAACTCCCCTCTCACTGTCTGCAAACATCACGAACTTTTATAGTGTTCATTCCTAGCAGGCTGTTGGGAAGCACACTATCTTCTGACCTTAATATCTTCAGCCTAACAGAGAGAAATCATCTTCTCAATAACTGGTACTTTGATCACCCTCAGAAACAAAGATCAGAAGATGACTAAGGGTCTCAGGAATTGAGTTCCTGCTCTCTTTCTCACTCATGCAGGTATGAAAAAATGCACACAAAGGCACATTTTCATGCGTTTGTTATGGACACAGACACACTTCAAGGAGACATCCTTACAGCACACGGACTTAACTGACACATTACACAAATGTTTGCTGTGTACAGAATAATCAAGGAAACAGACTCATGTTTATTATAACTGAATCAGCAGCAGTCTAATGGATTAAAAACATCCTCTTTTTTTTTTTTTTTTCTCTCTCTCATGTTGTGAAAGTGCCAGTGTTGTAAATGTTCCCTGCAAGAGAAGTGGGTGGAGATGAAGCAACTCATGACCTCCATGATTCGTGAGCTCCCAGTCTCTCAGGTTAGGTCTTCTGGCCACAACCCAACATCCCAGAACATCAGCTACAGATACTTGGAGCCAATTGGGTTGAGAAAGAATACAGTAAATGTCTGTTTCCGGTTCACAAGCCCCTTAGCGTCACCACATATTTTGGAAGTCTGTCTAGCTTCCTGACTTTAAGAGTCTCATTCTTGATTTAGACTTCAGGGAGCAGCAGTGAAAGGGGGGAAACAAAGGTTATCTAAAACCTCATGAACAATTGGAATTTTTTCTTTTCTCTGACTTTTAATGCTTTTAAAGCCTTAATTTATTGGATTAATTTTATTAGAGGTATTTATTTCTATATCTAGAGATATGTTATCTCCATGTTTATCTCATTATGTTTCTAAAATGAATTGTGATTCTTCACATGCCTACTCTTAAGATTGGAAGAGATGCCCTAAAGTACATATGAACTCTTCTTTATCTATCCAATTTTCCACTGACTTCACTGATATCGGGGCTGGACATCGAGGCCACTGTAAACCCAAAAAGAAGGTTCAATCTACACTGAAACAGTATTTTCTTAAATCTGAAAATATTGCCTGTCCTACATAAACTCAGACTTAAGTCAGAACTTGTAAAGCTTTTATACCTCTAAATTAACTCAATAAATTTGCTCAATCTGATTCAGTCTGTCTGAGCATCTGCTTTTAATGTGGGAAGAACAGGATTTAGCAACACTTTGCATATTGTTATAAAACTATTTTTAATCTTGCTGTGATAAGCAACACAGCACAGAGGTTTGGCTACCACTCAGAGTGGGGAAGTGTTGTGTAATTATGAGTGACCAAACCTGTTCTGGTCCATTAAAATAGCTCAGTTTGCTGAGCAGCTCATAAAAGGAGCCCTAATATGTGAGAACAAAAACTGGGTTACTACAATGATCTGAAGAGGGAAAGAGATGTGAAGTATGCAGAGAGCTGGCATTACCCATGCTGGAAGCAGCTGGTAGAAAAGAAGGAGAAAAATGAAAGCAAGGAGACAAGGAAAAACACATAGGGGCCTTTTACCATTCTAATGGTCATTCCTGGCATGGGCATTCCTGTCACTCTCTGCCAAGTTCTGTGTTGCTGGAGGGGGCTAAGTTGTGGGATTTGGATCCAGCTACGTTCATGTAATGGGGTTGAAACTTCTGAAACCTCAGCTACAGGCTCAGTGCTGGTTCTTTCTGTTATTGTTTTTATCGGAGTACAGACTGTTCCTTCATGGGCAAGGACAGCATTCCTCATAGGCTCCTCATCAACTATTACCCCACCTCAGGAACAAAACCCCACCCACATTTCCATACGTTTTCTCATTCTTGCAAAAGTGTCTCTGGAAGGGTCACATTTCCGGGACCAAGCCTACAGACACATTTAACTTTCTCTTAATCAGGGCTGACCTGCATACTCCTGGCAGCATGCCTGGGCAAGCACACAAAGCACAGCCTTCCCTTTTCATCCTGGGCATTTATCAAAGGACACAGATGTTGTTCTTGCCTCTCCTCAGGCCAGTGTTCCTCTCATGCTAACCACCTCTTCCAAGCCCAGTGTGACTCTGCCTTGTTGGTGCAGCAGGCAGGACAAGAAAACCTGCCAGTGGCAAAGTCAGAGAAACACAACCTAAACCAAATAGAATGCTGCCTGTAATGCTGAAGAAAAAGTCTTGTAATCGTTAAGGACTGGGGTTTTTGATCATCTTGCAGTGATGGTCCCTGCCCAGACACTGGGTCTTGCACTTCATCGCCCCATGAAGGACAGGGTTGTATACATGGCAAAACCAGCCCTAGCAAACAAGATTTCCTCAGAAGTGCAAGGTGGTAATGTCTTGTCATACTCCTTCTTGTGTAATTTCAGGTCTACCTGTCACAGAAATATGTCTGCTCTTTGTTCATCTAAGAGTGATGTTGCCAGATAGAAAGTGCAGAGGGTGTTACGTGGGGCACTAAAACGCTCCTCCAGACAAACTCGGTCACCACAGGTGTATTGAGGCCAAACCATTGCTTGACACTGGCCATTCCCCAGAGGCAGAACCTGTTGTGCATGTTTGTAGGGTTTAGTTTGACTCACTGCAGTGTACATCTAACAGCCATAGGAGGAGGGAAATACTTAGGTTCATGACCTTCAGCACCTCCATTAAAAATCCTTAGGGAAAGGTAAGGCAAGTAATGGAAAACATTCCCACTGCCACAGGCAGTTCATTCCCCAAAAGTGCTTATGAAACCTTTTGCTACTTCAACAACAGGGATGCTAATCTCTGTAAACCAAGCTACTGTAACTTCTGTAATTCCATATCATCAAAGCAAGTTCTAGCAAGTGAGAAATTTTCCATTAATTTTTTTTTTGTCAACTGAAAGTTTGAAGCTCTTTCGTGTGAAGAACATTTGCTTGCTACAGAAAATCATTCTTTGTCCCTGAAAAGCAAAATCCCTGCCTTGTGGCTATACATAGAGATCCTGCTCAGTCTTCCTGGCTGCTTTTCCCTCTATTCTACACTGAAAATACTGACAACAATTAAATATCTTGTAGCCCACTTTATCGAGGTTTTGAAATTCTTATTATTCTTATTTATTTTAATGTGAGTCTGTGTTTATTAGTGGAGGTAAGATCCAAGAGGTTTAGGAGACTCACTCCAGTTCAGGTGCCTTGCAGTCCGTTGACGTCATCTAACAAGGAGCCCAGAGATGAAACAACTTGTGGATCTGGGCTTCCCTCCAGATTTACAGGGGGATAACAGAAATTGCCTTTTGTAGCTCAGTCGTTTATTTTAGAGGCCTGTGTTGCATGTTTGCTCCTTGGCAGGATGAGAGCTACAAAGTGAATAAATATATTTCAACCACAAATGAGCAAGCAAATGGAAGGAAGTGCTGTTTTAAAAAAAATGCTTTCAGTGACTTATTCAAGTTACAAGAACAGCAAGAGGCATTTTCTAGGAAGGAAGAGAGTTTCTAAATTGTTTTATGCAAGATGGTCTATTTTACGACTTCATTCTGAAAAAAAGTTAAGAGGTAACTACTGTGAGCAGAATAGCTCTGGCAGAACATGAGCACTGCAGGGCTTGCTTGCTTTCAGAAAGAACATGTCATATCAACATGATCATCATCTGTTGCAACATTACAAAATATAATACTGAGATTATAATGTTGTTGTCTGTAAGTCCACTTAGTCTCCTCTTTCCCCCCACCCCCAAGCCTGACCTCATTCTACTGAGGGACAGCCAACTACTTTTCCCTAGCTCTGTGGCCAACAACTAGCTTCATGTATGACTTGTTTCCTCATTAGTCTTACACGTGTTGGACATCTCTCTAGTTGGTGAAATACTATGTCTGATGCCAGAAGAGGAGCTGAATACAGACCTCTTACTATGAACTAACAAGTCACTTACAGCCATTAGTCACTGAGTACCTTCTTCTGGATTAAATAATACAGAATATGACCTAATCAAATTATCCATATTATCTCAGTGCAACAGCAAAAATGGGCCTGATTTTGAACTTGGGATTCCAAGTCCAGTTTTGGATTTACATGTTAAACAGGTCTCAAACTTACCTCAGTTAAAGAGCACAACTCAATGTACTCTAGATTTTGAATCCCACATTAAAGAATACTAAAAATCCAAAGCTTTCTATTTTTTAATGACCATATTTGGATTTGGATTCAGACTTCTGTCTCATCTCTCCAAATCACCTACTGTACACATTTCCTTTAGAAACACCAACTTTTGCTGAATGAAAACCACTACTGAAGAGCTGGGTTTGACTATTATCACACATAATAATTAAATCTCTTTATCATACTCACTGCTTTAGGCTAGTTAAACTAACTAGGAAACTTCTCTTGCTTTAAAGTCTCATCTAGAGATGATCCAGCTTACTACCAGTAATAACTGTATGTAAAGGAGTGAGCCATGCCATGAAGGATAGTTCCTGACAATTTGGGACTCATTGGCAAAGTAGGTAGGTAGGTAAATTTGACTAACAGTAGCTTTTCTATCCATTGCACAATAGCACTGGCGCTACTTTCTCCAACAACAATGAAAAGACAGCTAAAATGAAATGCTGTCTTGTGTTATCTAGAGGCACAAAATCAGGTAAGTAATCTTTTTAATGTTTTTGACTGCTGACACATTTGATTACATCCATAGGATGGGCTACACTCACCAACAGTGTAAGAGTGCGCCACCCTATTGTTAGTCAGAAACACATTTGCTCTGTGTCCCATTCTTGCAGAGGGTTTTGTAATGTTGCCTGGTCACTGCCTCCTTGTCTGCAAAGCAAATATTCAGAGTGGAGAGGAGAAGAGGAGTTTTCATTTGTGAAAGCGAAAAGGTGAGAAAAAGAAAACAGCTTCCAATGGAAGCTGAAACACATCATGCAAATATACAGCAAATATACTCAGTATTTTTCTACTAGCAATATAGTATGCATTGCCTATGGACAGGCATGTAGTCTCCACTGCTGTGCTACTCTCTGATAGCGTGTGTCAGAAAGTGTTCTTTTAAAAATACTCACCCATTATTATGGAGGCTCAAGTCTCTGTGAGGAGACAATTCATCCTTAGTTTTGGATTCACAGAGGGAACAAAAAATGAAGACAGAAAAAAAGCAGAAGTGAAGTGTTTAAAGATGAACGAATACATACATATCATTCTTAAGTTAAGGTAGGAATGTCATTACGGGAGCACTGTGGAGTAACAAAGTGCTTTATGTCAGCAATGAGCTCTTGGAGGATAGATCCCTGTTTCCCCAATAGAGCAATTAACTGCTCTTGGGTTAGGGAGGAGTGCTGGAGCTTCTTCCCACTTCTTCACACGAACACTGCACTTTCTCTGTCTGTGCAAAATGTTTCAAATGCCTTTTTTTTTTCTTTCTTTCTGTTTCTAATCTTTTCCTGGATTACTGAATGTACAGTGAAACTTCTTATCTCATGCGGGAATTATGTTTATAGCAGAAAAAGAACTTAGGGACTGAATGCCTCAGGGACTTGGATGATGGGATGTAGAGACTTTTATCTGAGGTTTTTTTCTTGAATCAGGCCCAAGTTGGTAGTGACCTAAAATTGCCTCAGTCTGATGACTGTTTGGTCTCCACTGTGAAATGTGTTTGGTGGTCTCAGTTTAATTCCTGGTAAATACTTGTTTGCGCACTAAATTACTTCCATAACTGGTATCCATGTTGGCAGTCTCACAGAGAGGTCAAGGGTTTGATGGGAACCGGGACTGAGCTATTCTTTCATGCTGTGAGTTGGTCCCTTCTAGACATGCGAACTGAAGAAGCAGTGCAATTACAGAGGGTCGAGGTCTGCTTGCTTTTTAATCTGCTTCCTTTTAAGACCATAAACTGCAATATGCTAAATCTGAAAAATTGTTTTAACTCAAAATAGAGCTTCATTCATCCAGGGTCCTTCTAACATGCTGAAGACCAAGGTGCCTCCAGAAACTTCAGATGATAAAGGATTAACGCATGTCAGGACATAGTCAGTCTGACTAGCATGATTGATGATGTATATCTGGGTGTCAATACAGTGCACAAACAGCTTAATTCACATAAATAATGTCTGTCAACCCTTCACACTTTCCCTTCTCCCTCCTGCTCGTTTCTGGTCTCTCAATTTTACTGGCGGTGGTATTCATGTGAATACAAGAAGTATCAGGTCAGGGTGATCTATAGGTTACAGAAAATGAGCCATCAAAAATAAGTACATGGTGGAGTAAACTAAATAAGATTGTTTGCTCTCCTTAGCCAGTGCAAAGAAGATATTTTTTTCTTAATTTAAAAGCCTTCTGTTATTCCACACATCTAAAAATTTAAGAGTATGCAGAGTGCTGTGAATAGTAGCCAAAGTGAAAAGAAAATTAGTATTCATCAATTATTTTCACACATTTTCAAAAGTATGTTGAGGACATGTTTCTACAAGTGTACATTCGAAACTGATACGAACCAGAGTTCAGTAAAAAATTCACCCCTGAGATGGTAATTTTTCAGTCACAGATTCACAAAAAAATTCATTAGGACCCTCCTGTCAGATTGCACTGGCAGAACTTACAATAAACCTTATACTATCTGTCAAAAGGGCACAATAAAATTCAACCATGGGCATTTTCAATCTGCATGCCGTGTAAGCCCAAAAATGAGTTTAAGCACTGAAAATAACATCTGCTACATGCATGGTCTTAGAATGTGATAAGATGTAAAGCACAGGAAGAAATACAGATTGTTTGCTGTCACGCAGCAGATACAGACAGTTAAGCTCCAGACCTGAAAGTGCGGTTTGATCGCAGCTTCAGCCTATGCATGCAAGCTCTTCAACAATTATTAGCGTAAATTGTATTAAATCCACTCTGTCCAGCTGTTTAGGATTTCCAAGACAAGTCTCTTACTGTGTAGTTATAGTATTTACCATTGTAATTTTTAATTACAGGCTCTCATATTAACTGGAGCCACATGATTTTATCATGGTTGAAGTGAATAACAGCAGTGCAGTTGGAAATCTGTAAGACTGTATGCCACCATCTGAAAATACTGAGCCATAATTAATTTTACAATGAGGTAGGTAGAATATGTATTTTCCTATAGTATATGCTTTCATATATTTAAACACATATAATGTGTTTAAATGTTTTACAAAATACATGTAAGTTATCTGGAATTATTTTCCAAGTACACTATCTTTCTGAATTTTAAAGATATGATTTGCAGTAGATTTTCCAAATAAGCTAGAAGCCACAATGTGTATTGTCAGTATACGTGCACCTGTGATAAAAGGGCAACATTTGCAATACTGTGCTCCTTTTTTTCTTAAGGGATGAACTAGAAAATAATAGTTGTTTTGTGAGCCTTGCATTTTTCTTTTCCTGAGGTGAGTTCTGGAGTAATTTCCTTTAAAATGTAAAATTGAGAACAGCGCAGAATGTGTTGGTTCATGTGTGTTGAAAAAGATCATAAAATTGGCGTCGCTGCAGGCATTCAGATGCACAGAAAGTGCTAGTGGAAAAAATGAAACAGAGAAAACATCAACGCAGCCAGACATATGATAAAACAGATTTTATGAACGTGCTTGTTTGTATCTAAGGAAGAGCTGGTCTGCCTTGAAGTTTGCCTGGTTTTCCCCAGTTTGTGTAACAAAAGATATTACCATTCCGCACTTTATTTCTGAAAGCACATTCCATTACTGAAATGGCCAGAATGACCTAAAAAAAAAAAAAAAACAAACAAAAACAACCATAAAACCAAACAAAAAAAACACCCAAACAAATCTCTTTCAAGTCTGTGTGATCTTGGTATGTAATGTCTTCTTAACTGGACTTTTGCAGAACAGATTCTTCACCAGTCCTCTGCTTTTCAGAAAAAACCCATAGGTGTAAAGTCAAGCAGATGGCACAGCTGCACCTAGAAACACAGCACAGCTGTCAGCTGGGGAAGAAGGGAGATTTTCAACTTGCAAAGGTAAAAGCATGATTTCATGTCCCTTCACTTCTGAGAAAGTGTAAGGGTGATCCTACACTGCCCTCACTTCTTCCAGGCAGATCCACATGAATTGGTTGAGAGCTACATATGTGAGCTACAAGGACCACATGGCTCAACATGGCAATTATCTTTTTAATTTACAAGAGTAACTGCCAAGAAACTGGTAGTGATTACACATTTCCCCACTCCATGCATGCAGCTGCACTGGAAAGAAAGAGCATAACAACTCTGTCTTCAGTTTGCACGTGGGCAGTCTGAACCTTCTAAGCCCCAAAAGCTTAGTTGTACCAATTAACCATGTACTGACTTACAGCTTGCAGTGGGAAAAGGATCAGGTCCCAGGTTATCAGAATCTTAGGAGGTAATTTTCAAGCTGCTGCCAGAGCTAGATGACATGTCTTAATAAAAGTTTCATCTACGCGTCGTAGCTGAGAACAAAACCGATCTGTTTCCCAGCATTGTTTTGCTCTTCTGCAGTACTCACATAATACAAACCCATCAGTACCGCTCTGCTGGCAGTTTCCATGAAGCGGATTTTCTATAAATCTGAGTATACACTGTGCTAAATTGTTCCTTCTCCTGCACTTGCAGAACAGTATTACTCAACACAGTATAAAATTCTTAGTCATCGCGATCACTGGCCTTTCTGTGGCACAGACCCAGTTTTCTGTGCTGCATTCTTCATTTTATAGAACAAACTGGAGCTTGTTGTTGTTTGAAGAGTATTGACCAACATCCTGAACATTGCCCATTAGGGTCAAGCATGGAGCATTTCACCACCTCCCATTTCTCTGGGCTGCATGGTGTGGTATCATTAAGTTTGTACTTGCAGGAAACTGAGTCATCCACTCTTCTCTACTTTGATACACCACCACTGATGTCCATTCAAAGACAGGAGTGGGCTTAGCATTCCTGTCCTGTGATATGTTACCTCTCCAGCAGAAACAGGGTGATTTTCAGGCTCAAGTTTACTACGGCATTGAATTTCTACCTCGGCTTAAATAAAGTTGTACAGTTCTCCTTTCTGATCTGACTGATCCTCAATGCTCAACAAATAAAGCACATTCTATCACTATAATTTAAAGTACGCACTGGAAATTAGGGGAAGAAGATAAGAGAGTAGGAAAACCAGCCAAGATTTCACTGATACATGCGAAGCAAGAATGTCTCAGCACTCTCATCCAAATGCCCAAAGACCACCAGGCGGATCAGCCTAGATAGCTATTGTAAAGCCTAGTAAAGGCAGGGTGATGACAAGAAGGGCAGGAGGGTGAAAGGTCCTTTGTAAATCTGCAGAGGGCCAATGCCAGTCACTGCTTAGGCCATTTCCTGGAAATAACGATTTGACAGTATTTGAATATCCCAACAAACGTATATCTCAGAGAAGGAGGTGGAGGGCGCTTGTACATTTGCTATGTGTGCACTGTGACACCAGCTGCCAGCACACAACCAGAAAAAGCAGGGCATTATATGCATCTAGCTCTTCCATGAGGCTCCGAGAGGAGTGTGCCCCTTGTGGCAGGAGTGCCAGGAGTACTCCAGAGGTACCTTACCTCCTCTTTTTTCCCATAAGGTCAGGCTTCCATATGTACTTCATGTAGTACAGATACACTCCAGATTGTCCTTCCTACTGGATGAATCTGTGACTTAATTAAGCACGGCAAAGTTGTTAAAGCAGAGTACCTGAAATAGTTCACGGTCTCATCATGATTTACTGGGCTTGGCACATCTACACCACCCACGCCAAAAACATGCTATTGATGACAAAACCTGAAAGTCACCACAAGCCTTTCATAATCTAAATTACAGAGACAGTGTCTGAGTAGCAGTCACATGGCAAAGATTCTCTCTGCATGTTCCAAACCAGCTAGCCTGTGCAGTCAGGTAGAAAGGTCAGGAGATGGACAGGGTTATATCACCTGCAAATCCTCTGGGTTTTAGCCCTCTCATTAACATGGGCTGAGAAGATAGCACTCCGTAACATCTGAAATAGTTGTAGTCATACAATCACAAACATTTAAAGTTTTCCCCTCCAAACTACAAGCTTGTCTTCCTTTGTATAGCATCGTAGGCTGGGATTTGCATTGTATTATCACGTTAGTATCCACCAATAGTGGCCATGGTTGGACTTGATGATCTCAAAGGTCTTTTCTAACTTAATGATTTTATGGTTCTAGGGCAAACTCAACTGATCATTCTGAACCAGATATATCTATTAACATCAAAGCAAGACCTCCCCATGACTCTCTTGATTCTTGGACTATCTTGTGAGTCTGACTCCATCTCAAACCTGATTTCCTTCATGTCAAAGCCTTTTCGTTTGCTTCTTGCCTGGTTGGTTGAAAATTACAGGCTGTTTCTCCTCTTGATTTCCTGGCAACTGGGGGAAAAAAAATTAAAGCTCCCAAGGGCTCTATTAGTACTCTGTATATTTCCTTATGCCACTGCTGATGATGCACAAGCGTGTATGTGTGTCCACAAGGTTCATCTCACTCTGTTTCCAGGGTGGAGTCTGTATGCCTCTTGTGATGAACAGTGTACTCATTCTACCTGACATCAGACCTGAGATGTAATTGCCCTGTAAAAGATCTAGTTGAGGGTAATCTCAAATAAACAAATACAACAGGAGTTGCTTACAGGACCCCAAAGTTATGCAATCAGCTGAAGAGGCAGAGATGGGGTTACTTAGTCACTAACAACTGAGTGAAATGCAGGCAGGTATTGTCATTTTCTTTAGATAAGGTGCTGGGATCAAAAGAGTCTGGACTTACTCCCACTGAGCACATAGCAATAAATGTGGCAGCTTCTGAAAAGTGTTTGAGAAGGCAGAATTTTGAGAAGGCAATATTTTTTGTATTTTGCAGGTGGGGTTAATGGGTCAGGTTTCCTTAACTTGTTTAAATCATACAGCATGATGAACAATTCTGTCTTGATTCAAAACGAAGATCCTGAATATTCATGTCTACAAATACTTAGAACACTCAGCCAAACATCCAAACTCCACATCTGGTCTCTACAAAACCAAAAATTCAGAGTAATTATGCACACCTATTTACTAGAAATTTGGCTTCAGTTTCTTAAAATTGTGACTTGGGGTTGTCTCAAATAGAAATATTTACTCTGGTTATTTAATTTTAGGTTGACTGCTTTGCAATTATAGAATACCCTGATTTAAGAGTAGGAGAAAAGCTGTTATTCTCTAGTGGTGACATTTTCTTTTCATTCTCCACCCTTCTTTTAATGGGTAAGACAGAAAAGAAGGCAGTGATGACAATTGTTGAGGGACTTGAGTGAGGAAAATCTGAAGCAGCAGTAGAAGAATTTTAATAATTATCTGTGTTATCTGTAAACTTTGAATCTTTAGAATAATAAATTATTGTGTGAAAACATCAGAATTGTGCAGATTTATATAACAAACATTTGATTTTTTTTAATTCATTAGCTTTCATTTGTTAGCATTTCTCATTGATTTCTCACAAAATTGAAACTCAGAATATTTGTTCTGCTGTTTTGCTAGAAAATTGGGGAAATTTTAAACAAAATACAGTAAGTTTAATTTAATTTAGACAAGCTTTTTTCTTATTCACTTAATATTCACTGGATTTTTATTAAGAGAACTACCTTCCTCAATGCCTACATCTATCTTATTCACATATTTATGTCTTTAGTAGAAACTCCTGATTCAAAACTAGCTTACATATAAAGATGTCTTATAGCTTTTTAAACTTGTAAAGTTGTAGGTTACCTTAAGTTTAGTTTAAAGCATTCAGGCTCTTTGGTATGAAACAAAACAGAGTCTTCCACAAAATGAAAAATATCTCTCTATTTAGCTGAGTTGTAAAAATTCTTCAGACCACAGAGCTGATAAATCTACCTTGGTTTTATCCCTGAACATGAAAACATTGATACTTATAATGACTTGGAAAAAAGACTCTAGTAAACTTTTTTTCACCCACTTTATCTCTTGTCTTCTCTCATACATCTGCCATCTTAAAACAAGTCGGACACATACAAGCAGGAATGCCGCAAAAAACATGGGCGGGCTGTGCATGTGAGTACATGGTGCAGGTGGACGCCAGCTGACTTACAGCACTGTCCCTGGACAAAGCTTCCTCTTTGTGGAGAATGGAAACAGCTCCTGAAGAACCTGTGACTGTGATCGGAGACACTCTGGTTTGTACCAGCAGTAACAGGTCATTGCTCGCAACAGAGTGATGACGTGTGCATGGCTATGGCCAGTTTCACTTTGAGTTTTCAAGTTCACAAAATACTGAAACTCAAAGCACAAACAGTGGAGGGGATGTCCCAAAGTGAGCACGCCAGCTCCAGTTTCCAAAACCTATGCAAATTGTAGTTGGTGCTTTTAGCACAGCCTTACCTGACAGTTCATGCTACAAAGCCAGCTAGCACATTTTACAGTTATGAGCTCAGACTTCCCACAGGGTTGCAAAAAGTGCCTCAAAAACTCCACCTTATGCTCCTCTAATTCAGGAGACATTCTAGTAGTATCTTCCATAAACACTCCAGAGAGCCCAATGCAGAAGCTGTCTGTGTGCCCTGCATAACTCATTGAATATATAATAATATAATAAATAATGGCCAGTCTTTGTGAGCGAAGATCCGGGGAAGGTCTTTCCACCTTCCAGCCTGCGCATTGGATTTTTTAGGTGAGACACAGTGTGCGCGGAACTGAGCCCACCCTTTAATCCTAAGGTTCATCTGCTGGGGCCAAGCGAGCTTGGACGGTGGCAGCGAGGTCCTCAGGACGTAGGTGGGTTGCCTTTAAGGGCTAACGAGCCCCACCTGCCCGGGAGTGGCCCTGACCGGGAATCGAACCCGGGTCTCGGCGGTGATAGCGCGGCGCCTTTACCACTAGACCACCAAGGGCTGCAATAACTCATTGAAATACAGTGGGATTTAGGTGACATAGAATTTTTGTACTGGTTAAAGACACGGAATGAATTTTAGGGCAAAGTAATCTAAAATGACAACACATCTGTCTTGAATTACAGTGGTGTGTAAATTATGGCCCTGCACAGACAGCAGTGCCACCAGCCTGATCTAGATGTCAGCATCTTTTGTGAGGCTGGTTTAATTGTGTCATGGCCATTATTTGCAAATGCAACAGTCAAAATATTCAAGTGAAAAGATTTCCTTAAAAAATCTGAAGTTCTAAAATAAGTTGCCAAAATGTTACTCTTTTTTGTAGTGCTTTCAAAGAACAAATATAAAACTTCATGCTAGTGCAGGTCAAGACTGAGAAACACAGGAGATGTCCCACTTGTGATACTGTCACTTAAAAAATAGAGTTCTGTTTCAATTACAAATATTGACATTTTTCACACTGGAAAGAATTGTTACTTGGAAATTTTCAGAAAGAGGAAGCTGTTGGACTTCATATAAACTTGAATTATCACTTGAAAAGGAAATTTACGAAGATGCCATTTCATGGAGAATCATCTCTCTATCCATTTATGAGCATAAGATAGAACAGGATTTAGTGAATCACTGGCATGTGATTCTATTCCACTAAAAATTGTCTATTTTCCTTCCTCTTCTCCTCATTTCAGGGAAAGAACAAAAAGTCATGTGAGGCTTTTCAACTGCATGGAGAATATGATTTTGACCTTTGTAGGTTTGCAGGTCAATAGTATATTACTGGCCAGCATTCACTGTCGAGTTATACTACAGTAGCTACGTTAAGTAGTGCTAAATCAGTAATCTGAAGTAAATTAACAGTTGTTACTAGGGGGTGTTTCATTCTAGTCCATAAGTAATTCACCTGCCTTTGATGTTAATAAAGTGGCTTAGAGAAGTAGCATTTGATGGAAAAAACCACAGATGCCAGCAATAACATGAAAAAAAGCTCTTGCTTAAAGCAGTTAACGGCTGCAAAGCTAAGTGTAACAATAAAATGTATTAGTTAAAGACGTATATATAGTTAAGAGTACTTAGATTTTATTACTAAAATGTATAATGCGATAAAGTGCAAAATTTAAGCTTTTTATTACCTCTCAAGTGTTCAGAAAGAACACAGAGAGAATGCATTTTTGTGGGCAACAACCACATGTTCACATTTCCCAATGTTTTTTTCTTTATGGGAAAAAAAGAATGCACTGGGCAACAACTTGGTTTTTTCCCATGTAAAAATCATATGCCAGTGATTCAGTAATTCCTATTTTTTTCTTATACTTATAAACAGGCAGAGTAATGACTGTCAATAAAACTATTAAAGGATGGAGAATACCTCAGAGAGTCATTACATTACATGATATATTTAAGATAAGACAGATTTGAACAGGTCGCTGGTTTGCAGTTGCACAACTGTCTGAATTTTTTGGATGTAGTTCATTTCATTACAGTCTCCTGAAATTCTGACTTACGCATTGTTAGGAGCAAAACAGTTTGATGAGCTGACATTACAGTCACTCCCAAATGTTAAAAAAACATGAGTCAGGGAAATCTAGGGAATGGCTTTAAGACAACCTTACTCTCTTTTATTTGTTTTCTGATTTCTGAGCCATTAGTGTACACTCCCTCCAGACTTTCTGGCTTTCCTCTGCACCAATGAAGGCTAGAAATGCAAACTGATGATTCAAAACACAGGCCGAGAGTCCCATACAAAGAATTGCCTCCAGGATTTGGATTCACATTAAAATAGCAGTGTGTCCTGTATAACTGTATGGAACAATCCACTCCCTCTACCTGTATTCTTATGTCTTGTCTTCACTTGCCTTCAAACACTTGAGTGGTCAAGTTTATTTGTTCATGTCTTCGTAGCAAGTCAGTGGTAAGTTTATACCGTAGAGTATCATCAATGGAAATTATAGATTCATGGTCTCAGAGAGGAGGAGGACTGTTAGGTATTTTAAGAGATAACCAAGGTCATTCTCTGCACTAAAGTAACAGCAAAATCAGAACTACGAATTATGTATGTACTCAGTCAACATTTCTTCCAAAACCAACTTTTCTTTTCTAGTTTCTAATCTGTGTGGTGAAAAAATGTCAGGATGGAAAAGAAGTGAAAAAATTAAGTTCATCATTCCCCAAAAATATAACCTTATCTCATTTTGTAAAATTAACAGAAATTTTCTTAGGGCTAATTATAAAGATTGGTTTTGGTTTTTTGGTTTTTTAACAGCAGTAGTGCTAAAACAAGGCAGGAACAGAAACGAATCCTTGAGATTTATATAACTAGTTCCAGCTAAGCCAGGTAGAACTTCAAATATCGATATTGAGTAGTATGCTTTTCTATCCCTCCACCCAAGAGAACCTACTTGAAAAAGTTTAACAAAGGAAGAAAGGAAAAGACAAAACTCAAATTATGAATTTCACAAAATTGTTCCTTCTGTTCAAATTGGATGCAAATCCTCAAACAAAAAGCAGTCAAGATTACCCTTTCTTCAGGCAGTCAATAGGTTGTTTCCTATGGCTTATGCCCTGTATAGAAACAGTTCACATGAGAAACAGTTGAACCTCATAGCTGGTTCTTCTGCATCAGCTCAGTTCTGCACCTGTATTTCTGACCTGATAAAGGTTTACTCCTGGAGGCTTGGAGCATCTTCCCCTCTAGATGATGTTTAAGAATAGCTGTATTTAAAGCTATTCTTTAGCTTTAAAAGGTGGGAAGGTCCCACCTTTACAGCCCTTACTCTTTCCTGTGCAGCTCTTTAGGAAACCCACTACCTAAAGTTACATTAACTTCTGACTTCTGTGTGATGCAGATTGAATCTATAACATTTTTCAAAAGGCTAATTTAATTCAATAATCAATTCAAGAGAGTGTTGATACTAAGCGGCAGTACTCTGCTGTTTTCTACTAGCAATGTTCTGTGGGAAAACAGTAGAAAATGAAGGAGCAAAACTTTATAAAGTGATCCAGTAAGAATCAACCAAAATTGCAGAAAATCTGAACCACAAGGGTTGATTAGAACAGAGTCCTTCAGGGACTGTAAGAGGTGTGAATACCCTTCAGTGATCTCCTTACACATGCAGAACAACTTGGTAAGGAAAAAACTTGTGTGAAATGGGATTTATTAAAGAACAGCTGTTATGATATTTGGGAGGGTGCTTGGAAGAGGAGAAAGAAATGGTACAGTGAGTTAAATGAGAACATGCTGTGATAGAAGGAGAAATACAGAAATTTAACAAGAGAACAAGAATGGATGTTGTGATGACTACGGTTAGGCTGTTATGGTTTCCCACCAGTCAAGAAACCAAGCACTCAGCTTTCTCCCGGGCCTGTCACAGATATACTCCATGAACTTGTGAGAGCCAGATAACCTCTCCGTCTTTCTGGTTTTCCACCTGACAATGAGCAATAGAGAAGTACTCCTGTTAACAGTTTGCTACAGGATTCTGCCCATTCTCCCGTTCCTTGGAGGTGTTCAAATACCATGATGTTGATAATCCTGCCTCTACCAATAGATAAAAATAATATGTAAGACAAAATGTAGATTAGAAAAACTCTAAATATGTTTTGAAAGTTTTCAGGCTTCATATTATATTTTCATATGGTACCCATCACTGTGGTATCAGACCAACTTCTAATAGTTATGTGAGCAAGATGACTAATATCTCTCATCTTAAGTTCATTCTCCTCCCAGAGAAAAATTGGGGGGGGAGGTTTGAAATACATATTTATATCTTCTTTACTGTGTGATTTTATTATTAAAAGCTGGGTCAAAGGACATTGCTTGCTCTAAGAGCAGAGCTACAAGCACCTTGGGGAGTCAAAATTCTGCAGGAGGTGATCCCACAAGCTTGGACTAAGGCACTGTGAAAGACTATCGGCATAATCAGGATTTACATTTGTTTATGCAGCCAGAGTTTCTTTTTCAGCTTCTGTAGATCTCTACTCATAACATGCTCTAGTATGAATAAAGATGAAGTTTTCTGTGCTACATGAAATCTGCTGCTATGGAGGGGTATTTCCAGGAAGACTGACCTTGGTCCATGGACCCTACCATCTTTATCTAGGATTTAGACAAGACGAAACTCGTGGATACAGTATAAGCATTTAATAATCATCACTTCTGGGAGAGAAAGAAAAGGAAAACCACAAGAAGATATCCAGAGTTTTTCATGGAATTGTTCAATTTTGATTTGGTTTGACTGGATCAAGTGCTATTATAAATCACTATAGGTTTGGCATTAGAAAAAGCTTGGCCCAAAATGGGACCCAAGAGCATTTGAAAGGTTTAACAATTAGCTCTGGGCATAAGGATGCTGTCTCCCAGCAAGACACTGTCAAAAATACATTATCTGAAGAGATAACATAATTGAGTGGCTTTCTGGTTATGTGACAATTTGGAGGTAGCTAAAGTATCCAGGATGAAAGGGAAGGAGGCATGCAGAAAAGGAGGTGATCACAGGGCAAGGTCGACTGCTACTCTCCCATCTCTGCATTCTGTTTCTAATGTGATCCAGTTCCCAATTAAAATGTTGTGCTTGTTTCAAGTAAGTTTTTATTAAGAAAATAAAAACACCAAAGAGGAGGTTGTGCAAACTATCTGGAACTCCAGAAGAGCAATGACTTATACACATACGTTGTGGACAAGCGCAGAGGTTTTACTCACCCATCTTCTGCCACGTCCCAGTGCACGCTAACTTTACACTGGGGAATCATCATTTCCCACTGGCATTTCCCATTGCTTGAGAAAGCAAAACAACATTTACAGAAATAGACATAGCTTCAACAAGTAGTTGTCACTGATTAAGATGTTTTATTGTTTTTGTAGCCTGATTTAATGAATGTTCAAACTCCTCTGAGTTTGTGAATTGAGTAGTGAATATTCAAACTCCTTTTCCTCTTCTTGCTATTGTTTCTACCGAATTTAATATGTTGATCTTCTAAAAAGTACTATACTGAACACACTGGATTCAGACCTCACTAATACTGTAATGTTTCTAAATGAAATGAAGGTAGATTTTTTTCTTTTATTCTTCAGAGTAAAATCTGTCCTAGGCTGGTGCAGATAAAAGAAATCTTAACAGTCAAGTATTTGGTATTCTGTCCAAAACTGAGCTACCTACTCACTTCAGTGAACAACACTTACTTCTTTCTCAGACTGAAAAGTGAGAAATATAATTATCTCTCACAATCTCCCACGTCAAACATTTCCATTTGACTTTTTATGTATGAGCTGTACATAAACTCTATTCATTTCAGAGCTGGTTGCTCAAATTCACCGCAGAATATAGCTTCTAAGGTGACTGTCCTCCATGCCCAGTTACATTCTAAGTTTATGTAGGACACCTCAGTATTTCCTTACACAAGCAGTTTCTACAGATGCAGTCCCCTGTGTTGCATAGACCAGTAAGATCTATTTTTACATGATGAAGAAGAAAACAATTGTTCAGCAGTGATTTACTATCCAATCCTAGAAACCTGTTCTGAAACCAGTAAAACAACAAATACTGCAGCATGGATTTATGAGGTACTCCAAATACTCCTTTGCTGTTGACCATTCAGGTCACTTACCTCATGCAACCGTTGAGTTTTTTCATAACGAATCATTAATATTTTTTTACTGTATTTTCTCTACTTCCTACTGAGTGCTAATCAGCCTGGTTAACAAAACAAGGCATGCCACATATATGAGTTCTTATCACAGAACTGAGGCACATTTACTCCAAGGAGATTCTGTTAACATCACATGTACACTTGCAGGTTTGTAATGAGTAAACAAACAGTCTTTAGCAGTTTGTTTGGGGTAATGAAGCTAATTTCTTATTAGAAAGACTGTGTAGCTACATAGCGTTAGTTTTATGATTTAATAGCTTCTAAAGCTCAAGAGTATTAAGCTGTCCAGTAACTGCTGTCCATGGAAAACCTTCCTCCACTGGCCCTGTGTGTGGGATAATTAATACACTTTGTATCACAGTTTCAGAAGAGAAAAGCAAAACTACCAGTGAGAAATCTGTTTAGTCAGTATGGAAATGGGGTTTGGATTAGATGATCTGTGTAGGTCACTTCCAACCCAAACCTTTCCATTCAATGACTGCTGCTCAATGTAGTCAGCACCCTTTTTTTTTCTGGAAAGACATTATTTTAATGGATGATGAATAGATATTCCACCCTGATATTACAAGATTCCCTCTCACTTCAGGGAAATAATAACAATAATAAAAAGGCAACTTTTCCCTTCTTTTTTCTTTTTTTTTTTCTTTTATAAGTTCAGAAGTCTTATTTGAAACAATTTTCTTGCCTTATAAATTTCCAAGGAACTAAAATGTGTTACAGGTGGAGATGACAAGATCTGCTGCAAACACTGTTCTTATTCTGGTTCACCCTGTTTTGCTCCTCTATAATATTCTCTAAAAGAAACTGTTTTAATAGCTGCAAAATCTAGGGTAAGGAATACATAACCTCCCCCCAGATCCATTTAGGTTTGCACAGAGGTTTAGCAAGCTCTAGAACTTGCTTAAAAATAAAGACAGCAAAAAGTTTAAATAAAACATGGAAAGTTCAAGTAAATTAGAAGAAGCAGTAATAATTACAGTGGACTGAACTGTCATACATCAGTGACATATATCGCTGTAACTTCTCTGAAGACCATGGGATCCTGGCTTTAAAATACAGGATGGAATACAGCTGCAAATTAGGGAAGATTAGTAGGTTTTCCTCCTTTTCTTGCTTGCTTCCTTGCCTTGAGAAAAACACATGCTATTAATTTTGCCTTCCATTTGTACTAGAAGGCACCAAATAGGCAGGCCATATTCCTGGGCAGAAGTAAGAGAATACTGGGATCAGTTGATTTTCAGTGGAAAAACACAGAGCAAGTGGCTACTCTTTATGAAATGGCCACCCAGGTGTGAATGTGCTTGTGTGGTTTAAAGGGTCAGCAACAAAAAGACAGACAAGTCCTTATAGGAGTTCATCCTACTGGGAGCTAGGAGACGGAAAGACAGTTTTTGTGCTGTATTTCTGGCTGTTGTATCAAAGGGGAAGAGCCCCTCTGCAAGCTTGCCACCATGGATTTACAGCCAAATTAGGAAAAATACTGTACTTGCCCAATGATGACTACCATCACTGGGGGCTAAAGAGCACTCAGCAGCATGCAGAATGCATTTAGTCATCTTTCGAGTTGTATACTGTCTTGGAATGTCTTTTGAGAAGCTGATGCACCAAATAACAGAACAAAATAAATGTGTATAACTGTTTCCCCTGACAGCATGACTCATGCTGATCATCCTACTTTTCAGTTAATTTTCTAACACCATGGTGTGATTGTCATGTTTATCAGGTGTGGTTCATTGTTACAGAAAGTCACAGACATCTGCCACAGTCACAACCCATTTCAAACTACAATAACGTGAAGGAAAGATAATCTTGTGGCTTTATTTCTCATAACGTTTGCCTGTGACATACAGAAACTCAGATAAAATTGTCAGATGGTAGTTCACCTAACCCCCTAGAAACCAACCCACCACACTGCAACCATCTCAGTGACAACAAATAAACAGCAAATAAACAACCATCAGTGCTGATAAAATAAGTGGGTACTTAGATGTTGGTGCAGTTATACAGGGAAATAGGTATAAATATATGCATAGTTTCATAAGCATGAGCAAATGCCATTCAAGTCAGAGAAAAAGACAACTAGAATCACCCATGCTGCCTGGATGCTCTGTGAAGTTCTATTTTTAGTTGATCTTAAAGAGTTTGAAGTGACTGAAGTAATTTCATAGGTTGTTTAAAGTTCCTGCTACCATCTAGACAGCTTACCTGACACCTCCTCTTACCTAGACACCTAGGCACAAAGATGAGATAGAAAATCCCACCAAGGAATTATATGTTATTTGTTGGTCAGAAATGTCATTCTCTGAAATATCAGAGAATGGGGAGATCCCTTATCAGCCTGGCATTTCTTATGAGTTCAGTGGTGTGATGATTTATAGTTCTGCTTACATGGCTGTGATGTTGTGGGAATAAGATCCATCACTGTGTTTTCCAGGTCCATCCCGGCGTGCACCAGAGGCACATCCTATGTCTGTTATAGTGTCCCAGTTTCTTACAGACCAGCTTCCTCACATCAGGTTGCCAAGTGCCCAGTCCATCTCTTCTCACTTCATTGTACAGACTAATATTTTAAATTTTAAATTCCAGGAATTTAACCGTATGTTGTGTGAGATCTGCATGCAAGGAAAGGACGTACTACATAGGTCTCATCCCACTATGAAGAGGGGATGCCAGCAGTACTGAGAATCAGGAGACACCAAACAGTCTTTGTGAAATAATAGAGATGTTGTCAAGGCTTGGTTGCACGTCAGACTATCCACAACAACTTAGTGTTTCTCATCACACATCTACTATTCCTAATAAGTGGTGTTAGTAGTCCTATTCTGTAGGAACCTGTTAGCCATTTATGCTGTTTATCCAGCTCAGCTGACACTTTATGAATCTAACGATGTTTTGTACTATGAATGAGAGAAATCATTCATTTTGCTGGATGAACTGTTCAGGTCATGGGACATCTCACAGAGAGAAGCACAGGGCATATTCCTGTCGTCCAGACTGTGCCTCTGTAGATAATTACCTGGAGCTTTTTCACTACAACTGTGAGATTGGAAAATCCCTATATATATATATATATATATATATGTAGCATATGGCATTCTAAGAAGGCAATTAAACCAGCTTTTCTGTACAGAGAGGCCTCATCTCCTTTATTTTGGCACTGGGCAGTGTTAAGCAGTTTCAGGATGGTGATTCAAGGTAGTTTAACCGTGCTCACATGATGTACATCTAATACTCCAGAACAGAGATTTCTCCAGTCTTTATCCAGATGGGCATTTCCACTACCATATTAGCAGAATCGTGGAAATGTTGGTTATGAGGGACTTCTAAAGACAGTCTATTCCAGCCTCCCACTCAGTGCAACACTACCTTCCATTCAGGATCAGGTCATCCATATGTTTGTCTCTCCAAGTCTTGAACATCCTGTGAAAGGATGGAGCTTCTGTAATGAAAAAAAAACATTTAGCAACTTGGGACTGTTGCCTTTTGTTTATGACAGAGGCTACAAGATGAGTTTGGCTCCATTGCAACACCCTTTAGGCAACTGTAGACTATTACTGGCTTGCCCTTTAGCCTTCTTTTCCCCGAGGATAAGATGCTTCTTCCATCTTCAGCATTTCCCTGAATTGCAATAATCATGAGAAGACCATTTATCTTGTAGGCTGTAGAGGCAGAGGAACACAAAATCTAGGGAGGAAGCAAAAGCTTCCTCCCAGCTCTCAAAACATTTGCACTTAGCTATCCAGTTTCATGGTTAAGAGAGAGAAAGAATGCAAAGGAAAGACTCCAGAGCTGGTTGACTGTGGTGCTGAGTATGTGGGAGAAGCATGTTCAGATGCCTGATATAGAATGGAAAATCTGTGTCCTAAATCAGGTAGGAAGCTGCACCTGGGTCTGCCACATGCCTTCCTTGTCCCTTCACCACCCAGCTATAAAGCGACACGTTAATCCCACGAGTAGTATACATAACTGATAGAACATTTCTTATTTGATTTCAATATGGAACAAACCCAAATCCTTAAACCTCAAAGTAGTCATGTAGCAGAATTGTTGTCCCTTAGTCAGTTAATGTTTACTGGCATCTTTCCTGGTCTCAGTTACTTTAGGTGCTACTTGCCATAATTGTCCCTTGCCCATTACATATTAGAAAAGGTAAAAGGTAAAAGGAAAAACTATTCTGAGGGGTGTTCCCTTCCAGCAGCAAGTGCATGCTTGTAAGCAAGTCTTTGGTCTCACATAGCATAAGGTGATTTTTCGGTAAGTTCTTGATGAGTTTCTGATAAGCCTACACTGAAAAAGGGTCTCCATTGAAACACTATTGGAATCTATTTAACAATTGTTTCCGAAGACAAGCTTTTGGAAACTGTTTGCTCCTGGGTCTTCATTAGAACTATCCCAGGCTAGCAACATCTTGCTATATTGTCACTTTTTTTTCGCCCGTTGCGGTGTCTATCTGTTGTGGTTTAACCTTAGTAGGCACAGTTTCTTGCTCTCCACCACCCCTCCACCCCCAGCAGCATGGGGGAGAGAATCAGAAAGGTAGAAGTGAAGAAACTTGTGGATTGACAGAAAGACTGCTTAACAGGTAAATCAAAAGCCACATGCATAAGCAAAACAAAATATGGAATCCATTCAATACTTCCCATCAACAGGTGGTTGCTCAACCTGCAATGGGTTTCAATCATTACCCAGGAGAAAGGGATTTACATGTATTATCTATACAGAGAATGAACATTTCACTCCACTTAACAGCACTGGGTTTTAAAATTATAAAAATTGATGTGGGGGCTTGGAAGGATATGGAATTAGGGTTTGCAAACTTTAATCGGTTTTAATTGAGGATCATAACCCTGGTTTTCAATTACATGTGACTCAATTTGTTTATTTTTTCCTGTTTATCAAGGATGCGTCTCTGACCCTCAGGAAAGAAATTCTGTGGATACTTAAATGTGAATCATGATGAGAGAGAACCTCTGAAATTTTTCCCTTGTCAACATGTAGGAAAAGAAATATGTGACTTTTCTCTTGTTCTTTCTATCATGTGGTATGATCGCGCAAACAATAAATAGGAAAAAAGAAGTGATTTTTGGTAAACAAGTAAGAATTAATTCCTTCCACATCGGCAATTATTGTGTCAAATTCTACAGTTTGCTTGAGACTAAGTAATAGCTTGTGGTGTGACTGAATCTGCCAGTAAATTTTATGGCTACATGGTTTTAGTCATAAGTATACTTATTAGAATGTGAAGAAGACAGGTATCGCTTGAATAACTGTCTCCACATCTGCACAGTGACATGAGCCAAATTAGTTGCACACATTTAGTATCAGAAAATATGAAAGTTCCAATAATATTTACAGTTTCATGTAATTATCAGTAAATAATATTTGTCACATAGTTGGTCCAGGAAGGAACTAAGCTCTACTAGGCTGTCGTAATAATGCCAGAAAGAGAGCATAAGTGTGATAAAACAGCAGAATGTCTTCAGTTTCTCGTCTCAGTCTCTGGGTTACATAGTAGAGCACACAAAAGCCCAGCTGCATCTTTTCTTGTACGCCAGACAAGGTTATCCAGTTGCGTGTGACTTCAGACTCCAAAATCTTACTATAATGCTTGTGAATCTTTAATTCAGAGGAAGCTTTGTCTGACCATCTGCAGATGTCTGCAATATAGGCTTCTACATGTGAGCTACTTGTCCAGGCATCCTTATCAGTCAAAGGAGAGGCAGGTTTACAGTGGCACTCCTCTCATCCTGTACTAAATAGCTAAAACAGATCAGACAAAGAGTGCTCATCTGTGAGTGAAGGCACTTTTTTCAGAGTCCCCATATTTGCCCTCTGGAGGTAAAATCTGAAGGTCCTTCTCCCTAGGGGAGCTCTATGAATAATCCAGCTTAGGCAAGAGTATAATCAGGAAGATTGTAAACTATGGTAGAAGTAGTAACTCATTGCCTGTTCCCTTACAGACAAATTTTAAGGCATGTATTTTTCAAATCTGGGCTGTAGTGAAGACCTACTGCAGTTCTGTGAAAAAAGGATTGTAATGAACTCCAGGATTATGAAAGTAAAAGACAATAACTTATTATTTTGAAAAATAACCCTTCCTCTGGTCTAGCTGTTTAGTATTTTTTTATATTGGTAATATATTGTGAGTCTTATGGATAAAAGGACTAATGTCTGAAACCAACAAAAGATGAGATGTTATGACTTAGACATCAAATGAGTGCTTATGCAGCATAACATAATATTGTGAAAGGCAGTGTCAAAATATATTTTCCTTTGTATTTTTTTTTGTACAAAAAAACATATGTAGTGGTTTGAACAATTGTGTATGGTTTGCCACAATGATTGCCATATAATTAGACAAGTGGTTTGGTTACTTGCAGAACACATCTTCATATGCATTCACACACGGCTTTGTAACCTGGCTAAGTAACTAATTGCCTATGATGCTCACCTCATATATACCCGATTTGAATATTCACTTAGAATAGAACCAAAACCTTATCTAGGTAAAAAAAGTATTATAAATTATAAAGTGGGCTTACCAGGAGGTAGTGTCCTTTCTACAGTGACATGGAATCTAGATTCATGACTAACAGCAATCCATGTTTTAAGATAAAAATCTTCCTACTCTGCAAATCTCACATAATGGATGGTGGGTCACTTTCACTTGAACACACTTCACTGCTTTATTTTTATCTCTAATCAAGAATGCCACATCTGTGTCAAATTTCTGAAGAAAAAAAGATGAAACGCAAGACATTCTCTGTAAAAACAATAGATGCAAGGAGAACAAACATACAGATCTTAAAATATGCAAGAAAGCAAATGAAGTCTATGTGACAAAATGGTTCTAAAACACCTATCACTTCTATTAAAGTTAAACTAGTGGAAGAGTGTTTAGCATGCCACAGGAGGAAAAGTATACATCAACCTGTCTATAATTCATATTACCCTTTAGCTACTCTCATCAAAAGGCAGCTTTCTGTGACAGCACAGCAGGCATATTGTCAATTTCTTACCCTGCTGTCAGGCAGATTTGCTTAGCTCTGTAATTTTGCATATATAGGTAAGTTTCTGCTTGATCCACTACAACAAAAATCTCAGCTACTATATCTATTCTGCATGTCTACCTTTCTGAGCAAGTTTTTGTAGCTAACCTTAGACAGATTAGGAGTATACTCCTGGAAATATGCATTAATAGAACAGATACTGAAATACATCAGCTTGAAAGTAAACATGTCTATATGAGCAAACCCAAGAGAGGAGGTTTCTAGACGGCCTCACCTCCACAACTGCTGCCATAATGGAAAGTCTGAACTGCAGTTTTTTAGCTCTTTTAAGTCACTGCTGCTGTTTCTGTTACAGTCCTCCCACAGATAAAGAATTATTTGCAGGTACAGGAGTTGTGGAACTCATTTGCTCTTTAGTATTTTTTATTGCATTGAGATATCAGTAAAGCAGTTATAGAAGCTGAAAATATTCATGGAACTATTGAGTCGTAGGTGAAAATGCTTGCAGAAATATTTTAAGGATGTAATTTATATGTGATTATTTTATGTTAGAGGAAGAAGGTGCTTGTGAGTGATATGTCTTTTTTCTTGGGAGTTGTGGGCTTTGCTCTGGAAGACAATGTTGACAAAGAAAATAATGGTAATTGAATTTTTTCAAAAGAGAGGTTGGATTGAATTTTGGCTTGAGGTCAGGATATGTTCTTAGTTTAGCAGAGCTACTTCAAACATTGCTAATTAGAGAAGCATTAGCATAAGAACAACATTTCAAATTCATTGATGTCATCTTGCTAACAGATTTGGATACACAGGCCATAATACCACTGAAAACCAAGAGCTCTTTTTTTCCAAAATGGGGAATGCCCACATATCCAGATCTGTTTTCATGGTTGGAGGAAGTGGGGGAGATGGGAGGGGTAGGATCAATTCTTAATGGCCATTTTTCTTCACATGAGTCATCAGCAATAATGAACTACAAAGAACATGTTTGGATCTATCATCAGACTGGTTACGGTTTGTGACTCACTTGTTGGTCAGAAACAGAGCTTAATATAAAATCTCACTAGTTTTCATATGCCATATGACACTGATATTACTGATAAATATTGTCCCAGCAAGACAGCTACACTGATCTATAGGATAAATAGGCCCCTCTATTGCATTTAGAAGGTTTTAGGGATACCTCTACATTTTCTGACCAGGAATCAATTTTACTATGTGCTACATTTTTCTCATATGAATACACATCAAAATGCATCTTTTCTTCTTAAGTCAGTGGCCTCGATATTAATTTGCCCAGACCAGTAAGAGTGTTTCAGGATCGATAGGGTCTTTTCACTTGCTTTACTTCAGATGTATAACATTCCTAGTGCCTGCACAGCAAATGTCACATTGGCAAGACTGAAAGAACATGATGTATCAAGATGGTTTATTACCAACTCATATGATCCCAGCCCTCCAGCAATCCAGTACCTAGTAAAATTATTAATACCTAATAAAAAGGCTTATTGCAGCTCTGAAGCTAGTGATTGCTTTTTAATTACATATTTCTTTTGATTTAATAAGGTAGTAAATATTTTCTTCATCTCTCCTAAAGAGAAATATGCATTTTATGTATTGGTATCCTTTTATAAGTTATTTATATTCCACACATAATCAGCACCATGTTTACCCTTGGTCACATCAACCTTTTAGCCACCTTTTTCATTATTTTTTCTATCTTTACAGAACATCAGTTATTCTACAAGTTGGAAAAAGGAATTCCTTAAAGGATAAAAGATACATAACTTTTTCCTTGGAGTGAATATACTGCAGAGTAAGGAGGACCTTACAGAATTCACAACACACTTGTGCTCATTCCAGCCCATCTCTCTGAAAAGGAAGTGATGGGGTCTGAGGCTGCATGTACACTCAGATTTAAGATATGACTGTAACTTGCATAGGTTGATGGCGTGCTTGAAGATAAACAGCAGTGAATTGTTCATAGCATGGGATTCAAGAGACTGAACCACACAGGTTCACTGTTTTCACTATTACATGCATTCACTATAGTCGGCTTGCCTTTCACAGAGTCACAGAATATGCTGAGTTGAAAGGGACTCACAAGAGTCATCGAGTTCAACCCTGAGCTCTGCAAGATGTCCATGTGCCTGAGAGTATGATCCAAAAGCTTCTTGAGCTCTGTCAGGCTCAGTGCTGTGACCACTTCCCTAGGGAGCCTGTTGCAGTGCCTGACCACCCTCTGGGCGAAGAATCTTTTTCTAATCTCTTACCTAAGCCTCCCTTGACACAGCTTTAGCTAGATGACTTTTTAAGCCAGGCATATTCAGGCATATGTAGCCTTACACTCTCAGTCTAGTCACAGCACTACTCAAGAAAGTCTCCATGCCATGCTGGCCCAAGAACTTGCTTTATCCTTCAAGCTTTCTTCTGTTCCCTGCATTTCCAGTGTTGTTTTCTTCTGTTCCCTGCATATCCGGTGTTACATCCACACAGCAAAATTAATAGTCTTCTGAAATGTAAAGTTGAGAGAGTGGCTGATCAGAAATCTTTGTGATCCCCAGCAACATTACCTGGCTGAATGCCAGGATGAGGTCAAATGAATAGTGTTTACTTCGTGGGTATGCAGAAACAAATTCAGCATCTCAAAACGTGCTATTGGTCATGCTTCCCTCTCATCCATCTTGATGCTATCATGAAGAACATTAACCTCTACTAGAATTTTGTCTCATTTAGGCTCTTTAAATCTAGAGGTACCTTTAGTTTGGACTGCACACACTCCCAAGAACACAGTGTACAGAGGGTCATTGCTAGGATTCCATATAAAGCATGGGCCCCCAGAAAGTTGCACCAGCACTTTCATTGCCAATTAGCATCAAGAAGACAACCAAGAGCAGCACAGAGACATGGACAAACAGGTGGGGTAGGAGAAAACTGTGGGAACTTTGGTGCTGAACAGAATGCTGAAGAAACTCTTCTTGCAACTACACCCTGAAAATAGTCAAGAATGACTGGTGGGTCTTGATTTGACACCAGCTAATATTTGCTTTTCGCTCACAAAACCCAAGAATTTACTATAACCCATTCTGTCTTGGTTAAATCTGCAGCTTTGAGTTCAACCTGCCCAGTTACAAACTTCCTTAAAAGAAAGAAACCTGTTAAACAACAAACTGTGCAGTGTGTTACTGCAAAGAAAGAGCTGTAATTGCAGCCTGTCCCTAAGGGTCATTTGAAAAGCCTAACATGTAGTAAGTAGACAGTCTGCTGTGCTATAGACTGTAAACATAGCCCTTGTGTTATCCTCCTTGCATTTTTCTTAGGAGACCAAAAGTTGCATGGCAGAACTGCTTATTTAATTGTGGCACACATGGTGTCGTGGGTTGACCCTGGCTGAATGCCAGGTGCCTGCCCAAGCCACTCTATGACTTTCCTCCTCAGCTGGGCAGGGGAGAGAAAATATAACTAAAAGCTTGTGAGGAGGGATAAGAACAGGGAGAGATCAGTCACCAGTTATTGTCATGGGCAAAATAGACTCAAAATTAATTTAATTTATTACTAATCAAATCAGAGCAGGGTAATGAGAAGTAAAAACAAATCTTAAAATGCCCCCTCATCCCTCCCTGCTTCACTGGCTCAACTTTGCTCCCATATTCTCTATTTCCTCCTGCACAGTAACTCAGGGAGATGGCGGGGGGGGGAGGGGCTGAGGAGGGGGGAAGAGCAGGGAAGCTGCAGTCACAGTGTGTAATCCCACATTGACTCTGCTGCTCCTTCCCGCTCCAACATGGGGTCCCTCCAACACGACACAATCCTCCATGAAGTTCTCCAGCAAGAGTCTTTCCCAGGGGCTGCAGTTCTTCATGAACTGCTCCAGTGTGGGTCCTTTCCTTGGGGCGCAGTCCTTCAGGAACAGGCTGCTCCAGTGTGGGTACCCCACAGGGTCACAAGTCCTGCAAGCAAACCTGCTCCAACATGGGCTTCCCTCTCCACAGGGCAACAGGTCCTGCCAGGAGCCTACTCCAGCACAGGGTCTCAGGCATGGGATCCTCCACAGGCTGCAGGTGATCTCTGCTCCAGAATTGACCTCCATGGGCTGCAGGGTGGCAGCCTGCCCCACCATGATCTTCACCACAGACTGCAGGGGAACATTTTCACCAGCTCCTAAGCACCTCCTCCTCTTCCTTCTTCACTGACCTTGGTGTCTGCAGAGCTGCTGCTCTCACGTATTCTCACTCCTCTTACTGGCTGCAGTTGGGCTGGCTTTTTTGCCCTTTCTTAAGACTGTTATCCCAGCGGTGATATCAGCATTGCTTGATGGATTTGGCCTTAGCCAGCAGCAGGTCCATCTTTGGAACCGGCTGAAGCTGGCTTTATCAGACATAGGGGAAGCTTCAGGTTCACACAAAAGCCGCCCCTGTAGTATCTCCCCACTACCAAAACCTTCTCACAAAAACCCAATAAGCATTGATATGTAGCAAGGCATAATATACATTAACAACAGCACAAAATACGTAATTGGAACAACATCCAACTTCGCTTCTACTTGTATATAGTCTCTTTGTTTCTATTCTGCTTCGATACTTGACTTCATGAGTGACATTAGTGGCTGTATTTGCTGAGGTGTAATGACTTTAGAAGGGGTTAATTTTGTATATGTCTAAATCCACCTTGAAACTGAGGGCTGCAAGCTGAAAAGCGCATCCTGCCTGCAAATGTCATTTCCAGCCTAAAGCTCCAGGTCTCTGATGCTTCCTTCCCATTGCTCCATGAAACTCATGAAAGTTGCTATCAGCTTTACACAGAGTTTGCTTTTCCTCTAGGCCTGCACAGATGAAATGTTTAGCATCACAGAAAGTAGAGTCTCTTTCTCCCCACTTTTCCTTCACAAAGCTGTGTAGCTGGAGAGTGGGGAGAGTAATAGATCATGGTGAAGTGATGCAGTGCACTGTGCCCAGTTACTGCTTGCTGCAGGAACCAAATAATAGCCTTCATTCTTTATCTGAAAGAAGAAAAGAAAACTCTGCCTTATTGAAGCTTATGGGGTATTGCCTCAGTAAACTTACAGGATTTAATCCTAAATTAATAGGGAGAAAAGAATATATGCACAGTGGAAGACAATCAGTAATGAAGCCACATATGATATTTTTCATAATTCTTTATATAAATGCAAAAATATTCTCTGGTGATCCATGTCCAGAGGAAGAACATACCTCTGGTCTGAAGGGCAGTCCTTGGTTGTGTCACAGAGCAGTGCAACTCTCTAAGCTACAGTGACGTAAGGCATGCCACAGACTTTGCTCCATCCCTTAGGAAGTCTGTTTTCCCTCTACTCTTTGATCCAGATACCACATATGAAGGAACACCCTGATGGTTTGGGCACAGCTGTGGCCATCAAGCAATGCTGGGTCTTCTTCATGGTCAGCTGCATATCTGCTGCCTATGTTGAGTTGTACCGCTGCAATCTCTGCCTGTTGCTGCTAACTGCCTGAATTGTACAAACCCCCTCTCTCAGTGACAGTTCTGAAGCCATGTTACTAAGGGGAGGTAAAGAATTTTAAATATCACTGTTAAAATTCCTAACTAGTGCCAATGCATTATAAGAAGAGGCTTTCTCCAGGCCACTCTTTTACTGTCATTTGGTCAATTAGGGTAAATGAAAAGACAATGCCTGTGATTTTCCACTCCATCCTTTTAGTTTCACATTAATGCAATAGAGCAATTAACACTTGAGGCTTCAGCCCCTACACCTGCTAAGCTGGAGTGAGCAGTTGCGTCTGGGCCCGACGGGAAGTCTGAGCTGAGCCAGCCTCAGCTAGCGAAGGAGGCAGAGCTGTGAGCCAACCACCTGGCTGCACATTCTGTGCGGGAAGTCTTTTTGATGTACACCTAGATGCAAACAAGAGGTTGAACCTCATAATAAATAGCAACACTACATAATAATAGGTGGGAATTACTGAGTGCTTTACTCTTACATAATGGCAGTTGTTTTGCAAATGCTAACCTCTGCTGCTAAGTGTGCATACTGTAAGCTTATTAATTAGTTTATTTTTTCTGGTTTTTTGTTTGTTGGGTTTTTTTTTTAACCTAGAGCAGTTCCTTGGTCTAGCTCACAACGCAGCCCCACACTTAGTTACATAAATGTTAGTACCTAGATATTGATGGTGCTGATAACAGAGAAAGGAAAAGGGAGATCTTTGCACCAGTGTAGTCCTTGAAGCCTTCATATTGTTAAACCACAGGTTTAGGCAAAATTATATTTAAATCCTCACTCCTATATTTAATTCACATCTCCAGCAATGTAGCTGTGATTAAGATTTTACTGCCTTTCATTACAGTCTCATTCCCCATATTTGTAAGAACAATTAAAAGGCCTTTTTCCATGCCCTTGATATGACCCTTTCAAAAGTAGGTTAGGGCTCACCTTTCGCCTTCTCCTGCCTCACTGCTATTAAAGACAGGATTGAATTTTACAGCCACTAGATCTACTTGGAGTTACATTATGATTCATAAATTCCCTGAGGCAGAGACTGGAGCCAGATCTGTTGCTGGTATAAACTGGCACAGCTCCACTGATTTTGACAGTAATTTGCACCACCTCACCTGTGCATGTTTTTCAGGGCACCATGTTACCATTCAAGCAGTAATAAAATGAATGGGTCATTATCGTGAGCACTGTACTTGTCTTGGTTACAGCAAAGATACATGAGGCATGAATTTGATTCAGTATTTCTTTGGCTGATGGGGAAATCATGGTCCTACAGATAAACAATATGTTTTCTGTTTGTTCTTTTATCAATATCTGGATAGAACATATGGAGGAGGTTTTGAAAGCTTTCTTCCGAGCAAGGTTGTTTTCCACTTCTGAACTGCCAATTTACCATGAGAAATCCGTTCACTGGAATGACAGAATGAGCAAGATGTACAGCAGGAATAGTATGGTCTGTTGCAATAAATTACAGGTTTCTTTTTCATGTGCAGCAGTAGAGGCGGCACTGATGCAATTAGCTACAGCTGGTTATAGAAAGAAAACATGCATCTGTAGATGGCTCAGACTGGAGGGAACCAAGATGTATTCTCTGGAATTTATCACTGTAGAGAGAGCAGGGGGAAAAAACACCAGCAGTTTTCATTCCT
Source organism: Myiozetetes cayanensis (assembly GCF_022539395.1). Lineage (NCBI taxonomy): Eukaryota > Metazoa > Chordata > Aves > Passeriformes > Tyrannidae > Myiozetetes > Myiozetetes cayanensis. The sequence continues at coordinate 71,085,615 of NW_026087411.1, read as the reverse complement.
AGCTACAACAAACTTTAATAACCTTTATTTCCCCCCTGTTAAACTAGCTTAACCTAATAAACACATTTAGTCCATTACATAGCAATTAGCAAATGCATCTAGGTCATCACAGATGCTCTGAAGGAAGGATATGAAAGGTCCATTTTCTGGAATAAAGGATTTGAAATAATTGTTTGCTGAAGTAAAGAACTGAAGTGTGCCATATGCTGTATGCCCTTTTACCGCTAGGTTTCAAATATCCCATTTAATTTTGTTGTAAGAAAGGCTTGGGACTAATTTGCCAGCGAAGCCCTTGTTGAAGGCTGTTCAGAGTTTACCCGTTCCCAGCTATCACAGTTCCATGTGTTTGATTGGTAAAATGCATTTCATGGCTTCTGCATCATGAAAGCAGCTACTTAGTTATTTTTGCTATTGCTCTGGGTCAAAATAACATGGCAATGGCTAATTTGTCCTTTCTTAAAGTAAACTCAGAACTTGGGTAGAAAGCATCACAGGGTGGGAAAGGAGAGGTGACCTTGAACATTGGTATTCAAGCCCAAAATTCAAAGGGGACTTCTGGACTTTTGTTCAATGTTTAATCTACGTCTAAGCTGTCAGTCCAGCAGAAAACCACAAACAAAATTACACCAATGCAGCATGATCACTGATTCGCCACTTATTTTCAAAGCTGTGTTTAAAAGTAAAATGCCACTTCTTAAGACTTCCTCCCTTGTTACACAGGCTGCTTTAATGTTCCATCAAAACAAAGAAAACAACTGTTCCCACATTAGGCATACATTAGCTATGGGGAAAAAAAGGAAAAACAATTCATTATTACATGCTTTGGAAAAGGAAAGGAGCCAGGGTGTGTGCCCAGACGACAAATTTCTATAATCTCCACACCTATAATTTACTTCAGAAATGTGTGGTTACCTTGAAGAAGAGAGGGATCTTCCTGGCTTGCCAGTATAATGAATGATTCAGGTGTGAATGGAAACACATGAAGGGAAAAAATAAAGATCTAAGGAAGACTGAGCTTAAAAATTGTAAGGCTAAACAATGTCTGCTCAGACCTCACCCACTCAAATTCCTGCCCCATAACTCAGCAAAAGGAGACAAGCTGTCTTGATACTGGCACCCTACTGCAGTCAAATGCTAAAAAAAGCACAAATATTGAAATCCACGGGACAGATGTCAAAGGAGGCATCTGAAGCTCTCAGATCATCCTGCGACTTGAAAACAGATCTTGACAAGCTTCAAGTTATTGAAAACGAATCCAAGGGAGAGTTGAGGCTGCTTCCAATTACTCTCTCCTTAATTACAATCAATTTGTGTTGTGTGCTCACCAGAAGGTAAAAGAGAAAAAAAATACCCCAGTGTTTATATTGGAGATGGGAAGTACAACCTGTGCTCATATATTTTGTTCATGATGCTGAATGCAGAGGATGTTCAGAACACAGGGAACAGTGGCTACCTAATTTGCTCATGAACAGAATAATTTATGCCAACTGCTTCCACAAAGGATAATTGCAAAGTCTATTTTCTTCATTACTCACTTTGGAAACAATCTTTACAAATTCCACCAGTAATGGAAGACTAAAATGAGTCCAAATACATCACTTAAAGTGAACAAATAGAAAACCATTTTCTGTATCAGAAGTCAGGAAATGCATGCTGATGTACTCTGTTTGCATGTTGTCTTCAGTGCTTGTCCAAGAATCTGGTAACAAGGAAGAATAAACCCAGGTATAAAGCCAGGTATTAAGAATGCCCATCAGTGTGATGCATTTGTTTAGCATTCCAGGGGACCCCACTTTAGCCAACTTCAGCTGTCTGAGAGCTGGTTGTCTCAGGCTGAGTTAATAACCTGAATCTTCATCAATAGCAACACATTCAGGAAGTAGTTTGGGTCCTCATTCTAAGATACCCTTTAGGATGAAAACAGCTTTCCAGAAATGCGTGTGTCTCTCCCCTGAATGTTGAGGCAGCTTGGACTGACAAGGTTAGGCTGAGGCTGCAGTTCAGCTGTACAGCGAGTACTGCTTGGGGCTGTAGCCTAAATATGGTCACATTTTTTCATGGCTCAAGTTTTCATCAGTGTGTCTTGCTCCATACCTGGCATTATCCATGCTCTCACAGCCAGAGAATGCCAGCATAAAATAGCATACATGTATAGCATGTGCTCTGGCTCATCTGATGGAAATGCAGAGGTGCACCTGCCTGAGATGAGGCTCAGATTTGAGCACTCCATAAGGATTAGGGATGTGGAAACACAGCCTGAGGCAGCTGGTGTTTCAGTGGTCAGAGAGCCAAAGACCCTTTGGGAGTAACATGAAGGGCCTCAGGGGAAGTGGGTCTGTGGCCTTCCTGTCCCTCCAGGCTTGGCTAGCTATAGAGAGCCACTCTGTGCACCTTTTGAGAGAGGGAGGCAGCAGCAGAGAGGTACTCAGGCTGAACTGTCACCAGTGGGAGGCAGCCACTGCCTCACCAGGTGGTAACGCTGGGCCTCCCCTCTCTGCCTCCAGTGCTGGGTTCACACCTGCATTTCTGCCTTCTCCACATGAGAGCAGGGGGAAAAAAAGGAGCAATCAGCTCTGTAAGAGTTTGGACCCACAAGCAATTGACTCATGTCAGCCATCCCTTTGAAGTACGGAGGCTGTTTGTGGAAGCAGAGGATCACAGCTCAGTCCTGGACAAGCTGATTGTTTCAATCAAAGATTTAAATGAGTGCCACATGCAAATACACGGAAAAAAAAGCGGAGCTTCAGAGCAGGCTCAATTGTCCTGGGACCCCTTGAGGACCCAGTGGCATGGAGGTACTGCAAGATATAGCAAGGCTCTCCAGCGATTGGGGGTAATTTCTTACTGCAGCTCAGACCGCCCATCTGCCTTGAAGACAGTCCACACCTTTAAGAATTTCAGAAGCTCAGGGCTTATGCTTTAGAGCAAACTTCACAAGTTTCTGTGGCAGCTTGGGGCCCATCTTCTGCAGAATGCTGCCAGGGCAGAGTTACAGACTCACTCTGTGCCCAAGTGTTTCCTATGGGGCAGCTCTGATGTGCTCCCTGGCTGGTGTGCAGGTGGGTTTCAAACTCACTGTAAGGCATCCTCATGTGCCTCTTGTTGGGTGCCTGAGCGTCTGGATCATACCTCAAGTAGCTTCTCAGCTCCAGCCTTGTAGGTCTCAGTTCCTCACAGGGTAGATTCTTGAGAGTCTGCAGCAGTGTGAGTCGTGAAAATGCTTGCAAGGGACAGTAATACTGTTGTTAGACTAAAGCATCTGAGGAAGAATTATGAGATGGACTGGTAGTGCAAAGAAGAAATGCCACTTGTACATCCAGGACTCTTGTTAACTGACCAATTGCAATGCAATAGTGTGTTCACTCATTTTACATGACTGCACAGCCCAGAAGTGCAGATTTTGTTCCACGACATTCAGTTCTAGGAGAAGTTTGATGGTATTTGCACATAATTGGTTTTTGTGTCCTTCCTATTGACCCAAAGTATTTCATATCTATTTGAATGTCGTGACAGAGTCCAAATAACAAATACAAGGAAAATTCAAAAGAGGCTGTTTGTTTGTCCACAAGTAGCTCTGCCTGGTGAGAGTTTCTCTCTTGTGCCTCCAATAAATTAAACAGGTTTGAGAGCTATCTGTGTTACTACCAAGTTGTTAATCCTCACCTGAGCTGTCCAGAGGTGATTCATCTTTTAAAACATGTTTTTATGTTCATGATATCCAAAGAGGAGTTGCCAGCTAATTTGGGTGGAAAGTTTTGCACTGCTTTTAGGAATGTGAAGCTAAGTCTTTTAATCCTGGTCTGGCCTTCATAAACTTGGAGAAGGAAAAAACACACATGGCAAGAACAGCATTATACAAATCCCATTCTAGCTTAATCCAGTATTTGCTAAACATCAGGCATTCCTTATGTAGAAAATATGAAGGACCAGAGGCACAGGAATAGGTGGAGGTAGGGGAAAAGATGCAGGAGACTTCACACATACATATATGAAGACATGCAAATTTTAATGTACTATAGCAAGGATACGACTGATTTTATGTGAGGGGGAAACTAGTTCTGAATTTAAGCAAGCTGGTCTTGTTTAGGGCTCAAGTTTTGGAACCATCTAATTACATCAGACTCAGGGTTGTGTCTGAGTGCTTTTCTACCTTTTACTACTCAATAAAACACTTTGGAGATGTGAAAAGGCTATGTTGTAGATGTAGATATGCATTTCTGAGTCAGCAGATAGCCTAAAACAATCACTTCAGAGCTGCAGCTCTTGTCCTCCGTCTCAAGGAGATATTTACTACAAGTTTTACTGTCTTGAAATGCTGATGACACAACCTACCCTGGGAACACTGTGCAGGACAGAAGAAGAAAGACATTACAAAGTCCAGTCTTCCTAAGCAAGGCAAGGGATGCTGCCAGACTAATAGTTTTGAGAGGAGACACAATTATGATGAAGTTTCTGGTGTAAGAGGAGTATCCAACACCACAGCTTCCGTTTCTCAAAAAAAAAACCCCAGCCACTATCACACCATCTAGCTGGAGTCCTGCTGTGTTGTTCCAAGGATTGCTAAACACAGCTCTCTGGATCAGAGAACAACAAACAAACATTTGTGAAATCACAATCAGAAATATAAGCTTATCCTTGCTGTGCCACTTGTGTAAGACTTTCAGCCTGAATCATGGGTTGCAGGGTCTGCTCATCTTGAGGAGACTGCAGGGTTGGGGCCTACTTATGACAATTGTGTTTGGTAAATTATGTTCCTCAGTTTCTCCAGCACTTCTGCTTCTAATGGAACAAATTCACAACAGTATGCATGTAAGCAAACATCAGAGCCAACTTGAGCTGTCTGAGCAAATCTCCAGCCAGAAACACCACACTTTATTGGAGGGAGCCACCTAGGTTGTCATACTGATGATACAAAACCAAACATTGTATTATGAACCTTAGTACTGGTGAGCACTTGCTTTTACTCTGCTGAAAAGTGGGTGGGTCTCATATGAAAAAACTATAACTAAAGGATTATTTATAGTCATATTTCCTTCCTTTTTTTCCCTTGCTCACTCCAGTTTTACCCTCCTCACACCTGAAAATTAATATTGAAACGTTTGCATGTTGTAATTTCTTTTACTCCATCTTATCTGACTTAGTGTATAAACCACTTGGTTCAGGAACTGTAGGTGTACAAATTTCATACTCTTTAGAAATACCTTGTGAAAACAATAAATGTCCTGGCTCCTGAGGGAGTTCATGGTCCCGGTGGAGTGAAGCAAGGGGCGCAAAATACAAGTACTCTACATATAAGGGTGGCATAAGCAGCATGCTAATGCTTAAAGCTACAATCCTGGAAGCTGTGAATTGAAGTGAGACAGGAGAGGAACTTATGAGTACAATCTCATGGCCTGTGGAGGGGTAGTAATTAGATCCAAAGGTTGTATGCACAAGTGTGACTGAGCTTTAAAGCTATGGCAGCAGCAGAGGAACTGCTCCATCTTTCTGCTCTGCAAAAGCTCAGCTACATGGAGATCCATATCCATAGCAGTAGCAGCTCAAGTCTCCAGAGAGGATGAGTTCCAGGACTCATGCCTGAATAGAAACTCAGGATGTTAATATATATCTTTTGAGCTTCACAGTGTTATAAGCTTGTAGTATTTGTAGGAAGCATAGGCAGATAATAGCATGGGATTTCTCAAAATAATTGGTCTTTGTACGAAAAGGAGGATTCACTGCATTCAGCTTCAGATATTTGCAGTGCAGCATGTTCTTCACAGACAATGAAGTGTAAATAGATACTTCTGGGGCATGGTTAATCTTGTCCTCACGTAGATAACTAAAATAGGTCAGATGAATCATCTCCTGTGAGTATTTCTTTCCACTGACTATAAAGGGAGCTCGTCTCAGATGTAGACTTCTGTATTACAAATGTCTGGAGTGAGGTGTACAGAGTTCTTCAGGAAGATATTCACACCGGAAGAATGTGCAGAAGCAGCCTCTAAGTTTAAACTTCCATATTTAATGCACAGCAGAGAAGTGTAAATATGTCCTCAAGGTTGAACAATGGATATTAATAACTTTTGATCACAATCTCTGAAATAGCAAATACCTAGAAAATTAGCAGTGTGTTTCCTTATCCTTAGGTCAATGGCCTTGCAGGAAGTTGCTACACTTTCCAGCTGAGTGGCAAAGGAAGCAGAGGAAAGCTTTATGACTTGGCCGTGTCCCTCTCCAGAGCTGGGGATCTCAGAGACAGGAGAACCAACAGTGGAAGGATCCCCTTCTCTTGCTCAGGGGCAACCTCTGTTTCCAGGTTTCCCCCAGATTGCACCAAAGACTGGATGTGTCACCAACTACCAACATTTTACCTGCTGTGACATGGCAACAACATCGTCAGGGCTAATGCCATGAGTTGGCGGCTGCTTGTCATGATGTGACCGTGGCATTGCCAGGACTGTTCCATCCCTGTGACGTGGCTATTTCACCATTCCAGCAAGAAGAAACAAACAAGCAAGCAAAACCCTAATGACTGGTAATGCTGAAGAGGGAAATTAAGCAGCAATATAAAGAACTTCAGTTTAGCAAAGGTTAAAAAAGAATCAAAGCAGCAGGTCCAACCCGCTGCCCAATTTTAAAGATTTGTGTGGTACTTGCTGCTGATATTTGTGTGTTTGAAGGCTCAGTTCTGGAAGAAAAATGCTTGTCAAATGCTTGTCAAAAATGCTTACTGAAGATAGTATTTCATGCCTTTGGAATTAAAGGTATGTCCAGTACTAGATTCTGCACCCAGGAGTGGCTGACACTGCTGAGGAGTAACAGCGAACAGCAAGACTCATGTCTTTCTTTCCCTGAAAGAGTCGAAGTTGCAAAGTGGATCTTGTTTGCTTAGAGAGAGGCAACTAGAGGCCATCCTCCCTGAGGAAATACAACCAGATGTTTTATGAAATTAAGGGAACTCAAAACTGTGAATCTCCAGGAGAGATAGAGTGTTAATCCTTCTGACTTCGTCAGGTCCTCCACTAGTTCCTCCTTGTTTGGGCTCATGTCTGCCACCTCCTAGTCCTTCCCAGCCACCGCCAGTGCCTCTGAGTGGTATGGCCAAATTTTTCTGCTATGAAAATCCCAGAGACTGGCTCCCAAGGGATCTTGCTATTGAAAATGCAGTGTTGGTCTTCTTGAGTTTGGGTTTCTCGTTGTTTGCCTCTGTGAGCTGTTTATTAAGTAATCAAATAACAGCATAGTAAATAAATAATGTCTTGCCTCATAAGGGCTGAAATATGCAAGAAGTAAGTAAGCTTTCACAGATTTTAAAAATATTTAATAAGTCAAAAGTAAGACCAAATACGTGGCAACTAAGCCCTTGGGTGAAAATACTTCAGGATGAAGCACACTATAAATTGGAATGGTGTGCTTCCTGTTATGTACAAAATGGCTGCAAAGGAGCTATTAAAGTTTCTCAAATACAGTTCTTTGTGTGTTTGTTTGTTTCTAGTTAGAGGTATACAGTCATTCAAAAGACCATGTGCTGTATAGCCTCCGCAGGGTTTGCTTTGTAGTACAGATAGTGCCTAACCACTACTTTCCTCTCTCTTGATCACTAACAAAAACAGACCATATAGAGATGAAAGTGTTCTAAATCAGTGCTCTGTGTCATTTCCCACTTACTTTGCACTTTTCTGACAGCTGAAAGGCTGCAATAAATTGAGTGCATGCACACCCACAGAGAATGACAGTACAACCATAACCTAGCGTCTCAGGACGTGTATTCTCTCCCCCAAGGGACTATATTGAAAAATTATCAAAGTGGGGGGTATTTTGGTGTTTTCTACTGTGATTTTAACATTTTTGATCAGTGTTATTTCTTTGAGAGTTGAATTTTTCTACTACTTTTTTTAAAAATCAGAAAAGCGTTTTAAACTGAAGTAATTGAAAATAAATCTGATACTATAGCTAAATAACTGTTTTATACTAGCACACATAAAATTAAAAATCAGTCATGTAATACAGATTTTTCCTCTTTTTCTTCCTTTATTCCCATTTTCTTTTTTCCCTTCCCTTCCCTTCCCTTCCCTTCCCTTCCCTTCCCTTCCCTTCCCTTCCTTCCCTTCCCTTCCCTTCCCTTCCTTCCCTTCCTTCCCTTCCCTTCCTTCCTTCCTTCCCTTCCCTTCCCCTTCCCTTCCCTTCCTTCCTTCCCTTCCCTTCCCTTCCCTTCCCTTCCCTTCCCTCTCCTTTCCCTCTCCTTTCCCTCTCCTTTCCCTCTCCTTTCCCTCTCCTTTCCCTCTCCTTTCCTCTCTCCCTGCTTCTCCTTCCTTTTGTTGTTCTGTCTCCCTTCTACCCTTGTGCCTTTCTTCCTTCTCTTCCTGCTCCTCTTTCTCCTGTTCTTTCTCCTTCTCCTTCCTCCTCCACTTCTAATTTTGTTTTGTAGGTAGTTGGAGATCTGTTTTATTTTAAAACAATGAAGGAGGCAGAATCCCCTGAGGTAAATTCATTGAGTACTGGGAGGTCTTGGTAACACAATTGAACTGGCACCAAATCAATAAAAACAGAACAGAAGAAAAAACAATAATTAAAACATTCTGTCAAAAAAATGGAGCAGTAATTAAAAGATGCAAACTATTGTTTTGCTACACTAATTACATTTTAATTTTCAATAGCTTGCTGAATAGTATAAAAGCCCATGCCTATAAAATGTCCCAGTGACAGTGCTCTTTCTGCAACTAGCGTGATAACAGTGTTTATATGCTGTAACAGAGTGGTATGTGCTTTCAACTCTGTGTGGGTGAAACTAGCTTCCTTGTAAGATAGCACGACAACAAAGTTTTAATTATTTTTTTTTTTCTGCTGTGGAAAAATATTACTCAACACACACACACACACATACACACACACACACAGAGAGACGAGCACGCACGTATACATGCACACAAAACCAGGCTCAGTCCAAAAAGCACCACTCTGTTCAGGGCACTTCCATTGACCTCATTGGGAATTTTGTGTGTGGTGTAATAGTGGGTTGCTGGCCAGCGTGAATACTGTACTTAGGTTTAGACCATGTTGTTTTTTTCGCGTGTTATTGAAGGATGAAGAGAAAAACAAATTGAATTTTCCTATTAATATACACCATTTGCAAACCTAACACATGCAACTTTTTAGGCAGGGTCCTGAGGACTTTTCTCACAGAACAGTCCTCATAGATTTCACTGGTAGATACCAATACATAAAAGCAATATAATAAAGCCCATATTCTGTGCCGTTATGAATCATAGTTGTCCTGAAAAAAATTACATAATTTATTTAGCTGCTTTAGAGAAGAGCTTGCTTTTGAGAAATTTCCATAGGCACATTTAAGAAACAGTCTACATCAAGCATACTTGTAAAGAAGTTTATCGTTGTTGTTGTTTGTAGCAGCTCAAGACAAAGTCAAATTATCCAGATGAGTCCTGGCAAAATCTGGACCCATTAGCTACAATCTGTTTCTCCACAGCTGTAGTTTACACACTCTGCCTTTCATATCATCTCATTTGAATGATAGAGTTCTTCCAGAAAGGACATCACATGTGTTCAGGCATGCCCCAAAAACAATAGATCCCTTCCATCAAAGTGGGAGCAGTGGGGAAATAATTTCTCAGTAACTAATCCCTGGATTTCAGACGTATGAAATCAGTGAAATGCATCAGTCTAAGAAAATGGTCAGCACTTCCAAACAATATTTGACAACTGCATAACTTTTCTACATTAGCAAAGTATTTTAAAATAATATAAATATATTGTTAGATAAGATAAAATAAAAAATGAAGACTGCACCAAATGATGGAATAACACCTAAATCTTTTGTATTACAGCAGCCAGGAGCACAAATAGAGAGGGTAAAGTATTTTAAAGAGAAAACACTGAGCAAACATTACATATGTTTTCACCAGTTTACAGTCCTCATCATGTTCTCCTAAAATAACCTCTCAGTTATGTGTATTCATTTCCATTCAGCTGGGAAGGGTTAACAAGGTATAAATCTGGACAGCATCAGCCTACTGTCTAGAAATACATAAAAACTAAATTCAGAAGAGAAGCCAGGGTGACAGTATTACCAAAGCCAGAACAATTTACATTGTATGTAAAATCTGTGTGTTTTTCTAGGGAGGGATAACGTGGTATTGATCACACCAACAGTATTGGTACCTTTTGAAGATGGAAGCTAACCTGGAGGTTAGGACAGCTAACTATTCTAGGTAGTACCATTTACATCCAATGGAAAACTGCAACTACATATTTCACACACCAAAGTTGAAAACCGAAACAGATACAAAGCGTGGAGCAAAATCTGAGGGGAAAAAAAAATAAATAAAAATTAAAATCCTCTAACTTTGAAAACTAGTCCCTTATCTTCTGGGAACAGCCCAGACTGAAAGGGGTTTTACACTGATGCAAGAATAAATTGTTTCAAGAATTATTGCATGGACACAGAGTATTCCCCAAATCCCTATTATTATGATTTTAGTGAAATGTCCCGATTTACTGAAATTAAACAAAGACAGATATTTATTTAGAATTCCTGTAACTGCTACAACCAGTAAATGTGTTTCATCACTGCGATTGCAAAAACAAATACCTACCAGAGAAATGCGGTTCACAACAACACAGAACTGAATGGAAATAGAGACTTTGTTAATGTCACACTAATGCTTATGGCAGAAGTATTTCACTGAAGGGACAATAAATCAAGACTGCTGACTGAGGCTGAGCCGTGGATGATTCTCAGGGAGCAGGAGTTGGGCAGCCCCTGTGCAGCAGCATTACCACCAGAGCAGCTGCCAGGGCACAGGGAGCTGCTGACCAGCTCAGCAGGGGAAGGTGGGATTGATGTGGGACACTAACCGTGTGACTGTAGGTCTGGGGCCACAGTGAGGGAGACGGTAAGGATGTCTTTACGGCCTTTTTTAGCATGCAAAAGACTCAGGGTGCCAGACTCAGGCCACCTCCTCTACACCACTTGGAAGGAGCTACCAGCATATCCCGCAACTATTTTGTCTGGCTCACCCTAACAACCTCTGGAAATCTCTGACTATTGTAGATACAGCCTTTTTTCTTAGTGTACAATATACACCTGTTCCAAGGAAGAATGTTACAGCAGCACCAAAGTCGTTATTCTCTCACCACTCCTACGTGCTGGGGTTGCTGCTGGACTGAGGGAAAACAAGAGATTTCCTCATAGCAGACAGAGCATATGGGGTCAACTTGATATGGAGGGGAGTGGAAATCACTCCATGGTTTTTGGTACTTGTGGTAAACTGCTTACACTGCCAGTCGCACTGCCTGTTCTGGATAGATCATTGGGTGCACCCTTTCATGAATCCTTGGATACTCATTTTGCTTCCTGAGAAGACAGGAACGAAAACAACATCAAGACACAGAGTCTGTATTTTCTTATTCTTCCAACACTTGATTTTTTTGAGCACACAAAGGCTGTGGTTTCACAGCTTGGCAGAGTAGGGGTATAACTGTTATAACTTGGCAATCTGTAGAGGCAGAGACAGGTTGCTCTGTAGCTGAAGCCTGGTGAAGGCATCATTTAACCAGATGAACTTCTCTACATTATCAATAAGTCTTTGTTTCAGATATTGTCCTCTTAGCTGAGATGGAAATGCCAAATGGCAACAGGAGAGGACAGAGACATGCTGATGAGCCAAGGTAGGATTGTTCTCATGTTAAGTGTGATTCAGCTGCTTCAGTTGTGTGGTCAAGGGTCCATGTGTTTTAAAATTAATTTTCTTTCAGATCCTCTGAGTGACTTTTTGATTTGGGTATGATGATGTGACATAACCACAAACAGCTACTCACAGTATTTTTGGAGTGTATTTCCTCATGCTGCAGTTCTTTCTGTTAAAGATGATCCAGGCAACAGTAAATACATGAATGAAACTCAGACATTATTACAACTTGAAAGCGTAGTAGTGGTACTCCTCTGCACTCATTCAGTTAGTTGTCTAATGCTAAAGCCATGAGTTGGGTTTTATACAGCAAGTACACAGTTGTGGCAGTTCTGAGCTGGTTGTAACAAGTATTGGCTGATGGAATTGGTCTTTTCCTATTGAAAATCTAGCATTTTGAATGTACAATACAATACTAATTAAGCTAGGTCTGAAGGGAAAAAAGTACATCTCTTTTTGTCTCTGAAAAGATGCTAACAAAAGACTAGAGTTCCCACACATTTGTAATATCCTCCCTAAGCATACCTATCTTTAATAATTTCTTACTTTTACCACATAGTCCTATGACAACTCAGGAGGATTTCTTTAAAGAGTAAGACAGCGTAGCATGCATAACATTACACTGTACCACAGATTAATTTTTCCATAGAGCCCAAGGGACTAACAAAATCCTCTCTTCAGTATCAGTAGTAATTATATAGCTCTATAACAAACGTAAGTCTGTATTCAGCAAAATGATTTCTTGAAGCACATTCTTTTCTGAGGTGTTGCATGCCTCCAGCAGAGGACAAGAAAGAACAATATCCAGAGATCCTTATGATCCTAGCAAACAGCCTTTGCCTAGGAAAAAAAATAAGGTGGCACCCCTTAGCCCTCCGATAAGGTAGAAGAACTTCCTCTCTACCTCCAAACAATGAGAAACATCAACCAGCCTGCTATCCCGGTTACTACCAGCAGCAAGTAATTGATGCTGCAGTGAAGACTAGGCTTCTCTTTCCTCTCCTCTAAGCTCCCAAAGACATCCAAACAACCTTTACACTGAGGAAAATGTTTTTATCCTGACCCTGTCCCCTATAAGCTCGGAAGTCTGTGATTTGAGCAACAGTATCAATGTAGAATCAGATATTGAGACTATTCTTGACAATTTTCATCCCTCTCTGGCTCATAATGGCAGAGAGGTGAACCAAGGGACTGATCAACTGAGAAATTAATGGATTTCTATTCTGTGCAGGACAACAACACTAACGTCCTTGTATCAGCATGAAAATTAAATGAAAATTCAATATTCTGATTTTTATTATCTTGCTTAGATAGCTACAAAGCATGTGAGAGGTGGAGAATAATTATTCCCTTATTTTTATCTTACCACAATTTTGAGTCTGTCCTGTAAATTATTGCAAGAGCAAAGCTGACCATGAAGTCCAACATTTAGCAATACTGAGATCATACAGTAGGCAGCTTCTTATAGGGCATTGCATTTTTTTCTAGGCACCACATTTGAAGGAAGTGAGTTCAGTCTAATTGGAAAGGATTCAGAGAATATCAGCAAAAATGAACCTATGGTACAAGGACTATGCTCAGCAGAGAAAAAAATGAAGCAGAGGAGCTGTCTGCTGACACATGAGGTCATACTCAAGTGTAGAGCTCAGATAAGAGGTTTCAGTATTTGCAATGAAACTCTTAGGTGAAATAAATATTAGGAACATTACAGATAAATTCTACAATACGGTGGATAAATTCATATTCAATCAATCCATAATTGCTTTCAAAGTGAAAGCCCCACAACAGTTATTAGGCAATACAAATATTTAGGGAGGAAGTAAGGAGTGTAACAGTGGCCTTGTAGACCTAGTAGAAGCTCTTAAAAGAGCTCCATAATACATGCAGCTCACCTGTTTGTTTCTGGGACTATGTGCGGGTGCTCAGGTAGCACTTGTGTTTGCATGGAAGCTCTGGTGCTGGTGTTTGACATGAGCATTTCAGACCCTGCTTGTACACCCCCTTTCATCTGAGTGCACTGACAGTGGAAGTTACTAGTAATAACAGACATGTAAGGAGAGGAATTGAGGCTGTGCTGAAACTCTTTTCTCCACTGTATAGTCAAGGGCATTAGAAAATGACTCGTCTTTTGGCTCTATGAAGTGAACACAGCGTTCCCCATTGAAGAATTACCAGCCTGACCAGGAATAATAGAAATACTTAGAAAAGATTATGTTTTCTTTGAAAGAGTAAGGCAAATTTTTTCTGAAGAAGATTTAAAATATTAATTTGGACTGTGGTTAACATTTATCTCCTCTGTGACAACAATAACAACATCCTTGTTTGCACTTTTACAGCCTTACAATCAAAAGCTCTTTGAATAGTAAGCTAATATCTTCTGAGTTTTTCAAATGGCAGAACAGAGCAAAAATAGGTGGGGTCAGGGGTTTATAGAAAGGGGTGACACTATTATGCAGAAAGTGCAGGCTGTCAGTTTTGCCAGCAGTCCGTGTCAATTCCCACAGTTCAACAATAACAAGCATTGAGACTCATTTAACAACAAAAGAAATGAACTCTACACGGGGGATCCTCCTGTGGCATTCACTGCAATTAATAACATTAGAGACACTCTATTATTTTATCTTCATCATTTGTGAAATTATAATTGTTACATACTCACAGGCACTGCTCTGCATCCACTGCCGAGTCAAACTACCCCTGGGCTCTACCACAATAAGTATAACAAGACAAAGCAATGAATTCTTGTGTTCTATATTCTCTATACCTCTAGACTAGAAACATACTTAGCAAGTCACATTTAAATATATTTAAATGTCATTCTTGGTGCATTTATGAGTGTTCAAAAGTGCCAACTCCTGCTTTATGTACCAAAAAGGCACAGCAGAGGAAAAAGGCCCTTTTCCCTGTCTGGGATGTTTCGTATCTGTCCAAGAGAAAAAACACTCACAGTTTTTCAGTCCATTTTCCAGCCTTTCTGTAAACATGAATTATTATTAAGATTTAGTTTAATATTGACTTTTCTATGATTTTTTCCCATTAAAAAATGGAATGAAAACAGCGAGCAGCCTACGTGTAGCAATGACCTCCAGTGACTACAAAGTACATCATCCACAGAGAAGAAATAATGTGCTTCAGTTTTCAGTTTTCAGTTTCTGTTACAAGTTCTGTCTTGCCCTTTTCTTCTTCTTCTTCTTTTTTTTTTTTTTTTTTTTTTTTTTTTTTTTTTTGGACAACAAACCCACCTTTTCTATCTAGCATTACTGATTGACACTGACACAAATCTTGAAAACACATACTACGTTTTGCAGAAGGTAAGGTAGCCTAGGGTGGGTAAGATAACCTGTAATTATTATGATTTTCTTATTTAAAATACAAAGGGAAAGGTGACAGGTGCTTTTATTCCTTCTCATTAAAAAAGCCTCACAAGCTCTGTCTGCTTTAGGATTAAGATTCTGAGATCTGCCTTTTAAAATACTAAGTATCATAAATTATATAAATAATGCAGAATAAAAACCTCAGTGAGAGTGGATCGCACACAAAAACCAGGTATTTCTTTTTTCAGTGTAAACATTACTTATATAAAAACATACCCTGTAGAAACTTGAGGGCAGAACGTGGACAATAATGATGAAACAGTAATGATGTGCCAGTTACCAGATTAAATAGACTACGATATTTCTTACTCCATCATTAAAAGGTGATCTAGATTCCACCCAAACTTTATTCTGGGGTCCTCTTCAGAAGCTCTTATGTTCACTCCTTAAAATGTTTCAGTGAAAACAACCTTGATCAACAAAAAATTGCTGCTTAAGATAACATACTTCACTATTCTTGATATCCATAGGGATGCCTTCACATCTGCGGCTGGATTGTACATTTTGGGAAGGCAGCAATGTTTACTGGCAGTGGGAAAGGTGCTGCAGAGTTCTTAAGTGAATCACAGCATAGCTGATGTTGGAAGACATATCTAGAGCTCATTTGGTCCAACCCCTTGATCAGGCAGGGTCATCTAGAACAAGGTTGCCCAGGACCATGTCAAGGTGGCTCTCAAATGTTACCAAAGAGGGATACTCCACAGACTCTCTGGACCACTTGGGCCAGTACTCAGTTACCCCAACAATAAAAAAGTGCTTCCTGATGTTCAGACAGAACCTTTTGTGTTTCTATTTGTGCCTATTGCTTATGCCTTGTCATTGAAATGAGCATGACTGTCTTCTTTGCTCCCTCGTTTCAGGTATTTATATGCCTTGATAAGATCCTACTAAGCCTTCTCTTCTCCAGCCTGAACAGTTACAGGTCTCTCAGCCTTTCCTTACAGCAGAGTTGCTCTAGTGCCCACTTTTGCTTAGAGAAGCCTTTAGTAGCAGCAAAGTTATGCTTTTTGTGCCTTTGTCATTTCTTGCTTCAGACCCTTAATCATCTTAGTAGCTCTTTGCTGGCCTCTCTCTAGTATGTCCTTCTCTCTCTGGTACTGAGGATGCCAGAACTGGGGACAGTACTCTGGGTATAGCCTCAGCAGTGCTGAATGGAGGGAAGGATCACCTCCCTCAACCTTCTGGACACTTCTCCTAGTGCAGCCCAGGAGAGAGTTCATCTTCTTCTTTGCAGTGTAGCATTGCTGGCTCTAGTTCAACTTGGTGTCCATCAGGACCTCCGAGGTCCCGCTCTGCAAAGCTGTTTTCCAGCTTGCCGGCTCCCAATATGTACTGATACATGAGGAAAAACCCAGACTACTCCTTTCCTGGTGTAGGACTTCACAATTCCCCTTGTTCAACTTCATGAGATTCCTGCCAGCCCATTTCTCCAGCCTATTGGAGAGTCTCTGGATGGCAGCAGGACCCACTGGCATGTTAGACGTTCAAGGCAGTAATTTCTTTGGCTGGCACTGCTGGAGCCAGAAGACATGCATCTGCAATCTGCAATGTGTAATCCCAGTGCCATTCCTAGTGTTGCCATTTATTCTCTGGGTGTCCTCAGGTGGGTCAGTTAATTCTGCAGCCTTTGCCTGGTCTGTCCTCTCTGTACTACACACTCTGTAATGGAGTCTAACCAGTATTTAAATGCACCCTGGTTAGTATGAGACATTCTGGCACTTAGTCATTGTATTTTTATACCAAATAATATAACTGGCCCATTGTTAAAGCAGACAGAGGTGAAAATAATTTTTTTTTCCTCATTAATTAAATTTTTTGCTGGTTGCAGTTGATGAGACAAGGTTTTGGAGAAAGACTTAGGAGGTTGAAATGCAGCAAAGGAATCTTGGTGACCTGAACCAGGCCTGCCACTCTACAGTCTTGCCAAATATCATCAGTGGCACAAACTACAGCTTCTCTTGCACAGGTTTAATAGGCTGTAAAGCCTGGCACTTGCAGCCAGAGAGGTGCAGCGAGTTTCAGTAATCTCCATGCCCACTCCTCTGAGCACAACTCAGGCAGAACAGAGAGCTGTGCTCCCAGGATATAAAACAAACCCATGCCACTTCTTGTGGCACTGCCCTGAACCAATCCTTCATGCAGTGACTTTTACATTTTCCTTCCAGGCCACCAGCTGTCAGATGGTAACAATTTCCATCCACTTGCTGACGTGAGCTGGTTTTGAACTTTAATCCAGTCCATGTCTTAACTGTGGTGGCAAACACTTTTTAACTAAAAAGAGCCTTCAAAACAATTAGAAAAAAAAAAAAAAGAAAAAAAAGCCCAACCAAAAGAAAACCAACAGTCTGAAAACAGCCCTTGCTTTTATAAAAGGCTTGACAGATGTAAACAGGCTGAGCAATCACATGAAGGAAGGAAGCAGCCATTGCGTGACTGCAGAAGCTCATGGTGGCTGTGGCTGAGGCACCTGGCTGCTGCTCTGCGTGACCACCATGCCCAAGGCCAGCACTTGCCCCAGAGAGCTTGCAGTCCACACTCACCATGGGACACAAGATAGTTGCCAACTGATGAGGGAACACAGGGAAACAATGAAACAATGATAGTCAGCATGAGAAGCAGTAGTCTCATCATTAAATCATCTCCATTTACTTTCCTAATATGCTAACATTTTCTGCCACACACAGCTCTCTTCCTCCCAGGCAGTATTGAGGGCCTTCAACTCCCAGGGAAGTCTGTAAGTATGGAGAGACGTCAGCATCATGCATGAGGTGCTTAGCATTGTGCATGGCAAAGCCTGGAGAGCCAAATCTTGGCTACTTTATGTACTCTGGCTTGGAGCTACAGTCACCTCTGTAATGGAAAATTATTATAATACAATAATACAGCTGGGAAGAATTTGCCATGTTTCTTGGACTCAAACAATAGTAGTTTCATAGTCAAATATATATGGCTAATACTTAAAATGTTGCCCATGCTGCATTTCTGAAGATAATTCCTTTCTTAAGAATTAGACATTCACAGTAGAAAGAAAAATACTTCCATTTTTGTATGAATCTTTCCTGCTTAGGAGATGGACAAGTCACTGCAATCTCTGGATATCTGGGTTTGCTCTTTGCATGTCTTCCATACAACTAGTTCCTTAAATTTTCTTTTCCTGAGTGGTGCTCACTGTGGGGACTCAACTGGTCAGTCAATTTTCTGTGTTCTCTTTGCTGCCTGGTGGTACCCTCACGTTGCAGATGTGCTGGCTTCATCTTCTACCCACGATCTGGATAGTCTTATTTCCTTGCTGGATAAATTTGGAGTGTTGAGCTGTCTGTCAAATCTCAGAATTCATGATAAATTGATTCTACTTAATACCTAGTATTTTTCTATTGTTGTTGCCACTGTCTGTGCCTTTGGTGGATTTATTAATAGTAGGGCTTAATCAACCATATTAACTCTAGATTCAAAAGTAAATGGTTGCTAATTAATTTGAATTACAAAGATTAGCCTTAGGAAGGAAAAATGTGGCAAACACCACAGTTTTCCCGAGCTAACCACACCTTTTGGAAATTCCCAGAGTAGCTGATTCACTGGTATGACAATTACCCCCCCCTTCTCCCCCCTCCTCCACCCCCCCAGCACATTGTTTTACAGGAAACTTAATAAAACTGAGTTTGTTAACAACAGTCATTAGAACTTTACTGAGATTGCTCACACTGATGATAATCTTTGAAAAGTATTTTTTTTATTCATTCCAACAGGATTTCTCTGCTTATTCACACCTACCCATTGCAACGGGAACCTCCCCTGAATAAGGGCTGCAAACCCATTTGTGCATCACTGATGTCACTGGGTATTCTCCTGTTGGGTTCAGTAGAAGCAAAGTTTATAATATCCTGAAAAGTAATCGTAACAGATTAGACACCCATTCTCTCGTTCCTTGCGCATTCAATTTCTAGCAACAACAATAGTTTTAATTCCAAGTTGCTAGGATTTATTTTTTTTTAATTACATATAATATGAGTCAAAGGACGTTGGATCCAACACCCTGAGGAAACAATGGGGACAGATACTTCATCTTGGCTAAGTGCCTTTTGTGTCCTTCTTTGTGGCTACTTTAATTTGTACCAGAGGCTAGCCATACACATGTATACACATGAGACCCAGCAAGCCTGAAAATCAAGGGAAAAAGTAAAAATGTTTCACATACTCTTTTAGCTTCCACTACCTACCTAGCTTGAGTTTTAACATGCACACATAGGAAAAATGTTAACAGTTAAACAGAAAAGGAAAACCATCACTAATTAATTATTAGAGTGGTAGGTAGCTTGGGGATACTACAAAGAAAGTAGAACTCAAAAAAGTATTTACGATGGCAACAGAGAATGGTCAACACTGTAATGCTTTGCCTGACCAATTTAATCAATCAGAATTCACTCACTCACATTTTTTACTGTAATGACCCTTTCCTTTTCATTAATTTCCACTCTTGAGCTGCTTTCTTTCCTGTGTTTATATTCTGGCTCTCTTAAACTAATTAGTTTTCCTGGTTGTAAAGCTACAATACAGTAACTGGTAACCTAGTACTATACCCTATATATTTGCCACAAATATGTAAAATATGGTAGGAAAATAATATTTTCTGCAGGGAATAAAAGTAGCATTTTTAGGTCTCTCATAAAATCATATTTACATACATCAGACAGTCACAGTTTACCATTGGTGTTAGTTGAATGCCCTTTCTATCTTTCAATTAGGAAAGCAAAGACGTTTGTTCATTTCAGGGAGAAGGACATTTTTAAAGCTGGGAAAGGCTGGTAGAAACCAGAGCTCAACTCAAATCACTTTTGGGAAATTCCTAGAATGCTGAATCACTGGGGTGGGCAATTGCCACCTTCAGCTGAACAGTCAGAGATTCTAAAGAGAAGAAATGTATGCATGCTTAAAGAAAGGAAATGCAGCTTTTCTATGACTGTTTCTTTTGAGAGGAATTCCTGAGAAATCATTTTCTGTTCATAATGAGGTTTCTTTTCTTTTTAAACTCACACTCACCAGGAACAGAACTAACCACAGAGATTTCTAAAAGTTTATCACTGACCCCATACTCTCCCACAACAAAACACTTTCTACAAGACTTTTCAACCCTGGGACCCAGCTGCTGGGCATGTTCTTTTGTATGATCTAATATCCCTATCATGTAATCCCTTAAGCATATGCATTATTGCACTATCGGAGGAGGGATAGTAAATCCAGGCATACCAATGAAGCCAACTGCTTGAAAGCCAGAGATTTTGGGGCCCCATCTTCTGGAATTATTCAAAACAATATCGTTCTGTCAATCTAATATATTTTTCATATACATCTACTACACTTCTTCAATAGGCAAAAATGGGCAGTGATTCCTTTGAAAGGATGGTGTCCCATTACAGTGTTCCTCCAATGAAGTCCTCAACAGGGGGAGCAACTCACACCTTTAGTTTGATTTCAACAGCCCTGTCCTATGAGACAGCAAGTGCACATTGCTAATACAGTAGCAAATGGCTAGACTTTGACATTTTTCTCAGGCCTCAGAAGTTCCTAAGAATACTCCCCTTTCATTGGTCTGTCAGAAGTTACAATTTTTAGTCTTCCGGTGGTCGTCCAAACCCAAGTGATCAGGCCAAACCGGCAAGAAGGATCTGCCCAGAGGACATGCCCAATCTTTTGATACTACCCCCTGCTAAAGGATCCTTTCCTAGAGAGTGAGCCTTTCTGCAGTTAGTGCTTTAGTGAGAAGTGTTTTGCTGTTTCTCAATTCACAGCTGTTGCTTTGATGGAGGCATAATAAACCTCTCCAGTCTCCATCCTTCCACACATTTGTAACTTCATTAAAATGGAGTGGAGCATAGGGGAAGGTATTGGACAAGACAAAGTAGAAAGAAAAATTTTGGAGAATTTCACCTCTTACACTTTCCAAACAAAACCAATCCAAGCACAGAAGATTAAGAAATTAAAACAATATTATTTAGCCATTAATATTTGTTTGTGTCTTACTCAGCCAATTTCTTTCATAGCCTTCATTGTAAATTCCTTACTCCATTCTCTTCTAATCTCCACACCTAGATTAGAGACTGTGTGCTCAGCACCCTATGAAGCCCTTCCCACATGCCACTTGCTGGGCGTTGGGACAATGTCAGCAGCAAGCTTCTCACCAAGTACCTGCTGTATTCCCAGGAGGGTGTCTGCACAAGCATGTTGGACCAGGGCACTTGCTTTCCTGCTGACCAAACAGAGAAAATCAAAGCCAGTTCTCACAGGACCCCTGTTATTCATTGCTGCTTAGAAGCTGTCAAGAGGTGTGTCTCACAGACATGGTCCCTGTCCTAAGGAGTTGAGAGTGTTGCATCTGCTGATTGGCACAAGAGTGGTGACCCGTAGTCCCTGTCTGTGACCAAGCACTCAGCCAGAAAGCGAACCAGGCCCTGTTTCTGTCACCAAGTGTGAGGTACAGTTACAACAACTTCAGCTAACTGAAAGGATCTGGTGCAGAGCCTCTTGCCCTTCAGCTGAGGGAGACTTTCCAGCACCTTCAGAGCACAGCCCAACTTATCCTGCCTCAGACAGGTGTCTCATGCAGGAAGAATCAACCTTTCTCCAGAGGTACTCATTTCCTGCCTTTTACTGGAGATAGAGCCTGGACAACCTGTTTAGAAGGGTCCCACCTTTTTGGACTCACACTGCAGCTATATTAGCATCAGAGTGTGTGTGCAGTTTGTAATGAAAACAGAGGTAATGGTGATGCATTTTTTTTCTGGACAGTCTAGTTTTGTTTTGCTTTGAAAGAACTAGTATTGCAGTAAGCCACTTCAGTGTTTGGTAATACAGTGAGATAGCCCCACGCCTAGTCGACTGAAAGTACTTGGCATTTAGCCAAATGACTGGCAACATCCCTTAGGTGTGGTAATATCTCTCGGTATCACCCCTCCCTGACATGTCCAGCATTTCATTAACAGGAGCATTAAGGTCCAGTTCTACTACCCTCACAGTGAGTAAGGGTGGCAGGATCTAGGTCTAAGTGAATGAATATTGACGTAATTGCAGCAGTATTTGTAACCTTATTATGCCAGTGAAAACTCCACAATCAGAGCTTTGGGAAAAGGAAGCTAATTGGCTTGAAACAGTTACAGTCTAATGACCTCTTACCAGAAGATCAATAGTGCATTAAGGTTTATACTCAGGGTTGGTTAGATTAGTTTCAATTTCAGGTAGTGGGTATCTATCCAATTACTCTTCTCCACGCTCCGGGTAGAGCACATGGCATTCCTTCTGCTACTTGATATGCTAAGCAGCATGTGAGTTGGCAACTGGGGCTGAAAAGCAAATTAGCATTATGCAAACTGCAGGATTCTGGCACTCACATTAGAATCAGTGATCTGGCAAGAAATCCTGCCAAGCTACCAAGCTTTCCTGAGCCCAGAGAGAGAGCTGCAAACTCTAATCCAACAGACCAGCTGACAGTAACAAAACAAAACAAAAAGAGGTTGTGGGGGAGGGGGAACAAATTCTTAATTGTCTGGGAGGGAGCTTGGAGGTGGATTTCCTATTGAGACCTAACTCTTGTATTGCAGTGAAGAAAGACAGAAAGGCGAGATGGAGAAAAATGAAAGGAAGGAAGGAAGGATCCACAGCTGGCAATATTGGTACGCCAGTTGTTTGTGTCTGCTGGCATTGCTGCCTGGCAATGGGCCAGCAGAGCAAAAAGAGGTAAACCCATTTTGCCACAAAGATACGCTCTGTTAATGTGCTCTCACCCCTGTGATGGACCAGCCAGCGCATTGGTCCTCATTCCCTTTTGCCAACTCTCTGAAGACACAGGCAGCTGCTGCAAGAGTGACAGACGACAGCAGGGCATTAATACCTTAAAGCACTTTAGCCGGATTCATCAGAATTCATCTGTCTTTCCTTAGATTTTTTTTAAGGTGTTCACTAGTAAAGATTATTTTTTTCAGGTGTTGGAATAAGCTGTTCCTGGTGGTTTTGTTTGGTCTATGAAAGCAGAACAAAGTCAATAATCCTGGCATCTTAGTTTGTATGAAAGGCAGAAGGAAACTGGAAGAAAGCGTAGAGTAACACTTAAGCCTCAATGAAAATCAAAGGAAATTGTGCACCCATCTGTGAATGTGTGCCTTAGAAATAATTTCTGTATTTCAGCTTCAATAGGTATGTTTCTGTACAGCCTTAACCACAGACAGCACCCACCCCCGTCTATACTAACACTGTACACATAGAGCAAAAATACCATGTGTGGACCCTCAAAGCCTTTTGCAGTTCTTAGATGGTAAAATACGCCTAACCACTTGAGTGTCAGATAGGGTTTAGTTATAGTTTTATGCTATCAGTTACAAGAGATTGTGCTCTAATTACACAAATACATGTTGCATTATGAAAGAATTTCTATATTCTTTTAATAAAGATAGCTTTTTTATTTGATAGTAAGAGACATGATCTAGCAGTACAAGTAGTTCTAAAGCATTTGGTAATGGTTCTTCACATTAATGAGGGAAAATAGAGTAGAATTTGTAGCTTTGCTGGGAATCAGACATAGCCTGAGAAAGATGTTCCTAAATCGCAAGGTGATTAAATACAGCCAAGTAGCAGAAATAGAGGCCTCTTTAGTGGAGTTTTTTATAAGGCTAGTGCACTGTAAGATTTTATATACCTGACCTTTAAGAATTGTTGGCTTTCACCTTGCTCATGGTTTTTACACGTGTAAAGACTGTAGAGGAAAAGCAATGGGTTGAAACCTCTGACCCCCTACCTCTCTATGGCCATCAAAGTTCAGTGTAGTTATCTCTACACTGAACTCTATAAACTGTGCTTTTACCTCTTGACCAGTCCAAAGTTCTTTCATTTTCAGTATTTGTTTTTGCAAATGTTTCAGTTCAGTGCATTAACTGAGAACATGAGACACAGCTTTTCAGCCTGTTAGTATCACGAGAACCTGGCCCAGTGCTGTGAACCCAGTAGGCAGAATATACCAACCCCTTTAGGGATTTGTTTGGAAGTCATTAAACCAAGGCTGTGGGATTGTTTCATTTATTTCATTAAATTTGTAGAAGGTTTCATTAATTTCCTTTGGACTTTCATTACAATAAGAAGAAACTGAGTCAAGTTCTGGATTTGCATTTCTTATGAAACAACTGTGCTTGCTTTTATTTCAGCTGGATACACAAATTTGCATCTGCTACTCCAGATTCTTTCAAGCAAATTGACAGAAAACCTCTGGTTTTAGACAGACCTTTCTGCTATTTCCTTTTCTCTCATGTTAGGGATGCCCAAATAACATGCAGGCAACAGGGACTAGCCTTTGATTTCTGTGCTTTCAGTTTTCTGGTCAGAACCCTAAACTGGGATCACAGGAAATGAGGTGCACCATTTCACAGCTGCATGGCTGCAGCAATACCACTGGAAGAAAGTTGAAGGTACCTGTATATAGGTCACAAGGTCAAAACTAATATGATTATGCTAAGAGGGGAGGTAACCCTAGTGCCTCTGGATAATATGATTTCATGATGGCAGGCAATCTTCCAGACTGCATTTAGTTTCTTAAGAAAACCTGGTTGGCAATCAGGTATATGTTTCCACACCTCCTCCTTACAGCAGAGCAAGTTGTATTATAAGCTTTTGAAAAAATCTAATCCTTCTCGTCAGGTGAAACAACATAACGTCTTCATTTGGCTTCCTCCATTACTAAAAAGGAGGCAACTACAAGATAGGCAACACAAGTCAGGGTTTCAACCACCTCTGCCTCTGAGGAGACTACAGTCAAGCTGATCCTATACTCTGTTTCCTCTGCCACACACTGGTTTCTCTATTTACATCATAACCTCTTTGTGCAGCATAATTGTCTAGCACAATGGGGCCCTCAGTGGGAACCTCAAGGTATTTCCATCATGAAAATAACAAACAACAGAAAGAAGAACAAAAGAAGAAACACTGTGAATACAAGAATATGTCCAAACCTCAACAGACTGAAGAATTTCAGAGTTTAGGACTTTTCAAAACTGAGAACAGCAACAAATGAGAGGGTCCAACACTGGCTTTTATCTAGAGTTGTGATGTGTACCTCCAAAGAATCATGGCATGCATTGCGTGCATTACTTCTATTGTTAGAACATATCAAGTGACAGTACAGTCAAATTCTAGAAACTGTAGCATGCCTAACATCGTCACAACCACACGTTACGTTTTGCCTTGCAGTCTTCTTCCCAATATTAATGTTTTAAAAATCCAGTTAGGAGCTTTTACTCCTTTCCTACAAATGATTTATTTTGTTTTCTTGGAACAATAGGTCACATTGTTTTTCTGCTTTAGAGCTTTCACTTTGATGTGTTGGCTTTGACTGCTAGAGGAAATGTTGTGGACCAGAAAAGGAGCCTTGCTGTGGTCCAACTTCAATGTAAACAGCAGGTGCAACAGCTGCTGCAGGAAAGCCACTCGCTTTCCTGCTCTTTTTTGGGGATGAAAGAGGGGGATGTAGCAACTTATTTTTCTGGAAAATCTGAGACATAGGAAACAAAAATAAAGACGCAGTTTGAAGTGTTTCCTTTATTTGTCAAAAGTCTCTCCATGCAAAATAAAAAACATGTAAATACTGTACTTAAATATGTAAATACTGCATGCAAGTATGCAAAAACTGCGCCTGGATATGATAGGCCTGGTGGTATCTAAATCTGAGTACACCATGCCAAACACTCAGCTGAGCTATAATTTGAATTGCCTCTCCAGTAGAGCTAAACCAATTTCACCACCAGTTATGTGGCAATTTCTTACAGTGATGTGCAGAAGTGTAACAGTAATTGCTCTTCTATACAGTCTTAAAGGGAAGGATGAAGAAGAAACTGTGCTTCGCATGTTCAGAACATACTGTTAAATAATAAGCACTTAATTTTATGTGCTTCGCATAAAGATGCCTGAGGCAACCTGTAAAGTGTTTGTGCAATTCCCCATGTGTTCATGCTGACCCTTGCTCTAGAGCTCCAGGAAACAATTCTCCTAGCCCTCTGGACAAGATGCCCTATGACTTGCTATGCTTCTCACAAGACCCACAGCACACCAGTTTCAAAGAGGATCTACTTAAAACACAAGGTTTTCCAGTACTTGTAAGGCAATATCAAACTTCTGTTCTGTCTCATAATTTCCAAAAGCTGAGTTTATCAGTACACTTGGTCTTTAAGAAATCAGTCAGTCACTGTCAGCAGAGGTACTCTGAGTCAAGGACATTCGACTTTTTTACCCTTAACTATGAAAAACAGGAGAAAATTTTGTGTACAAAGTGGTCCATGAGTTCTGCTACAATTCTGGTCCCAATAAATCATGTTATTTCCTTCATGAAAACAGTTTCATAAGCAATGCAACTGGGATTTAGGTGCATCTGTGCTGAATACAGTCTTTCTCACCTAAGCTAGAGGAAGCAGAGCAATGCTTCTGTAAATAACTCCATCCCTTTCTGATAAGTGCTCTCACTCGTGGAATCAATCTGTAGTAAAGAGGAGATAGGCAGTCACCTTTATAGTAGCTAATGAGCATTTGGCTGGGCTGCCAAAGCTATGGTGCTTCATTTCATCAGGTGAAGCACTGAAGCCACAGAGAGCAAAGTGGGGAAGGAAACAGTTTGTGAAAATCACACAGGCCCTGCTTCTTACACTCGTTCCCTCTGCTCTGGACAGCCAAAATCCTGGCACCACCAGACATACCAAGAGTACATTCTAAACAGGGATGTTAATCCTGCTCAGAGCAGGATTAGCTGCCCCTGAAGCCTCTGAATGCCAACCAGATGTTGCTGTGCAGCTGGAAACATGCCAAAGCAGCTTTGAAATTCCTTTTTCTCTTTTAAGATGGAGGTCTCTTTTACCTGTAAGCAATACGCCCTGGGAATCTCAAAGGATTATAGATCCATCACAGTAGATGGCTCATTTTCACCCACTTGTACTCTATTGATGCCAATCAAAAGATCCTCAACTGTATCTGTATTAATAAACTGGCACAAGACTACCCCACTTTGAAGCATGCTTCAAAGTCTGGTTCTGGCTCTCCCTGACACTGTCCAGGCAGCATTCAGGGCTCAGACCCATGGATTGTCATTCCCAGAGGCAATTTTGTTCTGGTCACTCTGTATTTCTGGAATAAGAAGAAAGCTGAGAAATATGGACACAAGCTGTAGCATCAGAGCTTGACATACAAGCCAGAGAATAATCCTCGATTTAACTTATTTACTATAGTAGATGTAACCCTATTGCTTTCAGTGAGCACTGGATTGTACATAGAAAATTAAGTACTTTAGAGATGAAATGTTAAAGGCACTCAGTCCAGAAAGTTGGTTAAACTCAAGCTAATGAGATACCAACAAAAGCATGCCGTGCTCCATGCCCATGCCATGATTCATACATCATGTCTTGAAACCTTTTACTTCCAAAGGGATGCCTGCAGCAGAATTGAGCAAAGGTTTCTAAGTTACAGACTGAGTTTCCCTGCCTTCTAGACCTCTTCTTGTGGGTAAACAATTGCATCTCAAAAACAGATTTTGAAGTGGAACTTGGTGGTAGATATTTTCTTACCAGGTAGTTTTTCTTGTCAAATGTTTTAGACAGGGTCTTGTAGTCACCTTAATACTCCAGCCTCTTCTAAACAAACTGTTTTACACCACTTTTCTGGCTGAACTTATGCCATCTAAGCACAGGTTATATGTGCATGTTACCCCGACTTAATCACATAAACAAAGAGCCATATTTCTGAACTGATTACCACAGACCTCACCTTGCTTTCCCAAGCTAACTCAATCACTCAACATGCCCTCTTCTATCTTCTTTTATTCTCCACCGATCACTCATTCATCCATGACTCGTAGTCTTTTCCATCCTTTCCAAATTGCTGCTTTTTGCTGACACAGCAGCCTACTTAGATAATGAAAATCAAATTGCTGTAATAAGATAATGCCATGCTTTTCACTAAGAACAAATAGAAGCAGAACTTAGAAGAAATCTGGAGGATTAGGAGCAGGGATGTTATTATTGGTTAACTCCAAATGCCTGAGACAATCTGCCAAATCTTCTGAGTGTGCCTCACGTGGTTAAATTACCCTGAGATAGTTTGTGCTCCAAGAAGTTAGCAGAGTAGCCTCAGGTAAAGAAGTGTCTTTCAGCACACATAGAAAAAACCCTGAAGAGCCCTTGATGTAAGGAGAGAGTGTTGAAACACGTAGCTGGAGCCAAAGAATGTATATCTGTAAAACAGAAACAAATCTAATAATAATTCTATTACAAAGATACTTGGAGACGTTTTTACAGCATTATTTTTAGGTGTCTTTAAACCACTGATTTGTAGTGAAGGATCATAAATATTTGGAGTGGGTATCTGAAGTCCTGCAGTAATCAAGTGCAGACCTTTAGAAATCCTTAGCAATTGCTCAAATTCCTTTGTAGGGCTGGATAGCAGCTCTTGATACGAAGTTGTGTTATCTTTGACTGCTTATGTACCTCTTGTCTATACTTAGTGTGTTCAAGGCTGAAGATGATCCTCCCTCTCAGACATGTTAAGAACCCTGGCGATATCCGGGCTCTTGCAGAACTTTCAAAGCTTTCAATTTTCCTGCCATTCGCAAAAGTAAATCCATGTTGCTGAATTGCAGAGGTGATTTCCCATTCTGGCCGGTCACAGGCAAGACTGATAAGAAATGTCTGTCCAAGGTCACACTTCAATGCTCTCACTGATTTTGCACACATTATTCAAACTTGCACTGTTCTCTGCATTGCTGATGTTTTTTTGTCAGGTAATGAAAATATGGTTGCTGACTAAAATGCAATACTCTACATACAATTTCATTACACAGTGGATTTTCTCTTTTCTAGACATGCAGACTTGTTCTTAGATCACATACCACATTGAATAAAATGGAGCAATGTGGCACTTAAATCCAAGAAAGTAAAGGCATTTCTAGGGTAGAGTCGATTCTTCTTAATTCTGAAAGCATGCAACACAGCCCACAGAAATAAGACAGGGCTGTACTCAGACTGCTTACTGAAGGGGTGTTATTTATCTCAACTCAGTTTAAATATCTCAAAGTGAGTTGCTTACTCCAACACTAGTCATGTACAAATCCGTAGAAAGAGAGGAGCCTCCAGGGGGCAATTCACCCCAATTATTTGAGATACTAATCTTAGGTTGGGATTATAAAGGTAGTCTGGATAATCACCTCTGATTTAGACAACGAGAGATGTCTGAAGTTGGACAGGTGACTCCCATTCTAAGTAGATATCTAGGAGATAGCAAAAATGACTCATCCTCCAGGTGGAAGGATTGACTCTCTGATGACTTTTCTCTGTTGACTGAACTGGAGAGACATGCATATTGTTTGTCTCTTAAACTTAGACTCCATGGAGGCATGGCTGATACAGGACTTTAGGATAAATCATATTCTCACCTTCAACCACCATGGTTGGCACCATCTACAGTAAAGAAGTATAGTCTGGAAAGATAGGGTAAGAAACTGTCCAAGCCTTCCTCAACAACCCAGCAAACAGGGGGGCTCTCAGCGCTGTCTATACAAATGTAGTTTGCAAGGTGAGGAACAGTTTGGAGTTCGAGCAAGGGCATTTTGCTGCTAAAGAAACACGTAAGCTATTGTCACAGAAAACAGACAGAGGAATCTGGTGAGCAATTATTACCTCCCAAATTTTGGTATGGGAAACCCTTCTCCAGCAATTTCCATAGGAAACCCTGTAGCTCTGCCCACTTACTCTAATATGTCTATTATTCCAAGAATATTTTCCTTACCTAAATGAAATCCTAACATGTCCAAAAGCATCATCATCTCTCTGCCTCAGATGTGGGTATATCTGCAAATAGGAGGCAGAC
Source organism: Myiozetetes cayanensis (assembly GCF_022539395.1). Lineage (NCBI taxonomy): Eukaryota > Metazoa > Chordata > Aves > Passeriformes > Tyrannidae > Myiozetetes > Myiozetetes cayanensis. Next base: position 71,055,674 of record NW_026087411.1, on the reverse strand, counting down.
ATTGTTAATTTTGTACACTATACTTTTTCTATTTCAAATAGTTTCATCGATGTGGGGTCTGGTTTTCGCTTTCTAATACAAATTTCTAGTATGTTACAAACCTCAGGGAAGTCTCTCCCTTCCCTCTACCCGCTAAAAGGGTTGACTGCATCAAATACACCTAATATTACTAACTCTGTTAACTCATGCTTATGGGATGAAAACCAAATTAGAACCACAGAGAAACACATCTGGGGACTCCACAGTATCTCAATTCCTGTAAAAATAGGGAAGTTTTGTAGTTTTGTCACAGGGCTTCCCAAATAGTGGGAATGGAACACAGGCCACGGGACCTTCTAGGTTTGCAGGGGAGCAATGTAAACTGGTAAAACTACAACCGTATGGGGAAAAATGCTCACAGAATTGAGAAGGAACTGCTGGAACAAAACAAAACCTCTCCTCTGACTCTCAGGTTGGCTCTCTTGGGTCTCCTTCCTCTGGATGACTCTGTTTCTTTTCACCAACAGAAAATTCTGGCTATTCACTTTCCATGTGCTGATCTAAGTGTATTACAAGGCAACAGAAATCAGAAGAGGTCCCCATGGTACATCATGGATTTCAGAATTCTCACAGCTGTCACCAGCCAAAGACTGCTTTACAGATTAAGAAAGAAAAGAAAGCTATTAAAAAAAAAAAAAATTCTGGCTAGGGTCAAAAGTATGAAAAGGGTCTCACCCACCTCTGTGGCCCTGGCCCCGTGCAGATGTATGCACATGCTTCATTTCCCATGCTGTGGGTGCTCTTGATCATTGCCATGCATATGAATCAGTGTTTGCAGCGGTCACGGTCAATTGTTTGAAAAATAAAAGTTTTAGTGAAGTTTGGTTAAAAAATTTATGACTCAACTAAGATATTCACTAAACAAATATTATATAAAATGTAGTCAGTATTGGAGGCTGATATCATGAACTCTTACACAGACCTGAGCACTTGCATACATTTTTCCAGCCTGTGGCTGCCTCTTGAAGCCTCTATACCCCCATTTGGAGCCCTCTTTCCAAGCCAGAGTGTCAACAATGGTTGCCTGCTAAAAATCTAGTCCAGTGGAAACTAGGTATTCACAATAGAGTTAAAAATTCAATTGTTTTAATTATTTTTCCCCATGCAAAAATAGAGACCAAGTTTTAAAAACTGATATTTGTTGTGAACCAATGCACTGAAGTTTTAGACATACCGTGTTTACTTAAATAAAATCAACCAAAAATAGACATTTGCAGGTCAAAAGTAACAAATCAGAATTACAGAAGGAAGAGGGACTGACATGCCCCAGGTTAGCTCCACTGAGGGTTAAAACTGTATGTTTGAATGCATATGTATATAAGTATAAGCAGCTCTGTTCTGGTTAGAGTCTTTGTGGGTGTCTTATATTATCACACTGATGCCACCATAGACTTCAGACAAATGTCAACAATGAGCAAGAATTCAAATCAAAACCTAAGAACACACTTGAAACTCGAATCCATTTTTTTTTTGCTCAAGAATACCATCACTCACTACAATGTTACTCTCTAAATAGAAAAGCAATCATTAATTTATAAAGGTTTGCCTCTTGAAAAGCTGATTAGTAAGACCACTAAACATATAAGCCAGCTTTATGGTAGGTATTTTTGTAAAGTAAGCTTAAAAATGTGTCTTTTGTTTCAGAATAAGGAGACTAAAACATTCTGGGTAAAATCCTGCCCTTTCAAAGCCACAAGCAAAGTTCACATTTATCACAGCATGTACAGGATTTCATTTTACATGTACTTTGTGTATGCCCAGATTTTAATACAATTTTTTCATTTTACCAGCAAGGTAGAGACACAGAGGTTTCATATCAAAGGTCTGGTCCACCGTGCTAAAATGGTAGCAAGCCACCAGAGCTGAAAAGCAGTCAAGAAGCTTCCATACTGCAGTGTCTGCTGGAATATTCTAGTGACTATTTGACAGCTTCACCTATCTGTAACCTGTCTGGTTTGGTGTGGTCTAGTGCTCTCAGCTCTGCTTCTCATCATCAACTAGTATTTCTCTTCACAGTAAGTTCAGAACAGTCGTGGCATTAAAATTTGAACAAATATCCCATGGTAAGTATCGAATTTATGAAATCATGTGTCTTATTGTAATGAAGTCAACTGTTCACATCATAAAATCATTACCTACCCTTGAGAAAGAGATAGGCTTTACGAACACATATATACATATATATTTCTCATAAGTATATATTGACTTATTTATTTGCCTTAATTTTTGCACATCCAGGTTTTTTTGTCAGGGTTTTTTTGCACTTATAAAACATATTTCTTTTCGTCATGCTTTCTTTTATAAAAGTTCAGTCTCTGCCCAGTTTTTTTTTGCTGGTGAGAATGCCAGTTGTCTAAGAAAAAGTTTTCAAACACAAAGAATTTGAGTTTTGCTGCTCCCAATCCAAGAAAACCCAAACTAAGACTTGAGTAAGACTAAAAGTACAAGTTATAGCACTGTAATAACATTAACAACAAGGCATACACTTTTTCTAAATGAAACAAACATTATCTATATCAAGCCATTCATGATTATTTAATTTAGTGACAGATGATATCCAATAACTCCATGGAGAAAAATCATACATATAATATTCACTAAGTAGATCATAAAATTACCAATGCAATAAAGGACGGTTGGAAATTGTAAGTGATGTTGAAAGCTGTGCTTGCATTGAAGGTGCAATTACAATGCCTGTTAGACAGAGGAGGGGAGAAATTAAAATGGGAAGGAGGCAGAAGATATTATAGCCATTTCATGCATGAGGAACAGAAGAACCATCTCACAAACAGGGACACGGGAGGAAACCAAGACCTCTGAATCCTCTCACATATAAGCATAAACCTACTCCTCTTCAGACCTCTCTAGCACTTTCCTGAGAAAGCAGCTTACCAGCATGAAGGGCAGCTGCAGGGAATTAGAGAGGAGAGGCAGCCTGGGCTTCCCAAGCTGTAGTGGTGCATTTCCCAATACTTTGCTAGAACTGTGTGCTGCAGCTCGCTCTGTGGAATGTGGCCAGGAGGGACTGGCTTGGTGTCTTGTCTGCAATTGCTTCAGAACAACTAATTTAATAGTAATCATGATAATAATATATCTGAACAGGACAGAGGTTAATTTAATTCTGTGAAGAGGTATACAGTTTAGCATAATGAAACCATTATAAGAACAATTTTTTGCCCAAATCAAGATAAGGGCAGATTGGAATGAGAATCTTGCAGCCACATGGGTAGGGAAAACAGTCCACTAAAAATGTAGGAATGGAAGGTAACATGGTCCTTTCATCTCCCACTCACTAATTATGAATATAGGCCCAGGATAGTTTTCACTGCAGACCTTGTAGCAAAACTCTTGGAACAAAGTAATCCACATGACAGCTTGAATCTATTGCTGACTCTACCATTTACTAGGGTGAGGTTCAATGTTTTGAACCTGAATTTGAGACCAAGATTTTCAGTCAGAGAGAGAAGGAAAGGAGGTAGACTGAACTCTTTGCAGTTGTAAGGTATTCCTCACATACAGAAGCAGTAAAAAGTGTAATAAAAGAGCCATGAAGGAAGGAGACAAAAGATTCAGATATTATATACCTGAATTGTGATTGCTTTGTGCTGGAAACCTTTTTAACATGTTGCACAGTGTTTTAAGGGTGCAGAGATGTGATAAAACAGATGCAGCAGATGCAGGAAATATAGCACTTCTCACAGGACAGAGTTTTGGGGGTAATTCAGTTTATTAATGGCATGTATTATGGAATAATAAGTTGCAGATGATCATTAAAACTTATCCTTAACAGACATTCCTTGTGTGTTCATCTTTTGTTGTTTCCATAGCAGTGATGAGAGAAATTGTGTAGCCTGAGACTTCTGAGTTCCCAGGGCTCACATTTGCATTTTTGACTTGTGATTTAAAAGCAAGGATTATTTTTAAGAATGGTTTAATTAAAAAATAATAATGAAATAATTCTGTCACAAGAAAAGCTTTTGATGTGATATATTCCAAAGACAGATTTGGCTCCAGGAATCTCATCCTCTTGTCCCCCTTATTTTCCTAACAATTCTAGCAAAGCTGCAAGTTTCCTCTCCTGTTAGAGACTTCATTACTCTCCTAGAGCAAACATTGTAGCTTTTAATCTTTGCCTTCTAGTCCATACAGCCTCAGTACTGGTGATTTAGGAGGTGATCCAATGGCTCTGCTGATGATTTCATCAAGAAGTTTGATACTACTTGCAATCAAAGACAGCCAAAGGGCAGATAAATGCCTACCAGGAGAGCAGCAGTAGCTTCAACATGGTATAAAAATGCAATACTTTATTCCCAATCTATGTACAAAGCAGTCAGAATCAGGGACGCACCATGACCAATGAAAGGACAAACATGAAAGTAAGAGTATAAAGGGAGGGATAAGGGCTGTGAATTTGCAAGCAGAAGAAAAATCCTGGCCATGTTCTGGAGCAAAGACATAAATAACCACAAGGTGAACATGTCTATATCAGTTAAACTTTGTGACTCTAAACCCTGGAATACAGGATGATGGCCTTTGGTAATGTCTAAGCAAAATTCCACACTGGAGCCTAAAATGACAGGGATATTAGCAAATAAGTGAAGAAATAATTTGAGAAAGAGGGAGAGAGGCTGATCATTATATTTTCTTTTCTGACAGACTTATCAGCAGCTGAATCTGAAGTCACATGCTGCATCTCAAAGTTGCATTTCCAACAAAAGTATACACAAAACATGAACATGGACAGAAGGAAAAATATTGCTGTAGGGGATTTTGGATTTGCTGTAACTGAGAGCTTTTAAGAGTAGCTTAGACTTTTTAAAGACTAGATTAGACAAATATCTGTCCAGACTAGCTTATGTTGTGGGTGTACTTTGAACAGGGAGTAAATTAAGCCATTAATGTGGTCTTCAGACCACTTGGGGTCTCTTGCAAGCCTGTCTTTCAATTATCCTATTCCATGCAAGTGCTGTGCAGGACAAGATGATGTAGGTCCAGGAAGAACTGGGGAGGTAGCATTCGTAAAGACAATACAAATGATGTGGGGTTGATACGCCAGCTGAATGCCATGTTGTCAATGCCATGTGTGTGTCACCAAGCACACTGCTGGTAACAACCAGTGCCAGGCATCCCTGATGCTAACAAATGAAATGTGTGCGGCCAAGGAGGTGGCTTTGCAGACAGAGTAAACAACAACAAAAAATGTGATCGAGGCAGAATGTAAATATAATGGTAACCACTGTCAGTGCCATATTGCATATGTGACAGATGTGAAACACTATAAGCGCTAAATGTACCCAAAATAAAAAGACACAGATGTCCTGACAGCAGGCAATCTGTGTGTTTCTTCTCTGTGCCAATTCCATATAGCACTTTGTAGTCCCCAGCTGTGAGCCCACACAGATAGCTCCAGACTCAAAAGTTAAAACTTAATCAGCCCCAAGCTTCTGTGCCCCAACAGGCAGCAGTGACGTTGCTCCAAGTGTCAGTGCCTGCCGGCATGGCATTTATGAGTTGCTGTGACTCGGGGCTGTTTGACCCCCAAGAAAGGAAAGGATTAAAATATGGAGCAATCTCAATAAGCAATCAAAGGACATGTTGCTGATCATGCTACAATATGTGATGGACAACACATCTATCAGGCATGATGAGAGGAGGCCAGGCACTACAACAATGTGCAGAATTCCTTATCTGCTCAGTCATCACCTGTCAAAACACCAGAGTAGAGATGGATAGAGCACAATCTACTCATTAGTGCTGTCAGAACCCTTCTCACTTTGCTGGGTACCTTTGTAACAGAGGTTCTTACCAGTATGGACCACTCACTACAGCATCTGGCCTGGTTCAGTGGAAGCAGGATTCTAAACCTCGTTTTCAATACCAACTAGAAGTAAATATTTGCCTTTACAGATAAGAAGAAATAAAGCAGGGAAAACAGCATAAACAGGGTGTGCCATGACAAACAATTATCTGCTTACAAAGAAACAATCCAGCATATCAGAGCCATCAACACTTCTGCATAACCAAGAGGGAAGAAAACCAAATTAAATTTGTGGTGGCTACGGGCTTCCTCGGGTTTAACTAATGGTATCTCAGCACAACAGTGTAGCAGACAGGTTTTTGAGTTAAAGAAGGTCGCAACTGCAGGAAAGTCCTCAGCCACCATGAGACCATTTGATCTCCAAAGATGCAGTGTGGTGCTGCATATCCCATATTTACAACATGGTGTTTCCAAATGTAGTTGATTAGTATTACAGGCCGCGGCACCATATGTAATAAAAAAAGGAGTTTGAAGCCTTCTGTGCCTTCAAAGGCAGAGAGGGCACAATCCAATTAATACCAGGTGACGAAGGCCTACACATAAACAGCATAAACATCCTGACAGACATTGGAAATGAACCATTGTCCTACAGAGCTTGAACTGTTGGTACCCAGAGCCAGAAAAGCCCTGGCAAGGAAAAGTTGGTTTCCAAATGTAAGAGTGCTTTTGGTGAAGTCTACTGCCCAGCACACACATGGAAACAGCCAGGGCCCCAAGGAATACTCAAAAATGGACAGCTGATAAAGAGATATGAGAAAAAGCTGTGTGAATATGGTGTTACTGTCACCCAATACAGCATGTAACCACTCTGGTATGTGGTTTATATAGCACTCACGCATAGTACTCATGTAATATTCCAAGTCCTATGCGTGCTGCTCCAGCAGTACCACACATGCACACAATACCACAATCAAAAACACATCTTCCTGGCAAATTTTGACAACCTATATACCATGTATTGCAACCACCCGCACACATATGACGTGATGATAACAGCTGCCATTGCATCACTAGCAAATACTTCAATGGACCAGCACACATTTTCTCAGAGAGAGAGAATCTTCACACAGTCTCTGAAGCAGATGGCAAACCGTGCTCATGAGGAAAAGCTTGATGAAGTACCCAACACAAAGGCAGTACGAGCAAATATGCTGAGGATGAATCTAGCTAATTGAATGTTTCATGAAGTAAACACATCGGTAAAAGTTATCCCACCCATTAAAAAGAGGCTGCATGTCAAAGACATTCAGAGCACTTCATGGTTGGTGGGCCGCCACTTGTGAACATTGCTGGTGGGCAGTCCAGTCTAGGACATGCTGTAAATATTGCCACTAGTAGAAAACCATGGCCCAGCATAACACATAGCATATAGCATTCTTCCCTCCTTCTTTCCAGGCTTCTTGGATGTGACAGGGGCAAGAAAAACTTGCCATATCACTAACAGATGTAGATCAGAGGAAACCCTGATATTCTGCAAAATGGGTTCCATTACTGTGGCAAACATGCTAGTCCTAGGTGTGATGATTTTTAGTCATGCGCTGTACAGGACTAAGGTTTCAGGGGATTCTTTTACCCAGAAACCAAACAAGTGACTGGCACAAAACTAGAATATTTAACACAGAGAAGTAAGATGTTTATGGGCGTTAAAATAATTGCCTTATGACAAAGAGGCTGAGCTAGAAGCCAGAGGTGACTGCAAAGGAATTGATGTAGATACGTGAATTTCCATGTAGTTTGACAGCTACCCTTTGGTCTGTGTTTTGCTGTATGGCACTGTGTATGTGCAGTCGCAATCATGCTGCCACGGGCCAACCTGTGCTCACAGCAAGGCTTTCATCTCGTCCCACAATCATTTCTGTTCTTACATGCCAGGCAGCAGAGCTGCACACCTGTCTTTACTTAGCTGGCTGCATTCTTTTTCATTTCTCCAGAACATGTCCTAATCTACAGAAGATTTAGCTTGTGAGTGTTTCCTGGACAGGAATGCTCTGAGCATTTTCATGTTGTGCTTAGCATAGTAATTCCAGGAATCTGGCATTTCTGTGCCAGGTTGTGCTGCATTGCACACTGTGAGCAGTGGTGGCTTATAGGGCCCACATCCCACCGGTGGGACCCCTGGAGTCAGAAAGCTCCATCTCTCCTCTACCTCCTTTGGCATGGGCTTTCTCACAAGCCTGAGTGAGTCTGGCCACTGGCACCACTCTCAGCAGCGGTGTGCAGGGCTGCAGTGAGCTAGCTGGAGTGCAAAGCCGTCCCCACCAGCTCTGCCCTATGAGCATGGTCAGGCAGGGCTGGGTTCCCACAGGCGGCAGTGTGCGGATGGATGGTGCGGAGTGTTAATGAGCCTGGCTGTGCCCTGTGTGCAGCTCCTCTGGAATTCTGTTCAGAAACACCATGAGAAACTCAGAGCATGTACTATTTACGCTGGTTATTAGAAGCAGATGCTAATGTTTCTTTGCTGCGATCTCCCAAGTATCCTGTCCTTTTATGATGTGTGGCATGTGTTTGCAGTGTGTATGTCTCTATATCACATGCAAATAAAAGGTTACTTTCACCATTTGTGTTGTGTTCATTGATAATGAGGACCTTACAACTTCTTTCCATGGGCTTGCCCCTGCAGATGTTGACTGTGGAGCTGAGGTAAGCATGTGTAGTAATCTGTAGGGCTGCTGTATGGTGTACATGTGTGGATGTCTGGCCTGAGCAATGATAAGTCAGGGCAACAACAGTGCTCTGATCTGGCTGCTGGCACTGGGTAGCACAAGGGCAACCAGGATGTCCTACCTTTGGGTTCAGGCCCAAAACAATGCAGCATTCACATTTGCTGTCTCTTTCTCTTGTATCTTTGTATATATGTATGTACATATACATACATATGCATAGAGTTCTTTCCCATCAAATGCTTTCTACAAATAAGAGTCTAAAAATAGTACTCTACATGCAAAAGTTTCTCTGGAAAATTTTTACATATATATATAAAGAAAATATTGTTTACCTGGGTATTTTCTCAGTATAATTTAACTAGTAGCATAGCTGAGTTCACTGAGTTAATTATTCAATAATTAGAAGATTTGTTCACATAACTCTTGTCCTTTAGTAGCGGAATAGCAATAATTAAATATCTGTATCAGACAGAAGGGGCCAAAAGTGATACCAGCACAAATTCAAGTTCTACCAAGCTTTCTTAATCCTGTTCTCCTAGGGTGACTAGAAAATTTCTATTTTTAATTTCATGTTTTCAAGCCTTACTTTTCACATTAAGAAACAGGGCACACTTAGAAGATTTCTGAGACTTCTTAGGCACACAACAACCATTGACATATCTTACTAAATTTATGTAACTTTTCCTCCCTCTTTATACAGTAGAGAGTCAGATATTCTGGTCTGTAGGACTGTACTTCTCTCCTGACCCTCTGTGCTGGAAATGACTGAAGCCTTGGCTCTGCAGAAACTAAAAGAGCCAACCACATAATGTAGGGTGAATGTCCATAATAGCAATGCCTTCCCTCAAAGCCCTGCCTACCCTTTATTTGCCAAACAAAGGCCATTCATTGCACCTTAAGCCAGGGTGGAGTAATTAGGGGGAGGGAATGGCAATTATGGTCTAAGCTGATGGGGAAAAATACAGAGCACAAGCAAGGTGCAACTTGTAATGATCATTGTTTATAGCATGAAGCAGGACACAAAATGAAGAATGAGGCAGGCGCTTTCCTGTGATTTGACTATTAGAGCTGAGAGGCATTTCTCTTCCTTTTCACCAAAAACAAATAAAAGCTTCTTTAACACCAGTACCATCAGGGAATCCATGGCACTATGGATCAAGTAAAGCCTGCTTTCCACGACCTTGTTGAGCTGTGACCACAAAACAAGAAATCAAACACATTCTCTCCGTCTAGTACAAAGTCCTGCACCATTTTGGAGGCTGAGGGAGTCTTTTGGCATGAATGCAGCCTGGTCCTTGTCAGCTTGCCACCATGCCCAGGAATGTGCTTCTGCAGATATGTCATCTGTGCTGTTACTGCAGCCTCTGTCAGTATGACTCTGACACCCAGCTTTCTGAATCTGCTGGGAAAACCACCCAAGGACTCACAGTGAAGCCAAAGGCAGTCACTCAGGGAGGAAGGCAAAAGGGCTTCTGATTTCTACTGTCCAGTGGTTCACAGGGCAGTATACACGAGGCATTATCATTACCTGAATGGATAGCGAGCTCCTGGCCAGAAGGAAAGCCCTCACCCATGGGGCCAGGTTACAGTGCAGGAACCAGTCTGGCCTGACACAGCCACCTGCCCTCCTGGCAGGGTGCACTCTTCAGAGGCTGGAAAGGACAAAACAACAACAAAACTACTTTCATTCAGGTGCCTGTGACTCAGGCTGCGGTCAGCGGCCAGGGGCTGTTGACAAGTGGGCGCGGGCACTCCTAATGACACCCTGCTCCTGCACAGGGTGGAGCTGCTCTTCCCCAACTCACTCTGTGCCATCAGGATCTCCCTCCAAGGCCACAGTGTCACAAGGGTCCTGACCACAGGCAGGGTGGTGGGGAAGGCAGCAGGGCTGGGACTGGGCTTATCCACTGACAAACAACCTCCTTGCAACCCGAGGCACCGTGACATCCTTGGTCCATTCATGCAGAGCTGGAGAGGAGAGTTCACAATGGAGCTCAGGAAGAGGCAGATTGGGTGTCATCCAACAGCACACTCACTCTGTTACTGAGTTGTGTAATGCACTATTTAATCACCAGACGAGGATCTGGATGTAAATGTGACCCTTATGCAATGCATGAGTAAGATTCTGTGCTGCCTGCAGCCTCTTTTCCAGGCAGTGTGTCTGCCTTCTCTGCATGATGAACTTGCATGTCAAATATTAATAACAAAACAAATTATCTCCACCCTATCATCAAGGTGTGTCATGGCTGATTCCTGTTTAACATCAAGGTTTCTACTGCTCAGGAATCCTTCTGCAATTCTGGGCTACGGCTCTATCAGTTCTGTGAATGATTAAGGAATGACAAAAATCCTGAAAAACTTCCTGGTGTCTGAGCTCATCTTGATCCTCTTCCGTGGTTTGCTGGGATGGGAGGAAAAAAATGGAGCTCCAAAGATAGAATGGATGGACTAATTCTTGCAAAACTAGCCTAACCTAACCATCAAAGCACTTCCTTCAGGTAAGAATTCAACCCCACCAAGCTTACGATGCATACATGAAACTGTTTTTCAAAACAAAAACATTGTCTCATACAATAGCATTTCTTATAGATCGTAAATGACACTCCCATTGTTCTACTCACAAGCTCTTTTGTGCACTCAAGTATTTAGTCTGATCAAAAAAATCAGAAGAGTTTTCCTAGAATGTAGATCATTCAGGGAGTCATATAGCAGCTGAAAAGCCATTCATTAACAATGGTTAATTCTTTTTATTCTGTTGAGGTTACAACTAACTTTTGGTTAATTTTTTGATTCCTTCAAGTCGTGACTGCTCAGTAGTACCAAAGCACCACACATTTTTTTTAACTGCTCTCCGTAGAAGGACCTGAACAATGGATATATTGGTGGATATACTGTCTTGCTTACAATAAAGGCTATAGTTAATTTCAGGTTTCTACAGTGATCAAAATAGGCCTGTTGAATGAGGCTGAGGGAAGTGGTTATCAAGCTTTAGAAGAAAAAACAGTGAGATCTTAAAGTACTGTGTTCAACTCTTAAGTAAATGCAGAGAGAAGACAAAGCCAGAGCTCTTTCTGGATGCGCACAGGAGAAGGACAAGAGGCAACATGTACAAACTGCAACAAGGAAAATTTGATTAGATATAAGGAAAAGCTTTTCGCAATGCAGGATTCAAAGGCTGGACCAGACTGTCTGGAGCTGTTGTGTCTCCTTCAACATACTCAGCAGGACATGACCCTCAACAACCTGACCTAACTTCAAAGATGTCCCTCTCCCACATAGGTGTGGAGCAGACCGGGTGCCCTCCAGAGACGCCTTCCATACTGCATTATTTAATTAATCTATGATTCTATGGGAAGGGCTGGTAGTTATGGATGTCTGTTCTCTCATTGCTATATATTCAAATACTCAATAAAAAGAAGAAATGCAATGAGAATGAGAAGATGCAATTTTATAAAAGATAGAAAAATGTGTGAAAAAGAAAGGAGAAGGAAAGAATAAAAACTAAATGAGGAAAAAAAAATCAACATGAAGCTGCACAGAAATAAATAAAATAAATAGGGGTAGATTCTCATTCCTACCAGGACACATTCAAAGCACTGTCTATACAAAGAAGAGGAAAATGATAGGTACACCCTCTTCAAAGCACATCACTTCATGTTACTCTGAAAAGACAGAAAGTCTGTCTTACTCTAAACGTAAATTCAGTCTATTGTTGCTAAGGATTGAGGTCCCTCTCAAAAACGTATCCTCACTTTCATGTGACTAACATTTACAGGTAAAAAGTAACCTTTTTAAAATATTTCAGTAATGGAAATAGTAATTAGTACACTAGCAGTAATAATTCCTGAACACTTCAGAAGTTTAATCATAGGTTGTGTAGTGGTTAATCTTACCACCAGTTCGCAATGCAGCCTTAAGAGATAATTAAAAAATACAGTAAGTGGTCTCTCTTTTTCTGCAAATTATCCACATGCAGATCATATTCTCTTTCCAGCATTTGAAGGTTCCTGAGCTCTTTATGAACTGCCTACAGGTAAGTGTTTCTCTGAGCAATCAGGCTTGAGGACTTATGTGTCAGATTTATGTGCTTGGTTACCTGGCCACTCCATGTCAATTTTTCCTCCTGATGGTGAGGTGAACAAGGTAGCTGCAGGAAATGTCACATAGAAACGTCATAAACCAAAGGAAAAACAACCGTCTGGAAAGGTAAGCCAATTACTGAATGAAATGGGAAGCCACTAATCATTTTCCCTCTGTTCTCCTATCCTTAATGATAAGTATGAGTAGAAGCTCTGCCATCCAATGCTTTTATGATGCCCTCTTTGAAATGGGTTGGATCATATCCATATTACAAAAAAATACCACAAGAACTGTAAATAATTGGTACCTCATACCATATGCAGATCCTGTGTGGAACACAATGTCTCAGAGCAGTCTTTGATGTTCCTCAGTTATATAACCCCCAGGGAAGGAGGATGTTATTATTTGCAGAGCACATTCTCCCTACTTTCTGCATTAAGAAAAGATAAAATAAGAATAATAATAATAAAATCCATGAGATCTTCACTAGAAGAACACCTAGAAATAAAGCAGTTCTGTGATGACTCCTCTGTTATCTTATTCACTTCCCAGATTAGAAAATAGAGCTGAGTAAATTTGAATCCAGCTGTTCCGTTCCTCCTAGAAGATTAATCAGTTACATTCACAGAAGTCAATGAAAAGTCATGCCTGACGAATAGGTGGGGATTCTTACTATTTCACATGCAGAAAGATTAGAGCCACCACAAAGTGAAATGGGATGTCCTGGTGGTGAATGAGAGATTCTTTTCTTGGAAAAATTCCACACTAGAGATGCTTTTAATTATGAGTTTCTTTACCTCCAGACCACAGTTCGACGGCCAGGAGAGTAATGGCACTAATTATTAAAAGTGGGAAAAGTGCAGAGGGCTTTGGTTACATGCACAGTTTGCCAGACAAGGCCCAAAGCGGAAGTGACTGTTTTATAATTTTTTCTCCACTGTCTCGTAAGGAGGGAGTGCGTTCGTACCTTGTGACTCTGGTTAACCAGCACAAAAGTACTACAATAGATTAAATGTATTTGCAAAAGTGAAACCAGCAACTAATCATCTTGTTCATACACGTTGATTTTTCCCCCTGACTAATTTCTCTTGTAGTGGGAGTAATTAACTTTATTAGTAACACTGACTACTCTGGTACCTTCAGGCAAGCACTGGTGGAGCTGCTTATTAGCAATCACATAGTTTCACTTACACTCTTACCCCGAGCATTTCCTATAGAGTGAAGGGCCTGTTGAATGTGAAGGGGGACAGATGAACTTCCTACTTAAAAATAAATGATGATATATAATGTTGGGGATATGTAACAGACGATGGGAAGAGGCAGAAATCCTAAATTTTTTGCTTGCTCTGATTCATTATTGCTTTCAATTCACCTTCTGCCTTTGCAAAGGGACAGCAACCAGAGTTACAGTCCACATCTCCCACTTGTATCTCTTCAGGTGGGCTCTCAGTGACATGTGTGCTCAGACTGGCCTCAGCCCAGGAGACTCCCTGTGTGACTGGAAATCTACCACACAGCATTGCCAAGAGACCGCAGACAAGATTTCCATCCAGAGGTGCAGAGGTGGTGGTGAGTTACTCAAGCAGTAGGCAAATCTGTGACACTTGCAGCGTGGATGAGCTGGCAGTTTGCTGGAGGACAGGAGCCAGCTGTGTGCAATTCTCTGGAAATACTTGCTGTTGCCAGCTTTCCTGCTTGGAATAGACCACATGGCAAGGTGAAGAACACTCTACCTGTTCTGCCTTGCTGTTCCCAGGAATACTTTCTCTGAAAACGACAGGCTACCTGGCAGGGAGCTGCATTGCTCAGGGATTGTGAAACAGCTCTAGCTCTGAAAAGAAAGAAGGCCATGTACCCGCTCATTAACTGGGCATTGCGGTATGGAGCAAGCAAAGAGGTACTGGCAGCCAGGCTTAGTGCTGTTTTAGAGGTGGGGCAAGTGGTAGCAAACTGTGTTCAAATAAATCTGAATGGTCAGAGGGCAAGGTCACAGGAACAAAAACATCCAAGGAGAGGGAGAAGAAAGACTCCTCCTACTTTGATCATTCATTAATGCTTTTTTTACTATGACCTCAGCTGTCTATTTCTATAATGCATAGGCTACCCTTACAATGACTTACTGGGATTAGGACATAGCCCTTCTTCCCCATACAAGACATAGTCCCTTAAGGTTCCCTTTATGTCTAAGAGGAAAGTCAACAAACCCCTTCTGGTTTACCTGTTTGAATTCATTCTGTTCCTAGTACATGGATATTTCAGGTGACATTGCTTAGAACAGTTTCGCTCACAGACATATATACCATCACTAGAAATCACAAACTGTGGTTTGCTAAACAGACTGGTGTGCTACAGAAATTGTAAACCGTTGAAGTCCATGTTATATAGACCAGATAAGCTGGTCTTTTTATTAGTGTTATTTATTGAAAGAAAGGTAAGAAATGCTGGGGAAGGCTGCTGCACTTGCTGGCCCAGCTCCTGGTCCCTGCTGTGTTTGAATGTTGTTGTGAACATCTGCTCTCAGGCCCTGGTGCAGTGTATGGAGAGAGCGTGGCTGAACCATCCCTACAGTCTGCAACTTCCAGCCCTGGGCTGGCAGACTAACCTGGACATTGTGGATGGTTGGCAGCAGCAGCAGTAGAGCTGGGATGTCATTCATGGGCTCTGGCTGGCCCCAGGGCCATAGCAGCTCTGGCAAAGGTATGTTTTCAATACGCTCTGTGCCAAGCACAAGTAAAACAGCACTACTGTGCAGGTCAAAAAAAGGAGAAAAGAAGGGGTGGAATTGTGTGAATGAAGTCTCTATCATGTGAATAGTTGGGAAATTGTGAATTTACGTTACTGAATTCTTTGTCTCACTGACCTATTATTTTACAGGTGAAACTCATGTACATGCAGACAGACAATGCCACCTATCAGACAAAAATTGTTTGCATGCTGAACAGCTGGCTCTGGCTCTTTCTCTAGCACACTTCATTCACTAACACACAGAATGCCCAAGAGATGTAAAAAATAACCCTGGCTCCATGAAGCTTAAGAAAACAGGAACACATTTTTTTAAAAAAAATGTTGGTGTTTCCCAAACAGATCCCTTTCTAATCTGTCCTTCTGTGACATGTCTATAAAACTCAGCGTACATTTCTGTCCTGCTTCAAACCAGGATGGTGTTAATTTTTGCAGCAGGAGGGGCACAGTCAGGACCCTGTGGTTATTCTTCTCACAGCCATGCTCAGGGGGCATAGAGAGGGTTGGGACTCTTTCAGGTTTTGTCAGGGTTGGACGCGTGTGGGGTCAGGTGGAACCGATATCTCAGGGTGAGCACTCACATGTGCATCATTCGCCCATCTTGTACACTCTGTTATTAGTAGTGTTGTTACTGTTCATTTTTCTTATTTCATTGCTGTTTCTAGTAAATTGTTCTTATCTCAGCCTATGATCTTTACCTTTCTGTGCCCCCAGTTCTCCTCTCCAGCCCATGAAAGGGGGAGCGTGGAGGAAGTGAGCAAGTGTCGCCTGGTCTGGAGTGTTTTGGTAAGAACACTAAATTGGGTATACCATTCCTAAACCACAACGATTTCTCGGAGAAAGAGATTAAGCTGCTACTTACATTAACCAAGTATATCCAGAGAGATGCTAGTGCACTTGTATGTAAGAGATGATACACAGAAACCAAACAACATAGCCATGTCACTGGAGACGCCTGGGTCTCTGTGTTGATCTTAAAAAACCTACTTCTTCAGCTGTAATAACAGAGAGCAATCATACCCTCTGTCAGTCTTTAGTGTAAAGGAGCTGAGGTCTGGCTCAGGTACAGGTGTGTCTGTAACCCATCATTCAGTGGTTAATAAAGATCCAGTCCACCTACATTCACTTATTGCGTTTACAGAAGATGGAGTGAATAGGTATTTTCACCCTATAAAATTTTAATTATGAAACTAAAAGTACAAGCTATATAATCAGCTTTCAACATCATCTGACATTCCGGTTTGGCTAACATTAGTGTTCGGCTTCCAGTCATTAAAGGACTGATTTGGTCTTTAGTAAACAGAACAAACAACGTTGCAAATTAAAATTATATCTGACCTGCCCTCAAGTATGTTTAAAGTGGGACAGATGTAATAGGATGTTCTCACTACTGTCTCACTGAAACACATTTGATCTTGGCATTTAGAACAAACTCTTCCTGCAGTGACTAAATATACACTCCAGTCAGAGAAAGAACTTGTGTCTTGAATTCAGAAACTGATCTCAGGCCCAACCAAAGTTGCTAGCACAGCCATTCCACTCAGGAGACAATTTCGTGCAGCTAAATCTCATTTACTGTCTCTGGGAGTAAATCCCACTAGCGTCAGCGATAACATCATCTCAAAACAGAGAACAAACCTCAGGGCCACTCTGGTAGGTGTTTGTTTTTCTTTGACTCTGGCAGTTGCCCTTTCTGTCACACAATAGAAATCTGGCAAGAAGACCCCACAGTTAGGACCCAACAGCCAAAGCAGATGCCAAGATGGGCTTTGCTATTTGTTCTGCTAACAGCTCCTTTCCCTCCACCCTGCTCCCCTCAAAACCTCCACAGACAATGCTCTTCTGGGATTTGTCCTACTATGAAGGTGACAGTTGACAGTTTAAGCCAGAAATCCCTCTCCATCATATCTTCAGAATCCAAAATGCTGAAAGGAAAATATTTTACTCCCAGAAATAAGGGAAATATTCACTTTCACAGCCTACAGTCATTTTCCTATAACATTTGCAACATGAGCCAATAAGTTCAAGTATTAAAAATTCTAGGAATGAGCAACTTTTGACCTAAGACTTTACACCAATTCATTGCCTCTCATCCTACCCTAGCTGACAGAAGGGCAGGATGAAAGTGTCGTGGCATAATACATCATTCAGTTGATTTTCCTGGTCCCACCCATTGAGGTTTCCAGTTTCAGTCTCTAAGGCTTTCTGATTTCCTGGAGAAGATGCATTTAAAAAATATCTCCCTTCCTCCTGCTGCCTATACACACAAAAAAATCTAGTGTAAGTGGGAAGGAATCAGGAAAAGAATCGGCAATTTGTTGCATGCAATGTTTCAAAAATGACCCTTTGCTCTTTGATAGAGTTGTCCACTCTAAAGCTGACGAAAACCAGAATTTTTCAAAGTATTGCAAAAATATGCTGAGGCTTTTATTTTCCTAGCTGTCACAAAGACTACTGTTTCTTTTTGTATGGTTGACAGAACCAGAGATTGCATAAATTGTCCCTTAAATTAAAATTTCTGCTTTCCTATGGAGCTAGTTAGGATATGCAATATTTCAATGAAAGCATTTCTCCAGTTGGTGGGGGGGGAAGAAAAATGTAATTTTGACCAAAACAGTATCAAGTTACTCTGATAAAACACCCCTTTCAATTCAGAAAAGACAGTTGTCTATTATCATCAAATACTTATTAAAACAAGGTATATCAGAACTATTTCTCTAACATATATTACCAAAAAAAATTCAGTCATTCATATCAAAGAGCTCCCTCAGTGCACTGCATATTCTAATGCCTCTGGTATGTGAGCCCTAGATTTACCCCACCTTAGCATAGGAGGGAGCACTCATGGAGGCACTTAGCAGCCATAGAGCTCTGCTTAGGTCTTGCTCAATTTTATATGTCCCCTGTACACTCCCTCTAGCAACTGTGAGTTGCTTCAATGCATAGGTGATGCGAGGGTGTCATCCAGCTCACCTGACATCAGACCTCCCAGACTGTTCCCTTGCTATATTAACTACAGAGCAGGCTTTGAATCTTGCCCAGGCCTCCCCAAGATCCCCAAAACACAACACACACTATATTCATGCAGGAACTCTTAGGAGCAACCCTCTTCTCTCAGAGAGTTGTAGATGTGGGGCCAGCATACTGATTCCTGCCGAGCAGGGCTTTGTTGTGTGTTATTAAACAAATTAAAATTAGCCAGGCAAGCTCAGAAAAAAATTTATTGAGCAGTCATGCTGTAGAGACAGCTAGGGTATATTCCTCCCTGTTTCTGGTACCTCAGTTCAGAGTCTAACTTTAGGGTTGGAAGTAAGTAATGCTGGTGCCTGCTATGTAAAATAAATGCATTTGCATTGATGTGGAGCCCCTGCTTCTCTTTTTTTCTGACATGGCAGTATGCTTTTTAAGTATATACAAGCACTAACTTCTCATTAGATCCTTACACTACACATCCAAACCTAAAACTCCTTAGACTTCAAGTAAAAGAGATCAGTTTAGGTGCATCTTATTGTCAAAATATAGTAGTAAGTCTTGTCTACAAAGAGAACAGCCTGAAATAATTATTCTGCAATAACTATTCCACACACAGCATTCCACCACTGCTATTTTATAACAGTACCCCTAGGGACACATGGCTGAGTTAAGCCACAAAAAGGCACTCTTCAGGCAGAGTAAAACTGTCCCCCCCATAGCGAGTGTGGACTTGCTAACTCTGGCGAGCTCTTGGTTCACTCCCTAGTATACTTCCCATTGGAATCCACAGCTGGTTGTTTTTTATTGCCTTCTGGATTTTTAATCTGAAAAAATTGATATCTAATGGAACCCTAGACACCAGGATAAACTTTCAGTAGCTGGCCATTTCAATCATGTTGCTTCCAATTATTCTCTGCCATACATGAACTTAAGTGTTTTGTGCAGTTGAATTTTTATGCTTGTAAAACAGAAAGTTCTGACCCTGCCTTTCGTAGTCTAATCTGCAAGACAATAGACACCATTATTAAGAAATTTTCTTGATAATCTATCATAATTTGCTTCTGCTTGGTTTTGTCCCACTCTTTGCACTCCGTTTCCCTTAGGGAAGGACCCTTCTGCTATTTTTGCAGAATGTTGTTGACAATAAGGGTTTTGTGGCTACACCTTTGGAAAAAAAAGAAGCAAACGGTCATAGTGGTGCCAAGGAGTTCTGTTGCCAGCAAGAGTTCAGGAGAGATGGTTTGGATGTCTGAAACAAGCATCCACTGGAACCACTAGGAGAATGACAACCCCTCAACTGGAACCCTAAATTAGATGTGTTCATTATTATAAGACAAGTGAAGCCAAGTTACCCAAACTGCCCTGTTGCTAAACCTGTGACATGTAAATAGCCTGTTGTATCCTTGCCAATACAATATACTAACTCCTCCCCCACCTCTCCTTACATAACCTTGTTAAATGAAGACTGAAGAACCCTGAACAGCACATGTAAAAACAGGTCATGGATTTAAAAGAGGGGTGTGTGAATTGCTTCTGACAAACAGGTCTTCCTTTGCTGGAAGGGGACTCAGGGATTTTCATTAAGGAAAAAAAAAACCCGACACTTTTGGTCCTGAGTGTTTCAGAATAATGTTGCTGTAACAAGCACTTTCATCTGTAAGTGGAAAAATCCCCAATAGAGAGAGTAAATTAAAAAGCTAAGAACAGTCAAACAAGACGTCCTGCAGTGTTTTTCAATACGAGATTTATTCTCTTTGGTTCCGAGAACATTGCATAACCCTTGTAACACTATAGCTTATTGCATCGCATCGTCATACTGAGTGAACTTGTGCTGTGACACGTCCACATTCAGATGCATCAGACACACTGGCAACACCTATGACACAATAAACCTGAACTATGTTAATTCCAGCTTGATGGGACATGTGGCATTCCCACCTACAGGACTGGTGCCCTTCCACTGTACATACACATTGGCCAGGCAGCCTCGGACCGCCCTGTGTTATACACTGTGGACCTTTGTGCCTGTAAAAGGGGTTAATCCCATTAAGAGCAAGCATGGGCAAGCAGGCACTGGCCAGGGGTACCTGTTCAGCCACCATTTTTGAGCAGACCATGAAAAGATGAACTCAGGGAGGAGTCTCTGTTATTTGCTATCCAAGCTGAGGGAAATGTATAAGGTCTGGGTTCCAGTTTCTAAACTATGTTATTTTTAGCTTTAGTATTGCATAGTGGAACCCAAACTACACAAAGCCCCAACTGTGCCCTCAAAAACTCATTCATTTTTGCCCACTTAGTCACCTGTTTATAAACAGGCTTTTACATCTGCAGGACGTTAAAGTATCCTGCAACATTTGTGAGCAATGCAACAAAGTGAAGAAAAGCTCAGGACAGTTATCTTGGGGCTGAGGAAGGATTTCATGGTCATAGTCAGCTCTAAAGTCCCAATGTGAATGAAGCTGCAAAATGCCCAGAGAGGCAAAACAGGTCTCTCTGCCTTTTCAGTCATCCTGGTTTTCCTGTTCTTGCAAACTCTGTCACTTTCTCAGCGACAGCTCTTCTTGTTTTGCCATTTTTTTTGTGCCCTTAACTCCAACTCCATTGATAGGATCTAACACATTTTAATAGAGTTCAAAGCACAGCCACATTAATTCTGTAAATGACCCTAATAGTTTTCAAATGTTTCTATCAATGCTTTTACGTCTTTAGTAATAAGAATATGGAAGTATTTGTAGTCTGTAAAATAACAAGGAAAATTGGCTTCAGACATAAGTTTTACTGCCAATAAAACTGTATATAACCATTTGCCTATTTTTAATGCAGATGAATAAGTAATACACAATCTAAAAATAGTTTGCGTAACAGCTTAGTTTTGTCCTCTTGCCACCTTTGTCTCCTGTCACAAATAGGTGAGGCTGAGAAATACAATATCTTCTACTCCTCCCAGTCTCACTTTTCTGCCGTCCCTCCCTGACAGGGAAGAGTCACATTCTTCCATTCTTTTCACCACTGCTTCCCAACAAATCAATCCCAAACCATCTAGCGTGAATATAAAAGCAGGAGAGCAATGGCTTTGAACTTACTTTTCTTTCTAATTTTAGGAAGTAATAAGATTATTTAGGATCAGATTCAAATTTTTCATCATGATGCTGAAACCTGATGGATTTTGTTTCTCTTCTGCTCTCAGAATTGCTATACCCACACATCGACGGTAATGATTCAGCATTGCTCATTCAAAGCTCTCTCACTGCATGTGTTTTAAAATAGGGGATGAAAAAAAGCCCAGCCTGAGTACTTGGTATGTTTGAGTCAGAGTTGCTGTTATTGTGAATGGTCAAATAAATCACTTGGAATTGTTTCTGTTGTCTGATAAGAGAAGACAAATACTTCCAGCGCAAGCTTTGTTGTGTACAAACATTGCAATTTGATTTTAAGATTATCCTTACCACTAAATTTTGGCAGATATCAGTCCCTGCAGTCAATTGTCTCAGTGTAGGTATCAGACTGACTAAAAAAATCTTTTAGAAATGAATGTATATCTCTAGAAATCTTTCATGGTCATTTTTACTGGAGGTTAAGAGGTTGTATCAACCTAGAATAAGTTAATAGAAACAAAAATGTAAATAATCAAAAGCTTCACCTCTTCAAAGTGAAATGGGGTGACCTCCAAAGGGACAAAAGGTCCTTTCACCAATTTAATAAATTCTACTAAATGGGTACTCTACATGCCTGTATAAATTCCAACCCCAGAATGTAAGTGCTTCCCACTGATTCAATACAATAGAAGCTCAACATTGCTGAATTGAATCCACGCAAAGATCTAAATAAATATATAGGAAATGATTTTATGATTCATTCGGTTTTTATTTAGAAATGTGGAAATTTCATGCTTCTCTTTGAAAATAAGATAACACTAAGGATAGGCCCAAATGCCTATTTCTGAGTCTCAATCTAAATCCAATTTTTCCCAAGCAAGTTTACTTTGGCTCTAATACATTGATTAAGGTTGTTCCAGATGAATTTTAAAAAAGTTGTTTCCCAATGTGCTAACTGAAACAAGAATTTGAGGCACTATTTTCTCATTTATCTGGTCATGGAAAATGTTAGTGTTGGTACTGATTACCTCTAGCCAAGAAACACTCAAGGATTTCAGCCTTTAGAAAAGCTCATCTTATTAGTGACACTTCTTTTAAGAAGCTGAGATCTCCTGGTTGCAAAAGGAAAGTCCAGGACTCTTTTAGGGAACAAAAAAAACTCTTTTTGACTAAACTCTAATGAAATCTCCTTGGCATGTGGATTTCTTCATATGATTTTCTTATTTGCCAGATCAGAAAATCCGCAGCAATTACTTTTCACTGAGATTAAACAAAATCAAAATGACAGTTGTAACCCATTTTATGTAAATAATATGTAAACATCAATATTAGCATGAAGTAAAACCACTCATGGGACATGTGCCACGTTGCTCCTTCTTCCCAGTAAGCCTTTGGACTACAACATGGATACTAGTAATATGAACACAAGCAACGTCTGCTTCCAGAGGTTGGAGCCAGATCCTCTGCACGATCCTGTATTATACAAATTGAGGCATAATAACAGAGAATGGAAACCCAGTTCTGTCTGTTAAAAGATTGAAGAGTTTTTATATCTTTAGACTAGTTGTTGTCTATTGTATTTTCTATTGTTTATTTCTTTTTTTAAAAGGTGAGAGCTACAATGTCCTTTCTTCCTCATCTTAGAAAAAACACTTTTTTCTCCTTTAAACAAGAAAATTCATCATTGTTCCTCTAGCAGTATACCTGGAAATAGTCCTCTGTCTGTGGGAGGGCTGCACAAGCAATGAAAGCACCAGGGAAAGGCAGAAGGGAGGATTCACAACAAGAGTTTCTATTTTGTTTCCTCTAATCAAGGCAAGTAAACCTGTTAATGTCTTTCATTGTCTAAAGGTAAAAATCTCCCCCAATCCTAAAATATCTCACCTGGCAGTAGATCTGCTTTGCTGTGTCCCTTTCATTCTTATTTATTCAAGAAAAAAACTTCCCAAATTAGGGCAGGCCATCTTCAACTGCAGTCAAATCAGGTTGGGAGAGCAAAGTGTCTGCTACCAATCACAGCAAAGAATAAATATCTGCTCTGGAAAATGGGTGGTGTAAGATATAGTCTACTTTGCTGTACACAAAGCAATTCTACCAAAAGGTTTTACCAGAGAACTGCATTGTCAGATCCTCTGTTCTTTCATGTGAAGTCTCAGGGTTGCTTTTGTTTTCCCATAAGGACTGTGTATGTTAAATGCAAACTTTATCTTAAACCTCCTTATACACACACACAGACCTGAGAATCTTACTGTTCTCCAAAGTCTGATTTGTTTAAAATTAATTGTAAGACAATAGTATTTCTCTCTTGACATTTGTTTTCCTGTTAAAGATAATGTTGGAACCCGTGACATGACCACATCCAGCTGCACCAGACACATCAAAATCAGTGACAGGATGAAACCAAATTACTAGGCCTTTTTGTGGCTGGGGCACCATGTGATGCATCACAATGCAAGATGACAATTGAAACATTTTAAACTGTACTTCAAACCACAGCAAAGAAAACCTCAGGACTCAAGATCAGAGAGAGAGAGAAAGAGTGAGGTGTTTGCAAACTGTGAAAGAGGAAGGGATTTAGCTCTTTGCTTCTTCACAGGTTCACCATCTCTGACTTGCTGCCAATTGCCCAAAGGGCCTTGACATCTGAAGGACATTACACAAATCTACAGTACTCAGGAACAGTGGAGGAAGGAGGGAAGCATTTGGGTGATAGATGTGCAAGAGATCTAAGCATTCCTATCTCTCTCTCCACTGCCTCCATGGGCAGAAATAATCAAGCACTAAATGGGCCATAAGGCTGGCAGGACCAGGAGAGGATGAGGCAACTATCACAGATGTAAGAGTGAGAGAAGTTGGCCAAATATTTATCACATCAGTCACCCATAAAGCAACTAAAAGAGCAAACTTTCAGAGTAGGCTGGCTCTTTAAAGTAGACATATGTAGAATATCAGAGATGGAAATTGTTCTGTGCCGTTGGGGTAGTAAATTCAATACAACTGTAGACAAAATTGTCAAATAGCAAATGGTTTGCTACAATATGGTTTTCTGATTAGCTATCCAATGTGATGAGGGAATCCCTTTCTCAGGCTGTAACTTGTCCTCTTTTAAATTATAATTAAATAGTTTTCTTTTTAATATGCAGGTCTAAAATGTTAATTCTTTAGCGAGAATCGGCTGAGTCAGAAAAATACTGTTGTGCTTTTTGCACCTCTTTGACCCCCAGGAATAGCCACAGTCAACTCATATTTACAAAGGTGGGGAGTTTTAAGCCTCAATGCTGCAAAAAGTCTCAGTGCTCAGAAAGTCAAAGCTGTGTTATTTCAAGCTGGAGAATTATTGCCACCAGCAAAGACTCCATGGGTAGATTCTGTGCAGACTTTATGGCAAGTTCAAATTTTTTGTTCTTGTTTTCAAAATATGCCATTCAAAATATGCCCTTACCTTAATCTTCTTCTACAAAATGCTTCTTCTCCCATGTCAGTTCAGTGGTGTCATCTTGATATAGAATAGCATCACTAAATATCCCTCAGGTTTCCCCTCTTACATCACATATATTCTCTCACAATTTTTTACTTGTCTATGCAAAGAAAATGCCTAGAAATGTACCCCATCTTTGAGCTCTACAAAGTATTCAATACTCATTTTTCCACTCTGCCTTCAGTTACAGTTACTCAGATATTTTATATTTAGAGCATAGCCAAAATTTCATTTCAGTCAGTTTATTGTAACTATGGTAAGTTTGAGTCCTGGATTCAAAAGTTAGGCCTAGACTGGGTAGAGCTATTCCAATGCTGTAAAAGCCAGGGTATCTTTCATACCAATCATCTGTGGTTGTGTGGGTCAAATGAAGGTGATGGAAGTAAAAGATGTTTGTTGTTTTATCTAGCAGAGTTCACTCAAGAGCGAAGATTGTCTGTCAAGTATAGAGGTAGAAAAATACGTTTTTCTTGTAGTGGCATTTCAGCCATCATTATAAAATTTAATCTTTAATTTTGAAACCACCTGTTTTAAGTATTCAGATCTCTATGAACTGTTATACAATCACTCTGGAAAGAAACATCCATTCAACAGGTTTGTTTCAGAGTGTTGCTGGCACAGGACTTTGCTTCATTCCACTTCTGAGACAGCAGTGAATGATTGGTCCCATATGTAAACAGCATACATAGGTCTGGGAGCTCTGTGCATACAAGATTTGCTGTGTAAAGGCATTGGTTTTTCCCCTTCTGCTCATCCCTAAAATGCATATCAGAAGTATTACCTCTTCCTGCAAGAGGATTGCAGTAGTTTAGGCTGAAGAGGAGAAAGTGAGTCTTCCCACTCATTATGTGTAATTTTTTTGATTTGTTTTGATTCGTCTTAATGGGGATGCAACACTATGTAAGTGTGGGCGTAGATGATGGGGTGGGTAAATTTCATGAGGAATGAGCTGAGTAAGCAAGTTTGAAACGACCTCTTGAAATGACTCTTCATACAAGCCTTGGGGAGTCCATCAGACACTTGTTTTAGCATTCTTTAACAAATCCCCATGCTCAGTTTAACAAAATTGGGAAAGCAAAGGATTATGCAGCCAAAACTAAATGGTCATGTCAACTCCTTCTGCATAGGAATTGGTTTTGTTGCTATGAAGTCTATTGTCAATAGAGCCATGTGACTTCTAGCCCAGAAGACCACATATATCATGTGTTTCTGCTCACATCTAAGGCTATTGACTCACTCCCATGAGGCAGCCACCTCACAGGAATATCGAGATTTCCCTAGGCTGGTCTAGAGCTTTTGAGACTGAGGGATCAGTAGAGAAAGGAAGGATAGAAATCATAGAGCAATTCTTTGGGTGAAAGAGGGCTTTCATCCATCCCATCTGTCCATGGTACCATAAGAAACTCAGATAAATGTCAACTCTAAATTGTCCACAGCATGATAACCCAGAAGAGAAAAGTGGTTCAGAAAGAGGAGTTACAGGCAAATAGCTCAGCAAAATGTCTGTATTGAAATCACGTGGCCACAAAGCTGAAGGGACTGGAGAACTGAAAGGAGGGGGGGAAATTTCTTTTAAGTGAGAAGATGTCTGAAAATTCCTGAGTGGATCAACAGATTGTCACAAGTCCTACAAATCCCACCCAATCAGCAGAAGAAACCTATGAAAATTCTGCAGGGGGAACTCAAGAGCTGCTTTCAGTGGAAGGAAACAATCTGACCTATAATTAAGTTTTCATCTCCTATTATTTATCCAACATCATAGCATCTCATCCAACATCTACCTTGCCGACGCTGTTTATTTAGTTAGTTCATTATATTTCTCTATAATTTGTTGCAGTTGAGCTGAACACAATGGCTTAGAAAAACACCATTCCAAACACTTTCATCATCACAACTTTCTAAATGACCCAACCCTGCTTGTTGCCAAGTAGGGAAAGAAGCATTGCTGTTTTTGTCAGACTTGACTGCAGTCCTTTGCCCCTAAAAATCCACCCACACCTGCTCTGGGACCTGCTATTCATTCATCCTCCATCAACCTTTAGACATGATGAATGTGGAAGGTAAAGGAAGACCTAAGGAGATGTATAAATACAAAATGTAAAAGAAAAAGAAATGAGTGACAGAAAGATAGTGACCTGCATTTGACACACCCTGCTTTTCTAGATTGTAATTTCACATTATTCTTTATAAGCTGTATGTTATTTTCCTATTTGGTACTGGGACCATGTTTTGTGTGATGTGGTAATAAAGCTTCAGTTTCAACAGGTATGGGACCATTAAGCAGGATTGCAAAGGGTCTCTGATCAATTACAATCAACAAAACTTGAATGAGTCTTAATTTACTGTGGATGAAACCTTGCCAGCATCTGCATCATGTATGTGCATCAGTTAGACATGCACAGACCTGTGACAAGCTTCTGTACAGCGGTAAATACCACCTATAAGAAACGAAGGCAGGGAGACCTGGTAGTTCAGGTCCTGTGTGCCATGTAGATGACTGGAGACAGCCATCTTGGTATGAAAAACAACAAAATAATGAGGATCAGCAGGTCTGATTCTGGTTTCAATTGTATTTATGTAACCCAGGAGTGACTCCACCAAGATGTGGAGCAGTAATGGTGGATATGCAGTGGCAGGCCAAGATTCTGTCTTAGGTAAATAGGTTTCATCCATAACGCTGCCAAGGCATTGTAGACGGTTCAGTAATCGGAGCTGTGACAGCAGTGTGGTCATGTCCTAGCTAGCTTCGACAGCGTGGCAGGGAATCTGCAGCTGCACAGGCTATGGAAGGAGCTCCATATGTGTTTTAGAAGGAAGGAGCTAGAGCTTAAAACACCGTATTTTCCCAGCTATTGTTGATGCGCTAGATGACAGCTGGTTTCAGTACATCTTACGTGCTGCAGTTGCAGCTCTGAGCGCAGCATAGGTACAGTGTAGGAGGCTGGAAGACATAAGCTGCTCTTAGAAAATCTGGAAATCTTAGCAAAGAAATGCACTTCTTTAAGGTACACTCCAGGTAATTCCCAAGAAGTCTGAAGTATTGCAGATGAGAAATC
This sequence comes from Myiozetetes cayanensis, assembly GCF_022539395.1. Classification (NCBI taxonomy): domain Eukaryota; kingdom Metazoa; phylum Chordata; class Aves; order Passeriformes; family Tyrannidae; genus Myiozetetes; species Myiozetetes cayanensis. Next base: position 71,027,730 of record NW_026087411.1, on the reverse strand, counting down.
TCTTCACAGACACAGAAGTAGTTTTTTCTTCTTCTTTTTCCCCTTTTCTCTGGCAATCAGATGAACCGAGGGATGGTTTTGATTCAGAATCTGGAGCAGATATGGGGAGGATTGATTCATGATCCTTTTTTTTTTTTTCACTTTTAATGGGCTGACAGATAGTGCTTCAGGCCTGTGTTCCAAAGGCTTGATCCAAAATCCACTGAAGTCAATTCTTGTAGAGTGCACTGTGCTGTGAATTTGGCTGTAAAGTAGTACTCAACTACAACTCTGTAAAGAAACATGGAATATAATTTTCTTTTAATTACCACAACTATTAAACAATCCCTAAAAAAATCTACCATGGCTTCCTCCTGCCAAAGCTTCCTGTCCCCTGTTCTGTACCTTACTTTTCAGCAGTTTGGCACTCCCCTCTTACAGATAATCTGGCATCTGTCCTTGCCCCGTGGCAGGAATACTTGCCTGGTCCTATGCTGTCTCCTTTGTTCCCTTACCACTATTCCCAGACAACCTCATGTGAGCCACTGAAATGAAAAGGTTGCACTGTGTAACAGAAAAGCGTAAGTGATCAAGACATGCCTGTAGCAGGAACATTTTCTCTCATCTTTTCCTGTTGCAAAAATCCTTGGCATTTATACACACACACAGAGATGCACACACACACACACACACCCTGCCCATCCTTTTACTGTCCTCTTTGTTATAATGACTGCATGAGATTGGAAACTCCTCAGGGAAGGGTTCCAGTGGATGGCTTGCTCTCAAAAGCATCCTGCATGCCTGGGCTGTTGTTTTAATAATCGAGGTAAGGCTACCAGTCAACATACCACACTGAATAGGCATCTGGTCTGTAAAGTCAGGGCCTCAGAAAGCTCTTTTGAAAGTACCACTTCAGCAGAGTAGTAGAGGTGTTTGCATTTAAGCTTGTAGCACTGGGACTGTGCAAATAAGTGCAAATGATGAGCTTTATCAGTCGAGCTGCTGGACTGAAAAATTGTGAGGTTGAAACATCTCAGTCTGAATAAAAAAGGAATTAGATGAATCTAACTGATCTTGATGAAATGAAAACCTGTAAAATATCATTTCATTCATCAAGAAATATTGCATTTGACTGAAAATTATATGATTCACTTTGGGAAATTTTGAAAGATTCAAAGGAACTGAGGAGGTCAGATCACAGAACTCCAGAATTATCGTGGTTGGAAAGGACCTCTGGAGATCATCTTGGTTCACTCCACCCCTGCTCAGGCAGTTGCCCAAGACCATGTTCAGGCAGCTTTTGAATATCTCAAAGGATGGAGATTCAGCATGTTCTTTGGGTGACCTGTGCCAGTGCTTAGTCACCCTCACATTAAAAAAGTATTTCCTCATGTTCAGATTCATAAACACTTTACTTCTGGAGGTGTTGGTATCCTTCTCACTGAAAACACCAGGACAAAAGCTGGAAGGCAGGTTTGAATGTCCATCTCTCTCTCTCCCAGGGAGAATTAACCAAGCACTCTATGAGGATATTCTGAGATAGGATACTGCAGCCACTTTTGTTACTTTTCACACTAACTTGACCTTCACTACTGAGCAACACTGAAGGCCACCCTCCTTTTCTGAGCAGTCTGGCCTCACTCAGAGTCATGACTGATGCCATTTCACTCCCCTGCTACATGACTGCGTAAGTACTTTAACAGAAACAGAACAGCTTGTACAGGAGAGACACACCTCAATGTATTTATAAACTCCTGGATAACAGTGACTTGAGAGGTAGAATGTGTTAATGCAGGTCTAACATTTCCACTGGTTCAAGGCAGAGGTTTGCATGTGAGGACTTTAACCTGGGAGATATTTTGTAGGTATTTTGCAGAAGAGGCTGCTCTGTCTCCTCCTCTTGGAGCTGTCCCATTTCTTATAAAACATCCACACAGTCATGGAGGAAGAGTGTGAAGAATGACTCCTGGCATGCTAGTTAAAACGTTCTCCTGGTAGGTGTGACGTGCAGGACACTCAACCCTGCTCTAATTAATGCTTAATTATTTACAAAAAGAAATCAGTGTAAACAGAAGACAGTGTAAACAGGAGCAAAAGCCTGGTCCTCAGCCCCTGTCTCCTGGTGTTAACTGAAAGGTAGAAGGTGCAGAGAAGGCAGGGGTGGAAGATCAGCTCCCCCAGCCCACACCACCATCTCCTATATGTTACATTTCTTTCTGCAAAGTGTTGGCTTACGGGGCAATTCTTCCTCCACCATCTCTGTGACCCCCATCCCTCTATTCCTGATGCTATTCACAGCAGTTAACCTCAACCCACAAATAGTTTCACACTGACAAAAAATTGCCCGATGCATTGAGTCTTTACCAGAAAAAATTTACCAGCTCTGCAGGACCATTTGCGGTGGAAAAGCCGCCCATGCACCTCCGTCTTTTGGAGTTTCCGTCAGACTGCTGGAGCAGGCTAGGAAGCCTTATCTCCACACTCCTTTAAGGTGCTGCTGTCAGATCGCCAGGCATCTTAAGGTGCTTTGACTGCAGTGTCTAATTTACCTGCTAAGTGTTTGCACAATGCCAAGTACAATGGGGTCCTGACTCTGGCAGTGGTGCCCAGACACTGCTATCATTAACTATAATTACAGCTGATTACACAAATCACACTTCACGTCATGGGGCAGGCTCTTCTCGGTTCTCAGAGGCCACAGGGCTCCACCTGAGCACCCAGCCAGGGCACCGCACCCCTGGGCCACCAGCCCTGCTCCTCAGGGAGCAGAAGGGGCAGGGGCAGCCAGACACTGGCGAGCCACTGAGAAGGTGGCCTCTGCAGCCGAGGCAGGAGGAGGCAGAGGCTCATGCCTTATCCTCTGCTTGGCACCCTTGTGCGTCTAATGGCAGCTCTGGCAAAATATTCTTGCAGTCTTTCCCTCAGGGCTTGTTGGTAGCCAGCCGAAGTAAAATTGTTTGCCAGGGCCTGTGCAGCTGCACTTTGGCAACCTAAAGGCTGTCTGCTGCACTCTTCTCCCCACGTTCAGTGAGCATCAGGGACTCCAGGGCTGTATATACGTCAACTCTCAGGACAGCCTAGTTAAAACAAAAGGAGAACTAAAAAATGCTGGCTGTTTCCATCTACTAGGCCTTAATTTTGACATATGCAAATTAGTAAGTGCTGCCTATTGGAGAAAGTATAGAGGAGAAAATGATAGCTGCTCATTTTCACATACTTAATTAGACTCTGGTAATCACCACTCTGTGCATTTTAACTCTGTAGGAGCAACACACAGCCTGGGCACACTGGCAGCAAATTTTCAGAGACTGAGTCAGTAGGTGTACACCAAGTTGTTCTACATATATTTATCTGGATTCCAAAATATGCTATTTTTCAAGGCACTCCATACTCCTCACTGGTATCTACTTTTCCAATGTCATACTCCTGCCAGTGCTGGTCTTCCGTTTTTCACTGCACTAACGAGAAACAAAGTTAAATAAAACACATAGCCTAAAGTGAAGTCTAGGCTTGCAGATATAACTCTCAAAGTCAGAGCTGTTTTAGGCTGATATGATTCTCAAAATGTCACTCAAATGAGTTTACAAAGAAAGTCAAATTTTATCTTCTCACTGGAGTGGCAGATGGCAGAGCTGGTAGCAGGACATGGGCACTGCAAGGCTTAGCCTGGCAGACAAGCTTTTTCATGAGAGAATCAGGCTCACAGTAAGGCCTCACCTATGCCTATGAAGATTCACCACCCAAATTCTACTGTATCATTGCTATTACTTTCATCTGTCAAGTGTAGGTATTTCAAAAGTCACCGATGATATTTTCATTGAGTTGTCTAAGACTGTCAACATTTTTGGATTTGGTTTTTGTTTTTATTTCTTTTGTCTTTTGAAATGTATATTAAATGATGCTGCATAATATTTTGGGCAGCAAACTCTGAAACCAAAGCTGCAAGTCTGTGATTTCAGTTCTCGTAGTGGGATAATGTTTTTGTCCTTAGACAAGTCCTGATTAGCTATGGTTGCTGTGGCACTGGGATGTACCCAGCACTTCTTCCAACTGAGACTGGAAGTGCTTTTAAAGTAAACATTGCAGAAGTAGCACAATAGCACCAAAGGTTTGAGATTTTAGAGTTCAGCAAAAACATTTTGACCTCCTTCCAGGAGATTTTTCCATCTCATTTTTCAAATCTAAAATATTTTGCTGATACTGTGAATCTAGAATAATTCATTTCCAAATTTATACCATGAAATTGTTTTACACTTGCCTTCCAGACATTCAGCTCACCACAAAACCAGGTCATTGGACTCTTTTTGTTTTGTGTATCCAGCTAAGCAACTTTTAAAGTCATACCAAGGATGTTCACAAATACTTGCAAGATTTCATATCCTTATTTTGTATGAAGGTAACAGTGAACAGATAATTTCCCTTTAGATGGTTTTGCATAATTTTTTAATAAGACAAATGTTTATTTTAAAACTCTTTGAGTAAAAGAATTTACCTGCTGAACAACTAGACTTTTTTCCACACTTGACAAAAGCCTTCCATTTTAACATGTGTATAAAGAGGCATTTATTTTCCACTTAGAAATTGCTCTCAATGTAGAATTTAGCACTAAAGAATAAAGTTTAAAGTAGAAAAATTTGAAGTCCTCTTTTCTAATTCATTGTAATGAAATGTCTATCTTGCTTGATTAAATATCTTGCTTTGATGCATATTTTCCTGATTATTCTCCTGAGTTTCCATCCAATAGGATGTCTTTTTTGTCATGGGTTAGGCAAGGAAAAAATGTTGAAATTTCAAAAACTCTCTGGAGACAGGAAAGCAATTTCTCATCCTACTCAGCTGCTGCATACTTTGTTAGCCTTGGAGGGAGAAGTGATACACATAGGTGGCGTTCCTGTGGTGGACTCAAGAGAACAGCTGACTTTTGCTAGCTTTGCTGTGTGCAGGCAGATCTGAAACCTCCACCGGGCTCAGCCTCTCCATGCAATGGGTTGGGGTTAGCCATGGCGAACAGAGGTTGTGCAGAAGTGGGGACTGTGATCCCTGGGTACTACCCAGGGATGTGGCTCAAGGTGTGTGAATCACTCAAACCTTTCTTCCAGTCCTACAGTAAGCAGCCTTTAGGCCAAAAAGTTGGAGTCCTCCTGAATGTGACAAAATGTTGACAAACGAAATGTAGACTTCTTGATAGAATTTATTAATCTCCCAAACTTTACTATTCAGTGGAAAGACCAGAATATGAAATGCAGAACACCAAAAACCTACTGTGATACAGAGGAAGCTTCATCTACATCCTTCCCAGTTTCATGAACGAAGTATGCACATCCTCTACATTAAGAGAGAAGCAGCAGATGGGTTGTGTAGTCAGCCTCTTTGCCCTCGGCATGTAACATTAAGGTCAGTTTTTGTTAGGTAACTCTTATTCATAGCAGAAGACATCATATCCCAGCTTTTCTCTGAACAAGAGGAAAGCAATTGTCTCTCCTAAAGTACTAATGCTCTTGGTAAATGCATTGTGTAATACTTTCAATATGCTTATATCCTTTCTAATTGCAAAAAAATAAAATAAATTAAAATGAAAATTTAAAATTTACACCATGCTGTCAAGAGCCATAAAATGACCTAACTTGACGGTGTAGCTTTGCTCTCTGTTTTGATTTTCAAAGCCATGTTTTCTCAGTAAAGCCTTCAAAAGGCAAAAACATCCAGCATTACAGATGTTTACAATTATAGGCAAGTGAATGAGAAAAGCAGGATTTATTTATCAATCAGTATTTTTGCTCACCCTACATCCCATGAGGTACCACAGGTATTGCTGGACATACAGCACTGGCATCACTCCCGTTCAAGGAGGACAGGACACATCTAGGATGCAATTAGGCACATGCCAACACCACACACTCTCATACACTGTCCCAGGGTAGGCAACGCTTACTGGTACAAGGCAGCCCAGGCTACCCCTTGCAGGCTGACTGAGCAAAGCTGGGGTGCTCTGTGAAGAGATTGGGCCCACCTGGAAATTTTGACTGAGAGGAAGAAGAAATTTTGCCTTTTCTGCAGTAATGCCACAGCAGCCAAGCAACCTCTGCTTCCCTCTTGTTGTCTGGAAGGCTCAGACAAATATTTGAGCTCATCAACACATCAATTCACAAGGAGCCCGACCCTCCTCAGAGGGATCCTCCTCAGAGGGATCCTCAGAGATCTACAGCACACACATTCTCAGTGGATCACCTGATACACAGGAGACACGATGAACTTGCTAAGCATGTGTCAGCCATCTGTGTGGTACATGTGAAACTCATACAGTGCATCCCAGCTGTGTCAGACTTGTGTGCGTAAGTTATAGAGTACTCAAACCCTTATTTCTCCATGAGATTTTCCAGGAAGAGCTTTGAGTGTCCTACAATTGAAAACTCACTCCGAGTAGAAAATAGTCTAAACTTGAAGAAGGTCTAGAAGAAGTCAGAGCATGTTGGAACAATGATGTTTTGATGTGTTGTCTTTCTGCTGGATACGTGCCCCAAGAACACATGTGCAGAAACTGACAGTCTTCCTTCATAAGAAACTGAAGTTGTTTCAGCATTTGAAAATAGGATTGCATTCAGCACAGCAGTCATGCTTATCTTCCCTGTGTAAGAAGAGTTTTTGTCCTTTTCTGGACTAAAAACCACCTCCTTGGAGACATTCAGATTTTGGTGAGATGAATCTCCTTCCTTCCCTGTAAACCAAGCACTCCCACTGTCAACCTCAGTGGCTTGTGTAAATAATGCAGGGCTGGGTGGCATGGGAAAAAGAGAGAGGAGAAATCAACCTGTGCCTTCTTTTATAACGTCCGGAAGTGATGTGTAAAGACCTGGCTGATTTAATGAAATGTACCTTACTATGGCCCAAAAGAGGAAGTATGTGAAAGTATTGCCCTTATATTCGACTGACTATGTGAAACATCTGTTATGAAAAAAGTACGTTTGGAAAAGAGCAGCTTCAGCTGACTTCAGCTGGGTAAAAGCTAAGCACACAATCCAGACCAGGCATGTTGGCTCTCAGTATTTCTAGTAGGGACACTTCCAGAGGGCAATTCCTCCCAACAATACTTCATCCTCTAGATTCTTCCTATATGTGGAAAGAAAAATAATCTTCCACTATCTTGCTTCTTCTGATCAGATACTGAAATTACATCATCATCTCTTTGCCTGAACAAGATCGCTCTCCTCTTTCTCTGCCTCTTTATAAATATTCAGGACTGTTAAACAGAAATCTCTGGGCTATGACCAATCAAATTAGCTTAAGGAGGTACATGGTATAATTTTGGTCTAACCTCTGTGGTCACGTACCCAGCACAGTGGCACACATGCCGTTTGAGCACCTTTCTTAATCCCGCTGATCCAAGTGAGGCAGTGTTGGTAGCACATTTACTTGTGGTATTACTGAGAGGCAGGAGAAGGACAGTTTTCCCAGAGAACTGCTGAAGAGAGATGCAAAAAGGGAATGGAATTGGTTTGAGCCTGCACAGCTCTGGGTGTGTTGATGAACAAACTCACAAACAGAAAACTGACTGACACAAATCCTCCTTTGCACAGAACCTGTAATTACTAATCTTATTTCATAGTGGGGACACATTTTAACTTCTAAAAAGTGGAGATTTAAAGCCTAGGGTTTTCAGAAAATCACATTGTATCCTACCTTTTTCTTTAAAAAAGAAACAAACACATTGAAGAGGAAAGATGGGGCTAGGATAGATTTTCCATGCAAAACAAGGCCAGAAGAAGTCTGCCTCATGAATTGTAGCTTTTCAATTTCATATTTTCTTTACATTAAATTAACAATGGTTTTCTTGAATTTATTCCACTCAGTTTAAAAAAATTAAACAAACAAACAAACAAACAAAAAACCAAACCTGCTTGCATCTATCTTCCAGGCACAGATCCAACATTAGGGTTGTGAGGAAAGCAAGTACCACTGTTAGACTGTATGGCCCAGCACAGCCAGGCTCTCAAAATGCTCATAAAAATCTGGAAGTCACTTTCATTATGATCAAGTGTGTGGATACATGCAAAGCACATTTGCATCACAGGGAGCAGTGAATGGTAGGCAAGTAATAACATGTGAAGAAGATATACCCCACTGCAGTAAGAAACAGAATTACTTAATGAAGAGGCTGACAGTCCTCTACTTGACATCTGATTCTTTCTGCCTTGGCAAAAGTGACTTAGAGTTTTCTTTTTTAACTGTCATTGAATTTTGAATTTGTGTATGTGCAGACCTCCAATAGTTACATAATGGACACATCAGTAATGGAATAAAGAGAAAGGCAATTAGTTTTGATTAAAAGATTCTGGTTTCTTTTAATGTCATTGGTAGGACATATGTCAACATCCAGCAACTATTTTTTTATTTCCTTTTATTCCTTTTTTTTTTTTTTTCAGAGAAGTGGATTTACCATGCTAGATTACATCATTTTCACATACATTCTACATATGGCTCTTCCAAAAATTATAAACACAGATGCAGAACTGTAACTTGTTTGGCTCCTGCCCCTCAGAGTGACACCCATTCAACCACTAGCTGCAGAAGAGCTGTGCTGCAAAACTGACGTAATGTGTGTGCCAAGAGGAATTATTCCCACAGGGAAGCAGAACTGAAGTGATTCCAGAGTTCTTGTTTCTTCTTGTCTGCTAAGGACTGCAGAAGGTCAGCGTAGATACTACCCTTCTGGACAACTACCTCTGGCCTAAGTAGCCATTGGTTTGAAGATCCTTGTGGCAACTGGAGACCGCTGTGTGTCTCATTAGGAAATGTGGACAATTATAACATTCCTGTAAGCATGTGAAGCAGAATCTATTTTCCTACTTTCTTATCCAATAGGTGTTTGAGATATGCCAAATGCTTCAAAATCAAATAATGGCTCCAGTCTTTTCACAGAATTCCAGAATGGCTGAGGTTGGAAGGGACAGTGGATGTCATCTGGTCCACCTCCTTGCTCATTCAGGGTTACCTAGCACAGATTGCCCACAGCTGTGTCCAGACAGCTTTTGAATATCTCCAAAGATAGTGACTACACATCTCTGGGCAACCTGTGCCACTGCTTGGTTACTCTCACAGTAACAGTATTTCCTGATGTTCAGATGGAGCTTTCCGAGTTTTAGTTCCTGCGCATTGCCTCTGGTCCTATCCCTGGACACCACGGAAAAGAGCCTGGCTCCTTCTTTGCACCTCCCCTTCAGGTATTTATATACACTGATAGGAACCTTCTCTTTTCCAGACTGAACAATCCCAGCATTCTCAACCTTTTGTGATTGGAGAAATGCTGCAATCCCTGCTTTTGCAGACAGATGTCTTTAGCAGCAGCAAAGGTGTGCTGTTTGAACTTTTACAATTTCTTGTCTATTTACATGTCTGTTTAGGACATGTAAAACTCCAGAAACAAACTTTCTACTTCTACTAACTACTCAGTTATGTTTAGTTCTCATACAGCACAAGACATGCATGCACATCTTTCTCATAGAGAATTTTTTTCTAATACACTGCATCTTCTTACCAAATATAAGATGTCTGAAGGCAAGTGTTTCATTACTTTGCTTACAGAGTTTTTAAAAATCCTGCAGTGATGAAGAAGAAAAGGTGATAGACTCCTGTAGTCAGTTGATTTATCATCACTGCAACAGACTGCTGTCTTTTGCCTGATGGAGATTTTTTGGGTGGCTTCTTTTAAATTCATATTCCAAGTAACATATTCTTGCAAGCTAACAGGAACAAATGGGCAGATTTTTTAAATTATTTAGGAACTTACCTAATGTCAAGGGCAGTTAGGTGTCTTAAATGTACTTAAATATCTGGGCCAGGAGAAGAGCAAAGCCAGCTAAACCAGCTAGTAGGGCTATCACAGGGAATAGGTGGTGTCTCTGAGGAGTCTAGAATTAGCATAGACTAAACAAGATTGAAAGAAGGGCCTGTCTTTTTAATAAGTGTTTGTCTAGTGACTCACATCATCAGGGCCCCCACCTCTAACTGGAGCTTTTCACACTGAAGCTGTTGGGATGCTATTACTAATAATAGTATCAGGAGCCATACCACAGAGGGGTAGATACGTACCTGGCAGTTGCTGTAGCATAATAGGGTGTAGCCCGCTCCAAAGGGGCTCTGGACAAGTTCCATCTCGATGATAGAGCTTGGGCTGCTCTCCACGGCTCTTTCAGATTGCATCTAAACACTCCTCCCTGGAACAAAGTCCTCAGGCACTTCTCTGCTTCAAAGCCCACATGGGATAATAAGAATGAACAAACGCTTTGTTGTACATGTTGGAAGAAAGAAGGAAGACACATTTCTGGAGTATGAGGCCCCTTGTAAATACAAGATCTTCTCTGAATCTTTCAGCTGTGCCCACTCTGCCTGCAGTTATTGCTTGGCTATTCTTTGCAGCAGATGTCCTTGTTCATATTGGTGTTAACTTACTGTAGACCCACAGTGCAATTCCACCTGCAAAGCAACTAGATCTGCCTATGCCAAGTCTTCCCAGCATTGTTCTGTCACTGCACAGAGTAGGATAGGAACTCAAAAGCAACATTAAAACTGCATGGAGTGCTCTGTAACCTGAGAATAGGCACAGTTCTGACAGCTCACAAGCTGCTCTATAATGTGCTAGAGAGATTTCTTTCTCCCAGAGTGTTGGGATTCTCTTCAGATACCTCTTCCTCCTTTTTTTCCCCTCTTCCCCTGACCAAGTGCAGGCTGCAGTCAGAGATGTAATGGTAAGTGAAACAAAGTGAAGCGAGTTTGCTTTATCAGCTTTTAGGCACTCTTGGTCAGATCCCTATTAGAGGGCAACAAAATGCACCCCATTGCTTTTGTACCCTCCTGCAGCCATTTAGGCAGTCCTGAGAGTAAAGGAGAACAAATCTCCCTTGTTTTCTCACTCACATTCATTTCCCTCTTGTTACACAGCAGCAGCTTGTAAGAGGGAAGTGAGAAGACTTGGGATACTGTAATAGCAAGCAAAACAGTTGCCCTTTCTGGCTGTAGCTGGGCTGCAGTGGGCAACACAGAAGGGGGAGAGAAAGGGAATAACAATGCAAGGAGGCTTTATGGAGTAGAAAACAAACAGACAATGAAAGGGTGTGTTCCTGAAATCCTTCAAAGGGTGTTAACTCCTTCATAACAAGACTAATGACTCCCCCTTAAGCTGGTAGTTTTCTCTGTGCCTCATTAAGGATAATTCAGTGGGCCAGGAGTCCTTTCATTGAAGTCACTGGAGTGATACCACTAATAACAACAGCAAAACAATGAGCCAATCACTGTGTATATGAGGAAAATAGTTGTGCTGAAACTCTTTGTAAAATTTGGTTATAGCCTGCCAAGCTCTTCTGCAACTTTTCCTTGTTTGTGTGAATAGAATATGTCAAAAAGAATTGAATAAACTACACTCTAGCCTAATGTCAGGTTTGCAGCATAGTCTAACAAAACCAGCCCGGTCAAAGAGCTCATATCTCTGAGAATGGTTCAAACTCAGCTTGTGAAAGGACTGGAATATAAGATACCTCAGCTGGAGCCTTACAAGGTTGCAGGCTGCTCCCTAAATATTTTCTTTCCAATAAATAAACTGCACAAGCTTCCTTTTGCAGCTGTGCCCCTTCACCAGGACTCAGGACACGTCTCTTCCTCTGCTCCAGCGATGGTCTGATAGCCAGGCAGACTCACTCTTGTGCAATCTCCATCCCTTCTCAAGACTGAGGAGGCCACAGAAGCTATGCCTCCCTCTTGCCAGGCTGATGCCTTACCCACTAAGACACATGAGAGGTGTGTGTCACAGCTGTAGTAATTTTCTTCTCAAGGCTGTGTTTTGTAGACTATGCCTTGCTGGCTATTTCATAGGAGTCCAGCTAGACTGCAGGTGGACAGCATGCTTCCCTAGCAAACCTGACTCATACATCACTACTCTGCAGTGTAGGCTCCTCTGGAACCTCACAACCACCACTGCTGCCGGTTGACCAGCTCTGGTGGCTTCCTGCTTAGCATACAGAATCTTCACATCATCCTGCTGAGGTGCCCAGGGTTGCTGCAGTGCCCTGGGGTGCAGTCCTCCATCTACTCTTTTTTGGCAGCAAAACATGCTTGCAAGAGTCCTGTTCTCTCTCACACACTTTATTTCTGCCCTCCCAATCGTTGCTTGCCACCCCCTCAGTTGTGCCTACACAGCTGCTTTCAAATCCACACCACTCAGCCAGGTTGCTGAAATATCCTGTGGTGAGCAGGGCCACAAGAAAAGAAAGGCACTGGAGGAAATGGGCTGAGTGGAGCATGTGGGAATAGCTGCAGCTGAACAAAATGACCTTGGAGTTGTAACCCAGAGGTCTACATGGACAAAAAAGGGGCTTTGGCCACTCAGTCCTCTGTGTTTCCATGTCACAGATCAGAGGTCTGGAGCAGAAGGGTTGCAGCACCCACATTTCAGTGCCTTCATCTTCTACAGTGAGCCTTGCTTTTCTTTCCTGTCTCCAAACCTGATTTACTGCTTTTTGAAGCAAGGAGAGGGTCAAGCAGGACAGGACAGCAGGAACAATACAGTGTCTGGCTGAGAGTTACAGCTGAGGTAAAGACAAAACCCTGGAGGTATGTTATTGTCCATGAGGTTTAACAGGGCATTTACATCCAGCTCCAAGTCACCACCATCTGCCTTCCCTGAGAAAGAGACAAACAAGCAGGCAGAAGGCAAGGAAGGAAAAAAATAAGGTTTTGTGTTTTGGGGCTGCCTCCTGATTTCAGGGCTGTTTTTCAGATAAGAACAAATCTCTCGTTCTCTCAGCAGGTCATCCAAATGTTGCCAAGCACTAGTTGTTTGAAGTGGTAAATTATTTTGGGATTTAAATTTTTTTTATGCTGATCTGCTTCTGATAGGGTTTTTACTGATTTTTCCTTAACACTTTTCTTCCCCCTAAGCAAAAGCTCAAGTTCAGCTGTCCTATGAATGAATGTCTGTAAAGGAGTAGTGGTGGGGAAATATCAAGAAAATACTCCGGTTGTGTCCCTGATTTCCAGAGGTTTTTGCACTCTGAGGACTGAGAGTTGCCTCAAGTTTTTTCGTCTGCTGACTCATGTCCTCTCCTGCAAGGAAGAGGCAGTGAGGGAAAGACTTTTCTCTGAGCTTGAGCTTCTTTATCATGGCTTCCAAAATCTAGAGCCCATCAAGATTTCTTATTTCTTCACAAACTTCCTGATATGTTAGTGTTTTCTGGGTTGATTACATAGGACACTTGTGTTTCCCAATATCACTTAACCACTGAGAACGTGTATAAAGGCAACATTATTTTTTCACTTGAAAACCCGAACAGAATCTTAGCAATAATTTCTCATTAATTCGAAAGATGTGCTAAAAGGGCCAGAAAAAACATGTATTGCATATCACAAAACACCATGAAGTGTGACATGTAATAGTGGAATGAGTAGGATTTTATTTCCCCTAACTTTTAGCTACCTTTCAGTTACTCCAGAGTCCATCTGTGCCCAGATGGTGTTGATGCAGCTTGTTGCAAGGGAAATATTCACTGACCATAAACTTGGATAAACATATTCCACCCTCATGAATTTTAATAGTCTAAAATAGGCATTTATTCTTCAAGCCTGGAGAAAACATAAAGACTTTGACAAATATCCCAATTGAATTTATAATTTGTTGGAAAATATCTCCCAGGTTTGGGATGGGGGATGTGGAAAGAAAATTAGTCTTATTATTGAAAAAATAATCTACATTGTAAACAATCATGCCAGAATAAATTTTTTTGCTTCAGAACCAAGTGACCATGGAGGGATCTGATTTGGAAACATCACAAAACAGCTTAACACGCAATTACTGTGCCAGCCAGCTTCTCTTTGGAGGCATTTCTTACTGGTCTTGTTTGGCTTAGGAAAATGAAATATACCTAGCAAATGCATTACATAACACATAGTGATTACTCTATTTTCAAGTCACATGAGCAAAGATTTCAATGTTTTTTGATGAATATGTCTGGAAATACTTTGACATCTCAAAAAAGTTTGGTTCATTACAGGGAACTCAAAAGTCTTCCGAGGTTTGGTCATTGGCAACTAACATACTTTCCCTGGCCACTTCTAGTCAATAGTTGTTTAAAATCTTGTTAATCACTATATTGCCCAAACACCCTTTCTCTTAGTGCAGAGTACACTTCAAAGCAATAGGTCGCATATTTCTGTCTTTGCTAGACAGCAATCAGTTACAGGCAACTTTAAGAAATATGCAATAATGTGACACTTCTTGACACCAGACGCCATGTGCTAAGGGGGTTTTGTTTGATTTTTTAGTCCATGGCTATAGTGAGAAAAAAATTACATGGGTGTTTTGTGATTTTACTGTCAATAATTCCAGCCTTTTACACACTGTTTTGTAGTCATTTTAGACTGTGCAAAGTGAGTTAAAAGTGGATGTACAATCAGACCGATAGTGTTTTACTCCCACTCTGCAGGGATGATAGTGACTATGCGTAGTTGCAGGTAATGGAGAATCACCTCTTTTTCCACAAAAGGGACTAGATTCTACTACTCCTACTCAGGCTGAAGTCCTAGTTTTACAATACGGGGACTTAAGCAGAAACATCGGTGGAAGGGGTTCATGTTTGCCACCCCCACCTTCTACCACATCTTTCCAGATGTCAGCACACCACCCCTACATTAGCAAGCTCAGCTGGGTTTCAAAACAACCCCCCATTTCTGACACTTGTTTTTCCCTTCAGTGGTTCACAGAGGAGGCAACGTGTACTCTGGGGGTGGGAGCAGGCATGCTGAGGCAGGCGTGAGCACCTTCCAGGGACAGCACTGGCCCTGGTGCCTGGGCAGCCTGCCATGGCAGCCAAATGCATTTCATCCCTACCTGAACCATAGGCAACTCTCAGTTCTTGGGGTCTCTCTGTGCACAGTCCTGCCTTCTCCCATCACAGCAATGAAATACTATTAAAGAATGTTTCCCTTTTGCATTCCTATCTGACCTGTGCATCTTTTGGCAGCAGGGCCAAAAGGCTCCCTTTTCTTCTGCTAACCCCGGCAGTGTGTCACCATTGCACCTTCTTAAAGGTCGTGTCCTTTCTCAATAATTGTCTTGGGCCTAGGTTACACTAACACACAATAGAGGGGCAACTGCAGCAAGAAAGGAAGAATTTAGTATGCAGAAAACTAAACTAGATGATTTACCAGTTTTTCAGGTCCTTATTAAAAATCTACAGGTTTGATATCAGAAATAGCAAGTAAAGAATTAATCCTCAAAACACCTCCTCAAGTGAGGCCACTTGCTGGTGCCAACAGTAGAACTTGTGTACAAGAACTTCATGCATGAGAAGACCTAGACAGAGCAATGTCTTTTGCACCTAAAGAGTGGGTAGGATGGTGCTGTTATTTTCTACAAATTATTCTTTCATTCTTCCTGAAAAGTTCAAAACAATGATTCAAATTTTCACTCAGACGCAGTCAAAATAAGCCAGGACTTCCAATGTACAAAGCACTTCTCAGACATCCATTAATCCTCAAAACAGCCTGTGAGGTACGAAATTGTAAGTGTTATTATCCCCACTTCACAGGTGGGGACTCTGAGGCAGGGAGATTATGTGATTTGCCACAGGCTACACAGCAAATCCGTGCCAGACCCAGGATTAAAATTCAGCAGCACCTGACATCTGGGCAAATACACAAGCCCTGGACTCTGCTGCCTCTACAATATGTGTTTACTTGTGCACATGCCTGTCTTAAGCAGGTGTCCTGATGAGCATTCATAATCAAGCACTGTATGTCCCTGTGTAGTACAAGGGTGTACACACATATCAAGAATGTACAAATCTAAGCAAAGCACAGGTTAAAACATGTTGATTTGAAGAAATCTCTCCAGAAGTCTAAAGGAAGATCTGCACAGCCAGCTTTTGAAAGTTGTATATTGCTGCTTAATTTCAAACAAAGAAGTAAAGTCTGGGACATAGAGTGTTTTGTGTTATGCCAACAGACAAAAAGGATATTATTTAAATCAGTGTTTTCCTGTCCATTTTCTTTCTGAAGAAAATGCACAGACAGGCCTGTGTTCATGAGCAGACAAGAATTCTGGTTTCCTTGTGCTGGGAAACACAGATTGGTTCCTTGAATTTAAAAGAAACACCATAAATTTTCATGTAAGGAGTGAATCTTCCTGATAAGGTTTTTCTACTTTGAAATATATACCATTCATTGCTCTAGTAGCATGCAAGATATTTCTGTCTCTTGTCATACTACTAAGTATGTTCTCCTTATCAGTTCATTATGCAAAACCCTGATCACTGACGTTAAATGATTTTACTTGGCCACAGTGGAAAGTACTTTATGTCATTGTTCATTTTCCATCTCAAAGACTGTTATGAAAAGATTAATTTCTAACCTCAAGAGAAAGTTTGTTTTCCTCAGTGTGTGCAACTTATTTCCAATGAACACTGCAAAGGGCAGAATAATAAAAAATTGGCAATGAATGGAAAGGTTTGGGATCAGATTTCTTCTCTGGCACTGGTAAATCCTCCCTTTAAGTGTTTTCATCACACTCTGCACCAAAACCTTGTGAGTTTGCATAATAACAACCCACCAGACCTTTCTCCCCTAACCTGAATCAATACAGAACAGCTACTCTTTCATCCCTGTCTTTATGTCACTTTCCCTGGTTCATCCAAGATCATCTTTCTAACCACAGCTCTGTTTTCTTCAGTCTTGCCTACTCACTTCTCACTCTTCTACTTCCTTTCACTGAAACCTTAGAGATATCCAGAAGATATTAGAATCTGAGTGACTGATGAAGAGAGAGGGGAAAGCTGGGAAAATAAAATGGAAGAGGTTCTTTCAAAGGGAAAAATAGAATTAGAATAATAACAATTTTCTGCATTTTAGAAGCTTTAAAGTTATATCAAAATATTCCTACAAAACAATTTATTTGCTGAAGTAATCTTGCACTGCTAGGTGCATTCTG
Source organism: Myiozetetes cayanensis (assembly GCF_022539395.1). NCBI lineage: Eukaryota > Metazoa > Chordata > Aves > Passeriformes > Tyrannidae > Myiozetetes > Myiozetetes cayanensis. The sequence continues at coordinate 71,010,782 of NW_026087411.1, read as the reverse complement.
TACAAAATAAAAAAATACAGCATGATAGTCAAGTTTAATGGCATTCAGATATTTCCTTGCAAAGCACATTGCAACACTGATAGGAAAAAATTTTGGAACCCTGCATTGCTAAAGGAAACATACCAAAAAACCAACCACAGCTCATCTGTTCCCATTAAAGCAGATTATCTGTGCTATTAACGAGTGTATCCTTCCGAGAATACACTTAGGACATATACCACTTGCTCTCTTCTAAATACATTTACATGTTTTTTTAATTGTTCTGCCCAGTTCCATAAGACATACTGCAATATGACCATTCCAGTCACTTTGACTTGTTCTTACATTTTCTTTTCTCTTTTTTCTGTTTGGTTTATTTCTTTTCATGTTTTGGGCTTTTTGTCCCTCTTTCCTTCACAGCAGCAAATTGCTGCCACTGGAGACCTTGGTGAAGACACATCACACCCCTCATAACTGTAATGAAATTATTCTTCTTCTGCAAAGATATTCATTTAGTGGCTGCCTATCTCATATTTGGGTTTGGCTTTAAATGTAGTATTTAAAACTGCTTTTTGAGCTTATGTCACTGAATAGTGCAGTTAAAGTCTAGCTCAGATATGAATTCTGTATAAACAGATACGTAGTCCTTGTCGAAGCCCAGCAAAGAGCAGGAGACCAGTAAATATACAGTCCAGGTTGCTTCACCTGAGCATGGGGTTGCTAACCATGTGCTTGAGAGCCAGGTAAGAACTACTTGGCTCCTCAAAGTCCAGTTCCCTCAAGAGCTGTATCAGCCCTTGACAACTGCTATGATAACACATAGTAAGGGTCATTTTAGAGATAAGCAATGCTCATCCTTAGTTAGACAGCAAGGACCAGGCATTAAAATGCAACACGAGTTCCTGCCAGGACTCCTCTGTCTGGTCTTACTCATACTAAAATAACAATGATAATATTAGAAATGTTGCTTAAAGTTTATTTTCTTTGCTCTCTTCATTTGAAGATAAGAATGGCCATGATTTTAAATCATTCATCTGCTCTGGATAAATGTTACAGTTTGTGGGTGTGCCAATTAAAGTTAATTATTACTTGACTGATCTGACTTAGCATTAAAATGTCTGGTAAAACTGGCTCTGATCTTGCAAAGGGGACTTTTTCTTCTGTATTCCTGCATGATTAGGAAGCTTGTTATCTTGGGATCTGAATTTCCTGATCATCCATGCAAAAAACAAGATGTCTAATGAATGCCAAAATCATTCCATTTAATATAATTCAGCTGCATTGGGCCAGACCTTCATTTCTTTATAAAGACATAATTGGTGCAATTCATCCCATTCAACTTAGTGTGTGTTGTACAAATTTAAGCAGTGCCACTGGTCACTTTTTACCGCCAAAGGAAAGAAATAAGAACTTCTGATCCATACCATCCTAAAAAGATACTAGAGAGAACTGATGTGATACATGTTCCAAATGCTGTTTATTTCATACCATTGGCTAAAAAAGACCCTTTCAGGGACTAGTTCAGGTTTAGACAGAAGAACCTTGGCTGCTGAACTTAAGTGAAATAAATCTCACTCTTTTTCATCCAATGGCTGACCACTACTGTTGGATTGGTGGTTGATAGATTATCTGCATCAGAATGTATCTTTCCCTTTCCAACTTACTTGTGTGGTTTCAATTACAGCTTTCAAAAGTTCAGTTTTCAGTTATTTCAAGAAAAAAAATTATTTTTCATTTGTTTTGGTTTAGTCTGAAACTACATTTTTTACTAGGCAACACTAACAAGACAACAAAATTGTTTACTATTGACTGGAACTATCATTCAACTCCAAAACGGATGTTTTGTTTTAAACTTGGTGATTTTTATCTGTTCCTTGAATTTTCTTATCCCCTTAAAATTTAGGATTAAATGTAAACAAACTTTGAAATTAGCTATTTCCTCAAAAAAATAAACCCAGAAAACTTATTTCAGAAAATGTTAGGAGAAGATGATGCAAAAGTCAAATAAAATTATGCATAAAATCGTGTTGAATTCTGTTTCAGATCTTCTGCAATTACATATTTTGGAAAAATAAATCACTTATAAGAAAAAATGTGCTCAGTTCTAGTTTTCTTATAAGTTATTTCAAATCATCAACCCTCAACAAAGCAGCTCTCTCTTTAATGTGTCGTTAAGTGCATAAAAGTAGACATTCGAAGGCTATATATATATGGAAGAGAAAATTAATCAGTTTAATCATCTAAGTGAGAACAAGAACAGAAAAAATAGAGGTGGAAGCAGAAAGGAAATTTTATCTCATTTCTACAGCAATTTAAGCATGTACTCTGCTGCACTGTAGTCTGCTAAAGGTTTTGCTGAATTGCAGCTCTGATCTTGGCAAACAAGAGATGTGGAAACATATATTAGAGCTTATATTTCTAGTGAGGTAAAAAAATAAACAACACGCAGGCCAAATGCATGCTGCCTGTTCCTGAGACAGTGTTGTCACTGTCTGGCAGGTATATGATGAAATAAAAAGGTGGGATCTAGTACAAGTAGGGTGCTGCTTGTACTAGAGAAGAGCTGTTATTGCACTGGGGAACATGTAAAACACAAACACTCACTCATTCTTCCGTTTGCTGTGTTGTGACATATGCACCTTACCATACTGTTTTTTCTGTCAGAAGGCTGAGGGGAGGTCCTCCAAGTACCTTTTCCTCTTTGTTTAATTCCCAAATGAAAAGAAAGAAGAGGACTCTGGGTTCCTTTTAAGTACTACTCATACGTCTCTAAAGGTGCTGAGATCCAGATTCATCTTCAGATTAGGCTCCATTAATTGCACAAAGTTCTTAGGGAAGACATTGATTTTTGCATCTTATCATCATGTGTGAAATTAAACAAATAAAGAAGATGAACAGAAATTCAAGTCAGTAAATAGAGTTACAGCATCTCTTTGAATGATCTGGGTATTTTTATGACATGTATTTCTTTTAAAAATTACTCCTGCTCTGTCTCACTACCACTTAATACTCTACTTTGTACATATAAAAAAAAGATAAATTAATGTATTTCTTATAATAGGTTGTGCTTCCAGAGAGAGAAAATAGAAGTGTGGGCCTGGGGGAAGCTGTAAGAAGAAAACACACCTCTTGGATCCCTTATATTGTCAAATATTGCAGTATAGTTCTTACATATCAGGTGGAATAAAGGTATGAACAAGTGCTGAATGAGTTACTCCCACTGAGGCTCAGACACATGGTGTGCAGGAGCAGACACTAAAGAAGGATCCAGGTGTTCCCTTGGTTTTTACTTATCCACTCAAGAAATTTTACAACCATTTAGATCATGTTATAGTGCACATACATATGTCATTGTAGCCAGGGCTAAGAGGTGAAGCAATAGTCGTGGAGCACACTCTGCAGTTCTGTGCCAGGAGATATTGTCACATGCCCTCCATATCGTAACCAGAGCTGTGCCTCTTTCCCTTGTCCTTGGCATGGTTTACTGACCATGACATCATGGCAGATGGGAGTCTGGACATGATCATGCACTTGTTAGGAACCGAAGCCGCTGCTAGTAGCATCATTAATTTTTTTTTGAAGAATCCTCAAAGCCAACCCCAAAAACTCCCTCATCTCATCTTACTTTGATTGTTAGCAGCATTATAAACATGACATTGCTGAGAGAGTATGGAGGCTATGCTAGAAATGAACCCAGAGCAGAGTCATCTCACTGGAGCAACACAAAGTAATAGAATGTAGTGCAGGAATAACAATAAATATTTGTCTGGAAACACAGTGGGTTTAGTGGAAAAATCTCAGTAAAAGCAAGAAGAGTGTATGACCCAGTTACACAACTGCCCTGCAGACTCCTGAAATGGCAGGAAAATGCTGAAAAACCATCAATTGATACAACCTTACTGAGCTAGTGCTGCCTACCAGTTGTTGAAAGCTGATAACCAACTTCAGTTAGATCATCAGAGAAATTAACTTCAGTGATGCATTTTGAGGAAGCCAGTACAATGTAAGAGAATCATAGAATCATAGAATCAGCCGGGTTGGAAAAGACCTCTGAGATCATCAAGTCCAACCTTGATCCACTAGCACTGTGATTACTAGACCATGGCACTAAGTGTCACATCCAGTCTCACCTTGAAAACCTCCAGGGACGGTGAATCCACCACCTCCCTGGGTAGCCCATTCCAATCCCTCATTGCCCTCTCTGTAAAGAATTTCTTCCTAATATCTAACCTAAACCTCTCCTGGCAGAGCTTAAGACCATGCCCTCTTGTCTTACTGATAGCTGCCTGGGAGAAGAGACCGACCCCCACCTGGCTACAACCTCCTGTCAGGGAGTTATAGACAGTGATGAGGTCTCCCCTGAGCCTCCTCTTCTCCAGGCTAAACAACCCCAGCTCCCTCAGCCTCTCCTCACAGGACTTGTGCTCAAGTCCCTTCACCAGCCTGGTTGCTCTTCTCTGGACCTGCTCCTGCACCTCAATATCCTTCATGAACTGAAGGGCCCAGAATTGGACACAGCACTCCAGGTGTGGCCTCACCAGTACTGAGGACAGAGGTATCTACACCTTTTTTTTTTTTCCTCAGAAGAGTAACCTGCTCAGAAAACAATTACTGAATTACTGTCAAAACATTGTAGGAGGGAATATTACATCAGCAGGGAGCATTAATGCAACCATTTACAATAGCTCACATTCTGACTCCTCTTCCACTTATTGTCAAGTACAAAGGGATGGTCAGGAACTGTGTAATAAGAAGCAACCAAAGAGTATGCTAACAAAAGAAGGAAATTGTGCAGATGAAGTCTGTCATTCACTCTTCCTGCCCCAATGTCTCTTCCCTACCACCCAGAGGTAGGAACACACAGTTTTCTTGGTTGAAGCCACCTTGCCCATGGCTGGAGTGTATAGAAAAGGATAGCAGGTCAGTACCATCATTAAGAGATGTTTTATCATGTGTTCTGTCTGTATTTCATGGTGCTGTTCCCTATTAGAGAGCATCCAAAGGAGAGCAATGAAGATGGTGAAAGGCCTTGAGGGGAAACCTTATGAAGAGCAGCTGAGGTTGCTTGGTCTGTTCAGCCTGGAGAAAAGGAGACTGATGGGAGACCTCATTGCAGTCTAGATCTTCTTCATGAGGGGAAGAGGAGAGGCAGGCACTGATCAAGAGATCAGTGGTGACCAGTGACAGGACCAGAGGGAATGGCCTGAAGTTGTGTCAGGAGAGGTTTATGTTGGATATTAGAGAAAGGTTCTTCTCCCAGAGGGTGTTTGGGCACTGGAACAGGCTCTTCAGGGAAGTGGTCACAGCACCCAGCCTGACAGAGTTCAAGAAACATTTGGATGATACTTTCAGGCACTTGGTGTGACTCTTGGGGATGGTCCTGTGCAGGGCTAAGAATTGGACTTGAGGATCCTTGTGGGTCCTTCCAATTCAGCATACTTTGTGATTCTGCGATTCTGCCTTTTTATTTCCTTCTGAAAACTATTTTCCCCTTCCCTTCCTAAGCTCACATATCTACTGACATGCTGAGGGCTGATTTTGCAGAAGTTAATTCCCCACTTCCCATTGGGCATTATCGAATTTATGTTAGCATTATTTCTCCATCAAGGATTGCAAGGTAAAACCAGAATCCAACTCTGTCTACCTAATCCCCAGGCAGGCTCACATGGATACAGGCTGTAGGGCATGACAGAAGGATAGAAATGGAATAGATGGGGTGACAATCTGGCATGATGTTCCCGTTACTACCTGTAGAAATAATATTCAAATAATATTCCTTTAATCTAGTCCACTGTCAATGGAGTTGTATCTCTGAAAACATGGGAAAGACATTAATACTTGCTCTTAATCAAAAAAGTGTCTTGTTATCTACAAGATGGGACTTGTTATCTAAAAGATAAGCTGAAGAAGCTGGTGGAAGAAGCATAACTATTAATAATGTTACACTACAGAAATACACATAGGATATAAAATGTGTGGTACGAAACAGTTTTGTTGGGATCAAAGGTTCAAATCATTTCCTCAAAGGACCTTTTAAGGGGTAATGATCAGAAATGAGTGCTTCCGTGCTGGCCAGGATGTGTGATAAGGTATGGCTTCAAGGAAACTCTTTGTAATTTCATGGAAAGATAAAGTAAAAAGACCTTGCTTTCTTGAAATAACAGGAAAATATCCCTTATGACACACTGCCAGATCTATCCATCCAAGGATTGAATGAGTTGGAATTCAATCACACTACTGAAGGATTTGTAAAAGCCAGATCTGGGTGAGGTCATCCTTGTACATCCTTAAAGCACATTGTTTGAAACTATAATGAGGGCTATATGCACATATCAGTGCTGTATGCACCCATGGAACTGCTTTTAAAACACTTCTGGTAAAGTACAGCTGTACTGTATGCCTGGGGACATGGTGACTTTGGTGGTGACTCAGCTAGCTCACGTTGATAGTTAAGACATTTCTGTAAGGTATATTGGGAGAGTTTCCAAATTCGTTTTCTCACTCTCAAAGAGAACTAAGAAATAAAAAATTGTTTTGTAAACAAAGAGATTTCCAGTGTAGCAGTGATGTGGCTGCATTGCATAATTAAGAGAAGTGTTTAGGAGTAACAGACTTGAACACCAAAGGACTCCAGACTAAGGCTCTCTGCCTGTAATTTTTCATAGATCCTTCTCCTCTGAGAGATAGCCACAAGTGACTGCAGAGCAGATCAAGTAAGACTACCATCTGCTAGTCACTGAACATTAGGTATCCCTTCACAGAATTTACTATACAGAGGGCATTGGTTCATTGCAGGCTGTAGTCTTTTGAACAGGAACTATGATGGTTTGTGCTTTCAGCTGCGGAGATCTTTGTTTGGTTCTCAAGTGCTGTCTGAGGCGCTATACCGGCACAGTAACTAGGGGAAGGTAATCGTGAAGATATGGCAGTAAGGCTTCATCTTCTTGAGTAAGAACATGGAATTTCCAGCCATCACAAACACATCTAGAAACTCATGCCACACTCGTCAATAGCTCTGTTACCCAACCTGGTTCTGGAACCAGAGCAAATGTGCAAGCTTCACAGTAAAAGCAAGTGTGCACATTTGGCTCTGGAGACTCTCCTATTCCTGATAGAAACAATAACAGAGCATCTGAATCCTGAGCTAGCATGGAGACCAAGAGCACATAAGCCTTTCTATTCCCCTCCAACCAGGTGGTGTGGTAAATGTTCAGTGTGGGCTGAAGTGCTCTACTCTTCTGCAGCCCAAGCACGAAACAAGTCTTGAATCAAGTTCAATCCTTACAGGGACAATGAAGGTACTTCTGCTTGTCAAAGTACATTGAGCCCTAGAGGTTGAACATCTGCCACTTTTCCTGAAGGCTTCAGACCTTTTCCCGATCTGTATTGCCTCATGTAATGGTAGCTTGCCAAACAAATTACAGAAATTTCAGTCTTAATAAATACCACAAGAGCCACAAGTTCAAGTTTGATTCTGTTTTAGCTTTGCATGCTACAACATGAAATTAATCTACTAGTGTATCTTTACGTGCTTTCCAAGTAACTCTACTGTTTGTTGCACGCTTCCCTGTGTCTACAAAAATAAATTAAAAAAAATTATTTCTCTAGGTGCTCCTCTTTCTGTTGCCCTAAGTTATTGTTTTATAGTGGGTTTTGAAACTGTGAGAAACAATTTGCATTAACTTCACAGCTATAATTTATAAGGAACATAATGAGTCATTGTCACAGGCTGTCCGCCTTTGTTCTCTTCTACTTCCTTCTCTCTAAAGGGAAATTTCTTAGGAAAAAAAATACTCATTTTGATAGATATCTTCAGGACTCTTGAAAAAAAAATAGGAACATTTCAGGAAAGTAGTGTGAGTCAAAGACAAAGTGTGACCAAAGAACAAACAAATGAGAGTTTGTTCTATTCAGTGTTGAAACTCAAAAGAAGATTTTAAGAACATAAAGGAAGAAGAGTATTAAATATTCTTTGCAAACACAGCCACCCATATACTCATGCACTCATACCTATTGCCTAACAATAGCTTGGCGATTGCAGCAGTGAAAGTAGCAGAAAACTCTAGCTCACAGAAATGTTTGCAGTTTGCAACACTTAGGGTTTGGTCAGGCAGTGGGATTTAAGGGCAGATTTAATAAGCAATCTAACCTCACTGAAATAAAACTCTCTTTCATTTGAAGATTTCTACTCTCATTTCCAAACATAAACATTACAGAGTGTGGAGGAATAGTATGTTCTTTATGGTTTTGAATCTTTTTGGAAAACAAAAAGGTAAGATAAAATGTAGACAAGTAGTGCCATCATGTTTGTAACTCAGGAATTATTTAGATTGCTTAGAGCCCTTAAAAGTAACATGTCAAACACACCCAGCACAAATATCTTTTGCTCCTAATTTCACACTGGGACAAATTATTTTATTTCCCTCTCTCTCCAGGCTTTCATAAATCTCTGCTCCTTCCCTCATAGCAGATGTGAATGATGGATGGAAAAGTCCAGCAGGGTCCCTAGCAGCTCGTATTTTCGCCAGTCTGACCAGAGGAGCAGAAGGGCCTGGTTTGATTTCATAGCGTAGAAAGTGGGACTTCTCACAGGAAGCCTTAATGGACAAATGTTTCACAAACTCCTTCCGAACAAGGGGTACCCATCGGCTGTAGCTTACAGTCACCTTCTACTGAAAACTCTGTTTATGTTTCCATATTGAATACAGCATTTCTGTTTCAAGAGTTTAAAGGAAACCTTGGGCTTCCTTAGATGTAGACAGAGGTGAAGCTCTTGAGTGAGGCTGAGTCAGCAGCGCTGAACTGGTCTTTCAACAGATTTCAATACGGGTAGAAATAAGTTCTTGTAACTTGGTTCAGAAAAACATGTAAGTGGTGTTAGACTTATGCAGCATCTTAGAATTACTAATGTGTTTTAAAGATCTTCCCTGGACGGGATCTTACAGACTGATTTGTGCTGTGTGTGAGAGTTGCTGCATTTATCTCTAGTTCCAATATGAGTGGTAATATGTAAATATGTATATTTATATAAATACACTCACACATATATACAACAATCATGGGGTTATGATTAGCTGAGGCTGACTACCTAAAATGATACTAGGATGAATCATTGCCACACCAAATCTGCTCAAGGTCAGACTTGTTTTCTGTTTTCTTTTTCCTTCAGAAGATAGCTTTTGTTCAAGGTGATCCATTTAAAATAGGAAAAAAACCCACAAGAAAGGTCTTTGAAAATGTGGCTTATTTGCATAAGTAAATCTTTTGCAGGAAAAGAATACATATATTATACTTATCTGGTGGTATCTTTTTATCCCTTTACTTTTTTTTCCACCCACATTTAGGATTCAACTTTCTCATGTGAAACCACTGAGGTCTTTTTTCTGCTGTAGACATAACACAAATGTCCTGCTAGACACTCACTGTGTGACTCATGTGCCATAATGTGGAGAGATCTAGAATACACAGTCTGGAAAAAGTGGCAGAAGAAGTCAGGAGTTCCTCATGTAAGACAGGAGAAGCTCTGAAAATAAGCAGTTATGTACTTGTGAAACAGCATCAGGTCTTTCATTTGGCAGCTGCAAGGTTATGACATACACACCATGAAGATTAAGTGAAGTGAGTTTTGAATTAGGAACAAAAAGAGCAAATGTAAATACTCTTCTCCAACCAGGCAATTTGAGAAACACCCCCCCCCCCAAAAAAAAAATCTAGTATGTCTGTCTCTGAAGTAAAACCAGCACATCCTTGTCACATGAGCCTGAGATCAGAATCAAGTTCAGAAAACTCAGAAAAAATTGTCTCTCAAATTGCATTGCTAAAAGTTTTCCAGAGAGCTGATGCCATTTACTGATACAGTTCTGATAGTCTCTTCAAAAGCATATCATTCATCAGTTGCACAGAGACCCTGAATGCCCTAGGATTAAGCTAGCCCTGCACTCACAGCTGAAATGAGGACATTTGACAAGATACCAAATGAGTTTCCTGCCACCTTCTCAAAACTCCCACCTCTCATTTGAAAAACTGAGGGGTTTTCTATGGCAGTCACTTGCCAGTTTGGTTTTTTATACATGAAGATGACTACAAATGGAGCTGAAGCATGGGTGAAGTTGGTTCAGGAGGTGCATTGGAGACAAAGGAGATGTAACAAATGACAAGGGGCAGAGGCTGCCTTGCCCTGTGGACTGGAACTAGTCTAGGCACTTGCAGACTCTTTACAGCTGTAACCACTGCCCCATTGTTTGATCCACAGCAAAGTCTGTCACCTCTCTGCCTTCCCCAAGTCCTCATCTTACCCAGTTGTATTGTGAGGCACTTGAGCCACACGGGGACCATATCAAGATGGTCCCTGAGAGCTCTACCCTAGCTGATACCTGCTGGTTTCCTGGTGAGAGGGCAGGTGGCCTCAACAGCAGGCAGATATGGGGAGAGGCAGAAAGCCTCTCCATCTGGTGCACATCAGCCTAGGATTCTTGGTCCTCTGTCCTGCACCAAGGCTGATGTATGCCCAGGCAAGTCAAATGGCTGGAGCACAGCCCTGCCTCTGCCCACAGGGAAGGAAATGATGATTAGATGAGTGTACTGCACACAGCCACCTCATCAATCCTCTGTTCAGTGATTTCCAGATGAAAGAGGTGGACCTGGAGTAGAGACATGCTGCAGTCTGGCAGTTCTGGGGACTGGCTCTCATCCATCACAAGGTACTATTGCATCCTGGCAAAACTCACTGCTATCTTGCTGGAGTACCTCCAGCAATTAATGTGCTTCACTGCAGGATTTCCGCCCATAAGGAGGAGAAACATTGAATTTGTCATCTCTGACTACAAGACAGTCTGTTGTCATCCGTGAAATTATATCACTTCTCAAAATACAATGACCTAGCTGGTGATATTCCAGTACCATGACTTCGAAATACATGATACCAGCTTGTAACACATGGACACTACTGTGATATTGAGATATCTGCAATATTAATCTTGTACCATGCATGTCTGTGCCTCCAACATGGACCTATCTCCTTCTCCTGCTGCAGATGTGTGATGGTGCTGCTGGCAGGACTACATGTCCTAACCGGGACAGATGAGTAGTGTTCTCCCTTCCCTGCTGACAGTGCCATTCCCACCCTAGGGCAGTGATAGCACCAGGCAGATTGCCCAATTTTGGGGGGCTACAGGACCCAGGAATGGGGCTGTGCTGAGCTAGTGGGTTCCATATGTTAGTATGGGTTCATCTCTAAGATGAACCCCTGTTAGCAAGTCCTGGACCAAGCAGTAATTTTCAAAAAGATGCAGTAAAGGAGGTTAGTGAGAAGGGAAAGAAAAAGATCAGTACTTTAACCACCCACCAATATCCTACCTGTCCAAGGGTTCACAGTGTCATGGAATTCAGTGATATTGTGACTCCTTCTGGATTAACAACACTAAGCATTAAAATTGCACTGTCTGAACCCTGCCTGAACCAAACAGAACCAGGCAAGTTTAAGGGGCAGGATCCTTTGACCTTTTATATAGTAAGTACAGCTCATGAAGAATTCCTTTTTGGAATGTATTCTTCTGAAAACTTGTTTCCTTGGACCCTTTCCTTGTTTTCTTGGACCTGAAACTGAATTCCTTCTATCATGAGAGAGAAAATGAAACTAGCAAACAGCCTGGAATCTGTGAATTTTGCCACAATCTGGAGAACACAACCTAACATGTCCAGCATGTCCCATGCAGGACAGGAAATTTGAAAATCACAGTCTCTCTCATCTCCTGGGAATGCAATGACATCCAGTGTCATTACTACTCCATGCACTTTTGGTCTGCTCCCTCTCTCAAAATTCAAAATTTCAATGGTGTAATCCCAAGGTCAGGAAATTCTAGGAAAATGCAAGAACAATGAATTTTTTCAAATAACAAAATTATACCCATGCTTATTAATATTCCTTAATTTTCAGAACAGGTACAGGTTTGTGTGGCTGCAAGCTTGACAATGAAAAGAAAATGAACCTAATGCAACTGTAATAGTGCCAGCACAAACATTCTGAGTTTACTTTGATATCAGTGCAGAAGTTTTCAAGTCAAAAAAGAGCTAGACAAGCAAATTAAAGAAAATTAAGCCCTTTTTCTTCTCAGCCATCTCTAATTGTTTATTCTGGCCCCTGCACACCGTATTTTCCTATTCTTTTAACACAGCTTCATTTAAGCAGGCTGGTCCTATGCCGACAAGCTACATTTCTGTGATACTGCAAGGTGCTGAGCATTCTTCCTTTGATCAAAGAGAGATCAGAAACATTAAACATTACTTTCAGGTCTTTGGGACTGTTTCTGAATGGGAGCACACACTTTACCTCCTTGTGGGATAGGGACCAGCAAGTCAGTGCTTTGTGAGGCTCTGAGCATTTCTGTACCTCGGTTCTCAGCATGGAGAGCTTGCAGGACATTATTTGCTCCAAAGTATAAAATGGTTGTAATTTGTACTGTCTACCCAAAGGAGCTGTACACCAACATGAAGAAAAAGACTGTGTTAAAGTCTACCTGATAGGAAATACTTCTGCTTTGGCTGAGTTTCGATTAGACGGAAATGCAGTGGAATGCATTTTTATGCCTGAGAATTTAACTTACAAATGTACACGGTCTTCAATGAGCTCTCTCTTAGTTATAAAAAACCATTTTATAACTGCAGAACTCTTTTTCAACTGAAACTGTGCCTACAATAACAAAAGGATAATCATTGATGACAGATTTTTAAGGCTGTCTTTGCTTCCAAATTTTTATTTAATTTGTTGAAGATGCTAAAAATGTATTTCTGCTTAAGACTCCTGAGACAAAACAAAACATACAAAGGTAAGGAGAGTGCTTATCTCAGGCTGATATTGATTTTGAATTACATACACTCCATGTTGCAGTAAGGCTGTAAAACCTTATGCAAATGAGTCATTTTGCAGTGCCGAATCAGCCTTGCTGAGCTAATTTTTATCAATTACACACAATCCAACAGACCAATGAACTATCTGAGGCTTATTCATGTCCATAAATCTTCATAACTCTAGGGCTTTGTTTTCTTCCAAACAAACACAAAACTGCAAAAGATGATGAAAAATACTAATATGAGGAGAAAGCAAGAGAAGATAAGTGAAGGGAGGGGAAAAACAAAATCTCATATTTATCCAGGTAAGACCAAAAAGAGATGGAAAGACAGCTATAGAATTGACATAAATAGAACATCAGGCTGAATTTCAGTAACTCTGGCAGACGTGGATCATGTCAGCCAAATCCTGAACTCAGATCTTACTCAGGAGACTATTCGCCTAGTAAAACTATAATAGCATTAGACCTAGAAATCTCAAACACTGTAAAAGTAACAGAATTCCAGGGCAGTAAATAGAGAGGGAATTCCAGACAGTAGGACTAGCAGCCTAGGGATAAAAAAGGATTTTGGCAGATTCTGGTCTTAACTATGCATATCCCCAGTACTTTGCTTACTTCACAGTTAGCCTGGCAAAAATGAGATCAGACTAATATCTATGAATTCTCTTGTAAAATTACTGTAGGCTACAATGTAAAGATAATCCTCCATTCCAAATCTTAATGTAATTTCCATTCTTGAGGGAACCATAAAAGTGTAAAAGGTACCAGGGCTTTTAACTTTTTTAACATGGCAAAATAACAGCTCGGTAAATGCAGTTTGTCCCACTGGGAAAAGGAGTAAAAAGGGCTTTTGCTTAAATTTGTTAGGGCATGAGGTCAGTCTAGCTAATTAGAATTCCAGAAGAAATATTATGTGATTCTTAGCCATAACCAATCCTGTCTGAAAGTCAAAATGCACAATGAAAAGAGGCTTCAAAACTATTTAAGGTATTTAGAAAATGGAATATATGTTCTATTTCATTGACCATTTAACAGTCATAGAAAAATAAAACTCCAACTCACTGTCTATTTGCAGATGCAGATCCAGCTTCAGCAAGAAGCACTTCATAGTTCAGCAACCTGCAGCAAAGTCATGAACTGCTTTCTGTAAGTCAGTAACAGCAGTTAGCACCTTCACATGCTTAGGGAAATCCTACACTTCCACAAGAGATTATATAAAAATACTTAGTGGCCAACCAAACCATAACCCCTTTGAAGAATTTGTTGAAAGCTTTGCTCTGTACCAGATTAGGTGTTAGGGGCTTGGCGAGTAATGGTAAATGGTGTCTTGTTATTATTATTTGGGGAATAGGTTTCCTTCCAACTGCCTCAAAGAATCTGACAGTTTCTCCCACACTGATTCACTAGCTGCCAATTCTTTATAAAACCCTAGGGACTCCTAAAGGTCAAGGGATTACCATTATATTGGAGGTCCATAGACCATTTGAAACAAGAACTGGAGATGGCCAAAATCCTTCTTTCTGAAAAACGACACTGGAGTGAGTTACCTACTTAAGTGACTTTTGATGCATTCAATATTTAAACCTGAATGGTGTTAAGATATTTTAAAAAGCAGTATTAAGAGGAAGCATGTTTCATATAATATCAGCAAGAATTAAAAGGAAATGGGTTCTCCTTTGTTCTAAATGCCATACAAAGAGAAAGTGAAAGATAGTCACTGTACTGAACAACTTGAATCTAGACAGCTAAAATGGACACAGAATGAGTACAAGAGAATGATGTAAAAATAATAGTGGCTTTTGAGAAATATGGGGAACCATACCACCCCCATACCCAAAAGTGCCTTCTGCCTTGTTCCTGTGCTGTGCTCAGTTTCCAGAAATTCACAGGGCTAAACAGGATCATGGTGTTCATGGAAAGGTTACATGGCATGTTTCTTATCACACAAGACTTACAAAACTTTGTAACTACAAACTACAGAGGTTCTCTACAACAATTTAAATGTACTTGCTTTACTAGCTGATCAACAGCTTGGACTGTGACAGTCAAGCCAGATCTGTTGCAACAAAGGAATAAACCCCGGTTTTTTCCCTTTATAACACAGGAGTGAAGCAGGAGTCTAGTGAACAACTGCTAAGTCATCCAATGAATGGATCTAGGATACAGGTCCATTTCACCTGCTGAAGTCTCCAAGCTCCTCTCTCATCTCCTTGTGCACAGATGCTGAGTTTGCAGGAAATTACTGTGCTGTTTCTCACAACTCCATCATTGAGGGTCTCCCCTGTACAGCTGCCTCTCTGCCGTGATGTTGGGGCAGAGAGGACAGGACCATGGCTGGGAGGTGTATTTATTCCTTTCCTTGAAGTACCTGCTTTCCTTGAAGTACTGCTGCAGAGGCTCACCATTACAGTGGCTTTGACGTAGTCTCACAGACAACTTGGGAGAAATGTTTTAGACCACTTTGACTGACTTCAAGGAAAAATGTCATAAAAAATGGCTTTACCATGTATAACAGCAGCATCAGCTTCAGGTCTGCTTTGCTTGTCACCAGCACCATCAGCAATTCTCCAGGACTCACAGCTCCAGGTTTTCCACGACCAAGTAGTTTGGAAGCTTCCACTAACAATTTTGCTAGCCAATCTGATCATCAACTCCCTCACCTTCCCAGTCTTTAATTACATATCAGGGACTGGAACTGTGAAACTGCGTCAAATGAAACTGTTAGAAAAGACTTTCTTTTCAAGGGTACAAACCAAGCCCCTGAAAAGCAGAAGATCAGCTCATTTCACACTGAGTCCACAAACTACAGGAAAATTAAATGTGATTTGGGATACATAGCCCTCCTGTGAGGACTGATATACTGCACTGTGTGGGTGCTCTCCAGGAACCTCCTACTTCCAGATCTTCTTCTTGGCAGAGCCTGGGTGTGACTATTCCCCTGACTTGGGCTGCCTGCAGAGGCGGTGCTGGGGGAGCTTCATACTCTCCTGGTCCCCCTAGACTGGTCTCAAGAAGCTCTAGATTTCAATAAGGGCTGCAGATGCAGCTGCAAAGTACTGATCTGAATCCAAATTTCCCAAAGCACTGCTCAGATGATTTAGTTCCTTGTTGAAAGGAGCCAGTACTGAATTTTAAAACTGAAATCAGAGCCAAACTTCCTCAAAGTCTGGGAATGTTCTGATCTAGTGGGTTTGGTTCGAGCCCATCTCTAATATGAACCATATAGAAACAAGGTCAAAATCTGCTTTTATTTCCATTCATTTGACATGAGAACAGGTTGGAAAACTTTCTTGCAATGTAAGTTTGTCAGAAGAGGCCAATAGAGTGAACCAGTGATTCTGATATTCTATAAATTGCAAGGAAAATTTCTCCATGAACATATTTTAAAAGCTAGATAATTCTCATCCCAAAAAGATGTTTCCAATAGTTGGCATTTTTATGGTTTCTATACAGATTTATGCTTTTACCTTTTTCACAATGCATGATTTTTTCATGACATAGCGACAACTCTCTGACATAATGTGCAGTTCTGCATATTATCATTGAGGATACATCATCAAAACATGGAGTCCATTTCTTTTATTTTACATGTGACAACACTGCTTAATAGGAACTGATATGTATCTCATCTTTTTCTACAGCTCAACATGCAGCTTGTGGGAAAACTTGACACAATATACAGACATACTGTGAAATTTTATATTATTCTAAAAAAGATACATGGGGGAAATTTTATTTTAAAAATTAAATCTCAATATGATATATGAAAATTCTGTCATGAAAAAAATGTCTTTAAAAGGAATTCTTTCTGAAATCTCACTTCAAGATAACTTCTGGAAATGCTTGGCTTGACTTGATTTGGAAGAAAAATGAACAGTGAACAGAGAGATGGAAGAGCAAAATATTACCAGTTCAACTTCACCTGTATCTGCACAGAGTGTAGAGGATTAGATCCTAATTTGTCTTAGAAATGAGAAACATGTCTATGGAAGTGAAATGGCCTTTGCACAGAAAAATGCAAAAGTGCAAACAAAAATGAAATCCCTTTCTAAAATGCCCCTGGATGACAGACCAAATGTAGCTGTGATGCAGATGATGTACCCATCCTGACATGGACCTGGCCTGGAGGGCAACCAGCATAGCATGACAGAGAGGAGGGGAAGCCATGCCCCAGGACAGGTCTCAGAGCAGCCCCAGTGACTAGAAGCCTGCTTCATTCTTGGCAAAGCCAGTTTTGTTTCCCAGTTTCATTGCTTAACCTACAAGGTCAGAGCAGCCTCAGGCCTAGGACAGCTTGCAGCACCTAAGACAAGCACTCCAGCAGTGAGATGTGCCTGGTGGTCCATGAAGCCTCCTGTCCCAGCCAGCTTTTGGTACTGGGGCTTGCAGGAGAGATGGTGCTT
Source organism: Myiozetetes cayanensis (assembly GCF_022539395.1). Classification (NCBI taxonomy): domain Eukaryota; kingdom Metazoa; phylum Chordata; class Aves; order Passeriformes; family Tyrannidae; genus Myiozetetes; species Myiozetetes cayanensis. The sequence goes on along the minus strand of NW_026087411.1, from coordinate 70,993,552 downwards.
AGGTAGGCTACAAGGTCACTAATCATGCTGTCATGTCTCCCAGGACAGAGTTATCAGCTGTGAGGGAATGCACTATGTGCTAATCCAATAGCTTCTGAGTTTTTAATGACCATTTGGTATTAGGGCACAATACATGGAAAATTACAGCCACAAATAAGTCCACAAATGTATGAGCCCAGGACCCTCCACTTTGGCAACTAACTCACTGCGTAATGCAGGCCACAAATTTTCCTCAAACATAAACATTTCTGGCACATTGGCACACACAGAGATCACAAACCAAACCTCGGGGAAATGGCATGTGCAATAGTAATTTTAAATGTTGCTGTTCAGGGATATTGGTACCAAACAGGTTTTGACTATCTGCTTCAGGTTTTTGTTTGCTTTGTTTTGTTCATTTTTTAGGCCATCCTACACAGGAACATCCTGATTTGGGTTCTTAGATAATACTTTCATCCACTTACTTTTGCACTTGACATATTTTCTATGCTCAGAACTTTGCTACTACCATCAAATAGCAGGCTTACTTGTAGGAAATCATATTTCAGTCACCAACTATTAATTTATTGTGGTTAATGCTCTAATTTGTATTCATGTTAGATTAAAATCATTACTGGGATTGTCTTAAATATTCATCAGACGCAAGATTCCTCACCTTGAGGAACCCTCCATCTTTCAACTGGACAATCCAGGAACAGTAATGTTCAACACTAATTGAAGAAATAGATATGACGTGGCTTACATTCATAATACAGGCATAAGTGGCATTAAAAGTTTGTGCTTAATTTACATTAAAATTATGGTGTAAGAAATAAGCCTCTTCACTCCGTCTGCCTAAGCAAGTCAGGTGCTTCCAAACCTCTGCATTTTACTCAGAATTCCCTATGTAGATCAACATACCCCTTTATTTTACAGCACCTATTGAGCAAGTATTGTGACCATGCTCCTCACACTATGGACAATTATATCATGCAGTAAATCAAGGACTTCTGGAGCACACCAGACTTACAGCACATGCAACAGACCATCTGGGCAGGGCATGTATATGAATTCCTCAAAATCTGCATTGACAAAGTTTCTGAAGTGAAAAAGGAGGATATGTCCACAAAACCCCAGATGTATGATAGCTTTAACTGAGTCTAATCATAAGAGGAATTATGAGGGGCAGATTAGGTTACAGATGACCATAATTCTCAGAAAAATGCCTCACAAAACTCTAACAATCAGCTATGGCATGCAAAATTCAATCTCCTTTTCATTGGAAATGGAGAAAACACACTCCAGACATAAAAAATTATCCTGCCCTGACAAATTTCAAATCCTAGTGTGAATGCATGGAAGTGCTAGCACTTCTTAAAAGTAAATGGAGAAAAGAACACTAAAATAAACTTTTTTTGCCAATGTATTTTTCCTTAATGTCATCTTTAAAACAGCTGGATAGAGGTTGTTAGCTTCTGCAAAAGCATCTAAGTGAGATATACACCTAGGAAGTTTTTAGCCAGAAATGTCAGACAATTAATCCAGAATTGCAAACATCTGGCACAATTAGAAGTAACTGCTTAGACAAACTCTTATACAGGGCAGTACTAGACAAACTTAGAAATGCTGATGGTCTGTCCATAGCAAAATGGGTTTAATTCAATTTAAGAGTCTTCACAGACGATTGTATCTTTTTAATTAAATTAATTTAAAAGCCTATTATATTTTTAACTGGTGAAAATTTCATGCATAAACCCACGAATAAACAAACAAATAGAAAGATGCTACAGAAGAAGGACAATAATATGCCTTTATGTGCAAGACAACTTGATTCATTAGAGTAGCAAGGCAGAAGCAAACTTTTAAAAGGGACTTAAATGTGGTCAGCCTAATCCAGATTCAAATCTAGTCTGGTTACTTCATTGTAATTGAGATCAGATTGTGATGCCACCAGCAAAAGTTGCAAATACTCTTCTGAATACCATTAGTTCATCCTCACATTTGTTGGCAGAGCTTCAGCAATACATTTTGGCACCTGAGATGCCTCCTTCCCTGGATTGCTTCTGGCTGCTCCTGCTGGCAAGGGTGCACTGCTGGCCAGATGATGTTTAAGGCAAAAGCAAACACTGTCTTGCTGGGGCTCTGCCTGTGGGGACACTGGACAGGATCCAGTTAAGGAACAAGGTGATCAGAAGACAAAGGTGTCTGCAGTAGGCCAGAGAATAGTGACACAACTGGGAGTAAATTCGCAGTTTGAAGGAGGAGAGGTGTGACTATGCTTTACTAATTCTGTCCAGGACTCAGAAGGAGAGAGCCAGAAAAAAGTAGCGCTGAGGGAGTTATTTTCTCATGGTATCTCCAGCCAAAAGCAAGTTGTTACCAGAAGTCTTCTGAGACATATTGAGTCAGGAACAGGAAAAAAAAAAAAAGGGGCTCTGGGACTTAAGGCGAGATGTAGATGACTTGAGGCACCCGCTTCCTGAGCTGTCTTCCAGAAAAACTCCACCCAGCAGCCACACAGCCCTGGAAGTGCCAGCATCCTCAGGGCTCCGTGGGGTGTGACACGGGCCTCTCAAACCCCACACCGAGCCACACGGTGTGGGCAAGCTTGGGCACAGGGACAAAACCCTGACCAGAGACTATTAAACCTCCAAGAGACCAGGAAATATGATGAACCGGGAGGGTTTTGTCCACAGGCATCTGTGCTCTGAACAAAGCTACATCTCTGCAGGCTGCTTCACTCCTTTGCCAGCACAAGTCCCATTTACCCCACTGGGGCTTGTGTCACATTCTGTAGGCAAAACAGAATGACTGAGATAGAGTCAGTCCAGGAAAGGGATGGCTCAGCTCCCCTCCAGTCTCAAGTATTCCAGGGTGAGGGTCTTCTGCAGAGATGGACAGGTTGCTCACGTCGGAGAGAGAGCAACTTATGGAACAAAGGAACCCATGTTAGTACACCTGAGTCCTTAAAATAGCTTGTAAGCAGTAATCAGTGCCTCTGCACAAGTAAGCATGGCACCCTGAAATAGTTGTACTTTCTCTGTGCCACATCCATATTTGGGCTGCTCTCAGGGTAAGGGTGGTGAAACAGTAATATGGAGAAGGCCCTGTTGTACACACATTTAGACAAGTTCAGGCAGTACTTTTCCTGACATTCACACAATCACAATTTTCTGGATATATATTGCATGTATATAAATGTATTTGTAGATGTAAGCATTTGTATGTATGCATTATAAATGTATAGATATACTGGGTATTTATTTAGTTTGTGAAAGGAGTATTTCATCCCACATTAGCAGCACTTCAAAACCACAAGCAGTGCTATTGTGAGGCTGGAAGCCTGCCTGTTTATGCACAGTATTGTAAAATATAATTCTTCTGTTAATTCATACCCTTGCTTTTCATATAATGCTGTAATATCCAATCAAGGCACATCACGGGTGGGCAAGCACTCTGTGTGGGTGTGCAAGCAGGTGTCCTGTCCATCTCTGCTGTTGATACTAACATCAGCCCATGCAAGACTTGAAAACAGCAGTAAATAAGTTTGACACAGCTTTAGCAACACTTTGAGTTGTTTTGTTTTGTTTTAAGAAGGGAATTGAAAGCAGTACTAAATAAAATGAGAGGGGTCACAAGTCTGTGGCCAAAATGGAACAATAACCATAGTAAACTGTTGGGCAATAAGAAACAAGAAGAGTTTTTCTTGAAACTTTTTTGTTTATTTGTTTGTTTATTTGTTTTCTACCCTCCTTGAATGTTTTCCACTTCATGTCACCCACTGGATTGTGAAAATTGATTCCTTCTGGATCTTTCCCAGTTTTGTGTGCTGAGACACTGGCAGTCTGCAAGTTGGGCAGAGCAGTTGCCTCTGATTCAGGTTTCTCATCACTTCTGTGGGAACGTTACTGCTTCCCTCTGTGATGGACTGAATTTGTCCTGCGAGAATGGGAGCTGCTAAAGGGTAAAGAGCTCCAGCACCCATCCAGTAGTGTCCTGTGGCTTCTGACCCATTGGAAGTAAATTGCATAGCAGTCTCTACGCTGCAGCTCTTACAAACCTCCCCTCACAGCAGAAAAGGTGATGGAATGCTGCTACTTCACTTTTCCTCCAGAATGTTAGTGCCTGGTTTGTAGACTGGTTGAGCTGCCAAATGTCAGCCATTTTTGCCACCCTGTCAGGCAACAAAGTCCAGACCTACCTGATGGCCATCTCCGTACTGAGGAACAACACAACCAACCACTGAGCACAGCAACATTTTTAAATAGTGCATTGAAGTATCAAAACCAGGGTAAGGATCTCATTATTTCAAACAGACTTTTGATCTCTCACCCCCATAAAATCTCAGACTTTACTCAGGTGCTTTAGTACAGGCAGCTAATAAAGGCTTTGGACCACTGTAGGGTCAGCAAGCAGGAGTTCAGGGAAATCAGGAACCTGGAACCTGGGCAGGGGAAGTCACAAGGCAAAACCTTCTCCTACATCCTTGTCCTAGAGAGGTAGGGACTTCCTCTGACCGCCTGGAATGAATGCAAGGATCTTCAAGTTGTCATAAAGCCATATACTCATCAAGAAGAAACTACTGTTGGTTAGATGAGGTTGATGATCATTCCTCCTTAATGGAACAAATCTCAGCGTGTGCATGACCTTTAGCAGAGTTACTCAAATGACTGTGAACTGTGAAGGTTTAAATAAAAGTAGAATTTTGCTCCAAATAATCAGTAGCTTAAGAATACCAATCTCAGTGGGTTAAGTGAAAAATACATTACAGGTGGCTTTCTAATTGACCAGAGGAAAATTTTGGAAATTTAATCAACACATTTAGTCTGCACATGAACAATTAATTTCACAGATGTTTTGTTAAGAGGCTCATAGGCCTTATGTTGAGGAAAAACTCCATTCAGCAATCTCTATTTTTACTCAAATTGTTGAGTGGAGAGAAAATAGATGCTGAAGTTTACAGTCGAGGGCCATTTTGCCACACATGGTCTACATGTGAAGCAGCCACAGTCCAACCAAGAGCACTTACTCAGTGAGCACATAATGCAAGAACAGGTGCCTAAAAGAAACAGAAGGAACACAAGACAACAGGAAAACCATTAAGATCCCTATGACAAAATAGCCACTCATAGCCCTTCTCAGATCTTTGGTAGATCTTCTCAGATAATAAATCTTTATGAATCTTCTCAGATGCATAAAGCTCAGCAAGTCCAAAGTTCTCTGTGAAGGTGTGAGACACACAGTGTTTACTCCTTGATGCCTTGGCTCTTTCTCAAAAAAAAAAAAAAAGAAAAGCAAATCTGTTATTTATTTTTTGGTGCAGCATTCCATTAAATGTTACAAAAGAAAAGAAACACTGCAAAGTGAAAAGAAAAAGCAGCAATTCTGAATACGAAGTATCCATGTGAGATGGTTTTGTTTGTTCCTACAGTGCAAGCCAAATCTTAATCTGCTCATTTTTATTAGTGTTATTGATGCATCAGGAAAAAAAGTAAGCAACCAGAGAGTGTTCTTTAAACAGATAATAAAATCCCTCAATCTCAAAATTGAAAACAGATTGCTTCATGCCTGAAAAAAAATTGTCTCATCATAGGCATTGTTTTACAAGGCAAAAAGACTATACTCATTTGTAAAATGAGGAACTTTCACAAACAGTGAAAACCAAAAGTGCTGACACAAGAGAGGAAGAACGTTACCACAGTGCCATTTGAAGAAAAGAGACTAAAAAGAAATCCAAAACTATACATTTTCAATTCTATGCATATATGTTCTCACTTCTTGATGTGATTCAAATATTTCAAGGGAAAAACAATAGAAACCTCTACGAGTCAAAGTGGTTTAAACCAGGATCACTTGGGCAATATGTGTGTATGCCCTGAAGGATTTCTGACACCTTCTCCTTTGTATGTTTAAATCTGATTGTTTCTTCCATTAAGGAAAAATAACCCCACTTTGTAACTGTGAAATGCATAGAATAGGCAGAAGCATTCTTATTATTGATGGCCTTTCTTCTGTCCCCTTCCTTGTTGTTTCACTAATTGGAAAGATTTTGGGTTTAAATTACCCAAGGACTATGCAGTGACTAGAAAAATGGTTCCCTTTCTTCAGTAGGAATTATTAGCATTAGTGTAACACCTATACATAATAACAATACAAAGAATAGTTTACTCCTAAAAAATGTCCTATGCCTTCCCTGCCTTTATTCTGTCTTTTTTAGTCAAGAAAAAGAAGAAATGATGAGTCTAAAAATCCTCAAAAATAAACCAACATGGGTAGCACAACTGAGGAATTTTGTCCAAGCTGTAATATTCCCATAACTATTTTAGAACTAGGTGGGGAAAAGGTATCCAGTTTTTCTACTTTCATTTCTATTTAGGAAAGTAATAAATTTCTTCCCAGGAAAATAAGCGACTCTCTGCTTCCTGACCACTGTCCTGTCTTTTGAAGAACATCTTTTAAACACCCTGTTTCTTCATTGTATCTTTGTTGCAAACCAAGACTATGATCTAACACTTAGTCAAGAAGGGATCTTCCTGGTCTGGGACCTTCTGACGGGTATCACACAAAGGCTTGGATGAGCAAAGTCTCACATGTTTTTTCAGACTGTGATGACCACCTTAAATTGACACCAGAAGAGATGTTTCCTTCTCCAAACAACAAACTGTTGACACACCAAACTTTTAATGAAACCAGAAGGCTTGAAGAACATACTGCCAGCAAGATATGTTTACTCAACCACGTATTGTAGGCAAAGAAGACAGAAAACTCAGCAGTGAGTCAGGAAGGATGGTTATTTCAGATTTTAATAGTAATAGTAATCTCTATACTCATCTTTAGGGAAAAGGACCTCTGTCTAGAAGGTAAACATAGAAAGAAAATCTCTTCTACAGGGTTTTTCACGCAGTGACAATAATAAAATGTACTTTAAGTAACAGTAATAATAACAAATATGTGAAGGGTTAGCTAACTCATCTAAACAAACAAATAGGATGAAGAACTGGTGCAATTTCTTAAATAGCAGTAATGTAATTTTCATGTGTAGAGAAAAAAAATAGCAGTAGAGATATAGAAGAGTTCGCACAGCTCTTCATAGGATAGACCACAGCTGTAGAGGATGCTGTAGGTATTATGACAAGACAGGAGAGCCGAAGGAAGATATAACAGAAATTGTCAGAATTCTGGTGCTTTGGGGAGGATTTTGGGAGAAGGTAGCAGGGATATTTAACAGAAAGGTGCAGAACTGTCTTTGAGCTAAAGGGAGAGCCACAAAATGGTCATGAAGACATGGTGACATTAAGTTGTGAAGAGTCTTCAAAATAAAGAGATAAAACACTTATTTAGAACAGAGCTCAACTGGGACAGGGTTTCTACAAAAATATGTCTTTTTAGATCTTTTCTTCTTTACAGTTTCTTTCATATTGCATGATTCCTGTTTTTTCCAATCACTGTCTAGCTACCTTTCTGTTACTCTATTTTATTTTAGCTAATGACTTAAAATTAGAACTGCTAATTGGGGAGCATGGAGATGACTGGAACTCAGGTAACTTTAGGTACAAACAAAGCTTCAGTGGAAAATGCAGGTATTTTCCAAATCTGTGAAAAATAAGTGTGGCTACTCAGGTACTGAGATATGAAAAGATACCTGCTCACACAAGTTCAAGAAGCATTTTCTATGTTTGCTAGTGACTTTATTTATTCATTACTATCTGAAAGATATTTAGTTAATTGTACACTGAAATATTCTCTATTGTGTTTGATAATGAGGATAATAATATTGAGTGTTTTCTTTCTTCTCACTGAATTAAGATTTGCTTTCCATCTGAGGCTTTAAAATATTGGAAGCAGTGGAATAGAAAGGTCTATGGGTAGTCTGGCCAGACCTTAATAGAACTGTGAATCTGTCTGCCTATTTTCATTGAACCATAGAACCAGAGAATGGCCCGGGTTGGAAGGAACCTCAAAGATCATCTAGTCCCAAGCCTCCTGCCATGGGCAGAGACCTTCTACTAGACCAGGTTGCTCTAGACCCCATCCAACCTGGCCTTAAACACTTCTAGGGATGGGGCACCCACAATTTCTCTGGGCAACCTGTCCCAGTGCCTCACCACCCCTACAGTAAAGAATTTTTTTCTGATATCTTAATCTAGATCTACTCTCTTTCAGTTTGAAGCTGTTCCCCCCTTGTCCTGTCACTACATGCCCTTGGAAAAGTCTCTTCCCATTTTTCGTGTAGGCTCCCTTCAGCTACTGTAAAGCCACAATTAGGTCACCCTGAAGCCTTCTCTTCTCCAGGCTGAAAAATCCCAATAATTCTCCCAGCCATTCCTGATAGGAGAGGTGTTCCACCCCTGTAATAATTTTCTGTGACTCTGTCAGCTAATATCTTCTACCAGCTATGCAACAACAGTGGAAATGTGGAGTTGAATTTTCAGTTATACATGGGTTATGACACACTTGGAAACTCCAAGTGTGGTTGAGATGTCCCTATGTATACTTACGAGCATGTGACACTTGTCAGGACATTCCTCTGACGCATGATTCCTATTAAAACTTCTGTGAGTACAGGTACAGCTGCAATCCTTGATGAGTCTAGGAATTGGACTTCTCACTGCAATCTACTTAAATAAATATGCTGCGCTTTGTGGAAGAAGTCTGAATCAACAGCAACTTTCAAGAGAACTGGGATGCAGCGAGACATTGTATAATGATAGTGGCAGCAATTTGAGAAGCCTGGAGAAGTCTGTAAGCAATTACAACAGACATTTTCCTTTTGCAAGGTGTTGTGTTATCAGACAGACCCAGTTTTTCCTTCCCTTATCCGACACACGTAACACAAGGATGATGAATAGAAGTTATATTTGCTATATGAATGTGCAATTGTCTTGATCTGTAGACATCATGTTAGTGTATAGCAATGGCTAGTAATGTACTGCATCCTACTGAAAAATGCCTCTAATGTTTCTGTTTTAAGAATTGTTGTGAGACACAGCTCAAACACAGAGCTCCCACATGTAAGAAATAGGCTTTCCTTTAGTGTATACTTCACTTGATACATTTAGGTTCAGCAATTACAACATCCTGAAACTAAATAATAGGCTAATTAGGAGCTGGAATGAACTTCCCGAGTCACTGGGTTCATCATGTCCTGGCTTTACTGGCATCGTTATATAATATCCCTATAAAGCAATGGGGCTTCAGCTGAAAGTTACTCAGTTTTTGCTGTTCCTCCCACGCAAAGGCTGTTCCACGTTCTCCCTGCCTTGATGGTCAAGACTTTTCTTCTCCTTTCCTGCACAATTTCAGATCCCCTTTATACCAATTTGTTTCTGTGCCAGCAGTGGACTTTGATATATATAGCTCTTTTCCCTCTCCACTTTTTACTTCTTTGCTTTATTTCTGGAAAGCAACTATATCCCTTTATAGCCTTCATTTTGTTAGGCTAAGAGAGAGACTTTTCTAATCTCCTCTCCTGGAAGACAGCCTTCTCTTCCCCTAATCCTCTCTGTACCTTGTTTTTATCTGTTTCCCTTTGAATTCCCCACTTTCTGATTATGGTTGACCAGAACAATACACAGTAATCCAGATAATTTTGCTCTATTTTTTTATTAGGATGAAAATACTTCCCTCTCCTTCCTAGGTGTCTTCTTTAAGGCCATGTCATGCTGGTAGCTCACAGCAACTATGATTACGTATTCTTCGTCTTAACACGTTTCCAAATTATGATTTCCAGTGTGTAGAGAAATTATTGGCATTAATCCCTAACAGTGTGATGATTTTGCATTTAACATTATTAAATTTCTACTCCTATTATACCAGTCCTCAGGATCATCCCAATTATTCTAGTATTGCTGTATCACCTCAGTTCTCCTTGGCACTAAAAACACCCCAACAAGTCACTAGAGAGAGTCTGAGAAGCGGTCAAGCCACAGCACCAAGTACATCAGGAACTGCCCTTGTCTGTGTCCATCTAAAAGTAACATTTTCTTTGCAATACCAAATATGGTTGCCTCCTTCTTTCACTAGCCACCCTACCATTCTTGTATCCATTCCTATCTCTATGAACCATGCTGCAGGACTCACTAATTTGATGAAGTCCAGAGAGATTATACCTGTTGTAGTCCTTTTCTTTGGAAAGTAAATATTGCATCACAAGCAACTGTGTATGGGATAATATAGCAATGCAACATTTGTATATTGTCTCCTTTTAAGCATTCTTGATTATTCCTAGTGCTTAACTCTGTCCTTCAGATTAAGACATATGGAAGTACTGCCTGTAATAAATTTCAGTGGCTACACCTGTTTTGCAAAACTAATTAGAGAGGTGGGCAAGAATTACACTGGTTCAAAAATTTGGATTGCTTTAATAAGTTGAAGAAAAAAGAAGGCTTCCCGAAAACTCTCTATTTTTTTTAATTCATAACAGATTTTACATTTACAGGAAACCACTTCTAAAATGCACCAGATTGCAATATTTTCCGTGTCAGCTATTTAAAGTGTTCCCAAGAGCTTTCCTTTTGCCGATCCTCCAAGCTTCCTTCTCCCAGTTCAGCCTGGAATTCCATAATAGCTGAACTGATCCAGTTTTTGCTCAAACCACTTTCACCACTGACAGTCACTAGCCTCATATGAAATAACTCTGTGAAGTTGACAAAATCTGTAATTTGATCTCCAATGCAGGTCCGTGCTTTCCAAACACATTCTGGTAAAACTAGGAAGAGATTGCATCATTAAAGCCTGCAGTCAATTCAAAACTTTTCTCAGCTCCACATCACACTTTGTGACTTTGCAAAGAAGCATTCAGATATTTCATGCACAGCACAGATCATGGTTGCCCATTTCCTTCATCATCATAGGATGGAATTATAAATTTTTGGCCAAGCTGCCTAATAGGCAGCTGCTTGCAATTAGATGGAGCATTATTTCTTAACAAACTTCACAACCGGATAACTACAGTATGAGCAATATACCGTGAAAATTTGCCAGCGTGCTTAACTTAACTTCTCTGCATTTCTGGTGGTTTCTGTACCTTGCCCTCATTTTTCCAGTCTTCTCACATGCTGTCTGACTCTTAGCTTTCCCACCCTGTCGCAATATGGGTGCTCAAAGATTTAAGCAAGGGTTTTGTCAGCCTTTACGTAGATGTGCAGCTCTGTGGCAGGACGTAAGTTGCAAAATTAATGCATTCAATCTTCCTAAAAATAGTATTAGCGCCTGCCTAAACAGAAAGCCAGTGATAGCATGTTTTTTATATACTGCACTTTCATTTCCCCTGCTAAACTGAGGTTAAGTACCACTCATCTTGCTCACACGAATAGTCTTACTGGCATGGCTTTGTGCAGAAAATTAATGGTACTTCTGAAGGAGCAACTGCATTTGCTACTCCTTAAAAAAAGATGTCTCAAATTAACAGACAGAATATGTCTTTTGTCAAAGCCTGTGTACCAGAAAACACATCTAAGTTCAAACGCTATAAATTTTGCAGATGTATGGATACTAAAAAATAAATTAATAGAATTCCTATTAGTTCCCATCATTTATTCTGTTCTCTGGAAGGCTCCAATATCCACATACATATATCAATAACCATAATATTAATGTAACTGGCCTGAAGGCAAATTCTAAGAGCAATAAGATGTATGGGAATCTATTGTGCTCAACCTGTACAAATCCATCTGCTGAATTTCCTCTTTCCCTGCCTAAGAAAACAAACAGTTTTGGCTGATGTGCAGGTGATTTTGCTGTCTGGAGAAGAGTAAAGTGGGACAAATGTAGCACAGACACCGAGGGTGAAGGGTGGCAAAGATCTCATTCCTTCTGTGGACTCATGGGAGGCACTGGAGGGTGTCATTTAAGAAACACTAAGAATACTAGTTTGATGTGACAGTCAAGGAAATTAGAAGGCACAAGGACAACACAAGAGTGGTATAAACTGGGGTAGAACAAGCAGATAAAAGGAAGAGTAGATTACTGTAAGATGCCAGGAAATAAACCCTAGAGCGTTAATGTGTACTGTGGGTTCCTGCCATAGATTCTTGCTTTACAGGGAAAATTGCTGGAAAACAGCCCTGCTGAGGTGATGACCATGAGTGCTTCTTCTCACCCTACCAGATCCATCCAAGTGACCAAATGAAGGACAAGCTTCCAGGATTTGTTGTCTAATGACAGGCAGCAGCTCCCCCAGTGATGTGGGCTGGGACAAGCAGGGGAGAAAGAGATAGGACACAGTGGACTCTATACCTCTCCCAGTGTCAGGGAGAAAAATCTGAAGTTTTCAATAGGGATTAACAAAGGAAGCATAGTTAATGTGGTTCAGGGACAGGAAAGCATGCACATAAAAATAAGCTGATGCTCCTTATATTAACAACGTCTAATATTTTATTAACATTTCTCAAACTGCTCAAAATCTGAAATTTAAGCCTACTTTGCAGTTCACCTTCTGGCTAAACTCACAAGCTGCTAAACACAGCTGGTACATTCAGAGTGCAAAATGTATTTCTGGGCCTATGTGTAAAAAAGAGGAAGAGGGAGATAACCAAAGTTATGAGAATTTACCGGTCTCTCATTCTTAATTTTGTAGCTTACAGAATTGTATTTTCAAAGATGGACTTCCTAAAACCCATATGTTGGAATTATATCTTCAACCAAGGACCTGAAATATGGGTTCAAAATTTCATAAACTGGATAGTTTCCATATTTCAAAGAATTTACTCTCTGGTATCCCAACTGTCATCTTATTTAAGTCACTGATAAGCTTGTGCTGACATCAATGGAAACAGAATTACTTTTTCTAAGAGAAGTGCGACAAAGAAACCATCTTAAAAGAGCTAACTTCAAAGGAAGAAGGTCAAATAACCTGCTGTCGCATAACACATCATTACATTGGCATTCTCCTTGGCTCTTGATTTTAACTTTGTAGAGAGGATAAGGATACTAAAAAATAATGCCTGGAGTTTCCGCTTCCTATTAGTAACTGTGCTTTACTGGAAGTAATTGATATCTATAAATGTGTCATGGGATGCAATATTACTGACAATTTTAGCTGGAAAGAACCACCACATGTTTTTCCTCTCTTCAATCCCTATACATATATTCTACAGTACAAAGTTTTCTTTTCTTTCCTATATTCAAGAGCATGTCCAATCTAACTTTCAAAGTCTGTTTGTTCACACAGAAAAGCCCAGTGTTCAGACAGTCAGTGCAGAGAAATTTTTGAAAATCGTACTATATCAAAAAGCTTTCAAATGAACATTCAAAAACAGTAGCCAACACAGAAAACAGAGGAAGCTTCCTTCAGACAGCCCACCATGCCAGCTCCCTCTGAAAGTCTTAATTGTCTTGACATAAACAAGCAAAATCAGTATCAGAGCTGATCTCAAAGGTGATTTTATGTAGCCAAAATAAAAGTATATCCATTTGAAAATACTTCTGTGCCACAGAAGGTCTATATTTTCAGCATTTTATTCTCCCTGATCACACTGCATCTCCCACAGTCTTCCACATACATAGCCATACTGCATCTCAAAGAGAAGTACTCTGACTTTCCAGCAACATCAAATTTTCCTGTAAAGTAGCATAAGACTTGATGATCTCAGAGGTCCTTTCCAACCCATCTGATTCTATGATTCTATAGGACACATAAGGTTAGAGCCACAAGAGAGACTTAGGCTTGTCAGATGTCCAAGTTTGGTACAACTAATTGCCCAGGACATGTACATGGTCTGCAACATGCTCACTTGGTTTCCTAAATTTGATGTCTGACTTGCCTGTTGCCACCAAATATCTGGTGGCTCAGAGAAGTTCTTTGCAGCCCATACATACAAAGTATCATAACCAGTGCCCAGGCACACTCCCATCACCTACACAAAATGCTGAAAGATGGAAGTAAGCTATTTGTTGTGCTCATTCCCACCTTTTTAATATCACAGGCTTGTGCTTAGAGCACAGATGAAAAGGGATTGGGACACCATGTTGCAATCCTTCTACTTCCTACAGGGACTTCAGCATGTTCAAAGTGCTTAAACAGTGTTTGCAGGGTGATTCTCACATCATGGTCTGATGAGCATGTATTCAGATGAAAGTGGAATAGATGACACAGGAAAAATAAAAATATTTCCAATGCATAGCTTTAGCCCTTTATTACTGGTAATCTAACTGATTTTCTCACCTAACGTACTGTGTGTTATGGATCCTACTTGCAGGACCTACCTGCAGCCTTTTTATCCAATGCCTTATTTCAGTCTCATCCAGGGACTTTCTTGTTTTTTTTCCTTTTCTCTCCTTAAATACATGTTCTGACAGTAAATGTACTGGACTGCTAGGACTGTTTTAGAGTTATAGTTTCCACACCCTGCTAGTGAGCATCCACAGCTAATATGCCAGCCAGCTTTCTAGGTTTCAGAAAAGTTTCTCCCTGTATTGTGAAAAAGAAAATGTGCAAATCAGCTATGAGAGAATGAAAGCCAAGGTCAAGGCAAATATGAAGGGAGCTTGCAAAAAGTTGGAATTAAGTTAATCTAAACAGAAATCAACGCAACTGAGATTGGAATCTGGCCCTGAACACACCTCTGTGGAAATATCATACTTCTAGGTTAAATGTGAACAAAAAATCCTTTTATAATTATTATCTCATTGTTAAGCAGCAAATCTTACCACAGAACATTTGATGTTTGTCACTGACAAGAAGGCTTTATCCTTCTCACATGATATGACACAATCTCTGGCCCCAGACTCAGAATATATCAGCCGATGTCAACACTTTCTCCTTCCATGTTCTAAATACTGCTGATCAGACCAAGTTTCATTTCACTGAAAAAGGCCACTTTCTTTCCTGGCTGGGTGGAACAGAGAAACTTGTTAGGATATATGATACCTGTGTCCCTGACAGTTTAGACTGCAACCTTTGCAACTTTCAGCCAAAAACTTCCTTAGATGGCAAGGATGCAAGGCAATGAAATGTGAATTTGTTGTTGGGTTACAAACTCCTGGGGTGCTCTTAACTGCACTGCTGCCTTTCCTCTGACTGCCCCTTGCTTGTGAGCCTGCTGCCAAAAGAGGTACTCCTGGAAAGTGCTGCAAGAGTGAAAGCAGAAATCTTCACAAGCATTTTGTTGAAATAAATAATGAATTTCAAGATGGCATGCCCACCCTCTTTGAGCCAACCTTGAAAAAGTGCTGAGTTAAAGCTTATGATAAACACATAATTAGGATAAATATTTTTTTGAGTTGCAGCCAAAACAGAGCTCTGCCGTAGAGATTGTATTAGGTGATAATGATTCAACAGAGTGTCTGACAACTGCTGACTTCTGTCTTCTCTGGTCCTATCTAACATACATGGTATCCACCTTGCAGCATTCAGGCCACGCTCATTTGGTTTTGTTCAATGTCTTTCTACATACACATTCACACACATATTCTGCCCCATACCCCTTTTTTATCAAGTAGTTTAAATCAAAACAAAATGAGCAAATACTTTCCATGAGTATGAAGTTACTTATCACAGGCAGTTTTTCCACCTCAATTTCACTTTATTCACATTGTCAGAGTTCTTCCTTCACATATTCTCCTCCTTCATCTGTCTCCCTTACCTTACGCTTCATGTTCCTCCTCAGGAGTTACTGGCACTGTGCTAACAAAATATTATTTTTTTCATTTAGGATGTGAAAAATATTGTGCTCCTTCTCATGAAAAGGCTTCTTGAAAATACAGAATATTTGGTTGAGAGATTCAAAGGTGATGGCCCTGAGAAAGCACTGGCTGCACTGAAGAGTTAACATGGGTTTGGTTGCAGAAATGTTAGCCCATTCTGAGAATATCTCTGTCCAAATCTGAGTATTTACTAGGTAGGATCTGCAAGGTAAGAAAACTTCAATACTCAGCAGAACATTTGAAATAGCAAGATGTTTTAACAGTAAGTTCCTTTGGTGGATAGATGACATCCAATTCTAATTTCTTGTTCAATTAAGCTCTTTATTTTGGGCCAAACAGAAAATGTGATTTTACTCAGGGAATCTCAAGTTGGTCCCTTTGAGAGATGTAGGCATGTTCTGCTCTTGGCAAAAACGAACAAGAGGGAGGAAAAATCAGATAGTGCAAAATGTTGTGGGTTTTTTCCAGAATCAAAGCGGTTGGTCAGTTAGGCCAGATATATTGGGGCAGCAGGTGAGACACGGTTGCTGTTGTTTTAGACCTCATGCTTGTCTGGGACATTATCTGGGTGTGACCAAATCCCTTTCCCTCACTGTGAATCCTGCATAACTCAGTAGGTCTCTAAAACTATAGGAAAATGAGAAAAGAGAGACAGAGGGCTCAACAGGGAAAGAGCAGAGAGAAGGAGGGAGAAGGAGCAAGAAGGCAGACACGGGGTATGAGCCCAGGAAGGAGCACTAGAAAGAGGCAAGCAGAGTGCTGTCCCAGACACATAAGCTTGGTCTGGTCCCATGAGATGGGTGAAAGGACCTCCTGGCTGGGCTACTCTGGATAATATACAGTGACTGAGGCTTACTAATAAAAGGGAAAAGTCTCCATGGCAAAGCAGGCCTTCCACTGGGGAATTCCCCAAACATCTGCTCTGCCCAAAGCTTCCCTTTTCTCAAGACGTCAAAAAAAGCAGGGGGGATGGGGGAAGGGAAACACAGACTTTAATTACTTCAGTTACCATTTAAGACTGAAATGCAATATACAAATTTTGTTCTAGTTTCCAATTCCCACACCTCTTTTCTTTGCCAGATGGGAACCTTGGGCCTTAGTGCTACTGCTAATCTTTCTCATCTGTACTAATTTCAGTTTTCTGAAGGTCCCTGTCTCTTTCTCATCCACTCTGGTATAATTCATTGCTTATAGGTATTATAAAGCTTACAACTATGTCCTTCTTTCCTCTTCTGAGTTCTCAGTTTGTCCAGATATGGAAGAACTTTGGACTGATGAGTCTGCAATGGCTCCATTCACCTCACTGTCCGCTCAGCAGCCTGTGGCTGGTAAAAGACATGTACCTAGGCTTGAAGTAATCTTTTTTCTCTGTGTAGGCATGCAAAAGAAGCAGACAAATCTACACAGAAAAGACAGCAAAAAACATATTTATCTGAGTAGGCTTTATTTCTGGTACAAAAGCACTGGTACAACTACCTCATGTAGTTGCAGTTTACCCTTGTTTAATAAAGAGAAGAGAATTGGTGAATATTACCTGAACCTATGCTGTTATCCTCCCCATATATTCTCAGTAACTCCTTCATACCAGCACAGGTCAGCTCCATTCACACCCAAGTGCATTGGAAGACCTAAGTGCTTTCCTTTTGCTTGGTGTCAAAACCAGAAACTTCGATCTGTGCGCATTCCCTGTATTGAAACAAGGACTGTGTTTCTGGTGGATGTCCAGGATATTACAGACTAAAGCAATATGAACATTTATTTCCAGTAAATAGGTCTTCATTTAACAAAATTGCATGAGTATTATAAACTTAAGAAAAGAAAGATCTGAATTATATACTGACTGAATCCTCTGGAGACAACAGTCTAACAATACACGTGTTCAATTTTATTATTCCTATGTCCAGAAATTACAATACAAACCAATCACTTGAGGGAAAACTAAATCCCTGTTGGCAAATGGACAGCATTTGTTGACTAGCTAAGCAAGTTACAGATTTCATCTGCCAAAAATATCAGATGAGCCAAAAAAGGACTTTTTGAATTCATTCAGCTTTGGAAAAGAAAAGTACTTCAAAAACATTATTTTTTTGTGGAAAATATCAACCCCAAAATTTGAAACAGGTGAAGGATGTGCAGAAGTGATGCCATTATTCATACTCTATTTTACTTCAGTTTCAGGGTTCTTCATGTGATAGATTTTGAGGCACACCAATTTTGCTGCTGTGACCCAGTTTTAGGTCAGCAGCTGGTTCTTCCTTCACGCTCAGGACAGGTTTCCTCCTTTTTTGCCATAAGGCTCCAACAGAAATCCTGACCACCCACCAGGTCCTGCAGCAGCATCCCTGCTCCCCTAAAGGGGAGTTTCCCATGTCCAAGCCCTGGATGGTGAATGCTAAGAAACTCTGAGCTGGAAAGAACAACAGGCCTGGGACTTGTTACAGGTTTTTCCTGATCTCATTAGCAAAGCCAGGGCCTGGGAAGCACAAGGATAGGACCCTCTACAGAAAATATAGTCTGAAGCAATAGGAGTAAAACATGAGCCAGAAGATGCTCCCAGCGCTGGGCACATAACACAGCATAGCTGGGCAGAAATTTGAGTATTTTTATTATTGCTATTTGATTGTCAAGGGGTAACTAAAAAGGGACTTACAGATTTTTGGTTATTACTTTTAACTTTTTCAGAGAAATCTGAAGGAGCATCTTTAGGCCATACTTTACCACTGAGAATATCTTTTTCTCGAATTACTGGGTTTGACCGTTATTTTATATCCCTGTACTCCCAAGTGTCTCTCCTAGCCTTCAGGGGAATGGCAATATTGACCTACAAGAGGAACAAAAGGGAACACGAAGAAATCTGAGCAGTATTTTGCTTCTTGAATGCATGATTTATTTGCTAAAAAAAAAGAAATAATTTCATGTTGCTCAAAATAAACAGGGATTTTTTTAGGTAAGAATTTTAAAAGAATTGTTTTATTGTCCCCTTAAAGCACAATATTTTTATGTTCTCAATTTGAAAAGTTTGAAATGAAAGGGAATTTTTATTTCAAACTACATCAAAGTTGGCCTGACATAAACCCAAGGATGTCAAGGAGCGCTTCTGTTTTACTGGGAAAAAAATGAAAGTATCTGTAGTGGTACAGAAACTCAAATTTCTTTTGAATTATGAGCTTCTACTGAATCACAAAAGAAAAAAAGTATGAATCTTGGGAGCACCATCATATTTTATATAGATTAATGAAGGTAGAATGCCAATGGAACATTAGCTTAGTCTGGTTCTTTTGGTGCAGATTATAGTTACACAAAATGTTTATTAATAATTTCAGCAGTGTGGAAAAAAAAAAACCAGGCAAAAATACAATCTTCTATACTTCCCCAATCTTCCCCTGGACATTAAAAGAACTGCTACACCACAACCTCCAAGTCAAAACCATACTTATTTATGGTCATTTTCCTATGCCATTTCCTATGACTGTAGATGCCGGGGTAGTCTATAACAGAATATTTTCCTTTCAAAAAATGAGAACTAGGGGGCCTCTGCTAAACAAAACTCTCTTACTAAAATATTGTCTAATGACATGGGAGAAGGGGCTTTTTTTTCAATTGGCCACTTTGCAAAACTTAAAATTTTGATGGAACAGAAAACAAAACCCAATTCTAATTAGGGTCTAATGGCCCCTCGCTGGCTGTAGGAGAAATGGTTCAATTACACTGTGAACAGTGTCATTGCATATCAATAGCTTGAGCCTCTAATAATGCCAATACACTATTTCTTTTGTGTCCTTTGTTAAACTGTTTGGTTTGAAGCTATAAACTGGGAGCAACAGCATCAAGTGCCATCCTATGCCTGAGAAATCATTATGGGACGCAGAAGATTTTGGGGTTTTAAACATCCATTCATAGAAGAGGTCACTCCACAGAGTGGACTGGATCTCCTCACTTGCCTGTTGTTCTTGCTGTTCACACTCCAAGAAAGTGCAGAATTAAAAGATTACCAGCTTCAGATCCAAGCAGAATATACTCCTTTTCTCCTGTCAGTCTGACCAAAAATAGTGCTTGAGTTTTAAACTGACCTCATACTCCAGTTTATTCTTAAATAATCAGTTAATTAAAAGGTGATGTATCACAAACACCAAAACTTTAAATAACTCTAGTGGCCTAAAAAAAGAACTGATAGCTTTTCCTCTGGGGAAAAGTACTAGTAGCTTACTGAGAAAGCTTAACCTCCAAGGCCAGTCTAGCTAACTATGGCCTTAGGGACTAATCCTTGTAAAGTCCATCTGGAGAATGTCCTAATTCCACGGCCTGCTCTTCACGATCATCCTCCTGCTTTTTTTTCTCCACTCTTGCATCCGTTTAGTGTCCTCATTTGCTTTCTAATGACTTTCTAGCATGAACTCAGATCTGGTTTTTTTCCCAGATGACCTTTAGCTGGTTTTCCTTTCCATGCTTCCCTACATCATGGCAATATGATCTGTGATGTTCATATCCATATGACCATCATATCTATACCATATGTTACAGACACAGAGCAGGCAATTAGCAACCATTCCAAAACACACCTGTAACTTCCCAAAAGAGTAGGCTGAGCTGGGTAGACATCTGAGCCAATTCTGCATTTTGAAACAAGTAAAGGTGCTGAAAGACTTTAGCCCTGGTAGCCAGGGCCAGTGCTCCCAGTGTAGTTTCCTGTGGAGCTTGATACTTTTCTGAACTTCTGATACTTCAGCCTGGCGTTGTTAAAGGTCTACCAGCCTGATTCTCAAATACTGCAAGTACTACGAAACCCTTGCTCTTCTTGGAATCAGCCATCAGAGCTGTCACGCAATTACCGCAAAGCTACTTTCATTTGGAGAGAAATGTAGCAACAATAGCCTGATTTCTGGTATTGTGTTTATTGTTTTACTTTCAGAGTATGAGCTTAGTTTCTTAATTGCAACCTCTCATTCAGGGGTTTTCATCCTTTTATGTGTCCCTAAATTTTATTCCTAAGAAAGACAATGGAGATGGGGTAGAGCGCACCCCAGCATAGCACATGTAGAGCGCACTCATCTTAGGCTATGTGCCTTTTACATCTCAGGAACCCCCACAAAAGAAGTCTGAGGATCTCTAGTGGTATGTGGGCCAACAGCTGAAAAGCAGGAAGCAAGAAGTCCTCACAGAAGGAAGTGAAAATACTGCTGTGTTGTAATCCCTGTAACATTACACGTACCAGAACATAAAGGCAAATGAGACAGTTCATCCCTGCTGTAATTTCTTGTTACTTACATTCCAGTTTTCAAGTGCAAACTCTTTAAGCAATTAAGACTTGCAATTAAAAGAGCTTGTGGAAGGAGCCTTGTGGTAGCATTAATTCTCTCATGTCCTGACACACTGACCTGAAATGCTCAGTTCCTTTTACGGCATCAGGCTTCTTACTAACAGGGAAATCTTTGATAGTGAGGACTTGACAACCTGACAGTACCGCAGAAGTGAAAAACTCCTTGGGTAAAAATAAGTTGGGTTAAACAGATACACCTATGCTAACAGCTAAGTACCTGTTTACACTTATTAGTCACCTCATTAAAAGTATTACTCTAAATAACTTGCCATATATATTTGTTAAACCCACTTCACAGGAAGCTTAACTAAAAAGGAAAGAGGTTAAGGGCCAGATTTTAACCTCTGCATAAGTAGGCGGCTAATCACGGCTTCAGACATGCGTGGTGGAGGGGGAGGCCCTGAATCAGGGCAGATCTAAAAGGTACATGCATGCATAATCGGTTGTACAACACTTGAGCTTGCGGCATGTTGTGGAAGAAACAGGCACTAGCAGAACTGGAAATACCTTTTACTGCTTTGGGAATAATGTTTTTCTCTTTATGGGGAGGCTTTTAAATTATCTCTCCGTATAGCATATTAACAACCTCGTTTTTTTCTGAGTGCTGGTCCACATATGTGGTGCGCCTGCAGATGCCACGTGAGTTTTTCCAGCTCCCCTCAGCCCTGCCAGGTCTCTTCAGTCCTGACTTTCACACTGTCCTGCTCTGCTTCTTTCCACAGAAGAGGTTACCAGCTGTGGGACGTGCTCTTATATTCTAGGAACTATGATGTTATTACCAAATTTATTTTTCCATGTAACTTGAGAGAGGAATAAAAGGCAAATTCTCAGCTAGCACAGATCATCAAAACCCATTTGTGATGGGAAAGGTTCATCACACTGTGCAGAACAATGTTGATGGCTATCAGACAGGAATTTGACTTTCAAAACCCAGGCACTGGTGGAGACTCCACCAGCCCTCCCCAAGCCCTGGTCCCCAGAAGGGCTAGACAGGAAGATAATTCCAGATTAAATGCCTCAGGTGCTATGTGAGTTGGACTCTCATTCCATTGTCAATGGGGGTTTTTTGGGGGGTATGTGGGGGTGGGAGAGAGGAATTCTTGAACCAGATTCAAAAAGGCCTTTAGTGGGCAGCAGGGGAAGAGAATAGAAATGAAGTGGCTTTTCTTGCCGTTTCCCCAGCTGCAAGCCAAGCTGTCAGCCAGCATCCTCAAATGGGCCAAAGCTCAACACGCTCTCATACCTCTCTTCTTTCTCCTCTGGCAGGCTGTCTGTTCCTGGCCCATCTAGCTCTTTGTTTTTGCATTTGCAAGGTAAAATTTCTGTAGGCTATAAACTGGATTGTTTCAGAAACTCTGACAAATGGCACAAAATAAGCTGAAGGAGCTTACAGGTGGAGATGGGAAGCAGTGGGCATGAGGAGGGCCAAAGTGAGACTTTCTCTGTTATGTCAGTTCTCACCCCTCCTGTAGGCACATTCATATCCACCACACTGAAAGCCCTTGTTCAGCTGCAATCAAAACCCGGAAGGTCTTTACTGCCCAAAAGTTTATGTGGTGTTTAGCTCCAGACCTGTGCGCAATGACAGGGTTGTCCTGACAAAGAAAGCTGAGTAATCTCGTGCCTACCCCAAGGCAAAGTGAGCCAAGTTGGCTTCCTGAATAGGAAGGAACGCAGTGGGGTCAGGAAGGAAGAGCTCCAGGTTCTTGACCCTGGTCTCAGGACTACTTCATGCACACTGGTAGAGAAGTATATTAGGAAGACACCGGGGTGAGGGCCCTTAAAGTTAAGGTAAGTAAAAGCATTGAAGTGGGGTAGTTCATTCCTCCTGCAGAGTTTTAAAAGAGCTTTTCTTGGCCAGGTGCATGGGTCGTGCATGGTAGGGTGGTTTACACCTTGCACAGTGACAGATCCAGAGCAAGCAAAGCCAGACACCTCCAAGTTAGATGCTGGAGGACCAGAAACCATGATGTCCCCTTGGCTAACTCCAGGGTAGTTATGGGCAGGGTATCAGCACAAGGTGAAACCTACTCTGAGGTGCCAAATTCTCCTCAAGGACTCAATATGCATCACAAAGCCCTCACGTAGGGTTTGGGGCTCTGTTTGGGAATTCAGACATCAGCAAGTGTTGTGCCATTTAACCTGTAGGCAACCATGCTCTTTATTGGATTGGGCCTGTCAAATCAAACCTGGAAAGTTATTTGTGTTTGTGCCTCGCTCACCAGCGTGTGCAAGAGGACAGAAATGTAGAGCTATGTAGATATCCATCCTCTATCAGTGCCTAAGCACAGTCAAAGCAATTACCGCATGGTGATGAAAGTGACCCATGGCAGAATCACAGAACTCTATCCAAACAAGCAAGATAAAATTATTGCCACAGAGGTAAAGGGATAATAACAACAGACTACATAAAAAGGAAAGAAGATTTCTAATCTTCTGTACAGGGACTAGTTTCTCTTGCTGCAGATAATACCTGTAGGAATAGAAGAATCCTAATGTTCCCACGTTGAAAGCACTTTGAAATGTGTTATTGGAAACTTACTTTGAGTACATATCAAGACTACTCATAAGGAGTATGAATCACTCTGGTTTACCAGAACAAAGAGAAGAGGTTTGTTTCTTTATATATATATATATATATTTTAATATTTCTACAGAATTTAGCTTATTTACCTCAGAGCTGGATTATAGACATACTGAAAAATTACTGAAGGCTTGATTTAAGTTGAAAAATTATTATTCAATAAAGAGTCCAAGTTAATAATATAAGATGTAAATTGTTTCAGCAGGTTTTTTAGAGGGAGAAAGGTATTCAAATAACTGTAAATTTATAGGTATATCATACTGCTTCCAATCACCTGTTTAAACTTCTGAAATATCTCAAGTATCCATGAGATGAGATGGCAACTTCTAATTTTCTAACTGAGATCTTGTTGGGTGACATTGCCTAGTTGGAGTTCTGTGGATGCTAGAAGACAGGTAGAGAGAGCCTGGGCAGCACTGGGGGAAGAAGAGGACGTCCAGAGGAAGTCAGATGAGTGAGTCCAGAGGTTGCCTCTTCAGGAAACACAGCAATACCTCTGTTTTTTAAAAACGTCTTCTCACCAGAAAAAAAATAACTTGGACCAGATAACTTCCCATATTCCATTAATCTGCCTTTATTCTCCAAAATATGAGAGGAGAAAACAGGAAAATTTACTAGTGAAGTCATGGGAAGATGAAAGCTACTTTGCGTTTGACTCCAAAGAGGAAGAATTCAGCAGAGACTTCACTGCTGCTGCTGATTTTATGCAGAGCATACTCAGGTACTAACAAGATTGTAAAACACAGATAGGTGCCTAGATAATCAGACAGACAGACTGAGCTTATTTGTTTGCTTGGTGTTTTCCTTTTTGTTGATTTGAAGCCAAAGATCCTCACAAAGGCACAGCAGTCTGCAAATGGTATTTTCTCATACAAAGTTGTCTGAGAGGCTGAGCAAGATGAAGAGAACGTAAACCAGTACTTTTAGTGCTTTTTTTATTAAAGGACTATTTGGAGTATATTCTCCACTCAATGTACATGCAGATCACCCTTAATAATAACATATATTTATAAATTTCAAAGAAGAAAATACTTCAGAGACAGGATTAGGTAAGTCTGAGGAGCCTTAAACAAACATTTTTACACCATCTCATTTTCTTCCAAAAGTTTCTTGGAGAAGACACTGAATTTTATCATTTAAATCACATTTATAGAAGTTGACAGATTTAAATTCCAATGTGGTTCTGTTTCTTAGTCCAGGGGCACATACACCCATGTGTCACACAAGCATCTGTTTAGTTACTGAATCTCAACTGTGCAGATTGGGTAAAGTTTCAGACTTTTTGTCTAAATTTCCCTGTAAGAAATAGGTCAGTTCTAATCTTCACATTTTAATAACTTCTCTTTCAACTGAAATTAAATTGCTGAGAGGCTTTGTAGGGGAGGGGAAAATTCCCATAATTGTCTTATTTAAATAACCTGAGAAAAACATCATGAGTATTACTTGGTGGAGGTAAGCAGGATGCAGATGAGCAGCCACAGTTGAGTGAGTGGTCTCATGTCATCCCATCAGACTAAATCTGACTTCTCTTGGACTTAAGATTAGAATGAGTAGGACTGTTGACACTGGGTAATTCAGATCATCCCTGTGCTAGGCATGGGCATGGACAGTGCACCCCAGTGAGGTATCTCCACTTGACAGAGAGAGACGGGTGGAGAGTTGGCTACCCCTGTGGCTCTGGGTACAAGCGTACTGCCTGTGCAAGAGACAGAGGGACAGAAGAATTCCCAAAAGAGATATAGAAGGTGCATTCTGATAATTACTGGGACCTGTAGCACAGGCTGTGAGGCATTCATTTCCTCAAGGAAAATGCTACATGAAAAGACACTGGCAACAGATGTGCTAGCAGAGTCATATATGGTTCAGCGCAGGGATTTCAGTCTCACAGGATATCCGACTCCTCAGTCAGCCCAGTGTGGGGAATGGCAAGAGCAATGACGTCCCTCCTTCAAGGGCAGTTGTAGTTCAGTTCCTCCCAAATTGGTTCTCTGAGATCTTTCTGAAGCAACAGAAGCTAAGCCCATCTAACTCTTATCTCACTGCAAGGAACCATGTACCCAGTGTTTGAGGAAGCTGAGAGGTGGACACAGCACAGGACAGAAGAACAAGTGGAGAAGGGAGGGAGGTGGACTCATCCCCAACTTTCAATCTAGTAGTGGCTTGACATTAGGTTGGCAGCTCATGGTCTGTAATACCTGTAAAGAGCTTCAGAAAAATACTAAAAGGAGGGCTTCTGCCTGTATTAACTGTCCCAAGCAGCCTTTCGTCCTATCAGTAAAGACCTTCCACTGCCTCAGCTGTAACAAATGGCACCCTGAGGGGTGCTGGGTCCTCTCCCACCATATGGAGTTGCAACAGAAAACCAAGCAGCTGCAGCAGCTTGCATTTAAGGAAGGTTGCCATCATCCTTGTCCCACCCTCAACTAGAGAGAAGCCCCACTAAAACTGATAACTAAACCTTGGCAGACAGACAGACAGTGCAGGTGAGTTAGCACTTCTTTTCCTAAAAGATATGTCTTTGTTTTCAAAAATGCTAAGTAAATTTCACAAATTACTTAGTCAAAACTAAAAGAGACCTCTACTACCATGAATGCCTCTTTTAGGTTCAGAAGTGGTATGTGAGCTTTCTTACTTCGGAGTGTGTTTGGTTTTTTCCCAGGAAGCTGATGCTGAGAATAAGTTTCTTGCACAAGATACAGCATCTCAGAGTCTAAATGGTATGGATCAGAAAAGGTAGCCAGTGTCTAACCCACTCTCTGAGTCCATCTTTCAGCCATGATGGCCAATGTATCCCCAGATCAGCTCCATTTGGTTTTGCATTTCCCTAGACCCTCTATGGTTCAGAAAAAGAGAACTTTGGATATTTTGGAACAGAGTGGTCTAATCTGCTCTCCTGAGATGTGTAGTGGTGCCATAAAAGCACTAGAAACATAGCTACACAATTAATCCCTGCCTCAGAGTGATGCTAAACTGCTTTAGAGACAGGACTGCAGCAGATTAGAGCTGTGAGTCTTGTACTTCAACAGTCCATGCTGCTGGCAGCCTCAGCCCTTTCAAAGTATTCCCATCTACTACTGGCTTGCTCTACCTTATGTGACTTCATTTCCATTCCTAGAAACTGTCAGATAATCCCTTCTGAATTATAAACCTCCCACATACTTTTCTCTCTTCTTTCTTTTTTTTTCCTTTCTTCTTTTTTTCTTTCTCTTTCTTTTTATTTTTTCTTCCTTCTTTCTTCCTTCTTTCTTCCTTCTTTCTTTCTTCTTTCTTCCTTCTTTCTTCCTTCTTCCTTCCTTCTTCCTTCCTTCTTCCTTCTTCCTTCTTTCTTCCTTCTTTCTTTCTCTCTCTCTTTCTCTCTTTCCAATCTCTCTTTCTCTCTTTCCAATTTCTTTCATGTGTCAGAAAACTCACAATTCACAGAAATGAATCTCAAATTGCTCAGCAAAATTAAGAATATTAATAGAAGTGTTGTTCAACAGTACAGGGCCAAAAGTCCATCACCCCCACTATCCCATCTCTTCTAGCGATAAATTGGACATGAAGAGCCTAAACATGCTGGCTGAAACAGCTCATAGGAATGAAGTTCCTTCCTAGCCTTCTCTCCTTTGTCAGGACCAACAGAAGCAGAACAGAAGCTGGAGAAAGATGACACCCCCTCCCAAACCGTCACCAGCAGCAAAGGTCTGACATGGCCAGTGCTGCACCTCAGAGCCATGCAGAGCTTCACCTGGGTGCAGGCTGGTCCTCATGTCATCTGGAGAGCTTACCTGCTCACTGCTCCTTCTCTCCTCTGCACCTTCTACCCAGAGGGAGTGGGGAGGAGAGGGTGGAACGGAAGGGGCAGAGTGGCCCTTCTAGCCTGTGCCAGCTGTTCCACTGTCCCTGTTCTACCGTTCACCTTCCCTCTCTCTGCAGCTGGATCTTTACAGGCCTTCTGCCATACTGTCCCTATAATCCCCTGGGCTGACTTAGCTTGGGTCTCACAGCTGTCTGGGTGAGTGCTATGGGAGCAGGGTGCCCTCCTTTCTGTGCACGAGGGCTAAGAAACCTCTGGCAAAAGAAGGACCATTGACACCGGGAAACCTGTACTCAGAGATGCAGTCCAGCACAGATGACAAATGAAGACCATCTTGCTGCAATCTGAGTTTGTGCTGAAGAACATGATCTATCTAGAAAGGACCAAGACAGTCTTGTGATATCTCATGTTCATATTGCAGTGAGCCATCTACAACACAAGTTCAGTTTGGAGCAGGGTGCTCTATGCCTTCTCCCACCACCTTCAATTGATCAAATAAAGTTAGCAACTTTTCACTATCAGCCTGAGATGCTTTATCATAGAGCTCTCTGACCTGTCAGGATTTCCTCACAATCTGGGAGCTCTTCAGAATCAGCAGATCTCTGTGGTCACCAATGCCAGGTGGATGCCATGCTGCTTGCCCAGCTCACAGAAAGCCTCTTCTATTCTGTCCCTGTCTCATCTGCTCCAGAGCTGCAGGGTATGCTTAAGTCCCCCTCTTAAATACTGTAGTCTTCCCTCGGTTAAGTTTATGAGCTTTGCCAGGTACCCTCTGGTGTGCTGCTCTACGAGACAACATGGTGTTCAGAGAGACTGCCTTTGCACACACCCTATGACTCTTTTATGAGCCCTTACCCCACTGCTTCACCAACCCATCCCACCAGAAACAACATGCTAAGAGCTATCCTCACCAAGAGAAAGCAAGGAGCATCAGTGGGCTATCACACACTCCGAGCTAATTCTGTGTCCCCAGGACATATGGACCGTAGGACGTGTTTCCAATGCTTGGCCCTGCCATGTCTCCTTGCAGGGTACCCCTGGTCAGCATCTGCCAGCTATTTGGGTGCCTCAAGGGAGGAGTGGGTGCAGCTGGGGCACCAATCTGTTTCCCTGTTTTCAACTCACTGTTTCTCCTCTATATATCTTTTTATCATTTTTGCCACTTGTGATCACATAAATTTTTTTCCTCTTCTGTGTCTTCTCTACTCCTCTCCTCCCTCTGTGGATGTTTTGGGGACTTTTTTTTTGTTTGTTTTAGCTTCTCTTGGGGATGGACTGCCTCCCATACCTAAAGCAAAAAAAAAATCCTAGGGACAAGGGCCAAAAGCAGATAACTTTAGATGGGTACAAAACAAGGGAAAACACAGCAATGTTTTCCTGGTGCACTTTCCCAGCCATCACCCTCTCCTGGCTTCCAGTAACTTGTAGGTCAGAGATGTAAGCAAACACTTTCTTCAGAAACATTGTTCACCAGAACCCTCCTTCTTTAGTAACCCACAAAGGAGTTTGTTGTATTATCTCCCCTAAATAAATTAATATTAAAGGTTATGACTGGCTATGGCAAGCGTCACTGGGTGAACAAGGCATGCTGCACCATGCCCATAAATGAGAGACCCATGATGTCCTTGGAGAGAGAACAGAACTTTTATAAAGCCATGGAGTTTCTTGTAACAAGCTTCATTACAAATGCAGACCGTCTGCCCATAAACCAAATGTCAGTTCCTGCCAATTTCCTTGTACACTTCTATTTCCTGGTACCTTATGAACTGGGGCTGGGTTTCTTTTCAGTAATGAAATGGAAAATGAAAGAGCATGAAGGGGCAGCAATGGCATGCTCTAACAGAGAGATACAGATGAAGAGTAAAAATCTTAACCTTCTTGAAGTTAGCAGGATGTTAACACTGACTTCATGGAGCCAGAGTTTCACTCTGATCTGTAGAAGCTGCCAGGCAGTCTCATCAGTCTTTGGAAAGTGCTGCTACGCTTGTTATTTGTAGTATTTTCAGCAATTTTAATGACATTAAGCCCTAGGGGGTGAAGCCCCAGGGAAGAGAAGGATGCAGACAGCCTGAGTGATAGTATCATGAGCCCTGCTAGCTCTTCTCGCTTAAATCAATACTCTCAACTGCTCCATGTAGAGCTGCAATGAAAGGAACAACACAAAGCTAGCCTGAAAGGTTTTGAGGGAAAACAAGAGGAGATTAACCACAAACAAAATGTTCTGACCAGACAAATTTTTTTTCTCTATCTTGGGAAATGCTGAAAATTCACCACTGATCTTCCACTCATTCTCTGAATCAGCCATATGGCAATTTACATTTTTACTGTTTCCATAATACCTACTCCAATCACAGCTTGTAAAGAATTGTGGGCACGCTATATGCAGGTGCCTAACTCCAGCATAAATATTTACAGCAGTGTTGCCACTTAAGAGTTTTCACATGTGGCCTTTTTTAGGGAGTAACCTTTTTTGGGGAGTAATTTATGTGTGTTTTAACTCTTCTGATGAATTAGACCATGCAGGTGAAATTTCTCTTTAAAATTGCAAACAGTGACATCAAGTATTGCTTAATAGCTAGAACATGCTCCATGTAATACTAATGCTGTTTTGGGATCTAATCCTTCAAGTATTCTACACCTTGCCCTAGCAATGTCTTTTTTAGATTTCCATAGCCTAACACATGGGCTGATTTCTTTTATTTCTTTATTTTTTAAGAAGTCCTCCCACTTGTCCCACTTCAGTCATTGGCAAAAGACCCAACTGAAACAAATGGCAAAGGAAGCAAGAGGAAGCCTGCAAGGAAAACTTATAAAAGCACTCTAATCTTTTTTAAAAAAACAGTTTCTAAAAATGCACACAGCATTTTTTGTGTGAATAGAGGTTTGTGAAGGATCTTTATTAACCAAATTCAAGTAAGAATTCAACAAAAGCACTCCTGAAATTTAAAGAAGTGAAGCTGGTGATGACAGAGACTAATGTTCAGATTTTGGGAATCCACTTATTAATTTTGTCAGACTGAAAACAACGGTTAACAGTTTCCAAAAGAGCTGAACAATGTCAGCAAACATTTGCTTTGACTGAACTGAGACCTTCCTTTGCCCTGAGATCAGCTCCAGGACATTTTCAGAAAGGCTTCCTTTATCTCTTGACAGTGTGAAAAAAACTTTACCTGCAAATTGACTTGTGTGTAGAAGGAAGCTATCATTCATGCTAATGGAGCCCATCAGCTTGCTTTCGCTGTACCATGATACCCCGGAGCAAAAAATGTGAAGCCTGTTAAGCCCTGGGCTTAGCAATAGGATTTAACAACTCTAAAATGCCTACCTTACTCCGTACACATATTGTGGACCACTATCTCACACATTTCTCTGTTTCTGTGACAGCTGGTCAATGTAAAGTAGCTCTTAAAAGATTTTATGTTGATTTTTATGCTCTGGAAGCTGTTTTCTTAAAATAAACCCTACAACTTTTAAAAAGCAAAGAGACAATGGGAAACTGAAGTAGAAAACAGAGCAGAAAATTGTACAGAAAATTGTTTACAAAGCTCCCAGTAATTTGGTAATACGAAGCATCTTCCCTGCTTGCTGCACTCCTCAAATAAAAAGTTCAAGGGCACATTTTGAAAGCATTAGAGAGCATGACTCCTGCAAAACCCTCACTCTTCTAAAATGTGAAGGCATGAGAAGAGTTAATCCCAGACCACAAAGTCAGACAATAAAAGCACGAAGAAGCTGGCCCCAACTGTGGAAGGGCTTTGCCTGGGACACTCGAGTAGGTTAAGATGCACCAGATGTGCCGAAGTGGTGGGCAGCAACTTTGTTAGACATAGTTTACCGGTTAATAGTATCAAAATGCTAACATGCAAAGAAGTGTTCAGTGTGGGGAAGAAATGGCTCTAAGCCATAATCAGCAAATGGGGAACATCAGACTATTCCCAGTCTGGCCTCCTGAGATCTGGAGTCATGCCAGCCCTGGGATCTGACACGCCCCATCTCAGGCAAAACAAGAAGGATTGAGACAAAGGGCTCATTGACAGTCCCTGCATCTCAGGTCTCTTCTCTTACCCATAAAAGTTGATCACAACCCTCCAGAGCTGGTGTCATTGGCCCTACCCTTCACTGGACCCTGTCCAAAACTGTGAAAGCACTATACTGCTTGTAATCCAACCAACACTACGTACTGCTAGGCAAAATTATTTTTTTCTAAAAATTAAGTCATTGGTGCTAGGAAAAGAAAAAAACTCTCAAGGATATTACAGAAGCCTAAAGAGAAGCAGCAAGACTAAAGAGAGCAAGGGCAGGGCAGGGCAGAAGAGTATTCCTCACAGATGGCACTGAGCACATAGCCTTCAACTTCAGGTGAGACAGCCCTACACTGTGGTTAGGTGGCAAAATGAGACTGGTTAAGAGCAGGGAACAAAACCATCCTGAGGGAAAGGTTTTATGAAAGCCTGTAGTGAAATGTAATGTTCAGTCTTTGAGGCACAAGACCAACCAAGAGTGCTGCCTGCTTGATGGAGGCATTCTTGGAGCCAACCTGACCACTAGTGCCCTACCAGGACACATGGGAATCTGGAAGAACTGCAGAGAGGGCTAAGAGTTCCCCAACCCTGCCTGTTTTCAGAGGATAAAAAGGGCTGATGTAAAGAAGGACTCCTTCTCTGGAGGTGTCTTTCCTTCTCTGGAGGTGTCTTAAAAAGTCCCAAAGATTCACTAAGTTAAAGGGCAAGGCTTGCAGACAGGTGAAAGAGGATGAATCAAGATTTTTGGTGAACAAACACTGTTTGGTACCTATATGGGGCATGTCTTCAATGTATTTTCAGCACTCTAGGCCAGGCCCACCTTGGCCAGTCCCACTGTGCTACTCTGTGCACATGTAGCCATGAACCAATTCATTTTGATCTCATAAAGTCTTTTTCCCTAATATTCAGTCCTGCCCCCTGAGTATAGCCAGGACTTCCATTCTCCATCAGGCAGCCTTAGAATCTTGGTCCACTGCCCATCTCTCAGTGGGTATGGCACCAAAGGACTCTGAGGATAGATAGGAGTTTCAAAGGCAGATTCACAGTGCTTGATGAAGACTGCAGAAGTCCTACCAGAAGGATAATAACTCTGTCGAAAAATTATTCCTTTGCATCCTGTCGTACTATAAAAATACATTACAGACCATAGATTGTCTGGACTTACAAATGAATTCCCAATGTTTAATCTATCTGAATGTCTTTCTTGTGGTTTTTTACTTCAACGTAATCCTTCACTAAACATTTTTCAGCCATTAGCTCAGGACAATACATTTTTCATTATTAAACTGCTTCATGTTTTCATTATATCTGCACGTCAGATTTTTCTTAGTGATGTATCAGTGGGATTACCTCTCTTATTACTGCACTTGAATTTCTCTTCTGAGAAAAATACAGTTACTTCAGATGAAAAGGAGCTCCTCAAATCTAAATGGCCATGAAGCATATTGTCACAGAAGCTACTCAGAGAAGAGAAGGCTTTGGGGCGACCTAATTGCTGCCTTCCAATACTTGAAGGGAGCCTACAAAAAAGACGGGGAGAGACTTTTTACAGGAGCATATAGTGACAGGACAAGGGGGAATGGCTTTAAACTGGAAGACAGTAGGTCTAGATTAGGTATCAGAAAGAAATTCTTTACTGTGAGGGTGGTGAGGCACTGGAACAGGTTGCCCAGAGAAGCTGTGGATGCCCCAGCCCTGGAAGTGTTCAAGGCTAGGTTTGAAGGGCTCTGAACAATCTGGTCTAGAGGAAGGTGTCCCTGCCCATAGCAGAGGGTTTGGAACTAGATGATCTTTCAGGTCCCTTGCAACCCAAACCATTCTATAATTCTATGATTATTCTTGCCAGATCCATGACAATTTGTATGAACTGCAGTAATAGTGAAGTAACATCATTTATGAGAAGGGAACCAAACTAAAAATTATCTCTTTGAGGAAAGGTGCTATATGTAGCTGGAGGAAATACCTGCCCCATGGAAGAGCTGCCCAAACAGACAAGACAGACAAAAGGTGTGCGAAAAGAAGTGTTGTTACCCCATATTACAAACTGGGACTTGAGTCATAGGATGAATAAGTGATCCGGAGAAGGTCACACAGGAAATCTGTGTCATGGTTGGTTATTAAACCCAGATTTCCTGATTTGCCACTGAATCCCATAATTACAAGACCATCCTTCCTGTCCTTTCCAACTCTATCCATAAAGTACCTCATTAATTGGGCAATGCTTTACAAGAAGAAAAAGCCTTCCGTGCATCCTGCAGCATGATCTCGGGTGACTCCCACCATCGGATTCAAATCCATGACCCAAGAGCCTGGCTGAGAAATTGCATTTCCTCATCCACACCAGGCTGCTGCCCCCCCTTGTTCAGGCATCCTACCACCCAGCTTGTGACTTGACACCCAGCTTGCTCCACTCCCTCACACCACACTCCTCTGCTCCTTGGCCACTGCTTCCCTCACAGCCCTCCATCTGAACCAACCCTGCTGCTCCCTTCTGGTTTGGTGGGGTTTCCTCATTTCATTGGTTTGAGTCTGGCTAGTGGGGTCTGACTAGAGAGGAGGCCTTGGAGATCTTCAGGGCTGATGCTGTGGTACATTTAGTGAACCTACCTAAAATAAATAAAATGAGGTCACAGCATGTACCTGTTAGATAAATCTAATCCATCATACTTCAAACAAAAGGAGGAAAAAAGACTGAAGATGACTGTATCAGGTGGGGAATGACCTACACAGAAGATTTCTACCAGCAGAGGGAGGAGTCCTGGGGCTCCAGGAATATCAGATATTATGGGAATTTATGGAGCTTCTGGAAATCAGAAGACAAAGAAAATTGGGTTGGGACTCCTATGAATAAGAGATATGAGGATATGAAGTGTACACAATTCAGCCCACCTAGGAAAGGAAACAACTGAATGCAAACAGCAAATGTCTGAAATACCAAGTTAAGAAGATAATTATACAGTCTCACAGATTTCCATAATTTGCTGAGGAAGACTCATTAGATTTACAGAGGAAAAAAAGAATTTGGATCCCTTCTTATTGTTCTTCCGAGAGGTTTACAATCTGTTTTTGGAAGTGTTAAAGAAGTCAGTAGTGGAAATAACAAGAAGATAGAGACAGCCGGCCCTCCCTATGGAAGAGGCAGCAAACTCATTTTCAAGTTTAAAAAAACAGAGCCATATGGCTGGATGGTAATGCAGGGCTGAACCCTATTTAATATCAGCATTAACACTATAGAAGCTGTTGCTATAGTAGTGACATCTGGAAGAAACCTTCAAATAGATTATTCTCTAACCTGGATGAAGGATTCTGCCAGTCTGTCTGTCAAAGAAAGCCTTCAGAGCAAATCAATAACAAAGATCTTGTTACCTGAATGCAATGTAATTTAGCAGCTAATCAGTTTGATAACATTAGAAACACCAGGAGAGAAGAAAAGAAGAATGGAAACCAGGAGATGTAATTAACAGCCAAGGCAGAGATGTCTCCAGGAACACGGGGAGAAACATCAAACTTTTATATGCCACTGTCCAGTGAGCTTGATCAGTAAAATCACACCTTCAGTCTAAATTGTTCCCAGTCTAAGCTAATACTTGCTGTTCATAGGCTCCACTTAAAAAGCATTAACATTACCAATGTTACTGGTAATACAAAAGTATTATTAGCGGAGATGAGAGATGCATGCACAAAATATTACTAATTGCCCGAGCAGTGATAGATACAATGTCCCATCTTTTTTTAGTGTTGGTTTGAATACCTGTTGTACTTTGGCCGAGTGAAAAGGTTCCTCTTGACTAATTAAAATAATTCTGCTGAGCACAGATATTTGGCAGCCTTTGGAAATTCAATTCTGCCTTGTAGCTGGCCTCTCTCACTGAAACAATATGTGAAACTGTTTCTAGAGAGAGGGGTTTCTTAATCTGTTTGTTGGTTTTCATTAGGTTTACAACAAAAGCATTTTGGTCCTGATTTACTTCTCCTGACACTGAAGAGATCAGCTGTAGTTGACAGGAGCAATTCTCAGCACCCCTTGCACATGATGTGGTCATTGAAATCGTAAGGTGTAAGAAAGTTAACAGTGCCATTTCCATTCACTTCCACAATGTATAAAACAACTCCATGTCAAGCATTCTGATGTGAAAACATGATCATGACCATATGTCTTTTGGAAGGTAACAGACTGTATGTGGGGATGCAGCATTAAACTCTACAGTTATTTTTTAAAAAATCTTAGAAATAGTAACTGACATTTTTTACACTTGTTTTCGTAAAGTACTGTCTTATGCATTCCTTAATGCAATAAACCTATTTGTTTCCTGGAGAGATTAAACTATTTATTAATTGAATAGACATTGATATTCATTAGGGGTCTTACCCCAATCCCTTCAAAGTCAGGTCCAACCCTATATGTCTTCACCACTCAGTAGAGCAGATCTTACATAGAGCAAAGGCATGACAAAATTCCTGACTTGCAGCCTATATGCTTCCCAGGTGATCAAGTGAATCCTACTTCTCAAGAACAGGCATGGGCCCGCACTTAATAGGCTATGTGTATTTACCCCATGAAGGCAACAGAAATTTTGTCATAGAGCCCAGTGGGAGCAGATTCTTGCAGAATTCTCTTAACATCATCTAACATGCCATATGCAGACGTCTTAGAAAATGAGTGTTTTTAGAGTTCTCACTGTTCTGCTTGTTCACAGACATATGTGAGTGAGAACTAGGTACACGATTCCTATAATCCATAGCATTTAATACCAATATTACCTAGATGTTAATACAAAATGTGCTATTTCAGTATGCCGTCTTTCTCACACCAACAGGAGTTCTGGACTTTCTTGTTCGTGAAGCAGAGACAGAATGTACAAGGATCAGCACTATTCGAAGGTGAAAATAGATGTAACCTCTAGGGCAAAAGCCCATGCTCGTTACAAATTTTGTTTTATTTAGATATATAAAGGTGATTTAAATTATTTAATAACAGTACTCATACAGTCTAAGCAGGAGTAACTGTAAGAAAGGAAGAAAACTGGATGGAGCACTAGAAAAAAAAGTCGAGATTTTGTTCTAGTTCTGAGAAAGTGGTTAAGAAGTCCCTGGATGGCTATTCATGCAGTTCTTACTCTGGCAAAACTGCCACTGACTTTAATTGCAGTTCACTCAGTTGGATCAGCCTGCTAATCAACTAAGCACTTTTCATTTCATTGCAATGAGAAGGTGTGCTGAAAATGCCATCATATCTCTAAACATCTTCAAAGCCTAGAATGTCTTCACACCACTTCATGAGTTTCCCCTTTCCAGTACTAAAAAAGGATGCTATAAAAGTCATGATTTAAATGATATATTGCAATTTTATGGACTTGGAAGCTAATTTTGCTTAGAAGCATTTTTATGGACCTTGGAAGCTGAGAGTGGGGGGAAACAGAGCTCCCAAGATCAAAAACTTTCCTTCTGTAGAAAAGGTTTCAGCAGGGAGCAATTTCTGCCTCCTCTGGATAGGACTCAATTGCTTCTTGAGTCTCCAATATTGAAAGGTTTTTGCTGGAAAGTACGTGTAAAGAGGGAGTTCATTTTATCTGCCCTGCAAACAAAAGAGATTATTTTCAGTTTCTGTTATGAGAGTGAGAAGGGGAGGAGTTCTTTCCAGGGAAAATCTATAAGATGTTTTCCTTAATTAGTTTAATTACAAAATGTACTAAGACTATTAGATAAACATTAGGCTGTTTTCGAGTTGAAAACAGGCAGATGTTAGCAGGATTAAATCAAAATACTTTATATGCCTTTGAAGATTTTTTTCCTCAAAGACCTCAGCTCCTTTTTCTTTTCTTTTTAGGCTCTGTAACAGCTCATATTATTAGAATTTTTTTTCTTTTGATTAAAATTATGTTCATCTAACTCATGCAATTCAGCTTTCATTAGCAAAGCGAGCAGGATTTGTCCTATGGTATCACATATCTGGAATCTGATGATTTCTTTTGTATTCATCCATTCTCCCTGCACTGATCAGATTCTAATTATAGCCAAATTACAGCTATTGTCTCAAAGACTGAGTAACATATTTGTGGTATGGGGGGAGAGAGGGCAGAAGATGGCTTATTTAAAAATAGGAATTATACAAAGTAATAAGAATTGTTTATAAGAATTTTTTAAGGGAAAATGGAAATGGTGGAGAACAGGAAGAGGAAGGCATCTTTACATCCAAGTAGGAGAAAATTACACTTTGCTGAATTGAAACTGTCTTTCTACAGCTTGCCTCAATATTAGCCCTCTATCAGCTGCTATGAGGCACTGAAGAGCTAGGTAACTCCAGGGTAAGAGGTATGAAACATGCTGCTTTGGGACCTAATGGAGAGTTCATTGAATATATGAATAGTTAAAGTGTCACTGGAGAAATAAATGTAGAACATATAGAGAAAGTTTCATAGTCATAAGCAAATCTGCCATAAACTTAAAATAATGTCACCATTACATACATACTAAGAGAAGAAATAATACTGTATTAAGTAAATATATAAAGAACTGAACTCAGTGTTTGTGGATCCGTAAGAGCAGTAACAATGCTTCTCTGAAAACACCAAAATTATTTCTGAATTGAATTTCAGGCACAGGTATCCTTAAATATTATCACTGAGTGACAATATGACAACTGTTTTTAAAGGTATGAATGACATCAAACATAAATGAGAACTCAAAGTAAAAAAAGCAGTAAGGTATTTTGTTTACTGAAAGGCAGTTTTCAGTGCTAATATATTTACAAAGCATTTTTACTTTGTCACCTTTAAAATCTATTGCTAAAGATTACCTCTAAAATTGCTTATTATCCACCTGCAAATTACCCCAAGACACATGCAAAGCCAAATGAAAGGATTCTCAAACATTCTTGCACATCAATAGGAGTTGTTTTACAAGAACAATGTAGCATATTTTATTGCCTTTCCCTGCTGGTCACCTCAACAAGATGAAAATGTACAAAGCGTTTTTTAGCATTTGGTTTTCAAAAGGCACTTTGGATACTTGGCAGCCTTTCGTCTCCACAACTAAAAGTTTGAGTTTATCATTTTCTCAGAGACTATCTTCACCAGCATCTACCAGCTAGGCAACAACAACAAAACCCACCAGGGCAGGCTGATGATGAACAGACAGCTTCACCAAAAAATCCATAAAAGAGAGAAAACCAGTATATGTACAATGCCACAAAGACAGTGATAAATTCAGTAAAAACGTGTGCATTGTGAATATTGCTCTTGCATGTCCATGCATAGCTCAGTGGCCTACCTTTCAAACTCAGTAATTCCTTTTAAAGCCTTTGGTGAAAAAATAGAAGCTAAAATCCCTGAAATGTTCTTCCTGCACACAAATTGAGATGTGCAGTTCCTCCTCAGAAAGAACTGTATAAATGTCATCAGGTGTTAGTGCAATGCAATGACCATCAGATTTTATTAAATTACTAAATCTATTAAATGATTAAATTCTTTGTCACACCAATTCAAGTCAAGTGTAAACATACGGTGAAACACTTTTAAATCAATTACCTGATGATAAAGGAATAATCTTCTTACTTAAATGAAAGCAATTAATGTATGTCAGGGCTCCGCATTTAAGAGGTTTCCAGGATCAGAACCATCCATTTGATAGTACCTAAACTCACACTTTCAGAAGTTAAATTAGATATTGATAGCAGATGTTGAGTGGTATGGAAGCATATGGAAAACTATATAGTGTTTCTTTTTTTCTTTTTCAATGCATTTCATTCCACAGGGTCTCACAACATTGTACTTCACACAGCACTGAAATGCAGCCACTGATATTTCCCCTGCCATTTGTTTCAGTATCTGTAAGCATGACACCAGGAGTGGAGCTAAAGTCTCATACTGCTAAAAGGTAGCATTGTGGGGTTCTTAATAGCAAGGGTGACATGAATAGCATGTGAAAGAGAAGAGGAGATGTAATAGGGCCAGATGATGTGCCCTGCAGCAGTGTCTCAGATCCTCAAGGTGATTATGGCTGTAGGGCCAAGCACAGTATTTCTTTGCTGTAGAAGGTACATAATCTGCTTGTTCTGGGACCCCTGGACCACAAAATCTGAGACTTTTGAGAGGCCACAACATACACCAGACCAACTGACAAAGAAGAAATACAACAACTAGTTAACTAAGAGCCTTTACAGAAATCGCATACAGAACCTGCCACATTTTCATAGAATCATAGAATCATTTAAGTTGAAAAAGACCTCTAAGATCATCAAGTCCAACTGTTAACATAACATTGCCAAAT
The DNA here is from genome assembly GCF_022539395.1 of Myiozetetes cayanensis. Lineage (NCBI taxonomy): Eukaryota > Metazoa > Chordata > Aves > Passeriformes > Tyrannidae > Myiozetetes > Myiozetetes cayanensis. The sequence goes on along the minus strand of NW_026087411.1, from coordinate 70,953,941 downwards.
TTTATTTGAGTCTGTCTTGCTAGCTGTCTCCTGTTCTTGGCAAAACTGTGGCTGTTGGTCTTGCTCTTGGTAATGTCAACCTAAGGATAAATGAAAAATTTTAACTGTCTCCCTTTTCACACTCTCTCTCAGTCTCCTTTACTCCTTTCAGGCTACTTTTTTAAAACATTATATTTGCAGTATTATGGCGTTGATGGAGAGGTGGGTGTTACTGCCTCAGGTCCACATATCCTACCTCAACCCATGGTCCATTCACCTCAACGTGGGGCTCACCAACACCAGAGATACTATGCAGCACCATGGAGGCAGAACTAGGAGTCACCCTGTACATGTCACCACTGCGAGGTTTGTGTTCTAAGCAGAACAATGACAGTGAACGCCAAGCATGAGCCTTGGGGTCTGGCCATAGGCCCCAGCTGAAGAGGGGTCTTCAGTGTGCACTACATTGGATACTTGGAACACGCTGTAAAGGTCTCGTAGTGTGCTGTGGATATGCCGAGTGATGTGCAGTGTTAAGTGATACTCATGCGTAGCGTGACCATGGCCATATAATGCACAGTGAAACTGCATTACACATGGCTTGTGCAAGAAGTCCTGTCTTGATGAATATGCAGTATACAGTCGCTCTGTGGCAGGGCCTTAAGGCAGCCCAGTTAAGTGGCAGCGACAACTGTGGGCGTTGGTGGAGCATGCTGACACCCACCCTGCTAAGAAATAGTAGCATGTTCCTGAATCTGACAGAGCAGTTCATCCAGCACAGAGTTCAGTGTTCTCCAACACTGCGGGGCATTTGTGTGGGCTAGATGTGCCCCAGGTTGCAGAAGGGTGGCTAACCTCTCCCTTCTCAGTGTCGCTTTCCATCTTTCACCCTAATTTTGTGAGGGAGGGAGGGAGCAGTTGCACTTCCCAGTACATGAGGAAGGCAGAAATTCCACCCTGCTGCCAGCCTAGGGTTCAGAAACTTAAGTTGATACATGCAGACTGAGTTACCCAGATAAGTAGATAGTTGTGCATAGAATACAGATAGAGATAGAGACATGTCACGAGACTTGGGACTCTCTTTTCCTTTAGCTGACTGGCCTTTGGCAGCAGACCTTTCCTAAAGTTTTACTAGTTGCCTCCTTAATTCACTCAGTCAATCTATTGTGGAGGGTTCTGACGATTTTCTTCTCCCTGCCCTCTCCTTAGTTCCCTTCTCCCACATCTGTATTTCTGGTTTTAGATAGGGTTTCACTGTATTCTGATATGCAATCTGTCTAATACCTATGTCTATGTGGCAAACAAAAAATCAGAGGTGGGAGAAAACAGTCACATTCAGAAATATTTCCAGGATCACAATTATGTCCAGCTGTAAAATGTTTGGACCTGTGTGCCTTTACTATGATCCCATTCTGAGAGATGTTCCCAGAGGTGATGCACAAGATCCTCAGACATAGACAGGTCCTTGGATTATGGAGTCCCAGATTTGGCTGACCACATCATGAATGATGGCAAAATTAATTTCCCTCCACAACTTATTACATTGCTTGGCTGGGTTTGTCACCACATCCTGCATCCCAGGTTTCACTGACAAATCTAACAGACTTCCCATCTATACAGGATAATACGGAACCAGATCTTTGGGAACATCATATACAGTATAGATGTATCACACTGAAGTATTTATCTCATCATAACTTTTCACTCACACTGCCCTTGTATCCCCAAATTGACTTCTGGAACTTCAGCTATGTTTTATCTACAGTGTATGGCTCATATACCACATATAACTGTCAGGAAAGACTCTGAGCTCTCTCCCATTTCTGCTGAACTTGATCACAAATTCCCCTTAACCTTTAACGTGTAGATTCAAGTACTTTCTCAAATGACTGAAGATCACTCTTAAAAAACAGACCACTTCTAAGTATTAAAACCTGGGAAATAAATTTAAAATACCCTCTTCTACTGTTTCCAAACCCCAAAAAATTGACCAAATTGCTTAATTTCAAAAGCTTGCGTAGTGGAAAAAAATGTCCTGTCTGAGACTCCCCATACCAAACTTAAGCCACAAATACGTTTTTTACTGTGACCATTTACAACTGGGAAATGTGTGGTTTATAATGGAATGATTATAGAGCTTTAGCTTGGGATGTCACAGGCCTTCTGGTAAGGTAAGTGAGAATGGAGCCAGTTTGAACACTCATGTTAGACGCAACTATTGTAATAAAGCAGCTCCCTGGCCCTCTGCACACAGTTTTACCAGTTCTGAGTTTTGTGGAGTTTTCTTTTTAATAAAGTATATGGTGTAAGGCCCAGCTTGAAACAAAAATGGTTGTTGCTTGCTGAGTTGTATGAACTTTGGAAATATGGCAACAAAATGGACACATATGTTCTATCGTTATTATTGTTATTATTATGCTTAAGGGCTACAAAAATAAAACATTTGTAAAGCTCACATGGACAAAATGAGCACTACCTTCTGTGAGAGTCTGTACTTATACATATCTGTTTACCTAGATGCATCTGTTCTTGATATCTCATGGAAAAATCAAATATTGTATCTTATGAAAAAACATTGCTGAAGCATTGTTCAGAAAATCAATCCTAAACCAGAAGTCCATTAAAAAAACCTGAATACCTGGGTCTCTTTGCTTGGAACTGTCTTTTATTGTTATTAATAGATCATTTATCTTCAATATGGTTGGAGATAAAAATTCCTTTTAAAAGTGTTGAAATGAAGAGATTTGCAAGTGCTGAAACCCCCTGATCTCCCCCTCTCCCTCATCACCTGATACAGGCTTAAGGTTTCACTGTTTGTAAAAATCAATGGGAAGTTCTCCCCTTGCTAGCAGACCGGGCCAATTTAATAAGTACCTGAACAGAGACACGGCCTGTCAAAGGGGCAGTCACCTTTCGCCTGGCAGCAGGAGCACGGAGGGCCAGGACACTGGAGTGCATTGTGTCCCCATGCGAAGGCCCTAACCAGCAGTGAGGAGATTTCTTCTCTCTAGCTTTCCCTCACCAGCCTGACTGTAACCCAGAGGGGAACCTGCAAGGGGATGGCCAGCTTCCGCCACAGGATGCAGTTCCCGGTGGTGGTGGGACTTCACATTTCTCGTAAAGGGCTTTCTCCTGTCTTACTAGAGCAAGCACAGAGGAGGGAAACTCCAAGCAGCTGCCAGACAATTTCCTTTCAACTCTGTCCCAAAATCACTGTTTACAGTTTTATGAAGGCAGCTCTGACTGCCTCTTCTCCTCCTCTCCCTCCCACTTGTTCAAGTTTGTCGATACCCGATCCATGAACATTTGTTTCCTCCTTCCCTGGAGGAGTTTTGCGCTCCACTGACCTCAAGTTCAGCCCCAATGAGGCTGGCAGGAGGGCTCAGCTGGCTCTAGTTTTCCCACTTGCTGCAGTCCCTTTTGTTGGACTAGCAAAATCAGTGTAATTCAAGCAGGGGCAACCCTTCCCTTGCTAGCTCCTCACACTGCCCAGGGTTCTGCTGCTGCAGGGAGAAAGTTCACCCGTCCTGGTCCCAGCCTACGGAGGTGAACCCCCTACACTCCATCCATGGAGGCCATTGGTGCTGGGAACATACAGGCAGGTCGAGACCCTCGCCTCTGCTCCAGCTGTCCTTAGCTCTTCTCCCCAGTCTGCACCGCTCCTCGCTCTTCCGTACTGCACACCGTACACCTGTGGCTAAGCTGCACCATCCCCAGGTGGGTCCCCACTTCACAACACTGCTGTGGATGCACAGGGGTGAAGCTCTGGGGGATGGCAATGGAATGGTTGGAGGGATGGATAGACGGACAGATGTGTGTTTAACTGCACTTGCTGCTTGATCTCCAGGTGATTCTCCTCCCATCCTGTATCAATACTCCTCGGCATCAGACCTCTTTCCTTTCCCCCCTCCCCTCCCCTCTCCACTTCTCCCTCTTTTCAGCAGTGACAAAGCCTTTTTCTTTAACCCGTTGGGGCTGTCCGCTGCCTTCCCACAGTGATGGATTGAGGAAGGATAGGGAGATCGAGGCTTTCTGTCTGTCAACAGCTGCGCTGCCCGTGCCTAGTCCTCGTCGCCCCGCACTCCGGAGCGGGGAGCCGCGGCGGTGCGCGGAGCTGCAGGGGGGCCACTCGCGGCGGGGTCGGACGGGAGTCCCGCGGGGGAGAGAAAGGGTTCGCGGGCAGCGGTGCGGACCACCGCGAAACCCGGAGCACGGGAGGGGAGGGTTCCCCCGCGGGTAAATCAGCGCGGCTGTCCCACCGGCTCCCGCGGCGCTGCCCACAGAGGGCGGCGGGCAGGGCTCGCTGCCCGCGTCGCGACTCGGCACTCGGCTCCGCAGCCCGGCGGGGAGAACCGCGCTAATCCCCGTCCCGCGGAGCCGTTTCTGCGCTGGTCCCACTGCCCTCGGAAACCGCCGCCCCTCCGGTGGCTCCTTCTGCGCCACCGGCCGCCCAAATAATTATTAAATGCCGGCATTCGTTGGTTTCTAATTAGCGGAGCCCGAAATGCGTCTGCTTTGTCTTATTCGAGACGTTGCTGTTACGCGAGCAACATACATCAAACAAAGAAAGAAAAAGAACTATATTTTAATTAAATTTTCCCCGCCAGCAGGGCGAGGTAAAAGAAACCAAAACGCAACACACATCCTGAGAGATAATCTCTACTTTTTGCGCTCCTCTGCCCGCTTTGCCCAGGGTTATTCATTCCGACTGCCGCGCTGTTATTTATTTCCGTGTATTTATGTTTCCCGAAAGTTACACAGTGAAGCTGTTTACGCAAATTGCAGAGAGGGAACCCTGGCAAAAATTTTGGGAAGGATGTGAAAATGAGCGTGGTTTGATAGTGCCAGGATTACGACGGAGTTCATATTTAAATTACGCTCTCCGTTCGAGCGCTTTGGGTGCGAGTGAACAAAATAAAAAAAAAAAAAAAAAAAAAAGCGGGGGGGGGAAGGAAGGAAAAAGCCACACTCTAGGAACAACGTACTTTTCTCGGTGCTGCCGAGAGGCGGGTGGTGGAAAGCCGCCCGTGTTTGCTCCGCGCCTGCCCGGGGAAAGACCCCGCGACGGGCATGCAGAGCCGGCTGCCGCTCAGGTGCGCGGAGCCACAGGTGGGCCAGGCCGGTCCGGTCTCGTCACTCGCGGGTTGGGGCCACGGAGAGGACTGCTGAAGGGAAAGCTGTGCGAAAGCCGAGGGGTCATTAACGCGGCGCTAATTGATCCTCCCCTCCGCGCCCATGCCCTGCCTCCGTCGCTGCGGCGCGGCAGCACCGGGGCACACCTCGCAGGTGGGGCGGGGGAACTTCGGGGGCACCCACGCTCCCGCCCGGGCAATTCCCGTCTCCCGCGGCCGCTCCAGGCCCGGTGCCCACCGGCCGCCGCGAAGCCCTTGCCGGGCGCTGTAGCGAGTGGAGCGGTCGCCAGCGCAGTTTTGCCACCGCTATTTTTCTTTCCCTTTACACCAATCTCCGGTGGGATTACCGCGCGGCCAGCCGGCGCGGCCTTGGGCTTTGACCGCTCTGCAGCGCGCACAGCAGACAGGGAACTGCTCAGTGGTTCCTGTGCTGAAGGGGGAATCATCCACAGGCGGGATAAGACCTGATGCTCGGGAAACGCACTCGGGCGGGTGTCGGGAAGGAGAGCGGGCATCTTTTTTTTTTTTTTTTTATTTCTTCCCGAGTGTTTACGTGAAAGAAAAAAAGTCCCTTGTTGTGAAGCGCACGATTTTATGATAAAACACGAAGTCCCCTCGGCACAGAGTTTAGTTTCTCTCCGAGGAGTTAACTCGTTCCTCAGCGTCGCGGTGCCGTACGCGGGAGGGGCGAGAGGTGACCGAGCCGAGCCCTGCCACTTCTCACCGGCCCCGTGGCTCTGGGAGCCACTCGCCGGGGCTGCTTCAAGAGTGTCCCTTCATACAAGGTTTATAAAAAACCGATTCCCATCTGCAGGCAGCTCCGAAGTTCAAAGACATTTTATCGTCTGAGTTTACCACTTGCCATTGGGGTAAAGCAAAGGTAACTTTCTAACAATAAACTTACCGCCGGGGGTGGAAATGAGATTCTGAGAGGCTGCTCAAGTCTTCCTTGGATTGTTCTAAATGTAACGTTTTGCATAGTCTCTAGTGGCTTCCTGGTCATTAAAATGCCACGTAATTATTTGTGGCTGTTCAAAGACAAGCACTCCCATGCTTGCAGGAGGAGAGATATACATGCTGGATTTTGAGAGTGGGAAACAGAGACCTTCCTTCAAGCAAGCACAGCATTCCTCCTAAATCACTTTTCAAATCCAATTCACCTAATCTAGGTGCCTCTTCCTCACTAGTACAAAAAAATTGTGTTGTTGGGGCTCTGTGAGGGTTGGCAAGCTATTGGTTTCCTAGTTATTAGGAAGACAGACAATGTAATTCAGCAGATGCAGACAGATCCTGGTTGAGAGATTGTTTTCCTCCAGAAAGCAACCTTGCAACATGCTGAGGTTATCGACTTTGGAGTGGGGAAGGAGGTGTCTGATAATCAGCTCACTTTCTATCTCCCTTAGATTTATAGACCAGGGCCTCCTTGTCACTCCTGAAAATATAATCATGCTGGCAATAAACCCTGAGGGAAGAATGAGACAGCAAGTTTTTTTTTTCTCAGAGGTAATGCAGTGACTTTTGAGTGACATATTTGGACAAGCCATGATAGCATAGCAAGCTTAGTGCTGGTCTACTTGATTGCCCTTGGTTAAGGTGCCATAGCTGTCCCAGCACATGCAGCACATCCCATAGCCACAGCGCAGAGGGACCCAGGGCACAGTGCCCTGCTCTGGCTCTGAAACTGCTGCCACAAGGCACAGGGTTCGTTTTGAGATTTGTAGTTCAAGAGGGGGAAAATATCTGTCTCACTTTGTTTCTCCAGATGGGAAAACTGCACCAGAAGGACTGCTTTTTTTTTTTCTGCCTTTTTTTTTTTTTTACACAAACATTTCCTGTCTTCTTTGCAAAAATGTATTTTATGACCACTTTTCTGTGCAGATTTCTCCCTCTCTGGACATTGCACAGAGTAATGCAACACCTTCAATCTGTGGAGCAGATACCTCTTGGTTTCTTTATCTCAGAACATGCATTTGTCTCTCTTCAACCTGTTCTTGCTCTTCAACAAAAACTCACCTTTTTACAAGCTGTCAAACGTAACACTAACAGCTGAGCATTCCTTCGGAAAAAAAAAAAACCACACATATTTACTTAAAAATCACTTAGTATTTATGGTTCCTTGATTTTTTATTAGCCTTTTAACCATGTCTCTCACTTTAACACTAATCCAGAGGGAAGGGGCTCTCTCCTGTGCCTGTAGCAGATATATCCAAACAGAGAAGGGGAAAAGAGTTGTTTAATCACTTTTAGTATTTCTGATATTTAAGGCCATTTTTGAACAAGTAAAAGACCCCACTTCTGTGTGCCCTCTGCTAAAAAAGTATTGTTTCCACATGCCATGGTCTATCTAGTGATAAGCAGGATTCAAACAAACAGCACAAAAGGCTGCAAATGCAACAGCTTCGACAATCCCATTCCGAAGGGCAGGCGCTGTTTCCCAAGGGACCTTTGTTTAATGAGGAAGAACATAATCAGGAGATGAAAGTTTGGCCCCTTGACACAAAGATGGCCCAAGCATCGCAACTCTCCTTCACTTTCTTTCCTAAACTCAGTTGAGTAACCCCAGCCTGCCCACAGTTTGGCAGGCAAAAGGAGGATAAGTACAACTAAGTGGTATCCATCTTAAATGGCACAAGTGGTTACTTTGGCCAAAAGCTTGACAGACTGAGAGGAATTTCAAAGAGGCCCAAGGCAGCCACGAGAATGGGTAACAGCTTGGGAAATGTTAAACAACAGACACAAGATTTGAAAAACACATTCACTGATTTGCCTCTCAATTTGCTCTAGTGACTCAGGATGGAAATCTGGACATCACTGTGGATAACACAGTGAAAACCTCTGGTCAAAGGGCAGAGACAGTAAAGGAAGCTAATTAAATATTGGATAGCAAAGGAAAGGGGAGGCAGGCGTGGGAGAAAGATTTACATAAGCTTTGTCATCATGTAGATCAGCGGGAAGCCCCTGCCAGGACTAGGACCTCAAAAAGAAAAGAGCAGAAATAAATTGGCTCAAGGAAAAGCAACAGGAATTGTCAGTGATCTAGACAACAATGATGTTTGAAAAGACCACGGCTGCTTTGGGGAGTATGGGGGGTAAGATGAATAACACAGATGTGTAAAATAAAATGGGTGCAATAGAAGATAGATTAGGAACTTCTTGGCCCTCGTGACTTGTATGAGTAATACATAAACAAGACAAGAGGAAATGGAAAAGAGATCTTAGGAATTTTCTGTACAAGGGAGTGTTAACTTGTGGAACACTGTCATCAGATGCCATTAAAAGCAAGGTCTTGATGGAATTAAAAGAAAAAGATAGATGGATAGTAAGAGTTATGTTCCAAATGAAAACAATAATATTTTATATTATCACATTTGGAAGCAAAACAAATCTTCATCTCTAAGCCTAAGTAACCAAATGTTTAGGAAGAAACTTGATAAACCTAGAAATGTTATTTTTGGCATTTTTTGTGTCTTCCCCAGAAGTAGCCACTAGTAGTCATAACTTGAGGTTGAATACTGGATATACCTTGGACTGAGCTAGTATGACCACTCTCTCCTGCAGCAGCTTTCTTTCCTGGACAGCTTTTAGTCCTGATTGCTAGTAGCAAGCCTTGAACAAGAATTCACAGAATAGAGGTACTGAATATGACACTGAAATACTAAGTAGAACAAACCAAATAATTAATGTTCTACCCTTTACTCTATGTTATTATGGCATTTATGTGAATTAGGATGTCTCATTTAGTGTCAGAAACATATTAAGGCTCCAGATTTTTGAAGATGGGACTGGGAAACTTTTGAAAATATTATCCACTGCCTAAATCATAATGTGTAATGTCTAAACTGTTACCTCTTTGACCTATTCAAAATAAGAATCACAAATGTTTGTCTGAGTCTTCACATGTGGCAGAGTCAGTTTAACTTTCACTTCCAATTCAACTAATCTCTATCTTTATATTTGTGTTCTAATTTTGGGACTTAGATTTGTTTTTAGTGGAAGTAGAAAAGAGTGCAAGCATGAAACATAAAATTTCTTTAAAACTACAAAGAGAAAAGTTCCACCCTTATTTTTGTCCTTTGACTTTTACTGAGAATAATTTTAATTTACCACATCTGGGCGGCTTGCACACTATCAGATAGTACTTGCATATCTGGAGTTCTCTGGACAAATACAGTGACTTAATAAATTTAAAAAAGCAAACAAACAAACAACAACAAAAAAACCCAAAACTACAAAACCCACCCACACCCACACACACAAAAAACACACCAAAAAAACAACCAACCAACCAAAAAAAACCTAGAAAAAACCAACCTCAAATTAAATAAACACAAGAGCAACCACTGACGCTCTTCAAGTGCCTTTATAGACCTGCAACAGTATTTCTTTGCCCTTCCAAACAGCCACCTCTTCTAGGCAACCAGGAAGAAGAGTAGGGGTTTTGTACCCTGTAAGAAAATACCATCAGTAAATTCAAACTATTTGAAGCTTAGAAGAAAAAATAAGGAGCAAATTTCCAGGACTCTAATATCATAAATTCTCTGTCAATACAGACTGACCTTCGATACCAATTTCTATGTTAACTGGAATTTCTTAACTAAACTCTATCACTTTGAAACAAATACTTTCAATGTGGGATTACTGAAACAGGTTATAAACTTGCAAGCAATCACACTTGCAATCACTAGGACACAGAGAAACATTATTTACCTTGTGCAGAAAAAGCAAGGCATAATATCCTACCCAAGCTTATAGGAAGTCTGTCTGGTTCAGGAAGAGAAAGCTCTTTCCTAATTCCCATTGGGGAAGACCACCTTTCCACACTGTATTTAATCCACCCTGCCCACCTCACACAGCACCACGCTTTTGTCACGTTCTGTCCATATCAGTTGTCATTACAGCCGAAGGTAAAAAAGGGTGTAGACTGCCCCACAGCACTTTTCCTTCAGCTCTTTTTTTTTCCAAACAGGATGCCATTTAGACTCATGCATACCATTAACATAAATAACCTCAGAACTATTTAAATCCTGAACAGAGTTTTCAAGTGTTTGGAAACAAAAATGTGTACCAGGTACACATTTTAGTTTATCCCTTCCTCCTGTTTCTCACTTATAAACATTGGTAAATTAGATTATTGTGAAAACTACACAAAAGGGATAGCTTTAAGTTTGCTCATCCCTCCTTTCACTGTTCAGTACCCTGGCAGATGTTCTATTTGTACCTTGACATGTGAACACAGGTTGGTTGCCTCATATTATTCTACTATTGATTATTAAAATAATTTTTGTGTTAGGCAACACTCCTCCCTGTAATTTTGAAGATGGAAAGCCATTTAGTGAGTTGATTTTAAAACTGTGTTTCACTTGTTTGAGACCACTTCTTTGATGTTAGAAAAAGCCAACAAACAAAGTCACCCAATTTATTTAAAACATCATGGACACTTGATGGACACTTAACCTGATATTCCTTTAATTCTATCCTTTTGTCGGTACAACTGATGTTCATTTAAGTGCACATACTTAAATTAAAAAGTTCTGTGATGAAAATGTGCAAACAAATAAATAAATAAATACATGCCCCTTTTTAAACTAAAAAAGAAAGAGTAAGGTTCTTTCCTCTCATCTTCTGTATTTTCTGCTCCTTTGCTTTTGTTTTCCAAGCATCCAAAGGTAAAAGAGCTTGATAAAAATTTAGCGGTGGGGGCAGGGAGTAGGGGAGAGAGGTAAGATAACATTATTCCAGGCCCTTGCTCTGTTTTGTTAGGACAGATTTAATCTTTGGGCTGCATCAGAAGATAGGCCTGAATGACTGCCTGATCATCTCTTCACTCTCTCTTCTTTTATCTGGATTACTCTTGACTGTTTTCAGGGATAATATCTCCCTATTCTTATTTGGTAAATTAGGCTATTGTTTCCCTGTATTTCACTTATTGTAAAACGTTTTCTTTCTTAACTTCAGACCATTGTTCCTGTGTTGTGAGCATGTTGTCACTGGAGAGGGGGTTAGAGGAGGGAACTATGTAACTGGGGACAGATTCTGCCATATTTTGCCAGTTAACAGTAGCTTGTTGTTGAGTGCTCTTGATTTCATGGCGGTTTCTAGTAGGAAAAAACATTTATAAAAGAGATCAAAATCGGCCTTCTAATTGAAGGGGAAAATGAGGAAAGATAATTAAGATTATGGAATATGAAATAGTCTCAAATGGCAATTTAATTTTCAAGTTAGCGAATACTCATAATAACAGGCCATGAACTGGGTGTTTTTTTGAGAGAAGCATTTATTCGTACTCTGATTTATTAGTACTTCTTGTTGCCTTATGATAAACACTAAAAAAATGAAGAAACACAAACACAAATGTCACAGTCATTTTTGTTCCATTTAACAGTGAGGTTTAAAGCCAACAGTTGTAGTTCAGAAACAGAAGCATCAGGACAGAATACTAAAATGTGTGGTGCTGGGACTTTGTTTATTATCACTGAAATGTATACTGTGTGGTAAACTTTTATGTAGTAGTGCTTAAAAAAAAAATAATTGTAATTATATTTTGCCTATTCACGCTGAGTAAAACACAACAGACATTTGGGGAGAGGAGGCTGAGGTGTGGAGGAACCAAGCACGAGCATGTGGCAGTGCTTCACAGTGCGTGCAGCCTGATTGCTGTCACTGGCATCAGCCAAGCTTCAAGAAAACTCAAGGGATTGCCAGTGTGCTTGTGACAAGGGCTTGGGTGAAGGTGGTTACAGGCCAGCTCGTTAAAGATGATGAACATGTGTCCTGCCATGCTTGACGACTGTTAAGAGAAGGCCAGACTGAAAGAGCTTACATAAAAGCAAGGACATAATGCCAGTTGACTCACTCAGCACGAGGTTGTCTCCACATGGAGCATGTGTAGCTATAATTACTGAAATAAGTGCTGCCACATCTTTCAGAAACTGTTGGGAGCTACAGGTTCCATTAGATGGCTAATGACCATCTGCCCATAGGCCTCACACAGGTGATGGGTATTTCACAGGATACACATGGAGAGCTTCTTTGGAGTAGATTATTGCTCTTTTCTGGTTCTCTTCCCTCCAAATTGAATGGCATCAACATTAAGATCAGAGGTACTCATGAAAAATCTCATACTTCATACAGAAGGGTCATGCCCATGAGAGTAGGGTGCCCACAATAGAGGAGGGGAGCAGGATAGAAGTAACTCCCTCTTCCTTTTTAATTGCTCTTTCAAAATGAAGTAGGAAGGCAATGGCATTTGGTATACTTGCATCGAGCATGCCTCCAGCCCTGGAAGTGTTTATTCTGAGCTCAAAAATAATGCTGCTGGGTTAGATCCATCTCTGGTGTCATTGTGGGACGCTGGATTTGCTGTCTGTCAGGTGTTGAGCAGTCTCTGTGTGTGGTTGCAGAGTGTTTTGGTGGGAAGCATGGAAAGGCCCAGCAGAGGCACCGCCGTGTCCCCATGCCAGATTCTGGCCATCGCGTGAGGATACTCTCCCTGTGCAAGGCATGATGCCAACTCTTCAGTGGGGTTTTCACCAACCCTTTTAGATAAACTGGCAGAAGGGATGAAGTAGGTCGAGGGAGGAACGGGACGCACATGGGGCAAATCACACAGGAAACCAGAGAAAGCATCCCTCTCTGCGGCTCTCAAAAGCCCTACTCCTACCAGTCCCCCTGCCACACCCCTCTGCTGCGGCGCTGCATGCCCTTCCCCAGACCGGAGCTCACACGGACCCGACTGTATTCATATTATTATTCTTTTTTTTTTCCTACTTAAAAAGGCGAAAGGATAGCTAACACGCGCAGACCCGCTCCTAACGACCCTGCTCCGCAGGGAGGTCAGGGACGGCCCCGCTCCCTGATAAGGGATGCGGAGGGGGCTCAGCTCTGCCCCTCTGCCCTCTCCGAAGCCGGGGCAGGCGCGGGGCGGCGAGTGAAGCACTCGCTGCAAGGCCTCCTGTCAGGCGCCGTGGGCCCCCCCGAGAGACCCTTGGCGGGGCCAAAGTGAAAGTGAAGCGACTCCCGAAACCCTTTGGGGGTGGCGGCAGGAGCCATGTGACAGCCGAGAAGCAGCCCGGCCGCACGGAGGGCGAATAACGGGAGGCGGGGGTGTGCGTGGATAATTTCTAAGGGCTGCGGTGCCCCCTCCCCGCCCGGCACGGCAGGGGCGCCCAGGGGCCCCGCGCCGCCTCCCCTCTCCGCTCCCTCTCCTCCCGCAGCCCCGCACCGCCGGCATCTCCCTCCGCGACCGCACTCGCGCCCGTCCCTGGAGGCCGGGCCGGGCAGGACAGGGCGGGCAGCTCCCCCTCCCTTCCTCCCCTCCGCCGCGTCCCCCTCAGGCAGGGCAGGAGCGCGCCCCGCAGCGCTGCCCCCAGGGAGGAGGGACTCCCCTCCCCGGCATGGTCACGGTGGCTTGTTAGGGTGGTCGTCTCTCCCTCTCTCTTTTTTTTTTTTTTTTTTTCTTTTAACTATTATTTTGAATTTCCCCCCTCCTCGCCGCCTCCGTGGCTGTCACTGCTCTCACCGTTACTTTTACCACCGCTCTTCCCGGGGCTCCCGGCGCGGCCCTGCCCTGCCGCCCCTTTTGTGCCCGGCGCGATGCTGCGAGGGGCCGGCGGCCGGCGGGCGCGGCCGGCCCGTGGCGCCCGGGGGCAGCGGCAGGTAAGCGGGGAGGCGGCGGAGGCCGGGCGGGGGGCGGGCGGGGCGGCTGCTGCCCGCACCGGGGCCGGCCGGCTGTCCGGGTGGGAGAGAGAGAGCGAGGTGCCGGCGCGGAGCCGCCCTCCCCCGCAGCAGCCCCGCTCCTCACCCACGCCGCCGCGGCCGGCCGGGTCTGTGCCTTCCTTTGTTTTATTTAAGCTGTCTGTAAAAACTTGTTGTCACCATCACCCGGAGCGACACCCGCTCCCTTCGCCCTGTCCCCAGTCGAGACCTCTGGGGTCTCAGACCCTTCCCTCATTGCCCCTTGCTTTGAGTCTTGCCGTTTCTGCCCGGTATTAAACCTGTCTCCCGTTGCGTATCATCCCTCTCTCCAGCCTGCTTACCCCGCTGCCCTCTGGAGTCCCCCATTCCAGGCTTTCTGCCTATTTTGATTTTATTTCCTCCCCCCGCCTCTCCTTGGTTTCTAAGGGACTCCCCTCCAACCTGTCTGTAGGTATGTTTGTGTAACCAGACACTGAGAGTAACTGTCTGCCGAGGAATTAACTCGGCAACCCCCAAAGCTTAGTTTGCATTCAATAGAGGTGTTTGTTTTTCAGGTTTAAACCTCCAGACGGGTTGAAGAAATCGCCCGAAAGGAACCACTTGGCAAATTTTTGGTTCCTCCCTTGAAATCCCACTGGACGTGGAGCAGGTGGGGGATCGGGAGGGGAAAATTTTGGGGGGTGGGGGTGGTGGGATGAAGAGTGACCAGGGGCTGAGCGGTGTGGAAAAGAGGTGAAAAGGGCTTTAAAGTTGGGAGAGCAGAGCCGTGCTTTCACCCTTCCCCTCCTCTGAGGAGGATAGCTCAAGGCTCTCGCTCTCTTTCGTTAAAAATAAATACTACAGAAGTTGGCAAATTTTGTAGTTTTAGAGAAGTGAATTCTCTCCAGGATTAACGTAAAAAATGTTGATGTTTGAGGAACTGCTCTTGCTCAACCCGTAAATAAAGTGGAGATGTTGACAGTTTGTCTAGCCTCTGGTAAACGAGAACAAAAAAAATATTTCATTTCTTGAAGGGCATCAATACTTGTGAGGGTGGGAGGGAGAGGAAGGAGTTTAACTATTAACCTTTATCTGGGATCGTAAATGAGTTGAAACTCATGTTTCTGAAGCTTCTTTTATGCATTTGCTTTTCTATTTCCCCCCCCCTTCTTTCCTTCACTGGAGATGGTGAAAGGTAAATGAAAATGATGATGCTCTCATTAATTGGACAAGCAGGCGATTTTATGGCTCACCAGTAAAAAATAAATGCCACGGGAAAGTTGCTGTTTGTAGTGCAAGCGGTGGGAAAGTGGTCTAGGGGGAAGGGGAGGGGGACGGCGACGGCAAAGCAGCGTGACTGGCTGCGGGTTGCGCTCTTAGTTTAGGGGCGTTTGAATTTGTGTTTCCAGATCATTCACTTGAAGACGCCGAAGGACAGTTTGTGGAAGGTAAGAGAGCCTCTTCCCCAACACTTATATCCTGCCCACGTGTGCTGTGCGTACCTGGGTATTTGCCTATCCCTCAGGCCCTCAGTGCCAGCACACTCGTGCTGGGAAGTGATAAATAGGAAATGTCGAGCTGTTGCTGGCCACGGTGTGGATATTGTAAAGCACAGCGTTTTTTAGCAAACAGATAAGATGCTTTTACACACTGAAATGCTTGGTAAACTGATAAATTTCTCCCTTCCACAAAAGGGTTGTCCTTTCTTTTCTTAATCAGGAATAGCACAGGAAAACACGAGGCAAAAGGTATAATGAAAAAGTTTCTGTTCTGACTGTTTTCTACACGTGAAATTAATATGCCTAACTTGACGTGTAGGTTGTTTCCAACAAAGATGTTAGTATTAATTTTGGTATGAACTGGGGAGAAAAATTATCCTTGCACCTTCTTAATTGTATCTTTCCCAAAAGTGGTGTTATGTTATTTTGTTGCACGGTTCTTGCCAGAAGTGAAATAAAATGTTTCTCTATTTCTGAAAATAAACCATCTCCAGCCATCAGAACTTTTGTCCTTCCCACAGGTTTAAAGAAGTGAAAGCAGGAGATCCTGGGGAGCAGGCAAGGGTGGAAGAGATATGGGATCATAAAATTTGACAGAGCAAGTGATTTAGGGGGTTGTCTTTGTTAGTTTGTCAGCATCGCAGTTACAAGTAAAATCTGCTTGTAAAATGCATATTCAAGTAATTTCAAATGAAAATTAAAAAAATGCTTTCCCATTATTTTTTTTTCCTTAGGAGTCTTTCACTTGTTTGTAATTATTTGTCATTCTCTTGTCTAGGAATCAAAAATACAAAGACTAATATTGCCTATTTTCATAAATTACTGTAAAAATCTGTACAGCACACTCAGTTTAGAGGGAGTTCCTCTTCTCCCCCTTGAAATGAGTCTCTGCCAGCAACAAGTGTGTTGATATACTGATCTGAAGGACTCAGGCACGATGCCAACTAAAGCAATTTAAATGACATGGTTAATAGTGTCTCTACTGTCCTTATCACACAGTAGTTGTCTTTATTAAACTCAGTGACTTCCAAGTGATAATCATGGATGACAAATTAACTGTAGTCCTAGCTCTCATGTTCAGATGAACTCCCTTTTGCACTGATTGATAAATATGAAATGCTAATTACAGATGGATTGTAAGAATTTGCAAAATATTCTTCCCTCCTCTAAGCTTGTGATCTCTTTCAGACAAATAAGACCCAAATAGATTATCTGAAAAAAATTCTCAGTAAAAGTGTTCCCGTGGATTGCATTGCTATCACTGTAATTGTAGCAGTAATAATTGTATGTGGGATACTATATCCTTCAAATGAATCCTTATCAAACACTTTAGAAGAGCCAGTATAATATGTCTAACAAATCAAAACACTCTATAAATCCTGTAAAGCATTTTTGATGGAAGTGAAAAAGATTGTTCCAGCAGTTTCAATTTGAAATAAATAACTTTTAAAAAGCAGCAAATACAATTTCAGAAGTATGCACACTGGTAAACAGCTGTTTCACAGTGGGAGTTCTAAATTTCTTTGAGTACCTCTGGTACTCATACTGACTTTTTCCTTTGTCAAATTAAAGGATTACAACATAACATATAACTACAGAATAAAAGACAGAGTAGTACAATTGACAGGTGAACTGCGAATTGCATATATGATTGCTTATTTGTTTTTCTTTTTTTATAGAGGCTTGATCCTAAAATATCATTGCTAGATCTCATCTTCCTGATTTTCAAACCTGCTAAATTTTGCCAAAAGCTGTAGAAATGCTCATGTTCTCAGCAGCTGTTAAGAGCTTGCTAAAGCACCTAAGAATAATGTGTTTCATGTCTTGTGACTGTGATTGAAATACAATGCTGTGTGCTTAACTGATAAGTTTGGAAAAATAACAAGATTCTACCTTGAACAAATGAAGAAGTCTAACAGATATTTTTTTTTTTTTTTTACTTTATGTGTCACCAATCGCATTATAGTCACAATGAAAGTTAAACCATATAAGTATTAGGTTTTGTCAAAGTGATAGTACCGAAATGCTCCCATGAAATGCCTATGGCCCAGAAAATGGGGCAAAGAAGGGAATGTGGCCTTTAGGTATATATTCATTGTATAATAGATACGTTAATTTCAGTCACTCCTTGACACTATGGATCTACCCTATTAATTAAAACTAAATCTTTGCTCGTTCCAACTAACATTTGGAAAGCTATTTGATGATGTGAAGGCACAGTATTTCTAGAAATGCTTTTTAATAGTTAATGGGTCACTCCTCCTTGGATGCTCTGACATTATGATAGTGGCTTTGAGATACTCAGAATGTGAAGTTAAAAGTGATCTCACTGTTAAGCATTATAATTTATGACTTTTTTTTTCCTGCAGCCCTCCTCAAATCTGATAGCTTTTTCAGTTCCACAGTTGGCCTCATGTTGCACTTTTCTCTTTGCTTTGAAGGCTGGGCGGAAGTCTTGTCAGGGTTTGCAGTTGTACTACTCTGCATAGGGCTGGGTGCCTGTGCTTAAAACCATATGGGTGTTACTCTTCCAGAATTGTTGCCACCATGATTCCACTTTCTTATTAAACCCGATGCTAAGAATCACTTCATTAACAATGTATCACATTAAAACCCGCATGCTAAGCATCATATACTTGAAAAATTACATTTTGAAAGATAAGGCCTCAAAGGCTTGGCGTTTTCTGGGCGTTTTTTGTTTGTTTGCTTGTTTTTGGGTTTTTTTTTGGGGGGGGGGAGTTGTTGTTATTTGCTTGTGGGTTTTGGTTGGGGTTTTTTGATTATTCTTTTTTGGTTGGTTTTGTTTGTTTGTTTGTTTAGGGTTTTTTGTTGAAAACTTGGCACATTAAATGCACAGAAAAGTGTTCTGGTTCAGAAAGATTTACAAGTGTAGTATGTCTGAACCATTTCTCTCTAAAACATCTTTCTTATTTATCCTCCCTTGTCTACCACATTCATCACTTAAGACCTGAAATTGCTAATATGCATAATAAGCACCATAAGTACCATCTTAAGACTGATGAATGCCACTGAAGGAATTAGAATAATTTTTAGTAAAGCAGTGCCCTGTGTGTGTGAAGGGACTAGTGTGAAGAATGGATGAACCCTTGTCTTTTAAGCTCTGCAGGGCAGGAAATTGTCTTCGAAGTATTTTCTGTACAGTGCTTGGCCTGTCTGTGTGTGCCAAAAAATGATAAGTAATAACAAACAGTAGTCGACAATTAATATAGACCTCTTTTTTTTAATTATTTAATTATTCGCATTATTTCATTATTTTGGAATTTGCCTATAGGGTGCTTTCTAGCAAAAAGAAAAATGCCAGAGTGGCTTCCAGCTGGGGCAAGATGCGCTCTGATGGCAAGAGAAAATTTTAATCAAAATAGAATGCACATTTAATCGATAATATCTTCTGTAAAGCCGTCGGGCCAAAACATTAACTGGCATAAATCAGTGTATCTCCACTGCGGTCTGTAGAGTGACTTATGCCAGATGATATGAGTGTCCTTTTTGGCTTAAACAGTTTTCCTTTAATCTTGTTGCTGCTTAAACTTTTACTATGATCTGCCCACATTCCAGAAGCGTAGAAGGACAATGGGATAACGTTTCCTTACTTTCCTGCTTCTTTTAAGCCTTTGGAAGGCTTCTCTTTTGCGTGATGGTGTATGCCTTATTAGTTGTATATGCTCTAGTCTCCCCTTCAAGCCTGTGAAGGTAGCTGCTCTCCTCAAAATCACACCTGTCATTATGTTCAGAAAAACTCCAGTCTCATCTAGCTTGCCCGATGCAGGTGTATTGTAAATAGCTTCCTGATCATTGTGTATGTCTAGTTAAAGGTTTCTAAACACTGTTATTAGTAACACTCTTATTAACAATATCTGCCATGAAGCAGTTTAGAAACATTGCCCCCCACGTTTATTTCCCAGAATAATTTTATTGTGACTGCCAAGGGTCCTAACATTTTAGTTAATAACTGCATAATTCATATGAAGTAATTGAAAATGCTGTGTGTGTACGTCTTGTGTGGTGCGATGACTCCAATGATATTTTGGCTGTAGAGAACGGAGAAATAGAAATGTTTTTTCTTTTTCTTCCAAGCCTCTGATAAATATTTTTGTAGGCAGTGTTAGTAAACTAATTCCCGTAAGATGTGGGAAAAACTGTGTTTGAGTAGAGAGTCACTCATTTTCAAATATTCAAGCTACTTTTGTTGTTTCTCATTGAACTATAGTGCAATTTTTAGAATTTCAGCATAAATATTTTTTACAAAACTTGCTTTGTTAAGTAATGTAGAAAAGTAATCAAGTTTCTTAGATGACTGCCCAAAATTGATGGTTTTGAAGAAAGATGGGATACTTATGAGTGTGTGTGAGATTTGAAAGCAACAGAGAAATCATAAATCCTAAAACACATAGGCACACAGGCACACTCTGAGGAGAATGGTATTAACTGCCTAATCATACATTTTTGCTTGAACTTCCTGATTTTTCCAAACTAATAATATCTTCACTGAAAAAGAAAGTAATAAGATGAAAATGTTGTGCCCAGATGCTGTCCTGCAGAAGGTCACATGCAAACATCTGTAGAGCCTGATAGAGAGTGGATTCTGCAAGTGGAAATGAATATACTCCATTTCCTTTGAATTGACTGGAAAGTTACTTTCCTCTTTCCAGCTTGCCAGTTCTTCCATAGCTATAAAGGGTCATAGTAACCAAACCTTTCACCAACATTTTATTAAAGCAGGAAATATATGTAATTGCAACATTTCAAGTAACTCAATAAAGATAGAAAACCAATAACGTATGCAATAATTTTTGTTTTTACAGGCGCTTGGATGTCTATTTCCTTTTTCGTTTGTAGTTAGGAAAAATTTTGGATGGAAAAGAGCAAGAGTAGATGCCAAAAAAGTAAAGCACGTTTCAGAGCCTGGCTTGATTTTATTTTGCATCGGTGATACCGTCTCTGCAGAAAGTGAAAATACTCTAAAACAAAACTCTAAACTAGACTGTAAGGCTGTAAGAGTGAGCCATTTTAAAAAATGTGTCTCTTCGTATACTTCCATCTTGTACAAGAAGGCGTGTTTTCACTGTTGTTTTTGTATCTATTTTATTGTCAGAAACACTTTGCAGGTCTTAAATTAGTCCTAGTGGGACATCAGCTCCAGTTGAGCTTTGACAGTTAATAGCAGCTGAATATCTGATATAATACTGACTTGAGAGCCTGGTCCTGCTAATGTAAGATGGTTAGATTTCACGGATAACATGTTACAGTAAGGAAAATTGAACTTCTAGATATTCATCCAAAAATTTCTTAAAAACATACATTTATAAGATGCTTTCATATGAGGGGGGGAAGTCTTGTTATTTCACCGGTTTTGGTGGTTTTCTTAAACTTCTGTGTGGTATTTACAAACTGTAGCTAATGATGAAGAATTGAATGCCATAAACTTGCATCACAGATCGCTATGTCTAATGGTGTTTTTAGGGTTGCAAATACTTCATTGGAATTTCGTTTATAGCTAAAATAAAATAATTTCCCTGTTCAGATTTCTGTTACATATTTTCAAGTTGTTTGGTTTTTTTTTTTTTTAATCAAATTGCAGGAGTATACAAAAGACAAGAGGTGGATGCTGGGAAGTGATTTAGAGAAAGTAAAAAACCCTGAAAATTATTTTCTAAGTGAAAATCAGTAATGGTAAAGTTATTGGTTTTGTGTAAGCTTTGTTCCTAAAGAGCAAAACACACCCGAAAGCTTGTTGTCTTTTAAAGTTTTATAAATATTGTAAAATTGTGGAAGAAATTATATATTGTGTATTGCTTTTATCCTGTAGTGAGGATTTTTTAAGGCTAGATCTAAGGAAATTTTATATACCAACCTAAATGATTCTATAATTCTGTATTAACTACAGATCCCTCCGGGCCAGTCACAAAAACTCTGCATGATGCCGAATCGTGTAAGGTTTTTGTTTATAAGCAATTTGAGTAATATATTGGACACACTACACTGAATAGCAGAACACCAAAAAGTTTGGCGGATCGGGAGTTTTTATCCTTCCACCCTTGTTCTGCAGTGGTTTTGGGCAATTTAAGTGTCCAGTTAAATGAATCTGCAGCGGGAGGGGAACACATGGGATGGTTCAGACAGAAAGTTGTTCGCGTGGGAGTGTTTGCAAGATCAGAGCCTTGTACTGCAAGTTGGCTCTCATGATTTCAAAACGAAAGCGTATTAACCTATAAGCTTAAAAATAGTTAATCTTAGTTTAAATATGCATTGACAGGCTCCTAAAGTCTTCTAAGTGCTTTTCTGCTGTGACATCCTATGCTGTTATCTATTCAAGAATGAGATAAAATGTATCCCAGCAAAATTTAAAAAAAAAAAAATCCGATCAAAGTAATTGTTAGAAATTACACTATTTGATAAGATCAGCTGCTGAAAATAAAGGGGGAAATGAGATCTGACAGAGGTAAAACCAGGTAAATAGCTTTCAGCTCTGCTTTTGTTATTCAAGAAGAAAGAGAAACAATAGGTGCTGTTTAGAGTCAGGAGCTGCCCTTATAACCTCTGCTGCTCTTAAAATGCCTGAAGGTTATTGCATGGTTCATGGTGGCTTTTATGCTTGCAGTTCAACTTTTAATTTTCTAACAAAAGGAGATGCAGTACCAGCCTGCTGATAAACACTTTGCAGAGCAATGAGAGAGAGAAGTGGAAAAATTCCTCACACTTTTTTCCTCCTTTCCACGTACTGAAGTATACGGTCATATTTTTAACAGAAGAGCACTTCCTCCTATGTTAAGCTGCCAAAGCTGGAGACTGATTTTTTAGAAGTAGGAATGTTATTTCTATGAGGGTGGGATGTGCTTTTGCATTCAACAGGCACAGCCCAAACAGATGATTTGTTGCATGCTGTTATGGGGAGTGATCCGAACATCCACAGGGGCTGTATCTATTTCAACAAGATTTTTAATTCTTGCCGCACTGGCAAAACTGAGTTGACTTAGCCTTAAAACCAGCCTTCTCAGCATCAAAACTCCAGCTGCCTGGCCTAGAAGTGTCCCCACTGAGCGTGAGAAGCACCCTTTCTCTGCTAGCTGTAAAGCAATGCACACTGTAAGTAATACAGACAAACCTCATCCAGTACTTTGGCTCTGTCCTTCCATGTGCTGGTTGAATTTGTTGGAGTGATCATTGCCGGTGTTTGGAATACCGTGCTTGCTCTGATGCTTTGTACTTGGATACCAGTGCGATCAGAGGAGAGAAGGGGTCAACTTCTGAAGGTATTGTTTTCAAGCACAGCTGAAAGTAATGGAATGTAACAGTTTTAGGAATGTACACCTGTGAGTATATAATAAGAGAGTATCTGTTTGTGTATTTTCACTGCTGACATTCAGATCAAAGGTCCCCTAGGCAGTGGTGGTGTAAGAAAAAGGGAAAGGGGCCACATGTATCACCAACTCTGACCTGTTGTGCTGCTTGTTGTTTGCAAGTTTTCACTAGAAAATCAGTCATGAACCTGTTTCAAAACTTTTGAGGTTTCACTTACTATATATGAATATGCAGTTCAAAAAGTGGCAGTGCATAAAAGAAAGAATATTGCCAGCAAGTGCTGCCACTTAAATATCAAAACTGATGCCCAGTCTTGCATTGGATGGTGCTGGGATATTGTCACAAGCACTTTAAAAAAACTTCGTGTTTTGAGGCAGAGTGTCATCTCTGCATGAGGGATGCCAAAAAAAGCTGACAGGTAAACTGAGAAACATCTTCAAGCCTTTATAAACATACCAGCTTAAGCATCTTCCACCCTTTAAAACTAAGTGCCAGCTAAAACAAAAAACCGAGGAGGCATCTGTCTCTTGCCCTCCAGCCTGCTTAAAGCTAAAGGAAATGTATTCCAAATGGAGGAGGACCCCCCCGGCCCTGGAAGTTGTTTCATTAATCATCAGTTTCAGCCTTCTCATGAAATGGCTTTTATTTTCTCACATGGGCAAATTAAAAAGATGACTGCACGTGAGCAAAACAATGACACCTGTTAAATCTTCCTCTGTTGTTAAGCACGGTTAAAAAAATAATATTTAGATTTAATTTTAGATATGCAGAGTAAGTAGAGCTATACTTGCTTTCTTTTTATGCGGGTTGTGTGGGATGAGTGCTGGTACATATTTGTGTCATAATAATGTATGCTATTGCTCCTGGCAGTGATTCTCATCTCCTTTAACCCAAATTTCCTTAAATCAGAAATACTAGCGCCCTTTTTTTTTTTTTTTTTTTTAATTATTAAGGTAGAGAGACTTTTACCGTCAATTTTTTACTTGCTGCCATGACACATCTGACTTGATTTCTCTGTAACAAAGGTGTTTTAGAGGAGAGTCACAACTGTAGATGTTATTTATCATGCTGCTTTAGTGCTGGGGCTTTGTCAGCAACAGAGAATTTCAGGAAGAATTTTCCATTGACTCAAGGAAGCCAGCAGCAGCACTGTGACAATTTTACATGGAAATCTGGGTGTAGACATGGCCTAAGGGAAACTACTTATGATTCTGGGGGCATGTTTGGTAAGAAGTAATAAGCCACGAGTGTTGGGTAACTGTGGTCATCAAGAGCTTAGCTTGCTATCCATGCTCAGTGTGCCTAAGACTTCTTGCAATCTTTTTTCAACATGTTGTGGAAAGTTACTAGCACTTTGATGCTACACATTTTTCTCTTTCCCTGTGGGCTGTGCAGCTCCAGTTTGCTCTGGATGAATTCCTGGGGCACTTTGTTTGCTTTCTGTACTCAGGCCTGCGAAATCAGTACCTTACTAGGCGATAAAGACTGTTGTTTGGACAGTTTGACTTAAGATATTATTTCTGAGATAGTCAGATTGGGTCCTTATTTTGCTTTATCCAGATTTATTCCACAGAAAATCACAAGCTGGGTATAATTTGGAAATGTTTGCTTTAGTTGCACAGTTTTCACAGTGTGTTCTCCCAGTCAAAGGGTGGGGAAAATATGCAATAAGGCCTGTGGCAGCATGTCACACAACCCTTGGCCACATGGTTTTGTTTTATTTTTTTTTTCTGTTGGCAGGCACTAAAGGGGGTGTTAATTCATGGTCTGCTAATTTTGCTTAGGAGGTCTGTTAAGCCATCAGCGCAAAAAAAGGGTTACCAGCCTTGCTGTTGCCTATGGCAGCCATGGTGCAACATCAGCATGTGCTGCTATGATCACAAGGCTGGGGACTGTAATTCCCTCACAATAAATCCTTCAGCCCAGTGTCTCCTTTGCTTGCCTATTGCATCTCTGGAAAGCAGCAGCGTGGTTGCTCATCAGCTGGTGGTACTGCATGTTCGCTGTGTCACCCCTCTGGGTTTTTTTGGGTTAGCAAGCTATGAAGTAGTGACTTGACTTTATGGAGGCAGTACTACTATATGCATTTCAAAGCTACATGGTAGAACCTTGTTACCTTAAAGATTGCTTCCTGAAGCTTTGGCCTGAAGCATGTTTGCCTTCAGATGATAACCTGCCTAATTTTCCCACTGTTACATTGACTATGAGCAGTGGTGGTGAAATGTTTACCTACTGGTCCCTGCCCCAGGCCTTCAGCTTTACCTTCAGTCCATCTTTGGTCATTTGTCCATAGTGGCATTGTTCCAGAAGGTGCAAGTCCACAAGAGCTTAAGCTCCCTCTTTTCTTCCAGTTCCTGCCTTCTCCCTCACTCTAGAGCTGGTTCATAGCTGATCCTGTATGACCCACAAAACAGTCCTCAACCTGCAGACTAAACCACAGAAAATCAAGAAGTTTTCTGCAGGGTTATCTCCCTAAAATACCTTTTCACAGGAGAAGACAGTTCCACCACCAGCAGAAAGATGTAGTGGGAGCAGTCAGTTTGAACAAGGAGGAATGCACAGCCTTAGCACCAACACAGTTCAGTTAGCTTTAAAGTGCTGTAAAAATGCAGCTCTTTCCTAGAGCTGCAGTTATTGCACATATTTCTAAGGAGGAAAGCATTTTCATTATTTTATCACATGTCTGGACACATGAGAGAACAAAAGAAAAGCTAGAGAGATTGTTAGGCACCACTGTTAAAGAGGCTGGGGAGTGGGGAAAGTTATTTTAATGTTATCAAAATCCTTGTGGTTGCCAGTGCTGGTCTGTATTGTCATATTATTTTTCTTCATATTTCAAAATAATTTATCAGCATGAGAATTTTCACAGTTGGGAAGCTATACCGTTTTTACTTAAACCCAAGGAACAAGGGTGCAGTCTGCCCAGCTCTATGCCTTTCTAGTTCCTGTTTTCTGCAAAAAAAAAGTGGCAGTACCATAGCAGGCATTTTTGGCTGACCCAAGGGTCTATTTACTGTATTTATGTAAATATTTTTTTCTGTACTTCATACTTTAGCTGATTAGCCAGTGGGAGAAAATTAGTTTGTTGCTGCTTATCTTGCTAAAGATGATAAAACACCTTCTGCTTATGGTTTTGCCTTTCAAATATCAAAACTTTCTTTCCCCCCCCCCCCAAAACAAGGCTAAAGAACTAAAATAGGAGCTGTTGAAGTCTGAAATTGGGAAATGATAAATCTTATTAAATTTATTTTCATATTTTGGTAATAAGCCGAAGTGTTAAAAAATCAAAACACCAAAATCTGAACGTGCAACATATGTAACTTAAAAAAAAAAGAACACGAGAAGTTTGATTAAAATACCTTGCCCTACCAGTCGCTGAAGTTTTCATCTCTTGATGCACATGATGTTAAAAGTCAGCAAAAACACCTAGTGAGATGGAGAGTTCAAGAAGAGTTATGAAGGGAAAAAGAAAAAAGAAGCTAAACGAGAGAAAGGTGGATTGCGACAAAAATAAAGGCAGCAACAAGTGTAATGCCTTCTGTCTTCAGGATAATGTTAAAATGAGTGTAAGTTTCATCCTCGGAGGGGCTTTGTGGTGTTATAATGATTCATAGGATAAAGTGATTTTTGTCTTTTTCGCTCATATTTCAGTGGGATTTCTCTCAGATAAACAAAGTAACACACAGGCAAAGACTCTTTCTGCCTCATTTAAACACCCCACCTTATCAAAACTCCACTTCCCTGAGTGATGGATCTTGGCTCTGGATGGGAGAACGAAGTATTCAGTTACCTTATTTTCATGTGCTAATGAAGCAGAATGTGGCTTTAGGGGTTTTCTTTTCAGCAAGGTAGCCTGTTTGGTTATGCACATGCCGCCTTCTTATGTTTCCTTCCCCATCCCTGCCTACACTCAAGCGGTGGTCTTAATGGGCAACAGGGGCTAATCTGTCTGCCTGACAGCAAGCCTTGGCCTTCTACAGCCCAGCGGGAGCAGCCCTGGCCTGTAATTAGCGGAGCCATCAAACCAAACTGTTAGGCTCGAAATGATTTCTTTTGGCACCTCTTGCAGCAACTTTATATGCTGAAAATCCGTGAAGGGTTTTTTTGTTGGATTTTTTCCCCCCTCACATCGCTGAGTAGCTGGTGTGAGCACAGAAATTCTCAACCTGAAAGGCAGCAGGTTTGTACTCTGGTAACTCCTGCTGTCCCTAAAAGGGAAATGTGCAGCTTTTAAGTCTTCCACATCGTTTGTTCAGCTCAGTTTAAAAGTGCAGGTACATTTTTGATTGAGAGTCAGATGGTAAAGAGAAGTATTTTTTATAGCTAAGTCATGTTGATGATGATGCAGCAGAGGCTTGTATTCAGCTCACACGCTTTTCAGTGCTGTCACTGTCATCCTCCTCAAACATCCTCAGCTTTGCTTCCATGGAGGGGTACTTTTTAATGGATGGGATCATTCATACCCTTGATGATAAGCTTTTATATAGTGCTTGTCTGAAATAGGACATAAGTGTTCAATGCTTTACATAACAGCTCTTCAGCCACAGTTGCATGTCTCTTTAGCACCCTATAATGAAAATTAACATATTTTGGGGGTTTCCTAGTAACTGTATGCTAGGAATTACTGTGTCAACTTCACCACAATGGACGATGGAGGGAAATAACCATCCAGGAGTTACTCACTGCCGGTTATGAAGCTGAGGAATTGGAAAAAGGCAACAAATTTCCCTCTTTTTTTCTTCCTCCAAAGAATTAAATAAAGAAGCTTTACAAAGTACATTGAAACATACCCAAGTCTGGATTTTTTGTTTTGTTTTGTTTTTATTGTGGAGAGTTCTGAAGAAAACAAAGAATTACTTAAGTGGCTGTGATAGGTGTAAGAATAGTCACCTTCAATTCTCCTAATAAGTAAAAGGAGGAAGTGTAATAGACACTGAGCAGTAGCATGGATTTTGTAAAGTGCACCATGCTGCTGGGCATTCTGGTTTCTCTTGAAGGAAATGTAGGGGAAAAGAAATGTATGAAAACAAAAATTGGATATTCTTTTCATACAATCTTTCACAAAAGTACTAAAGCTAGCGTAGTGGTGAAGTCCTGTCCTGAATTACAACAGGTGAAAAGGCTAGGACATGAGTGATAATAGTCCTCAGCTCTCGATTCCTATTTAAGGGAAGCTTTAAAAAATGGTATTCTGAGCAGCATGAGGCAGAGAGACATCAAGAAGCAGCCCTGATCAGTTAGGTTACATGGCCAGTGGTTTGAAGTTATATATGTTAAGGCTGCTGTGGGAAGATGGCTCGAGAAGTATGCAAGAAAATTAGGTAACTTAATAACACACATTGTGTCTGAAGTACATCGCGAGGCAGCTTGGATCAATGCACTGACATTATCAGTTACCTTTCATGGAAATAAGACTGATAACATTTTCTACCTTAGCTGTTGAATACGGCTTTTGTGCAAATATCCTAGCCTGTGTTTCTCCCAGGAAATTCACCTCGTGTAAAGGAAATTCCCGGCATGCTTCCCCCCCTCCAGCCTTCCTCCACTTGGAGGGGAATTTCCATGCTTCTCCCTTATCTCTTGCCTATTCTATCTCCAAAGTGTGCTGAGGAAAAACAAGGTGTATTTGGGGCTCTGCAGAGCGCTGTCTGCCTTTGGCAACCAGAGAAGCATACTGTGATCTGAACAAAGTCACAGCAGCTCTTTCATCCCTTAAATTTGGGGAAACAGCCCTGTGCTCCTCAGCTAGAGTTGTGTAAAGGAAGATTTCATGACTAATAACTTTGTCAATATGTGCTGTTGTGGAAAGTAAACCAATTAACTTGGTTGGTTATGAATCTAGCTTGTTGTTCTGATTAAAAGTTGGAGAGTTTCCAGCTAAAACTTTTATAAGCTTTTAATTTCTTTAATCACGCTCAAAGCACAGCATCTCAGAGCATCCCTTTCAAAATAAGACAAGTATTTTTTAAAATACTCAGACTTTCCTTGGGAACCCTTGAGACTTTTTTGTTTCACATTGCTTTTCGTTCATCCCCCCCAAAAAAAAGCTTTTTCACTGTGAGAAAAAAACATCTTCTGCCTTCTTAACTGCTTTTAAGAAAATTCTCCTCCTGCTCCCCTCCAGTTCCTTTTCTATGTCTCATTCTTGGATCTGAGTTAAGTAGAGCATCTGGTACCTCAGTGTGGCTTGAATTTACTGAAGCAAACTTTCTAGAGTTTCAAAAATAAAATAAAGGGAAACAGTCTAGCAGAATGTTAATTGAAAAAGCAAATTTGTTAATAGTACTGTACTTGGCAAGAGCAGATACTTAACATGCATTCAGAGCTAGTAGTAAATTAAAATTAATAATAAACTGCATATCTGTTTTACAAAACTGCATTTCTTACAATCAAAAGAAGATTCTTACCTCTTTAGTTATTTCGGGTTTTAGCTTATTTCCCATGTTTCTCAGTTGAGAACATCTCACTAAAATTACTCTTTTTTAGCACTAAAATTAATCTTTTTTAGCTCCTGTCTCACTTTCTGGTTTTCACACCAGCACCCTGCTGCACCATTAACTTTGTAAACATTGCAGAGGTCTTTGTTTCCATGAGCATGCTTACTGAAGTTTGTCAACTGGTATGTTTCAGGAAAACTCCCCCCAAAAAACCTAAATTTTTCAGTGCTTTCCATTTTAGAATTATGATGATAGAAAACAGAAAAAAATATTTTATGGTGGTAGAGGTAATATTTTTTACATTATTTTATATTGGGAAAATGTAAAGTTCAATTGTACTGGGAGTGTCTTGTACTGGGATATAGCTTTGTATATTTAAATACGTATAATTCCTAGACATGAATTTTGTGTGAGAAGCAGTTACTGAATCTCATCTCACTCTAGAGGGAACTGTGAAAGTTGTATGATCACACAGTATAACTTTTGTATATAATAGGTGTGTACAGCATACATATTCAGAGTGTTGAACTGCATTATTCAGTGCCTAACACTTCATAAGAGTATATGTATTATTACTTCAGAGATGCACAGACTAGCAGTCCTCCTCCTGTCTGGTTATATTTAGTATAAAATTCATCTCTACTAAGAAATATACAGCCAACAGTGTCAATAGCCAGGTGAAACCAGAAAGAATTGAGATAAGAGTAGAAAAAGAGCAAAAGTCATTCAAGAAGAGAAGCCTCCTCAGTGAATTGATTACAAAACAAAGATTAGCATTTAGATAATGTTGCCTCTTGCATATCAATAAACTTATGTAGATGTATAGTGCCATTGAGTTACACTGTAGCAGTGTAAGCAGACACATATCTTGGGGAAACTGAAAGCATTTACAGTTAAACCCGTATCACTGCATTACATCCAACCTGCTGTCATGCATAAGCAATCATAAAGCCACAACTTCGGGCTGTAGTGTGTTGGATTTCACTTCAGTTTCTGTGTAATCTTAAGGACCTGAAAAAGTAAACCCATGACAGTAGCCTGTTCTTGAGGCGACCAGATTATGGTAAATGTCAGAAATCCACATCTGAAATAAGAGGTCACACACTCTTTACCAAGCACAGGCACAGAAAAAAGGCTCTTTGATGTGGCTCTAGTGTAGTATCAGCTTTGTGTGTAACAAGACCTTTGTGCTTCAAACTTGATTTGTGTATATAAAAGGCTGTACTGTTGGGTGGAAGGGCTGATTGATACAGGCTTATCCTTCCTGTCCTCTCCACCCCCACCCACCTTCTGCACCTCTTGGCGATCTCTGTTTTGGCTGGCTGGAGTCTCACCACACTAGTCCTCATCCCAGCCCAATCACCTAAAAACCCCAGATAATCCCATCCCTGTGCATAAACCAGAGCAGCCATAACAGTGATAAACAATTGCATAGCAGCTGCCTATTGCAGACATACCCCTCCTGGGGAGGCCAATGGACCTCAAATGCTGCTGCCCAGAGAGCAGCACCTCAGGTGGCAAAAGATGGCTTGGTGTCTCCCTCAGGTTTCCAGCACTTATAGAAATGTAGCAGTTTCTATACATATTGCAATTAATACTTTTGCTGAATGTATACCCCTTTTTAATATTAGCATTGCCTTTCACCCCACTACTGCATTTCTCTGCCTGGGACAAGACCCACATAATACATAAGGGTACCTCTTTAATGCTTTCCTCTTATGTGGTCCTCCTTTGACCTGGCATTTTGTCACTGTAAAGGACCTCATTTTTATATACCTGATCTGAAAGCATTTGACAGTGCCCCCCTTTGAAGCATAATTATTTACAAATTAGAATTCTATCCATGGATATGTGAACATGGTAAACCTTCCAATATGGTATTGTAGACAACAGAGTTATGGTAAGAAAACGGTCAGGGATGAAATAACTAAGAGCCTCTAGTGGAGCATCTTACCTGCACCTCTGCTATACTCTTTTTACACTGCCACTGCCTTTTAAGTAGCTTTATGTCTTGTAAAAAATGGGTTAGGTATTCTGCTAGGTAAGAAATGTCATTCCAGTCACACTGCTGTAATTAAGCTGTTACATGGATCATTGGTTCTCATACTTCAGCCACGAAATGCTGTTGACTCGTTTGAGAAGAAATCCTCAGCTCCTGTATAGGCACTGCACACGTTAGGGGAGCCAGTCAGGGATGCTCATGATGAGAGGGTTTTTACTTCCTTCAGAATTCAGGCTGTCCATGGAGATGGCAGAAGATGGGGTTTAGCAGTTAGTTAAGGACATGTCCAACTTGATTATTCAAAGTTAAAGGGGTCCCACACATTATCACAGCAGAATAGTCACTACTGTGGCACATGCATTGGCATGAATTCTCAGTGCAGCAACTTGGGGTGCTGCAGGAGAGAAGGGTTGCCCTGTGAGCCCTGCCATCCCTGATCCCGGCTGCACCCAGAATCAGAACAGACCACGGTGGGGTATCAGGTTTCCACTGGAAAAGCACTTTCAAGGTCTGGGCTTCCAGTTGGGTTGTAATGGTGTTTCAGCTGCCAAGTTACTAATGCATGGCACAGCTGGTAATAGCTATTTCTGCTGTCCCGCTTCTTAGCTCTCTGTCCCAGAAAGCACTGATATTTCCAGCTCTGCCAATACAGTGCTGGCTGCACCGGTGTATAAAAATGCTTAATGGCTGGCTATGCAGTGTAACTGCTAGCATGGCTGTGGTTGGGGAAAATGGATATATGTGGACTTCAGGAAAGAGCTTGAGCACCGAGTTGCCTGTTATGCTTTTGCCATAGGGAGTATGAGAGTGAGAAGTGATGGGTAAGATGTGCCTTGCGTCCCCTCCTCCCATCCCATGAACTCATGAGGCAGAGGTAGCATACCAGCTAGGGCACTCTGCTCCAGGGCTGGAATGTTGATAGCTTTTATTAACCTTCTCTTACGTTTCAAAACATAAGCAGAGTATTTACCAGTGTATTTACCATACATTATGAAGAGTTATCATATGTAATTGCAGCTGCCAGAATGAAAAAAGTTGTCTTTGTGAGGCTGTTGATAGTGTATTTAGAAGGGAGTGAGTTGGTTCGGGGTTTGATGTTGTGATGTTTACATGCTGCCTTACAAAACTCAGTGCAGTGCTTGAGCTCCCAGAGTAAGTTAATGAAAATTCAGCTCTCCTAGGAATGTCTTCATACAGGGGTGTGTAAGTCAGAACTGACAACTTGCGATACTTGTGTTGCCCAGATTCCCATCACTCTGTGTGGCTGTGAGCAGAGTAACACAGGCCTCCCCTCTGCCATTTGCTCAGCAAATGGAGAGAGAAGACAGCAGTGGAAACGGTGACCAGCGTGGTTCCTGCGTTAGCATGGGGCATCAGGTGTGCTCCTAGTGACTGCCTGCCCACAGCTGGGCCTGTGAGCTCTTACAGATACCAGAACAGGACAGGGGGAGGGATTTCAGAAAGGAGTCTCCTCATTTGTGTCCCTCAGACTCCTATCCCTGATGAGGTCTGCATTAAGGAAAACAGGACTGTTTATCAGGTCTCGGGTTGTACTTGTCAGCCAAGCAGTTCGTTTTTCACAAATATTCCTCAGAGAGCAGTATGTAATATATGGTGAAGGAGTGTTTATTGCTTGTTTGTTTTTAAATAAGGCCATTAAGGCCATTAGTAATTGTAAAGAGGGTATTAATCAAAGCAGATTCATATCTCCTGGCAAAATAATCCACCCTGTAATCTATTACTTTTAGTTAGATGGTTTAATATCTTTTTGTGGCAGAGCATTAGCTGTATCACGTGTTCATGTAACAAATCAGTTTGCCCAGTTCTAGATTTGTTGTATAGGCACTTCAGATCACAGCTCACATGAACGACTACTCCTTTAGGTATTGTCCTGGGAATTGCTCCTCCATGCATCAGAAATGTGGCTTTTCTCTTACCTAGGTAAGGAATAAAAGAAGAGCGGGTCGAATTTGATCATCACTGTTAGCCATGAGACAGCCGTGACCTTGTTTGTTTTGAGCTAATTTTTGGATGTAGAAAGCACTGACATTTCTTTCCCCTTCTTTTAGATTGATGGGTGGAAGCAGTCCTTGGGATTTGGCTATTTTCAAAACAAAATATTTGACCTGAAAGGTAATATTTATAGCAGGCAGCTAATAGAAAACATACTTGCCCTCTCTCTGTGTCTCTTGTGTGTTATGTGTGTATGCGCACTTCGGGTTCCCTTCTGGGCCTGACCTCTGCTGCACGCAGTGCAGCTTCATTGACTTCACCTTCCATTCCCTTCTCCTGATAAATGAATCACTGGAAACAGTGGGGCTCGGTATGTGGGGAAGCAGGGTGCAGGAAGTTCATGGCAGTCCCTTGCCATTCTGATCCTCTGCAAATGTCCCTTCCTGCTGGAGTGATGGATGGTGTGGGGCTTCTGCGTCAGTCACTTGTGAACTCTGAAGGTCACCCGGGACAGTGTATTCTCCCTTTGGAAAGAGACCTGCAGGGATGTTGATTTAGTGGCATCTAGCAGGGACTGACCCTGTCAGTCAGTGCAGTAATGTTGGGAGTGGGGAATGGTGTTAGCATTGGGTCACTGGATCTAAAGCAGGAGGAAACAATAGCTGGACTCCATAAAAGCCCTCCTCTGGGCTGCTGATTGGACCTGGCAGGTGGGAAGGGGCTATTTTGGAAGAGGTATCTGGCTGAAAGAGCAACTGCAGTCCCAGCTCTCTTGCTGCAACAAGTGCTTTGCATTTAAGTGAGGATAGGGAGAGTCCTTCTCCTCTGCTTACAAACAGGCGCTCTTAATTTTTTTTTTCCTCAAGGTAAAAATATCAGCAGGACAGTAGGTCTCTAGAGAGCTTCAAAATGCCCATGTAATTAGAAATGGTGCCTGCAGTTTTTTGGACTCCAGAGTCCCATGAAGTTTGGACTTGAGCAAATCTGATTTTCTCATGTTTGGACCCCTGTGCACGTCAATAAATTTGTTATTGTTCAGTGATGATCTGCTGTGGTGGGGGGTGGCTCACTGGAATTCAAGGTAGGCATAGAACAGGCAGGTGCCTATGCCATTAAAATGAATACATACCAGCAGAAGCAAACCAGTTGCAAAAGCAGCATTTGGAGTGAGGTGGGAGAAATGGGAGCTGAAACAAATACAGATGTAGTCTCCTTTGACAGCCTCTACCTGAGATGCAGTGCTGGTGGGCCTATGTATCATTGAGGCATTCGCTATTTTTTCCAGCCAAAACTACTGGTACACCAAACAGCAGTGACTTCTCAACAGTCCTAACACTGGAGCCTCAACATGAAAATCCTGCATTCCACAATCGTCACGAAGTTCCAGATTTTGGTTCAGCCATTATGCGTTCGGAAATAGAGATCATACTCTAAGCAAGTTGGAATTTGAGTGAATTTAAGCTGAGTATTTATTAAAGCTCTATTTAGACTGGGCTGTGATGAGGCTGGATTGCAGAGCTACAGGCTGCAATCAACACTCAGCAGGAGGTTATTTAGATTAAATACCAACTGTCTTGGAATGGTGGGAAAAGTTTCAGACAAAAGTTTTATTTACTAGTTCTTGGACAAAGTTGTGGGCTTGCAGTAATATTTCAGGAATTCTGCTGGACAGATAGTTTTCCTCCTTGACAAAATGTCTTTTTTGCACTGTAGTTTTCTTGAATTCAGCTACTCCCTTACATATCCTCTGATGAATACGGTTCATATCCAATTTGCTCCCCTCCTTTATCTCCTTACTGTGAGACTGTAATCATCCTTTTGCTTTCTTTCAGTCTGCATTTTTTTTTCCAAGAGAAAAACAAGACAAGGAAGAATTATTTTTTGGGGGTGGGGTTGGGAAGCTTCACAGATTTCTCATTTTTCTTGAGATTTTTCTCCCTTTTCCCTCTTTTCCATTTTTCATGTTGACTTTCCTTCTCACCTTTCCTTTTCCTGTGTCCTATCTAAAGGGTGGGCTTGCTCCTCCCTTCTCATCTACTCTTTTATTTTTGAAAATAAGAAACATGACTGGTTGTTTTTCCACCTCATCATTTATCTGCTTGTCCACACCTGTTTCTTTCACTTTGATTTCCTTCAGGTTTCAGCATGCATTTTCTCTTGTTCTGCCTTTTGCTTTTCATTTCTCCTCTGTCATTATGCCAGATCCCCTGGTCCCCACTCTCCTCCTTTCCAAGCTGCTGGCCCTGGGCTTGCTTTCTCCTGCCCAGCCCTGGCAGAGGACTTTGTAGCCTGGCTGAGGAGCCTCCACTGCTGTTGCAATGCCACAGGCAGACTCGTACCTTTCCATTTCTCCTAGCACAGCAGCACTCGGTTTCAGCGCTAATATGTTTTGCATCGTTATTTTTTGGGGTCAGCGCTTTCAATATCCAGTGCACATAGGAAGCACTGTAAAGACTATGTTGCAGTGTTAGGCTTGAACTGCATAAAACAGGGTCCACTGACTTACTTTCAGAATGAGTGCACAATGTATAAAAATCACAGAGAGGAAAAATGATACTCATGTAGTTAATGTCCCTGTAAACAGAATGAGTGATTCTGTAAACAAATGTGGCAAGCACCTCCCTGAAATTAACAAAAGCGCATGTTTCCTGTAATTCTGCTTCATGTTTATGTGGGGTCTCTTGTCTTTATCTGGCTCCATAAAGTGAGCAATACAAAATACTGGAAATTATAGTTAGACTATTAAAGGTCTACAGCCTTTCTCACTTAGTCAAGTAAGTGAAATTTCCTGTTTCTCATTGTCACTTGACTGTCATGGTGGAGGTATTCAGTACAATTGCTAACTTTATCTAGAAGTTATTTCTTCTTTTTTTATTATTATTTTTTTTTCCTGAGGCATTGTTAATTGCCACAAAACTTCCCTGAAATTAGTTTTACTGACTGTGTATTTCTTTTGTCTCAGTTACTTTTTTTTGTCTGTACTGAAGCAAGGAGTTTACAGATGAGACTGTGCCTACCAAAGGAGTCAGTGGAGCTACACAGCCCTTGTCACACAGTAATGGGAAAGACATCACTGCACAAAGGGCCTTGGCCATGATGGACTAGAAGCAGCTGCCCTCCAAAAACCTCAGTCACAGTTGTGCACTGTACATCAGAGGGCAACTGATTGGAAGGTGGAGGTCTTGGAGGCACTAGCTAATCAAAAAGAGTCAAATGCTAGAGCAAAATAAACTGGCCCCATGGCCCCTGCTTAGCAGATTGATTGAAGGGAGATACGAAGACCAAAGTATTTTGTCTGTAGAGGTGCAGTCTGAAAGGCTGGCATGTGAAGTGTGGTACTGCTCAGCATTAGCTGAGGAAGCCCAGGTGACCATCAACTGCCAAGTGAACCAACCCTACGTGGGAGCCGTGCAGGACAGGCTTGGCAGCTGGCACCCACTCACTGTGTTAGGCACAGAAAGTGACACAGACTTTGTACAATAGAGACACTTTGCATTACTAATTTAAACAAAATTCAGGAATACAAAAATTATAAACTTTGTTAAAATAAAACTGAGAGCCTTTGATCAGAATTTACTCAAGCTCAAACTGAAACTACCTTGTTTGATTTTCCAGTGTCGCAGTGAAACCAAATACTCATTAAATCACTGTAATAGTATTTAACATCCTCATGTCTTTTAAGTAGTCTACAGAAGTTTTTGTTTTCAGCAAAATAATTTCACCAAAGTCACATTTGTTATTTGAACCTTGCTAAGTAGGTTAATCAAATTGTAATTTAGTATCTAAACCACAAACACTGTTACTCCATTCGCATCCCCCCCAGCATAGAAACGCTGTAATACTTCAAAGGTTATAGCTCTTAACCAGAAACCATAGGTGAAAAATCTCAAGACACATAGCACACTTTTTAATAGTGTCTCCTGCAGACCTTTGTAGTGCTTAGACAGGGACTACTTCTTCCTGCATGTATCTCACACAAGCTTTTGGGGAGGCTCCCATATGTATGTATTTGCATCTTCATATCCTGTCAGTGAAGAAACTGGTATTTGCTATTTAGTTTAAAAATATGTCAACAGACATTGGAAAATTAATATTATTAAAAGGGACAAAATATGAGTAAAAGAAAAGCTTTACAGGTCCTCAGCTCATACAGTGCTCCAGTATCACAAGTAATGGAAGTGCAAAATAGATGTCAGTGAACTTCTCATGAGTTGTTTTCTGCAGGGTTAAAAGTTACTGATCCTTGGCTGGTGTTCATTGACTTACACAGCTTCCTCTTTCCAAGGTGCTTCCTTGCAGAAACTATGATCAAAATGGCAAACCATCTCAGACAGTGCTAGATTACAGTGATTTAGGAATGATGCTTGGTGTTGACCAAGCAGTAGCCACCACAGGAATGTGTACCAGGGGAGCTCTGGCTTCCAAGGAATTTGGTACACGTTTTCCGGAGATCCCTCCAGAAGTGCAGTTAGTGCACTTCTGTTTGAAAATGTTTAAATAAAATTTTAAAGTAGTCTGGGATTTTGTGCCAGGGTCTGTGAGCACCCCTCCACATGCCCCATCAAAATTCCTGATGAGAAAGGTCACTTGAGGATGTATGTTCTTCTGCTAGTTGAGTAAAATCTTGACTTTCCAGAGAGTTCAGTATAAAACTATAATTAGTATGGTTATTAAAGCAGACAAGCAGCATCTCAGAATTCAAGTACACAACTCAGTTACTAAAATTATTGCACATCAGCAATAAAAAAAAAAATCTTATCAGTGAATCTATTTCTCTTTTGGTAACCTAAAGAGAAACATTCTTGTTCTTCATATAAATAAGGCAACTATAGTTACCTTCCTATTTTGGATTTCATCAGTACGTCACACAGTTTATTTTCCAAAATCTAATAAAATGGTTGGGAAAAATTCTTTGAAACTCGTTAAATGAACCCTAATATATATAATTTAAAATGTGGTTTGCCTGATTCTACAAGCTGGTTGCATGCTATCCTATACTGATGGTCTGGCAACTCTTAGATGAGGAAAGAGTGACGAATAACAAAACTGCAGCTTTCCCCAGTGTAGGGGTGGCTGCCTGAGCAGAGATTTCTGCAGCACAAAGAGAATTCCTGTAAAGGCATAAGACATTATTGTGGTAGCCTGTAAGTTTAAATAATAACTCTTAAAGTTGAACATAGGGATCCCAAATCACTGATTAATACCAATGCCCAGGGCGATATTTTACATCTCGACTGAAAATAACACTCCAGAGTTTTCTGTGAGATTCTGTAGATAACATATTCAGGTTATGTCTGTTTACTCTCTTACAAATTTGGTCCCAGGTTCTGACTTTGAAAAAACAGGCAAAATTGGAATTAGGAAGAGTACAGTTTTAACTTGGCCTTGTATTGAAACCAGGAATTTTATTTTCAGCAATGAAATTTCAAGGCAAGATCATGAATTAATGTAAATTTCTAAGCTGTCGACATTTCACAGCACGCACAAAAATCACGCAAAGGTGATTTATAGCTTATCACTTGCAGCATTGTCAGGAAAGTTTTATGTGGACCTGAATTTGCTTCATGCACTCACAGTAGCTAGCTCTGAACAACACAGTCTCCAACTGTCATAAAAGTAAGAAAATACACATTTCTCTGTCACTGTTAATTTGATACTGATCTGTGATAGATTTATGAAAGAAGCTATGTGTAGGAATCACTATTTCTATACAAGGTACTGCAGGAATTATCTGAGAAATGTTGTGGGGTTAACACACTTTGGATCAAAATACAGTTTCAATGTATTGCACATACAAAGCATTCTTTTTTCTTTTTTTTTTCCCCTTCTAGATTAATATATTGTGTTTAGATGACAGGGGGAATATAAGTAAGGCAAATATAAGTACTGCAAACATTCAGTAAAATTGCCCATGGCAGCAAAGCAAAGTATACTCATTTGTCAGACAGGCAATTTAGAGAGATAGCAGGATTCATAACTAAGTGTTTTGTTTGCTTGCTTGCTCATAAATGGTTTATTTTGGGCAGATTTTAGGTTGGCTGTGTGCAAAGGGCATCAAGCCATGTTCTGAGGCAATTCTGCTTTGTTACATTTGGAAAAAAATGGTTTGGATTATGGTTTTCCCACAAATTATTAACAGGCACAAATGGTGTTTGATTTAACTTGCTTTTTATTTACATAATGATCAATGATAGGGCAATGCCTGAATTAGTTTGGAAATCATACAACTGTTTTTATTTGACCTGCTTTCTACATTTGGATGAGATTCCTTTTCCTGCATATAAATATCCATAAAAACATGTTGAAAATTTCAGGTCTCACCTAGTTATACACTTTGTTGTGGCTACTGCTATCTTTATGAGTTTGATTCTCAAACACTTATGTACCAGTGTTCCACTTGATGGCTTGTTAACACACATTGTACAAATAAAACTCCCTCCATTTCACCTGATTTAATGTAATATTCTTCTTGGAGAATCACAGAAATAAGAGATAGAAAGGTAAACTTGTGCAGATTTTTCACTTGTGTAAGATTGTTCTCGTCTAATGTTTATTACTTACCAGTTGTCTGTTAATAGATGGCCAGACATTACACGTTATTTGGGTAGAAGGCTTTCTTTACCCCTGAAGCTCAAGCAGTTAGTCATGTTATTATTATCCACAGAACACTGTTTTTCCTATGGAAAGACTGGTAGCCACGCTGTTTATAAGCTGGCTACTAAGAAGGCGTAAAACCCCATACAGTTCTGACTGTTCCTCTATACATGGAAAGTACAAAATAATTTAAGAACTGTGTTTCTCTTTTTTACTCAGGCAATGTTCCGAGTAAGATTTCAGCAGAATTTCTTTTGTGATGCAGCAAAAAAAACCCAAACCTGTCCAAGGACTCCACTGTTTGTCCTCTTTCTCTTTTTTACATTTTGCAAACAGACATTGCCTTTACCCAAATTAACCTCTTCTGAGTTTTGCTTTTTTCCCCTGGTATTTGGATCAAGCTTCTCTCTGGGTGGGGCGACAAGTGAACTCTCCCAACATACAGTACAAATTACATCTTCTTAAAAACAAAGACTTCTCTTAAGAATAGCTGTATTTTATTTCTGACAAAAGAAGGGAAAACACAAGTGTGCTCAGTAAATCAAGAAGTCAAATGTGTGTAATCTGATGCCAAGTGTAAACATGTATGGACTTTACAAGGCTTGCCGACACTAGATACTCTGATTTTCTTTCATTTGAAAAAGTGCTTTTGAGTATTCACAGTAGTGCTTGCAAGAGGCAGTCAAAATTGCAAAGTGAATAAGAACAGGTCTATGCAACAGTTTGTGTTGAATCGAGGCACATTTAGGTTTTTTATTAACACAGTATTTTCTGCTTGGAGTAGCTAATATAAATGTGGTAGATGTAGCTAGCTCCATATGCACTGGGACTTTTTGGCCTGGCTTTTTGGCAGAAAGTTTGTTAAGTGAATACCATAAAAAGCTGCTAAAGAGTCAAAATATAGTCTCTCACATCCTAGCAAAACTGTTTGATTTGGAGTTTAAACACATAACTCAGGATATTGGCCATAAAGACCACCTGAATACCCTTCACCCAGCACTGAAGGGCCTGAACACCTTTCTGTGTCCACTGAAAGAAATATGTGAGTACAGAAGTTAGTGATTTAATTAAGAAAGATCTTGTCTTGTCTTGACTGATATTCTGTCAGGCTGCTGCTGTAACAAATCATGGTATTACTCCATATGTGCAGAAGTACTGCTGTAAAACTGTAAATTTTCAGACTGCTTAACATTTGTACTGAATAGTTCAAGCTGTGTTAATTATATATCTGTAAGCACTCTGGTACTACTGTTGGTTGGGTAGATCCCAGAGGTCTGTCAAGAATTTTTTCACATAATTTTAATGTTAACAGTATTTTTGTAGCTGGGTATTTATTTTAAACATATCACACGGGTTTATAAGCACTAAAAAAAATCATGTTTGCAGTTAGTGAGTGGGACTTCTGTTCTTCAGCCTTATCTCTAATTACACCCTGTGACTGTGGTGGATGTGAGAACGGGTGTTTCATTTTTGCTTGTTCATGCTTTAGAGCAGTTACCAGATTGCTTTATGGGGAGGCAAATGTAATGATTTTAGCCTTTTACATTTCTTCTGAAATGATGGTGAGGCATGGGATGGTCCTTATTTCTAGTAAAGAGAGAGAGATACTGATGAAAAGGCAGTTACAGGAGGTTTTCAACGCTGAGAGACAGCGTGCCCCACAGTGGATGCTCTGAGCCTCTAATGGTCCAGCAGGAAGCGAACATGAAAGCTCAGGGAGATGTTACATCACCTTTCTTCCTCCCTCCCTCACTCACTTGGTGTTGGCTGAGAACTGGTTCAGCTACCATGTGAGCTACAGCAGCCATAGGATCAATCCAACCTAAACTCTTGGCCCTTCTGAAAAACTGGGCACCAGAAGCCAACTGGAAGAATGCATGACTTGCAGTTCTGGAGAAGTACAGTGCCCAGGGAACTGCAGTGGTGGTTCAGGATCACCCTACTAAGCCAATGCCCCAGTGCTGGACATTCTCTATATAGACCTGTAGGCAGAAAGGGCAGGAAGATGCTGAGTTCACACCACCCAGGAGACACCCTGTGGCAGGCAAACTCCCACCTGCCTCACTCCAGACATGTGAAGCAACTGTAGAACCAGGCAAGTTCCCAGCTCTAAAAATCTCTAGGGAGGGTAGTGGAACTAATTCCCTGTCCATAACCACCCCTGGGCACATCTGCTTCAGTAGGTTGTGGTTGCTCCACAGGAAAGACTGACAGGAAGGGAGGGCATGGACAGTGTGCTGCTGCCTGCTCTGCCTGTGGCATAAAATCTGAGGGACACCTTTTGAAGAGTCTAGAAAAGCCTAGATGGACTCATACAGTGCTTCTCTTTCCCTCCCATCCTCCCCCAAGCTTTTTCCATGTAAAATAACAGAGAACTGCCTCCTCAAAGTCACTTGGATGAACATAAACGCTTGAAAGTGTCACGTAGCCCTTGGAATAATTCCAGATAAATCCCAGCTTATTTGGAAAAGT
This sequence comes from Myiozetetes cayanensis, assembly GCF_022539395.1. NCBI lineage: Eukaryota > Metazoa > Chordata > Aves > Passeriformes > Tyrannidae > Myiozetetes > Myiozetetes cayanensis. Next base: position 70,911,880 of record NW_026087411.1, on the reverse strand, counting down.
CGCTCCTTGAAAGAAATGCACAAACATTGGTCTGGATCCAAAGCTGTGAAATCAGCAGGGAGACTCTCATTACAGAGGGCTTTGGATACAGCCCATTGATGGCTACGACCAGAATGATGGTCTGTTACAATAAATAATTTTTAGATTCATGCTTTATTGATGCCTGCAAAGTTTTGGTGAGAGGAGAAAGGAAAGGACAACCTTCCAGTGAAATCTCCTTTTCTTTTCCAAAGTCTTTGAAACTATAATTTATGACTCTAATTATTCTACTTTGAATGCAGTACCTTTTCTCTCTTTTTACAAAGATTAGAGATATATGTGACCAATTAGAGCGAAGAGTGAATTAGCTGTGCCAAGGACTTGCTTTTAATTTCCTTTTTTTGTTTGTTTTCTTAACAGCTCAGGTTTTTTTATTATTCAAATCCATAGGTCATCCTAGGTAGTTTAAATACCCATGACACGGAGGAAGAGTCAGAATGAACAGCAGGGACTGAAAGAATAATTCAAAGTAGTCCTAATTATTGTGTTATATGTTGAGTTCTTCAATGTGCTTTTGCAGAACAGAAGCTTGAAACTGCATATTTGTTAGCATCATTTGCTTTGCATTCTTTTTTTTTATCATTTGGGTTTGGTGTTTTTTTACTGAGAACAGCAGACAGTGCACTTGCTTTGTCAGAAAACCATAGGCTTCACTAGAAGCGAGTTGCTAAATGTAGTGAAGAGCAAAGCATTTGTCTAGTGGTGGGAGAAAAGGAGTTTATTATGACTTAGGGTATTAAGAAAATTTTTTACCTCCAGAAAAAGTGAAGAAAAAAATTTAAATCAGTTGAAACAATATGGATTTTTAGATTATCACTTGTAATACTATCAATCCTAGCTTTCAAGAACTTTAAGTCAGGTCACAAAGTGGCTTAAAAATCACAGGTTATGAACAAAGTATTTTGAGTTCTGGGTTTGGTGCTAATAGATTTCAGTTTCAAGCTTCTCTCACTGAGATTAGACACCTAATTTCATTCTTTCATGAAGGTTGAGATTCACACAAAATCCCATGTGTTTTTTAATACAAGGCTTTAAGATTCACAGTAGAATTCTTAAGAGCCCACAGCACTGGTCTTGCATAAAATATATGATGACAGTAGATAAGCAGGTTTTCCAAACTAACTTTAATAATCTGTTCCTCACCTCATCTGATAGATATCATCTTAACATCCTTAAATGCTGTACTCATAAACACTTAAGGAGCACATGCTACGCTTAACTGGAGAAAGCAGGGGGCAAGAGGATGCCAACGTAGCCCTGTCTTTCTAATCAGCAACGTTAAATAGTTGCCTTTTCCCAGAAGCCATGCAGAGGGTGGAGGGGTGACAGAAGTAATAGGTTTTTCAATTGTCAAGCCCAGAAATTGAATAGATATCAAATTTTTCACAGGCAATAGTGCATGTGAGAAATTGATGCACTGGCAGCGAAGCAGCACAGGATGCTCTAGTGGATTTCACTGACTGGCCTACTGGGATTAAAAGCACGGCTGTATAGTGTTTAAGTAGTTCAGGGTGATTAATCAGATTGCACTCTTCTGTTAGCTCACAGCAAAGACAGTCATGTTCTGGAAACAGGACCAGATTTACAGGTAAGCTCTACAGTCTTCTATCTTAGTCCAAATTGTGGGACTACAGGATCTCACATATGGGCTCTGGTTGATCATTCTGGAGGAAGTAAGAAGGCAGAAGAGAAAATGTGATCCGTATTTCTGCCCTCAATTTTGAAAAGGGATATCTGTTTCAACTAGAAAATAGTTACAGCTGGGGTTGGGATACCTTGAATAGGATGAGGTTGTCTTGAGTCCCAAGTCAAGGAGGTTTGGCAGTCCTGAAGAAGACACAAAGAAGTGATCTGAATGGCTGAGCCTTGCACTTCCTCGTCCATCAGTTTTTGTAGCTGATGCAGGAACATTGTGCAAAGGGGATATACTAATTCCTGATATATGGGAAGTAAAAAGCCTCTTAGGTCCCCTCTGAGTGAGAAAATCCATACTTGGCCCCACTTGTGCAAGTTACTGCCTCTGGTTTGAAAAAACAACGTTTGAAGCACTGTGCTTTGCTTTAGTTTGGTTGGGTTTGGCTTTTTTTTTTTCTTCTTGTTTTTTTTTTTTTTGGTCGGTGTGTGTTTACACTTTTGAAAATGCCCTTTTAATGCTGAATGCCCAGAGTCTACATGCTGTCATATACAAACGTTTATGTGGTTTCCTTAATACTCTCCATTTTCTGAAACAGAATTACTCACTTTCCAACTTCATAATGGAACAGTAGTATGTATATATATACGTGTGTGTAGATGTGTTCATTTACAGTAAATATGGAAATAAGGGAGACCTGAGAAGGATAAAGGAAGAGTCAAAATGAATCTCAGAGAAGATAAGTGGTGAAAATGGATAAACAGAAAATTCCACTTCTGTGGGAAAACATGGAAGAACTAAACCACAAACAGGAGAGGACACAGCCAAATCTAAACAAGGAACTGCAGCAGCAAGCTGCAGAAAATGTGATTTTAAAGAACAGTGTTCACAAGAGATATGTGTCACTGCTGAAGATAAAGTATGTGAGCCTCACTTTCCTGCTTCCCCATCCCCAGTACCTCCATAGAAAACTCAGCCTCTCCTGTCCACCTTATTTGTTCAGTAGTGGACTTCATACGACTGATTCAGTTCTCATTAAACTGATTTACTGGGCTCACTGGCTCTGCTCAGCTTCAGTTTATTCCTACTTTGTTTAAAATTCGGGAAGTGCTGGGGGAGGGGACAGGACACTAATGGCTGTTCTCGTGTAAGTGGAGTGGTAGCTGATTTATTGCAAAGGTTATAAAGGAAAAGAATTAAGTGTGTTCCATTCTATTTGGCAAATCCATCCTGCACAATGTCCAACAAAACCCTGAGAGCACTGGTTTTTACTGAAAAAAAAAAAAAAAGAAAAAAAAAAGAAAAAAAAAGGAGGAGGGCTGTGCATGTGTTTGGAGGGGGGATGCTCCACCAAGATGTGCTCTTCTTCTTTTGAGCATTAATTAAGACTGTAAATCACAAGCAACATGAAACAACTGTATTTGACGGAACGTGGACAGTTCTGGAGTTCTGCTGTGCTTGCGCCATCAGTTTGAATACCTACACTGAAACACTAATGGGAGAGCAAACTTCAAAGAGAAATTCTGGCATGAAGAAGCAGTCTGCAGGACCATTACATGGATAAAGTTGTAAAATAGACTCCTCCGTGCAAACCAGGAAGGAGGTGGAATGAAAGTTTGAAAGGTTTATAGGTACCCAGGCTTGTTTTTTGTTCATGCACTGACTCAGTCCCACATTAACTTGGTCTCATCTTGAAATACGCTTGTGTAGTTGTCTTTTGAATAAAAGAGGGGATAGTAGGGTGACAGCAAAAATTGCACCCGAATAATGAACAGCTCAGTCAATAGTCTTTAAAATTAATTTTCCTTTTCTGATAAATAGTTGAGGGAGTTCTTTTGTTAACATCATAAGTAGTGGTGGGTCACACTCCCCATGTTTATAAAATTTAAAGCCTAAGTCTGTTCCAATCACGTAGTTTTATCTTCAGCAGTATATCAGTTATAGCAACTCACCCAGTAATTCCTGCACAGTTGTCACATCCTAAATGAATGTGCTAAAGCTTGTTTTCAGGAAGCCATCTAATCTTGTTTTAAAGGCATTAAGTAATGCGGGCAACCCCGTGTCAGGTTGTTCGCTTTGTTATTATTTATTTAAAATAAAACTTTATCTTTAAAATTCTGCTTTTATTTCTCTTTACTTCATCTACTTACAGTTTCTTGATATTTCTTCATATCGTGTCTGTACTGGGCTGAAGTGGAGCTGCACTAGTGTAGTTGAGAAGATGATTTTCACCCATTGTGGAATACAGTGTATTTGTTTTTCATTTTCCTTTGGTGTAAAGCGACTGGATGCAAGGAACATTTTGATGAAAAATGGTCTATTCTTAAGAGTTAATTCACAAGCAACTTATTTCCTAGCACAACATTTTTATGTAGCTATAAGTAGACTTCTGTCCAACTACTTGTTCAGGATTCCTCAAAGTGTTTTTGGTTTGCCAAATGTGGTTTGAGATGTAATTAATAACACGGGGGATTCCAGAGTTGCTGAAGAGGTTAATTTTCCTTCTTGTAGAATATGATATTGTAATAGACATACTCACTTTAGACATGTGAGATGGAAAAAATAATTGTAAGGAACAACTTTGAAAAAAAAATAGTCTGAAGTTATTTTTATTTAGTGTATAGGAGCTGAGAGCCCTGTTTGCAGCAATAGTTCATATCCTTAGCATAAAGCTGCTTCTTCCACTGACTATTAATTTTATGCCATAGAAGGATAACCATCTGATGTCATGATACTGCTCTGAAGAGTATTCGTTAATATAAATACATTATTTCTATATTTAAATATAGTATGAATGCCCATGCAATAATCAGAGAAAAGGAATTTGTTGCATTATAGGAATGTGCATGCTAGAGGGTTCATGGCATGAGAATTTGAGTGCCCTAAACCAAAGGTACGGTTCAGAGTAACTGGACTTGTCGTAACTTGCAGAAGGAGACAAATTATCTGTATGCTACTTATGCTGACAAGGAAAGTACTTGATGTAAAGCACAGTGTGTCCACTACTTTGCCACTGTACTAGTACTTCAAAACAGTACCTCTCCTTTCCTTAATGATGGAAAAGAAACCACATTAACTGACCTTCTGTGACATTTAAGACAGCATCTTTTTTCTTAATTGGGAACCAGGATTGTGCTGCCTTAGCCTGCACTGCCTTTCAGAGGTATTCAGATGGTCTTGAACAAGAATAAATCCATGTTGTTTGCTAAAAAGGGTTGCACCATAGCATTAGTCATGTGTGACTTACACTTGCATGTAAGGCTTTATGCTTGTATGTCCAGATGTAAATAAAGGGTGCACAGTCTTGAACTGTACCTGTGTTGGAAAAAGAGTCTTGTCAGGAAGTCTGAGATAACAGTAGACACCTCTGTTATTTCCCCACTGTTCTCTCTCTACCAAAAAAAAAAAAAAAAAAAAAGACAGCACAAATGAGCACTAGGTTAATAATCCTTTATTAAGAAAGATATTTCAGTGTTATTACACAAGTTCATATAAAAGGCACATTCTCAACTTGCCACTGATTTCCATGGACCTAAATCAATGTTTCTTACACCCAACCAGAGTGGTTGCATTCAGCTACTGAGGATATCATGTGCAGCCACCATAGAAAAGGATGCTTTCCTTATTCAATTGTCTTTCTGGCAGTGCTGTGGTTGGTTTAGATTGGTTATGACTAAATAGGTTGTCCAAGGAAAACCATGCGTAAAAACTTCTGACCTGAAATGACTAGCAGATGCGAAGGATCTGTCCCAGGCTCTTTAAAACAAGCATACTGTAACTTTGGTTCCCTAGTTACCCTGGTGTATGTATTCCTGTCAATTTTTGGATCATCTGGGAAGAATACTTATCCACAGGAGAATACCTATCCACAGCCCAGGGTTTCATTTTAATTCACAGATAATTTCTGTGTATGGAAAACCATCAAACATTTCTGAATGAGAGGTGATAAAGGGAAACAAGAACCAAGGGAGCTTGTCCATTTCTTGTTGACTTCAGATCAAGATTCAGTGTGTTCCTGGGAAATACACTCCATGCAAATTAAGTCCAAGGAGTTACCAGCCAAGTGAAACACACAGGTTAGTGATATGTAAACTAATGGGCTTTCTGCCCATGCTGGCTGAATCTGTGATAGCAGAACAGCTGAGCAAATGCCCTTCAGCACCATTTGGTACCAAAGTGGTTGCTGTTCCATAGTGATTGTCTGTACATCCAGGCAAAGGTTCTTTGGGTCTCATCTTGTGGCAAGCACATCGACCTGGAAGAGAGAACATCCAAACAGAATTTCCTGGCCTCCCTCTGTCTCCAGCATGATTCTGGGCAGAGAGCTGGGGTGGCATATTTTGCACCTGGCTTCACATGCCTGCATTTGAGTCAGTTCTCTCAGAGCTTCCTTTACTGTATATGGAGAAAAAGAGCCAACATTTACGACACACTTATCAATCTCTTTCAGACATCAGCAACGAGAAGTTTACATTTAGTCAGATGAAACTGACACTTGCACCAGACTTTAAAGTGTGTTAAGATGTCTGATGATGCAGACAGATACACACTCGATACGTGAAAACTAGGTGTAGATCACTCTAGGCTCTTCTCTTTTACCCGAGGAGAAAAAATAGCTTTAACAATCAGTCTCTGAGCCTCTGGGCTAGTGACACTAGCCTACTGGGCATAGGAGCCTTAGGTGCTCAGTATCTACACTTCTAACTGGTGTGGATGGTTGCTAGCAGTTTTGGTCTGACTCGACCAGCATTCTTTTGGACAACTCCTGGGCACAGTTGGGGTGGTAAAGATAGACCAGGGGTCGTTGCTGGTGGGTGACTTGGATGCAGCCCTGTAACAGAGGCTCAGCGATGCTGGTACGTGTGACACAGGCCCTGCCGGATGAGAAGTCTGCAGTGCTGTAGAATGGTTACAGCCATGTCTGTAGCCTGTGTGTGTCCTGGCTCCTTGTTTATTAAATCACGGCCATAGCGTTCCCTGCCTCGGGATTGTTTATAAGCGTAAGTTAAAGCTTGTGGAAGAGCTCCCAGCCAGGGTAGTTTACAGCCGGAGCAGTTCCTTGGTCTGTTTTGCACACAGCTGTACAAATGATTGTGTCTTTATCACTGGGGAACACTGGGGTGGGGGCAGGTAAATGTGTCACCCGGTAGAAAGAGGGGCGTGGCAGCAACTGCTTTAAACCAGCCTTGCTGCCAGAAACTTGTTCTTCAAATGACCCCCTGTCGACTTCACCTGCCAATCCATGATCGTTTGCATAGTTCAGTATATTGGCTTCAGGGAGCCCCGGAACAAAGGCTTCCCTTAAAAAAACTCAGACCTTACTCAGATAAAACTCCCACTCATGCCCCAGGGAGTTTTGCATGATGAAGGATTACAGGATGGTGTCTCAGCTTTGCAGTGTATACTGCCTGTAGCTGCTTTTTAGTTTTGTGGATGAGTAAAGGCTGTGCCCATTTAGAAGGAAACTTGGTTTCCGTTTGCTCACACTCACTTTGCTGAAAACATTTTTTATCATCCTCTTTGTAGGTTAGAGGTGGGGCTTTTGAGGAACCTACGGATGAGGAGAAAGGGCGCCCACCAGAAGGAGATGCCTTGGGAGAATGTGGGGAAGGAGATGGCTTTGAAGATCTCAGAAAGCAACTAGTGGCACTTGAGATTCATAAATTGCCTATGCTCCCCTCCACGAGGGCCCCAAGGTTTCAGAAGTGAGGCATTGCTCAGCCCTGGCAGTACTGCTGTCAAACCGGGGCTCACCTTGTGAGTCTGTTCAGTGTTTGGGGATCCTGAGGTGCTTTTCCCCCCTCCTCCTGTGTGGCAGGTATGCTGTATCATGCCTTTAGTTTCTCTGATTCTGCGATTACTCATTGTTATTTTGTGTGAGCGAAGCCGGCAGATGTTACAATACCTTCCCTGTCAGCATGTTCTGCAGTTTCTGTTTCCTTGGATGAAGCAGTAAAGCAGTCACTTCAGGGCCAGGGAACTGGGTCTCATTTCGTCAGCTGAGAAGGTGACTAGTTAAAATCTAACCAGCAGTCTCACACCCAGTGCTTGACAGGAACAGTCTTTGAAGACTATTAATAAAAATTCCCTGCTCTGTCATATAATGGAAATGAGTATACTTCAACAGCCATCCGCTCTAATCTGTTAGCCAGCCCTTAGCAGCTTACCAAGTCTGTATTTAACCTATTTCCCTAATGGCAATTAAGAAATGTTTTCATTTCCCAGGGAGAGGATTGCCAATGAAATCCCCCTCTTCCCCCCCAATCCCCATCCTGTGGCTCCGTTCTCTCCCTCCTCTTCCCCACACCCCCAGCTCCTTCCTTAGCCCAAGGCATCCAAAGCATTCCCCGTGTGTTTGGGTAGCATGCAGTGAGGAAGAAATGATTAAGCAGCTGAATGTTTGAAATCCAGCTAAATGCACCGATTATTATCTGCTTAGGGCTTTCTTATCTTGAACTGTGTGGTGCTTAATGGTAGGCCCATTGTTTTCAGCTCAAAGGTATTAATGAAGGAATCAGGGCAGCAGGCTGATGTCATAGGTGGCTGAAAGGTGACTTATGCACTGGTTTCCCTTACTCCACCCCTTCACAAGTCCCTTCCAACTAGTTCAGAAGAAGAGTTAGTATTTTTAGAGTGGAGGGAAAAAAAAAAAAAAAAAAGAAGAAGCAAGCAGCCAGGTTGCATTTATGTGTCTGGTAAAAGGATTGCAGAGGCTCCTAAATATCCTGCTTAAAAGATGTACTCTCTGAGCTTCTGCTCTACTTTCTCACTTCATAAAGACTCCAAAGTGTTGGCACAGGTCTCAGTGTGAAAGCGGTCAGCCGGCCCTTGGTCACACCTGCCCTAGGCACTGCCCAGCAGACTACACTTGATGTCCTGACCTATATCCAAGGTCAGGTTTCCACTTGGTGTTTTCGGTTCGAAGAAAGAGCTGTGTGTAAGAAGGTGCCACCGAGGATGGCTTCTTGAGGTGGGTGAGCCCCTAAGATGATGCAAGATTGAAGGAAGTGCTTTTCTAGTCAAGTTACCAGCTGTACTTTTTGTCACTCTTCCGAGTTAAATCCGGTTTTTTCCCCCCTCAAATGTACATAGTTATTAGATGCAAAGTGGTGTATGTTGTCTGAAGAGAGACTTCTCTCTTGGGGGGAGGGAGGGATGATATTGGGAGTGTATTTGGTGTTCTATTACACAACACGAGGAGGGAAAGAGGTAAGAGTCAGAACAGATTAGATTTCACTGACATTGCTTGTATTTTAATCATACACTGTTATTTCTGCAATTCTTTTTGTGACAGATTTAATCTGACATTCCTCCCCTTTTTGTCACAGACATGAAAAACACGCTTCTTTATTTGACTTAAAATGTGACTCTACATGGTAGAACTTTGGCAATACACTACCTGCAAAAAATGGTAAACACAAATAACATTTTGTCAGGTTGGTTTTTTTTTTTTTTTTATGGACCCAGCCAAGAATTTGAAGAAAGATGTGTTACCAGGAACTGACTTGTGGAGCTTTTGTGATAATAAAAGAATAACAGCTTTTAACCAGTGGTGCCATAAGGTAGCAGGTAAAGAGTTCCTGTGTGCATACATATCCAAGCAGGTCTCAGATAAGAGTAAAAAATAATGCCTTTTTATAAATTTTATTTGAATGAGGCAATATTTTTCTGTAATATGTAATGTAATCAGAGTCTTTGTGGCTACAGTTATAATGTCTTTGCTGATACGTGATTCGTAAGATAGGATGTCTGTCTTAACCTAAACAAATGAATGAAGAGTTTACTCCTCTTTTCTTATTTTTGATTTTTTATTTTATTTTGGTTTAGTTTTGGTCTGATGAACATGTAGTAGCTCTCACTGTTCAATGGAGTATTTTGTGCCTGTTGAAGGAGCTGTCTAAATAGTCCACTAGCAAAGGCTTAGATCTCAGAAGAGAAAACGGAGGCAGAAGACTGGCACTGAATACCCATACATGCATCAACTGCTGCTGTCTTAAGATTTGCTTAACAGCAAATCATCGAATACAAAAATGCTCCCTTCAATTCTTTTTTCCCTGAGGGAAAAAGAACAGCATATCACTAGACTGATTTCTTATTTTGATGAGGTTTTTTTTTATTTTTTGATTTACTAGTTCATGGTTGGGTTTGTCTGTGTTTTGTTTGGGGTTTTTTGCTAGTGGAAATTAAATCAGCTAGCATTCTGACTGAAAAAAAAGGAGAACTTCTTAAAAATGTTAGTTGATGTGCACCAAAAGGGTTGAGCGAACTGACCAGCACTTCCAGTCCCGTCCTCTCCCATCCCTTTCCATCCCCCTTCCCGTTTCTATAGGTTCAGCGGTAAAAACCTATTGAAATGTGAGATTACCAAACTGAAGCAATCAGTCTGAAATGATTAAAGAAGATGACTATTCTTTTCTTCAGATGACCAAAAGTCATCTTGTTCAGAGTTCCTTATCTTCGAGGTGCTATTTCACAACTGTTTCTTTCTAAGTGTGTATTTCCTGTTAAATCTGAGGGCTTTACATTTTAGGTAAACTTGTATGCAGAAACCATCACGAGTTCCCTTTCCCTGTTCAGCCTGTGTCAGAAAAAAAGAATTGGGGTCTGTCTTCCTCTCAAAATTATGTTGAATTTTTTAAAGGAAAATGTGTTTGTTTATTTCTTTAGAAATTTAGCAGATTATGTGTCAGGGTGAAATTTTTTTTGCTGAACTTATCTTCAGCCTCAGGAGGGGAGGAAGGTTTCATTTAAAGGTCAGAGCATTTCAGGATTTCAATTCAGTATATTTTTTGCCTTTAAAGTTTTCTCTTACCCTACCCAGAACCTCAGCCCTTAGAAACTTTTCAGATGCCTTACACGTGTTCATATTGTATTGAAAGTTTTGAAACAGGTCTACATTAAAAGGCAGAATAGTTAAATATTCAAGTACATATTGTTATCATCCACTGTGCACAAACACTTCTCTGGCAAGAAATTCGGTGTTTGAGGTTAGGGGAGAATGCTGGAGCTGACAAAATTCAGATGCTAATGATAATTAATTTATGTGGTGGCAAAGATAGGTGCACTGCCAGGTGCTTTACAGGCAGATAAGATCTGGTTTCTGCTTCAATGAGTTTACAATCTGAGGCCCCGGTTTTGCAAATAGTTATGCACATGAGTTATGCCACTGAGTGCAGTGACACTACTCATGCATGTGAAGTTACTCACCTGTAGTAAGCGTATCTGTGCACAGTTTCACCTGCATTAGCTTTTCAATTGATTGTGCGGTGAGTCAGTAATTGTTCAGGATGATAATTGAAGTTATTTAATAAGCCCTGCAAGTCAGAAGTTAAAAAATACAGGAGTCACCTTTCCTTAAGGGAATGGAAACCCAAGATTTTTCTGTGAAGTTTTTCAAGATGCAAACAATCCACGTTAGATCTGGCACTGCCCTGTCACACTGGCTTAAATTATGTTTATTTGCTTACAAATCACAGAGGAGAAATCACCCGATAATTGGAAGGGAAAAGTGTTATTCCCCTTCCTCATTTGTCCTGATGCTGATCTTGGGGCCATGTTAAGAGTGTTTCCAGTGAAATTACTTTCAAGTCTGGGAAAATGTAATCAGCAGAGGCCTTGGTAGCTGTAAATTTGTGGCAGCAGTCCCTAATTCATCTTGTAATTCTGTGACAGGCTCTGAATTGCCCGTATTTGGCCAGGGATCACCTCAGTGGACAGTTAATGAAAGAGCAGAGGGAACTTGAAGGTCAGTTGCACTGAATTCTTTTTTCTTCCTGGATGTGTCTTTTTTATTGCAACCTATCTTTCTTTGTATAATTTATTAAAGAAAACCCTTTTTTTGTTTCTGGCAAAGGGAAATCTGATGCTTCTTTCCTTGAAACATCTATAAAATAGCCCAAAATGTCTCAAAATACATGTTGCTGTTGAAACTGCTACACACAATTACACTCTAGCCAATTTCTATTTCTTGTCTGAGTGTGGTCGTGAGAATAAAACAGCAACAGATGCTGCAACCAGGTATGTTTTTAAGAATGGAATTTGTAACTTGACGTGTAAATCTAATCTCAGAACAATAAGAAGACTTTAGTTATTGGCTCAAGCTCGCAATAAATTAATTTGAACTTCAGAAAGCCATGAGAGTCTAATCAAAATAACACCAGAAAATGCATTTGAGTCTGCTGGATTCAGACTAACCAGCAGATAAGCTGCGATAGCATTTGTTTGTTGAATACTGTAGTAAATGGGGCTGACTTGGCACAACCCAAGATTTCCTTATGACACGTATAGCCTAAGCAAACATATTGAAAGAAATCGAAAAAACTAAAAACAAAGAGGGGTCATGGAATAAAAATTATTTTTTTCTTCTTTCTTCTTTCTTATTTAGTAACGTAAGTACCCATTAACAATATTTTCTCTCTTTTTCAGTATCTTTTCTTTCTTTGAAGAACATCAGCTTTACCTCTTGTTCTGTCTCATTCAGCCTGTCTCTCAGAGTACCTTGTGTCTGAGTCTTCTCTCTCTAGCTTATGCCTCCAAACCTTTTGCCTCCTTTTTCTGTCCTTTCAATATTTTATATTATTTTATATTTATTTTTATATTTCTATTTTATATTATATATCTTTTCCCCCCTTTCCTTTATTTTGATTTCCATTACAAATACACTATCTTTCCATCTCAGAATTCCCTTTCCCTGTTCAGCCTGTGTCAGAAAATAAAATTTATAGGGCTCACCATCATTTGACACTTCAAAATTGAGTATTTTGAACGACCACTCTGGCTCCAGTCAAAAAAGAAGTGTTGGTGGATGAAGTAGTGTTTCTTCAGCACCTGGGCTCCTTTCAGTCACAACAAGATCACTGCTAATTCCTCTCAGGTTGAATTCAAAATCCTTTGCAACTCTTGAGAAGATTCATTTGCTATTAAACTCAAGCTACAAAGTGGGGAGAAACAGGAGATAGGAAAAGTGGGTAGAGAAGTCCATTTTCTGCCTGGTATACAAGGGAAAATTAAAAAAATATTTAGAGGTGAGTTTATTTTTCAAAGTGCATTCAATTTAAACTAGCTGTTAGAATTAACTGCACTTTAATGGTTACCATCTACTCAAGTAAGTCCTTACTCTAAGTAGAGTACAATGAGCTTTTCTATTTGTGAATTTGGGATTCCATGCCACTTTTTAATAGGCTTCTAAAGCACATGTCCTTTTGACTAGCTGTGATACAGCAGTGGTCATCACTAGCTGCTTAGCGTGCACTACCTGTGCCTGTCTCGGGTGCTGGGACATCTCTTGTGGAGGTTGTGACTGTGACCACTTGTCATTTACCAGCACCAAGGGATTTCCAGGTCCAGCTGGTGCTATGGAAAGCAAGGTGATGCCTTCTAACTCGGCTGTGCTGTTGTGTCTGTACAGACAAAACTGGCGTTTGCCCATATAGAACCCTTTGAAAAGCATGGCAATACAAGTGTCATGGAATAGCAGTGGTTATTGGTTCTTGCACAAACCAGTGTGGGGAACAGTGTGACCTCTCTTACTCTTAGCAACACCACATTTCTACATGTGCTGAGTTTCCAGTATTTGTAAAGAAGCCACTCTGAGAAGGTTGATTGGAAGTGATCAGGATTGCATCTCAATTTTGCATATTTCTGTTGAAATCAGGATAAGTGGTCATATATTAAATGCTGGATTTGGCAGTTACAAAATTGCTTGAAGGAAGACATGAAAATCTTCTGTTTGTTTGTAGAAGACTATTTTTAATTTAATGTAATTGGGTGTCAAAAGCCATCATATGCTATGTGTTTAAGAAGTACTTTTATCAATGGCGTAAAAAATCCAGTAACAACCCAAGAAACTTTTCATTATGAGAGGAGAAAAATATTAGTGCTTCTCCTGACAGTGTTTCTTTCCATGAGGGGTTCCTCTGTGGAACAATAATCAAGTCCATTCAGAAAGGTTTTAATCAATTTAATTAAAATCTGTCAGATCAAACTGATTAGCCTGACATCCAGCCTGGCGGGAGGAAGGAGGCTGGTACATGCATTGTAACTGTGTTGAGGTGGCCTTGACTGCAATCAGAGATGTGTGGCTGCTGCGGTGATCAAAGCCATCGTTCACTGTCCTCAGAATAAACGTTAGGGCTCCCCCAGGCAAGTGAAATGGTTTCCTTTTGTTAGAAAATATTTTATATCTCCACAGCCCTGGCAGCTCAGGTGGGGACAGCAGGTACCTGGTTCTGTGTGTGATTGAAGGGGAGTGCCAGGTGACCTTTTCTACCCTTCTGACAATGGGTATACAGATTAAACATTTCTCATCCCTTCACCATCCTCTGTTTTAGCTGTTGGCCATGACTACTTCTGCATGGGTAGGAGAGAGACAGAGGCCCTGTTGACAGGGTGACTGTGCATGTTGATGATAAGGGTGTTGCTGCAGCAGAGCCTTCCAAGGAGTGGTGTGTCCACTGGGGCGTCTTCCTTTTGAGAACCGAACTGAGGTGGAAGATGAAAAACTACACCCTCTGCTATCTGGCTGTGCTTATCCAAAACATGAGGAACTACCTCAACCACATAGTCTTCTTAATCCTGCAGCTGTGAATAATGATGTGTGGTTTCTATGGCAAACATCAGGGCAGCCAATGCAATCTGTGTCTCTCACCCTTTCCACTTCCCCTACCCCACACATGTACTTACGGAGTACCTCTCATCTTCAAAGATTTTAATAAACATTTTTATCCATCGTTATAGTGGGATGGATTCATCAAAAGGGTAATAGCTAGTAAATACTCAGCTTTTTTGGGCCCCTGTCCTGCAGACGCTTAGGCATATGTTTTAGCTTTATGTGCCATAATTCAGGCTTCAGTGGAACCATTCACAGTGCATGAAGCTAAACGTATGTATAAGACGATAGAAATTGCAAAGATTAAATAGCATTCCTGTTAGCTAGAAATCAAAAGGTAGATGAAAACAGTGACTCCAGCTACAGAGGAAATGCAGTTCCTGAAGGACGAGCAGCAGCAGCAGCTGACATGAAAGACTTGCCAACAGAAACCTGTCAGTGACATTTGTTTGGTCTGTATTTGTGAGAAGGACTCTTCTCCTGGCAAAATGTCAACAGGCCAGTTTCTCTGAGGGTGGAATTCATCTGGGACATCCAGTTCCACTTGCGTGGGCACACACCTAGTGAAAGCATCTTTCTACATCATCTGGAGGTGCTTTTCCTAACTCGTACCTTCCCAATACTTTCTGGTCATGTCAGCTGAATTGATATCAATACCTTTGAAATGGGCGAGATAGTTTTAGTTTGAACAGTGAGCCTGCAGTAAAAAGGTTATGTTTCATCAGTTTAGGATCTTAAAGTTGGAGAAAGATGCTTCAGAGAGTGATTCAGGGTGATAAGGGTAGGTCAGACAAGTAGGTAAGAAAATAAGCCACTTGATGATATATTTGTCTTTTTTTTTTTTCTGAAATAAAGTAATATTTTTCCTTTTCTGCTATCTAAACCCAAGCTTAGATGTGTAGACACATTTTCCCCTACTTGCTAAGGACTTTTTTTGATTCTGATCTTGTATTATCTCCACACAGGCCTAAGGAACCACCCATGATGAGACCTTTGCATGGTCGCATTTGTCGATGATGACCAAACTCAAGCAGTTCTTCCTAGTGGAGTACCAGAGCCCATCTTTTTTTTCCCTCCATGCATTTATTATGGAGTCCCTCCCCTGACATCTTCCTAATTTCTCCATTAATTTTCTCTTAGGTAATGCAAAACTGAATTCTCTTCAATTGTGCTCATTCCACTCTAATTTTTTTTTTCTTAATCATCAGGTACCTAGCTTGGAAGAGCTATAAGGTTCCAGTTATGGAACTCAGACCAAGCAATAGGTTCAACTCATTGCTATAATGCATGTTTGTAGATATAAACAGGCAATAAGAATGAGATTTTTTAAAATATATTTTTAGTAAGATATTGTAAAATTTGTCTCTTCCAACGAAACAACAGTACTAGGTGTATGTATTGCTTGAATCAAAGTGATCTTTATTTTTTACTTCATCTTTTGCATTCAGCTAACCTAATATTTTCAAGGACTGGACATTATTGATTTATTTTTTTCTTTTCTTCCTGGCTCCTAGGTCACAGTTTAGGCCCTAGTTCAGCAAAGTACTTAAGAAGAGGCTTATCTTTAAGCACATGTTCAAGTCTCAGCAGAGTAAATGAGAATTAAGCAAATACTTAAGTACTTTACTGAATAGGGATAGAATTAAGCATGTAGTTGAATGTTTTGCTGAATCAGGGCCTTAAAATTAAAAATTAATCTTATTTGTGCTACGAAGATTGAAAAGCTACGCACTAGATTTGGATCCTGAATTAATATAAACCAGGAAAAGGGTAGCACCAACTGTCACAAGAGGAGAGGTGTATAGGTGCAAAAATGGGGTAAAGCTGGGGTTGTTAAAATAGTGGGTACGACCTGGGGACATGTGCACTCGTTTCCTCTGTCTGTTCCAGGCTAAATTACTGGAGATTGACATTCCTTTGTGTTTTGGTGCTGACACTCGTGAGCCCTGGCATGCATAAAAAGTTCTATAATGTTAATAGCTGCCACGCTAAGTCTGAAGTTGCAGGAGAAGAGTCATAATCTTTCTAAGCCTCCACACATACGCTATTTGCCCTGTGAAGTGAAGGTAATACCACTTCCCATCTTTCACTTTGTGTTCTCCCTTTTCTGTCTGACTGCAAATTCTCTGAGCTGGTGAGGTTTCTTTCTATGCATTTACATGGTGCCTGGCACAGTGCTCTCACTTGTGGCTTCTAGATGGTTTTGTGATTAAAGCCCATAATAATAAATCTTGTGCTTTGGGTTTGACAAAATAATTTGTGTGACATGACAAAGTATCATTGCAGCTGAAGTTTTTTCCAAGATTTAGGTTAATAGAAAAGAATGGCAGCACTAAGTAGTTTTCTGACCTGCGTAAGTAACTTCTGAGACTCTAAAAAAAAAAAAAAAGTTTTGAAAAGTATGATAACTTTCCACTATTTTTTAGGAAGACAGCTGCTGTTTTCAGCCTCTAGAGCTGAGCAGCTTATGGATGGATGTATGGGAATGTTTGCATGGACTGGTTTTAGAGATGTCTGTTAAATCTACAAACATCTAGTATGCATTTTTAGTGCCTGTGAATTCTTTCTGAACAGTTTCTGGTATCAGTAATAAACATTTGAGTTGCTTAAGTGAGGTATTTGACACCTATCTTTTCTACAAACATGGAGCTAGGGCTGGCTCAGTGTGCATGGTGATGTTCTGTGTTGGAGCAGTTGGTATCACCCTGCAGCGATGCTTAGGGTAGACTGATTGACCTAAGTGCTTCTCTTAAATTAAATTTCATATAAAGATACCTTAACAAGTGTGCATAGGAAGTGTAATACGATCTGTATGGGTGCTAGCTAATGGTTAACTGGCTCTGTTGAACCTGTGTTCCTTAAACAAATGTTATCAGTGTGGGATGAGTTGTCTTATTTCTGCAGACAGGCTAGTTCAGGTTGGAGATTAAACCTTTCTTCTTAGAAGTAGAAGACAGCCGGAGGGCTTTCACTGCCTGCTCAAACAGGGAAGGGAAGGAAGGCATCACGTTGCTAGAGCTGCTGTTTTCAAATAAAGACAGGAGGGATGAGGGTAGGGTCTCTGAGTATGTTATGAAGTTTGTAGCGTGGCTGACCTCAAATCAGCTGTTATTTTGACTTTTTTAACTGACTGTGGTCTGAACCCAGGTGCTTGACACAGTGTAGAGCTTCTCAGGATAGTTGGCGTAGCTTTGCTTTAACACTTTGAGAAAGGGGGGAGAAATAGGCAAGATCATGCTTTCTGTAAAAAGTTACAGTGTGGAGATACTCTGTATGGAGTATGAAGGGGCAAGATAGTGCTGAAACTTTGAGCTTTCTGTGCAAGGCAAAAACCTAATAGATCAGGTGAGTCAAAACTGTGGAACGTGCTTGCATGCTGGGGGCTTTGAAAACTTTGTGGAAATTGCTCATTATAAGGCCTATGGGATAACAGTCTTCTTTTCTGAACTTTTGCCAAGGCAAAAATTTACATTTTCTGTATGTGAGAGACCTCTCACTTAAGCACAGTTCTTGCAGTGTTAGCATTGTGTGGTCATCTTCATTAGTCATCTTGATTTATAAAATGAGCTGGGTTAGTATCTTAAATCTGAGCAGTTACTGAACTGTTTAAAAACCGCTGGTTCTGGATGAGTTGTAATAGGGGTGTTTTTTGGTTGGTTGGTTTGGTTTGTGTTTTTTTAATGGCAAACACAAATTCCCTCTATGCATTTAAAATAAGAAATGTAAGCTTCAGTTGAGCATAAGCAACTTATTTATTCCTACAGGTAGAAACCCAGAACTCAGCACTGAAGGCTTTAAAAGCATACCTAGAGCAAAACCAGAGTTTTGCTTTTTCACAGTTATGGGCAGAGTAAGTTGGTATTTTGGGTTTTTTCATCCTGACTAGTAGGAGATACATTCATTACCTCAGAAATTTTCTCTTTGTGGTTATTTTTTCAGACTAACTTTCCTCCCTTGAGGAATGAAGTGATCCACCTCTACAAACAAATAAGATGGCTAGTTTTGAATAAAGTAATAGATTTTTAACTGCTCACTGTAGAAGCCTCTGTTCAGGACAGAAGTTTAGAACTTGATGCATTTAAAGTATTTTTATTGACCATATGTTAAAATATTGTTAGGCATTCAATTCCTTCTTCATTTAGGTTATCCTTGCATTGGTGTAAGTATGTTTATTTCAATTGAGTTCTCTGCAACTTAGACTATTAAACACGTGACAAGAAACAAATGATGAATTCAAAGACAACTCTTTTAGTTTTGTGTTGTTTATTAACAGTGTACTTCATTGACTTTGGTTGCAAAAAAGCTCTGGCAAGTTAATAGTAAATGACACTTCCTAGTTAACATGACATGAAAGTCTCTGGAATGATTATTCTAAGAACCTTTCATTCGTTAAATACATACCTCTATTTTTTTTTGTTTAGTCTTTTAAAAATTACTATCAAAGAACAAAACCTTAATTTGTAGCTTAAGTTATTTTGTTTAAATAATTTTCTCTTGACAGAGTATGGTTTCATATGATAACTGAATTGATTTACAACAGCGAATGAAAGAAAGGTTAACATATTTTAAGCAGATCAATGAAATAATGGCAAACCTGGAACACAGATGATATTGTTTTGTAAATTCTCCAGTCATTTTTTTCTTATGTAGAAAAATCATAATTGTGCTATTTCTATGAATTATTCTATAATTCCAAAAAAGTTTAAGATTATAAATCAAAAGTTTTGAAGCAAATCAGAAATTAGGAATCTGGAATGAGAGGCTAGTTTTTTAACTCCAGGTTTGTTAAATACCTTAGCTATTTTTCTGAGAAACACTTCTTTTAAGAGCAGCAAAGTTATATATTTTTTTCTCCTTAATACCTTTTTGGATTAAAGTCTAAAATTATTTTATAAATGTAAGTTTCGGGGGGGGGTTTGTTTTGTTTTTTTGTTTTGGTGTTTTTTTTTTTGTCTTTTTCACAAACATCCATTTCATGGAGACTTTATGAGTTCCAGTGCATCTTCCAAATATTGACAGGGCCAGGGCTGAATGGAAAGTTCAGGCTAAATCTTGAACCTCCTCTTGTTGGTTCTACAGACTGTCTGGAGTCCAAAGGTTACGAACTGCTTGTAAACTATCTCCAGAATAAAAGCCTGTGTGCCAGGACATCAGTGCTGGTATTGTGTCCTCTATTCTTTTCCTAATTTGCAGTTTCTCCCCACCCTGCCCCCGTGGATTGTCAATGGCCTGAATTGCTTCAGTCTGTTTAATTCAGTGAGGCCGTGCTAATCGGTGTCGCCTGAAAGCCTATCCTGAGACCCCGAGACTTCAGAGATGTTAATTCGCTTAGTACTACAAAACTAAAAGAAAAAAAAAAAAAAGAAAACAAAAAGAGAGTAGTTCTACATTGTCCCCTCCAGCGGATTCAGCAACAGCCAACACAACAGTCAGTACACAGCTTTTAATGGTACCAGTTTAACAGCACTATGTTCCTTAACATTGAGCACCACGCACAAACGTGAGGTAACTTTTATTTGTCATTTATTAGCCTAAAGGGTCTCTCTGCAGTATTTTTTCTATGTGCGATCTGGCAACTTTAAAAGCAAAGATTAAAATTTGCTTTCGAATTGCTCTGTAGAAGACTGACACAGTTATTAGAGTCAGCAGAAATCTTCCCGCGAACCCGATTTTAGAGAGTTTGCTTTGCTTAGCTGTGCAAGATGTGCATGTTAAATCAAGTGAGACCATTTATATCCTTAAACCTGATGCAGTAACACGACGCTGAACATACAGGTTTCCAGTAGCGGATGTAGACCCGTCTGGTACTTAACCTGGAGGAGAATCTTCAAGCTTGAGTTAGGTGTGAGGCTCTCCAGGTGGCTCAGTGGGAGAACACAGTACTCGGCAGAGGAATCCCAGGAGCCAGCAAGCTCAGCCAGGGGCATCCTGAATTTAGTTCAGCGATTTGTGCATTTTTGCTAAGTGGAGGATGGTCCAACACAATCCTTTCCCCAATAAATGGAATTGCTTGTCTGGATATCCTTTGAGGATCCAGGCTTGACCTCTCAGGCAGAAGTGCAAAATGGTAGATTTCTTCAATGTTATTAAAAAATTGGTTCTAAATGAACATTTCTGCCTAAAGCCCTTTTCCAAAGTAATACTTTTGCTAGAGAGACAGGGAGCTTCCACAGGCAAACTAACTGTATGTATTTTATTCCCAACTGTGATAAATTTAGCTTAGTTTTAGTTCATTAAGAAAACTTCAGCAGGGAAATGTAATTTCTCCTCATTGTTTAAAGATAACAAATAGCACTTATCTCCTTTGACTACTTGGTTTTCACACATGAAATTGTTGGTAAATGGATCTAATTAATATAAACATTTTTTAAACCCACGTGTTTTTCCCCTGCATCAGTGTGTGGTTTTTAGTTAGTATCAGAATATGTAGTATCAGTGGTAAATCCAAGTCATTAAAGTTCCAATGAAGGCAACTTATGTGGGTCCTAAACTATTAATTGATCCTCATTGATCAAGTTAAACTTGTTGCTTTATTCAGGAGAAATAAGTGGCTGTGGTTTTTTGTTTGTTTGTTTTTTTGTAAAATAGCTTTTACCAAAACTTTATTTTTATATCGGAATTTTTTAATGCTTTAGTGGCATATGCCTCATTACTATACTCTAAATACCCTTTGTAGCCAGCAGTAATCTTAATGATAAATCATTTTACAATGTTTCAAATGTTCTTAACTATTGGTGAGATAATTCCAAATTTAGTGCGTTAAATATTTTCAAGAAATAGGCTTGCTGACTTTTAATCTGCAGGTCTGTTTTGTACAGCATGCAGTTTCCAGGTACTCGGTATCTCTTGTGCTACGTAACCCGTCTCATGTGCACGGCTATCTAATCTTGTGGTAGGTGAGAAGCTGTAATTTGTGGGGCTTCTTATCAAAATACAGAAAACTGATGTGGAAAGAATGGCGATTAAGCTGTATTTTGGCCGCACAATATTAATCCTGTTTTTAAAAATAGGTGGCACTGAAAGAATACTCTCCAGAGCTGTTAAAACGTTGCAGGTTGCATGGCTCAAAGGCAAGCCCTGCGGAGGGGAGCTCGACGGGGCAGCAGCGCCCCTCACTCCCTGGGAGCCGAGTGTCCCTGCCGCGCTCACCAAGATCTGATCGTCCAGTGATGCAAGAGTTTGCTAATTAAACAGTTCACAGAGGTGTTTGGGGCAGAACCTGTGGACATTTAACCAATTGAACAATTTATTGCTGTAATTGAAGGGGTTAGCTGGTGTTTATTAACTAACCTTCCTGTCACGTTCCAGTGGCTGGACTAACCCTTGGTCCCTGACTTGTTTTCAAGTGTCCCACCGTGGTGTTGGCTCCACAGTGTTACTCTTCAGCCTGCCACTTCAAGGCCAGAACTTCACTTATCTGTCTTTTGCAAATTCAGCAACATGATCGGGCATTTTTTTCCTTGCTGGAGCAAGAGTTTTCTTTATTACAAATAAAATACTATCCCTTTAGAGCAAAAAGGAGATTTTTATCTTTGACAAAAAATAAGCTGGGATTATTAGGAAATTTCAGCATACTGCTTCTGGTTTGAAAAGGGTTTCTGGTTTTGTAATCTCGGCATAGGGATTGTTTTCCTTTTACGATCGTGGTCCCTTCTGCTGTCTCTATCATCATTGAAGCGGGCTTGGGGCTGGGATAAAGGCGTCATTGCAGTAGCGTGCAGCAGGACTTCCAGTCAAACCGCTGAGGCACGAGCAGTTTGGGACACAAATCTATTCAGGAAAACAATGAGTCCTGATGGTGATAACAGGCTGCTTCTCCCCCTTACCCATGGAAGCTTCTATAACTAGAACTAATTGGCCGTTCTTAAAGTGCAATTAGCAGGGATATTAATCTAGGCCTGACAGGTGTGAAAAATGTGTTTCGAGTCTATTCAAAAGACACTCTATCAGATCACCCGTAGGAGGAGCCTGAAGCAATTGTGCCTATAAACCTGCAAGGCTTTAGTTTGTTGGAACCGAGCAGTCCACTTTTAATAATCGCATTTGAGTCAGACGACATTAACTCCACAGAAATGGATGGAAGGAAGTTCACTTAATACTGACATAATAGTTGGTATCACTTCCATCATCGGGAAGGGAAATGCCTGCTTCCGTCTTCGTTTGGGTACACGAAGAAAAGGGAAGACCTTAAAAAAAAAAAAAAAAGATGTTTTAATGAGAAAGCTGTGACTGAATTATTTTGCATTAAGGATCTTTAGTGTTCTCCATTTGTAATGTTTGTTGCTTTTCTCATTTTCATCCCACTAGGCACGGCTTAGAGCAGAGACTTTTAAAGGTGTTGCCAAGGGAGGCTCATTTCATCAGTTATGCAGATTTTAAACAGTGCTAATGTCACAACTGGTGATGGAGTTTCAGGACTCAGGACGGATACATCACTACTAATTCCGTTTTTTAACAGCTCATGTAAACAGGCACAGCTCAGTGGAGCTGCACTGGTTTATATGTGTCCAAAGATGCTTAATTTAGCCAGCAGACTTATTGTGGGATGGTGAAAGGGTTCCAGCTGAACCTGCAGATAGCTGCTTGTGCCAGTGGGCTTCAGGCTTGGAACTAAATGAGGAAATTTGTATTTCCCATTTTAATTAAAAGGGGTATTCACAATCTAAGACTAAACAACAAAGCCTAACATGAGACATGCATCTGTTTTACATAAGATAAATGCATTATAAGAGTGAGAAATTGCTTGAAGATGGGTCTTGATACTGAAAATAGTGTGAGTTCATGGGTATGTATATACGTGTGTACTCCTCAGTCAGCTAGAATTATTTCCAAAGATGGAAAATTTATTATATAGGTTGTGCTCTGAAAAAATGTCTGCATAACGCTTTACTAGCTCACTGTTCTGGAAGTATTCGAGTGCCTAGACCACAGTGATATTTCTTAGAAATACCTTAGAAGGCTTTGAAAAGATGAGTCTAGAAGAGGTCTGCTCAGTTGCTCAGCCTAGTCTTCTGATGGGAAAGACAACTTCATAAAACAAACGTTTTTCTACTAATTAGTGAGGCCTGTTTTACCAAGGCTGGGATTTTTTGCTTCACTGCTGTGATGGAAAAACCCCTCTCAGGTTAAAGTACTTTTGGCCTGAACTTGCTTGGGGCAGTTCTGTTGTTCTATGAAAATCTTTACCTGAAAAAAACCTCAAGAAATAGCTCCTCGCTGTTTGCCCCACAACACATTTATAGAGCACAACCATATCATTTCCCAACCTTGGCAAAGCAGGAAAGCAAGAAGGATCATGCTTGCATAATGGAACAAGGTTCAGCGGCCTTCAAGAGTAGGAGCAGTGGTTGAGGTAGCCTTAGAAAGAGTGGATGTCCCTGGACTTAAATTTGTGTGCCTTTCTGAGCTGTAGAGTTTGTTAACTTAGCTGCTAATGTATCTGCATTGCTCTCTTGAAACCACGGTGCCCCTCAGGACACTACACTTTTCCACAGCCAGCAGGCTTGGAGCTGACTCTGCAGGCTTTGCAACAGAGTGTGCTGCATGGTGTAGACATGCTCTTTTGCATCTTTTCTAAGAACAGCTCTGCATTTTCTAACCTGATGCCATCAAAATTGATCTTGATTCAACACAGATGACCAACATAGTAAGGTTTGTAGTTTCTTGGGAACTCGTTGCCCTTTTATCATGACATCTGAATTTTCCAGGTGATATATGGGTTTAGTATTCAATTCCTGGTTTAGAAGGGCAAGGCAGTCTTTTTCTTGATTACCCTAGATAGTGCAAAACATCCAAGAGGAAGGAGCGTCTTGTGATTGAGACAAAAGGCTGTGATTCAGGACTTGTGGGTTCAGCTCCTATCTCTGCTCTCTGCTTTCAGCTAAACCTCAGGGAAGTCATTAGATCTCTTCCTTGTACAAGAAATCTCTGATTCTTTCTGTCTTTCCTATTGAGCTGAGAGGTTCTTGTCACCAGCTGACACATTTGTTTGCCTTCCTCACCATTGTTATCCACTAATGCAAGCTAGACAGCCAGCTTTCTCACATTTGTGGAGGAAGGTTAAGGTATTAGAGTTTTGGGGTCTGTTCTTAGAATGGAGAATATGATCCCAAGGCCAAATCTGCTACCAGGACTTCTGCTCGCTTTTTCATCTCCCCCCCCTAATTCTCTCCCCCCTAACAGCTTCGTTTCTCCCTGTCTGTCCTGAACCCTCAGAAGCAGAGAGGAAGAGAAGGGCTAGCTTTCCCCCTCCCTGCTGTGAAACCAAAATATATCAGTCCTCTCTTAACCACACGTGGGAACAAGATTACTCAAATTGATGTCAACTGAATATGAGTTATGCAGTTTTGCAAGTTGATGACTAAAATTGTTGGAATTACCCAGAGCTAAATGATTTGGTTTAGCTGGAAATTGGAGAACCTCTTGTTGTTTACACCACTGTTCGTAGTGGAAGGGGTAAGTCCTGTTGTTTCACATCTTCACCCTTTTTATAGACAAAACGGGTGCACAATGAGGAGGTTTGTTCATACTTGCTTAACCTCAAATGGTTTGGACAATTACATTCTTCATACCTCAGTTATATTTTCATTCCTATTCAGAGTTTTCATTAGCAAGTTATTTTGTGGCTACCCAGAGTGACATTTAGTAATTGCATTGTGATGTTTCTCTTTTAGATTTCTAAACTATAATAATGCAGTAAACCCTGCTTTTACTCAAGAGATACCTGAGCAAAAAATGCAGCAATTAAAATAATGGCTAAATAAGCACTGATGTGGTATTTATTGATGGAAAATTGCAGCTCTTTGCTGCACAGCCAGTAAGAAACAAGAGAATGAATAATAGCTACCACTATCGCAAGTCTGAAAAGTTAGAGGAAATGGCAGCAAGAAAAAGCAAATGAAGATGGATGAAATCCCAGGAGGGTGAAGGGAGACGTCCTCCATGCTGGGCAGGGCTGGGCTGCTGACTCCTGGGTCACCTCAGCTGTTGCTTTTCGGAGTGGTGTTTTGAAAGGGTACTGTTTGGGAGAAGAGCTTCCTGGCTGCCACTGCCACACACCACTTGCGGATGCTGCCTGTGGGTCAGTGAGAGGTCAGCACCAGTTAACTCAACACCTCCAGCAAGGAGAAAGCTCTTGGGGATAACTTTCTTACTATCACTGTCTAACCCACGCTGAGAGAACTTGCAGATGCTTAACTTGCCCCTTTGCTTTGTCCTGAAGTATGTTTTCGTGGCACCACTGGCACTGCCAGCTGCCATCTCTAGCCTTGTCTAGTGCAACAGGTTCAGCATTGGTTTCTACAGCCTGGTGGGTGGGTTTTCTCCTGGCAAATCCCTCTCCCTGTGCTGTGGCCAGGGCCGAGCTGCCCTTCAGTACCTCACCGGCACCTTGGCAAAGCTGCCAAGGACTTAGTGAGACTTCAAGGTCTGCAGAGGCAACAGCACCACGTGCAGGCACCACACACACCCCAGAGCATGCGTGGGTGCCTCCTGGGCTCGCCATGTGTTCAGGGCACACCTCATGGACCAGCAAAACCTAAACCAAGGTCAGGCCCATTGCCATGGCACTCACGGCTGCATGGTTCAACACCAAAGGGAGCCCAAAGGCAGCTCTTAACACCTCTGCCTGTAGTCTGAATGTTGTCAGTAATGACATCAAGGGTGAACACCAAGAGAGGATAAAGTGAATGTGAAAGTGGATGGTGTTTGCTTATGAAATGTAAAGTCTGAATATGTTCACCAAACTGCCTCAGGTCTGTAGCTCCAGAAGCAGAGCAGTTGCATTTATATCATTGTGTTTTGGAAAAGATCAAACATGTAAATAAATGGCACAAGTAGTGCAGGACCCCATTTTTTATTATATACATAGAGGTACATGAGAAATCAATGTATTTTACGTTGCTCCCATGTTTTTACTTCTGGCAGCAGTTACAGAGCCCTGCTCACAGGTGCAGGAGTTCTCTGGTTGTTACTTCCCTGAGGGGGGGGCTTTCTCAAGCGTCCATGCAGATTTCAGGCAAAAGTCTGGAAAAGGTAAAATGCTGAGGGAAGAAGATCGAACTCTTCAAACCCTCTGCAGGTTTCAGGCTGTTCTGTTCTTGTCCATAAAAGAATTTAGTAGGCATATATTTTATGTGTGTAGGTACATCAGTAAATGCATAAAAATACATACGTCTGTTTTCAATAAAAGTGTTTCATGTTCTAAACATCTTCCAGATAAGATCTTAAAAATCTTAGGCTTCACATTTTCTTGAACAGGCTTGTTCAGGGAAACGAAAGAGAGTGCTTGACAAGATTATGGTGTTGCTTCTATACGTTTCCTTTATTCTTGTGGCTAAAAGGAAATTACAATGTGTTGTTAAGTCAAAACGTGGTCTGTGGAGCTGAACCAAAAAACCTTTAAATGGAATAAAATTCCCTTTCTGATAAAGGGGAAAACTACACAGCAGAGAGACAGGATATCTTTAATTTAAATAGTGGGTTTAGGTATATTAATTTGAGTTCAAAGCATCTTTCAAAGGGTATGATGCCCACATTTTTAATTTTACCTAATACTGAGCATCTGGTGTGGACTGGTTTGTGGTACTGAGAGCAAAAGGAAATACATTACTCATAGATGAAAGGAGTGAGGGGGAATCACTGTCCTAACTAAAAATAGCCTTTTTTCCACCAGTTAATATCAGCTGGAGGTTTGATTAAATAGTAATTGTCTAGAAAAAGACAATAATTGAGTGTGACTGTTTCCTTTCAGGGGCCAGGCCCAGGTGGTGAAAGTTAAGTATTGTCCTTCAGATAAGGTCCTGAAAGCAGTTTTCCTGAATGTCCACGGAGCCCTTCTGCAAAATGTCCTTTCTGGGTGCTGAGCTGCAGACAGACAAAATCCAGGCCTTTTCTCAGGACAGCAGCAGTTTTCAGGGATGTAGCACTGGAGGATTTTATGGCTGCATTGCAGATACAAGCTGGCTCACCTCTTTGGCTGGAACTCTAACCCAGAGGTGCAGAGATCACAAGAGACAAATGTCTTGAATTAAGAAATGGGGTTGACATCTATAAACGTCAGAGCACATCTAGTAGGCAACATGTGTAATAAGACTATAACATTATAACTAATAGGGAGATTGGAAAGCTGAAAAAAAATGCAGCTTCTGTTCAGATCTGCACATTCAAAAACAAAATATACCAGATTAATTTTTTTTTTTGTTCCTCGTCTCTCCCTTTATTTATTCATCTGAATCCCTATGGTCTTTTCCTAAAAATCAGTCTTTTTTTTTTTTTCAGTAAGAGGTTAGTAACAACTTTGCCTAGCTTGATTAGAGTACATTGTGAAGAAATGCGTGTTTCTGTGAGGTCAACAATATTTCCCTGTAGATTTCTAGAAGGTTATTCTCTCTGAATGACCCCTTTATGCTCAATAATGTTAACACTTACCATTTGTCTAGGACTTTATGTATCATGAATATCTAAACATTATTTAATTAACCTTTGCAAGTGTCCAGTGAGCCAGAGAGCCATGAGATACAGCCAGACAGGAAATACTTTTTCTGCAGAACTTTTCAAGTTGGTACTTATTCCAAGCTGAATGGACTCAAAACTTTGGCGGACTTTTCATGGAGGAAAAGTGGAGGAGGAGAGAGCGTGAGAGACACAGTGGCTTGCTGCAAAATAGCCAAAAGTTACACAGTGCTCCCTGGGGAAGGGAAAAGCTATTCATTTCAACCCTTTATCCTGCTTGGTGAGGTTTTGGGACTTCAGCCTTCTGCCTCCATATGCTGAATTAGGACTATAATGGCTGAGCCAGAGTCAGGCCAGCTCTGCTGGGTGGTCTGGGGACAAACACTTGGAGACAAGGCCAGCAGCCAGCATGGCCTTCTAGTGAGAGCAGCTCCCAAAAGCTTAGCTGGCTGTAGCTCAGACTGTCTTTTGTTTCGCGCTTTGCATAAATGGTCTCACTGCAAGGTGAGGCTGAACTCTCATCCAGACTGAGAAACCACTTGAAAAATAGCACATGTTCTACCAAGAAGCCTGGATTTTGGCCATGCGTCATTTTCCAAGGGAAGCTGACCCCTCGGGTCAATAAAGGTAGTTGCTTCAAAGACACAGCAGAAATTGATAGTGTATTCAGTCTGAGAATTCAGATAACTTTATTCTATGGTTTAAACCATTAGAACACACTTTTTCTGAAATAGGTGGGGATATTTGCATTTTTATATAGGGAAACAGAGGCACGGGAAAGGTACCAGGGGTGCCAGAAGCCACATAAGAGGCCTGTGGAAGAGCTAAGAACAGAACTCAGGTTTCCTGATACCAGCACCTGTGATTCAGCCACAGCACACTGTGAGGGCAGGACAGGAAGAAGCAAAGAGATAAAAAATTAGTTTCTTCTGAAAGTGAAAACTCTTCTTGCTTCAGTTAGTGTTTTCTATTATATGCTAATCATTGCTGCTTCCCTATAATCTAATTTTTCTTTACCAGTTGAGTTTAACCATGAATGTTGCATTGGCACCTACCCCTGGAAACTCTTGGCCTTCTGCTAACCACAGATTGGTAGGCTAAAATGAGACACTGCCCATTGAGAGTATAATCCTGGTCTGCAGGGGGCACAGAGGTTTCTTTCCCTCTGGGAAGCAGCCAGTGGTTTACAGTAGCTGGAGCCTTGAACTCCACATTTAGTACTGCACACCATGCTGAAAGTTAAATGAACTTTAAAGATGGGGAGAGTGGTCTTTAACCGAGGAGAAGAGTGACAAGTTTGCTTGTGGCAACTTTAAAATTTCAAATGTATTTTCTACATGTTTAAAGAGTGTGTTAACTATGAGTTCAGGAAAGCAGGTATTTACCTGTCTTCATTCCTTGCAAATATAGTGGAAAACCAATATAATTCTGTCCACATTTATTAATGTGTTTTAATAGGGAAAAAAAAAAAGGGGTAAATAAGTCCTCTGAAAACAGGCTAAAATGAAGGAAAGATGAGAGTTCATGGCTTCCATATTTTGAGCCTGTGACTTCCAAAATCAAAAGCCCATTAATCCTAATGGATTGACTTCCAAATTTCCTTGGATTTGTATTGCTGGACTTGTCTCTCCCTAGGGCTTAGCTGGATCCCTGCAGATAGATTTTTAGGTTTATATGCTGTAATTCCACTTAGTCCAGCTGTAAACTTGTGGTGGCTGAATTAATATATTATAGGGTGAAAAAAAGAAAAAAAGTATACCTACAAACCCCCTAGCTTGTATATCAAATCCTGAGGGGGA
This sequence comes from Myiozetetes cayanensis, assembly GCF_022539395.1. Taxonomy (NCBI): domain Eukaryota; kingdom Metazoa; phylum Chordata; class Aves; order Passeriformes; family Tyrannidae; genus Myiozetetes; species Myiozetetes cayanensis. The sequence continues at coordinate 70,882,350 of NW_026087411.1, read as the reverse complement.
AAAACTGGGCATTTCAATTAGTTGGTTATGTGGCCTGATTGAAGAACAGCCCCGTGGCTAACAAAGCTTTGTCTGTAGTATCAGCTTGCTCCTCATCCACCAGGACAAATAGAGTGGTTGGTCATTAACGGGCTAGCCATCGGGTAGGGGTTTTGTTCTTAAATGGGGGCTTTGTCTTATCCCTGCTGTTTAAGCCCTCTCCAAGCACTCCTCACCTGTCATATCTGTCATACATTTAATTCATCACGCTCTCTGGTCAAAAGCTACACTGATAGTATCAGAAGAAGAGGAGGGGGCTTCTTATAACTTTAGCGATCAAAGGAGATTACCAAGCAAATAAGATTTTAATGAAGACGGCAGGTTTGGAAAGGAGAATTTACTGCATTGCGAATCTCTAACACATAAATGTTCGTTTTATCTGTGTAGTATTTGAAAGTGGAAGCCCAAACTATTACAGAAGGAAAGATGGATACATGTGTTGGTGCCTGGTTTTAATTAAAAACACAGAGGGAGGAGATGTAGGGGGGGGAAAAGAGCTCTTTTATTTCACTTTAAAGATCATATTTTTATTCTGTAAATATGATAAGCAGACTGTGTTAAAACACAAGTTTGTTTTAATGATGGCAAATACATCAAGCAATTTGCCACTGAACTGATATTGTCAGGCCAATGCTCTCTGTTATTTGACCTAAGTTTCAAAACATCAATCACAATACTGAAATACACTTGGGTCTCACTGTATCTATTCAAGAGGCAAAGTAGGCAGGGAGTTCCAGTCACAGTCACTGAAACCCACATGTTCCTGGGGTAGTACATGATGGAGGCCAGAGCTAACAGAAATGCAGCTTCTGCGTCACTGACTGTTTTAGGCAAAGGCAGCCTTGTGCCAGGTGAGTGGAGAAAACTAAACACCTTCCCTTACACATTCACATGGAGAAGAATGTGCTGCCCTGTGGTGCTTTGTCATAGAATGCGAGCCTGCAGCATCCTCATCTTAATTCACTGTTACCTTCTATTAAACCCACAGTCTTTTCGCAGAGGAATTTTTCCTTTGGGACTGTCAGTCCAGAACACTTACTCTGTTTTCTGATAACGTGGCAACAACTGATAGGGAATTATTTATTGCAGTTCCTATTGCTACTGGTGTGCAGTATTTAAATGCTGCAAAGGAAGTCATTTGGAGATTCATTTAGCAGCAGAGATGCTTCACTGGAAACAGAAAGGTTATGGAGCAGATCATCTTGAGTGCCATCACGTGACACGTACAAGAGAACTGGGGGATCCGGCCTGCCCAGCATGGATTTATTGCTTGACTAATCTGGTCTCCTTATGGCAAGGTGACCTGCTTGGTGGATGAAGGAAAGGCTCTGGATGTTGTCTACCTGGACTTCAGTAAAACCTTTGATACTGTCTTCCACAGCAATCTCCTGGAGAAACTGGCTGCTTATGGCTTGGACAGGTGCACTCTTTTCCGGGTAAAAACCTGTCTGGATGGCCAGGCCCGGAGAGTGGTGGTGAAGGGAGTTCCATACATCTGGCAGCCAGTCAGTGGAGTTCCCCAGTTCAGTACTGGGGGCAGTTCTGTTTAAAGTCTTTACTGACAACCTGGACAAGGGGTTTGAGTTCACCCTTTGTCAGTTCACAGAGAACACCGAGTTGAGCAGGAGTTGATCTGCTGGAGAGTAGGAAGGCTCTGCAGAGAGATATGGACAGGACAGGCTGGGTCAACGGACCAGGGCCAATTGTATGAGGTTCAACAAAGTGAAGTGCCTGGTCCTGCACATGGGTCACAACAACCCCCTGCAACACTACAGGCTGGGGGGGAAGAATGACTGGAAAGATGCCTGGTAGAGAAGGACCTCAGAACGCCGGTCAGCAGTGGCTAAACATGAGCCAGCAGTGTGCCCAGGTGGCCAAGAGGGCCAGTGGCATCCTGGCTTGTATCAGCAGTGTTGCCAGCAGTGATCATCCCCCTGTACTCGGTACTTGGGAGGCCAACCTCAAATTCTGTGTTTAGTTCTGGACACCTCACTGCAAGAAAGACATTGAGGTGCTGGACCGAGTCCAGGGGAGAGCATCAAGTCTTATGAGGAGATGCTGAGGGAGCTGAAGTGGTTTAACCTGGAGAAAAGGAGGCTCAGGGAGGACTTTACTGCTCTCTATGACTAGAGGAAACAGCCTCAAGTTGCACAAAGGGAGGTTCTGGTTGGATATAATAGGAAAAACTTCTTCACTGGAAGGGTTGTCAAGCAGTGGAACAGGCTGCCCAGGGAAGTGGTGGAGTGCCCATCTCTGGAAGAGCTATTTAAAAGCCATGTAGGTGGTGGCACTTAGAAACATGGTTTAGTGATGGACTTGGTAATGCTGGGCCTAATGATCTTTAAGGCCTATGATCTTAAAGGTCTTTTCCAACTGAAACAATTCTATGAATTTATAAAGCAGTGCTTCAGGCACTGGTGGGCATCTGCACAGTGTATGGAGCCAAATCTGCCCTGTTGGCAACAGAACTAGGCAGCTTTATTTTTGCAGGTTTTCCTTGTGGTGGAAAGAAAGCCTTTGCAGTTGCTGAAGCCTTTGATAAAAGAAGGGGTAGTTTGTATTATTAGCACGGATGTTAGCATCTTTACTTCAAAGACATGGGGGAAGTGGCTGCCTAGCTTTCTTTAAATTGAATTAAAAATGTGGGGTCCAGGAAGGAGCTCACAAAACCATGTCTGAACTTGTCAGCCTCTACGGGTTTGGGTGGAAAACTCCGGTTCTCACTTTCCGCTGAGTAATACTGAGAGCTCATTATTTGTGTGGTTTTCAACCTCTAGCTATGAATTATGAATGATTTATTTAAGAAGTGATAAACTATCAGTCTGTCCTTAAGCTAAGAGGGGGTCCCTACAGCTTTGGTGTTTTACATTCAGCAAGGAGAGGGTCCTCAGCACTCTTCTGATAGCAGTTAGTATCTCCTATTTTCATTTGAGGGCCAGTATCCATCCCTTAAGATGCTTGTCTGTAGCCTGCAGGATCTTCTGATAAGTGAGGCCCAATGAACTAGTTTGACTGAAAGAGAGATGAAAATGCCCATGAAGTCTGTCATCTGGTGGCATGAATTTAGCTAAACCAAAGTCAGACTTCGATTTGTTTGCAAACAAAGATGGGATAAAGACACAGCCAGGACTAGTTCAGAAACTCTGCTTGAATCTTGCTTTGAGTAAACATGTCAACAAGTAGCTTCTAAACTGATTTGCTTTAATCAGTTGTGATAAAAACTGCGCATGAATAGGGCCTGTATTTATTTGATACTGTGATGAGATGGTATGGCAGAGGCAGCTGCAGCAGGGCTCTCCCAGTGCTCCCACCAGCTCAGTGGATGGGTGTTAGTGGCAGTGCCAGTTGTTCTGCAAAACTCTGCCCTGCAAATAGGGTTCACACATGTGCCAGACACAAACATTTGCATTTACTGTTGGTTTAAGGACCTCCATTATTTTATTCATCTGGAAACTGTAGGCGTTTTGTCTTTTCTTTGTTTTTCTCTCCTTAAGTTAAGGTGGCAGAGGCAAACTTAAAATATAGTCTTTCACAAATTAGAAATTCTGAGAAGGTGCTTGAGTTACTTGATGTATAGACCAATCATCTCCACTAACATGTTCTGGTTATAGATTTTAATAGGTAATTGCAAGACTAAAGTACTTAGGTAAAGAAATGTTTTTTAAAATAACATAACTCCACATGACAGCATATAAAAGTCAAAAGACAGAGCAATTCATGGGTTATTGTTACAAAACTAATCTTTCAAATGAGCTCCTAAAATACTCTGTGGTTGAAGTTTCACTTAAGGAAATTTACTTTTAAGCCACTTACTCCAAGTTGTCTACAGAAAACTTCAAAAACTTTTTGTTGTTGTTGTCAGGAAAAGAAAGAAAAATAGCATGGGGATTTTTTTCTGTGTTAAAGCAAGTGCTTTTAAAATGTGTCAGCCTATACCTGACTGGAATTAAAAAAAAAAAAAATTACCTTCAGAAACTGGGCATCAGTTTTCTTCGACAGCACAGAAGCCACCATGCTAACACTTAGAACTGCAACACATCAACTGGTCTTATAGCTCATACTTATTCTCTGCATCAAAGCTCTGGTGAGGGGGAGTAAAAACAGAGAGTGAGAGAGCGAAAGAGTCAAGCTCTTCAGAGCCTCTAATGACGCGTGCCAAACACGTGGAAGGTAAATCCCCTAATTCAGTCTATTCTTTCAGCATTCCCTGGCGGGCAGCCAAGCTAAATATTTCTGCTGGATAAAAAATGCACCCTCCTATGCGGCACTTTCTTAGCAGGATGGCTCTCCAGCTTTAGCGGAGGGGGCTTCTCTGGGGGAAAGCCAACATGTGTGTTCTCTTATCTATTTATTTATTTTATTAAAAAGGGGCTTTATGGGCTGTGATTGGATTAACTTAGTGAACCCTGGAGGAAGAGGAAAAACAAATTGGGAAGCTGGTTTAGCACCCCCACCTTTTTGTCATCTTCTTTTGGGATTTCCTGGCTGGCTGCCACCTTGAGCCTGTTGAATGTTCTTTAGATCAATCAATTAAAAAGGCTTTAATATTTGGGTGATTGGAACGCAACATATGGGCTGCTGGTGCGGATGTCATGTGGTGCGTGGAGTTAATTGAAATGATTAATAGAGGTGTTAGTTTCTTCAAGACTAATTGAAGAAAGAATATAATTGGAAGCATGGACTAACCATTATTGTCGACTTTTTTTAACATATTGTGTCCCTTAAACACTTGTACATGTTTATAAGCATGCAGATGGACTTGTTTAGATTTCTTCAATGTGGTGATTTGCAAATTCACATCAACTGTAAAAAAGTCAAATTTATTTGTATGTAATTTAATCAGAAAAAAATATTTCCCTGTGTCTTGCCTGTTTTCAGTAACCAGTACATACACTGAATTTCTGGTACCTGTTTGCTTTACATCCTTGCTAGATTTAAGCCAACGGATCCATTCTCACTGTTGTCTGTGGGGTTACAGCATCCGTCCACAGAAACTGATCATGAGCCTTTGAAGGTCTGTTAGTGCCCTCTTCTCTCTGTGCAGTGAGTTGTGATAGCACTCTGTGCATTTGTGCCAAGTATTTCAGAGAAATAGCATCTTGATCATACTGTCCCACACTTTTTCAGCTTGACCATATTTCAAAGGGATCCAGTTATCTACATAAAGCAGTGGCAGAAGCTTGGATTTGAGAATCTGAAAGAAATGTGAAGTAAAAGAAGTTCTGAGGATTTAACTGAGACCAGCTCTTTTGGCCTCTCCACCTTCTTTAAGAATAATACATACTTCTTTCAGGACTAGTAGCCTGGGAATTTTAAATCAAAATTGTTAAGCTATTGTGAAATACAAAAATGAAAGCCATGAACTAGCTGCAGAGGACATCTGGCAGCAAGGAGAGGGTATGAAGGATGTGTCCCTGAAAGTCATCCTGCTGCACAATGGGGCTCTCAGGTTAGAAATGGGGAAACAGAGAAAACATGACAATCTCTCATCTGCAGTCAGTACGGGCTGACTGCCCGAGCGCTGTGCAAGGAGAAGCAGTGTTGCGTCCTGCTTGCTGCTGGGCTGTGGTTACGAGTGCCGTAGCAAACTTTTAGCTGGGGATTTCTTAAAACTGAAGATCGTGGCTTAAGTAACTTGTGAATCTGCTAGAGGGCAAATGGTGAGCCGTGGGAGAAGAAAATCAGGCAAGATGGCAATGAAGTGTTGATCCAAAAGGTAAGTCAGTTTGGATTTAGGATAGTTAAGCTACAGTTTTAAGTGCCTTTTTTTTTTAACACCAGCCTTCTTTTTGCCTGCTTTTTGGTAATACAGGAAAAGCTTATGCTTAATGTTAATGTTCTGGAAAAGAACTGTCTTCCTGGAAGGGACATACACATTGTCTCTATTTGTTTTCCTTTGCACATGTGGTGTGCATATAGCTTATGCATTTGTGCATCTTTTTCAGTAGTCAGAAAGTTTATTCTGCAGCCCAGGATAAATTGAACAGAGAAGTGGTAGATAAGTTTAGAGAGGGTTTGTTGTTGGCTTAGAAGAAAAGAGTATAGGATGGTTTTAATATTTTAGAGTCTTCCCACACAGATTTCCAGTGATGCTTTGAAGGCAACTGTGTGTCTGCAAAGACTTTGAGCCTCCCCGGAAGATGTGGCCTGACTTGTGTACAGATCTGAGCAAAGCGTTTGTAGAGAGGAAGTGGCTGTCCTGTACTGGGGGCTGAGAGGAAGGGAAGACATTAGGTCTGATTGCAAGCTTCCCTTACTCCCTGTTGCCTGATTTGTGTGCACATAGTGCTAATAGTTTTAGATGAGAGGGCTATGCTGGAACAGACTGGTGTGAATTAATCTTTCAAAAAAAATTCTTTTATTATAATTATTTGGTGATGAGATTAGTCATTTTATGATTTGTTTTTATTACAGCAAGCTACTGCAATTACACAGTCACTTATTTATTTTTTTAATCTTAACAGTGATGAAAAATAGGAGTCTCAGCATTCCACTGTCTCCATTGCCCATTAGGATTTAGTGTATTAAAAGGAGCAGATTATGTAAACTTGTTGGAACAGGAGCGTCCTCTCTGTCTTTATCAAACACTGCCATGTTGTATAATGAATACGATTCTAGTACACTGGTCTGGGTCACTGATAGAGGAACAGCAGTCCAAGGAAAAAGAATTTAGAGCTATGCACATGCTTTGTATGGGACTTATGCGTGATGGTAATATTCTCATTCTCATATAAAGGAGAATGTTCATCCCCCCTAAAATTAATCTCAGGAAACTGATATCTAGTATAAGCAATGCTGGTATCATCACTTGTTGCTAAGACAGACAGACCATTTGCATTAGGATATCCCACTTTTAGATGCTCATAAATCTACCAAATTCTAAACGTGTGGCTCAGGTCTTTCTTGCATTTTCCTTTCTTCTGGCTAAATCTATTCTGTCGTTTCCAAGAACTTGGCTATGACAAAAATTGTATTGCTAACATTAAGAGTGTGACAACTTTTTTTTTTTTTGAAAAGTAATTCCCACCATGATAGCCCCCATTTTCTGGAGTAGAAGTTTGAATGACGGGTTCAGTGGCTCAGTGAAGGACAGTATATGTGACAGGGGAGGGTGGGGACTGTCAATGTCTGGGATGCTTAAATACCATTCCCTCTGCAGGAGCACTTCCCAGTTCATGTATCTCCACCTGCGCTTCACTTGCATTGGGTCTCTGTCAGAGGCTCAACACACTCCAGTCCTGTCCCCACCTCCATCTCTCGCTCTCACACCCAGGAGAATTGCTTTTGAGCTGGAAGCCAAGATGGACTGGCAGAGTAGCCCTCGCAGGAGCTGTAGGAGGGCATCAAGGCTCGCTTCAATGAGTGAACGCTGTAGGGTTTGGAACGGAGCACCCAAACTGAGAGCAGAGGAGTGTGTGTTCAGTGCGTGCTACTGCAAACCATCCTGAGGCCAGAGAGTTATCAAAAGGAACTCTCTTTAAAAGCCTGTGGACAAGAGCTGAACCTGGAGGGGATTATGAAGGAGGAGAGGCTATGCCCAGAGATCAGCAGTGTCAGGGAAGAGGAAAACTGAGAGTAAGGTTGGTACAGGACCGAAGGATTTATCTTTGTGGGTTATTGTAGACAAAGAAGAGCAAGCTCAGTGTTAAAAGCGGGTGGGATGTAAGCCAGCTCTGATCCAAAAGCTGCCTGACTGCATTAGCACGGTGCTAAGCCCAAGCTAATATATCCGGCTTCTCACCAGGGCTTATTAGCTCGGGCTCAGTGCCACACTAACATAGTCACAGGAGTTCCAGTAGGCTTGACACCATGTCTTCTCTACCTGTGAACAGAGCTCACTGCTATGTGCCTGCAGAGGAGCACCAGGAGATGCCTGGAGACTTAACTACACCACACTGCTGTGCAGGCTGTGGAGGCCAAGCCTGCTGGTCAGCAGGAAAGGGCACATGGGGATGGAGAGCGTGCCATGTCTGCTTAGATCAGGACAGGAAAGAAGTGCAGTGCGGATGAGGAACCAGCAGGGACAGAAACTGGCTTGATGAGAAGACTTGGCACACAGGAGCCTGGGTGTGGGAGTGGAAGATGGGAGTGACTGGAAAGGGAAACTACAAGAGGGGTCAGGAGGAACAAGCTGAGGACTTGCTGGGCAAGGAAACCAATCAGAAGTCTGAGATGAAGTCTGTGAGAAGGAGAACGAACTCCACACCAAACCCGGCATGAAATCAAGATGCCTGAGAGCAGTCATTCCTCTGCTTTCAGCAGGTCTCCTGGGGAAATTCACCAACAGAAGTGTCCTATCCCTTACAATGTTTGTGCTGACCTTGCCAAAAACAACCGTATGGTTGCTCTGAGCCAGGTCTGCCAGCTTCCTGCAGAAGTCTGCCTGTGGCAGATCGTAATATCCCAGCTCTGTTGCTGATCTGTTTAGGCATCAGTGTAGTGCCAGGTCATAACATCTCTGCCTTTTCTATTTCCAGTTTCAAAAATCAGCATAAAAACTGTAGAAAAGCATTACTAAAATTGCAAATTCAAGTTCTCCAGACTTAAAGTTGTTTGCCTAACCCCAATTTGATCCTCTTATGCATTATGATACAGTCTTTAATTACTCCTTTAATTACTGTTAACTGGTTACTTGCCTCATTCAGGCATAAGACAAGCTTGCTAGGGGAGATGAATTGGGGTGGTGTAATAAAATGTTATCTTTAAGACACCTCTTCTCTCCGTCTCATTTGCTGCAGCATTAGGAAGTAAGATGACCATGGTAGAAAAAAATGCTGCTCTTCTCAGAGCAGGTGAGCTCTGCTCTGAAAAGCTAGGTATTATTTCTTCTGTAATTCTGTATATTATTCATGCCAGTTCACCTCAGCAAAGCCTTTTGCAGGTGGGCAATAATTTTGACATCTTTCTGGGTGCCTGATGTGAAGCCCTGCAAAATACAGGGCCATCACAGATGCCAGGAAGAGAAATGCTTTGAACATAGAAAGTAATGTGCTGTGCTGAGTAAATCGGCTGTTCTGCATCCCAAAATTAATGTATGCTTTTGATGTTAATGTCATTGTGTCTCCATAGCCCTTCTGCAGAGCGAGAATAGCAATAATACCTTCATCAACATATGGGGGAGGTATTGTGAAAATCAGATTAGTCATTATTTGATGTTTGTGAGGCGTTCTAGTGCTGCTGTTCTGATGAGCAAAGCGGAAAAATACAAGACAAAATTGGTTGTCTTCATTTGAATGGTCTGTGGTTAAAGTAAGGTACTGGGCCTTTCAAGGACAAAGGAGAGAAAAAGAATCTGGAAAAATTACTCTTTTAGTCAGCACTCTTCTTCCTGAACACCGAATGAAGTGGGGAAAAAGATGGTGCATCATATACCAGGAGTGCAGAACTAAGTTTCTTCATGCAATCCTAGATCTCCTGGCATCTCCTACCAATCGAAAAGAGTGCCTGAGTTTGCACCATAATAGGTCTCCATTTACTGACATTTTGGAGCGTTTGTCTCACTGCAAAGCTTGGGGGTTTCTGTGTGAAACTGTTGTCTTGCAAATCTGATGGTTCACTGTAAGTTTTTACAGAACTTTGACTCAGTTTCAGGGAAGGAGGAATGAAGAAGCAGAAGAGTGAACTTGTGGAAGCTGAAACCCTCCTTTCCCTGGGTTTGAGCAATCTGTGCTCTTATGAAACCTTCTGAAATCTCATTTGCTGATGTCTTTCTGACCCCCAAAATTATTCTTGTGCAAATGTTGACACCCAGCAGAGATGAAATCATTGACTTGGGAAAACATATCAAGCTTATCAGAAACTGCAGGATTCCAACAATACAGTAGCAACATCAGCCTTTCCTTTTTTTTTTTTTTCTTGTATTTTTTAAAAATTGTTTGTGGTTGGCAGATGGTATTGTGAATCAGGTTGTACATAACTGAGGGAGCAGAATGTTTTTTCAGTTCATATGAACCCAAATCCATGTCACCTATCAAACTGGTTTTATTTTCTAGTCTTCTGCGTGCTTGATATTTTTACTAATTTTATGTTGACAGTTTTCATTACACACTCACAGAATGTACAAGCAGAACAAGAACTAGATATGTTTCCCAACTGAATTCAGGCTGTCTGTAAATTTTCTCTGTGTGTTTTACACACAGCTCACGGAAATCAAAGGACATCAAAGTTTCTCCATTGACCACCTGAAATTGGTTAGTCCTCAGTTGTTTTTCTGATGATTTTGATACTAAATTTCTGTGATTTGATTGCTAAAGGAAAGTTATTTAAAAGTGGATGGACAAACTATCAGAAAAATGTTGAGGCTTTGGTCTCCTGTATCATGCCATTAGACATCAGGCAGGACAGAAGGAACAATTACAATGTCTTTATTCATGGACATCTGTGGAGCCAAAAGGTGCATTAAAACTTGATTTCATATCTTGGATGTTTAGGGTCACAAAGTAATTCCACAAAGAAAACTGTTTCTAAGGAGTTTGCATAGGAGAAGGGAGCTGTCCTATAATAAACTTGCAAAAAATCAAAATAGTCTTGTTGGTTCAAAAACGTCAATTTTGAGCTCTGCTGTTCAAAAGTGAATTTTGGTTTTTTATGTTTTAAATTAAAGGCGTGTCTGAATGTTCATTATCCCTACGATAAAAGCAGTAGAAATAGGTACAAAATGGCTCTTGTGCAATCTTGTAATTTACCTTTATTTTAAACTGGCTTACACATCTTAATACATTATGACAATCAGAATTATCAGGCCACCAGGAGGAGAGGAGTTTGTTTTGTTAATTGCTCTTGTTAAGCCTAATTACAGAACGGGGTGGAGTGGATGTGAGGGGAGGGAGGAATCTGCTAGCAAGAGGAAATTCTAAAATCCTCGGAGCAGTTCCAGACAGTGTGTGTTGAGGAGCGAGAGCGCGGGTGTGGTGTGGTGTGCGTGAGCATGCGTGTGTGTGTGTAAGGGTGTGAGAGTGAATGACAGACTTTCCATATGGACTAAAATCCTGAGATGCATAAGCTGGAGGTGGGGAACCTGTGCTGTGCGGACACATGAAGGTACAGCTGAACAAAGAACTGTGCTGTAATTTTCTTTATGAACTCTTTTTTTTTTTTTTTTTTTTTTGGCTGGGGGAGGGAGGGTGGTTGGGACATGATGCAGATTACTTACTTTGCTGTTAATTTTTGAGGCTTGTATTAGATTGAGTGTTAAAATGGTTTGCTGATATGTTGCGCCATTCTTTGATATTACAGGTTGCCACACAGTTGTGGGTTGGTATCCTAAAGCCCTTTGAAACATTTTCCTTCTTCCCGGTGATCTTAGCAGAGATGTGCTGCTCGCAGACTGTGTTATTCGCTTATACTTTCCAATGGAAAGCAAAGAGCCCCTCTGCCCTGCAGTATTCCGGTTTGTTTATGTGCCCCACATTATGCTGTTGGCGACTTACTGTGCCTGACCTGCATTGTCAGCCCCCTCCGTTGCCTCGGGAGCCTCCGGCACAGAAGTTTCTGATAAGGCAGTTTCAAACGAGCCAGACGCAAAGTGAATGATTCTATAACAAATCTGTGTTCTTCTGCGGGGTATGTTACCTGACTTGTTTGCTGCCAAGGTGGTTTTATTGTTTTGGCTACTGGGTGGAGGGAGGAGACTAGAACAGCAGACGAGTCACGCTTTTGTTTTGCTTAATTATAACGTACACTTTAAATAAAACCTTTCAGTGCCATGAATTAAATGGCATTGCAATCCTGCACAGGAAGAAAAATGCTACTGCTGTTGTAGCTGACAGCTGAGTGGTTAGATGGCCAGCGTGGGTCTGAGGCTCAGAAGCCTTTTCTTTGCTGGCTGGAGATACTGCTGGGTAAATGTGTTTACTTTTTCCTTAGTATTTATACTAGTTAATGTGTCGCACTAGATAAATCTACTTCCTGAGTCCATCTTTCAACTTGCTCTCTTCCCTTCCAATTGACAAATGGTTTGAGTTTGACACCGTTTTATCAGTTGAGCCCCTGCTGGGTGCTGCATGCCTGCTTGTTTCTGCTTTATCATGAAAAGTGAATTATCTGCGATATTTTGCTACCATCTAACTAGCAGTTGGCAGGCTTTTCTATATGAACTGATTTAGCTTTCAGCAAGGGGAGGCTGTTGTCTTTCGCTGTAAAGCCGTGTTGTTGCTCTCCAGGAAAACAAAAGATCCCGGAGCTTTCTGCACCACAATCTGCTGCTGTCCCACTTTCAAGGAGGTGTTTTGTTTGTTGCGGCAGCTTCCTATCTTAAAATGATAAATTGAGCGGACATGTGTGCTGTTTTAAACCACTGTCTCCAGGGCTTTGTGTTCACTTAGGATAAAATACATTATTTTGTGGTAGGCTCTGATTTAAACTTGATTTAAATTTGGTTTAAAGATTACGGAGCAAAAGGGAAAGCATCAACATCTTCAGCAGTGGTAGTCGGAAGAGGAATAGCTGTCAGAAGAAGAACTCTACTGACTTAACCTCAAGTGGGTTGCAAATGCATTAGGGATTCATTAATATTAATAGTGGAATAGACATTTCCTGCTTTTGTTTGACATCTTCCACGCTCTGGGTTTTTTTTTTTTTTTTTTTTTTAAGAGCAACTTGAAGTGCAGTTTTAACACTTATTCAAGTTACTACAAGGATGATAAGCTAAAGTTAAACAGAAGGAGACCTCTGGATGTGTGGGTTTGGTCTCAGGGAGTCCTGGAATTTGGTGCTGGGCCTTAGAGAAAAAATGTGGTAAACTCTTGGGTGAGGCTTTCAGGGCAGTTTGCAAAATGGATCTGCTAGGTACAACTGAAACCAGAATAAACTATTGTCAAAACAAATTGTTCCGTGGGGTGACAGGAAGGTCACTATCAAAATGGCATGTAAAGGTTATTAGCTGTGTAGATTTCTAAGGTGGAGACTGTATTGGCTTGTTCACAAGTTCGGGGGGGAAAAAAGAAAATCCAGACCATCCTTGAGTCTACAAATATTTTGTGATGTTGGCTGAACAGTTCAGTTTGAAAAATAATAGATCCAAGGTAATTTTTACTTGTTTTCCATCTTCTAAATCCTGTGCTGCACATTTTTTCATGCTTCTGTTTTGTCATCAGCAGACTTCCAACATTTCTTCCAAGAAAATAAGACGGAAATTTGAGAAAAACAACAAATATATTTGAGACATAAAGTAAAACCAAGAACATTGTCAGCACCAAGAGGAAGTGCAATGATCGTTTTTCAGCATCACAGTTTCACCCACTGAGCCCTTTAAATAAGAGAACTTGTGACTGTGAAATGAGGCAGAATCTTGTTTTTTTTTACAGAAAACACAGTTAATAGTCTCAGTCCATAAAATGTTAAAACAGGTAAGCTCCCCCAAAGACCTAGTCTGGCAGGTCTAGTGATGCAGCAGCTACAAATGAAGAAGTGCACGTGAGTTTGGCAGCTCTTACTGATAGGGCAATTTGAATTGTCAGTGTGTGTCTGCTCTACTTGTTGAGCCTAATGAAAAGTACAGTTTAATCACTGGTGTGCCAAATTGACCATGATTAGCTGTTATTGCAGATTAGCGCATTGTCTGGGGCTCCAGAATTATTGATCCGGGTGCTGTGCTCTGGTGTTTTCTGTGCCCTCTATCGTAACCTCTTCTTAATGCTTAGGGTAGAGAAGCAGGAAAGGAGAGTAGGAGGGAAGAAGTCCAGATGGGAAGAAAACAGGTCCTGAAAAGACCACATAGGAACTAGGTCAGGTACTCTGGAGATTAAAGAAGCATGCTTCATCCCTGGACGCAGGAGGCAGGGACAAGTAGCATACAATTACGAGGAATTAGAACGGCAACAAGTAGTGCAGATTTATCAGCTTTAATTGTCTATTGTCAGGACAGAGCCCTTCTTGTAGATCAGGCGCTGCCAATGCTTTAATACCTCTAATGGACTCTCTATTGTGGGATTATCTCTCCTAAGGACAATGTATTTCTTAAAACTAGTTGTTTTGGGAAAGGGAGAAAAAAAAGACAAAAAAAAGTAGCTGCAGCCCTCTTTTTTTTTTTTTTTTTCCTTTTTCTTCTCTGGTTTGTCACATTCTGCAGGAAGTAGCTGAGAGCCCAGTGTTGCTCTTCTGTCAGCAGCGCTATTCCTTCAGGGGAACTGATAGATACCTATTGAACATTAACCCCCTTTGCTCCACCTTCCCCAACGAGCTCCTCCAGAAACAATAGCCGGTTGATAAAGAGCAGATAAGCAAGGACACCCGGCTTAAGAATCTCTCTGCTATCTTTATTTTAAAAGCTTTCCTGGGTTTTGCAAAGTAAACATTACAACATTTAAAGAAGGATAAGGTGTCAACTATTTAATGAGAAGTTGTGTTTAATAGCAGAGGAATTCTTCCCTCCCCCACCCAACACATAGGTATGAAAAGACTGTTATTTCACCACCCTGAGGTAGGAGAGGTGAAGAAATGACAACTGTACTCTTAGAAGATTAAAAAGTGGTCCTTCGGACCAACCCTACCAGATTCCCTAATCAGCTCTAAACATACAGTTACTGTATTTCGAATCCTTTGGTCCTAGATGCACGGTAGTCACATTGCTAGATCTGTGATAATCTGTGGGTAAATATTTTCATTTCCACCACATGCACTTTGTCATGGTGTATAGCTGTTGTTTTTGTTAATCTGTTTTGAAACGCACTCTGTGGCCAGCTCTTTGTCTGAGAAAAAGTGGCGTGGTTCCACCCATGAATCTCACCCTCCTTCTGCGATGTTCATCAGCTCCAGGAGACTGGTAAACCCAGAGAGTGTCTGAAATGAAAACGGAATTGTGTAGCGGCAGAATCTGAAGTTTCACTATTGTTCATATCACGTCTTACCAGGCAGGTTTAACAGAGAATACCCCAAAAAGTGTCATGACTGCCAAGCTGGGAAGAGACATGGAAGTTGAAATAATGCAGTTAATTCTGAGGTGGCTTCATTATTTCAGCTTGTTGTGGGGCTGATACATGAAATATTCACAGGAGCGAGGTTTCTAATGTATTCATACCATCCTATTCCTCTTCTCTGACAGTTTAGAAATCAGCCTATTTTAAATGAAAGTTTTCCAAACCGCACCCATTTTTCGTCCCCTTGTCACCAGTAAGGTTGGAAAGTGGTTGGAATGGTTTGGCCTGTGTCGTTAATTTTTCCTCAGACTCAGCTGCAATGGATAGAATATTCAAAAGTCCATGTTTGGGATGTGAAAGGTTGATTTTTGTGCTCAAGTTTTCTTGTCCAATATGAACTTGGGTTTATAGAAACATGCAATGACAATAAAAGTGTTGTTGTATGGGCTTCTGGTTGTCATTCTTACCTTTCCCAAGACCACCATTGCTCAGAAGTGTGATGGGAAGGCTGATGGTAGACAAGAAGGGAACATCTGTGGTCCACCTTCTCACAGAGCCTTCTTGCCCTCCTGACAGCAGGCCTATACAGCCTTGTCTCCTTCTCAGACTCAAGCCTCAACAAGAGGAAATGGCTGAAGCTTAGTTCTTGCTTCTGTGTGCTGGGAGAATGTTTTTATTCCATTGGAGGATTGTTTTGGCTTATTTGTATGTCATCTGAGCAGTATTTTAATAAGGCCTCGCTGGAAACAAAAAGGGATATGGTATTTTAGTTTGACTCCTCTTTTCTCTTTTTAAGGAAAATTTCTTGAGAGGATAAAACAACAGAAACCAAAAGTGATGTTAAGGCTTGCACTAGGCAGTAGCTGAGAGTGCAGCCAAAAGATCGGCTCTTGGTAGTGCTCAGCTGAGACAAAAATAAACATTTGGCATTTGGAAGTGCTACAAGGCAATGACCAGGGTGCTCTGTAATTAAAAGCAGTCCCTGAAAGCTGCATGTGTTAATTCAAAAGCCTCCTCGGTACACCACACACCACCCCAAATGCCCTTGCAAAAACCTTCATGTAGATTCAAGTGCAATTTTAATTTCTCTCCTTATAGGCAATACCATGCTAAAGTTGTCTAGGGCATACAAAGCCTCTGAGATCATATCTGAAACCTATAGGCACTGTTTTACAAAGGTCAGACCAGTCTGTGAGAAGATGGCTGTAACTTTTCCTGTTGCACAGTCACTAGAGTGTGCTGGGTCTCTCTTTCCCTTGAATCTGACAGCAACCACGTTTTCAAAAGCGTGGCCCCATAACGTGAATGTGTATCAGAACTTGAAAGCAAGTTCTTCTTAGAGTTTGATTTCTCAGTTGGCTTTTAAAAGATGTGCAGTCGTGCAACTACATGGTGTACCTTCTTCAAGTAATGACCACAACTGGTCCCCAAATGTTTACCAGCACAAGGATGCCTACATGCAGGAAGTGGGAAATGGGGGTGGGTCTGGTAGTTACCCTTGATGTGGTCAATCTGCCACTGACCTTGTTTGGGGAAGGGGAAGGGGAGGATGTGAAAATGAGACTCTTCTTTAATCTCTTGTGTGCATTTTATCTCCCCTCCAACTTTCTGAAGAAATTTCATCTATTAGAGCCAGCTCCCTTCCCTCCGTCTTCCCCTTACAGCAGGTAGGGATAACAGCAGCAGCGGCAGCTGAGGCTGAGTTGCGCAGGCTTGTTGTTGAGCTGAAGTGGTGATAGCATCAAAGGAAATGGATGGGGATTTCTGAGATCAGAGCTGTTAGGGCCATTCATGATTTGTTGCCAGGCTGAAAGCTGCTGGAGAGGAGAGCTGCCTGAGAAATGCTGATTAATACAGTAATTGAGGTTTTCTCTGAGCGAGAAGGGAAAAAATAAAATATGACTAAAAATGTTCTTTTTGAAATGAACAACATTTTGAGATTGCACATTCCAGACAATAGCAGCTACTGGTACAAACGATTTCTATAAAAGAGCAGAAAACTTCTGGTTGAACAGGGCGTCTTTTTATGTTTCTCTCTTAAGGAGGAAGGTCAGAAGGTCAGTCTATATATTTCTTTAATGGCAGAGTTTCCTTTGTGTTTCTTACTTCAGTACACATTCTTAACAATTTGTTTCTGTCTCTTTTTCTTGATAATCTTGGTTTTATTCCAGATCAGGCACTGTTAGGCTAGACCTGCACAACAGTGAAACCTCTTCTCCTGCACTATGGTAGTTCTGGGCTCAGCTTCACTGAGGCACCTGGAGCTAATTTCAGGATAGCCTCGGAGTGTGCCTCAGAGTTCTTTGAAGTCCATAGGTTTCATAGGCTGTACTTGCCTCCTCAGGCTCCAGGGAAAGAGCTGCACTGACCTGGGATAGTGGCATCCTCCTGTCCTGAGGAACATTTTACTTCATCTGATCTGATCTAATCTCTGATTCCTCTTGTTTTCCAGCCCAAAAGCATTCTCAGTTCCTTGAAAAGCAGATTTGCTTTTTTCCCTGCTCTTCTTCACGTTAAGAAGATCACTCCCTGAAGGAAACACATCAACCCTTTCTTCTTGCCCCCTCCCTCCTCCCCTTTTTTGTTTTTCTTTCAAGCTAACAGGGAAGTGAAAAGCTCTGAAACAGCTGCCTCTCGGAGTGAGACTATTTTTTGGTAAAATAATCACCTTCAGTATGACTACATTGTTTTTCTGTTCTATGCAGTGTGACTCAGCATCAGTTAATTAACCCAATCAAGTAGGCCGGATTTCTCTCCTTTAATGAATGGTTCTTCCTACTTCAGAGTCTTCCTAGACCTCATTTTGGATGTGCCTGGGTTTTACTGGGTATATCCAATTACACTTACATCCTTCAGCCCAGTGCTCAGGCCACCTCTCTTGTGGAATTACGCTGTGGTGGCAGTTAAGCCAGGACACTGACTTGCCAGCAGTTGCCCTACTTACGTCTGCTGCCACGAGCCCTCCCGTGCTAGTGCATACGGAAGGTCTTTACACAGATATGCTATTCTCAGCATCACAGGCCGAAAATGGCAAGTAATCCTTTCCACACGTCTTTTTATCAGTGGGAGGAGGATCAGGTTAAGGGAAAGGGGTTTGTGTATGCCTGTCAGAGAGACAGACAGGCACCTGATTGTATAAAACCTGCTTCCCTCCCCCACCCCCCCGGCCACCGCTTCTCCCTTTTTCCTGTGAAGAAATACATAACACCCAGATCACCCTAAAATATAAGTGATGTATGTTTAGAAGAAGAATGTGAAACTGGTTGCCATGTAAAGTGCCTGGAAAGTGATGAGAAATAAGCTTGCAGATGTGTGAGAAGAAGGAAAAGTAGTAGAGTTGCCTCACAGTGCAACAGCTAGTGTTCGCACTGGGCTGTGGATGGCTATAAATGGAATTGTGCATCACTGTTCCTCTGAGCCTGAGGACGCCTCACTAAAGAGGCAGGACCACTGAAGGAAGTAAGGCATCTGGTTGTTTTGTAATGAGAAGCAGGAATGCTCTTAATAATAAACAAACAGGACATTGTATGCCATCATCACAGGATGTCCTTCCTTCAGCCAGCATGCTGACTTGGATCGGAGGAAAAAAAAATTGGGTGCGGGGTTCTGCTGATTGCTCTACCAATCCTCCTTCCATCACCAGCATGTTCCTGGATGGTCACTTACACATTGCCCTATGCAAGATCTGTGCTCATTTTCTTACCACACTGTGAAGGAGGCAACGGGTTTGGAGATACTGACTGCCGTACCCTGCTGTTGTGAGCTTCCCTGCTGTTAATCTAGGGAGAGGGGGAAGGTTTTCTTTAAAGGAAGAATCAGAAATGTTTTTCCCAGCTCCTTTTACAGGCATTGATTAGAAGGAGACTCAGGAAAGGGATAAAATCAAAACTCTGAAACTCCCAAATGCGACATCTCAAGTGAAGTAGTGCTATGATTGTTAAGGTCTGGGAGCAAGCACTTTGAATCGAGTTTTAAATCAATATTCCTTGGTAACTTGGGAGTAATTTTAATTGTTATTTTTTATAACATTCTATCAAGTCAAACTGCAGAAGAACGAAAGCGGGCATGTGTTGAACTCCGGAGCTTAAAAATAGCACGAGAAACAGATTTCTAGTAAAAGTTGCCTCAGGTGCGCTCTGCGCGAAGCGCCCGCCCGGCAGACCGAGGCGGCGGGGCAGCGCCGCGGCTCTCCCTGCTGACGTCTGGGTCGAAAGGGAAGGGGGAAAAAAAAAAAAAAAAAAAGGGAAAAAAAAAGTGATGTAAAAAAACCAACGCGGGTGGGCTGGGCGGGGGCAGGGGCCGCAGGTAGGGTCCCACCTCCCGCGCTGTGGGAGAGAGGCCGAGGGAAGGAGGGAGGGAGGGGCCGGTGCGAGAGCGCGGGCGGGCGCGGCGGGCGAGCGGCGGGCGGGCCGTGGCGAGCGGAGCGCGCGGCTGTGGCAGGCGGCCCCCAGCGTTCCCCAGCGGCAAGAGCAGCAGCACCTGTCTGACAGCGGGGGAGGGAGGAGCGGGAGGGGAGCGGCGGCTGGAGGTGTGAGTCAGTCTCCCGGGGACCCGGCCGCTGGAAGGAAGGAGAAATGTTTACTCTGTAGAGATGAGCCAGGTTTGCCGCCGCCGGTGGGCTTCGGTGTGGAAACGCGCGCGGACTCTGCCCCGGTAAGGAGCGCGATGCCGTCCCCCCTTCACACCCGTCTCCACCTCCCCGGCTCCTGCTTCTCGCCCGCCCCGGCGCCCGCGGGACGCGGGACGGAGCAAAAGTTTCCTCGTCGCCTCTCCCGGATCGAGAGCGCTCCTCTGATCGGCATTAACCCTTTCGCTCCGCCGCGCAGCTGTCACCACCACCTCCTCCCCCCTTCCCCCGCGGCCTGAGTTTCGCTGTTAGCCCCCTCTCCCCATATCACGCCGAGGGTCCGTCACTGTCGCACCGCTCGCCCCGACCGCACTCGGGACGGGGCGCGGGGTTGGTCCCGCGGCGACCGCGGGAGGGGGCTGAGTGCCGCGACCCCTACCCCAGCCTCTCCGGGCAGCCTGGACGTGACTCCCGGCAGGGGCGGTCCCAGGGGAGCTCTGGGGGTCTCCCCCGAGCGCAAGTCAGTCAGACCTGAACCTCTTTCTCGGAAGATCGTGCGCTCTCAGTCTTCGCGTTTCGTTTTTCCCGGAGGAGGGGTGTGAACTTCGTAGTAGTTGCGTATTCGAAAAGGAAAAATGAAGGGATCTTACGCTGGGTTGAATGTCATTCCCAGCTACCGGCGTAGGCACAGATTTTGGTGAACCTTATGGAAAGAACCTGACCCTAATACCTGTTCGAGGATAGCTTTGATAACAGCGCTTCTGTCCTGAACAGACCGAGGGGCTGAAGGACTTGCTGGAATTGTCCTGCTAGGCTCATATCTAATGCTTTGAGGTAGTAATTCAAGGAGGTACCATCAAAATCAAAAGGGATGGAACACTTTAAAAAAAATATTTATTTGTTTCCCCTGCTCCTGTTCTGTTTTGAACCCCAAAAATGTGTTGAAGAGCTTTGTTCAGAGCTGCTACTGCTGCTACGGTGATGCTGGCAGGATGTCGGCTTTCTCAGCCTTCCATGCCAAAGGATAAGGGGACGTCAGGAGGAGGCGGGGGGGCCAGGTTGTTTTGAAAGTTGTTTGTGTGTTGAAAGCCGGTGGGAAAGTTCAGGCTTCCCCATTTGGAAGAGGCAAGGCTGGGTTCCGCTCTTCCAACATGCGCTTTCCATTTTTAGCTTCATTCAGACGCAGACAGCGGCTCCTTTCCTCTTCCTCTCCTTGTTTGTGACACTTTTCTGAGGCAGCTTTTCCACAGGCGACTAAGTGGTCTCGCGGCCATGACCCCACATTTTCTTCAGCACGGAATATTTTTTTCTCTGAAGCATTAAGGAAAGGGTCTGAAAGAGGTAAAGCAGTTGTCAGCCTAGGGATTTTTTCCTCTGTTTTTGTTCCCTCATTATTACCAAGGCTGGCATTTTAAGGCGCTGCTTCAGTCACAGCAGCTTCGTTTACACTGCTTTTTGGCTATTACTCAACTGTACCAACTATCCTGCATACGCTTTTAAAGTGTCACAGACTACTGTATTAGTCACACTGTATCAACGGAAACCACAACACTGAAGGACAATGAGGATTAAAGGCTGTTTTCTTTTTTTCCAGGCTGCTACACAGTGTAGCTCGAACACTGTGAGTTTCAAGAATCTGGTGAAAGGGAGAGAGTGGACAATGAAAATGGACATGGAGGATGCTGACATGACTCTGTGGACAGAAGCTGATTTTGAAGAGAAGTGCACATACATTGTAAATGATCACCCGTTGGATCCCAGTGCCGATGGAGGCACCCTAACTCAGGCAGAGGCTTCCTTGCCAAGGAACTTGACTTTCAAATATGCATCTAACTGCAAAGAGGTAAGCGGCAACGCTCTGGGGAAGGTTGGAGTCAGACAAGGCAAATCACAGCGCTTTGGAAAGCGTGTGCCTGTCTTTGATTCTTTTACATAGACAAACACACGCCCCACCACCAACAACAAAAGCTGCCCACTAGCTTTTAATATGGGACCCTAATAACTTTTTTAAGAAACTGTGAGCTGGTCATCTGTTGTGTAATATTTTCATTGAAAATTGCAGCCAACCTATCCCTGACACTGGTTCTGTACCAATTCGCAAACAGTTAAATTTTCACACAATTTGAACAGCATCTGAATAAGCATATTTAAACTGTGGGGTAGTTCTCTGTGCCAATTTCTAGACTGCTGTTTGCCAGGACCATTCATTGCCTCTGGCTCAGAGATTAAAGTGCCTCGGTTGTCCAATAAATAGCTTTAAAAAACATAGAGGGGGGAAAAAAAACCAAATTCCTGGAAATGTGTTTAATTATTTCTTTTTGTTTTCCCTTTGGTTATGAAATTGCTTTATTCTTTTCTTAAGCTTGTTGTATTCTCGACTTCCTAAATTCTTAAAAACTCCAGCGCTCTGGTTAAGAAAGTAATGGTAGGACTGTAACAAGCTTGACAGAAGGGTGACCATAGCTTAAATTAACTTTTGTTTATCTGGGACAGTATCTTCACTGGTAGCTAGCTGCATGAGTCTGTCCTATCCTTGTCCCTGGAGTGGGTACATTCTTTGTTGTTGTTTCAGAAGGGCTGGAAAGAAATGAGCCCGGATGAGCAATTTGGTTTTGTGTTTACTCCTTCATATAGAGTAGCTATTATAGCTAGGTGTGATGTTCGTAGGGTAATAACCCAAGGGACAACCCTTCATTTCTCCTTGTGCTGAGACTTGTGGTATAGCAACTATTACCTGTGCTTCTGCTTTGGCTAAACACACTGACCACAGAGCTGAAAAGAAGAGGTACACTCATCCGTGCCTATCAAATATTTCCTTCCAGAGCAGGTACTTGTTTAATCCTGTGTACAGAAATAGGGCCAGACTCCCAGCTGAAGGGTGTTGACACCGTGGAATTTAGCTTGGCAGTGCCTAATACAGTGCCTAGTAGGTTTGGTAAGAGGTAAAAGCTAAATTCTCCGTGAAATCACTCTTCCCGTCCGCCCTGCCCTGCCCTGCAGAACTTTGGCAGAGAAAGGTCATGCTCCAAAAAAAAAGTGTGAAACCTTGCTTTGTGTTATTGCATTGTTAGATAGGTCTTACTTTGGCAAGAGCAGGGAAATAAAGCTGTGACTGTTGTATGATATGAGAGGATTTCTTGGTTGAAGGATGAGCTTGCAGCACGACAGCTCGGGTCGATCCTTGGCAGCCAGCTGGTGACTGATTGCTGAGGCTGCTTGCTCTCTCTGCCCTGTTGAGTCGTCCTGTTGCAGCTGGAGATATCTGAAGAGCTTTCAAAATTCCCAGCGCTGTGTTTGGAAACACTGAGATGTAATTTCCTTACTCTCTGGCTTAGATCAGTGAATCAGGGTAGGAAGATTGTTGCCATCTCTGTATAAGAGACAGGGGAGAGAGAAGTTGTTGAAAGATTGTTAGTTCTTCCTTGTAAAATGTGACCTGTGCAGCTCCCTGCTAATGGGAGTCTGAATATAGGACATCCTCCTTTTGTTCTCCTAAACTCCCTCCGGTCTTTTATTTGTGCTGAATTGCACCTACCGTAAGGAGCAATAGGAACTTTCAAACCCTGACTATCTCTAAGGTAGCTCTGGAAGAAAAGGCCGATATGATGCTTTTTTTGCCCACCTTCTGTGAAAGCTACTGTCCCTACTGCATGTACAGACAGGTCACTCATTTGCTACTCATCTGAAGGGTTAAGTAGTTGTAACTGGTATAATGTGCTTGCATTCTAGCAACTTTTGACATGAAACATTTTTCTTTCTGTCTGCCTTCGAAGCTTGATTTTGTTCAGTGGGGTCAGGACTGGATGTGTGTATTGCTCCTGAACATCAGTGTTTATGGGGTCAGTGAGGGAGCCTGATTCTGGTTTTGACCTCATGGAAAACCACTGGAGTCCTGACAGCTCGGTAGGGTGGGTTTTTTCACTTACGAAAGGATGAAGTAAGACTTCAGGGGATGCGTGCATGCGTGTTTGGCAGTGGGTTTCAGATGTGAGCTGTCTTCATTGTTAACTTTGGGGAGAGCTGCGGCTTCATCTGGCCTAGAGTTTTAAATGCTGAGTCAGTTTATTGTCAAAAAACATATATAATACATCGCTTGTGAAATGCTAATACTGTCATGATTAGATCACGAAAATCCTAGTGTTGTGATGATTAGTATTGTGTCTCCGGTTGGATCAGGAAAAGTACTGCGTGCCTTCTTAGGAGGGAGGAAGTACAACTGCTGTTGTTTGGGGAGGGTTGCTTTTTCTGTTTCTTCTCTTTGAATGCTTTGTGGAGCGAGTAGCTCTTCTTTAAAGGTTTATGCAATTTGCAAGGGAGCCCGTGACACGTCATCATACTCTTGTTTATTCTTGGATCTTGATCAGGGACTTTTCTGAAGGACACATTTTTTGCTGTGAGTTCACAGAATGTGTCAGCATTTTAAAAAATGAATTACTACTGCTCGTAACATTTTAGGCTGTTAGATTTGCATGAAGTCATTTATTTATTTCTATGCATGAATTATTTATCCTTTCCTCCAGTTTTGGCAATTGTCAAAAAGTGAAGAAATGCGGCGTTAGGTTCATGTTCTAGAAGGACATATGTGAATGATCTTTTCATGCAGACATTTAAAAACATTGTTATTCAATAGTTTTTCCTTTGGTCTCAGTGCTTAAAGCCCCAACAGCTCTTGATATAAAGTGCCAGTTACTTTGCTGTCTTGAGTATTACTAGTGCCTCATCCTGGTCTGTGAGCTTAGACAGAGCAAAACATATCTCAGCAAACCACCCACTGCATTTGTATTTCTCTAATAAGGCTATTTCTTAGAGACAGATCCTGAATGAGAGATTTTGGTGAAAGCAGTGATTTTGAGCTGTTACAAAGTGTGACTTCACTGACCTTAAACACTTGCTCCCCCCTATTGCTTTTATTCATTTTATATGTTGTCACTGAGGAAGCATTTTATTTTGTGGCATCACTTTTAGAAAACTGGTAACTAGGCGGCTCCGCGGGCGCGCCCCGGCCCGCTCGGGCAGCGGCGAGCGCAGCTTGGCCGCAGCAGCGCCGTGCGGGCTCGGGCTGCCGCCGGGCTGCGCCTTCCTGCTGGAAATGCTGCTGCTCTGAGAGGAGGGATGCGGCGCAGTGCTGGGAGCTCTGAAGCGAGAGGGGCTGAGCGGCTCTGGAGAGGAGCCTGTGGGCTGAGTCGCGCGTGTCTGCCGTGCGGCGCGGTCCGGGCCCCGCGGGCAGCGACCGGGCTCTGTTCCCGGGGAGCGCCCGCGGCTCCCGGCAAGGGCTCCCCGCCGAGGGGACACCTGGCGGACAGAGCTCCGAAGTGCCGCTCTGGCACAGCCCTCCGGCAGCCCGGGAAGGGTTCATCCCCGGCTCCAGACCTGGAGTTCCGCCGCTGCCCTGCCTCCTGGCCCTCGGCAGCTCCCTGCCTCCTGACCTCTTACTAAGCCGCCCCTGCTCCTGCGGCGGGGCAGGAGCCTCTGTTGGCTGCGGCAGGGGGTTGCCGGCAGTCTGGAGCCAGCCTGCGTTGGCACTGCTGGTACCCTTCTTCTGGAGGGTGCCCCTCATCGACCTCCGCAACTGAGCCTGTGGGGGCATGGTGAAGGCCAAGAATTGCTGACCAGAAAGCCACCCTCAGTTAAAAGTCATATGGCAGCTTTAGCCTGGGTTAGCAAGATTTCAGTGTTGGCGCACACGGCTGTGCAGGAACATCCTCTGCCAAAACAACTTTCTGATGGGTACAGGGTGAGAACTCATCTTTATGTTCAGCTCCACCAGGGAAGAAGCAAACACTGTCTGTAAGGTGGATATCAAACAGTATCTACTGTGTCAGAGACTGTTTCAAGTTGACTAGTTCAAGGAGTGATTTCTAGAGATTCTGAGAATTTCATTAAAGTCATTTTAATTAAGGCCAAGATATTTTTAAAACCATGAAAAAAGTCAAGCTATCATGTAGTAAAACTGGTAGGGTGTGCTGTAGCTTGGTTGTGAACTTTTCTTGAGAGGGCAGATGGATGTAAATGAAGATATATAGGGAAAATGAGAAGAACATCTGCCTTTTTCAGCTCTTTATGAGACAAGTACAAGCAAGACAAAAATAAAACTGAACCACTGAGCTTGTTTCAGCATATGGTAGGTGTAGGAAAATTTCTGGAAGTCCTTCTTCTCTCCCTTCAGTCCAGATGCACAGATCAGTGGAGCATTTAACTACCTCTAATGTTGATGTTTAAATTTTTTGGTAATGTGCTGAAACACATGTTGAAATGCAAATGAGTACAAACAGCCACAGCATACACCCAGCAATCTGTTTCCAGGTGATTACTTGATTCCATGGCTGTCATTTTCCCCCTTTATTTTGACATTTAATGTGAAATTATGCTAGGTGTTAGTCGTCTACTGGGATTTTTACTCTTGACCAGTACAGAGGCAAGGATTTCTCTATCTCTTTCTTATATGCTAAGGGTCACACAACAGAAGAAAATGTAGCATGAGAAAATCAGAAGGCTTAGCTAATTTGTGAAGGGCTGTCTCCATACAGCCTGGGCATTCTACCATCCTTTGCTGAGAAGGACTGTTAAAAAGAAAAGCTCACTGTAATGAGCTATCTGTAGGGTCTGATGAGTGCTAATCTGATTTGGTAAGGACATCAATTCCTTGTGGGGTTCAGACAGCAGTAATCACAACTCTCAGTGTTCATCAACTGCTTCTGGTCTCTTGTCTTGTTCTGAAATCCTCGTGAGCAAAAAGACAAGTGGCAAGATGTGTGAAGGGGGTATGTTTAATTCAGTTTAATTAATGGGCTTTTTATCTTCTTTTTTTATACTATCTGAGCAGCAGGATCAATCTTGCAAAGGCTTAGGGGTCTTGGTTTACAAAATCACTCGTTTTTTAACATCATTTGGATACATTAAATTTAAGAAGATTAGTGAGAAACAGAGAGACAAAACCAGTAACTCAGCACTGTTTTGCAAAGGGTTACTCCAAGGCACGTTCTTCTGAATAATGATGAATTGCTTCCTGATTTGTGGTCAGTGACTTTTTTTGGTATAATTACTGTCAAGAAGGAAGCTGAACAACCAGAGTACATTTCTTAGACCTACCATAGTGGAGCATTTTCTTCAAAACCCTTATGGCTTTTTGACCAAACCCACTTGATACATGTTACTGGAACTGCTGATTCCTTTTTATAAAAGAAGGTGACCTGTGAGTACATGTCCCAAACCCATTTCATATTCTGGTTTGTATGCCACTGTATGCTGGTAAGAGAACTGTAGGTTGTCTTTTTTTTGTTTTGTTTTGTTCTCTTTTTAGCTATCAGGGTGGGTGTAGAGTGAAGAATGGAGGAGGGTGGAGGGTGGTTTCATTTTGATCTGGAGGAGCAGTCATTCCAGTTGCTAACTTATTAGAAAAGTGAGTTCTGTAGCAGTGAAGTGATTGCCAGATATTGAATATTTTTGTTTGCTAGAACTAGACTTTTGGGGGTTGCCTCTGATAGGAGAAATAACTTCTGAAGATATTTTATAGTCTCTGCACATTTCACTTACTGTTTCTTTTTGTAAATATATTTCCACAAAATCAGTTTTTAAGGTGGTATTCATCATTGACTTCCACAGGTCTTGGTAAAATACTGATATCTTATAAAACTCTTTGTATTGTATCCAATGTGACTGTTCATTTATTTCTGTTTTGCTGACCTGTCACTAAAAATTTCTCGTGTTTTCTGCTTTACTTTGTTAAGGGGGACAGGGGAAAAGAGGAAGACTTCTCACTTTCTACTGGCAACGAACTGATCCTGTGTTGCTCTTCTTGTAGGTCACTGGAGTTATAAGCAAAGAGTACATCCCAAAAGGAACACGCTTTGGACCCCTGGTAGGAGAGATCTATACCAGCGATACGGTTCCCAAGAATGCGAACAGAAAATACTTTTGGCGGGTAAGCAGGAAAAAATAGCACCATGTTGTTGCAGTAAGCAGATCACTAAATGAGTAGGGCTGAGAAGCTGGGTCACTTCCTGCTGCAGACCCGTGTGATGCAGGGGACAGCCTCTGTACGCTGCCAGGCATGAACAGAGCCAGTGGGTGAATTAAGCTGAGTAAAAGCCTGGCTGTCTTGGATGTAGGGACTGTGTGGGTGGAGAGAGCAATGGAGATGCACAGCCCTTCTCTCTGTCTCTTTGGCTCTCTCTTCCAATACAGATCGGTGCTTGGTTCTGTAAAGAAATAGTTCTGCTGCTTGCTGTAAGGGTAGGCTATTTTGAATTTCTTCACAGTGGAAAGTATGTCTAGTTCATGCAAGTATCACGTCCTTGATTTTTCCCTCTGTGAAGAAGATGTGAAAGTAGTGCATAAACTTTTACTCTGGAATTATGATACATTTTGTGACATTTTTTCATAGGTTATGAATAGAACTGCTATAACACAGTGGTGGTGGTGGTCTTCAGTGTATATCATTCAAGTAGTAAATTTTTCTAGTCCACCTCAGAATTGTTAGAAGAGAAACCCAAGGATCTTAGTGAGGGGAAAAGAGACAAACACTAAAGGCGGTGCCTAAGTTGTACTCCACAGCATAAGCTGGAAGGGAGCACTAGCCAATTTGTTTTTGCTTGGGCAGTCTGTGCAAGGGAATATGCTTCCAGTTTATCAGTTAACGTAATTCTGAGTTTCTTTACAGACCCATTATTACTTGTTAGAGGATATTCCTTAGCCCCGTGTTCTTCCCTGGATTTGTTTTGCTGCCTTCTAGCCACTTAGTTTGTGTCTAAATCTGTGGATTTGGGACTGTGTCCAAGACTCTGTGCTCAGGTGCCTGCCTGCCTTAGTAATATCCCAACCTCATATCCAGGTGAAACCCAGGCCAAGCCCCAGTGTTCCCCATAACCCTTTCTTCCTACCTAATTGAATCATTTTGGTTTTCTCAGATCGTCTTTGTGCAGTGTAATATGGCATTGCACAGGCAGTTATTTGCATGAGCATTTTTACAAAGCAGGCAACTCTTTTCATATTCATAAGGCCACAAAATGTTTCTTTTTGATGAATTTTTTTGGAGCTTTTGTGCAGTATAGGAAGAATCTGGTTATGCTGGCCCTAGTCCTGCCAGTTAATAAGACAAGCAGACACAGAGAAGAGGGACTGCTGAACATCTTGCAGGACTTCATTCGTATATTGCAGCAAGAAAGATGACATCATTCTCATGATGTGATTTTAAGCCTTCATGCAGAGGGATCCTTAGAAAAACTATCCTAGGAGCCATCTAAGCATCATTAAATTCCCTGTTATAATCTCTTGATTCGTTCAAGACAGACTGCTGCACTGAAAATTAATTCCTTCCTAGGGGTCTGACACAGGCTTGCATATGCAAAGGAAATTGTGGGAGATAACTTTCCACATGTTATTAAAGGCATCCTGGGCTTGCTGGCAGAAGCGGGAACATCTGCTCTGTGCACGGGGAATGCTTGCCTGTGCCTTGCCCGCGTGAGGGGAGCAGGGCCGCCCCAGGGCCCACGTCATTTCTGGGAACAGCGCCGTGACTCAGCACATCTGGTCTCGCCTTCCCCAGAATAGGTGGGAGCCTGGTGGGTGCTTTTGCCAGGGGAGCCGGATCTGTGGCCCTGACGTGGGAGTGGTGGAGGGCTAGTTTGGGAAGTGGCAGCAGGCGTCAAGCACCGGAGCCCCGCGTTCCTGGAAGTTTGCGAGCCAGGGTGAGCAGAGAAACCCGAAGGCTCCTCTTGATGCAGCATAACTCACCCAGCTCCCTTCCATTTTCTCATAACAAACACACCGCAAAATCTCTCGCAAGCTGCTTTGATGAGGCCACATGTATTTCCCCCTTCTCAGTTTACAGGAAGTTACTCTTAAAGAAAGTGATTCTGGTGTTTGCGGCCGGTGTTAAAGGGCCAGGCCACCTCGCCCCTCTGTGGCTGTGGCTCTTGGGGAGCAGAGGAGGGGTCCTGGCCGGCCGGTGGGCTCTTGCAGGGCCAGGTCACGCTGCCTGGCCAGGTAGGTATGAAAAACAGTAATGTGAACACAAAGGCAGAAACACCCTGTGGAGTGTTTTCCCCCTAAGATAAGCTCTGTCTCCCCTTTGGAAAGGCATTTCCTGCTCAGCGAGGTGCATCTCTGGTGCAGGCTGCTCTCACTTCAAGGTCTGGCTTTTGCCTGGTCGTCTGTTTTGTGAAACCCAGGAACCCCATTTCATCCAGCACAGAGATAGTTCCCTCCAAAAGTAAGCAATGTGTCTTTAACAAACATGTCTGCTGGATTTTCCTTGATTTTTTTTTTTCCAAGTAGTTCTCTTATTCTTATCATTTCAAGAAACAGTAGCTTCTGTCAGTGATTGGGACTTCTTTCCCTTAAACCTGCTAAGCAGTTTTTAAATTCGTGTTTTCTTTCTCCTCTGTGGACAAGTCATAGCATGTCCCTTG
Organism: Myiozetetes cayanensis; assembly: GCF_022539395.1. NCBI lineage: Eukaryota > Metazoa > Chordata > Aves > Passeriformes > Tyrannidae > Myiozetetes > Myiozetetes cayanensis. The sequence continues at coordinate 70,852,480 of NW_026087411.1, read as the reverse complement.
ATAAGAAAAGTGACTTCTCATGCGCTAACCCCTCTCCAGGTCTTCCTTAAGTTATGGCCTGAATCTTTGCCTCGCCCAGCCTTTCTACAAAAGGGTTGCAGTTCAATTATGAGCAAGTGTTACTTTAGGACTCTGGTGGGGGGTGGAGAATGTTTGCATAGTTTAAACCTTTGGGTGGAGGTGATAGGAAACTGCAAGTACAGAGGCCATAGAAAAAGGCGAGAAAGACTCTGACGTAGCACAGCCAGTCTGTCTTATACACAGGTGACTCAAAGCATTAATGCAACATGCACTCAGACCTGCAGTCATCAGCATCACTCACTTGTTGATCACAGCACCAGGAAAAGGACTCTAAGGTAGACTGTTCACAGGGAGAGTACTCTGCATTTCAGATTTTGTGTCTTAAGTCTTGTTTTCTCATACTACCAGAGACACAGGCTAAGCTGAAATGGAAAAGGTGACTGTGTATTTATGTTTGAATACCTTTGTAACTCTCAGGATGTCATAGTTGGAAAGGCAGGAACTCAGCTTGGACTTTTATTCCAGTGATATCTGCTCATTAAAAAAAAAAAAAAAGCTTATTTCCCTCTCCCCCAGACTCTGTACGTACATGTTGCGTATAGTGCAGATATATATATGTATTCATAAGCACTTCCTCTCTATTCCAGATCTATTCAGGTGGTGAGCTTCATCACTTCATTGATGGATTTAACGAGGACAAGAGCAACTGGATGCGTTATGTAAACCCCGGCTACTCTGTTCAGGAACAGAACTTGGCTGCTTGTCAGAATGGAATGAACATCTACTTCTATACCATCAAGCCCATCCCTGCCAACCAAGAGCTGCTTGTATGGTATTGCCGAGACTTTGCAGAAAGGCTGCACTATCCCTCCTCCAGAGAGCTGACAATGATGAACCTCAGTAAGTGGATTACAGTATGAGCAAGGAATGCTAGTAATGTCTCTTCTGCCTATACAATATAATAATAAGTTGTATAATTACACAGCTGCATCACCTGTTGTGTCACAGTGGGCAGCTTGGAGTAGAAAAGGGGAATTAAAAAGCCCAGCACAACAAATTGAGTTCCCTGTGCCTGTTCAAATGTAAATACGTTATAAAAAATCTGAGCAGCTGCTGGTTTACGGTCCGAGTCTGATCTGATGAAATTCTGGATGGACAACCTGAATATATCCTTTGCCTTCAGAATCATAGTTGTTGGTTCACTCTCAGACTTTTCAAGTCCAGATCTCACAGTGTGTTGAGCAAAAGTCTGTTTTGATAGCATATACTAAAGGCTGTCCAGTCATACTGCCAAAGGGTTGCCCTCACTGTACCGGGAAGTGGCAATGTGCCATGACTCTGTCTAGGTGTCTGACATAATACTTGTTTACTGCATGATGCACTTTGAGCCTTGCATCTACACTTATTTATCTTATGGGAGCAAACCTCCTGTGGTCTTCTTATTGGGTTACTTGTTTTTTAAGCTTAGTGCACTTTGTCCCCATTTCTTGGCTTTATATCGCAGCTTTCGTTTTCTGTTCAAAAATAATAGCACTGGTAGCAGAGGGAAGAGGTGTTTCCAGGAGTTTATCTCTGTGTTCCTCTGTGGTTTCTGACCATTTCCAGTCTTGGTGCTTTAGTCATAGCTTAATCACTGCCTGGCACCTCACCCAGAGCCCCTTGAAGAGAGGGAAAGATCCTTGCTGACTTGTCAATGGACTCTTAGGCTGCCTGCCCCACTGCCGGCTGCTCCGAGATAGAGCAAAGCATTCTTTTGTCCTTCTGCCAGTGCCTACACTGAAACTTGAAAGAAAAAACAAGCAGATTTTTTTTTAATAAAAAGAACTTCTTGCAGTTATTTGGAAACAGGAATTATAAAATATCAGTATTGCTTTGGGGATCATTAGAGCTAAAATGTCTTCCCATATCATAGAAATGATGTCACGCACTCAGATTAATCAAAAATACATCTGTCCCCTGTGGATGTCATCCTTTCAACAGTTTTTGTCTTTCCTTACGAATGAATAGAAGAAAACGTCTTGTCTTCTAATGGCAGGGGGAAGAGAGGGAGGGAATGTCCTATGCAGCTGTATTCTTTTTTCAAAAACTGCCTTAGTGATTCTGTCGTCTTTGCACATATGTCATTTCACCACTCTCTGTGCAGTTTTATTTCCTGATATGATGAACTGTTGGCTTTTCAGTGGGACCTGCAGGTGGGATGAGACAACAGCATTTAGAGTTCCTGTGGATGAGGAATTTGCAAAGATCTAGCTAGGAGGATACACAAGTGCAGGATTGGTTTCCTGCGTCTGCTGGTACCTTAGTTTTCCTTGCAGAAGTAGCAATGAATGTATTTGTAAAGTGTTAAAATGTTTCTTACTGTGTCCAGTTACACTTACTCAGGTCAAAATGTGGTGTGTCTGGGCATGGCAGAATAACCCATTTTAGTAAAAGTAGGCTCAATATGTGGATTTAAAGAAATGGGATTGTGAGCCACAGTTGTGTAGTTCAGGCTTAACATTTGCAGTATTTCTAGTTGCTGAAATTGAAATAACCATTCTTGTCTTTTAAGATAACTACATTTAAACCATTTCAAAATTTTATGTTAGCTTTCTCTGCCTAAAGAAAGTAGCAGTTCAGCAAAATAAGGAAAAGTTCTCACTTTTTATTTATTTTTCCCTCACATTTTTACGATAGACATATTCAGGCCTAAAGGCTGCAGCTGGGCCAAAAACCCTGCAGGTACCATGAAAATAGAGGTTTTCTAAAGTTTTGGTGCCCTTTTTTGAAAAGTACAGAAAAAAATCTAGAAGCCTCTGCTTATTTGCAGAAGGCCCTGTAGCAACAGTGCAAGCAGGGATGGTTTTTCCAGCATTAGTACTGGAACTAGATGAGTTCAAAGTGAATGCCAGCACTGTTTAGTTTTCTTCTGCCCCATCTAGGGTGTGCAGAGCACGCTCGTGCCTGCAGGAGGCTTTGTAAGAGCCATACCTTGGTTGGCTGCCCAGCCCAGGACAGGAGAGGCCACCTGGGACACACACCTACAGAGACCTTCAGGCAACTGCTTTAAGTGCCTCAGGGGTTTGAGGATCACGATCTTGGAGTTCAGCATTTCAGTTCCTCTTTAAACACCAGAGCAGGATGGGCCTCTGGGGAAAAACGTATCAGGGAATTTCTCTGGCTTTATTTCCTGTAATTAGTGGCCTCAAAAATGAGAGAACTACCACTTTAGAGCATAAATATATTTACACATCCACATATAACATCTACTTGCCACTTGCCTCTGTAACAGCAAACTTTCAAATTAAAGGTGACTTCCCCAGCGTTAGTTCATTTGTGCCCTGTAGAAGGAAAGCATCCAGATTCAAGACAGCAATTAGGCATGTACTTAGTTGTGGGTTTAACCCTGTCCTCTGTGTTTTTTTGAACTGGGGCCTTTGACCCAGTCCTTCAGACGCTGGAGCACACACCTACCTTCACAGCCATGATTAGCTCTGAGTGGAGCTACGTAACTTCGAGTGGATGTTGAAGTGCCTGCAAGGAGTTGCACAACAGTGGTAGAGGGAAGACTCCACATTATCTCAGCGGTAGAAATTCAGTCTCATTTTAATCAATCCCCTTCCCCTTCTTGCCTGTTTTGAGGCCCCTCCCGTTTTCTGTCAGGATTTGAGATGTCACCTTCAGATGGTGCCGTTGTCCAGGAAATAGCTTTAAGTATGGGGACACATAGATTTCTACATTTTGCTGGCCAAAAAAATAAATTTTTGGTAATTTGTTAAATGGGCTTAAACTTCATTCAGCTGCTTCTTCAGATTGTCTTTTAGTCTGTGATATTTTATATTTGGACTATTTAGCAAATAGACTGAAGAAATTTGCTTCTGGGTTCCCACATAGTTTAGCATTTCATTCTTACCTCATCATGGGAGGATTATTTTGGATGGAGGGTGGAGAGAGTAACAGTTAAAAAACCCCAAAAACAAAACCAACAAAAAACCCCAACAAAAATGCGACAAAATCCAAACAATTGCATTGACTCAGGACGTGACTATTTGATGATAATGTTCATATATTGCAATCATATGATGCAATTTCCTGCTGCTCTGTCATGTTTGTCTCCTCGGTCAAGTGCGGGCAGGTGACACCTTTGGTCAAGCTTCAGGAAAAAAAGTTCAAGTTGGGGAAAGACAATTTGCATATTTACAAGCTATTTGGCAATCTTTTTGTTTCATTAACAGGTTTAATGAGGCATTATTTTAAATGTTTCAGGATCCATGAAGATTAACTTTTTAATGCTTTTTTCTTAAATGCAATTTATTCTTTTCTTCTTCTTCCTGCTGGCCCTGACATGCTGACCGTTAGCTCAGCCCTGCCACTCGCTTTCCCTTTTGTTTATGGGCAGTTTCACTTTCTGGTTTTGAAGTTTTTCTGTTTGGGTTGAGAGGAAACATCTGCACTTGCTTAAAAAAAATGCCTCCTGGAATGTTCAAAAGGGCTCAGGAAAAATTATTTCTAAATGATATGAAAGGTTTTCTTCACAAAACCATAATTTGGGGGCTAAAGTTGGGCTTAATATGGAGGATTATTTGAAGGCTCCCTTAAAGACCTTCTCTGAGCAAAAAGTTTTCAAAGGCATGTCACCCCTTCCTTGGACACATTCAGAAAACAGATGATCAAATCATGTACTTCTAAATGTTGGTCTCCATTCTCATTTTGAGTGGAAACAGTCTTTGTTTTGCCCTCTCCACAACTTCGAGGTTCTCTTACTACTAGCAAAAGAGGTGCTTAATTTAGATCGAAAATGTGAATCGGCATAATTAAGCTTCACTGCTTGAAGTGTTCAGCACCATCTCACTCCTGAAATTACTACTGAAATTACTGTCTGCCTACAACCGTTTTTCAAGTTTTTAGCAAAAACCAGATCATTGTTTTTATGAAATCTTTCTCAGGCTACAGCTCAGAGCACGAGAACCGAGAGCAAAGCCTACAGCTCTGCAGCAGTCTGTAGCTGGAACACCCACATTGGAGAGACTTCAGGCAGCCCCTCCACTCAAGTTTTATTGATGCTTAAAAGTAACAGGAGTTTTGTCCTTTTTCCCCTTGCACGCACTCACTAATCTCAGATCTAACCAAATAATTTAATCTGTTGACCTCAGTTACAAGTGGATCGGGCTCCTCAAGAGGCACATCTGGAGGTTTTCTCTTTCTTTTTTCCCCCTCTCCCCTCAGATCAGTAACTTAAAAATGCAGCTGCACTGTTCTTATTTTGTCATGAACCTCTTTTCTGTGTCTCTCTGACCACAGAAACTAGACAGATCTTGGAAGAGTATGTGCCTATATTTAGTGTGTAGTGTGTGTGTATGTATGTGTGTATATGGGGGCGGGAGGAGAAATGCCTTTCAAGAGTGAGAGGGAGACCTTCTGATTAGTAAAAACTTAAATCTAAGATCACAAGTTAAAAAAAAAATTTCATTTTTAAAAAATTTATCTCTTTAAATTTTGAAGTGTGGCTCCTGTAAGAGCAACAAGAAAGGTTGTAAACCTCTCAATCAGTTTCAGCTCTGGTTTAAATCCACCTTCAGTATAAAACTTGAGAACCTCTCCTTGGTCCACAACATTACCTCCTCTTATTTTACATAGTGCTGACACACTTGTTTATGTTTTGATCTCTCTGATGTTCCCAAGTGTCCCTTGTGCTCAGGTAATAAGGGAAAAAGCCAAGAGGGGATTTATGGACCAAAAATAGCTTTCAAACTAAAGAAAGCTGTCACAGTTAGACTTGAAAAATAATCTTTAATTATCACCACTTCTGTCTACACGTGGAATTAGTAGGAAGGAAAGCTTTACTGGGAAAATTCAGAAGGGAGGGAAAGAGCAATTATCTTTAGTCAGTCAAGTGGGAGCATGGGCTGGTCTCACAAAGAAAGTTTCGCTCTCTGCTTGGGCTTCCTTTCTGTCACTCATGGGCTTGCTCCCGTGTGTAAGGCACGTATGTCCCCACCCTCGTGTTTAACCTTGTGACAGTAGGAGCTGTTCCTCCAGCTGAAGCGGCCCCAGTTTCTCTATCGCTTTTCCAGCAGCACCAGCACTTCTCCTTCCTCTTCCCCTCCCCCTGGACTTTTTTTCTTTAGAAGAAAAAAGTGTCAGTTTGAACTTCCTGCTTGACAGACCCCACTGAGAAACTGATACGGGCCTGATAAGGTGGTATTTATTTATTTTTCCTGCTGTGAGGCTTCACAAGTCCCACTTCCCACCCCCCCCATGCAGCTTTCAATACTGCCCGGTCTTGATACTTCCCGATGCTGATAGTGTCACCGGCAGTGTTTGCTCTTGGACACTGCTGTGGTGAAAGGCAGCTGATAAGAAGATACAGATAATATCCCCACTGCCATTGTGGAGTTTGTTGAACCTAGTAGGACCTCAGTATTATGCCCAAAAATCTGGTGGACCTTAAGAAAATCAGTTACCAGTCCACGAGTACAGACAAAATGACCAAAGAAAGTAGATGATTTTTAAAGCCAGACAATGCATTGTGCTATTATTGAATTTTTGATACAGCTCTGCATTAAGCTTTCAACATCGAGAGGAGTAATCTGTGCATTTATGTGTGTACGTGCTTTCTGTACAACACCTCTGAGTTTTATCATAAATATTTTAATTGAATATTCGATTGCATTTCATCACAGCTTGAAAATACACAAACTGCTCACATATCTCAAACTAAATTTGCTTGCTAATGCCATTTGAAAAAGGATGCTACTGTAAAGTGGATTGCTGTGAGCAGGAGCATGCTTTGAAAGCAGCTGTTTTGTTGGATATGTTTAATAAATGGTTGTTTCTTTGCCTTATAGGGTAATGTTGCCAAATTATAGATTCCATCAGGGTAGTGAATAGCGAAGCAATGAATCCATGTTGAAAGCAGCGTGGTCATTGCCTGTTCTCATGTTACTTGCTGGGTTCAGATGATCCTCAAGAAATCAGAAATAACTCTTTCTCACCTCAGATAGTGAAGTAAGAGCAGTCAGTCATGGAAGGAGAAAAGTGTCTAAAGGACTGTAATATTTTTGAGTCACGTACATACCGGTGTTGATTTGTACCTCCTGATGGAAAGCTATGCACATAACTAAGCATGATTATGAAACCTTCTTGTAGTTTTTCCCCGTAATAAAATATTTTACAAGTAATCAAGATTTTTTAATTATTAATTTAGATAAAAGCAGACTTCTTTTTCTACTGAAGACATCTTTCAGTGTACTGTCTACATTTAGTATGTCCAGATAGCAAGGTCTTTGAATACAAATAAATGGAGTATGTGCTGAACTGAGATGAATGGATGCTAGCTTCTGTTTCCTTCTAAATACATATTTCTTTTTCCTTTTTTCCTTTTTTTTTTTTTTTTTTTTTTTTGCTAAAGTACATTTCAACTGAGCTGGAGCCAACCAGTCTTGCTTTCTTTTGCTTTGCTTCAGCATTTTTTTTATAAAATACAGCTGTAAGCAGAGGAGCTTTGCATAGACTGAATGCCACAGAAATCTGCAGTAAATAGTCTGCTTTGTTGTAGATGTTCCTAAGCAGTATATTTAATGAGTAATGATCTGTTTACTGATGGAGAATACCTTCGCTTTGAAGAAGGCTTTCATCCTAGCCAGCCATGGTTTTTTTGGTACTGTAAGTAATTGAACTGGCTGGTGAAGTGACTGCTGCGGTTTGGCAAAAGCTGATTTGTCATGCCTTGTTATTTTACTGAGGAGCATTTCTGGGAGCTTGTGTTCTGCAAAGTCCTGCTGTTAAACCTGTATTATGAACAAATGCTCATTACCCCATTTATTAGAAATACTGCTTAAAGACACAATCAACAGCAAAGCGAGTAAAATTTAAGGGGAAAGAAAGGTGAAATCAGTTTGCAGAGTGGAGACTAGCACTCTGCAAATGCATCATCGTCCAGATCTGTATGTACTGTCTGGTATCCCTTAAATTAACAATGCTTTTTATTAACACTTAATACCAGCAGGCATTTCTTCACACAAAAATTAGTGTTTTGGCAAGTTAAATGATTGCTCATCTCTGAGAGTAGCCCTTCCTTCCCACTAAACTTGTAGGAGGTAGATTGTGTTTTGAAAAGAGATAATACCAGTGACATATCTAAGTAATCATTACCTTGTCTTTCTATTTCAGCACAAACCCACATTAATCCAAAGCAGCACAGTGCTGATAAAGACGAGCTTTATCAGAAGAGCATCCCAAAGAAGGAGCACAGTGTGAAAGAAATACTGAAAATGGAATCCAATCCTCCAAAAGGAAAAGACTTCTTCCAGACCAACATTTCACCAGTTACTCCAGAAAAAGACTTGGATGATTTGCGTAAGAACTATAGCCCGGAGAGGTGTTTCTTCCCTCGAGTTGTCTACCCAATCCGACCTCACATTCCAGAAGACTATCTGAAAGCTTCCTTAGCGTACGGGATGGACAGACCCAGCTACATTACTCACTCACCCATCCAGGCATCTACTACACCGAGTCCTTCTGGGAGGAGCAGCCCAGACCAAAGTTTAAAAAGTTCAAGCCCTCACAGCAGTCCAGGGGTCACGGTTTCACCTCTGGCACCTACTTCCCAGGAGCACAGAGAGCCATACTCTTACTTGAATGGATCTTACGGCTCAGAAGGATTAGGGTCTTACCCTGGATATGCACCCCCTGGCCACCTCCCACCTACCTTCCTACCATCCTATAACCCCCACTACCCCAAATTCCTGTTACCTCCATTCAATATGAGCTGTAATAACCTGAGTGCTTTGAACAATATCAATGGCATCAACAATTTCAATCTGTTCCCAAGGATGTATCCTCTTTATGGCAACCTGCTCAGCGGAGGTAGCCTTTCCCACCACATGCTGAACCCCACCACGCTCCCCAGTTCATTGCCCAGTGAAGGAGGCCGTCGATTGCTGCAGCCTGATCATCCGAGAGACTTCCTCATACCAGCACCTAACAGTGCCTTCTCTGTCACGGGTGCTGCTGCCAGCATGAAGGACAAGCCATGCAGCCCTACCAGTGGGTCACCCACCGCTGGTACAGCAGCCAGTTCGGAACACATAATGCAACCTAAACCTACCTCAGTGGTGTTGGCTGCCACCGGCGGTGAAGAAGCCATGAATCTCATTAAAAGTAAGAGGAATGTGACCGGTTACAAAACCCTCCCGTACCCACTTAAGAAGCAAAATGGGAAGATCAAGTACGAATGCAATGTTTGCTCCAAGACCTTTGGCCAGCTCTCCAATCTGAAGGTAGGCAGTGGAGAATAAGACAGGAGTCTCCTGGGAAGAGCTCAGATTTCTCCCTACAGTTTTCAAGGAAAAGTGGAGACAGGCCTCCCTTACTTGTTTGGCTGTTTACCTGTCTGGGCTTAATACGGCATCCCCCACTCCCCGTAAGAAATCGTGGTTGTGTTTTAGTGCTGACACCACCCAATTAACTAGATAACACTGTATTTTGGCAATGGGACTCTTCCCCTGACTCTAGGAAACATCTGAAAGTACTTTTGTTGTAGTACTGGAAACTGCAAATTGTTAATTGCTTTGTTTCTCCATAGGTGCACCTCAGAGTACACAGTGGAGAGAGACCATTTAAATGCCAGACTTGCAATAAGGGCTTCACACAGTTGGCTCACCTCCAGAAGCACTACCTGGTACACACGGGAGAAAAACCCCATGAGTGTCAGGTATGTAACACACACAGAAACAACCTCCCTTGGAGGCCGAAGGGAAGGCAGAGCTTGTGCACATCCTGTATGGTGTGCAGGGAGGGCTGAGTGACAAACCCTTGGCTGCTCAGGGCTGGAGTCCACACCACAGCCATGTACAGCCTTGGTGCAGCAGCATCTGGGAGAGAGCAAGATTGCCTGTAGCCTGCTAGAGCAACATCTGCCTGATACAGTTTTGCCATCAGCCACACTCAAAATACCATTCACCATTATTTAAATAAAAAAGGTGGGGATTTTTTTTCCCTTTGTGAGAAAGTGTGAAGACATAAAAAGCTGCTGCTTCATCCTGCTGTCTCCTCCTAGGTGTCTGTGATTTAAACCATAAAATCCCCTCCCACTCATTCACTGTTTCTCTGCCACCCCCAACATTAGGTTTGTCACAAGCGGTTCAGCAGCACCAGCAATCTCAAAACCCACCTGCGGCTCCACTCTGGAGAGAAGCCTTACCAGTGCAAGCTCTGCCCAGCCAAATTCACCCAGTTTGTGCACCTGAAGCTGCACAAGCGTCTCCACACCCGGGAACGCCCCCATAAATGCATCCACTGCCACAAGAGCTACATTCACCTCTGCAGCCTCCAGGTCCACCTGAAGGGCAACTGCCCCGTTGCTCCTGCCTCCGGCCTCTCCATGGAGGACCTGAATCGAATCAATGAGGAGATCGAGAAGTTCGACATCAGTGACAATGCTGACAAGTTGGAAGAAGTGGAGGACAATATCGACTTAACATCGATCGTGGAGAAGGATATACTGACCCTGCTCAGGAGGGAGATGGAAGGAGCTAATCTGAAAGTATCTCTACAGAGGAACCTGGGAAATGGGCTTATCTCGTCAGGATGCAACCTTTACGAGTCGTCCGATCTGTCAATTATGAAGTTGCCTCATGGTCACCCACTACCTCTGTTACCTGTAAAGGTCAAGCAAGAAACAGTTGAACCAATGGACCCTTAAGACTTTTTGGCAAATTGATTTTTTTTTTAATTTATGACTTGGCAAGTCAGGGTGCCTGTAGCAGTTGCTTGTACATAGTTTCAATGCTGCAAAGCAATCTTGGCTTACAGTAGTTTCCCTACGCTCTCCAGCTGAAAGAAGGAACTCCAAAGTTACTGTTTTCTCAGGGCATAAAAAGGGGCAAAGGACTGTGCATTGCCTCGCCAGTTACTAAAAGACAATCATTTATCCATAACTATTTTTTCAATGATAGTACTTCATAATTTATTATGCAATTAATCATTCTAAAAGCAATAGTTAGGAAAATGTTTACAATGACTGGAAAATTCATTGTAATTTTTACTTTAAATGTTTTTATTTTTGTTTTATGGCCATTCTTTGTAGATATTTTTTTCTGCACATCTGTTTTGAGAACCTAAGATTGGGGTTTCAGTAAATGTGTTTTATGTACCAATGTCTTTTAAACAAATGCGGTTTTTCGTATTGCCAAAGTTGTGACATACAGAATCCTAGATCACGTTTGAAAAAAAATGCCATGTACTTTTATGTGCAAATCACCCCACTGGGAATAGAAAAGGAAAAAAAAAAATAACCAAATCAACAACCCAGAGTAGCAGCAAACAGGGAAGAAACTGTTTCCCCTGCCTCTCTGAGGAGAGGAGAAAGATTCTTCTACCTGCAGCTCTACCCGGAACAGATGTGGCACAGCAAACACTGACCTGCCATGGACAATACCACAGGTTTTAGAAAACACCTCTAGCCCCACACATTGTCATGTAACTTTAAGACCAAAGGAATGCATGAGCTTAACGTGGCTTTTCAAAAATCAAATCTCACTCACATTCTTTTGTTTTCAAAAGCAGTTTAAAAGCAAAGACAAAAATATTCTTAATATTCTGCCTGAAATGAGGTTTCTGGCAGATTTCTTTCTTCTGGTTTTTGTTTTGTTTTGTTTTTTTTGGCCAGAGCCTTCCAGGGATAAAAAAAAGAGATGGTCAGATTCCCTGAGAAAGAAGGGGTTTGGTTTTACTTGTATTTTCCTCTCCCACTTTGCCTGGGTAGAAGTGGGGAACAAAGTCCTTTCCTGGCACATAAATTTTTTTCTTCCTTCCTGTACGACTCAGATTTTTCTCAGTATTTGTGTTTGTACATTTTGTGGTTAATTTAATTAAAGAAGAAAAGGGCATTGCAAAGTTGTTGAACAACAATTACCTCAGTGCTTGTGTCCAGTGGTGCAGACAATGCTGTTTTAACTAAATGCTTTGCTACTTTAGAGAAGAAACCAAAATGTGCACAGGGAAAGATAGAATGCACGTCCTTTTATCTTTTTGTTTTGCTAAGCCCAAAGATGATATGGTGACGTTTGAGGTGTAGCAAAGAATACATGTATATTTATAGATATATTTATACCACTATACTATATATGTATATGTATATATATTTATACCACTTAAGTTGTGAGCCAAACCATGTAATAAAACTTATTTTTCATCTAAGTGTGAAAATCAAATGTTACCCAGTTTTGCATATAACCAGTGACCTCAAAACCAGAAGGTTGTACCAAGGCATTTATCACTTGCAAGTACACATGTGCAGTTGTCCAGGTGGAGCTGGAACTTGCAAACGCCTTACGTGAGTGACGTCACCCACGCTGGCGTCTCAGTGAATTCTATGGGAATGACCCTCTTTGCGGGACAGGGCTTGTCAGCCCCCTGCTTTCCCGGCAGTCTGCACTGGGGGGGAAGGAGGCTGGTGGTCAGTCAACAGACAGCCAGAAAATGTGACTGAAAGAACTTGGAAAGAAGCCAAACACGACCCATGTTTGATGTGGTCACAAATCACAGTAAGGGCAGGAGGGAAGTTAGTTGGGACAAGCCCCTCGTCTCATTGTACCCTGCCATTAATGAGTTGAACAGTTAACTCACATAAGTAGCATTATTACACAACTCTCCTCCATGTATCTTTTTTTGTCTGGTTATATTCTTACAAAATTTAAAATAGCCCACCTCAGCAATCCAAGATTCAGTGATCTTTTTCTCTTTTTTTTCAGCAAACTTCATTTTAGTGGCTTCTGTTAGAAAAACAAACAATCCTGAAATACAAGTCTCTCAACACAGCTTTTGAAGGACAACAGTTCATTACATTTCCACTTCTGCAAATTGTGAGGCTGACATCTTTTAAATGTAGCAATAGTTAATAAATATAGAACTTAATTGTAGGAAAAACCAAAGTATCACTACTCTGTCACTGGACACACACTTTTCCTATTATTGCCTGTAGTGCTTTCTTGTATTTGATACAAATTTTACAAGAATTTATATGCATCAGCTTTAAGAATTGTTACTTCTCTTTACTGTTTCCCCCTTCCCTTAGACGTTTTACATGTGAATGTAGCAACAATCAACAGTGTTTTGGGGTTTTTTTTTGTCTCTCTTGAGAAAGACTCTGACCAAAGTTAACAGGCTTTTTACTTTGCTAGAACAACAAACTATCATATGTTTACGTATTGGTTTACATCATTATTTATGTGCAAATTGTCAAATGTAAATTAAATATAAGTGTTCATTGCTTTACTGACGCTTCCCTTGTCTTCAGTCTCTCTGCACAGGGTGGGTGCACAGCCTAGTTGTGGGGCGCCGTCCCCTCCCAGCCCCAAATGTGTGCTATGCCGGGAGCAATGGTATCTCCAGCAATGCTGACTTTTGCCTTTGTGGGTTCTGATTTTCCCTGTTTAAAAGTTGCAAACAGCAATGCCAGAGGCCTTAATACCCTTGCCTTTGTTATTTACAACTGTCTCCTTAGTTTCAGGCAGTACCTTTAAAAAACAAACAACCGAACAACGAACACAACAAAAACAACCAAAAAAACCCCAAGAATTTTCAGTGGAAATACTTGAATGCTATCTGCCTTGCAGATATGTGACTAGGGTTCTCATTTACATTTTTCCAAATGATTGTCATTTCTGGCCTGAAACCCTAACCACTGGGACCACAATGACACACTCAAAATGTCAGTGTGAGACCACTTAGTCCTGTCTCAGCATGGTGGGAACTGCATTCAAAACAAACGTGGATCTGTTGTAAGTGCTCTCAAAGGAGATGTGAATACATACTAAATCCAGGAGAAGGTCAAGTGTCTGTCCCCTTCTCCACCTCAGCCCAAAAGTAACAGCAGGCCAGGATGCCCCAGAAAGCTAATTCAACATTTGCTACTTCCATCACTTACCGAGAGATCTAAACCAGAGAGGCCATGTGCTGCCCTGCCCTACCTGAATGTTAAAGAAATAACGTTCCTGCGCATATTGAGACACTCAGCGCCGTATGATGTTTTAAAAGTATTTCACTGTCCTCTTAAAAAAATTCATTTAAACATCTGTCTCAAGAATTTGAAATACTGCCAACACTGAACTGTGGAGTTAAGAAAACCAGAGCACTATTGTCATAAACGTGCCAAATGCAGCATGTTATATTCCCATATTCGACAGAGCTATTGCTGTAATAATTTAAAAAAAAAAACATAGGATAACCATTACCGCCATAAATCATACTTCATTACTTGGCAAAGCGTTACGTTGCGCTGGAGAGTTATGTCCTGGGGACACTTGTAAGCTTTAGAAGATGTTTAATAAAACACATTACATAAAAAGACAATGCACGTTATAGATCACAGCCTCGTGAGGCTGAGCCCGGCAGCTGCTGCCTTGGTTTCTGGCAGCCCCCAAGCCGCTTGGAAGCTGCTGAAGGCGTGTGCTCCGAACAGCAACACAGCATCTTTCAACCACGGCAACACCACCACCACCAGGTTGGCGAACCGCAACAGTGTTAGGAAGGTGCAGGGGGGAAAAGCTCAGTGACTTGGGTGCTGCCACAAAATGCAGTCCTGTGAGACCATGTGCCCCCAGCACAGAGGCATTGGCTGCCTGTGGGCAGGCAGGATTGGAGCCCATCTTGCTGCCGTCAGTGTGAAAATGTTGGGGGATCAAGCATGTTGGGCAACGTGGCCTTGCCAGTTGAGCTGCTTTGCCACAGGATAGGATGAATTACAGCTGAGACAGACTAAAGCACACATGTAAGGAGGATCCTGTCCTTCTGGCTGGTTTATGAAGCCCAGCGTCTCTCAGCTGGGTACTGGGAGAGACACCGCAAATTCCCAGTGTGGGCAATTATGGCCTTGAGGTCGAAAATGAAAAACGTGACTCACTGAGGGGGTATGACCCTTTGGGTTCAAATCAGTGGCTGCCAGTGCACGGCTGCGTCTCAACACGTGCGTGTGGGATGCGGCCCAAAAGCTTTGCTGTCATTCAGAGGTGTTACGTTTGACTGAGGGAAATAGTTGTGGCTGTAATTAAAGGCAGCCAGGAAACACTTGGCTAATTACTGCATGAGCTGGAGTTGAGTGGATGCTGTACGGCTAAGGAATGTGCCTGTCATGGGGCAGGTATCTGCAAAACACTGGCTGACATGGTGGCTTAAGGGAAACTCACTGACAACACCAAAGTAGCCACCCTGGCACTGAGATGGAGGTCTCCATCCTCTGTGTGGTGTGGGAGTAGACTAGCAGGGAAAAGGCATCTGCCTAGCCTGGGAAGTGGGGGCCACAGACTGACATTTTGGCAACTTCAGCACAGACCAGTCCTGCTAGAACAGCAGAAAAATAAGACTTCTTGTCAAAGATGTGACGCTTCCCAAAACCACAAGGGTTTAATTTTTCATTAGATGCTAAAACAGGCCCATCCTGCAACCAGTATGACTGCTGCCCTTTCCCGTTCTCATGAGCAGCAATGTGGAAGAGCTGGTAAAGAGCACACTTGCACACCGATCGAGGTCGCCTTTGCACTAAATGTCATCCATGACAGAAGGCTCGAGAGTTTTCAACACACTGCATGAACCTTTGATCATTTTTAAGAGGCTGGGGAACTTTCCCCAGCAATTCATAGTGGTGGCCAAAGGTGAGAGGAGCTACTAAGCCTCGCCAAGCCCCTGCTGCCTTGGTACCTACTTCTGATGCAAAGTTGTATTCTTGTCCCAGGGTAGAGGGGTCATGCTTGGACATGCATACAAATGGACACTGCCTTCTGCTTCAAAGCCTAAGTCTCCTTACCTCCACCCTGACAGCTTGCAACTTACCATGAGTCAAATGTTGTGTTCTGTGCAGGAAAACCCAGCCAAGGAAAGATGAGATGCTTTTCCACCTCCAGGCAGCACAGGCTCTGCTGGCTCAAGCCATTCAGTTCTGCAAACTTCAGCCTGCACAAGCTCACCCAGGAAAGGCCCCTGAGACACAGCCTGGGCTCCTGAAATGTCTTATCCTATGCTAATGTTGTCCCACCACTCAATATAAAATTACCCTCAGTACCCTCTTTTAGAGCAGGGCAATGCAACCCCCTGTGCCAGACAAAGTCTGGAGCCTGAACATCTGTCTCCTAGCACTTTAGCGTCACCTGCCAGTCATCACATTTAGCCAAAAACTGCTTTCTGGAGCTGGGGGCTAAGCAGACTGGCTGTCAAAAAAGGCAAGCCAGGGAGCAGAAGCCCAGCAGTGGAGCAAAGAGCTGCAGTCACTGGGCAGGCAGCACACACCCCTGGGACCTGATCCTCCCTAGCAGGGACCAGCTGAGCTGGCAGGGGGGAGCTCTGGTACAGGGCATGCATGAGCTTCTGCTCCTTTTTGACACCAGGGCTTGGGGCAGAAATATGTGCCTGAAGAATGGGGTCAGGCAGCACTAGTGTGGGCATTGGGCAGAGATCTCCCTAAAAGAGATTCCCAGACTTCTGAGAAAGGGAGATGGTCACTCAGAGCTCTCTCTGCCCCATGAGCTGGCAGCCAGGCACCTTGGTGACATTCAGGCACAGTGGCCCTTCCTTCCTCCTCCCCAGCTGCACGCAGAGAGATGGTTGGGATGCCAAACCACTCAAGTAGGTGTGACCAAATAGCCCTATTGAAGGGAGCAAAACCAGTATGACTTCCTTATTGTGCAATGATTAATAAAGGCTTTCAGCTCTTTTTCTCCATTAATTGTGAATAAGCAAGTCCTTGATCATTTCCTTATCCAGGGACCAAGTGAGATTCCTTACAGCATTCCTGCCCCAGTGTGGCCACACTGTACTGGGAAGAGAAGTGATTCCTGCAATATTGAAACCAGGCACAGTAAAATCAGAAGCTGAAAACCTCTTTCCCAGTTCACCTGTGCTGAGGACTTGGGTGTCACAATGTGGTACTGGTCTTGGGGTTAGGGAGACCCCAGTGTTCCTGCCTTTACCACTTGAGTTTTACACAGTAAATCCTAGCTTAAATGAGCAAAGTGGAGAGCAGCTTTTGTGCAGAAAGAGAACTGTGGCAGGCAGAATTACATGCATGATTTCTTGGATATTATAGTGCCCAGGTTCCCTACAGCTTTCCTATGGCAAAACTTTCTGTGTGAGGACTGTCCCTCTGTGAACCACAGGAGACATTTTTTTCCCTGCTGCTTTCCTTAGTCTACCCTGTGCATTCAGATGGCTTTTTATCTGTAAAGGACAGGTCCCGTGCATCTTCACAGACCAGATCTGCTCTTCTTGTCAGCCTCACAGCCCCATGCAGAAATTCTTTACTAAGAAGGGAAAGTTTGGTTTCTTCTGGCCATGCTGGAGCCGTGTCCCTACATGGGACAAAGTTAAACAGGCTGGGTGGTGTCCCGGAGAGGTCTCACTTTAGTCGCAACCAGTCATGAAAAAAACAGAAGTTAAAAATGTTGTAGAAACTGCAGCCAGGTGCGAAAGGGAGCAGGGGACATAAAAAGTGAAAATTTGCCTGTTTAATAAGCCATTATAAGTCAGTTGGGTGTTTAGGAGGGAACATGCGCTGGTGCTTATAAGTCATTCAGTGAAGATGCTGTGCGTGTATGTGTGTGTGTTTTTAATGAGACCAGAGGGTGCAGAACAGGGCTCTTTTTCTAACCTATATTGCAGCAATTTGTGCATGTCTGTAGCTGTAGGTGTTTCTACTCTGAGTGGTAAGTTTCAGTTTGATTCTGCTCTCGAGAGCTGTGGGGACAGTTTGCACTTGCCTTATCAACACAGAATCCAAATTGCTTTACGGTGCAAACAGCCCCCTGACACTGCAAACTGAGAAAATATGCTTTAAGCACAGAGAAGCAAGAGAGGTGACAACCAGAGGGCTTTTTCTCAGCAGAGCATCCCAATCTGCCAAAACCCTCACAACCCGATCGGGAGGACAATAAACTACCTTGAAAGCCACAACCTTGGTGCCACCCTGAGAGGCCCTGGCCAGGACCCCAGAAAGCAAAACCAGGATCCCAGGGCTGGGGTTCTTTTCCCACATCTTATATCCCTACATTCCCTAAAACCCTGCACCACCTCCATCCTCTTGCACTGATGCCCCACCACTGGGGGCCCAGCCTGGCCACTGCAAACTGGGCAACTTCAGGAAGTGCTTGCCCATCCCCATCCCTCCCTGGGCTGCCCCTGAGCAAGTCTAGCTGCAAGCCACTGACCAAAATTGTTCCCATGATTAGCGACAGCAGCGAGGGAAGGGCAGGGCAGGTACGTCCATGGTCCTTGGGAAGCACGACTCTAGTTTGGCTGCAGAGGCTTGTGGTCTCAAGAGTAATCCCTGTGCCCAGCCATGCAGTGGATTTCCAAATGAGCATTTTCATCTTTACATCTGTTTGCTAAAAATGCCCATCTTTTAGACTACACACCAATGTCCATACTGGTTGTCCCACTGTCCCCACATGGGCTGTGACTGAGAGGTGCCCCACATCCTCTATCCTTGCTTCTCCAGCCTGGGGTCCTGTGTTACCACCAGCCCCACAACAGTAGTCCCTGTATTACATCACCCTCAAGAAAAACCTGCTCCCTGTGGACAGGGACCCCACAGCAGCCTCAGCAGTTGCTGCTGAAATCTGAAGGAAAATGGCCCCCTAAATCTGGAGCCATTTAGGAGTTCAGCACAGCTCCCCTGGGGTACCTTGGTTCCTCTCATCCTCCTTGGGTGCCACATGCCACAAATCACTGGGAACCTTTCATAAAATACTCAGATGAAGTTATGACCTACATAGCAGCTAAGAAGGATGTGCAGATTTCCTTCCTCCCTCAGATCTGCTTGAGTTTGTAATACTCTCCAGATACAACATTCAGGAATGACTGTGCTGTTTGCTGTACTGTCATTTGTCTTGCTTGAGCTCAAAAAAAGAGCCCAGGAGATGGCTGTAGGTGCAAGTGGTTCAAGCTCCTCTGGGGCAGAGGCAACGCAGCACAGGCCCTTCTGCTGTCTAGGGCAGGATTATCCTCATCCTGATAGTGAGCACCCGACAGAGAGGTGGGCTGAGGAGTGCAGGGTGCAGACCTTAATAGAGGCACAGTGCTCTCCTACTTCCTTCAAAATCTCAGCTACTTATCCAAATTGAGGAGGCCAGAAAACAAAGGCCCTCCCTGACCATAAAACCCATTTACTGAAGCAGCAGATAACCCCCAAAACATTTTAAATGTCTTGTTAGACATAAAAATGCGAAATCTCAGTTCTTTGCTACTGGTCTCCTGCCAGTCATCTCCCTCTGCATCCATTAGCCACAAGGGAACGCCTCCAAAAATACATACAGGGATGGACCCAGCCACTGAGTTCAGCTACAGGTTCTCATTTCTCCCAGATTTGAGATATTTAAGTCTGGGAATACCAGTTGATGCCCTTCCTACTACATTTTTTTTAAAATTAATTTTCAGTGTAATTATTTAGATCAATCTAAACACTAAAGCAGTGATGAGTATCTCCACAGGGGAATATATCCATTAGTAAGCTTATCTAACAATGGAGATTTAAATACAACCTTTTTATTTTTAACCTAGAAACTTCAATACCTCTAGGTCAGAGCTAAGTTTTGCAGTAAAGACAAGGACCCTGGAGCCAAGATGGCTGGGGTCTGGTTTTGGTACCTGCACTACCTAGTAACGAGGTCTGGAACAAGTCAGTTGACCTTCCCATACAGTACCCGACTCATTTGTAGAATAGGTACAAGACTTGTGCAAGTTGTGGTGTAGGACTAATATTTGTACCTTGTTTTGAGATCCTCTGATCTGTAACAGCATGTATTTTGCTGTTCATGGAGAGAACAAGTTGCTTACAGTACTATCTGTAATACTGTAATATTTAGAAATCCTCACTTGCAGGCTGTGACTACCCTGAACTCAACACAAACTCTCTCTGCCCCAAGGACCTTACAAACGAAGCACTATTAAAAAACCCAAGAAACCACAGTGACTAGGTGCACAGCTTAAATTTCCATTTTCTCTCAGCATTTTCCCACGAGGGGATTGCATGTGAGAGCACACAACAGAAAGTCAGATCACGCCCGGTTCGGTTGCTCTGGCATGCCATTTGGCAATACAAAAATGACATAAATTATAGTGAAACCTCTTCACCTCAGCCTAAGTGAAAATGTGAAGAGCAAGGGGGGTGAGGAGGAAGGGGGGATATTGATCCATATCTGCTCAACAGTCAGACCAGTGGTGTGGTGGCAACAAAAGACATGCCTTCGCTTTTTCAGTAATTAATAATCTATAGAGAACCATTTCCTTTTCTGCTGTTGAGATAACACATTTGCCACCTCAGCTGCATGCAAATAATTCATGCCTCTGCTTAACTAATTTACCTCTCCAGTGCAGACAGAAGGGCAGAAACCTCCCACCAGTGCTGACTGACACGCTGCACTGAAAAAGGAGCCAGCTCGCCCAGAACTTTCTGAAATGCTTAAATCATTAGAGGACAACTGCACCAAATGCTCACAGGAGAGACACGGTTTCATGAGATTAAATGGGTTATTTTTGCTGGTCTTCGGTCCTGCCTCTGACCCACATGTGGTTTGCAGGCTGGAACTGACATTATCCAAAGAAAAGCATTTGGTATATCTGCACACAGACCACAGCTGGTCAACAACTCATCCCAGATTTAAACACAATGTATTAACTCTCATCTGTTGCCAGAAATTAATATTACATGCTTTTAAAAGCCTGGGCCCCCAGAAGTGTGCTGAACTGAGTAGGCCTTCACTTCGCATCGCCTGGAAACAAACAGGTATCAGGTTGGACATGTGTCTGTATCTAATGTAAACCTTGTTCTAATGAAAATGCTGATGCTCCTTCCACTCAGTTGCATACATACACCTCTCTCCTTGCATTAAAACACTGCAAGCAAGGTTGAAAGCACCAAAAAAAGTTATAAAAAGACAAAATTAACTAAGCTTGTCCACATATAGCTTCAGGAGCAGCCCTTGCTCACAGGATAACACATTGGTTTTCCCACAGGACTTACACCTTGCTCAGCACACAGGGTGGGAAATGCTTGTCCTGCATAGGACAGGGCAGGGACACCCTCCTTCTCATCCCTTCTTGATTGCTGGCCACACAGCTCTGGCCTTTGTGCTCCTGCCCCGCTCTCCAGCTGGGTCCAGTTGTTCCTCAGTGCTTTCAGTGGACCCATTGGGAAGATGGCTGAAGGCTTCACCCACCTGTGTCAGTCAGTGTCCATGTGGGAGAGGAAGGTGGTATCCCTATGCACCACTGAAAAAGAAACAAAATACATGAGTTTTGAGTCAAATATTCTCTTTGGGTGCCCAGACTTTCCAGGGCAGTTTCTTCCAAGTGTTATTTGACTGCAGTATAGCTTGTCCTAACTTCAGGGGTCACGGGGAATCCTCAACACTTTCAAACCAAGGACATAACCAGAGATTACTATATGACACAGCCTGTGAAAACTCAGGTTTAGTGACTTGCTCCATGCACAACCCTTTGGGTAAAAGCCCGTGGAAAGCATTTGCCCTAGGCAGCACTCCACTCTCTGGCCAAGACAGCCCCTCCATCTACCCTTCCCCTTTCAACAGAGACCGCCTCCAAGGTGACAGGTTTACATATTAGAGCCTTGTATTGGTTCCTGACTCCACAAGCCAAGGGGAAAGGTAGCATGCATCCTGTAAAGACCATGACATTACCCACATCTATATGGGCTTGACTGAGCTTTTATTCTGGCTTTTCTCCACCTCTCAGTGCTCAAGCTTGTTGCTTTGGTGCTGTTCTCACTGGCTGGCTGGGCAAGCTCTCAGAGTCTGGAAAGCACACACACCAGCAGGAGTTGTCCCACTCTGTGGCTGTCCTATGGTATGTCAGCACAACACAGCAGGATTGTTGTTTTCCATGAATCAAGCAATGGTACTGCTGCTGGGAGAAGCCTGTCACCCATTATGCAGACCAGCATGGGAGGATGGTGGACCTTGCACTCTTTTTCTCCATCCCGGTTACTTTTCTCATCTTCCCCTTCCCTGCGCCCAGCCCTGTCCTTTTGCCTCCTGTGTGAGCATTCCTGGGGTTCCTGGATCCCTGCTGGTGCTGCTGGACCTGCAAGCACACCAGCCACAGGGGGACGTGGCCACCAGCTTCTTCAGTCTCCCCAGAAGGAGAATTTCTGGTGGAGGGAAGCGGTGAAACACCCCCTTTCTTTGGAAAATCTGGTGCCTCCTAAGTGAGGGGACCCACATAACTAAGTGCAAGAGTGAGATGAAATACTAAGAGAGAGAAAAAGGAAAAAAAAAAAAAAGGAAGAACATATTTTCATAGTCTGCAGATGCAAAGTGAAAGGCCCAGAGTTTCTCATCTCTGACTTTATTCTGAGACATGAAATTTCACCCATGACTTGACAAACTATAACATCCACAGTGCTTTGTGGCTCCCCAGAAGCCTGCTGCCACCCCTGCCAAAGCTCACCTTCAGTATTTTGCTGGGTTGGTATTACCAAATTACTCAATTCTTTAGGGTTTTCCTTATTTTGACACATATTATTTTGCTAATACTTTTCCCTGGAGCTGAAAATCCAGAGACAGGAAGCTGCTGCTCTTAGCACACTGACATATCCGTGATTGGATATGGGCAGCCAAGGAAGAAAATAATTGGGCCCACATTAGCAAAGTGCCCCCTTTACTGGCAAGTGATCACCTCCAGCTTTTCTGTGGATGCTGAGAAAATTGCTAAGCTGCTAATGTATGCAAAAGCCATTTGCCTTCAGCCTCTTCACAGAGATTCACTCAGCTCAGCAGAGGGCAGATCCAGCTTGGTAGTCTGATTTTGAATGGTCTTCATCTACAGTTCATGTAGTGGACATTTAAATCAAAACTGGCTTCTGCAGAAGCATTTTAGATGATGAGAATCGAGTCTAAGCCTGATCTCACAAAAGCTCAATTGTGTGTTTGCCTCCTGAAATTAGCCCAAAGGGATAATAGTTCTATACACTGCCTTTGAAAAGATTCTTGTTTTGTTCTATTCTGTGTTCTTCTCTAGACACAGAGATGAAGAACTGGTAACTGTTTTGGTCTGGACAGAATATCTTTCAAAAGGAAATGGTCTACCTCCATGAAGTTGCAGAAAGGTTCAAAGGAGTGGGTGACACTCTAGCTTATATCA
Source organism: Myiozetetes cayanensis (assembly GCF_022539395.1). Lineage (NCBI taxonomy): Eukaryota > Metazoa > Chordata > Aves > Passeriformes > Tyrannidae > Myiozetetes > Myiozetetes cayanensis. The sequence continues at coordinate 70,829,332 of NW_026087411.1, read as the reverse complement.
TACAAGGAAACAATCGAGGATTAAAAATCTATTATTCTGGGATTACTCTATGAATTTCCCTCCAAGCATTATGAAATGTTTCTGTTTCCCTGTTGACAAATCATCTTCTACAATGTTGTCTAAATACATCACTATTACCATTGTTGCACCCTTTGATTCAGGGCAGATAAGAAGACAGGTCAAAAAAGAGGTAGTGGGTGACTGGTTGTACCACCTGTGAAATATTCATGCCTGATGTGTTGTTTGCTAGAGCTGACGTTCAGATATTTTGGATATGTTTCCTGCTTGCTTCTTCTCCCTCATGACAATTTCTTCTTTAACGTTTCTATATCATCTTGGTCAGTTTTGGCATTGACACATGTAGGAGCCCATGTATGCTCTGCCCTGCTTCAGGGTTAACTAATGTACCTCTAGAATGATTTTTAAAAGTCATAGGGTACAACACAAACTTGGTGCTTTGGAGAATTTTTTGTCCTGGTATGGTTGTGTCTGTGTCCTCCTCCTGCTCTAAGGACAGAGGTAGCATTAATAATGCAGAGCATATTGCTCTTCAAGCTCTCTTGCAGCTTTTTAAACATAGAGAGCAAATGGCAAATTTACCTTTCATCTCCTTTTAAAACTTAAGTTAGGCCTTATTTGTGTCAAGTGAAATTAAACTGGTTGTTGCTGTTTAACTTCTCTGTGCTGTTTCCTCACATGAATTAGTCATGATCAACTCTACCTGGCAGCTGCCCTTACAAAAAAACAGAACAGAGAGAAGGGTTAAGCACTCACATACAATTTACTCAATAATTTTGTCATACCCCTTATATAGAGTTGTCCCTCCAGTTCTGCCTGTTCTCTAACATATCTGGCAGTTTGAACAATGTTGGCAATATTTGAGCAATTAGGCATTCCAAGTGGAAAGGTTAATATACCTTACCCTCAAATGCAGGGTGTGTTAAAACCATTCTTGATGAGCCTTGATTGCACAACAGACACGAAGTAGGAAGGTCTTTCAATTTCAGTATGGCCTAGATTGTTTTGGTTTAGCAAAAGGCCAACAGTCCAATGCAAGGATGGGATAAACACACTTTGATTAGAGTGTTATTGAGGCAGATCAGAAGGAGGGAACTTCATTGCAGTTATCACTTTCTGAGTCTTAAATGCTTTGGTCATACTGGCACAGGTGCAAAACCAGGTACGAGATAACCCATAAAAGAAACCCCTCTGATGGAACTTGGAATAGGACTGATCAAGGAGGTGTGAGATTTATGGTTTTATTTCCCACTCTTTTGGTTGAGCAGCTTTGGGACCTCAGTTTCTTTTTTGGCCAGTTCTCATAGACAGCGCTCTGTTTGTGATCCAAGCAGCAAGATCTGGGCAGGAATGGGCAGAACTGGAGAAACCTTGCAGCCTTCTGCCAGGTGGGACCTGCAAGGATCAGAGTCAACCAGGACAGGGATGAAACCACCTCCCATGTCAGCCAGCCCAGGAGCTGACATCCTTAGCCCAAACCACTGCTGAGGATGGAAAACAAATGTGAATTGCAAACAACAGCCCTGCAGAGGAGCACCCCAGGTCACCAGGAGGCCAGGAACTGCTGGACCAGCTACCACAGTCCTCCTTTGCCACCAGCAGGGCACACCCAGTGGCCAGCCTGCCTGCCCTGCCCAGCAGGAATGCTTGGATGCATAGTCAGGACCTAACTTAAGTAAGAAAAAAAAACAAATCTAAGCAGCAGAGAAGGATGTTTTGCAGGTCACAGCCAACACCAGTTCTGTCTTACCCACCCTGGGTCTTCACAGGAGGCCCAGAGCATTGGTGGGCGAAGGAGGTCAAGTCTGAGATGTCCATCTCCCATGAGACTTGAATGGATCTCAATGACCCAACCTGTGCTTGGGTGCTCCTGCAAGGTCCCACATACCTCACCAGAGTCTCTCATGCAGTAGCCCTGTTCTGGTGAAAATTGCTGAGAATTGGGCACTCGGCCTCTCCACTTGCGGCTGGTGGTATTTCCCTGGCTGGGGTGATGTTGATGTTCATAATGAAGCTTTGGCAGAGAAAGAGAGACATGTTGTAACCATCAGCAGACTTCACATTCCGAATTTATCTCAGAAAAGGACAAAGGATAACTCAGCTTGATTGGGGTTTTGTGCAAGTTTGGGTCTATACTTTCCATTTGTAGTACTACTCCTGGTCTTCACCATCATCTTCCTCTGACCTAGAAAAACTTGATCATGAAAATAATGTTAGTTAGAAAATAATGGAACTGATAAGTCATTGCAGGCACATGTGTGTCTCATTATACATCAGTTCAGTTTCACTATATATTTTACACAATGTAACATAAATTTCACTATGCGCCACAAGTATTTCAATATGTGATAGTCAGAAAGTGGCAGTTTACACTAAAAGTTTCAGTATGTGGTAGGAGATTTCAAATACTATAAATTCTCCTTTTAAATGAAATGCATTGTGTAGATTAGTGAGAAATGCAGTTGTTTTAGTTTATTCAATGTGTTTTTCTTTCAGAACAGTATTTAGTACTGGTTTGTTCAATTGCCATGTTTATTTTACTGATACATATTAATGGATGATTAAGTGAAAATTCATTAACTACACACCACACACAACTCAAGCAACCCAAGATCTGTTTCTTAGATCTTTTATCTCAACTCAATTTATACCATATTAACAAACACACTATATTTACAGAGATTATATTAATGAACAGAACAGAAACTTCCTGTTTGAGCCTTGTTATTGGCCTGATTTTTAAATTGAATTCTCTTTGAGTGAGTAAAATTTGAGGGATCTGAAATCCCCTGTGAGGGCGAATTGTTAAAGCAATGGGCAGGTATATCCAGGGTCTGGACTGAATCGCTATTTGTTGCAGAAGATCTCAGTTTCAGTTGCAAGCAGCGACAGAGGAATCGGCACTGCCAGCACTGTGCTGCTAATCATAGCTTTGATCAGTTGATCTTAGAAGTATCAATGTTAATCAGGCCTTTTGCTAGCAAACCCCACCTCAGTTACTGAAAACGGGTATTCAACATGACACTTCTACGCCAAGAAGCTCTGTCATAGGGTTACCACATCATCATATTTTCACACGTGATGTACTTCAGCGACAGAGAGTACAGATTACCTTTGAGAGATACTTGCCATGAACTAAGAGCATATCAAAAACAATCGTGGGTTAGTAAAGCCAAGGCACATCTGCAGCAAGGACCATCTCCTGCAACCTCGGTCAAAGCTACAGTGGTGCTTCCAGACTGGTGCAGCAAAGCAATTTCCCCACAGCCAGTACCTACCATCAGAAATACAGAAAGAAGAAAAAAATTAGGCTGACCTTTGGTTATGAGTTCTCCCTCATTCTCATCTTCGCTAAACAGAAGCCACACCAAGAGCAGCTAAATGCAAAGTTCTATTTTATTCGAAAAACAGACTCAGCAGAGAGCATGGGGCAATGCTGAACTCCATCCCAAGAGAGAAACATCAGTCAGTTAACTCTGTTCTGTCTTCTGCCCCTCAAGATATAATCACACAGACAATTTTCTAGTACTTTTCTAAGGATAATTTCAAAATGTTAATGATCTATACTGTAGTTCAGTGCTCAGCAGAACTGGAGGCCTCATCTCCCCTGTCCCACACTCAGAAGACAAGGGTGACCCTGCACTAATGTTACTTTGAACAAGCCACTCAGAGAGTTATAAAGGCACCGGATTAATCAGAAACTGGGTCTTTTAACATAACTCCTTGCCCCATTGCAGACCTAGTAGACCTCACTGGCTCCCTGCCAAATAGTTCAAGCACCTATTAACCATGGAAAAGGTAAAGAGCTTGCGTTGTAACGTGCTGGATTTCAGCCCAGCAGCTTCAAATCTCCTAACCCGCAAGAGCAGCTTATCTGTGTTTGGAGGTCAGAGACCTCAATGAAGCCCTGTTAACAGGTGCATGCTGGCACAAACCCAAAAGTTTGTCTCTCCAGATTGCAGCAATTTCTTGGTTTCTTACAAGTGTGGCAAAAGGAGACATCAAAGCAGCCAGTGACACATTCAGGGCTGGCTGATTCTGCTTATGCTAATTTATTTGGCGAAACACGTCACCGCTAGTGGTTCCTTAGCTCACAGGAACAGGAACTGAATGCATCCAGTATAAAGATTGGCTACCATACTCCTCCGAAGTTTAAAACCAAGATCCACAGTTCTCCTTGTTTGTAGTCTCCACCTGTCATAACAAACAAATTTCGCCCCAAACACACCACAAGTCCAGGCTTGTGAGCTGTGTCAAATGCATCCAAGCAACTGGACTAAAGGAAATATGAATGTTTCCCTCACATGTGAAACAGGGGACAGTCCAGATCTGCAGCAATTACTGCTTTTATCCCAGACAGGGACTGGGTGCAATGGGAGTTGCTTTTCCATGCCAAGCCTGAAGACTTGAACCATGAGCTTCCACATCTGCCTCTTCTGTGGTGACCTGAGAGCAGCCCCAGTGCCTGCCTAAGCGTCATTGTGTTAGACCAGATAAAATGAGGGCTTGTATCTCCATTCAATAAGATATTTGGGATGAAATAAAGGTAATGTTTTTAAGTGCATGTCTGCTTTCCAGCATGACCAAACCTGAGCTGTTCCTGTTCCTGTTTAAAAGTAGGAGAAGCAACAACAGGGCAAACTTTCCCATATTTGCTTGCTCCTGTGTTAGATCTGGGCTAAGATATATACAAAGCAATGTATATATGCCCTAGATTCCAGTGCTGATACTGCCAGCAAAGCCAAATTACAATGATTTTCCTGTAGTCAGGTTGCTAGTCCAACAAGTTTTGGAAGGAGGTAAACGTATTACACACATCCTCCAAGTCCCCTCCTAAGCACTGTCAGGCTATAATTTTAGCTTACTCTTATTACTGATCATGTATAATTGATGTTGAGCCATCCTCTAGCCATCATGAAAGTTACACTATCTAAGCTGTTGCATTACTTTCACTAACTCATCTCGTCCAAAGTTTTTAGTGTTTCTCAACTGAAAAGGCAAAACAGCAACAGAAGTTCACAAAACATACATCGACTCATTTATCAAATCCAAACCTTTTCATTTAACCCAATTAAGTTTCAGTTGTAGGCTAAACCACATGATTTCGGGAAAATAAATTGCAGCTTGCAGTATACAATGTTGTGATTTCAGAAGCAGCTGGCATAGGCTTAAAGACCGTAGTTTCACGTGTACCAACAATATTTAACAAAGGACTTTTCCATCTCTGCTGACTGAAGAGGTAGGACCATTCATAGTCTATAATTAAGCTGTTGAGTTTCCACTGTTTTGAATGTGACCTACCTTTTTTCCTCTTTACTCAGCTATGACTGAAGCTAATATCTGTTCATCAAAATCCTTCTGTTTTGAATCAATGTATCTCCATCTATGCAAATCTGAGAGGGGAAGTGCTCACAACAGTTCATATTCCTGATAGCTGAAACATTCCGGTGGAACATCTCTGCCGCATTCCTGTTTTACGAACATTTCGCTGTTTGAAGACAACTTCTACAAGTTTTCATACAGAAAATTTTCCTCAGTCTCATTTCCTTTGGCTTTAGCAGCAAAACTTTATCATCAGCATGCAACCTTGCAAAGTGACACCTTGAAGAAAAAAGCTTGATAAAAAATTTTGTTTTGGCATGATGTGAAAATTTTCCACATCATCAGCTTCCTGAACTTTTCTGTTGATTTTCATCAAATCAACCTTTTTATCTTTAAAAAAAATCCCAAATATTGGTACTTCAACAACACACTGCAACAAATAGTACTCTGCTGATCTTATGTGAGGAAAAAGACCAATTAGACTAAACCTTCTCATTCATTGCTTCACATCCCTGCCCCTAACTGATGTTCTCTTCAGGACAGGGGAAGGAGCTTTGCTTCACTGGTAAGATTGCTTGAGAGTTTTGGTGGGAAAAAGGCCTTTCCTAAATGTTCATACTATGGCTTTTTATGCTGTGAGACATAAAACAACTGCGAAATTCAGCATCTGTTGAATTTTGCCTGTTTAGACAGGGAGGCGTTTCCCAGTTCTGGAATTGGAGTTAGCAATATTGTTCACAAGGATGGCAAACCTCCCAACTTTCATTTACAAAATGCCCCACAAGTAGAGATGAAAGCCATGAGAGAGACTTGGAGGGCACTTTGTATCTTAAGCAAGATGGCCAAGTCAAAAGAAATAGCTTGTTATTTAAAGGAGCACTCTGAGGACTGCTCTGTGGTAGCACAATGCATTTTACTTTCTGGACAACTGCTGAAAATTGACAAATCATTTGTTTAATGTTGGATTTCTATACCTAGGTATCTGCTGGTTCCTATGTCCCTGTGTAAGCACAGGATAACACTGAGGATAACACAAATTTCTTCCTACTACAGTAACAGAAAACAGCAGTCAAAAAGAGGACAGCACAGAAAATGTACTGTAATCAGCAGCTGTCCTCTGAAGCTGGCATATGGAATCATGCTTTAGTTTTTGACTTTAAAATTTTAACATCCATTATTTTCACACAGCTGGCACATCCAAGGAGCTGGAGAGGAACAGACCAAATCCGAAAAACCTTTTGTATGCAGAAGCATCAGAGGATGCTGCAATCCCAGACTGTGTTTAGGAAACTCAAGACACAGAGAAGGTTTCTGTTGCATGGGAGTTGTGCCCGAGATTAGGCACTGATGCCTTCAGGAAGACACTGCTGAAAAGGCACAAATGCATAAAGGAGCCTCACTGGTCTTGACAAACCCCAAATCATCACAACCCATGCAAAAAACCAAGCATTAAAAGGAAGACTATGCTGAATTAATTCTCATCAAGTGTTGTCACAGATCAGATTCGCACCTTCCCCAGAGGTTGACATTTGGAATTTTCATTTATCCCTCAGCTGTTTCTAGGGAAATAATAAAGAACACCAAAACGAAACTCAGGAGTCAATCCAGATCCTCTTTGCACTCCAGCTAGGCATATCCTAAACCCTGGGTGGTGGGAGAGGGAAGCCACGCTGTCTTTCGTGTTCAGGTAGCAATACCCCAGAGCATACCAAAAGTAATTATTTCCATCTGCCATATACAATCTAGAAACCTGAAAATGGTTCTGCTAGTAGAAATCTAATATATCAGTGAGTAACCAGAAGCAACCTACTGCTTTCTTTTGTGATGGGTCACAATGCTCTGGAGATGCCATAAGTGCAGTTCTCTGTTTGGCTATGCCTGGTAGGAAGAATGTCTAGTGCAGGTCTCCCGACTGATCATCAAGCAACAAAAAGGTTAAGGACAAAAGTGCAGAAAATGCCCAACCCACGGCAGAAATTACATTTTTTTTTAACTTTGAGTCTGCATTTTAAAAGTATTAGACTAGTCAATTTTTCCTCTTCTTTTGAGAAAAAGCTGGTAATGACCCAATTATCGACTTGCAGAAAGGTAACTGCTTTGAGATTATGAAGTTCTTTGTGCAAAGAGCCACCATTTGTAATAAAAACCAATTTCAGGATAAATGTGTAAGACTCCAGTAGTGACAAATAAAAATTGAAGTAGAGCAGTTAACATAGCTCAGCCCATAAAATCCCCAGATATTTATATGATCACTGTTATTGCAATTATTGACCCCTATCAATGAGAGCAGAGATGTCACTCCATGAATGCACCAGCACTGCCCTTCATTCCTTTATATCTGACTTTGAAGCTGCTGCATCCATGTGTCTGCATCATTCCAAATCTCCCTTTCCAACAAGAGCACTGTGGTGAGTGGTGGGTGGGGAGGAGGAGGGAAAGGGAAACTACTGAAGACATCATTTCAGTAGCCATTTAAGTCTAAATTATTTGATAAAACAAGGACAAGTTCAATTTCTTTATGAGACTTGTGCAAAAGATTCCAGGAGAAGCAAAGCATTATTATCTGAAGACACAACTTTTGAACAGCATAACAATTTTCTTCTTAATCATAAATATAGGACTCCATAGACCAGACCTATCTGCCTTCCACAGACTGGTGAATAGCTACGTGTGCTATGCCGTGATCAAAAGGACAAGGACAACCAAGCATATTCCCAGTCATTATAAATATTGAGAAGTAAGCATGCTAAAGAGGGAAACAGATGACACTTCTTCAAATGACATGGATGAATTCTGGTACCTGGCTCTCTATACCCAGGTTTAGACCCTGGACACACACAAATTGTCAGTCACCCAAGTACACAGAATGTCCAGGTAACCCTCAACAGTTAAGATTCAGTCCCACACACACAAGATGAGCTCAGATTGAGTTACCTGGCAAAGAGCAAGTTGCTGGTTTAGGAGGACTAGCAGAATTTTAAATAAAAGATGAGAACACACACCTAAGAAGAGTCTTAGGAGCAAATGCATAAAGGAAAGTTCTCATATTTGCTTGAAAAGAGATTTTTAACTGAGTCTGCAGTTACTAAAGTTGTCACAGGATTCCCCATGAATTTCTCAATAACTGAGAAGTGGACTGGCTGGAAGCAGACAGGCTGAGGAGCCACTCTCCCATTGTTAAAATAATTGGGATGTCTCAAGATTCTCGGTTAAGATAACAAACTCTTGTGGTCTGATCTTGTTGAAATATTTTAGATATTCTCTGTTTCCGACCAAATCCAAGGAATTTTTTTCCTTTTTTTGGACAAAAGAGGCAAAAACAATAGATCTGCGTGATAAAACCCCCAATAATCATCCTCCTAGTCAGATTGAACAGCTCTGTCTCAGACTGCAATATTCATCCCTCCCTTATTTACTGGGAGTTGTATTTGTCAGATGCAGTATTTTTTCAGAAGGGAAAGTAAGATCCAGAATCTAAAATACTAGGAATGCCACCTCCCTCTAACCATACACACTAACCTCAGCCTTATCAAAGCAGACAAGAAAAACTGAGGCTGCTGCACTGCGTTGGTTCAAATTAAACAAGCCAAGCAAAGGATTTTTTAAATTTTATTTATGAGATGTGAAAAAGTTGCCTTCGACTCTCCAAACCATAGTGCTAAATACCACAGACACTGTGAAAGGGGTGCCTCTATTATTCAAAAAATATTTGTATGCTTTTGGTGGATTAATTGCATTTAACATTTTGGTTAAACACACAAACAAGTACAGCTTTTTGTTGTTGCTTCAAATGAAGCCACAAAGAGAACAAAAGGCATCCAACTGAACCAATTTAGGTTTATAAACATATTAATTTTAAGAGCACTATGTGTACACTTAAAATGAATTTAAAGCAGTCAACCTTTGCAGTACAATGCCCATTTTCACTGTATCCAAATTATCCATAAATCCAGATGCAACTTGTCACAGTCACTTCTTTGGAGAGCTTACAAAGTTAAAAGTCAATGTTTCCTATTAATTAATAATTGTTTTCAGCTGTTTTGGCAAGTGATTAAAACAAAGTGTCTGCCTTTAATGTTACAATATAAAAGTTTTCTTCCTCAGAGGCTTGAGCGCCAAGCAGGATTTGCCTCATTTGCAGGAAGGTGTCATACATGATTGCTTGGAACATTTGTAAGCAAATAAGATGACCGGCTATCGTACCTGCCAGTGCAGCGATTTCCATTCCCCTTTGCCCTCGTTCTGACCAAGACAGGGTTAATTTTTGCAGTAGCCGGGAGGGAGCACGGCCAGGACCCAGAGGTTATTCTGTGCCACCTCATATAATTTTCCAGGGAGGGGGAAAGGACTCCCTTCCAGGTCAGTGTAGCGTGGCAAAGAGAGCAGTCGGGTATTGTCGAGAGTGTCTGTGTGAATCATTCGCCTCTCTCTTGCACCCTCTGTCTGTAGTATTGTTGCTGTTACTGTTTGATTTCTTATCTCATTGCTGTTTCCAGTAAATTATTCTTTCCTCAACCCATGATCTTCACCCTTTGTGTCTTCAATTCTCCTCTCCATCCCACTGCAAGAAGAGGGGGAGTGAGAGGGAGAAGTGAGTGAGCAGAGTGTGGTTTGGAGTGGTTTCAGTGGGAACATTAAATTGGAGAATATCACTCCTAAACCATGACATGCATCCGTTAAAACTACCCAAAAAGCAGTTTCAGAGGAACAACATCTGAGATAATTAAAACAATGCTTCTCATATTAATAGAGTGCCATGCCATGAAAAAGCCATTCCATAATGAAACCATACAGACTGTACATCATCTACTAACCTGTACCATCTTGTGAATTCAGTATCACATACTCCTTAACCTTTGCACTGCTTCCCTTCTGAGTTTCAAACCATCACCCAGATATTACTGACAGGCTTGCTTGACATATTTGCAGATGCTTCAACACAACCCCAGCTGTGACCAGTGCCTACTCCACAGCAGGATTAAACATGGCTTTGAGAAGGATCTTCTGTCATAAGTAACCTTTTCAGCATCATCTTTTATTACCAAGCTTCTACCAATTCATTCCCCCAGTAAAAATTAAAATGACAGTTCTCCTGGAAGATGAACTTCCCCGTCTGTGAAGGGAAAGGACAACGAATTCATGGCACAAGCTGATAAGCTCTGCTTGGAAAGTAGAAGGTACTGACATCAACATAATCAGCAGTAGCATCCCAGTTATCTTCCCTATCTGAACACCAGACAACTTCTTTAGGAACCTTTCTCTCGGGCTGCATCAAGAAGCTTGTGAAAAGATGAAAAGTGCCAGATTCGAGTTTTCTCTCTTTCTGGTATATCAATGGAGTTGCTGCTAGCTCCTCCTAGCTTTTGGTTTCTCCCTCTAGTTTCAAAAACTTTTAAGATGTTCTTTATTTGTTAAGGTAGAATTTTTAAGACTAAATAGCACACTTTATCTCTGCAAGGCAATAAATCCAGAAAAAGCTGCAGACTGTGCTGAGCAGGCAATGATGCAGTTTGTGCACAGTGAGTGTACTGGTGTCAGAATTCAGAAGAACCAGAATCAGGTTTAGGTCAGCCCTTATCCAGGAGAGGGAGGTTTTTCCACCAGAAAACACCCTTACTACATGATCTGAATGGCAGAGGGATACTTCAGCACTCCAGGCAGTGGTCCACCAAAACATTCAGCACAAAGACAGTACTAGCAGGAGTGTTCTCTTGTTCCCGTGATCCTCTTTGCCACTGCAAAATAAACTCAAATATTTCTCAAGAAATGTCCAGTCAAACCATTCACATTTAATCTTATCTCACCCCACTCCACAGTGAAATTTAATAAAAATCTCAGTGACTGATTTGCCTCAAATAAATAGCACCAAGGTGTGTCAATGAAATTATCCCTGTCCTAAGGTCACTTCAAATCTCTGAAACTCTTTTTGATATAAGTAACTAAATCACTCGGAAGAAATCCTGCAGGTAAAGATGAACACCCATATTCATTACTATCAGGCCAAGATGCACACGTGTGGTTACGGCGCATCTGGCAAATCCACCATAATTATTCATCCTCATGTTCTCCCTCCCTGGCCAATGCCAGAGAAAGCAGTCCGCTGCTCTCAGAGACACTTACCCTGGAACAACAGGAGGTAAAAGTTCCCTATCTTGGGGCAGCTCTGTAAAGCTTACGCCCTTGTTTATTATGTGGCAATGGCGGCACATGCCCATACATTAAGGTGTTAAGGATCTTCTCCTCTGATGGTATCCACATTCATTTCAGCACAGTGCCTCACAACACATTAGGATCAAAGTAGAACACATAAATATACCGCAGTTCATTTCAAGCACACATTATACTAAAGATGAAGCATTTTTATCCCATCCAGATCATAACTTGCAGCAAAGATCTACTTGTTGCTGCTGGACACTCAATGACTTTTATTACTTCAGCATTTTCTAATCCTGAAGAATAAACTCCCTTTAAAAAACAAACGTATTTTTTTCTTGAACACTCAAGCCTCCCGATAGCATCAAATGGCATTTTGGAATAGGAGCCACATGTGGTTTTTAGCACTGTTAATTGCCTGCAGTGACATAAACAAGGGCTGACCTGGGTGCAGGCAGGGGGAGGGGGCTGTGCAATAGGCATCATCTTCCATTCGCCATCACACCATCTCAGTTAGGTTTGCTTTTTGAAAGTACACAGAAAACTGATTACATAGAGACAGAAAACGAGCGTGAATGAAGGTTGTGGATACTTCCATTTACTTGAGTGCCAGTATTTAAACAGAATTTAATTTATACCTTGTGTTATCTTGTTGGAAGCTTGTGTGGTTACCCAAGAACAAGTCTCTGCTAGAGGTGTGGCTCAGAAACTTGAAAGAACTAAATTTCAGAGTCTTCAAAAATGACTGCCGGAGAATTAATTGTTATGCTCAGTAGCTATAGTTTACCTGCTTTGTTGTTCAAAGCATGGAACAAAAACAAAATGAAGGGCTACATTATGGAAAATTGTGGAAGCCAATCGCAGCAGAACCCTTGAATGCATTCAAATTTCAGTAAGAGTAAAATAAAGACCAAGTAGTTCCTGTTATTGACATATTAACTAATAACATACAATGTATTTCAAGGCAATTGGAAGCTGACCCATGAGGATTGTGCCCTCTTACCATCGAAATAATTGAATGCACAACCAGAAGTAGGACATCACTAATTGCACTGAAAACTCGCATCATGATTTCTCAGTGAAGGACACTCGAGCAATAAATTTAACTTTTTTTTTTATTATTTTTTAATTGCCATTATGGCTATTCTTCCAGTTATTTCCTCAACAGACATCAAGTATAAATTTATATACAATAAACCAAAACTGGATGGCTTCCATAGGGGAGCAGACCTCCCAAATTGGCAGAGAAATTGCCCGTGTGGTTCAGCAAAACCATGCCTCAGCAGAAAGGCAGAAGTCCTTGTGTGTCTTCACATTGAAAGGTGTTGAGATGTACAGCAGAAATGCTAATGATTAAAAATGACACGTCCTCTTTCTTCTGCCTATATAGCCTTGTTATGGATATTGACATCTTGTTGTACTACTGAACCCGATGTGACAGAATTTTATTCTGACTGGAAAATGAAACAGAAAAGGCTTGTGACCAAAATGGGTTTTCAGTATTTATTACACACGTTGAAAATGTATTCTGCTGTTCTGTATGAAACATTCAGGACTGCATAAAGTAAAACTTCAGAGCCATGAAACTAATTTTCGTATACAAAGGTCCTTGAGCAACTCCACCAGCTAGCCAGCCTGCCAGCCCCTGAATAAAATAGTAATGCTAATGATTCAGTTTTCCAGAACACAGCGTATTAGAAGAGTAACCCACAGTGCAGCGAAAGTTGGGCTGCCATTTTGTGCACTGGAACCTCCCAGTTCTGACTCTTCGCAGCTGAAGGAGGCCCAGGACCTGCTGCAGAGGAGGAAGCTCTGAAACAATTCTTGTAAATAAAGGCCTCCTTCAGCAATGTGCTAAAACATCAAAGACACCCTCACAGTGCACTGCTTGCTCCAAGGAGAAGCAGATTTAGCAGGTGGTGACACCAAGGGTGTCAGACACTTTGCTCTGCAGGTGAAAGCCATTGCACTGTATTCATGGAAAGGATGGAGAGGAAAGCACGCAGTGGGAGCTGTAAGATGATGAGTGAATGAGAAACGTGGGTGAGATCAAGAATCCAGCTCTGTCATTTCACTCCCCACAAAGTATTTTCTCTCAAGCCCCACCTTCACTGTTTTTTAATTCCTCTCGTTTCCCTCTCTCCTCCTCTGCACCCTTCTCTCACTGTTTTCTTACAGGGCCACCCAGTTCGTGGTAACAACCAGGAGAAATGAACTCACACCTCCCATGGTGAGGGAGGAGCAGTTCGAGCAGTGCCAGGGAGGGCTCCAGTTTTAGTCCCGCGCAGGGCACAGTGACCGGCAGTAATCCTGCAAGGGAGCTGCGAAGCAAGGGGCAGGCACAGCCTCAGTGCTAGTCAGCTGAGGTCAAGAATGAGCTTAAGAGAAGCTGCAAATTAAAGAAGAACCTGTTAATAGGGGCCAGGATTCCCATGATAAAATGGTTGCCAGGGAAATAGTGAAGAAGGTGTACGATTTCCCAGGTCATGCCAGCACTCCAGGACTATAGGGTCACCCCTACAGCCTGATCTCCTGCTCCTGTTTGCCTTGTACAGACTTGGATAATCTTTAAAATGAAGGAAGACCAGCCTATTTTGCTAATTTTGAAGTGTGGAAAAAACACAGTGAGGGCGTGCATACATATGACTGATGGAAATCAAACCTCTGAAGTGCAGATTATTTTAATTATAGCCATAAAACCGTGTAAGGTGCAAGTTTCAGCTAGATAGTTTCCATTCTGATCTTTAATTCTGTAGTAATAAAAATACCTGAGTGCCTCTGTCTAGCTGAAAGAATTACAAAGTGCCTGGTTTTTATGTCAGTTGGGACACTAAGCAACAATATAGACAAGGGGGAATTATACACATACCTGTGCAAAATAAGACATCACCAACTTTCACTCGTGACTCTTTCCACATGCCTTTCACTGTAAGGCAGTCACTGAAGGGACAGGTTTAATGAACAACGCTTTTGATTTCCAGGGGCCCCCGCCCCACTAAAGCCCAATTTTCTTTGAAAGGGAACCTAACTTCTAGATGTGCATGTGAACTTGCAAAACACACACTGGCTTTATCCTTTTCACCATGTTATACTCACAGTTACTGCGACTGCTGAGAATGTAATGTGTATTAGTAACTAGACCACAGATTTGTTTCCACAACATATTCATTTTATTGTATCTGTTGACCTAGATTAGTGAAATGATGCAAGTATTAAGGCTTTAAACATCTTCTGTGGAAAGTGCTATTTTAAAATCAGACAGATTTTGGCAGTTTCAAGTGCAGTCGAGATCCTCCAATCCTAACACGGTGTTTGACTGCCTCTCTTTCTACCTTAAGTGGTTTTTATACATATAAACACTATGAAACCCAAACCTTTAAACTCCATATAATACTAGTTATTTTATATATATAAAAACCTGACATACACCAAACTCTTCTTCATGTAGCTGTTTGCATAGCTGTTTTGTATTCCTTTGCGTTCTTCAATCTATTGTTTAGAAAAACTGGTGTTTCATTTCACAGTTAAAAAAACTTAATTATTTGAATCGTAGAGACATGAAAGGCAAGGGAAGGGAAGAAAACATGTCTCTCACTTTAAACTCATCTTCCTCCAGCTAATTTGATAGTGTAACTTGAAGTAAAGAAATCTGAAATCTAGTTTCTGAGCATTTGAAACTTAACATCTCAAGAGATATTACTCAGGTTTAGTGTGACATTTTGAAATGTCACCAAGCCTTGTCTCAAAACCAGAAGTTTTAATACAGAATAGATACCTACCTGCTTTAATTCAGAACCCATTCTATATGTGGTGACATTCTAGGAACCTCTGTGCATAACTTTCTCATTCTAAGGAAAGAAAAAAAAAATCACTTCAGGAACCTCTTTCCTGTCCAAATAAACAGCAACTGCTAAAACCAATGGCTGAAATCACTTTCAAAAAACCTTATTATTCTGATACAGCCACAAATGTTGAATGGAAAGTACTTTTCCTGCTGAAATACACTTTCACTATGTCAAGAAAACAACATTATTTTATCAGTAAAGACATTTGGTTTTGCTGGAAGGCTGAAGTTGGAAAAAGTGATAGTACTTGCCAGAGATGCACTCAATCTTCACCTTTCATCAACTTGCAGCACCACAACCATGCCACCCACAGGAGCCCTCATGATTACTAACATGGTTCTCTTCCTGACACAATTTGATAATCATTAATATTAGACTAATAAACTACATAGTCAGTTTTAACATCTGCATATGGTAGCATATGAATAAATTCTGTGAACTACTGCTTAACTTGCAAGCAAACTAACATCTAGGTTCTTCAGAGAGTTGAAAATCATTACACGTAAAAATGTTAATTTTGGAAAGTGTCTGTGAAAGAGATTAACCTATCCTCTTCTTGTCCAGTCCCTCAGTTTGATAAATTATCAGTGGTAAGCTATGAAAGTTGCTTAAAGCATTCTCTCAAGTCAGTAGTCATTTTTTCAGCCCTAGTAACCTTCTAAGAGTGTGCCAGTACACTTGTACAGCCAGGATGCAGACTCTTCTAAATACCAAAACTGAAAAAACTGCAGCTATTGTCAGTACCACAAACACAGAGCTGTCACTCAGACTTCATTCACCATATAAGGTAATTAAAAAAAAAGTCATAATTATTATGCAGGATATTTAATAGATAATACTGGAAGTGATGATCAAGTCTTCATCAGCTGATAGGTATGTGGCTGTCAGAGCAAAACATAAAGGAATACAGAACTGAAATTACTTTCCCAGCCACTGATTCCAAGGACTGCAATTTTAGGCAAACAGCTCTTGCCCTTTTTATAACTTATTGTCTTGACGTGCTCCACATCTCCCAAAACTCTTCGTGGAGAAGTAACCAGGTTTGAAATAGCTCAACAGTTTATTAACAGTAATTCATACTGCATGTTCCTGTGCTTGATCTGAGATTTAATATTTCTTCACATTCCTGCAAGATTTCCTGTTCATAGCAATACACATATCCAGCATTTCTGCCACTAAAGCAGCACAGTCCCTACACGAGCCCGAATCTCTTTTTTCCCTGGATGTTCAGAGCCCTCTCCCTCAAAATTCCACATGAGAACTACTGTCCCTGCAGACAAACAACCCCTCTCCCACACCTTTTCTGAATTTTCTGTACCTAATGGGAACCCAGGATGACAAGTCTTTTAGCAGAATAATGCTCCACTGTACAGGCTCTACTCACTTCCCTGCAGAAATCTTTCTAAGCTCCTCCTTAAATCCACTTCAACATTTTTCCTATTCTCCATTTTTCAGGGTTACCAGGCCATCAGATGTCAAGTTCATGTTCTTCCTAATAGTGGCAATGTTATCTGACTTTTTACCAGTACAACTGTGTTTTATTTAGGATGCTCCTTCACTTCATTCCGCTCTTCTCCCTCTGTCCCATCCAAGAGTTAATGGAAATTGATTTAAAACTAAAGTAAGTACTTAAGGAAAAGGCATCACCATGTATGCTGACTGACAGCCAGTGGTATCAAAAAATAATTAGAAAATTCACTCTTTCTTCACTGAACATTCAAAAATCAAAAGTAGTCATTGCCAAACATGAAATACAGTGAAGACCACAGCAAGCTCTGTATTTTGGTGCATTTTACAGTATGATTTAACTTGCTTACCGGTTACACTTAAATTCTAAATATTGAGGAGTGTGCACGGATGTATTTGGAACTTTTCCTTATTACCAGAATTAATTTAGTGAGCACTATTTTAGATTCTGACCAATTCAGACCAGATCTTTTTCCAGAAGGCACAGCATTTCAAAGGGAAGTATTTAATTATGCCACAACACACCTTCTATTGTTATTGGCACATTAAGTAAAAGAAAATACAAAAATGTGATTTAATTCAGGTAAAGCAAAGATGCCACTTCATTTTCATGATGATGTGCTTTTGTTTAGATACCTCACCCAACCAGCTCTTTAAGAAGTTCCTACTTATTAAGTATTATTTAAATATTTTTGTCACTCCATGACAAAGATCTTTATTTAGTTGGAAATAAAGACAGACTCAAACTTTGTTTTATTTTTTAATAAAGTTTAAATAGTTAAAGTAAGAGGAAAGAATATGTTTTAAAGCCAATATGTTTTTTGTTCCATGCTAGGCCTTAAAGTTGGATTTACCGGCAAATACAGACCATGAGAAGAGCTGTATACTTAAAATGCTGGTGTAGAACATATTAAAATAGCCAGTGACTCCCTCCAGTTTATCTTAAAACAAAGGAAACACAATCTCTACAGTTTTTTTGAATGTATTGCCTCTTCTCCTGATTAAAGGAAAAATAATCCCTACAAAAGACACTTTTGTTAAATATGAAGACTCTACAAAATATTTGCCTTATCCATTGGCAGGACTTTGAAATTGCCCAAAATATTTAGACATGCCTGCCTAAGAGAGTTTATAAATGCCAATCCGACAATGAAACAAAAATTTCAAACAGAACTGAAAATTAGAATAACTCAACCAAATCATCCCTCTATAAGAATATTACATTTCAATTCTCCATAAACAGAGATCACCATGGTTTGTTCTGTTTTAAAAATTCTTCATGTCCTGCAGAATAGAGCATGGGTTTGTTTCATTAGTACCTTTTCCCTTCCAATCCCTCTATGCTATTTCCTTGTTTACATTTAAAACACTATCTAACCTGTCTACTGACTTTTTCTGCCCTTAGGGCTCTTCTTATCTTCAACTCTATTCTCACCCATGGAGATCCTTCCCCTCTTGCTTCATAAAGAGGTTTTTGTTCATTTGATTGATTTTTCGTTTTCTTCTTCTTCAGATACAGGTAAGTATCCTACCATAAAGGGAGCATGGAAACGAATGGGAACAGCATTGGCAGTTACCAGGACATTTACAAGCCAAGACTGTGAGTAGGAACTTCAACAGCCACTATTTTTGAAAGAAAAATGTCATGCTTTTCTTTATATTTGATAATATTTGACATATTTAATAATATGTCTACTATAAACATTGTTTTGTGCCACAAACAGCCAGAAACTGCAGACAAAGCAATAGAGCACAGTTTGATGAATTCAGTGTAACAAAAAAATTGGTAGAGGTCTAGTAGCATCTGCAATGGTAACAAACATTTAGAAACCAAAATGATCCAATAACCTAAAAATACATCTGCTAAACTAAGGAAAAATCTGTGCAATGAGATTAGAAGCTTCCACATTTCGGACTGATTGCTCAGGGACCACAGATGTGAGGAAGTATTATCTTGGAAAAGCCTTAGCTTTCCAAAATTCAAAATCATTAAAAAGCAATCTGTTCATCATTCTATGATTTAACTGTTTCCTAGTCTATGGGAATAAACAGCAGGATACAATCCTGTTTGCAACATCCATTAAGTTTTCTTAAAAAAAAAAACAAACAAAAAAACCAACCAAAAAAAAAAAAACCCCAAAACTTTTTAAAGTAAATTAAGAAAATATTCTCTGAGAAAAAAAAAATATATGAGCACAAAGAAATGCCACGACGAATCCTGAGACAAATTATCCTACATCATAGCTAGTTTATGAAAACTGGTTTGAATAATAAACACACTGGAGTATTCAGTGACAGCATACAAATCAAAAGTATTTGTAAATTATTAAGTTGTGCATGTTTTTAACTGACAAAACATGCTCATGGGCTTACTTTAAAATCTCTCACTGCTTGTTATCAAAGTTAAAAGATCATTTGCATACCAATACACATACTGTAAACATGAACTTCTCATTAAGGAAAGATGGATTTACAGTAATTTGATCTTTTACAAAAAGCTACTGGTAACCGAATCTCTCAGTGTCTAACTTTCTAGAAAATTAAACCAGTGTTTCCACCCTCAAAGCTGAAACACTACCACTTTAGGAAACAGCCCTGTTTATTTGTTAATCAGAAATACAATCAAGTGACATATTTCCATTTGCTCTTCGGCTGACAGTTTTCAGCTTCACTATATTTTACAAGAAAACAGCAGACTTGCAGAAGTCCTGTAAATTCTTTCATATCGCAACTGATTTAATTATAGCGGTGAACAAACGCAGCAGTGATGCAAAATAAGATCAGCCCAATTGCCCTTATCTGATGATAGGATCTCTCTTCCTGTTTGGCTTACAGCAGTGAGGGCTTCTTGTTTTGTTTCGGCTTTTTGTTGGTTTCTTTTTTTCTGGTCAGGCTGCCTCTGTCAAGACTGACAGAAGCAAGAAGTTGACGTGCCCTTATAATTCCAGCTTGAGAAGGATCCTCATATGAATATAGTTGAGTTTCAATCAGTAGGTCGGGGAATGATACTAATGTGGAGAAAATTATCTGGATAGCTCATATGTTCGCTTAGCCACTGAATGGGTGTTTCCAGCATTGGCTCAATTCCATGAATCATCACTTGAGTCTTCTGCTCACCATCTAATTTAAAAAAAAAAAAAAAAAAAAAAGAGAAACTACAGTATACCATTCAAAGTTCACAGAAAGATTAAAACATTTACTCAGACTTCATTTACAGTAAATTTAATTGGTGTTACAGAATTTAACATTTAACAGAACAAAAAGTAGGAACTACTGGTGTGGAAAAAGCTGAGATTTCTATCACCTAAACCAGAAACTTTGAGTTAAAATTAATTCCAAGAAAAAACTGGGTTAAAATGAAACTTAATGAAAATGCCATTCTTCCTTACTAGTTGCAAGGTTTTTTTTCTTTCCCTGCAGTGATCACAGCTTGATGTCAACCCAGCTAAGGCATATCCACCTCACCCAGCTGCAAGGCATATGAATTTTACACAGATCACATTAAAGATGCTGAGCTTTCTAAAACATACTGAGGAATTGTATCCTTAATACCGTGATCTCCTGAAAGAGCTGGACTATGTGTAATATGTCACACATACAATACCTGTAATATTCCAGAAGTAATTTTGTTTTGCTAAGAATAATTTATGTAGATCATTAGCAAAATTTCAGTTACTCCAAAGGCTGAGCTGGCACCAGCTCTTTCTCACTTAGTTTCATCTCTTGGAAAAGCTAAATTAGCAAATGATTCCCAGTATGACAAGAATATTTTCTAAGAATATTTCAATTCTTTTTATTTATACTTGTCCCAGAGGATGCAAGTACTTTGATCCTTTGATTCAAATTATGGGAACCAGCTAAAGCAACTGACATAACTGTCATGACATGAACTAAAACAACAAAAAATGAAAATTTATTTCAGAGTCTTGAGAAGAGCATACGAAATATGCTTCAAATAATGGCTGGGTGGGGGAAAGTAGGCAACAACCTTTTACTGATTTTATACTATACTATGGCATTCTCACACGGACCTACCACAGTGAAATCTACATTCAGTGGTCAAAAATATCACTGCCTTTTGTAAATGGCATTCTATGCCCCCTTCACTGCCTGTATTACAGAACAAACCACCATCCCCTCCCAGAGCTGCATGGAAAAGAGCAGAATGTAGAAGTGAATGTATCATTACTACTCTTTCATTCAACCACCCCAGTTGTAGCATAATTTGTATCTTATAAATAGATAAAATCCTATTTGTTTGGTAACCAAAATGATTTGACAGCTGTCTGAAGAAGTTTGTAGTATAACCAGGTACCTATGCCAGTGCATTAAGTTACACTGGGAAGAATCATCCTTAAATATGCAGCTGACTTCATGCTAGCAATAATTCTTCCTGTGAGAGCAGACAATTATGTTTGCTTAAAATAAGGCATTATACTTCTGTTACTTGTTACTTACATACAGTATATTCTGTACAAATTCTTGATTCCCCAAATGGCATAATATATGCATTACCACACTAAATTAAGCATAAACAACTGCTGGTTTCTGGTTTTATTGCAGACAAATCTGAAGAATGAAGCACGTAATTTAAAAGCAAACTTCTGGTATTTCCAGCCAAAACAGGTACTTACTGGGCTGAAACATTACCAGTCAGATTTTCAAGAGTATAACTCCAAAAGAAAAGATCTTGGAAACCCAGTTTTCCCATTCAGAAGTTAGGGAACACCTAAATATTCCTAATATCTAAGTAGCCTCCAAATATACGTACTTAACACTTCCAAATGAAAACCTACCTATGGTATTCCTTAAATCGGTCAGAGTTAGTGACTTTTTTTTTACATTTTATAGTGTTATTTAATTTTCAGAAAAAACTAATTTGCATTAATACAGATGACAAAATGCTGTTTTGGCATTAGCACTGTGTTAGCCTCCTATGAATATCTGACTCTTCTTAGCAAGAACTTGTAAAAAATAGATTAAATGCTTTAGAACCTCAGTATCACTTTCTTGTCATTGGAGGAAAGGCTTATACGTGATAACCATTTTCTTTGGCTCTTCTTTTACTGTGCAACAATGTTTTTTGATGTGTGTTCATGTACTCCATGCCTCTTGCTTAAAAATGACATGCAGTTAATGGGGTGTCCCATTCCCTGCTCCTTATCCAGCTTTGTCCCTTTCTCATACAAGTCTTTTATTCTGTTCCTCAGCAAACTGAGAAAGTCTCAGAGGTGAATGAAGAATTTACAGTTTAATTAAAGTCTAAATCTCTGCATTAGCATTGTTTGTGCTGTAGTATTATCTCTGACAAAGCATAACTTCTTAATTCCTTTTACCCTTGAGGCTTGACTAAAAAGATCTTATCTACCAATTCTGTATTTACTATAGCCTTCTTTCAAAAAATCCATTGTTTTTACTTTAACATTCTTGCCTCCTTTTGTTACTAGGAGCCATAAACTCTCACTTAAGTCACATTTCCTCAAACTTTCCTCAACTTTCATGTTTCCAATCACACACCCAATTTGAAATCACATACAGAGAGCCTCTCCTCTACAGATATCTGCTTGACTTTCTGTAGCAAAAAGTTGACAACAGCAAATACACTAGTAACATTACTGATAAGTATGCTTGTTTTCTCAACAGTTGTCTAATTCTTATCCATTTCCACTGTCATCTGGGTTCTGGATGATTTGCTAGCTATCATAAAAGCTTCATCCACCAGTTTTACAGACAGAATTACAAAATACACACCAACTGCGGTCCTATTCTTCCCTGCCCCATATTCTGTTCTTTTTGATAACAAAAACTAAAACTTCAACTGACAAAATGCATCCACCGAGTGTACGAGTTGCTAAACACAATATATATTTAAAGGAGTGGTGCAAAATTTAAATGACCTGATTACAAAGCTTAATGCCACTCTATGTCATTGGACCAGACCTACAAAAATTAGGGCAAATAATTCTGCTCATCTGTAGTGCACAGGGTCCAGACCTGATGATATCATTACTGTCAACACCCATTTTACAATATTCAATAATGTATTTAAAACCCCCATGATTTCCTCAAAACTAATATGTTCAAATTTTCCAGTAACCTCACCGAGTTTTTACTTCCTGTTAGAATCGTGTCAGAATTGAGTTACGTTACCTATTGCATGACCTAAGATGGTTTCTTTTACTTTGTTGCAAATTAACATCAGAAATAAGATGAAGTGGAAATACAAGAAAAATAAAAGCATAGCAATAATGTTTTGTAGGCAGACTGTGTGTGTATATAATAACTATTTACTTAAAATCAGAATATTTTTATATTACTGAAGTGATGGACAAATAAAAACCACTGTTTTGGCATTTAAAAAAAAAGGAAAAAAAAAGGCTGAAAACCAATTAAGTCATATATCAGAGTGGTTGTCCCAGGATTAAATGATTTTTCTTTTTTTTCCTTGTGGAACTCCATCAATAAAGAAGGTAGTATAGCCCCCAAAAGTCACTACTGGCAAGTGATAAGCACAGATGGCAAAGCTTTTTGGTAAAACTTAAAAATATTCCATGTCCAGAAGGCAGATAATTATGCTTACACAATACGTACTAAGACATTTCAGACCACTTAAATTTAGACACTAAGTCAAGGCAGTAACACTTTAAGCAGGTACCTGAGCCAGGCTAACGAATCATACCATGTAAAGTCAGAAGAGTTTCCAGCTCTGTACAGAAAATGGAGAGAAAAAGGCACCTCTAAAGCAAAGGGCTTAAGAAGAGATCTGCTTCTCTATCATCTAAAACGTGTCTCAGTGTTCCTGATCAGAAAACCACCGTGATCCAGTCGAAGTATTGGCAAAGGAGTCTCTTTTGCAGATAGGCATCTACTGGAAAGAAGCAAGAGAGAGTGGCCTGTTGCATCTCAACAGAGTCCTTGAGGCAGTGGCTCAAAGTCCTCCTCAGCCTGAGGCAGTCTGAGTCCACTCTTCCTTCTTTAAGGGGAATGCCCTAAGGACTACAATATTTGCTGTTTCGAATACACAGCTTCCTTAAAAAGCCCTCAGTGTTCAGGGATCAGTGAGATACAGGAAGAGAACAAAAACGAAAATCTGTAGTCTTCTAGTCTTCAGAGAAGGTGGAAAGATGTGCAATGTCATGGTATCACACAGTAAGTTTTTCCATTTCCTTTAGCTATGTAAGTTATGGTTTGCAAAGTAAACCACTCAGTATTAGGAAAATGAGCTTATTCAGCATCAGTTCAGACTGTTGCATTCTAAATACATTTTTTATACCTTACTATTAATTAACTTATTATTTAAAAAGAAAGAATTGAAGATGGAGGGAAAAGAAAAGGTTGGTTTAGTTTTGAGACTCAAGTGCCTAAGAGCAGCATAGTGAGAAGGCACTACTTCTGCTAGAGGCACTTATTTCAGCAGTTTTTCACACAGATTAGCACCTCAATGCTCACTGATGCTGCAGCGACAGACATACTCCCTTTCACCTACACAAGATCAGCTCCTCTAGCCAGACTAATCCGTGATGTACCACTTAAAATTCTTTAGTGGGATGAAATACCTCCCTTCCGATTTGTGGCCTCAGGCAATCACCTGTCAGGACAATCTAGCAGGCTTAAAGCCCTTCACTGATAGACAATACAAGATACTCAGGATTTAGCAAAAGTGTTCCTGGAGTACTCTGTTGGAATCCTCTGCATGCAAGTGCTCTGCATGGCAAGTCCCAGAATCCACCCGTAGTCAGGAGTAGCACCACTTATAAAATTGGCTTTACAGCCCTAAATAGGGAAGTAGTGCTTCAAACTACAAGCAAAAAATGCACTTCTTGCATGATACAAGGCCAAGGAACTATACTGGACAAGGATACTTAAATGTGTAACGAGTAAAAACAACCAGGTGTCGTGCAGTAGCAGCATTTTAATAACGTATCATAACTAGATTCCAGCTTTTTCAGTTGTGAAGTGAGCCATAGATATTTGCTTGCTCATCTTCAGAATACATTGTACTTTCTGGATTAGATGATCCTAAAGGTATTCCTGGCAATAGCTATATGCTACTGTAGGAAAACTCCTCTTGGGTCAGCATTATAAGAAGCAGAGTTCTCCTTTTGTGCTTGAGGTGTGGTTGCTGTCCTTCCCACTTCTCCTGCTCCTCAGATTACCAGGCAGAACAGGCCCTTAGGCATAAGTATCTTGAAACGCCAGAGCACTCCTTGACAGCATGTGTTCAGCACCTGGTGCCTGGGACATCTCTGAATCTGAAGACACACACCAACATCTCCACTGGGAAGATTTTAATCCAGCTCTTTAGGATCTCTTAGGAAATTACTTACAGACACATGGCTTTCAGTAATGTGCTTCGTGTGAGTAACGTAATGTGCAACCACTGAGTTTGTTACTGACAGATATGGCTGACCCAATTTTAAAAGCCTAAAGCCAAAGCTGGGCAGGGCTAAGTCTCCGGCAAGCAAAAGTGAACATTTTCTTCTTGGAAGTAAGGCTTCTGATCTAGCACAGAGGATCACATATGTGACACATACATACACATGTGCAATTCTTTACAGAAGACTATTCTATATTAGCAAGCAAATTCAAAGACTGTGTTCTAACCTGTAACCACAGGTGGTAAGAAAGCACTGAACAGCAGCTGGAGTTATCTTTCCCCTCTGTAGGTACCTCAGCTTGGATATTCTAGGACACACAGAGAGGAGACAGTCCCAAACAAGCCTCCTAGTCTAAAGAAGTACTCCTCCAGTGACTTCTGCACTGGTAGTAGAATAGAAACAAACAAGCATTTAATAAACATACTTCATTTTTTGCAATTTTAAGTAGGTAGCATCTCTAAAAACCCTCAAACCTCAATATTGTCATCAATGGTTCCATTTGATACAGGAATCTTTCAACTGCTAGCCCTAAAACTGTTTATTACTGAAAACAGCTCCAATGTCCAATATTAAAATTGACAATGACTGGGTACCATTTACAACAAAACAAGCTTCATGATTATTTTGATTGTGTGTGCTACAGAAAAAAAAATCTCATGTGCTCATAAAATACAAAAAGAAACTAGGCTAAGAGGTATTTGTGAACATTTCCACATTACTTTTGTAATATTTACTATAGCCAGATACCACATATTTTTTAATTTATGGAAAAATATTTCTTTATTTAGTAAGCAAGCTTAGCTACAGAATGAATTAAACTATCTATAAATCAAGTACTAAAGCTTTGCATTTCTTCAGTATCTTTAAAAAATATTAGAAGTTAAAACATTATTTCAGTCTTATTCATTCATAAACTCCAACTTAACTGGAATATCTCCAATCTGTTTCTGGCATGTGTAGGTGTAAAAGTGACCAAAGTACAGAAACACAGTGAGATGTTCTGACTCCACAGTAATGACAACCTCAATATAAAGGTCTTAAATAGAAAAACAAACTTGTATTCTGAACAAATCTTACCTACTTAGCTGAATACTAACAGGAGCTCAATACCTACATATGGGAACTGCATAGAAGAGTGGATTTTGGTCAAATCTCATAGCAAAATGATCAGTTGCTCTTTAATGAACTCAGCACAAGTACTTTAGACAGAGAACACTTACATTCTCTTTACTGATATAAAACATTTCACATTTAAGAAGTGATAGCTTCAAGGTCTAAGTTTACCACGCATTCTACTGAGCAGGGCTTTTTTCAGTTAAAATTCTTTAAATGGGAATAAAATCTTAGTAGGAGTTTTCAGAAGCTTCACAGTAGCCCCCAGGCCTTCCTTACTTTTTTGTGAATTCCATCCTATGCAAAAGTGACCCTGTTTGTCACAGTAGTAGGCTTTATTGCTAGAAGTGACTCATTTTCCTTAGCAATCTTAACATACTTTTAACCTCACTTTGACCACACATAAACGACCAAAACCCTCATTCCCTTCCTCTCCCCTAATTTTGAGTAACTATCAGTTTAAAGAGACACGCAGATGACACACACTGGATCGAATCAGCAGATACACTGTTCAGTATCCTCTGACCAAGAGCATAAACACACAAAAAATTCTGCAAAGCCAACTCTAAAATAGCCTAGCCACAACAAAAGGTTCCTCTGACCTCAAACATTTTAGAAGCTGATATGTGACATGAAAGCACAGGACTGACTTTTCCTTCCTGCCTATGTATCTCAACAGCCCTGGTGAAAGCCACTGAAGCTGATTTCAGGTGAAGAACTCATACACAGAAATACATGGTCAACACGCCATTCAGAATAAGTTAGAACAAGTCTCTTTCTTAAAATGACTCTGTATCAGGAATAAACATTGCTCCAAACACAAGACAAAGTTTGGAGAATAAGAATTTCAGTTTCTGGATGTAATCTAACTGCCCAACATGAATACAAATAAACAACCACAAAGATCTGGTTAACTATCAGCAACAAGACAATATCACTTATGTTAATCATTGGTAGCAACATGAGTTCAATTGCTCAAGCTGAAGGTCACCATTTTCCTAAATGTATGTTTTCAGCTTGGGATATTCTTGGTATCTGCTCAGATATCCCAGAGAGCTGTCAACTATGGCAAGTTCCTGCCCTGAAAGATAACTAATGACAAATAAAATCTACAACTTTGTATTTTGTTTAAAATTTTCTTTTAAAAGGAATGTAAATTTTTAATACCTTTACTGAACAGCTCACAGAAAACAGAGCAAGAGTGCTTGACCTATCTTTTCTAAATCATTAATTTGATCTTTTAAATTCTTCTTCAAAATAAACAGACACATCAGTCTCTCCATCTTGGAGTGTTTTGTCACTCATATTACATATCTCAATATAACCCTTACAGCACCTTGATGCCATTTTACCAGAGCTCCTGCTTCTTGTCCAAAATGCTGTGATAGAACTAGACCTGTAGCAACCTCAGTGAACTCTGTTCTTGCAGAGTACTGGACTACAAAAGCCCAACTCCAGTCAAGATATGAATATGGACTGTCATTAAGTCCATATTCACTGATTTAGCTTTAATTACTGCTCTGTTTTTTGCACGGTTTTGATGCAGGCCAGTTGGCTGATCTCTACATGATCTTCTTGTGGCATAAACATCTCAACCTGTGACTTAACAGAGAGGAAAAAAGCTTCTTTGTCACAGTTCTTAATATGATTTGATCCCCTGGATTATATTCCAACACATGCCTAGCATTCTCTATTCCCAAAATGGAAGTAAGATGAATATGCAATATTATCATTGACATAAAATATCACTAAATACTGAGATGAAATCAAATATTTGATTCATAATTTTCTTCTCCATCCAATTTTTCCTCTCTTGTTATTTCCTGTCATCTTCTACCTCAAGTCTATCCTCAGGTTAGATAGTCACATTTCTGAAACACAACCAAAAAAAGTGGATTAAAATAGTCACCACAAGCAAGTTTATTACCAAGTTTATTACACTTTGGAGCAGCTCACAAGAACTTGGCTTACACTTCTAATCTCATAGGAGCCAGAAAGCATGTAAATTAACTAGAAAACTTTTTTCTACTGAAAAAGTCCATTGAAAAAGTTTTTAGAGAAAGAGAATTTGGCCTCAAACACTCTTAAGCAGACTAAACTCAAGCAGACTATTTTTAACAATTCCCCAAAACAGTTACTGACAGTAATGCTGTCTAAGACAACCAAGGGAATTTTTCCTTCTGTAAAAGAGTTCATTCATGCAGCTCAATGAAAAAGCAGATAGAGGATGGAAATGAAAGCTTTACTTAACTAAACATTGCAGGGTTTTTTTAATTATTATTTTGATTCTTGTATATTTCATAGAAGTTTTTTAATAGGCTTGATGACAGAATACTAAAATATTTTTCTTAAACATCTGACATTTTAGTATTTAAAAGGTTTCAGAAGACCTTACAAGACTGAGCTCAAGATGCTTCCCATCAAACATCTAGTTTCAAGGAGAATAAAAAAAAATATAAGATTAAACTCCCAGGAAGCATTCTTATTACCCTTCTTCCTTAGAATCAATGCCTTAGCCTCAGCCTTGAACTGGTAATAAACCTGTGCTAGTTTAGAAAAGAGTGGGGTAAGCGACTGAGGTTTATAAAACAATTCTCTGCACCGTGTTAAGTTTGGCCACGCACATGTGGACGAAGTGACAAAGTTCAACACAAATCATCAAATCATCCTGCTGCTCCGTGTAACCAGCGAGCACACAATACATTTATATATACAAGGAACGGGCAGGGTGTGCATTAAAAGATAAACACTTGAATGTGTGACAAACTGAGGCCAACTCATCCATGATATGTTTTCCATTGCTGAGGGAGAGATAAATCACTTTTAGGGGTTTTGTAGGTTTTCTGAACAACAGGCATCTTGACTTAAAATAAGTTAACCCTTTCATGCACCATGCCCTTAATTAGATGTGAGGTTGCCCTTCCCTCTAAACTGTGTAGAGCTGACCTTCAGAAATTAGGGCTATCTCTGTATACAGCTAGGGAGCTAAATGAGGTCAATGTGGTTCTAGAGAAAAACCCCACAAAATAAAAACAAACCCCATTTGATAAATATTTTTGTCTATGAAGTTTGGCCTAAAGCAAATCAATTTTCTGTAAAAGACCTTGCTGCTAATAGCTTGTGAGAACTTTTATAATGTCATTGTTTTCAAAATACTATTATGCCAAACAATTAAATAACAAATTCTCTATGCAATCATACTATATATTCCCTAAACATTTGCACATTCATACACTTTTGAAGGTTTTAATGGCATTCTTGAACTTTCAACCTCTAGTTTACTTCATTTTCAAGTTACTATAATTCACATCATGCCTGCAAATATTCTGTGGTTCTAATAGCTGTCCATCTTTTATAAAGAACTTTCCAGCTGACCAAATGATGACCTACTCCCAGCAAGGCAAAGAAGGATTAATGTTTCTGAAAAATCACTGTCAATACAGAAGAGAGCAGCACATATGCTTGTTTTCAAGCCATACTGCTAATTGTTAGTTTATCTGCTCAGTTTAATAAATGAAATTCAAACGTGGACATTTGGACATAATTACAGTTTAAAAACACTTGGTCGAAGAGTGATAAGCAACACATACAGATTGAAAGCTTAACTGCTGTTATTTCATGTTTTGTGCCTTCCCCCACTTAATTAGAGAAAAACAAACTGGTTTTTTCCTTTTAAAAAATGCTACTTCCAGGAATATTATTATGTTGTTTAACAAAGTAAACAACTTCACAAGCAAACGATACGTGAAAATGGAGATGAGCTGGTCAATTATGTCCAAACTATGGACAGTTTTGTTCCATGTCTGACAAATTCTTCGACCTCTGCTAAGCTGATCAGTAAAAACTCAGCTAATTGAATCCATCGATGTGAAAAACCACAGGCTGAAGTCTGTACTGCATACATCAAGCTGAAGGATTTCTGCTTCAGCCATGGCAGTAATAGTGAGTGGGGTCAGGTCAAAGAGGGTTAAAGCAAGTCAGGATATAGCCAAAGGAATACATCAAACACTGATTTTAAAAGGGCAATTAATCTTAGACAGAAATGCTTCCTGGGGAATGAGATCTCAATCTTAAGAGCACACTACATGATGTTGCAGTAAAAATGTACATATACAAGCTTAGAGAGCTTTCATCCTGTGATCACAAACAGAAGGGGAGTGCTGTTTATCAGAGAAATACAAACCCTTGCTAAAATACTTACATTAGCTTCTTCCGGGCCCTTGCTCATTGAAAAATAAATTCTGTAATGAGCAGGCAGTAGAGTTTGCACACATGAAATATCTTTTTTTTTCTGTACATGTACTGTAAGTTCTTTTGAACAGCTATCAGACTAAAGTATTTAGAGATCTCTATCACAGTAAAATTAAACAATTTAGTATTGAAAAAAATCAGGAAAGGGTGGCTAAAGGAGTAAAGGAATACCTGCAGGGCTCTTTACACTGAACACTTAAGTTTAAAAAAAACAAACTAACCAACCCTCCCCAAAACAGCTACCTGGCCAGAGTTAAAACTGGAAATGAATTTTCATCAAAGTTCATTTTAGTTTTTCCATTCCAAAATATCAAGAGAGTTAGTTACAAAACTCATAATCACATAATCTCTATTTTTAATGAGAGCTTGACTCATAACCTAAGTATTTTTATCTTAGAGTTCAGAAAGTATTTTTCCATTTTATAGTAGAAAAACAGATCCATAAATCTTAGAACACAGACATACAGCATTTGCAAACAAAGTTTGCTAAGTTAGTATCATTAATTAGTTAGCAATGTTACTACAAATCATTAGCCATGTGGACAAAACACTGTGGGTACATAGCTCTGAAATGAGTTACACCTAATTTTGCTGCATTAGTTCATTAAAGAGAACTGGCTTTGCAACTACCCTTCCATCTGAGGATACTGATGCCCAACATCACCAGTGGCAGAATGGCATCTGTTTGTGTATCTGGTCCATACATCTGCCTTCTTGGCTTAAATTGTTCATCAGCAGCTTGCACAAAGATACTAGACTTACGGAGGTTTCCCAAAGTGTAGACACCCACTGCATTTTGTCATTGTAAATGTGGTGATGGTACCATCAGAAAAAAGGATAATGAGCACAAGAACCCTCAAATCTTCACTGACTGTAGCACCTCTGTGCACATGCCAAGCCGCTGCGTAAGGCTTTGGCTTTGACATAAGTTTAACCATGGTTTTCTTACAAATAGTCTCCAAATGGCTACAGGTGCAAAATAAGATGTAAAGTTATCCAGTGTTTATCCACTGAATGTGAAGTTAACAAAATATCTGACTAAAACGAGGTATTCAAACAGGGCACAACTACTATAAGTAAGTGCTGCTGAACCCTTAGAGAAAAGAGTAGGACACAGTACCTAGTATTATTAGTGGATTACTCTGCTATACATTATTGGTAAGACTGCTATTTTTCTCCTAATTATTTTTTGTAGGTCCTTTAGTTTTGCAGGTTCTGTTACTTCCAGCCCTGTAAGAGTTTTATCTCCTGGAAAAATCAGATTATACCTATATGCATCAAGGCAGAATAGAACCAGACTGCAAGAGAGGTGAAAGGAAGATGGGAATGATTTCCACCAAAGACACAGTACATATACCTGATTTAAAGGTATAGATGCAACTCATAAAATGGATCAGAATCCACTCTCTGAACCTCAGGGCAAGTGCCAGAAAACAGCTCATGCCTATTCAGCTAAACTATCTCCCTCTCCATTATTGCATATTGAGAATAATCCCCAGACTGTTAATCCATGAACACCGCTCAAATTTTCTGGGAGAGTATTAATTGCACTTGAACAAAATTATGCCAGAGAACTGCTGATAGTCATACAGTGCAAACCACATATGTTCTAGCCCTCTTCTGTTTACAAGTGTAAATAAAACCACTAAGACCACAACATCCAAATCTCATTGTGTGCTGCAGTGCCCTCGTTGAGAACTTCACGTTGTGGGTCTTCAGAAGGTTATTACTGTCTCCTGAAAGCTTTGGTAGACCCAACTCTCCAGTTCCTCTCCACCAATTACAACACTAAAGGCATTGCCACATTTTCTATGACACTAACCATAAAAACAGATCATGTAAGTCTATTTTGTGTACTTTAGTTGTTGCTGACATGCTTGTTGCTGTCAACAAGTATATATGAGAAATTGGAAGAGAGGTTTGTTTTGCATTTCTTTTCTGTGAAGTTTTTGATGGGTCAGTCACACTGAGTGACCTCTGTGTTCCCTTTGTAGTAAGATGGACTGATTTAGATCATGATTCAAAAAAAATCTCTTAACTCTGCTACTGACCTCAGTGTGACCAGGTACAAGCCACATCACCCCCCGTGCCTCTCAATTTCTCCTTCCTCTTTGTCTCTCTTTACTCATCTTTTGTCTAAGTGATAAATTCCGTGGAAACACATCGCAACACGTGTGCAGTGCATAAAGAACCTGAGGTCTCCTGCTAAAAATAAAAATACTCATTTTAAAACTGAAAATTCAACACAAGCAAAACATTTTGTCAAGATGCTTCGATTCCAACAGTTGTCCTAGAACTCATATACATGGTAGATTACTAGAAATCTAGTACTAGAAAAGTATGAGACAAATTACTAGAAAAGGGTTTCTGTCAGTAATTTTCTACAATCTTTTCTTGACTGCCTAGATTTTCAGATCTATAGATTCCATTAGGAAACTGGTGGTGGGACGCTGATGTTCCCAGGAAGAGAAGACTACTCTAGGATGAAAAACCCACCTCCCTTCTCCAGAGAATTTTAGAAGAGCTAGCTTGCAATTTTCCAACAGAATAAGCTAAATTTCAAAAAGAATTTCTATTTTGCTCTGTGAAGGGTTTTACTTTCTCTATTTCTTACTACTACAGTTAATGATAGACTTAAAAAACTTTGTTGTGCCCGAATGAATTCATTGGCCTTTTGACAAATTTAAAGAGAATAGTCTGGAGTCTGATACTAATAAAACTTATTGGGTGGCCAGCAGAACAAATGTAGCTGAAGCTGAACACATTTCCAAAGGCTTGTTCAAGGAACAGGATTATTTCCCTATTTGCTGTACCTCTTCCTACAGTCTATCCTTCTGAATGTGCATGCTTGTGCACTCCCAGAAACCACTTCTAAGTCCCAAAGAAAAAGCACATTACTCTTATGATGTTAGGAAAGTTGTTGGACACAAGAGGAAAGACTAGACTAGAATAGACTACTGCAGTTGGAAGGGACCTATAATAATAATCTTGTCCAGCTGCCTGGGCAATCCAGGGCTGACCAAAAGTTAAAGCATGTTATTAAGGGTATTGTACAAATGCCTCAAACACTGACAGGCTTGGGAATTGACCAGCTCTCTAGAAAACCTGTTCCAGTGTTCAACCATCTTCTCAGTAAAGAAATGCTTCCAAAGATTCAGTCTAAACCTCTGTGGGACAGCTTTGAGCCACTCCCAGATGTCCTATCACTGGATACCAGGGGGAAGAGTTCAGTACCTCCCTTTGTATTTCCCTCTTCATAAAGCTGTAGAGAGCAATAAGGTCACTCCCCAGCCTCCTTTTCTCCAAATCCACAGTCCTCATCTGCTCTTCACAGAACACACCTTCCAGCCCTGTCACCAGCTTTGTTGCTCTCCTCTGGATGCACTCAAGTACCTCGGCATCCTTAAACTGCAGGGCCCAGAACTGCACAGAGCACTTCAGGTGAGGCTGCACCAATACTGAATACACTGGGATAATCACCTCTTCTGACCATCTGTGTTTGATGCACCCCAGGATGTGGCTGCCAGGACACACTGCAAGGCCTGCTGCCAGTCAGCACCCCCAGGCACCTTTCTGCAGGGCTGCTCTCCAGCTGCTTCTCTCCCAGTTTATACCTGTGC
The DNA here is from genome assembly GCF_022539395.1 of Myiozetetes cayanensis. NCBI lineage: Eukaryota > Metazoa > Chordata > Aves > Passeriformes > Tyrannidae > Myiozetetes > Myiozetetes cayanensis. Next base: position 70,795,165 of record NW_026087411.1, on the reverse strand, counting down.
TCTGCATTACTCTGTCCTAGGTGAAGAGTCTGGCATTTGGACTTACTAAATTTCACCCCATTTGCCACTAGGAAAGGGGCAAACAAATGGATTGTAGAGATGATGGAGAAATCCTTAAAACCAAGCTATGCTTGCTGTTTCCTGAGAAGTTCTAAGCAGAAAGATCACAACTAGCCCTGGATACCCATTATGTTTCCTCTTTTCTTTTGAGAGCAAGAAAGCCAGAACATTCTGCACACACAGAAGCCCTCTCTGACTTTGCAAAGAACCTGTTTAAAAATCAAGATGGCTAACAAGACAACATATAAACAGCACAGCTGTTAACTGTCATTAACTCTCAGATTATTTGCACCTTCCCATGTGGTCATGACAAATGAATTCCATATTAATTAGTTCTGTAGTAATGACTATTAATTCCAAAATCTCAAGACAACCTCTGGACTTCCACCCCTTTTGATCAAAAAGGACTACTAAATCAAAAGGTATGCAATTTTAACATAGAAAAAAACCCCTTTCTACTCCAACTTTTAAAAAAAAGGCAACTGAGGCAAGCAGGTGTTTGTGGGATTTAAAAAAAAAAAAAAAAAAAGAAATCAAAGCCAGCATTCAGTCAGATGAAAGTCAGATGCAGAAGGATAACCCAAGCAGATGGCCTAGTTAGGAAAGGATAACAGGCACAAATAATGACTCACACCAGAAAGGACACGTACATGATGACCTCCTCCAACGCGGAAAGCACCACTGAGTCAAGGACACAAGGAGGGCGGAATAGCTTAAGTAGTGGTCTGAAGTTCAGTTGTGGCCTGCAAGATGACTCTTACAGTAGAGGAGACAGTAGACTAGAATTCATATCACTGGTGAGCTTTTAATCATCTTTTAGTACACCTACACTCTACAAGACCTTCAACCCTTCACAATACTCTCATACCCATGTAGGATGAAAGTGGGGCTAATAAACTGTCTTAAACTGACCAAGGCTTGTTATATTTCTAAATTTAGGTGGCTTGGGAAAGTATTTCAGCACTGTACCTCCACAGCACCAAAAAGCAGAGAGCACAAGCAGTCAGACTTACTAGATAGACATGGGGAGCAAAGGTTTCCTAAGTTTGCTCACCATGGGAGCAGCAAGGACTGGGATGGTCTGGTGCTGCTTCAGCTCCCACAGTAAGCTCCACATCAAGTTAATGCTAACCTCAGGCAGAGCAAGCCCTATCATATTTCATCTCTATCCAAAGACATTCACGCTGCATACATTTACCTCCTATTTGTCATTTGCATCAAAATGAGGAGCCTACATGGCAAATCTAATCTAAATTCAATTTTTTGTTTGACTAATTTACTGGAAGTCAGTGCTTCGAAAACTGAGGAAGAACAAACACAATTAATATGTAGTCTCTCTTACAATATACATTAAAAAAAGCTGAGAGCTAATTGAAAACAGTTGATCCTAATTTTACAAAATCATTCAGTACAGCAAGTCTTAAGAGAAAAATCCTGGAAGTCTTTTTGATCCTTGTTTTATTTCTGAAAGAACTAATGACACTGCTGTAGAAAGAGGTCAGTTCACACAGCTTTTCTGAATGAACAACAATGCTGTGAAAACTGGGATTGATTGATAGCCTACTGTTTGCGTCATTATGTCCAAATGTTTACCATTTGAGTCTTCAAGGAAGCATGAGACAAAAATCAAAACAAGTTTTGTGAAGACTTCAACAACACTGGCAAATTAAAATTGTATCCAGAATTGTTTAGACATGATAGCAGTGGAAGAAAACTGCTTCCTTCTGCATTATACAGTTTTTATCTTTGCATTATGGTCGATGTCTTTCTTACGTTTCTGGTGTGGAAGAGGAAAGAAGTCGTTCCCTCCCCCAGAACAATTCTGTTTTCTATCATTTTAACCCTTTGTATCTTAAAAGCACTCTGTTGAACTCAACACTGTTTCCTCTTGTAGTTGTTACTCTGTAGTTATATAAGATCACATTGTATTTCTCCCCTTCTCCTACTAAGATGAGTCACTATTTCTAAATTAACTGTTTACAGTATTAGGATGTTCTCTTACAGGAACTTCATAAATGTCTACTAAACATTTTTTTTCCTAATTGTTGTGAATTATTCACATTTTTTTTCCAATTTGATAAACGGTGAGCTTCGAAACTGGTGTTACTTCTGGAAGCAAAGGTCTCTTAATTGGCAACAGGAACGCTACCACCAGATGCAGAAAACCATGGGGAAATACAGCATGACTTCCCCGAAGCAACAGATAGATAACACTTGATTTAATTATCTGTCATAAATGACACTCTTGTTGTAAGAAGGTGGCCTAATCTACCTAATCTCAGTAAGACAGAAGATCAGAGACATTAGGGGAAAATAGGTGCTATCTCCTTCAGGCACTGATAATTTTATTATTTGACAGTTTGGGGAAAAATACCCATAAGTAACATGTTCTACAATATCAGATTTGTAGCCTTATGCTATATTTACATGCAACAACAGAGTCTTAGCATCTTTTCTTCCTTACCTGCATAGAAACTATAACTATGCAGTCTAAGAGACCATGGATAGGATCAAGCTTCATCTTAGTCTGTTCCTGCATCATTCACTAAATCTTCCCACAAACAGCAATAGCTCTGAAGTTATTTAAATGACTGCCTAATTTTCTGGAACTGGGAACTACTGCAGACAATTCCACTTTACCACACAAGAACTGTCCAATTAAAGAACCAACTTTTGTCTGTGCAAGTGGCATCCACAAGCACAGGAAAAAAGATCAGACAATGAGTTGACAAGCTGTAGCATGAATAATCAGAATAATGTGATTCTAACCCTGGAGTCCTTATGAATGGGTGTTTCATATTAAAATAAAAAAAACCTGTCATGAACTTAGATTCAAAAACTACATGATGCACAGTCTAGGAGAAGTAAAACTATAGGACTTTGGACTGTTGGCCAGAAAGGATCTTTGTACAATTTCAAGAGTGAAAAATGGTGAATGAAAAGGGGGACAATGGACAATTTTATTCTGGACTTCACTGAGTAACCAGGACACTGGGCATCTTGAAGGACAACTGAATTCCAAGAGAAACTGAGAAATGGAAAATACTGATAGAGAGGCACAGTCCCTAGGTGTCGAAATAGTTTAGATTTCCATATCCAGTGGTAAAAAAAAATGTTGGAAAACACAAGGAAACTGAAGTAGAAGTATAGATAATAGACCATCACAGGACAAAAAGGTGGAAAACAAGAAGAAAAAAAATTAAAGGAGAAGTGACAATGACTAACTACTTCCCCAAAGAACTAGGTCTATTCCTGTTAGAAAATCAGCTAAGGTCTGAAAAACTACAAAATTAGTTATATAAATTACAGCGAGCTCAGTCAAAGAAGGAGAATAGCCAATTTTAAAGGATGTAAAAGCAGATAATAAAAGAGTAACAAAGGACAGCAAGAGTTATCTATTGCTAGAATACATGTTGAAGGAACATGAGCAGGAAAAGAGACATTGACACGAAAGAAAATTAAAATGAGTCAACACAAGTTGAAAAGAGAACTAAAAAATAAGTGCCCCTCTTACCTAATGCTGCAATCAGGATCAGAAATAATGAAACACTGCCCAGAATCTAAATGACTACCTTGCCACGGGTTTACGTATGAACAACTAGGGAAAAGCAAGCATAAAAAACAAGCACACAGCACTCTCCCGCTCCCTCAACAGAATATGATCACAACTGAGAACTAAACACAGTTTACTACGTTCAAAGTACAGAACTTGCAAGGTTTTACCTTATAAGTCTGAAAACTGAAATGAAACTCCACATCTTCCAGTAAGGATTTCCTGCAACTCTGGGAGGTCAGGAATAATAGTCCATGAACAGCAAGCTACGTATATGTATACAACCACAGAACTCCCAAATTGGATTTCAACTGTACGCAGCCTTTAGATGAACTGAAGTAAACAATAATTATGGAAATACAGCAAATAAAAAACGTACTAATATGCAACATAGGTTTACCCATAGTAATATTTTGGGCTGAGGGATCTTTAATTTATGAACTGCTGTGTAACTGATAAAATACAATTAATTTTTAATGCAGTAACTAAAATCAAAAAATAACATGCCTTAAAGATTGATCACAGAAGGCTGCAATATAGAGGAAGTGATTACTAGATCAGTATGTGTTTAAAAATTATTTTAGTATTTATTAAACATGGTAAGAAGGACTTCAGTGCTTCCCAAACTTCACGTCAACACAGGAGGATAAGAATAAAGAAAAAAACTGAAGCAATGTATCAATATTAAATGCAAGGTGATGTCCTTGCTGTGATGGCCTGGTCTTTCTATTTCTGTTGGCACATAATCAGAAGTGTCACCTGTGAAGCAGCTAAATAGGTACCATGTAAAAAGAAAAACTACTCAGCTAATGAGAAAACATCTGATTTAACACATTTGCTGTCTAAATACTCACTTAGACAAAAAAATCAGAGAGTGTTATATTAGATCAGCTCTAAACTAGTCTTCCAGATGGAAGTACTGTACGGTACTGCAGTAGTAGTACTGTAAGGTGAAAAAAAGAGTATCTTCTTTGAAGGTTCTCTGAAGGTTGTATTATTCTTAAAGATGTTTCCAGTACCTAAAGCAGGCCTACAGGAGAGCTGAAGAGAGACTTTATACAAGGGCATGTCAAGTGACAGGACAAAGGGGAATCATTTTAAACTGAAAGAGGGCAGGTATAGATGCAATATTAGGAGTAAATTCTTTACTCAGTAGGTGGTGAGACACTGGCACAGGTTGCCCAGAGAAGCTGTGATGCCCCATCCTTGGAAGTGTTCAAAGTCAGGTTGAATGGGGCCTTGAACAACCTGGTCTAATGGAAGGTGTCATTGCCCATTGCAACGGGGAGTTGAACTCAACCTCGCAGGGATGTTGAACTAGATGATCTTTAAGGTTCCTTCTAATCCAAGCCATTCTCTGATTCTGTGTTAGCTACTAACAAAGACAGACACATTCCCTTGCTGCTTTAGAAAAACAGGGTATCCTTTACAGTTAATTAATGTAATTGCCAAAAGTTTTAAGAACTATACTGGCTTCTCAGTGCTTGTTCTATTCCAAGTACTGCTTTTCTTCACACTTTCTGACCATTACTACTAATATATAAAATGCTTGATACATATTTTGACAAATGGGTTCCAAAGTGCTGTATTCTCTGCTCCAACTCCACTGTGGTGATTAAGGACAAGAGAAGATAAAGCTAACACTCCTACTCAAAGTAGAAGCCACTCCTTCCTTTGGTATAACAATGCCCATGACAAAAAGCCTTAAACTTCTATCCATCAATTTTGCTCTGATCAACAGCTTAAGAAGATGAAACTATTTAGCAACCCAGAAAGGTGAACACTGTACAGCATTCATTAAGCAGAAAAAATATATATAATTGAATAAATGATCAGTTTGAGGAGAGACAGGAAAGCAGGGGTTGGGATAACAGCTCAAGGTTTTATTTTTTATAGCACTTCAACAAACAATAAAAGCCTTGAATAAATAGTTTCATAAGCTAATTTAAAATAAAACACAGTATTCTAAACAGTTACCCACAGTCTGTAACAGTCCAAAATAACATTGACACAGTATTTTATAAATACCTTTTTCACTATCAATCTTTTAATGTTACTATTCCACCTGTTCTCCTTCTGAAAATGTTCTTCACACCATGTTTTCAACCGTTGGTAATCAATGCATATATTCAATCCACATATATATAAATACATTTTTCATTGAAATATTTTTCTCAGCACAGTTAAAAGGGAGACTTAATTATATCCATGTTTCCTAAAGCAAAGGCATATAGACACTGTGGGTGGTTCTTGAAATCCTTCCCTGCCTCTTCTTGTGGTGGTCCTTAAGAATCTGGCAGCAGGAACAGCTTGCATATATGGCTACAAATGCTGAGTCTGAAAACCATATATCCTCTCTGTTCCCACGGCACAAAGCTCAGTTACGGATGTCGCCATAGAAAAGCGACCACCACAATTACCATGAAGCTTCCAGTTGAATGAAAAGTCATAGGGAAAGAGAAAACCATAGAGGGAAAAGAAAAAAAAACTTCAGGAGATGGAGAAAAGCAGAAAGAAAGAAGCTCATACTGATTGCGTTGCACTGACAAAAAGATGCAGCTGATGTCATCAATTATTTACCTCACTAAAGAGGGAGGTTAAAACAGTTTGAAAAAAGATCTAAATGACTTTGTAGAGAAGAGTAGAAAGTCAGAAAACAACTTGCTTCTCCAGTACTTATTATGTCTTTAAGCATATCTTTGATAAGAGACTACATTTTTTCCCCTTTATTCAGAAAATTTGAGATCTAAGCTTTGATAACACTGAATGAAGTCTGAAAATCCAGATGTGAAAAGGTTTTCCATCATTTTCTAATCTACCTTTCATAATGTATTCTGTTTTGTTACAGTGTTCTAATGCATTGGTCCCAATAAAGTGCAGATTAAGATAAAACATTTACGTTTACAAGAACAAAAATCAGAAGACAGCAAAAAAAGTCCAAAGAGGACTAATTTTAATGTCTGAACACAAACTGTTTTTCCTTCAGGAACCATTTTAACAAGTTTTCTGTAGAAAGACTGTATTATCAGAAATCATACACTTGAGTCAAAGAGACATTATGGTGAGAAGTATTTATTTTTTAGAGGGTGGGACAGAACACTCATGTTGATCACTGGATTTTTCTGACACTGCTCTATAAAATGAGTGATTTTGTAACACTCAGCTTGCCTACTATCACATATGAATGAATTCCCCGGGGCAAAAGGAACTGAATTCAATTCCCAAAGGTGCAGCATTCAGCTGCCAAAATTACAATACTTCCTGAAGCACATTTATTCTCCATTCATCCTTTCAAGAATCAGGACTGTGATTTTTCACTACACAGACCTGACACTAAAATATGCCCAGTCTGGACAGGAAGACAAAAGTTTTGCAGAAGACAAAGGGAGATGAGAGGTAGAGAGTGATTATAAGCTGAAAAATGATCAGTGTCCATGTGTAAAGAGATTAATATTGTCCAGGAAGTTTATAGCTCTGACACCTTCTAAATTTCAAGTACTCAACTTCAAATGGAGACAACTACTTTAGAAAGAAAACATCTACACATAGTATCTCTCAGGTTTGAAAAAGTGTTTGCAAATTAAACTCTCCTACAGCTATATCTCCTCTGTATTTTGAACTGATGGAACATGTATTGACAGATGAAGGTTGTTAAACTCTGTGATCCAGTGTCAGAGAGAAAATGAGCTGACTGAATGGACATTTAAGTAGCACAGATGTGCTGTGGTTCAGTAGTCCCAAGAGTTTAGTCCATTTGCTGGAAAAGGGAGAAGAATGTCCTAATTATGGCTGCTAATGTTTCTACAGGCCAAACTCAAAAGTGGCACTATGTAGTCTGGTAGGTTACTTGGTTTCTTAATAGCTCAAAGCTATATTAGAGCTGAACACTTAATATGGTGCACATTACATCTGAATAATGAATGAGTGGATTAAGTCAAGCCAGACAATAATCAAATTCACTTATTGGCTAAGCTCAATAATTAGTGAACAGAGCATGATGAACTCAGCCAGTCAAGTCTAAACCAGCACTGCCCTTCACACCTCTTTGTACTGTCTTTGTGTGGCATGTGCTCAGCAGTAAAAATCACTGCTGTCACGGACATCCATCTTTTCAGGTCACTTTTCACTAAGTCTAAATCTTTCCACATCATCCCTATCATTTTGTCCTAGTTCTGCTTCTCTTTTTGCTTTCCATGTGTTTTTTTTTTTTTTTCTTTCCATGTTGCTATTCCTAATTTTCTACTCTCTATTCCTGTTTGGGGTACAGTGAACCCTGAAAAGGTTTTCCTCAGTCCTTTATCTTACCATCTGCAGCTCCACCTGACCACCTTGCAGTTTCTCATTCTGCCAGCGCAAACTGTCTTTTTAACTTCTGCTTCAACTTGTTCCTCCAAATCCCTTCTCCAAATCACTTGTCCAGCAGGATTTCTACTCCCCATCCTTTCACAGATGCCTTGCACGATCTCTATGTATGTTCCACAAGCATTGTTTCGTTTTCTCCCTCATCCTGTTATCATCTCCTATCCCACTTACTCTGTCCAGGTGTTCGCATTTATTATGTCAGGTTTTGGCTTTTGCCCCAGTCTCTTTCATCCTGTCACATTGTTTATAGTCACTCTTCCCGTCACATTTAATGATTCCCAGATATGTCATTTTCTTCCAAATTACTTGTTCACTGCCTCTGTGTATCAGTCTACCCCCGTAACTCCTGAAGGGTCCATGTTATTTTCTGTATTTAGCTCAGACAGCTTTCCTTCTGTTACATACAATGAGAACACTCAGAATACAAGAGAAACAACTGAACAACACTACAATACAAAGCTGGATTACAGAAGAAAATCTGTGGAATTCTAGATAACTCACACCCATGTAAGGGATCAAATTGATTAAACTCTTCAGTTCGTAAGTTTCTCAGTAGAAACTGGGCAGGTGCATACAGGAACAGACAAGCATATTCCCATACAAAGAAACCCACCAAATTTCAAATCGCTCCTTCTAAGTTTTTCTAGCCTTTAACAAAGATGAGACAAGTAATTAGCACAGTATATTTCTGTTCTGAAATTAAAAGCTGGCAGTTTTGTCAACTTCTGAAAAGAGGGCCTGCTGATGGGAAGCACAATCACTGTTAGTCAGATAGAATTGCATTACATTCAGACTTTTAATAAAGGCAGTACCTAGCACATTTGCCACCCGCAGCTTTGGTAAACCCACTTTGTAAAAATTATCATCTACTATATACTGGAATAACTTTGGCATAAATGCTTTTTTAGTTTCTTTCATTTAATTTGCACTTTTGACTGCTTTCCAAAATAAAATGCATCCATCCTTCTCATTAATTTTTTTTAAACTCACTCTGTACCTTTTCATTACTGTCTGTAGGATACTGACAGTTAAGTACTTGAAGATGGCTAACCTTGATTGTGCTAACATTCAAGTATCTATTGTATCTTCCTTTACCTTTTGGACAGTTAGCTAAAAGCATTACCTAAAACAATGCTCCAAAACTTATAGTAGCTTTATGAAAATTGGACACATGGTTAGCAGCATTTCATATTTTTCTTAACTTCTGTTATTTTTGAAAATTGTTCCCATGTTAATAAGTATTAAACAGGAGATTTAACAACATACTTTGAGATTTCAGTCACTTTCTAAGATCGTGATACTTAGAGAAATCCATGACAACTGTTTGATTTTGAATTACACGATTTCTGTGTGCAATAAAATCTTGCAGATTTTTACTCTGGTTTCATATTTAGTGCTTCACTGTCAAAAGACACTGATTCTACACCAGTAAATTCTGTGCCAAGGTCTTCTCTAGAATATCATACATTTCTCAAAAGAAACTGTGATTTATTGACTGAAGGAAAAAAGAAGTTACTAATTTACAGGTACTTCTAAGAAAATAGTAAGAATCAGAAGAAAAACCTTTCGCATTAAAAAACTTTGATCTTAATTTGCAGAGTACATTACTTTTACATTTATCCTATCTAAAAAGTGTATTAGAGTTCCAGTAGTTGTAATCTTTCAGTCTAAAATAACATTCAGAAATGCTTTTTTTCTGAATGTGCTCATCAACAAATACTATTGTATGAAATGATATAATGTCACATGAACTAATTGTTATCTTGTCACACAATACTACTTAGTAATCACACATATAGTATTATATACTTGTAACAATCTCTTTCTGGTACATTTTAAAATGCTGGACTTTAACAGGGAAAAAGGCATTCTGAAAACATATTCAATTTCTATAAGTTTTGGAGTTTTACATATGAAAAGTTTTTGCAATATAAAATTAAAGGTAACAAAATTTCTGCTGATGCTTTAATAAAATTTTTTTTTACAGTGTGGAAAATAACATGTGAGTGTTTTTATTAAAAACAGCATGATGGGAAAGAAGTAGACAAATTTTAAAATGAAACTTCCAGAGATTAATTTTTCAGAAGCAGCTAGAGACTCAGTCTTATCCTCTCAAAACAGTGCAGATAATGCAGGGCACAATAAAGAGCCAGGAAGGGGTGAAATCTGAAACTCTGGTACTGAGGATTAGTTCTACCTCCAAAATACCCATATTAAAAAATAAAACCACACCAGAAGAAACAATAAATCAACAGGAAAAAAAATTCTTATTGGACAAAAGTTATTTCTGCAGTACCTTCAGGGGCGATAGCACTAGGACACACATCTTTTAGCAGGTCTCCCAAAGTATGCAACTGCCCTCCTGAAGCAATTGGTCGAAACAGCTTCTGTATAAAAGGTCTCTCTGTTGTTGCCTGTTTTAATAACAAAGTTAACAAAAACAACAATTTAAGGACTGTGCAAATATGTAGTATTACCATTTAAGACAGGTAGAAGATATAGGACAGAATGAAAGACTGCAGGAAAAGAAACATCTGGAATTTACGCATTCCCTTCCCTGTCTTGCATTTCATTTATATCATGAAATGCATGGGAGTTTTTGTTTATTAATAATTGCAAGTAAGCTGTCACCCCAGAAAAAAGTGTGAAGATAATTTATAGACAGTGTCACGGATATAAAAGTGTTAATTTTTTTTTTTTTACATTAGAAAACCACCAAACCTTCTGTTATGGGAATATGATCTCCTTAAACAAAACATTTTAATAAATTCTTTATTTAAGTAAAATAAGCAGTAAGCACAAACTTGGGAGTTCAACATACACCTATGTTTTGCCAAGTCAAAGCAATACTGTAACAAATATCCAATAGTTTTTGCAATAGTCTATCTTCCTCCTTCTAGAAGAACATTAGGCACTTCCAGTAGCAAACAAGTACACTTTGAGGTCAAGACAGGCGAATTTTTTTCCAGTAGATTTCATGTAAAAAATTTCAAACTATTTCAGCTGCAAGAAACAGTACAATTAAAAAAAAATAAAAAAGAAAGTATTGTGCTTTGACAGACAACCTGCCTACTTAAAAAATGAGTCATATATATAGAACATATATGCCCCACTTCTGCTGTAGATATACAAAGGAATTCAGAATGATTTCAACTATGGATTCTTCGGTTTAAAACCACTCCCCCTTGTTCTATCACCACAGTCGTTGTAAAAGTCCCTCTCCAGCTCTCTTGTAGGCCCCTTTAGGTACTGTAAGGCTGCTGGGAGGTCTCTCCAGAGCCTTCTCTTCTCCAGGCTAAACAAGCCGAACCCTTTATTCCCCATATGCCTTAGCATAGTTTCCAGAAGGATCTGCTCCATGACCTTGCTGGGCACTGAGGTAAGACTGAGTGGACAGTAGTTCCCTGGGTCTTCCTTATTTACCTTTTTAAAATTGGGGTGACGTTTCTCTATGTCCTCAGGGTAGCAAAATCTGGATACAAACAGTGCTAATGAAATGTTTGAGCATTTGAAAAATGATGGCAAGCACACAGCCAAGCAGGATCCACCTCAGATAGATCCACACTTGAGAAGTGAACTCTGGCACGTTATACTGAAGAAATGTACTTCCAAAACAGTAAAAAAAACAACCCCAAAACCAAAAACCACACCACCAACAACCAAAAACAAACAAACAAACAAAAAACCACCCAAAAGAAACATACAAAAAAGGCAACTCCCTTAACACATTGTTATAGCCAAAACAATTTGGTATCAAGTTTAAGTTTAAAAAATAGTGAGGTATTCACAGCAGTCTAGTCATAGCTCCAAAGTGCTTACCATTTGAAGTAGCAGAAGTGGAAATAAACACTAGAAGTATGCAGGCAATGGTTGTCATCATTATCAGACTTTTAAGATAAAAATTTCCCAAAATACTGCAGTTTCTCATTTCTTATTAATAAATTATGATCAGTTTTTTCCCTAGTTATAATAGGGAGGGAAAAGCCAAAAAAAAAGCCAAAGATGTATTTTCTCAGGTCTCCCACATAGTTGCTGACTGCTGCAAAACAATATCCTTAGCTGCTATCATGAAACATTACAGAAAATGTATTCAATTTTGTATTTTAAGTGTTAAGCAACACAGATGTGGTAATGTAAATAAAAATCACTGGTCTTCATCAATGTTAAAATGATAAAAGTAACTGGACGTTGTTTATACAAAGACTCTGGTTCACAAATCTAATCCTACAGGCACAGTATTACCCCAACATGCTTACACTTCTTCCCTCACATGCAGCAGATGCCTTCTGCATTAAAACAGTCAAAAGAAAAGTCCCATCCTACAATCCACAATATTTGTAGGATAACTTTCCAAAGTAGCTTAGTCATACAGGAGCATAAATAATTTTAGAAAAATCTTACCATCACCATTTTTCAAGTGTAAGAATATAAGCTCAACTTGACTACAGCTTTCTACTCTAATATTCCTATCCCTGGAAGTGTTCCTGGCCAGCCTGGATAGGGTTTTGAGCAACCCGGTTTAGTGGAAGATGTTCTGGTCCATGGCAGGGGGAATGAACTAGATGACTTTTGAAAGGCTCCTTCCCACTCAAACTGTTCTATGATTCCATTTACTACAACACAAGAAGGAATAGCCACCATGAATAACTGCTTACATAATGTGGTGTTTTGTACAATATTTGCTTGACCAATAATGCAAAATAGTACTACCTGTAATCTAACCCACAAAGACATCGCTGCATAACTAATAATGATTTTAAATAATCTACATCAGACCTTAAGCATGTATTCAAACAGTATCCATAGTTTTTCCTACTAAAATTATCACAGCTTCAATAGAATGTGGCACTTTTTAAATGATTTTATTTTACAGTCTAACCTCCATGTAACTGAGTTGTTCAGAACATTATGGATGCATTTGCAGGACACAACAGGTGAAAGTCAATCAGTAACTGCTGACATCTACAAAGGAAATGGCTTCAAGTAAATGAGCATATGAAGACAATCACTTGACCTAAAAATTGCAGTGCATTTTTCACTGATCTTATCCACAATTTAGTATCAAATTATTAAACTTATATGAAAGCAAATATTAATCTCTAAATTTTCTAGAAAGTTGGACTTAGCTGCAACTTCCCATTTTTCTACATTATTAAATAGCACCACAAATCACATTCTTTGCAGAACAAATGAAAACTTTATTCTTTTTTTAAGCAAGTTTAAACCATAACAGTGATAGGAAAGTGACAGTGAAAACAAATTACACCACAGTGAGAAAAAAAACAGGCTAAAATTACCTATTCAGGTATAGTGGCATTGACAAGATATAGGTGAGGGTAAATTTTAAGATGCCCTTTAAGGCAGTGTAAAGCCTCCCAGGATTAGAGACAAGCTATACAGTTACATACTGTGCTAACAATTTTAACTTTTTTCCCCTATCATCCTGACAAGAGAAGGGGGAAAAAAAAAAAAAAGCTGTCAGCCTGCCTGGTCCTTTTCAGAATCAACAGAAGATCAAACACTGCATGAAATCCACAATTTAATTAGTCAGATATTTTATACAGGATGCATCTTAAAATGAAAAACATAACTCAGGAACTGCTAGGTTTTAATCTGGAAAAATCACAGTTACCAGTATTTTCATCTAGAAGAAGTGATTTGGATTTTCTGCCTAAACAGTCAGCTGCTATTCAGTATTCAAGTAAATAAAAGTCACTATACATATTGAACCCACAAAGTAAAAAAATAATTTCTTACGATTCCCACATGTGCCTAAGCTGGCAGTCTAAAACTGTAAAACTTGAGAGTTCCCTACATACTCCTTTATATTTTCAGTAACTTGTCAAGTTCATAGTCTGTGCCGTTTTATAATGAACCACTTTACACTGAAAAAAGTCCTCCTAACTTCATAGGACCATTTTGTTTAAACCAATTTCAACTCAACCAAGCTTTAAAAGTAATAATAAGGGTTTACATAATGATGTAAGTTATTTCATTAAAAAAAAAAAAACAGGACAATTAACTACTCCTTGAAAATAAAATTTTTTAAAATATTTGTTCAAAATTTTTTTTCATATTTTTAGAAGATGCATTCTACTTTGTAGAAATGTTTTCAATTAAAAATCTCAATGCACAATGTAAAAGTGACTAGCTGAAAAGATGATGAATTGCTGTAGTCATGGAACCATCAGAATACCATGCCTGTCCAAAAACAAGATACTGCAAATCCGCATCTGAAATACTGCTCTTCCACTGGTGCTGAAATGCTGTTTTTCTGCTGGCGTTTCTGGGTGGGTACCTTTGACTTCTTTTTGCTTAATATTGGACCAGAATCACCAAGTACTTAACTGTGAAGAAGGCACAAGCAATATTTCTGGGTGGGAGTTTTTCGGGGTTTGTTATTGTTTTGTTTGGTTGGTTTTTGTTTTAGTAAACTCTGTCTCTTTCATAAGGGTAATTTTTAGCTGAATGAGCTAAAGTACACACACAAAAATGATCTCGTTTTACCTATTTGAAATGTCACCTTTCAAATTTTATCAGTATTTTTCGAGCTTCTATTACAAGAGACATAAAACGTGACAATGTGATATTTCTTTTTCCTGTAATCATTGCTCCTCTTCTCTTCTTCAAATCTTCCAAGCAATAGAGAGCTTCTCCCAGACACCCCACTGCTTTTTTCTATACCTTTGATAAATTTTCTATTTCACTTGACTCTTCAAGATGTTAGGACTGGAACAACATTCCAAAAAAAGACTGTTTCTAGTATTTCTTTAATTAGCCTCTGCAAACTCCAAGGAGATGCTCTAGGTATGATTTTGTGCGCTTTGAATAAGCACTGCTTTTGTCATCATTCAAAATTTTCAACTGCTTATCTGCAACATCACTGTTCAGAGAATAAGGTACATCTAATTATAAAATAGAAACAATTAACTTTTTTTTTAATAAAAGAACTAAGTGATGCTTTATATGTCCAACATGTAACTAAAAACTGTAAGACAAAAAGGAGTATAAACATGCCCAACACATCTATCTAGGATTACCACAAAATCAAATCACTGACAGCATGTGCTCTGGGTTGCAGAACAAGTTGTAAAATCAACATATATAATAAATCAAATTACTTGGGTTTCCCATATTCCATTTTAAATTGCTCTAATAAATTATCTAGTTCAGTGGTTGTAAAAATTACAATAGATACCTGATTGTAACCTATGGAAAAAAATGAATCCTTTAACTTTTTCTTGAGTTGGTACTAAAATTAGTATTAGAATTTCTTCATTTATGTTATAAGAAGGAAGCTTTGGTTTCCTTATGAAATGAGAAGTGTTTATGGTGATGGACAGGAATTTTATCCTCTGTAGTATTTTTAAGAGGCTTGAAACAACAACAGCAAAAGAAGATTAACCAAACAGGCTACACTTTATACATTTAATTACATTCACAGCAGTCACCTAAATTAGTAGTGCAGAAGTATATGGAAGTTTAAGATAATTCTATGCATACACACACATATGCATATTAATGGTCATGAAAAATGTGTACTTTTTAGTAAAGTACAAAAACTTTACTAATCACATTCTAGCTGTCACCTGGTGACATTAAAGTATAAAAGTTCTTAGATGAGGAAGCAATCATCCTATCAATCCCAGATATCAAGGAATCACAATATCAAGTGAAAATTCTGTTATTCTTGAAAGCACTCCTAACAGCATTACACAAAAGGATAATTCTTTGGGTTTTGAACATCAATGATCACTGTTCTAAAAGCAAGGACACTTATGCGCTCTCTCGATGGAAGCTTTAACAGTCCATAACAACAGCCACCATAACATGTGGCAAGTATTATGTCAAGAATTGATGCAAGTAATAATGCCAAAATTATCTAGTATCTTAGTCAAGACTGCAGTCAAATGAAAGCCACAACTACAATTATAAACACATCTGGAATAAGGTTAAAATTTTACATTGTAGGGCTTATTACAGTTCAGTCTAGACAATAATACTGAACCATTTTTGATCATGAATGGTTAAGGATTATCCTCCTAATCATGCGTGGGCAACAACTCATGTCTTCCTTGAAGCCTTTCTTTGAACAGAGCACACTCTATGAAGTAACTGCAGTTCTATCTTAAATTTCTACACAACTAACAATAGTTTAGAGTTACTATAAATCTACAGAGAAGTACAGCAACTATTTCAGTTAATTCTCCCATACATTGCTGGGGGCCATTACTTGCTCATCTTTAAAAATATTAAAGATCCATTCAAATTATCACCCTTTTCCACATTATGTAAACTGGTAGAGAATGTTTTCTTACAATCTTTTAGAAAAAGCTTTCTGTAATAGCAATGAGTAACCAGAACCATGTTAAAGCTCTGAAAGTTAAAGCCCCACATGTTCTACTAACCTGAAAAAAATGCCTAGTTAAAAAGCAACCATTAACAAATTTGTGATTTAAAATTTAATGGGATGAGTACATTGCAACAGTTCAGAATAGAAGATGTTGCTTCAATTTCTGTAACTGTTTCTAAAGATGCATCATGCTGTCCACACTGATTTTGTGTTTAAAGTATATCCTTATGTTCAGATAGATATTTATACACATTGATGAAATTCCCCTGAACCTTTTCATCTCTAAACTGAACAGTCCCAAGTCTCTCAGACTTTTTTTCTTCTCATATTAGATCTGCCAGTCCCTTAATCACCCTAGTGGCCCTTTACTGGACTCTCTTCCTATAGCTCCATGTCTCTCTTGCACTGGGGAGCCCAAAACTGGACTCCAGGTGGGGCCTCACCAGTGCTGAGTAGACTGGAAGGATCATTTCCCTCAACATGCCAGCAACTCTCATCCTAGAGCAGCTCAGGATACCACTTAGCTTTCCTTGTCATAGGTCTCACTGTGTATGTCTTCTTATACCTAGTGGGTCATTTTTAGTAAGAGTATGTATTGTTAAAAGTTCTGTTACCACCTCCATACAAAAAGTTGCAGAAATACCATTCAAAATACCTAACAAGCATGGCTGAATCCCATTCTGGCTGTCACCTGGTGACATTACATCCATTAAATTTTCTTGTGCAGGTGAAGTAGCACTACATTCTCTGAACAACTGAATTTGCATTATTTAATCTCAGGTGAATTGTACAGCTCCTAGAAGCAGAAGGAGCAGTAAAGAGTACAATACTTCATACACCACTTTCAATCTACTTCAAATTATTAAATTCAATAAGTATCCTTAGTTTTCTACAATAATGATTAACTAGAAGGAATTCCTATATTCAAGGACAGCTAAATTTCCAGTATTTCTTTGTTAATTTGTATTGTATTCCTAGAAAATGGTGTCATATCCCAATTCCTTATAGGTTTGTTCCATTCCACATTTACCTGTATAGAATTCACTTTCAGTCTTCTAAAAAATGTAAATAGAAGTCTCGGCACTTTCACAAATCCTGAACACTTCCTGTATTTTCTAACCCTCCATTTTACACCTATTTTACTTAAAAATAAGCAAAGGATAAATAAGATAGCATATTGATACTGACAAATCAAAACAGATACTTCTGTGACTTTCATCTATGCAGAGATTTGCATCATCATTATAGGTCAGGCTTTGTTCTACTTTTATTCCTAAGCAATAGGCACTGTTTATGCTGCACAGCCACAGAAATAATCCTCAGAGATGACATTCCTCATCTCTCTGAAGAAAAAAATTCTGTACCTGCTTGTCCCGTTTTTCTGAAAGCAAAGCAGTTCACCAACTGGGGTGGTTAGGTGTTTTGGTTTTTTTTTTTTGATTTTGCTATTACAACAGAGAGCCAATATCAGAGAAATACAATTCCAGGTTGTAATTGTCAGGTAGGCAAAGTCCTTTTGCTACCAAATAAGAACCTGACCACATTTCAAAGTAGGTGGTGAAAGTGGCAAATCAGTTTGTGTTGACTAAACCAAGTGAAATGGAGAAGTCAAATGATCAGAAGAAAGGTAGCAAAGAGCACTGCATAAAGAGCATAAAGAGCACTGCATTTAAATTATAAGATCTAATAGTAGTTATACACAGACCTAACTCAACTGAATTATTGCTTCATTCATTTTCTTCATCACAGCCTCTCAGTGTATTCATATTCTCAAAAATTAACGTTCAAAGCTGAGGTAAAAAAAAAAAATCAATTTTTTTTCCTAACAAATTTAGGATGATATACAAATCTACAAAAGTACTATCTTGTAGATAAATAAAACAGGTTAGGGAAATAGAGCCACAAGAATTCAAACCCCACATTTTAAATTCAAACTTGTAGCATGAACATTTACATAAACTTATTTATACCAAACTTTATTATCATAAGACAATTCAAAGACAAGACAACTAATGAAAAGTTTTATACAAAACTAATTTGCTAAAAAAGTAACTACCAATCTGCAATTAGGGAGTGCATATGACATTTGGTAAGATTAAGGCATTTGCAAATTAGGAATAGACAATTTTTTTTACCATAAGTGTTCATTATTTCATTGCAACTCAAAATGTACTTTGACTTAAAAAAAAAAAAAAAAAAAATCTATAAAAGCGTTTACACAAATTAATTTAGTAACTACTAGGATACTACTGGTTTTTTTATACACCTACGTTCTTCTGAGATTTAAGAGTATCCTATGTATGGTAAGATAAAAAAGGACTTAAAAAGAAAATATTACCCAGCTTTTCCCAATATGCAGAATACAGTATATCCTTAAACTGCTTTAAACCAGTTATAATGTAATTCAGGACCTCAACAAACTATTTTTCATACAAGCAGAACTACTTTATTCATTGTATACAAGCTCCACCTACGTTAGACTCAGAAGGCTCGCTGCAGCTTCTATTGACAAGCCTGAGCTACCTTAAAAGTATTCTGCTTGGTAACAGCTCAACCATGGCTCAGAGAAGTGACCCAAATCGAGGTTTTACAGCCCCATCTCTTCTGCATCTCCTTCCCTGAGCACTGTGCAACTTGTACTATAGCTTTGAACTAGGCAGATTGACAGTTTTACAGACAACTTGGGCATATTTATGGAAATTTTAGTCACACTTCTGACAACAAATACAGTTTATAACCTCGAAATTTTTCTTTTAAACTCTGACAGCTCCAGCTCCCATCCTGTACCAAGATTCTTAAAGGCACAAGGGTGATCTTCCACACAGGTTCCTTAAGTCTCTTAAGAGATCTGCATGGGCATTCCTTAACATAGAATATGTAAAAAAAGTCATCTTTAACAGGGCTGGTTTGAGCCAGCCATTTCACTGTGCACTTATATGGATAAGAAAAGCTTATGCAATTCTGGAACCTCAACTGTGGTCACAGTGACCTTCAACTGAAGGTGACACCTAGTCAGATTGCTATTACTTTCAGCACAGAACAAAACAATCCAGTTCAGAAAACAAGAATTTACAGATCATGCTGCCCACGTGCAATATCTGATAAACAGGTTTCTTTCCCCCCCACCCTCCCCCCCACCCCTCAGTTATGAGGCACTAAGAAAACAGATTTACCTAACCAGGCTTTTAAACTTTCTCATTCATAGAGCTTTGAAGTAATTTAACTGGTGAAAGTGTGCTTCTGTTTCTTTAGTGCTGAACCATCAGTTATTAGAATAAATCATTATGTGTATTCAACTGATGATGAACCAGAGCCCATTTGTTTCTCTTCAGCACAGAAATTCATCTGAGCCCAGCTGTTACACAAAATCAATCACCATTTCACACAATTTTCCTATTTACTCAAACTTCCTCCTTGTAAAAGGAAGTTTTCAATAAAGAAATTGTTCTGTTTTCAGCAGGTCCTTCATAAAAAAATAATTTTGAATAAATAAGAAAAAAGTTAAATAAGGTACTGCACACAGGTCTGTTCAAGAGCATTTTACACTAGACAACAAAAGCTGAAACTTGCTGTGTTGTGTTGCCCTCTTCAGGTTGACAGGTCAACTAGATTTTCTAGTTCTTTTGCTTGAAGAGTCATTACATTTCAACTTCTTTCATAAAAGTTTTCAGATTTGAAGTTTCAAGTACTTTTGGTCTAATATCCTATCAACTACACATTTTGCCTCTATGTCTCCCTAACTTCAACACTAATCTTGAGGTGGTATCAAAACATCAGCTAGAGTTTGAAAAGATGACTAAAAATCCAACTTCAGCAGTGGTAGGCAAGAGGCTTAAAGAACTCAGTTGATTCTGCTTACCAAAGAAATCTGAAGCTCCTGAAATCATTCTGTAAGTGAACTTGGGAGGTCAGAAAGTCACATGACTTTAAAGTGGTATAAGGCAAAACAGAATCTAGAAACTCAAGGGAGACAAATTCAGACTTGAAATGCAATGGAGACTTATAACAAAAGAAAAATTTAATAACCTACTAACACAAAATTTGAAAACTTTATAGGTGGACCCAGTATCTTTCCAAACAATCTGTTTTGATCAGTTTTTGAATAGTTGTCATAACATGGGCCAAATTGTGCTGCTGATTTGCATACTTTTAATGGGGTTTGCAATTGATTACCCGAGCTCTGCCAACTAGTGTGGGAATATGAATAAAACAACCTTCAATTGCTTGGAAGTGGCCATGCTGGAGCTTCTGATTCATTTATTGAGACAGATATTAATAATGTCTTAAAATATTTCATTTCCCACTCCCACTTTGCTATTTTTAGAGGACAGGTAACAGTAAACATAAAATCTATTTAGACATCTCCATACTGCAACTTTGACAGAAAGAGCAAAATGTTGCATTCAACTGACATATAAGTATGGAGAATTTCACTCATGTTACTCAGGAAGATAAACGTCATAACAATTTGTGACTGTACGACTTAATCATAACATCTTAAGGGACTTAGGATATGAAAAACTGTTGAAAGTTAAGGCCTACTATGTAATTAGGCAATAAAATTAAGAAAGTACTCAAAACCCTCTGAAAATAGAAGCAAAGGAAATGCTCGTTCCAATACCATGGCATTTTCCAGTACCCAAAATAAAGGAACAAGCAAACAAACAATCCCAGATCCTCCCGCTTTGGGCTGGCAAACACACAACAACCAACCTGCCTCAGGCCAATTGCAACTCTAGAAATCTAAACTCAAAACTTGCCATGGAGAGTTTTCCTGCACTTTCTTTCACATACTTTTGGCATTTTATTCCCAAGAACGAAATGCTATATACAACTTGAAATCCGATATACTCATAGGGCAGACTCCAGAGGAAAGGAGGGAGATTGACAGGGAAGAGTGAGCAAGTGGGTGAGCATGACATGGGTAGAGTGCAAGACACCAAAACTGAGGGCTGAGTACAAACTAAGTGTATAATCACTGAGACTCAGAGTGCTCGTATCTGCAGCGTAGGACGGCAGGCAGAGGTTCATCAGAGTAGTCACTATCAGCACGTAGAGACTCCTCTCCAGTGCCTGACTAATGTGCCCTGTCACAGTGCCCGGAGACAAAGACTGATGAAAACTTCCTGCCATCTGTCAGTCATATAGGTTGATCAATTAGACTGTGCAACATCAGCTGGTCTTAAAAACATACAGGAAAATTCCACAAGTCAAACTAGCTCTAGTACTGGACATGAAAATTCAGAATATACTCAAAACATTACTATTATTTTCTCCCTTGCTGTTAAAGAACAAGTGCAAAAAGCAGTCTATTCAACAGTATTATTAGACAAAAAGGCAAAAAAGGTTTTGTGCACCTGTCAAGTGAAAACAAAGCAGCTTATACCTCTGAAGGGATGAAGTGAGGAACTTTTTTTTTTTTACACATTAAAGTAAGTGTCACAAAAATATAATCACTATTTTTAAACTGTCTCTGGTAGAAAAAGTTTCCACTTAAGTCAAAGTTTCTTCTGGTGCAAGTTCCATATGACACAGTTAACAGAATTTGACAGCTGGCAATAAAATCTCCAAGACATCTTAGCTAACTTAAAATTACAAACTATTTGATCCTTAGTGACACTCCGCCTTTTTCTTCATCATCTACAACAGATACCAGGATTCTGGTCCAATCTTAGTTGCTATACTTAGAAGAGGTGCTGGACAAGGGTTTTTAAAATTACCTGTGGTTAGTTCAGTTTTGACTTACCCAAGTACAATGCTCGTATTTTTGCCATCTCTTTCTCCCACACACTCCATCAGATTTGGTCACCACAGGAGGTATGATTCATATTACTCTTTAGAAATGTATTTTAATAGACAAGCTTTACAATTGAAAGAGCTTTTGAGTTTTTAAAATAATCAATCCTTCACTGAAAAACACATCAGATCACTTTATTAAATGCATTTTTTTCTGCAGCAACTGCTACTAAGACTAATTTTCTTAGTTGATGTCATAATTTAATACATTTCCTTGTAGGAAAACAAATTCATCCACCTCATGTTGACAAAAAACAATCTAGACAGTTCCCTTCACAGAATTTTCTTCTACTAATTTGGAGTAATGGAAGGTATGGAGACTAAGAGGAGGAAGTCTACCCACTGAAGGCAATGCCTAGTCATTTCCTACCATCCACCTGTATATCCTTAAGTATCTACAAGAATACCATGTGACAACACACAGGGAATAAACATCCACTGCAATACAAACCTAGGTTAAATCAGGTATTTACGTAGGGAAATAAAAGCAACTGATTAGAATGCAAAGCTGACTTCTACCAGCACTATTGGAAATTAAATGCATTCAGGGTAGGAGTTAAATATATCTTAAGAACATTTTAGAATCAGTTACTTCTACGTATGAAAGTCTGTCACTAAGTACTGTAAAATTCCATTAAAACCACAGGAATTAACTCCTTGTTTGGAATGAAATTATAATCTCACCCTTCCTAAGACTTTCTGAAAATTCTTTTAAATACATAGAGCTGTAATCAGCCCACAAACCAACAAACAAACCAAAAAAAGCTAGAAACACCTGCATCCACTTTTTAAAAAAAAACCTAAAAATATTTACGAATACTAAGAGCAGCATTACTGAAAAGTATATAAACCAACCTTCCCAAATGCTGTCTCAGCATCATTTTTATTTGTCTTTGGTCTTCTATTCTTAGATATTTTGGGTTTGAACTACAGCAAGTAAGGGTTTCCAATTGAAAAGATAATGAGAATCAAGACAAGTATTACTGGCTAAAGGAAAGATTTTACCAAATTAGATTTTTTTCTTTTTTTTTTTTTTTAAAGCTTTACTATCATGAAATCATTTGATATCAATGAAAGCCTCCCTCAGGCCTTAAAGGTCTGCAACCCATTCAGGCAGCAAAACCTCCATTTTGCAAACCCATTTATGCGATTTCTATGAAAAGACGTAGAAAAAACCCACACCTATCAGAGAACAAGCAAACAACTTAGTCATAAGCCAAACAAAATGCCGTGAGTACTACTTTTCCTGATACATGCTTTCTGATACTTATACAAACCTTGCCATCTGCTATGATCTCTGACAAAATAACTGACTTCCGTTCTCAATCTAAAGTTTCATTATGACAGTAAATGTCTTACATGTAACGTTAGAAGTTACTTCTGTCCCACTGCAAGACTGTGTAGGTTTCTATGGTCATTATAACCTGTTATGAAGTAGTATTAGACTATTTAGTACCATGAATAAAGGACCTTCTTCTAATAGTTACAGGTGTAAAACCTAAGTAGAAATAGATTAAAACATTCCAACAGAGCACAACTGTTTAATTTGGAGAGAGGCTACATGAGTTTTGTACAAGCCTTAACCACACATAATTCTGAACTTCATTGTGACCTTAATGTTATAAAAACTAAAGGGATGTAAAAAATTGGAAAGAAGCCAAGAAATGTCTCCAAATAAACTGCTGAGAAAAATTGAGTGCTGGTGTATTAAAACAGGAAAAAAAACAACATTCAAAGCTATGGATTGGATTGTAAGGTATACAATTAGAAGACAAAGGTAAGAACTACATGCAAGACCTACGCCATTACTTTCACCTTAAAATGATAACAAAAAGGAAGCCTATACAGTGGTTGAAGGAAAAGTGTTGCTCCCAAAGTGTTTGACTGTGATCATTCAGACGTCATTTTGCATCCAAAGCACTCTTCATAGTTAGCAGTTATTTTTAATAACATAATTAGATTTTTGGGTTGTTTTATTTTTTTTTAAAGCAGACAAACATCATCTATGCCAGCCTTAACACATTCTCAAATGTTACACACTGACAACATGATGAATGGTTATTACCTATTAGAATAAACATAGGCTATTTTGTTTGTTAATTCATGCAACATAAGGGTCCAGCAAAGATGAGTGTACAAAGTTTCACCATAATGCTAGAAAAGGGAACATGTAATTCTACAAACAAATTATGATATATGACACCTCAGTGGAAGCCTTTTATAAAAGTGTCTTTATTTCATTGTCTCCTACCTGATAAATTCTAAATGGGATGTATCGAAATCCATTATCTTCTGGAGGATACTCCATGAGTTTTCGATTTATTGCCCAAAACTGCTCAAATTTATCTGTGAAAGTAAAATTAGACTTTGTTAATATTAGTAAAATATGTTCTTTTTCAGGTAAATGAGACATGATTGGAACAACATGCAAACTTTTCTTACAGAATTTTGACCTATCTTTAAATTTATTTTCCCCACATTTCTCTTCCCTGTTTTGCCTGAAGCTAACGGTAGATCATCTGCATTGTCCTATGAAAACAGTGATGTGGTGACTTATCAAACTGAAAGAGAAAGCAACTTGAATTCATATCTTATCTCCCACTGTTAAGGAAATATTGGGCCATAAATTATGGATTTCATTACCCCAATCAGCAGTGCCTGTTTCTCCACTCCCTGCTGCTACTGGTCCACACTGTCTCACAATTTGTTAAAAACATCTAATTGTTCTTAACTACAGATAAATAACAAGTATAAAATATAGAGAAACTAAAGCGGAGAAAAACTTTTTAAGGCGTTTACATTTGAATATGTAAATCTTAAAAAAATTTGCAATGTATGATGAAATCAGAAAATATACTGCCAGATTCATGAACACAACCCAAAAGTAAAAGTTTATGCTTAAACACAATTTTGTTATTACCCAAGTCACTAGTTTAATAAAATAGCCTGAAGCAGCACACCATTTCATCCTGTTCAGATATTAAAAGAACTGAACAGTTTATTGTGTTTCAAATGTATTGAGAACAGCATAGGTCTAAGAGTAACAAAGGTTTTTATACATGCAAATCAACTGCTCAAATCAAACAAACAACTAATATCAGTAGTGACAGAAAGGAACACAAAGAGCTAAGATGAACAGAGCTGTTGCTAGTGTTCCTGGAGAAGGCAGCTTTATGCAAGGGGAGAAGCAAAAGATCAATTTCCTTATAGGCCCTAACTCTCCAAGACACCAAAGTGGTTGTTTCTTCAGATGGAACACACAGTCTCCAATTTTCCCTCTTTGGCACAATGTTCAGCCAAGTCTCAAGAAGCTGGGCCATATACCCATGAAAGAATTTAGCCCCCCTGAAGCAAGGTGAAATTCAGAAACCTATTCACTGGACAAAAGTTCTGCCTGCTTCTGAAACTGTTGGTAAAAATTGAAGCAACTGGACAAAACAAAAGGAATTTGAGATTTGCTTCACTCCAGCATACAGCATATATATCTGTCAGTGCACTAAAAGGCACAGTTTAATATATATTGCAGGGTTTATAACACACTGATTTTCCTGACCGAATGTAACACAAGGTAAGAATTTCCAAGAAACTGTAAACAAACTACTGCCAGGTATTCTGTAGGAGCATTTCCTGATACTTATCTCAGAAAGTACTTCCACACCCTTGTTTCCTGATTAGCAGCAAGTGCCTCTTGACAGGCACTTACCTGAGCTGCAGTCAGCACCACCATGCAGGCACCTGCCCTAGATGACGAGCTGCCTGGTCACAGGGTGTTACCCCATAGCTTCCCTGGGCTGGGAAGTTTAGGAAGTGGCAGTGACAGTGACAACCCTGGAGCAGAATGTACTCAAGCAATCCTGCATTTGGGAACCCCAGCCTACACAGTCAGAGGTTTAGCCTTACAATGTCTGGCACAAACAATGACTGCCTCCTCCTCAGGAACTCTGTCAGTGTGAAGTGAAGATTTAGCATAATTCCTTCATCCTTGGAGACAGCACTGAGAACAGCTTACACTAGAAATGTGCAGACAGGATCCTACAGTAGGCATTGATCGATTTATACTTCTGACTATACTCAGTTGATAAAACTGTTACCGTGATACACAAAAAAAAAGCAACTGAGACCTACTTAAGCTAGTGAGCTTTAGCAGATCTAAATAAGGAATCTACATATTTGGATATATCCTACTTTAAAAAAATAAAACAAATTTAAAAAACCCAGGTAACAAATGAGCCTCTGAAGGACAAAAATAGTTAAACAAGGGTAATGTGCAGTTAACTCACTTCCATTCCTCAATCCAGCTTCCTTACTTCATAGAAAGTATGCAGGTAATTTTATTTAAGGCAGGTAAATTTACAAATTTGTATTTCTCAGATTATTCTCTGAACACTCAGACAATGTTTAAGACAATGTATTGTTTAAATTTCTAATAGTTTCTGTAGTTTCCAAATATAACAGCAATAAATCTGCAAGAGTTGAATTATGAACTTGCTGCATTTTGTAATCAAGTGTGTTCTGTCAACCCACCCGATACCCCAAGAATCAAAAACTTTCTAGTAAATTAGCTAAACATAGTGGAGTCAGACATCTTAAGACAGATCTCCACTGTGTGTAAAGCACTATCTGAAGACCTATAAATTAATTCATCCTCATAACCTCATATTGCTGTCCTCCAAACATCTCTCCAAGGATACGGCACTTTTACCACAGGAAACCAAGTTGGATGTAAGAAAACTAAGACAAATCTTCAAAGCCAGAAGCAGAAAAGGCTATGCAGTCTACATACTGATATATATGACCTGGTAAGAGCTTTAATCAGCAGAATTCTGAATGTCAGAATCCTAAAACTCCAAAAATAACTGCTTTTCACAGAATCCTTAAGACTCAAAGCCTAAAATAAACGCACAAATGCCCTAACACAAACACATAAAATCCCCCCAGTCCCCTTGAAAATATAAGTGCAAGGACTCATCATTCTCCCACTTTGTGTATCAGGACCCCCTGTTTATGCAAAACAGACTTCAGGAAGCTATTAATGCTATGATGAGCTGTAAGAACTAATCAGTTCATTGGCTAGATGGGCAAAGACAGAAGGTGCTGGCCGGAACTCTGACAATCAAAACAAAACTGAGTTTTCATCAAGCCAGTAAACAAGGAAGAGTTCTCAACCTCTCGGCAAATGCACTTTACACACTTGTCTCCCTCCCTCCTCCTCCCTTGTGAAAAGCTTATGCAGTCTGCATGATATCTGAACTACCATAGTAGTCAAAACGGTTTACTTTTTGTTTTCCACAAACCATCTGTTTTTAAGAAAGTGCTTGATCGAAGGGTTAGAGAGTTTCTGTATTAGCAAAAAACAGTACTTGCAAAAGAAGATGTTCATATATGAATAACAATATTTAAAGTAAAACAATAAGATTTAAGCAAACAAAAGTGAGATTACTGACAGTATAAAAGTTTCATATGACTCCACTAATATTTCTTAACCAAGAGATGATGGTTGCTACATAACTTTGCCTAAAATGAAATATAAAAATTTTCTCTCTGTATTTTATGTCAAAGATCAGAAAATTAATAATCGAATAACTGAGAGAGATCCAGCTGAAAAATATATCAACCAAGTAATTTATATATATAATATTCATTTATTAGAAATGCAGTCACCGAATGCCCAAATGCCAGACAGACATTAGCCTTCAGTACTACAGAGATGCACAGAATCTGAGAGCTTTGAAAATAATCTATTTACATATTTAGAAAAAGTATGAGTTGGCAAAACTACAATGTCTAATCCATGAAAATAGTGTTGGTACACAAATTCTATAAGCAACAAATTAAACCTCAAATATAAATTTACAAATAGGGTATGCCACATCTTACATGTAGGGTCCAGAGAGCTATCAGTGAAATTATTCATGTCTTCAAAGTGCCCAGTAAAATAGCTAAAAAAGTTACTGTTACAGGGAAACATTTTGAGAATTGTTGTTTCCTCCATTAAGCAAGACTGGAGATCCTTTAGCAATTATTGAAAGTAATCCATATTTATACCTGTTACATTAAAAAGTTCTTGGTAGTTCCATCATAGTTTAGTGTTAATAGGCAGTAACTGCTGAACCTTTTACTATTGGGCAGTGTTAACAAAGGATTAGTATAGGCTGAAAGCTGGGTCTCTTTTGCCCCTCGGTCTGAGCCTGAAACACTCTTCAGAAAACCAGAAAAATTAGTTTCACTCGTGCTAGCCTCTTACAGTCATTTTCTGAAACTTGAGTGCTGTCATGCTTCAAACAACTTGAAATTTCACATGGATCTTGATGCTAGACACATCTTCACCCACCTGACTCCACAACAGGACAGATCACTAAGAGGGCAAAGGGCACCGCTCAAGTGCTTGCCACCAACATATGCACTGCAGTGCAGCATAGCTTAAAAACTGCATACACAATTATGGAATGCAAAATTACACCTACAAACAACTTGCAATGAGACACACTGGTAACAGCATACAGATAGTTAAAATTGAGATCCTACTGCACTATACTGAGCAAAAGAAATCCCCCCCCCAAACTTTAAACTTATCAACAAAAATACCTTAATTATTTTGTTTCTATATTTGACAGAGATGCAACTGCTATCAGAGTACTGACTCCAGAATTGGATATACTTCAAGAAGACTGTTGAGAGGGTTTAAATAACAGAAAGAATTAATGTAAAAACAAAGTAAAGATTGCTTAAATTTAGAAAGGAAGTTGTAATTCATAGCTTTTATATTCCAGTATCTTTTTAGAAAGTCAGAAAAGTGAACAAAATGGTGTTGCCCTCAGGGTAGCACATATGCACAATTTTGTCTGGACTATTCAAGGTTTCTTCTTAAAACAAATTAGTGATATAAATTAAAAAAAAAAAAAGTTTGGAATTAAATTGTATCTCTATGCAAGCAATACCAATCTGGAGCTTGCATAAAAATGTGTCCTATCCTTAACTTTAAAAATCACAACACTTGTCTGTTTTCAGTGGTTCACCACTATCTAACAACCATAAGAACCACTGAAGCACTTGGGAAGAACCAACCATAGCATCAACTAAGAGATCAAAGACTCTCTAACTGACGTATAAGAACCATAGAAAAACTTGAGTTTGGAAGTGCCTTTGGAGGTCAAACTTTGGAATAATAGCTCCTCCCCCACCCCAAAAGAGCTGCCTCCACAAAGTTAAATGAGTTTGCTCAAGGCCTTGCCCAGTCAAGTTTTGACCGTTCCTGAGGGTTTCCACTCAAGCACTTTAATTCCCCTGCCTGGCTCACCCCTCGCCCCCTTTCCCAATGTCTCATCAGACTGCCTCCTGCTACCAAGAGAGACATGTCTGAGATGTGTCCGACTCCATCTGCTCTACAAGCCTTTCTTTCATGTAGTGGAAAGCAGCTATTAGATCCGCCTTCAGCCTCCTCATCTTCAGTATGAACAAGGCAGCTCCCCCCAACTCTCTAACAGAGCATATGCTCCAGCCCATAAAAATCCTACCAGCACTCTGCTGGATTCTTTTCTGTTTGCCCACATTTCTTTTGTCCTGGGGTCCCAAAACAGCTTTACAATTCCTGACCCAAGGGCAGGGCACAAGCACTAGAGCAGCTCCCTAGTTAATCTTCATTTATGCAACACCACACGACAGACTTTCCATTCAGCTTGCTGTTCACCATTACCCACTTCCACAAAGCTGCTTCCCAGTCAGTCCCTAGCCTGCCCTGACTAAGGCGATTTTTCCTGTCTCTGGAGCAGGACTTGCCTGTCAGCTCCAGGAGGCTCCTGCTGGCCTACTGCTCCAGCTCATCACAGTCCCTCTAAACGGCAGATCTGCCCCCCAGTCTACTGAGTGTTCCCACCAACATTCTCTTTCAGTCACAGACAAACTCACTAATGGTTTAACCCATCACACACATTGAATAAACTGTAGAGTACAGAGAGCTACAGCTGAAAGTCAAGGACACAAAGTGTATTTCCTTAACATTAAAGCAAGCATATTTTCTACTGACTCATGCTCTAACAAGCATTGCTTTTAACTGCTACAGGCAAAAGAGAATCTTCTCAAAATTCAGTATAAATTCTACTTCCACATTGTTTCCAAGAAGACTAAGACTCTGCATGCACACATAATTGTACTCACTGGTATTTGTAACAAATATTATAAAAAGTAAATTTTGTGTGGTATGCCTCAAGCATTGAAGAAGCTTTGTTGATGAAAGATAAATATTATAAATATCTTAAAGAAATTGCCATGTTATTCAGAAACATTATTTACAGCTGATTGCTATAATTTTTTAGCTATTTAAAGACCTATCTCTAAATTACTTAGTCCACCTGAACTCACCATCCTTCTTCTTGTACAATAAAAACACAGGTAATTAGAACTACCAAGGACTTCATGAAGACTCACATACGTATTTGACTCTTGCTGACTGCTACAGTTCAGTGACAGCCCTTATAAGAAGACAATTTGAAATACTGATATAGCATCATTTAAGGTATTTTTATTTTCCATTTTACATATTGGCATAATTAAAACATTCTTGCTATTAAACACTTAGGTTACTTGGGTTTTTTGAAAGATCATGGTATGTAATACAAATCCACCACTGAAGAGGAAATGCAAGTTTACTAAACTTTTCAGACTATCTTCATGAATAAGTAACTATCAGATATGGAGAGACAGGACCTTAGAACTGTTTTGACTTTATGTGGCAGAAGATACAGAAATATTTAAAAACATTCTTCACATTGCAGACAGCAAAGTAACAAAATTCAACACGAATGTACATATCTGAGGTAGTCATAATCTTGCCTTGCAATTATGTAACAGTCATTATCTGAAATATCTGCACCACACGACGTGCCCCTTAATCTCACATACCCTCCAAATTCATGTTCAGCTGGCAGGAAAGCAGCAGCAATTGAAAAAAACTGAATGTAAAAAACAAATAGGCTTTCTTTGACCCGTCCATGTTAAATCAGACATGGATTCCCTGCAAAAGTAAACTTCATGATAACTAACTCAAGTACTAGTAATTTACAAGCTGCACTACAAATTGAGTTACAGATGCAACCTGAGGAAAAAAGGGCACATCCCTCTCCTAATACTATATGACCAGGTCTGAGATGAGTATATTTAATACATTTATGCTGCAATTTATCCAGTAGTTTTTATAGCAAAGTAGTGTTCTGAAGATAAAGAAATAGGAGCACATTGCTTAAGATTGCAGGTTAAGAGGGTATTTTGAAAATTGTATGAGATAGCTGCATTTCACTCTTCAGATTATTTATCAGATCCAAAAACGTCTTTTCTCCCTGCTTTCTTTTAATATACACAAGGGACCTATACCTTACCAACAACATTCTTTTCAATTATTATAGGTGCTTACAAACCAGAAGTTTTACTTTAAATACATTGTTTCCTTAACACCGCCTCCCTTCATTTCTAGGTCACCAGTTTACCTGAAAAAGGTTTAGGAGGGGGAAAAAAAATCATGAAGATGAACTACTTCCTTTACTCAAATATGAAAATGCATACATCCTAAAAAATCTAAGCTTTCTGTGTACTCGAAAAGCAGGTGATCTCAGTAAGTATTGTCACTTTAAAAAGAAAGCTCTGATGACAAACAAGTGTAATCCATTTTTGAAACAAATAACCCACAGTCATGTAGGAATAAAGCAGCAGGCCTTGTTACAGACTTCCCTGAGTAAGTCAAAGGGAAAAGGGCTCCTGACAATTTTACCCATCCTCCAGCTCTCTGCTTCAAGTCTAGATAGCCTTAATATTTTGATTTCTTCATCTCTAATTATGCTCTTCATATACAAGAAAACAGAGCAGCATAACACCATATGACTTGCTGAACTACTTTACTTGCCCTATATTGTGCTTTTTCTAAAATAAAGCTTTTCTTGAAAGGAACCTTCATGTTAATATATCTGTCAAATTCAGGAGTGTACTAGCAGAAAGTAACTTAGCAGCATTTCAAATTGCAAAACCAAAGCCCCTCAACAACTAAAGAATGTCAATTTTAAAAGTGAAGTCTGTTTTTTACACATCTTTCAGGAAATTACATATTTTGAGGCTAAGGGGAGAAAGGAAAGCAGAGGGCAATAAAAAGAGACCTCCAAGTTTCCTCCCTCCAAATGTAATGGTTTTCATTAGACACATGGACATCTCACATAAGATGGTAAAAACACTAGAAAGTATCTAGCTCTGGGTCTATCTATCTCTAAGCAACCTGCCCATGTCAGAGACTTCAGCATAAAGGAGGATTATGAATGCTGTGTTATCTTCTGCTTTCCTCCCTTATCTGCCTTCACGCACCTCATGTCCTCTTTTGACACCCACTGCTTCTCTATGGCCTCGGAGAGAGCAGCCCTGCTCTGCCCTCATTTGAGAGCAGAGAAGAGAAAGCTGGAGGGAATGCAGGCTGACATCAATTCCCCACCTTTGCACTGCAACAAAGGGCAGCTATGCAAGTAGGCACCAGGCCAGCACAGCAGGGTAACAAGACAAAAATCAGTTTCGGGGAGATGGTAGTTTAGACTCATGATACTGCACCCGTAGCGGTGGAGCACTGGCTTAGTCATTTGTGCAGAAAGGATAACAAGCCAGTAAACACTGAAGAACTAATAGTGAAGTCGAAGTCACAATCTATTACCAGAAAAACCACCACAACCAACCAAACCCTAAACAAAACCCACTGCCATGGAAAAAAAAAAAAAAAATCCACGTGAAGGCCTGTTCTGACATAGCTGTTCACTCTGCAGGTCCAGCCTGCCTGAACCAGCCCCTCTTCAGAACCAAACCAGCACTGGGATGACTTTGTGCAGAGGTATCTGCTTGTGTGTACATCACACCTCCTCAGTTCCATAGCATCAGCAAACCGATGCCGGGTGTATACCATAATATTTTAACTCCGGAAAAAGCAGGCACCGAGGCTAATTATAAAGTGATTTGATGCATTTTGAGAAAGTTTTAACTACCAGCCCAGGAAGGCAATGATTTTTTTAAAAACCTCTTTTAACTAATACAACCATTTTCAAAGCTCAAAAGAATTGTTTTATCTTTCGTCACAGTTAACTAAACCTCCACAGATGGAACACAGAAAGAAAGTCCCATTTTGGTAGCAATACAGGGAAGAAGAAAAAAAGATGGCCTTGTGATTTAAAAACTAATGGCTTGTTCATTCATTCTCCTGATAAACTTCTGAAGATTTTCTAAGCATATAGTACTTAAATTAATTTTAAAATGAACAGTTGGGATTTGTTCAGCTACCAAAGCTTGCTTATCATGAGGTAAAGCACAGCATTCCTTCCACCAGTTCTCTCTAAAGAGGAGAAACACCTACCAAACCTGAGTGAGCCACGTGTACACAGCACAAGAGATGCTGATATTGTAAGACACTTCCTTTTTCACAGTTCAAACATTTCTGAACAGGAACACGATAATCCAGAAGAAACAGGACTTCTGCCTCTCAAAAACCCGAGAATAGTTTAGATAAAATTTGGAACTAAAATCAAGACAACACAGGACTGATTCTGCCAGTAAGACAAGAAAGAGATCTCATGCATTACAAGATAAAATACTCTCCATTCTGAATGCTTGCAGGATTTTTCTCCTTTAGCAAGAGCAATTCAATATGGCCACTTAACTTTTGGAAAGCCCTACAGCATGAATGAGCATTACATTCTTTTTCCATAATATTTTCAGTAATGACTCCATTATATTTTATAATATATAAAAGAAGACTTGAAGTTGTTGTGAATTTTTACTATTTCCCCCACTCACGTATCAGAAATACCAAGTCTAGTCTTCACTGGTTATAGAAGATGCCTGTGAAAATTTCAGACTATGGTTGCTTATGTTGCTCCACAACTGATAAAAAGCAGATGTGTCCAATCTAAATCCCCTCATTTATCAGAGCCATTATATACTGAAGTTATAGATACTAATTCTTTGAACTATGCAAAATAATACAGTTCTCCCCCTAAAAACAGTGGAGATTTCAGTTGTTTGATCCTGAGTCATCAGTAGGCCCACAGAGTCTTACTGTTTCAAAGCTGAAAGCCTTTATTTTTCCACACAAAAGGCAAGAAGAAAAGAGAACACTCACTTGAAAATCCTCTTTATCCATGATAAAAATGGTCATAACTCTTACTGAAGAAAAAACAGTAGAAACATTCTCCATGAATTCTGACCAAAGAATTTTAACAATTCTTACACAGGAACAAAGGTCAGTATAGCTATATGGTCTGCTTTTATCACTTCCCTACCACAGTCAGACATCCATGACATGGTCAAAGCGTATCTATCCCAAAGAACTGTTGCAGCTAAGACATATCGGGTTTATGGACAAAAATAGGCTAACTGAGGTCTGAAGAACAAGAAAAACCACAGCACAAGATAGAAGAGTATGTTTACTTTCCTGATTTGGTAGCAGATAAACAGAAAACCAGAAATGGTGGGAGGAGGGATGTAAAGGTTGTTATGAATAACTACCAGCTGTTACCAGCATAAGATTTTCCCACAAATTCACTATTACAGCTCTTCCCTTAAAAGCCATCTAGAGGCAACTGTTCAGTTTCACATGCTACCTGTTCAAGTACTTGCTTCTCAGCAGAAATATTTATACCAAAGTACACATTGATAGTTACATTTCTCCAAATAAGTTGGGTATTTTTTCCAAAAATGTAAGTTTAACACATATTCTGTAAGTATTGCTATCACCCATTAAACAAATAACACTTCCTATATTTAAGAGCTGAAGAAAATTGTTTGAAGTTTCACAGAAAAAACCTGCAGATGTATCTTTACTTACACAGCAGTTATCACAAATGCTACTTTCTTTTCTTTTTTGTGGTCATTCATTCTGTTTCACAAAGGAGTTTAAAATTGTTACATCTCAAACAAAAGCCTATAAAAACATATTGAAAGATACAACATACTTAAAAAGAGTTTTCTTGGTTTCACAAGCTTTTCTTGTTTCTCTTTTATGAAGAGTTGAGAAATTAAAATTAGCATTTGAAAGTATTCAAAACATTGCTTAAACTTCTCATTTAGGTGTCAGATTCCACAGGTGCAATTTCTTATTACGTACAGTGAAACCTTCTTGAAATTAACCTTGCTAGGCAACCTCTGTTCTTAACATGATAGAGCAAAACAGAAAAATTCTGGTTTCCCTACAACTGAAGATATTCTTAGACAAATAATCAACGAAAAGACAAAGCCTAAAATGAGCATGGAAAAAACCATGCTGTGTATCTGTCCTTTTACCTTACATATTGAGAGTATCAAGGTTCTGTAACTTCTGGTTAAGAAAAGAATCTTAACTCATACTGTTTCATCACGTAGTCAACTCTTCAGTCATTATTATACTCATATTGTAACTCATTATACTCACAGCGTAACTCACGTTGGAGGTCTTCTAGTTTTAATTTTAAAAAGTATTAATAAAAAGAGCACATAAAATGCACTGCCTGGAACAACTGAGTACTGGGACAAAGTGACAGAATTTCTTTTTGCGATAAAGCTAATAATTTTTAAAATAGCAAACAAAATTATGCTGGCACAGCAATTTACACCTTGAACTAAACTGCTTGCAAGACAAATACCATTACAACAAAATACTTCTTTTCTACAGCATTATTAAAATCGCATTTTAAATTGACTTGAAATTATATGACCTTTAGGCAAATATCTATTTTTACACTGATTCTGGCTTTCACTGGACCAGAACTCTTATTTACTGCTGATTCACAAAAGTGAACATATTATCAGTCAGTTGCTGACTAGTATTTATACAATACAGAATCTCTCAAGGAGTACTTGGAATTGAACCAGATAAAGTGTAATTTCTTACTTGCTAAGTTTTGTAGGTATCTATGGCCTCCCTCAAGATCTTACCACTCAAATGGCAAATTAAGATAATCCTGCAACTTCTAATTCCACCCAATTAAACAAAAAAACAGAAACTAGAGTTTCTAATAAGCACTCATCTCCAAAATTATCACAGAACTACCTTTAATATGAAAGGCCATGCCACTAAACAACAGTGAAAAAAACCCCACACGCTCACTAAATACACACATTAAACCCAAATTTCCTTGTCTAAAGCAAATGCATGGTTCAAGTCTTCTTGCATTCAAAGGTTCTCCTGTTTCATTTAATCTTTCGTATACACATATGGGAATATGTTAATTATAAGCATTTAGTATTTTGTATCGCAACACAGAATAAACAGCTTCACGTTTATAGTAAAATGCTCCCATGAAATAAATCTACTAGTGATAACAAATGACAGCTTCAGCAGATGAGAAAAACGCAATGAAAGTGGCATGAGCACCCATTCTACAGAGCACTTTCTGAAATACTTACAAAAGCTTTTCAGTTTAAAGGACTCGTGGAATCATGATAAGGGAAGATAAAAAAAAGAAGTTTTATTTTGCACTGCAATACAGATTCATGCCATCTGTGCAAAATAAGAACACTATTTTATAAAATCCTCTAGGAGACAATCTCTTTTCTTTATGATCCAAGATTGCTAATACTGAGCACTTAACACACCGGCTGTCTCCCAAATAATCAGTCACACAAAAGTATGTTAAACAGTATTCATCTGTTTTGACTTTTTCCTAATTCTGGTTCATTAAAACAGAGTCACAAACCAATCTAGTTTGTTGAATAACTCAAGCCACATTTGAATTATCACCAAAATTATGACCTTAGTTAAAAAACCCCAAAAACAAAAACCCACCAAAACCACCAATGCTCCCCATGACATTAGACAAAAATTCTGCAGAACGACATTTTATATCCCCTAGCACAACTTAAATTTGAAAAAATTATTTATAAGCTTGCTAGACCTAAATATAATTAATACTTGATGTGGTGTATTTACCATTCTGTAACCCCATCCACAGTTGCTTATGATCCTTTTTTTGCATCTCATTGATGACTTGACTTTTGTGCTTTAAAGCATCTGCTTCTTTTATACAAGCCATAAAATGAGCTTCAATCACATCCTTAGAATGGCAGTGCAGAAGATCCTTTTCTGGAAAATTCTACAAAGATAAAGGATAGATCAAGAGAAATAACTGCATCACATACCTTGAATGATGAAAATAACTGATAATTTAAAACAGGCATATATTTATCCAAAAGAAGCATACTGGAATCTTCTATTTTATGGAAGAATGTAACAACCATTCACTCTGCTGAAAAGAAACAGTTTGCAGTGAAAATGTTTGGGAAAAACAAAGCTGAACCAGAATTTTAACGTGTTTTCAGGCAGATGTTCAACTCTCAGGCAATAAACAGGAGAAAATAGGGGGAAATAAATGACAAGCATCTAATTCATACTGACTCCCAATGGTAGCTTATCATCCATTTCTATGCAGGCCCTTGAAAAATGTTTCCTCTAAGTAGTATCATCCACATATATGAACTACAGCATATCTGTCACTTATTAACATTTTTCCTTAGAGATACTGGAAATACTTGTCAGCTCCAACTTTACCTAATCCATGTGACTATTGCTAGTCCTTGTGACTTGATTCTATACCCATTTTATTTAGTGAGGGCTGGTACACTGCATTCGGCCACCATTCCTCAGGTAACTCTTATCCCCTCAGTAAATGACAACTACCTCTCCTAATTAATGTATTAGGGAATTATAGTAGTAAATCTTGTTCAGGTACTAAAAATATTTCTTTGGAAATTAACTGCTCAGAAGTCCTGCACTGTAGAGTTATACAGTTGTGGTTGTTCTTCCTCTAATTTTTCTTTTATCATCCCCTACTATCACTTCGCATGTTACAATAACATAAATACTTATTACCACAACTCCATTACCTTTAGTTTTTAGAAGTTTTAAAACCCAGTCTATTTAATTCTTGCCTTATTCAACTTATTTTCACAGTTGCTTATGACCATCCCGAACTGAGCAAACCTCAGAGCCAAACCAGAGTGGTGGCATCATTAGTACTCCCCTTCATAACAAGGGCTTGCCACATTTTTATACTTTAATTCTCATGGTATTCCACCAGAGGCCCTTTCCTCTTAACCCATTACAAATTGGCACTTTAAAAAGCTTTTGTGAGGAACTGTCAAAACCATTTTGGAAATATAAGTACATATAATAGGATATTTTTTCAAAAGCCTTTACAACATAGTTAACACGTCGCAGTAGGAGCAATATAACATTTCAAAACCCCCCATACCTTCACTCCTCCACATAAACCCAGGAAAAAATAGTGCAAAGTGCTTCCAAATAGAGGAACTCAAAGTATCAAAAGTCTACTACCACTAGGCAATGTGAAAGGGAGCTGGGGATTGCCTTACCTGAAGAAAATTCTGAGGACAACAGATTATTAGGTTATTGAAAAGAGTTGGAAATTAAATAATTGAATTTTACATTGGGATTTCTCCTTATGAACCCAAACTCTGGAAACTGTGGATCAAAAGGATATTTTCCAAAAACAGGGTCATAAAGCAAAGAGAAGACAGTCTCTTTTCCGCTAAAGTTTACATGGTTTGGTGTTAAATTAGCAAAGGGAGTGCTGTTTTTACTTAGGCCTCATGTATGTTAAGCTGATTAGAAATCTAAGGACAGAGGTAAATTTAGTTTCTCATATGAGAATGGCCAAGTATAAAGACATTAAAGAGGACAGAACAATAAGGAAAGTTCTGGGGCAGACCTCACTCCCATTTTACCCTATAAAGCTGAATGTCTCAGCATAATTGGGCCCAAGATTACTAGAAAAAATTACTGAGATTGCTATTTGCCAATTGACATCTGCACAGGCCTGTAAAATACTTTCAGAAGTTCAATTTACTTGCTCAAATAAAAAAATGTAATGTCTGGTAACCAATCCAGAAGAAACGAACAGACAGAAACAGCATACTTAAAAGATCAAAAAAGTTCTTTACATGCAAGACTTCAAAATGAGACACTGGCATCTTT
Organism: Myiozetetes cayanensis; assembly: GCF_022539395.1. Classification (NCBI taxonomy): domain Eukaryota; kingdom Metazoa; phylum Chordata; class Aves; order Passeriformes; family Tyrannidae; genus Myiozetetes; species Myiozetetes cayanensis. The sequence goes on along the minus strand of NW_026087411.1, from coordinate 70,756,060 downwards.
CAAAAAAATGGAAGAAACCTAATATACCTAATGCCAAGTAATATAGAAACCTAGAAAATTACTTTTATAGTTATAAGCTGATGGTTTAGCTAAGTTTATGAAAACAACATTTTTGTTACAAGGACTGTTTTGCTACACAGATGCCTAAATATTGAACTGCAGAGTCTTTTTTTGGACACGTCTCTCTCTCTACAGGTAGACATCTTCCTGGTGACTTTCTTCCAATGAATTTCAAATTGCAGGAAATCTGATTCCCTGGGGTTGGGTTCCAGAAATCATACACAGTGTAGTCCGCAGAACAACAAGGATATATTTAAAACTGATCAAAGCTAGCTAAGCTAGTGTAAAGAATCTAGCCACAGGAGTAGAATTAGGTGTGGAATGATCAATTTTCCCAGTGTCTAAGAAGTAACACTGTGAAAGGCTCAAAAACGCTCCTAGAAAGAATCTCAGTGCTGTCTATTCTTTTCTTTAGTAGGAAAGCAGTGACACATTTCTATGCAGTACTGTAAGTAGAAGCTGAAAAACCTAAATATGAAAGTGATAACTTAAAAAAAACCCAAACCTGTTGCATCTACAAGAAGCACATGAAACAGCTTCATCTACATGAGACTATGAACAGAAGATACAGCATCCCCACTGATTTATAAATCAAGGCACGGAATAATAAGTTTTATACTTATATACAGATCATGTGTGCTTGTGATTTTATTTTTTTCTAAATTCTACTTGCCTTCTTTCTACTTGAGGAAATAGTGATCAATTGTAAACAACTTCATTCAGTTCCCTGAAGAAAGGGTCAATTGTAAATAAGCTGATAGCCACCCCTGGCTCTACAACTAGGATTTGCAAAAAAGTTTTAAGAGATGCCATATGCAGCTTTAATTCAAGTACTCTTACTGGTGATGTCTTACTTCCTCCATGTTCTGTATCTTTGAAAGAAAAGTTACCAAGGGTTGACTTTAATTTTCTTCAAAAGCTGGAAGAGTACAGGTTTTTTATTTTCACATACCAGCAGACACTTGCACCATGAACTGGTCATAAAGAAATAGGTATCATTTGTACAGACAGGAGCACTAAATGACCTCTCACATAAAACAGTTCAAAAACGCCACAGGCAATTTCAACAGTCTGGTTTCATAAACCCCATTCCACCCATATTTATCTATCAGTTCTAGTTAACAAAACATCTGTTTATATTGTGACAGTCTAGTTGCATTAGACTACATTTACAGAAAACAGGGCATTAAAAACCACAAGGAATGTATCCAGTGGCAGGGGGAGCATCCATGTATCTGTATTCAGTTACCATATGTGGTAACTAAACTGTCTTTTCTTTCAAAATTTATACATTCATGCTTCAACCTTCTGCAATATCTCCTAGCAGTTCCACAATTTATCCATATGCTACATGGAAAAGTACTTCCTCTTCACTCCGCCTGACCCAATTTTCACCTAAAAAACCCAAGACAATGGCTGTTATATAAGGACAGATGCAGTCTCTCCTCCCCTACATCAGGTCATGGGTGGAGAGACAGGCACCAGCAGATAAGAGCTTCAGCAGAGGGAGAACATCAGCCTTTCCCCTGGCACACCCAGCTTCCTCTTCTCCAGTAGTACTGCTATTTCCAGAACAGTTCACCACTTCTTATCTACTGCCCAAAATCTGGAGAGTTGGTTGCCACACTGAGAACATGGATAGTGCTCAGCATGCTGCAGAGCAACAAGACATGATTTTAACAGGAAGGGATAGAGTTTCCCACCTTCCCTAAAGCCACACCTGGGTAAAAAAGGCAACTTTCCAGTCTATAGACTCTCCTGATTCTCAGACCTTAGTATGCTGTTCAAGCTCATCCTTCTGCAACTATTTAATGCAACTGTTTTTCAACTTTACAAGATATAAATGCACGTTATTTTATTGCATACTTGAAGAACAAAATAATAAACCATTTCTTCAAGTGCCAAGACTAAGTGTTGTATTATTTGGTCTGCATACATAACACAGGAGGACAATTACAAGCATCTGTCAATTTCCAAACTTCTGCTAAAGGGAAATAAGCCTTTTTCATGTTTTGAACTTTAAACAAAGAAACTTGATAGATTTGGGGTTTTTTTTAAGCTGAAAAACACTCTTTACAGATGCCTGAGTTATCTGTTGTTGACTGCATGCTTTGGTAGAAGAAAGGAGACAACCATGACAGCAGAAGTTAAAACTCAGAAAATTTTAACACTGTGCAATTAAGCCAAATGAAAATTATGACTCTTTGAAGAACAACTACACAGAAATTAAAAGAATAATCTAGGCAGAAATCCCACAGCTAAACTATTCAGCTGTTAGAAACTGTAACACATGTAAACCTTGTCAATATTTTGACGTGCTTTGATATATTTCAGTTACGTTTTGACTTTAGGGATTAAGAGAGGTTATTTAAATAAACTTTCAGATTACATCAAAATGGGAAGAGAGATTATGCAGGTGCTAACTCCAAGGTATTATATTACTAAAATACATCAGCTTTTAAAATAATACTGCCTTAGCAGTAAATTATTTCTGCTGATCTTTCATGTACACCTTTGAGAAAAACTTAAAAGTAGCTGATCTTTTGGCAAGCAGTAATGTAAGGACATTAAAATCAATTTACATTACTGCATGAAATTGAAAGCTGTGGTGCTGCAACTTAATTCTCTAGATGCCTCTACTTTGCAATGGCAACATCCACACGCTGCCACTGTTAATACCCCAGAGCTTTCAGAATGTAACAATTAAATCATGATTTATGAAACTAGATGCCCTACATTTTCCTCAGAACACTCTGGAAGTTTCTTCATCCCAGGTCTCTGACATTTATCAGATAGAAGTGTAGCAATTACAATTGCTTCAAAAACATCCCTAACTTCAGATTCATTTAGTCAAGTCAGTTCAAAAGTTTCAACATGTAGAAATACATACAATAAGAATATATGATTTCAGTGTACACTTCCAAAAACAATCAGACTACGGCTAAAAAACCCTTTTCTAACACACCTTGAATAACTGTTTGAATGAAAATGTCCAGCACAACTACTTCCCAGTACATTTTTCATTTCACTCAAATCTCTCACACTGAAGTCAAGCCTATTAACCTAGCACTTTCCTTCAGATCAGTTTTCCTACCATATTGTTTATTTTACAATGGAGAAATTAACATTTCAAAATTAAATACCCATGATTTCTAGTTGTGCTTTTGACTTCAAAACATATCTGGGATTACTGTCTCAATGCATTTCAGGGTATGCAAGGATCCTGCACCAAAGCTCACCCTGCTCAGGTACCTTTCAGAACAAAGATCAGTAGTGCTATTAAGTCATACCCAATGGTTTTACAATGTACAATCAAAATACTGTGTCTCCTGTGACTAAGCTGCCACAAGAACAAAGTCATTTCACTCCGTTCTCTAAAAGGGACCAACATGCAGTATAGCAGCATTCCCTGACTTTAAGGATTTCTACACTATCTCAAATCCATGCTCATATATGCCTAAAAGGATGACCACTTCTCAATCTTCCCAATCTTCAGTCAACTCCAGATGATAGAACAAAAAACATTATAGAAAGTTCTCTTTTATCTACTTAATTGCACTGACGGTGTCTCATAATGTATCGCGAAAAACAATTATGGATTTTCAAATAACAGGATAATTTTCTAAGGAAAGTCATGGCAAAGCACACATGATCTCATGGAAAACAACTGCAGACTTACAGAAAGCTTTATACACTTCCTGAAGAATGAAGATTCACTAATTTTATAAAATAATTATGAAACTTTTTCCTAGCTTCCAAACTTCATGCAATCTTATGCTCACTTGTTCTTAACTAAGAGTGTATTTCAGTTTTACCTTGAAATGCACTGTGATGCTCCAAGGAAGGGCTGTATTTGATGCATGGAGGTCAAACAGCAAACCAATTGGGTAATGCCTAAAAATGACGAGATATTAGTTTAATATAGAAGCTGTGAATTTAATTCTACATATAACAGTTAACATACTTGCATTTACACAAAAAAATAAAAAATAAGCTGTTTGAATCCCGCACTTAGCATTATTTATCGCTTCTTCAGAAAAATTATACAGGCAAGTATAAGTGACTAACAGTTTCTGGCAGAATCGAGCCTGGAATTTATATGTTCAATATCTAAACCAGTGGTCTCCAAGCTGTGCCCACAAAACACTGCTACTTTTGCAACAGCATTATGTGGCTCTACAGCTGCTCTGTGGAACCCTTCAAAACAGAACTTGTAGTTAAAAAGTGTAACAGTGGCAGGAATAGTTGGTCTGACAGAAAACCCTACATGCTTTCAGATATTTCAATGCCCTGGGTTTGTACCACACTGTCCCTTAACATCCTCTCCCCCTCTCACATGCCTGATGTCATTGTAGAGAATAAATAGCAAAGTGAAAAAAGCTCTTCCTTCAGTTTTCTCACATGCAGACAAGGGCAAGATTTTGATAATTTTTTTTTTTTTGCCTTTAGCATATCAAGCTCCATTCTGTTATCTTTCAAAAATCATAAGTAAAAGAGCCTTACTTAGCTTTTCATCCCACAAAGAGACAAGCACACACTTAAGAGTAAACTCAGTAGGTTCACTGAATTGAATGGGACTGGTCACAAGTTGCAGAGCCAAGCACATACGAAAGTTTTAAACTCTGGAGAGTAATAACCGAGAGTGTTGCTCTAAAAGCACCTGTGCCAAGCCAGTTTCCTGACCTGTTAAACTCTTACACAGAAGTGCTTTAGCACCCTCTGTGGGTGAGCCACCCCAAAGCTAAGACAAATTCACCACAACAGCAAAATAAAAACCAAAAAACTACTACAATTCCTGAACTTACATGAGAGCAAAGAATAAAGAGAACACATATCCAGATTTCTCCTAGTTCACTGCTAATGCTCAAGTTCTTACCACAAAGACGTCTTACTACTAACTGCCAATCATGTCCCTTAATAGGGATTCAGTAAGAGTTCCATGAAAGGGTGTTTTTTCAGACAAATTAACTAACAAAAATCAGATTTCTTCTTATAATAAGATGAACACAAACTTTCACAAACAAGAATAATGACTTCCACTTACTTTCAATCTATGCAATAGAACATATAACTACAAAAACAAAACAAAACCCCACACTCACACAAAAATCCCTGCATCAGGTCTTGGCCTACCTCTGTATTTTCTACCCAGTATAGATTACATAATGAAGTTCTTGTAATCAAGATGTTTTCAGTAAAATCCCTGCGCTTTGCACAGTTGATAGATGCCTGATCAAATGGGGCTTTGACCTTCTGTCTTCCATTGATTCATGAATAGGAAGGGTCAGTCATCTACCCAGTTGGTACAAGAGAGACACCTATGGATCCAGGGCTAGAACACAGTCCATAGAAAGGGGACAGAAACTCCACTGAGGGCATATCCAAGTGCTCAAATAGGATGGAAACAAAGGGTGTCAACCTCTAGCATCTGCTGAAGAAACCATTCCAGCACATCCAGAGTGGCATCTGGCTCAGACACGGCTCCTTAAAAAGGATGCAGCTCTCCAGGTCTCAAGCTGCCACAAGAGGTTGGGACCTTTTCTGAGGGCTGAGGCAAGCAAAGGAAATGTCTTTGCCTAGAGGAGGTGCTTGTTAATGAAGGAGCTATGTTACCAAATCACAGAACTGCAGGAGGTCAGTGGGATGCACACCATCAGGAAAAATAAAGAAATAGATGGCATCTTCACTGAGACCTTACAGAGATGAGAACCTGGTGAGGAAGAGAGATGGTAGTCACTGGAGTGGTCAACGGAGACTCAAAACATGGGGAATACCAGAATCTTGTGACCTCTGGTATTGAGGAATACATTCGGTTCAGCTAGCTCAGTGCCAGCTGCAGTGCCAGCTGCAGGTTGAGCTCTAGGTGCAGGGAGCCCAAAGCAAAAGGCTGGGAACTGGCACCAACCCTTGGCATGACAAAGGGCATGGGGACCTGTGGCTGCAGCCAGGGGACCAGACACTTGGAGACACAGCAGGAGTCAATGACTGAGCAGGAAAACCCCAGAGTATCACACATAGACCATGAGGGTATAAAAGACCAGGATTTCCTTTGTTTGAGGTCCCTCTTCAGAGGCACCCAGTTCAAGCTGTTATTCTGTTGTTGGCACCATGATTAAACTATCATCTCGGACTGCTCTGGGAAACCAAGGGTCAAGCTAGTAAGGAAACCTTGTCTGACTGTGTGCATGTCACACAGGACACCCATCAGTCCCTGGAGCTGCCAGCTGCAAAGGGGCCTCGGTCCCAGCTCAGGTGACTGCCACATCATCCTGGATGGTCAGACAGTCGTTTCCTTAACCTCTGGCAAGAGGGTAGGCTCCTTCTCCACCTGCTATCAGTGCCTCAGTGGCAGATAAGCAGCTGGAAATTCTGAGGAAGCATCAGAGCTGTCTGAACAGCACATCCACAGCAAGAGGAAGCAGTGACAGTACGACAAGACTATCCTACACAGCAGGAGAGAGCTCTCCCCCATCTGCCAACCTCCTTTGTTAACCAGCAGAGGTATACTGCTTGTTAGGAAGTTGCAGACTAGCAAAGTTTGTCCTGTGCTTGTATTATCAGTCCTTGCTGTTCACCCACATGGGCACAAATGTTAAGTGCTGCAAGGGAACTCCTGAGTGTATCAAAGTGATTATACAGCTCTAGGGGCTGGGTGGCAGCTCCACAATTCTGCCACGAAAGGACACCGGTTCAGTGACTGTGTGAGTGACCAGGGTGAGTAACCGAACTTGGTTTTTACATACACAGGACATTCTTTGGGGATAAAGGACTGCTGAAGAGAGATCGAATCCACCTAAGTGGGACAAAAGTTTCTTTGCCTTCAGGTTGGCCAGCCTGGTGAGGAGAGCTTTAGATCATAACCAACAGGAGTGTGAATAAAAACCCACAGATAAACAGAAATTAATGGACATGGGTTGAAAGCAAGTGATGAAAGGTGACAGATACAAGGGAGATGTCAAAGTGATAAAAGAAGGTAGAAGAGAGCCTACCACAATTGTGCCTGCGTAAGTGCACACAGCTTGGGAAACAAGCAGGAGAAACTAGAGTTCCACATGCAGCAACACAACTGTGATAGAGCTGGTCTGCCTGAGATACAGTGAGACAGCTTGCACAACTGGAATACTGTTGTGGAAGGACAGACGTAAACTGCTTAGTAAAGACATGTAGGGCACATGAGGACAGAGGGTTGTCTTCCATGTGAGGGAGCAGCTTAGATCTGTGAAACTTAATGGGACAGACAACAGGTTGGTTGAGTTCTTGTGGTTCAGGATCAGAGGAGGTACTAGTAACAGATCATGCAACAGATCATGCAATCCAGGTAAGGAAATAGACAGAAGTCTTCTTCAAAAAACTCAAGAAGTTCTGCATCACAGACCCTGTTTCATGTTAATCTCTGACATCTAGACAGAGGGACACAAGTAGTCAAGATTTCTTGACACAGACATCGGATGGACCAGACATGACCCACAGCTGAATCTGTTACTTATTAACAAGACAAAAGAGTTCTGGATGTGATAATCAGTGGTAGTTTTAGCTGTAGTGACTGTAAAATGGCAGAGTTAAAAATCCTAGAGAAATGACAATAAGCAGAATACAGGCTTTGGACTTATTTTTGTCATTTCCTCCTGGTGTCCCTGCACAGTTCAGGCTCAGAAACATCAGATGCATCACTGGACAAAAATTTAAGTCCTTCACCTGCAGCCAGAACTAAATCTACGCTGTACTTACATAAATGCAGGTATAGAAGGAACCTTCCTCCTGCTGCCAGAACTCATAAGCTTCCTGCTCTTCCATGTCTTATGAGACTGCTTTTAATCCAATAATCACAGACCTTGCCTGCATTTCCTTCAGTGTAGTTGTAGGTTTAGGCTCCTGTAGCTGCAGGATCTCTGAGATTTGATCCATTTCCCTTTGTAGTCACTAATGCTGCATAGTCCGGTAACCTCTTCCTGCAGCTCCTTACCCTGGTGACACAGACCCTCCCCCACCTCCTTCAGGCAAAGAGACCATCTTCCCCTGTCCCAACAATCTCAGTGGGAAGCCTCAGGCCCCTATAACTCCAGACCTGGAGAGCTTCATCCTCCTTCAGGAACTTGGCCCATGTGCTGCAGCCTGTGAAGTTGAAACTATGTTTCAGACTTCCTCTAAAAATCTCACAGGAAAATAGAAGAGCTGCAGCTAAACAGAGATACACTTTATCCCAACCAGATATGAAACTGCACTGACTGTAAGCAATATGACCTCACAGTAAAAAGTAAATAATTAGAATAAGCAAGATTATTAACAAGTTCTATTTGATTCTGAATGCAGAATCATAGCTAAAAATATTAAACATTAATACTCATTATTCTTTCTCTACAAACTACTAGCTCAATGTGATTCTCAGTTCTGGTATTTGGGTCTTCCCTGGAAGAAGCTTCAGCTATATATGGAATTACCATTCTCCTAAAATAATGGTTTGCTAATAGCATTTTCCGTAGAAATGCAATTCCACTGAAATCAACGCTGTTCCTGGAAGAATACACTGAGCTTTTCTCAAAGATCAGAGCCTTAATTAGGAGATCATCATTACACTATTCATTTCCATTTCACTGTGCAATGAGTTTACTAACTCTTCACTTAATTTTAGAATTTTAATTTATATTTTACTGTATACCTATATTCTAGAATTATTTTTTTTTAATTCTAGTTTAACTATCATGGTATTTGAAAACTTATAGAAAATACAGTTGTATTTTTGTTTGATATAAAAAGCCTCTCCTTCCTTTCTTGTTACAGTTTAACTGAAAACTTACAGTTTCCTCCCATTATCAACCTGAGATTATGAACAAACCGGGAAAAGCTTGGTACCTTGTTATTTATGTAGACAGTATCCAAGACTCAAAGTCACTATGGCACACAAGAAATTCTTGTTAAATCCCAGATAATTTAAATAGATCTCTAAAGCTGGTTTTGCCAGACAGTTATGAAAAAGTTTAAAGAGGTAGATTTCATACTTTTTTCTAGTTACATATTTTCAAGGCTTACTAAGGTTGGTCTCAAAGAAACAAAAGACTATAAGAGATCTACTGTATCACCAAGTCTACGGGGACTCCACGATGTAATGCTTGTCATAAGACAATCCAGGTTCAAGAAGAAAAAAAAGTCATTGGTAGTTTTCTTTCCTGTTATGATACAGGAAATAAAAAGAGAAAAAAATCTCTTCAGCACTCAAAATACTAAATACCTCCTGGAGAGCTGATGCTATCTATACAGAGATAGCAAACACTGCAGCTCTCAAAGTATTTTCTTTAAAACTCTTTAATAGCAGAAGAAGAAACAACACCTGATGAACAGTGTTTATTAAAATTAATTAAATGAAACAATGTTAGTCTGATTCCCTAACCTCTTACAAAAAAACCCAAGATCCCCAAACCCCAAAAGAAGATAGTTTTAATAGATTATAGGACAGAACAAAAATAAAGTTGAACGAATTGAATTCAACAGAAGCTTGCAGATCAGTATTAGATTGTTTTGCAGTGCAAACACGTATCACACCAGTGAAAACTGTTACATGTTTTATCATCTTTAAGCATGTAACCTATTTGCACTCAGATTCCAGAAATAAACTACTTCCTACCTGTGCCATTAGACATATTTCAAGAAGGTGGAATAAGTTAAAGCAAGATTTATTTGGTGATTCTCCTGCAAGAAACGGCATGGCCAAAATCACAGGCATTTCATGTTACACTAACAGCTCAAACAAAAACAGTAAGCACAGAACAACCTCTGCCTTGAACATTTTTGTTTTTGAATTCTGCTTGTATTTTTACTATATGTATAAAACTAAACCTTCTGTTGTTTTTCCCAAACAACATGCTTTTCTTACTCTCCTCCCCTTTTGCCATCTTTGAAACCCAAGGGAGTGTTACTTCAGGAGAGGTACTGACACTGTGCTGAACCTGGGAACTCATTACATGACAAACTGCGTAAAGGCACAAAGTTAAATAAACTCACCATTTCAGTGGTGTACCTTCATATTCAAACCATATTTCACTAACTTCCTCTTGTCTCATAACTTTCTGAAAGTGTTTCTTCACTTTGTCTGTTACCAGTGTCAAGTAGCTTATCCTTGGCAAAAGCAACTGAAAGAAAATTATAGAAGCTTTGAGTATATACAAAATACAATACATTAATAAAAATCTGTAACAAGTATGCATTTTCATAATAAAAATTCAGTCAGCATTCTCTTTTTCCCTTTTTCAAGGTAAAATGTCTTTTAGACATTTAAACACCTTTAGTTTACTAATTAATGGTCAACGAAAGGCTATAAAATTATGTACTCAAAGGATGAAGAGCATCAGTATCCAACAAACTAATACAAAAAATTGTAAAAAATTAATAGCAAAAAATAGTATAAAATTAAGTTCTTGATTCTTTCAATGAGGTGGGAGAGAAAACAGTGGAATTCAATTTCTGCTTTTCTATATTTAAGCAGGCTAAATAATGAAGTCTTAAACCTTTTTCATATGAACATAAAAGAAGAGATTCTAACTTCTTACTGAATAGAATAAGCAACTGTTTATCAGCTATTATTTCAAAACGGAAACTTGTACACAAGAAAGAAAAAAAAGATTGAAAACTATCTGCTTAAGGGTTTGATTTCCAAGTGTTTTATACTTCCAACAGCTGGTAATTTCAATTTTCTTTGCACTGGGTTTGCCAATTCAACATATTAGTCAAGGCTACTATGATTCTTCCTCTATTTAATCTTTGCCCTGCAACTAAAATCAAAAAGAAAACGGTAAATATTTTATCGGTTGAAACAAGACACCTCCTTACAGCATTCTCATATACTATCTTTTTTCCTCAAGTGTACCATAATACACTATTCAAATCAGAATGCTGTACTATTTTCATTTGCAACCTCCTTCCCTCCCTGTTTTTTAAAAATCTCATGCCTAATAAGAGTGGTTAAGCAGACTGCATCAATCAGTGCACTAACTGATGACTGTGGGGCACATTTACTTCAGATAAATCAGTACATAAGCATTAGAAAAAGATGCCTTTCAGTGTCCCAATGAGAAAAAATTACCCTCCCTGTAAAATAGCCGTTAGCTTTAGAACAGACATTTTAAAATAATAGTATTCATCCTGTAAAGTTTTGCTTCATAATTATTAATAAAAATAGATAGACCTAAGGAACACATAAATTCTGGTTTGCACTTTTAGAGAAACATTTGTTTTACAGCATTCCTCACAACCAGTGTTGCTTCCTAAAGCAATTTCTTTATAGTATATGAATAATGCGAGACCTAAGTGAATGTCTCTGGTACACACATCCCTAACCATGCAAGAATATATCTGCCTGATGGAAAATTTGATCTCTGCTGCAACATCCTTCCAGAATTTCTCCACACATCGATATGTAAATTAGATAATATTTTGACCATGATACTATAATTTATAAATATCAGACTCATAAAGAAGTATGGAGAGTAAATCAAGTTCTTATAAGAAGAGAACTGATTTTTTTTAGATAATGCTACATTAGGTTACATCTGTGACACAGCTAAATTTTACAATTATATATAACTACATAAGATCAAGTCTCACCACTATCACAGTCATCATATCCACTGATTGTTCCTGAGAGAATATAGTCCAGGCTATTCCAATCATATTTTTGGTAATAATTTTGTATTATTTCTGTGTGATAGTTACAATTAAATTAATGCTGGTGTATTCTGATGAGACTTATTTGGGCTGTTACAAAAGCCAATTTTCAGCATGCTGCATGTGGCACAGTCATGGATAAATACATGAAAGCATTATTTATTACAACAGTGTTTGACATAACCCTTTAAACTGTGTAACTTTCTCTGTTAAATATTTTATTTCAGTTTTAGTGTGAAAGAACAATGCAGTTTCAATTTCAACACAATTAGAGATCACAGACAATAACCAAACAGCATTTAGCTGAATTTAACAGAATGTGGCCAGCACTCCCAAAAGGCATCTCTGAAGTACAAAACCCAACAGTTAATCAGATTAACGGGGACTACCTGTTTTTTAGAGATGCTGAGCATTTGTAGAATCCACTGAACTCTTTTTTTGGTCTTCCCACTTCTTTTACCTTGTTACAGTCTTCCCCTTCCATGGGAAAAATAAAAGGATCCAATTCTATCACTTTTCCAGCTTTAATTACCTTAGAGATTGACAAGTATACTAACCCTGTTAAGTGAGACCTTTTAAAGCATAGTTTAAAAATATGTTCATTTTGTTACCTTTTAATATCCCTTCTCCACCAGCAGAAAGATAACAAATAAGATTAGAAGTGCTCCTCATTAAATTAAAAAACCAAAAGTAAATCTCCAGATCCATTAGCAGGCAGAATAAATCCTACTAGGCTAGAACATGCCACCCCTAAATGCCATCCCATTACACAAATGGCAACAACTTCCTTTTGCATACTGTATATTGCTACAGTATTTTGTCACAAAAACCAGGAATGTTTTCTCATGAACCGGGAGGTTAAATGAAATACAAGGAACTCCTAATGCCTAAGTAAATGTTTGCAACATATCATTGTGTAAAAAGAGCACCTCTCCAGACATCTCCACAGGTTTTGTTGCAGAGCAAAACAGTATTTTACGTGCAAAACACTGTAAAACAGAAAAATTACAGATTTAACAGGAACTGGACTGGTCTGATTACCAAAGTGTCCAGGAAGATGAAACAAAGCATTCTAACATGGAATGGCTTCACATTGCTCACTCTTACAGACACCTTAACAAGACAAACACCTTTGACATCGAGGAAGCTAAAAGTGTGGTCCTGTTAAAGACTAGACCCTTCGGCAGAACATCATTTTAAGACTGTCTTCTGCTGTAATTTTGTTCCTTATACGCCTGACAATTCTCAGCCAATGAGTGCTCTGCTTCCTGCATACATTTTCTTTCTAACTGTTGTTTGCACAAAGAGGCAAACAGTATACAATTTTAAAATAAAATTCGTAACAATTTCTGGACAAGGGGAAAATCAGATCAGTAAGAAAAAGCAGCTCGACCTAACTATTCCTAAATATGCTTCCGCTCAAAACAAGCATCTGTAGGACACACTCCAAAGAAAATCGAAATATCCATTTCCAGTGTAACTCTGCAGAAACCTACCTGATTTGACTATAGCAACAGGACAGTGTTTTACCAGAGCTGCTTAGTCTTTATGTGATTACTCTTTCCAAAAGACAGACAAGTTAATTTTAAATTACTTCTCCAACCCCCATGCAGTGCCATAAGGCGATGCATATATGCATCACTCCCATGTTGTGCTAATCCATCTGACAGACAAGGGCCTCCTGTCACACCACTCACAACAAACCGAAATCCATCATGCAGATTCTGGGTTGTTTTTCTAACCCCTCACCCTCCAAGTCTATGTCATCCTTCATCTTCATAAAGCAAGTTCCTCTGAGCAGAATCCTTTATGCCCACTTAGCATAATGATGGCTGTATTTCCCTCCTATGCAACCTTCCCATTTATGAAAGGCAGTCTGGAATACAAGTTCTGAGGTAAGAAGTACATAAAGCTGAAGAGCTGATGTCACGGGCTGGAAATGTCAACTACATATACTTTTTTATTTTACCCATAATTTTAGGGGTTTGATGTTGTTTTAGTTCAATTTAGCTCAAGTTTGACCCCATACACTAAATGTCCATTAGCAGCTGAAGTACATCTGCTGCTTCAGCTTCACGTGAAAATCATTCAGCTTGTGGGCTGTAAGACTGCTGTGTGATGCCAACCTGAGCACAGTAAGTGGAAAGGATGAATACTTGCTTCAAAATGCACTTCAGATCTGAACAACAACACAAGACACACTCTGAAACCACAAGAACTGAAGTACGATTTAAAACCTTTTATTATTATAAATCCTTTGTCCTTTCAAGAAGTAAAGCTATACTATTAACTCCAACATGACCGGAAAAATGAAGAAACTAAAATTTTAGAATTGCCATGTGTGAATAATCATATTTTGCAGAAATAAAGAATTAAGCACTGAGAATTTCTGCACACAGTTTAAGTGGAGTAAATAAAAGAAACCCTACCAGCTTAAAACTATCTCCTTGGCCTAGAAAGATGGTCACACCATGAAGATAACGTGGTTTCAGGGTTTCCATGCTAATGTTAAACAGATTGAGACTGCACATCTCTATATTTAAACTCATACCTTTCAAGTAGCTCCGAAACAATATAAGCACATACATTTTAACTCACATATATATAATTTCAAGTGTGAGACTTCTAGGTAGCTCAGAAGTAAAGTAGCTAGTTATGAAGCAGAAGTGCTTATGTTTTACCAGTGGTAAAACTAAAATATAGAAAAATGAGCACTATTATCACGGAACAAAAAGCAATTATGGTTTATTAGGTTTCAAAACCCCACTAAATACACATTTCTGATTCAGTAAATCAGAAACTGATGACACAAAGATGCTGCTGAACACAGAAAAAAAGTTCTATTCAGTGTATAATGGGATATTACAAGACTTAAGAATTTCAGAATCACATAAAAACTAGTAATTCATGACTTTCCTTCTATGCACTTGTTACATTTCAAATTTAAGTTTCACTGAATCAGCTAACATTCTCTATGAATCAAATGTCTATTAGGTGCTGAAAGAATGAAAACTGATGAGTACACTATAGACAAATACCATGTGACTACAGAAGGCACTTCTAGCTTACAACTCAAATACATCCATCATCCTCATTTTTATCATCAGCTAGCAATCCAGTTCAGGCACTGCTCCATTAAATCATTACACTTGCTTTTCTTACTGTTGAGCTAGATCTCTCATGGCTGCTGGCATTTAAAGAAAACAAGCAGAAGTCATTCATGAGCAGAAATACTGGAGCCAGTGGTCATCATCAGTTTGTGTTACGCAGGTAACACAAATCCTGGTGTTTAGGATTTCATAAAGCTCTGTCTGAGTATTTTTGTATTAAGGCAACATAAAAGTTCTCTCCCTTCTGGTCACTATCCAAGAACATACAAAGTCATGTAGAGCCTCCTCCTTTTACCTAATCACTTCTTGACTTTTTTGTAATTTTTTAAAAGGTTCTTAATGACCTGTGGTAAGTTTCCCTCACTAGTGAAACAAGACTGAAGTTTCCAATCTGCTGTGAAGAGAGACAAATCACACAGCGTGGTTATATGCTTACTTCCAGAAGGTACCAGGAATAGGAAAAAAACATTGTGTTTTTTTCATAACATGCACTGGCACACACGATGAGAATGAAGGAAACAAACATTACCATGGCACTGGACTATTTGTGACTACCTCTGTCATACTCACATAGTAAGGTTCAGCTTCCCTCTCAGTTATCTCATCCTGATACAAAGTGAAACAGGTCGGTATTCGCCCAAACCACACATCTCGAAGCACATCTTTGTCATCTGTCATTCTTCCAATGGACAGTGAAGCACATGTAGACCAGTTTGTTTCTTCAGCTAAAACTGTAACCAATATCCCCCCCCCCCAAAAAAAAAACAAGTCAGCACGACTGTGAATAAAAACCAATCTTGTTAAAGGTTCTTCCATAACTACGCTCCTGCAGGAGCAACCAACGCTGTCACCGGGGCATTAAACGCATCACTTGGTACAAAGAACGGGATGAATTAAGTCCCCAGCTGCAAACACATGGTGGATAAGGAGTAAATTAGCATTTCCTAAGGCTGCATCACACCCCAGCCGCAGAGCCAAAGGGACCCTTCCCGTTAGCGCCCCGCAGTGACCCCGCAGCCCCCGCACCCGGCGCGGCCCGGTGCCCCGGGCAGGCGGCAGAGCCCGTGCCTGCAGACGGGGCGGGAACACCGAACGAGCCGGGCCCTCCCGCCGGCGGGGCCGGGACCAGCACCGGCCCGGGGTCACCGAGGCCGCAAGACGGGCCCCAGCATCGCCCAGTGCCGGGAGCGCCCCGACAGCAGCTCGGGGGGGCGGTCGGGCCGGGCCCCATGGGGTCTGTCGGTCTGCCTGTCTGTCTGTCCCTCCGCCTCCCTCCCTCCCTCCCTGCCGGCGGCCGCCCCAGGTGAATCAGCGGCACTCCCGTCGCGCGGGGCCGGACCGGGGAGCGCCGCGGCGGGGGCGCCGGGCGTGCTGTCCCCGCTCAGCGGCGGCGGCGCCGGGGGGCGGTGGCGGGCGGGCCCGGCCGTTACCTCTGTCGCGACCGGCGACACCCGCCGCCCGCGCGCGGGGCAGGAACCGATCCGCGGCCACGCCCCCGCCGCGGCCACGCCCCCCACGCGCACGCGCCGCCCGCCGCGCGACTTCCGCCCGGCTCGAGGCCCCGCCCCCGCTGGCGCCGGAAGCCGGAAGCAACGGGGCGGGCCCGGCGGGAAGGGCGGGCCGGGAGTCGGTCCGGGAATGGGTCCGGGAGCCGGTCCGGGAGCCGGTCCCCCGCCACCCCCAGTGCGCTGGTGATGCTGCAGCGGCAGCGCCGAACACGGGAGGTCTCCGAACTGCAGCTGTGCCGGTCCCGCTACCGAGGCGGTGGCGGCGGGGCCGCTCAGCCGATGAGCCGCGCGTCTGAGGATTCTGAGCACTTGATCTCTCTGCCCGCTCTTAGCCGATTGTTGTCTTCTCCTGCTTCTCCAGGGGAGTGGCCACAGCACCAAGCCTGACAGAGTTCATGAAGCGTTTGAAGCGTTTGGACAAGGCTCTCAGGCGTAGGGTGTGATCCTTGGGGCTGTCCTGTGCAGGGCCAGGAGCCGAACTCCACGATCCTTGTGGGTCCCTTCCAACTCGGGATATTGTGTTACTCTCTGTGTAGTAGTCTTACCCACCGTGATAGATGGAGCAAGTCCAGGGGAGGGTCACGAAGTTGATAAGAGGGCTGGCAGGCACACCTACCCTATGAAGACATGCTGAGAAAGTTGGGGCTGTTCTGCCAGAAGAAGAGAAGGTTGTGTGGAGACCTCATAGCAGCTTCCAGTATCTGAAGGGGCCCTACAGGGAAGATGGAGAGGGACTCTTCGGCAACAGCTGTAGTGATAGGACAAGGAGTGATGGGTACAAACTGAAAGAGGAGAAATTTAGGTTGGATGTTAGAAAGAAATTCTTTACTGTGAGGGTAGTGAGACATTGGAACAGGTTGCCCAGGGAGGTTGTGGGTGCCCCAACCCTGGAGGTGTTCAAGGCCAGGTTGGATAAGGCCTTGAGCAACCTGGTCCAGTGGGAGGTGTCCCTGCCCATGGCAGGGAGGTTGGGATTAGATGATCTTTAAGGTCCTTTCCAACCCTTAACGTTCTGTGATTCTGTGATTTTATGGCACAATCACAGGAGGATGAGGAGTACCTTCTGCCACCAGTGACATCTGTTACATACCAAAGCATCGTTCTGGAGTGGGTTTTATTGGCACAGTAGGGCCAAGTTCACAGTGAATCCCATCTCTGCATTTTAAAGGATATCTCCCGCAATCTTGTCACTCAGCAAATCCCCATCAGCTGTAGGAGTGCACGGGAAGGACAGCACTTTTCAAGTGGGAGGGAACGTCTTTAAGTCCAAGGAAGATATGGATCCCAGTGTGCCACACACTCACAGTAGTGGAAGCTGGGCTGTTCCTGGCAAAACGCACGACTGCAGCAAACGTTAATACAGAGGGTGTTTGGCCCGTTTGGAGGAGAGCTGATACACTGGGGGTTTACCTGGCGGGGGTGGCACACGCTGCAGTTTCAGTAGTGCCACGTTCTGGCCATGCCGCCTTCTGGCCACCAGATGTCACGCAGTGGCCACCGCTGCTGAAGGAGTCTTAAGAAATTCGGGAACTGACTGCAGTTATTACTGACTTTTCGTGGCGTGAAAGACTCGCATTTTACTAAATTTGTGCGTTGCTGACCCAACAGTATGACTTGTGTAACTCTAGTATTTTTTTTCAGTCATCTGAAGGATTAGAAAAGTCTGAAGAGCTTGTGGGTTTTTTCTCCCTGATTTAAATAAGTTTGTCATGATGACCTATTTTTTATAAAACATAATATTCTGAACATGAGCCCTAACATAAAATGATCCTTTTTGGCTAGTGCTCTATAAGCAAAAAGTTAAGCTGTGGCAGTTTTGTGCTTGGGGACATACACAGTGAAGCTCTCCTTACCTTTTCTGCAAGGGTTTTTGTGACATCAATTAAAGAAGCAGGTAAACTGCTGTAAACAGGGAGTAAATGTAATATTAGGTATGGTCTACCCAAAGCACAGGGAAAGAAGACACACAGCACTTGTGATACTGCAAGGGCTTTAGGCTCTGAAGGCCTTATGCTCCTAAATATAAGCAGCCAATGCTCTCACCTTGGGTGCACATGTCGAGCGTGATGGTGGAAGGGGAGAGGTTCCTCCAGAAGTATTGCCTGTGCGCTCACCACAGTTTTAACTAGTATGTGAAAACGATTGTCTTGCAGACCTGGAATGGCAGGAAACCTGCACAGAACTGATCCCACAATTATAGAGGCATCCAGCCCACAAGCACTACACATTGCTAGAGGCTTCTCTGTGTGTTTCTGCAAGGAACCCCCTGATGCTGTCACAGCTGCGCTGAAGCCAGTCACATGTGGAGCTGCTGTGGGATGCCAGCACCACTGAAAGAAAACAAAAAAACCCAAACAAAAAACCCAAACCAAAAACCAACAAGATTTTTACAAGTAGTTTTCCTGGTTACAGGATTTATAAACTTTCAGAAAGCTTTGCACATATGGATTTCCCTACAGGAAACCAAGGAGAACCAGAGGTTTAATCCTTGCCTTTCCTCCTATGAGCTCCTCAGAGTTCTATAGAAAAGGCTTGTTTTAGTGGGGTTTGTAGGCTGAAGGGTTTGGCTGACTGTTGTAGCAGCATCACAGAGACAATGCCAGCTCATTTTTTCTCACAGGCAGGAAGGACTCTGCCAGCACTGCTATTACCAATAGTACTGTTAGTGTGACTGTACTGAGAATGTGTGTGACCCCTTCTTGACACTGCCTGTGCTCACCTCTTAAGGTCTTAACCTCCACTGCTGTAGCTCTTGAAACGTGGCACTGTCCAGCTAGACTGTGCTATCAGCATTCTCTTGATTACTAATGACAGCTACCAAACAGATTAAACACACATTTTTGCATTATTCTCTCATGTATAGTATAAGGAACATGAGCACCTGACTCAGGCATATGGATTCCACTTCATAGGCTGAAAATTAAACACCATTGAGTGCCCGAGTCTTTTGCTGGATCTAGATACAGGATACTGAGTAGAGAATAAAACACAGTTAAGTTATACAGTGAGATAACTTGCTATTTAGAGTATCTTTGTATTTAAATGTCCTAGCAAACTCCTGATGTAGTTACCAGACACAGATGCAGCAAGATACATTGTAAAAATCTGTTTGAGATTATAAAGACAATAGTTTGATAGGCAAATGAGGCTCTGATACTGAGACAAAGTTGGTTGTAGGTAAACACACAAGATACAGTGTGACTACTGAACAAATGAAGTAAACCTGGTGAATGACAACTTACCTATTATTATGACTACAAATAATGAATCCAAATCCAAACATTAAAAGTAATTGCTAGGATGTAATGTCAAAAATAGATACAATAAAAAAGGAATTACCTCCTTTGGCATGTTGTTTTCCACATTGTTATCTAATCCTTTAAGTTGCACCATCACTTGGCGGAACGGACCACTCTAAATTGGAAGGGGAGCTCAACAAACATATTTCCAATTCCAAAGATCCTCAAGCAGTATTCCCCCATTTTAACCATCATCATCAGACAACACACAGTTAGTCATTGCCTAATGACACCTGAATCAAAACACCTGTTATTGAGTACATATGCAATCTAAAGATGCTTGTAACGAACAAGATTATAATTAAAGATGCACTAATTCTAACAGAAATCAGAGAAATGGAACAGATGGTTTACATATTTGTGGGTAGTTATGTTTTGGTGTAATGATAGTGCAGATGAAGATTTGTAAACAGGATCAGTGTATAATTTAGGTTGGAAGGGACCCTTGGAGTCCTCTCCTGAACTCTAGGCCAACACCCCTTCTCAAAGCAGGAGTAGCTACAAAGTTACAGCATGTTGATAAAGGCCAATCACACCAACATTTGGTTGCTGAAAAGTTACCTGACATAAAACATGAAAAAGTATCTTCCTCTGTATTTTGCTAGAACTGGGATAACTGATACTCATTGCTTTGATCACATGGAAAGAACTTAATGCTGCTTTCATAGAAAGCCACCTACATGTGTCACCTACACGTGTCACCTACACATACCAGAAAATAAGGATACTTTGTAAGTATATAATGTATATACTTACTTACATAAGTTATACATACACATATGTATAAGAAAGAACCCTGGCTCCTCTCTGTGTAAAACCTTGACTTCATTAAATCATTGGCAAAACACACAGATATGTGAAACTTAACTTGTTCCAGCGTTGTTTTAACTAGAAACTGATAGCAATCACTATTGATGTTTTCCCTTCGCTTCTCCAACAGTTTTCAATAGAAAGCATAATGTATTTTGTTTTAATTTCCTAGCTATTGTCTTTTGAGTGTGTTAACAAAACCGGATTGTGAGAATCATTACTGTACACCTTTTAACATGCAACAGTGAGTAAGAGTCAAATGAAACTCATAAAGCTGCTATTTATATCTAGCTAAATAGTTCATTGTTGCATACTCCCAGTGAAGAATTAATTTGATTAATTACATGAGAAGCTGATTCATTCATCTGAGAACTTCCTGTAAATAATTACAAGATTTAAGTACCACGTCTGATGGCACTTAATGTTTCCATGATACATTTCTAATTTATAAGTTGGTGGAAGTAAAAAAATCACTCTTACCTGGATATAATTTTCCTTTTTTGCTCTCTTCATCTATTAATATTTGTATTCTGTAACAGCAAATATATTTGGAAATATCCTAGACTGGTTTTGAACTCTTTCTTGTCGAAATAAGTGAGGTGTGCTGACAGCTACCTTAGTTTTCCCTCACAGTTTGGGTTGGAAGGGGACCTTGAAGATCATTTAGTCCCAATCCTCATTTCCTATTTTAGTTCTAACTTAAAATTTCTAAGTCATATTTCAGACTATCAAAAAAAATTTGTATTGCTATAACAAGTGACTGGACATTAGGAATCCTAGTTGTAGGTTTGCTGCTTATTATTTACCTTGAACAAAATTTCTTGGTTATGCTACTTTGTCACAGACCCATTAAGACATCTTGGTCTTAGTGAGGAGGAGGTGAAATAACCATTTTTAAAAAAATTTCGCATTATGTACATATGGAGATTTCTTAAGAACATAAACCAGATCATAAGCTTTCTTTTTTAATATATTGACAATGCCAACAACCAATTGTTCACTTAGGTACATTTTTACCCCTCTTCATGTTAATACTAAGTAATACTTATTCTGTCAGGTATTATCCAAGAAGAGTGCCTGGAGTTCAAAAGACAGTAGGATGATGAATCCCAATGTTTCTGTTTTTTCTGTTGGTAATACTGACAGAAAGATTAGTGACTTTGTCAGTACTATCTCAGTATTGGCTCCATCTATGTTTGGTACACAAATTTAGCCATTTATGACCAAGGATCACCACTAACTTAGTGCTGAATCACAGCGCAGCCAGAAAGTAAAATAAAAGCAGAAGGAAGATAATACAACAATCCTGTGCTGTTTGGCTATTGGTACAGCCCTTAGGTTGTTTATCTTTCGGCAAGAAGATATTTCACTATTAATCTGAGCTATTAATACCATTGAAATGTCAGCATCTGAGACATGAGCAGTCCAGTCCTCAGTACAAGAAGACACTAAGCACCTGTGTGTCACCTGGCACTTGGGAACTCCCAGAACTGAAACCAGAATTAACTGCTGTTTGTCGACAAGTAATCTTTTATACCTTGGTAAGAAGATTTCTTACTGTACAACTCTATATTAAAATAATTTCAAATAAGGATTTAATTCCTTTTTCTGTGTTACATTGCATAAGTCCAAGCATCTGAGTTAGACACAGTCATCCACAGCTACTCTTTGCAACCTGGTCTAATCGGCTAAATTATGAAACCTGACAATATGGCAATAAAATACCAAATATGACAGGGGTTGATGGATAATCACAGTGGCAAGTGTTGGGGCAGGGACAGCAGGACAGACTCCCTGCCCATCCAAGTGACCATGGCTTCAGAAAAGTAATTTTATATTCTCAGTAAACCTAAGTGTCTATTACATCTGATGTAGGGCACAGTTTTCATTCTTAGATTTCTGAAAGAAATAGTAATGATTTGTAATAAAACACAGGATTCTCTGTTCCAGACAAAACTGGTTTTTTTGTGTGACCGGGTAATGTTCAGTACTTTTACCCAAGGAAAGAATATTTCTCAGTGATTCCATATTCACTTTGATTATTTTGTAGTACTAAAATGTTGATAACTCAGTTCTGAATATATATATATATATCCTCTGATATATCTTTTTTTTCCTCTATCAATGAAGTGTACTGTGGAGATTTAAATTTAAAAAGAATTTTTAGTGAATTTAAAATCAATATTGGATGAGAGTTTTTCTGGTTTCTTTTCTCTTGGTTGTATTTGTACAACATTTGCTATGTGAGCTAGTTGTTAAATCACTCTGATTTGTCAGTGAGAAAAGTAAGCCCATAACACACATAAAATAGGAGAATGGGTGAAAGAAAGTAAAAATTCTGAAGTCTATCTTATTCCATAGGAAGTATAATTGCCAGTAGCCTCACCAGTGCTGAGTGGGGAGGAAAAAAATCACATATTCACACTCCTCTCTGCACTGCTGTTTCACCTTCTTAAATCTGTTATCCCAGAAGCACTACCAACATTGACGATGGGCTTGGTTTGGCCAGCAGCAAGTCCACCTCGGAGCCAGCTGGCATTGGCTCTGTCAGACACAAGGGCAGCTTCTAACAGCTTCCCATAGAAGAACCCTGTAGCACTCCTCCTACCAAAACTTGACACACAAACCCAATACCATGTTGAACTATTAACCACTACTCTCTGATCCCAGCAGTCCAGCCAGTTTTTCATCCACCTTGCACTCTACTCATCCAGTCCACATCTCCTCATTGAGCTACCAGTACACTATGAAAGACTGTGTTGAAAGTCTTGCTTCAGATAAGCTACATCTATAACTCTCCTTTCATCCACAGAGCTAGCCATTTCATCATAGAAAACAATCAGGTTGGTCAAGATTGATTTAACCTTGATAAATCTCTGCTGCCTGATTCCAGTCCTTCATGTGTCTGAAATGTGGAGAACTCGTTCCTTCATCTTCCCAGGAGATGACCATGTTGTAGATCTCCCTTACTGGCTTTCTAAAATATTGATGTAGTACCAACAACTGCGAAGTTCCCCCAGTTGCCACAGCCTTTCAAAAGATGACAAAGAGGAGCCTCACAAAGACATCAGCTGTCTCAACTCTTGTAGATGCATCTTGTCTGGTCCTATGCTGCAAACACTTAAATTCTTCCTAACTTTATCCTCCTGTATGGTGGGGAGTGCCTCAGTCCCCATATTTTACTACTAGGCTCAGAGATGACTTTTGCAGTAAGCAACCAGGGCAAAGAAGGCATTAAGTACTTCAGACTTTTCTGCAGATATGTCACTACATCCTTTCTATCCTGCCTGCACTATTTGGCCATGAGCTTACATTTTTCTTCGCCTTTCTTTCAAGGCTGTTTATCTGTAGAAGCCCTTTTTGTTGCTCTCTATGTTTCTTGGTGGTTATGATCACAGCTGCGTGACTTTCCTAATTCAACTCTTGTGTGATTGGATTTCCTGGTAGCCTGACCCTGTTTCCACTTTTCTGCGTATTTCTTTTCTATGTCTGAGCTCAGCTAGAACCTCCCTTCTCAGCCACTCTTGCTTCCCACTATATCTTCCCATCTTCTTGTTCAATCACAATGGACTGTTCTAGTACTTCAAGGAGGTTTTATTTGAAGATTAATTCTTTTTTTTTTCCTTCTTGGCTCCCCAGGCATTCCTGCCTACCCATTCCTTGGCCAGTTTAAAGTCTACTCTCATGAAGTCCAGGTCTTTGCTGTGTACCTTCCTTGCTTCCCTTAGCATCTTAAATTCAGCCTGTTTCTCCACTTCTTTTTAGGCTTTGATCTTTATACTCTGATGAACCTGCTCAGAAGCGTTTCTCGATAGATAAGTAAGACTGTTGAGAAAGATACTCTTGCCTTTCTTCTGGTGCCATTAATTTCTACCAGTCCTTGCTCCTAGAAGCTGATCCATGGGCATAGAATCCAAAGGTTCTGTCTGTGACACCAGGCTTTGATCTGCATAACATATCCTCTCCTATTGAGCCCATTTCCTCAGTTGGTAGGGTGAAAAAGGAACATCACCTTGGCCCTTTACCACAGCTTAGAGCACAGCAGTTATCTGTCTCTTTTGACAGCAATACTTGTGGCCAGATGGGTAAAAAGTACACAGTAACAGGGAAAAGGTAGTAATAGACAATAATAATCCAAAGGCCCCATTGGTCCTTCCATGGCGTCCCACACCAGGGCCCAGGACAAGCAATTAGCTTCCTGGCAGCAGGTATGACCAGCAGATGGGTGCTCTAGTCCCTAAGGCACCCAGCCTTGGCCACTTCATCCTTATGGTGTTGGCTCTAGCTACTTATGGGTTTTAATTGGATAACCCTGGAACTCCCCATGAACACTTTCTATCCCACATAAATTTCACTGTCTTGCTACATATTATAGCTCATCAAGAAGTATTTTAAATAAGAACAATATTATTAGAGAAGTTTAAGGAAGTCCATTCCTTGTTTCATTTCATATTCATTATTCTTACTCTTTCTGCTTGTCTCTTTTTCTCTTCACCTGTAATTATATAGTTTCCTTGATAACTTATTGGGAAGCGCTTGTTTGTAAGGACTTAATAATATTTCAGCTTACTCATTCTCCTTCACCTACTGTTCTGTGGAACAGCTGGTAGATAACTCCCTAATTATTGTTTATTGATGGTAGAAATTCACTGACCCGCATTCTCACAGTCGCTCTCCATGCTTGTTTTAAATATTACATCCTTATTCTCTGTGATCGCAGCTGATTATCTTGGGAAAAGCAAATGCTGACAAACAGCTCTGCCACTTCATGCTTCTCCTCCCTGGGACTCCCAATAACTGGTTTACTTCATCAGACTGTTTCAACACCTCCTCTTTGGATAACTTTTCCTGGGACAGAGCAAGGTTTAGATTCCCCTGAGAAGCGGACAGGGCTGATGGCTGCACAGAGCAGTGCAGGCTGATGGTTTTCACAGGATCTATATTGTAGACCCTGTGTAACATACAGGAGGAAGGAGTGACTGGTAAACATAACTATGAACAGACAGTTTCAATTTCCTAGTAATGCTCCTTTATTATCTGCAGATATATAGGAACAGTTATGCTTTTGATGACATCTGGTCAGCTTAATATTTACTTGCAGATACTTTAGAACCTAACTAGGTTACAGAAGACTGGATAGCTCTTGGATTTGACACAGGACGCTCATATCCTATAGCAATTTAATCAGCTGTGCCTATGTTTCAGTCTTTAGCATGTTGGCTTTAGACTGTAAATTGCTGAAGGTAGAGCGAGACCTGCCTTCATGCATGGTTGTCCATTTTCCAGCTCATCTGCTAGTCAGTATAAATAATAACAAATAACTGGTAATTATGTATTTCATTTTCAGGGCTATTGATTAAGTAATACATCCAGAATTTTTTTTGGAGCCCCTGGTGGTCTAGTGGTAAAGGCGCCGCGCTATCACCTCCGAGACCCGGGTTCGATTCCCGGTCAGGGCCACTCCCGGGCAGGTGGGGCTTCGTTGTCTTAAAGGCAACCCACCACGCCTAAGACCTCGATGCCACCGCCAAGCTCGCTTGGCCCGGCAGATGAACCTTAGGATTAAAGGGTGGGCTCAGTTCCGCGCACACTGTGTCTCACCTAAAAAATCCAATGCGCAGGCTGGAAGGTGTAAAGACCTTCCCCGGATCTTCACTCATGAAGACTGGCCATTATTTATGATGAAAATATAACAGAATGGCATTGCTGATTTAGTCAAAGAAATTAAAAATTTAAGGTGACAGGTTTGCAAAGTAATTTCAACCTAGAGTATAATCAAAAATTTAGATCAGGATGATGCAAGAGAAGAATACAAGCTATAGCTTTGCTTTTGGGCAATGATAAAAATGTAGCAGTGCTATGCACACTAACCAGTGTTA
Organism: Myiozetetes cayanensis; assembly: GCF_022539395.1. Taxonomy (NCBI): domain Eukaryota; kingdom Metazoa; phylum Chordata; class Aves; order Passeriformes; family Tyrannidae; genus Myiozetetes; species Myiozetetes cayanensis. Next base: position 70,729,739 of record NW_026087411.1, on the reverse strand, counting down.
GTGCAAAACTGGAAAGCAAGAGAAACAAAGCCATAAAATATGGCAAAGCTATATCTGCTCAGGAAAACATAAGCACATCTTGATATTAAGCAGTAAATTAACAATTTATCGGTATTATATTTCTAATGCCTCATTATTTTGTTAATTTAATTGAATTGATAAATTTAATTGATTTTAATTGAATTGATTTTAATTGAATGGATTTATGGTCTTACCAGTATACCTTTAAATTGTCACTAGAGGAAAACAGAGTGCTAGAATTCACATTATTTTTTTTCTTTTAATCAAACTCCAGAGGAGGTTACAGCTCCTGATGCACAGAGTAGCCCAATGCTGCCAATCAATGGCCTCTTACTCTCATGAGAAGCAGCATATCCCACTTCACACTCAGTTTCTATCAGTCTACACAGCCACCAGGATGGGAACGAGAGTTGCCACAACACAGAATGTCCTTTCCTTTAAGTAGCATCCACAGCATTTGTTACAGAGTAGTTATATAGTCTGTTTCCTCAAAGCTATTTTACCTTCCCCTGTTACAGCTTTGGAGAGAAAAAAACCTACTTATTTAAAAAAACTCAGACAGCAAACAAATGCCATAGTGAACCAATGTTGACATAGCACATATATAGTGTTTTACAAATATTAGTGTTCAGCTTGAGACTAGGCACAGAATCTTTATGTAAACTATTTATGCAAACTGGCACGTACAAAGATTGAAAGCTTTGAAGAAACTATAAGTTGAAAAATGTACAGAGGGAACATTCGTCTTTTATGGGGGCAGAAGAACACAATGCTTGGATGCTCAGAGCAAGAATGAAGTGAGTTGTAGGTGTTGTTTTGGCTTTGTGCTGAATGAAAGCTAGTTATCATTAAGAGAAAAGTAAGATTGGATTGTCATTAACAGAATGAGAAAAGCACTTGGCAGTTAATGAGAAGGAAACCCTAGAAAGAAATGTTTTCTGTGAGATGGACTTTTTTTTCCTGTGAACTGTTTGGAGGAGGAATGAAAATTACTGCCACAGATGGATCAGGGGTTGGATCAGGGGTTGGACTTGATGATCTTGGAGGTCTTTTCCAACCCAATCTATTCTATGATTCTATGATTCTATGTAATAGTGAGAATAAAAGTGATGTTCTACATTGGGAACTCCTGAACATTTCATAACTGAAATCTATTTGGCTATCTGCCTGGACTTATGTGCTGCACCTCGTTGGCAATAAAATGAAACAGGGCACTCTCACTGTTAGCGTCACAATGGGAGTATTATGTGGAGCTAGAAACTGATGCAGAACTAGTTCACTTGTACATTAAAAAAACCTACAATGGCTGAGGAGAGCACAAGAAAATTCCATGTTAAAGTTAAAGACCACATGCTGCACCTTGGCCACATTGTGGGACACTTCTAATGGGTAAGTGCTGAAGTTATACAACTCCATGAACTATATACACGACTTATTTTGTTTGCTTTCCTTGAGCTATAAGATTCTAATGCAAAATATTCTGTAAAGGCCCAAAGATGGGTTGTAGGACTCTTCTTTGAGTAGATGACAGGAGGTACCTGGGTAGCAGGGAGGTCTATATGACACTTTTCATCTATGCAAATACATATGCGACTCAAAGGCTCAGATAAATCACTGGCATTCTACAGCAAAAATAAGAATTCATGCTAATATTGAATTGATTAATTGAATATGCTAACTTCCAATTAAAAATTCTACCCACACCTATGTGCTGTGGAATACTTGGTCTAGGGAATAAAAATCTTGGAGTATCAATGGGTTTGGCAGAACTGGATTGTAAATGAAATTAAGGCTGTCAGAAGAATGAGGGCGAAATCTTGACTCTGATAAGGGTCACGTGCATTTATGACTTGATCTGATCAATAACTAACATCTAAGAGATGGGCACTTCATGCTTTCAATGGAGCTACCAGCTCACAGATGAAACTGAATACCAAAGATCCTAAATTGGACCATGATGGGAACCAGACAACTTGAAATGACACCAAAAGCATCCAACGTGCAAATCTGAATTACTGCCTGAAGTAATCATGCAGTGTGCACAAGAAGAAATTCAGAGCATGAGCTTATGTAAATTCATCCCCACTCCAAAATGTCCCTCAGAGCCTGAGGTGCCTCCATTTACTTCAGCTGCAGTGCCTGTGTGCTCACCTGTGTGCCTCCCTGGGCAATCCAGCCATACGGCCACCTGACAGACCAGGGTAAGTCATGGCAACTGGCATGCCAATAATGTTGACTAAGCGAAGATTGCCCTTTGAGATTTACCCCACCCACCATGTACATAAGGCAATCCCAGAAATCCTTGACTTCCAAATTTACTTCTTGGTTGAAGCCGAAATCACTGTCTCTTGCTTCCAGATTCCTTAGTCCTATTCTCATTCAATCTCTGCTTGCCATCTTTCCAAAGTCCTCCCCCGTGACATGGACTTGCTTACCTTTATGGAGTTTGCCCTGCTATTTGTTTTAAGAGTCTCTTCGCTTCCCTGGTTTCCCACATATTGCTGTTGATGCAATTCTGGTTGGCATATTCCCAAATTAATGGAGTTCCTAGCCATGGTTTTTCCTGGTCATAATATTTAGTTGCATTTTCCAGGCTGTCTTTAACCCCCAGGAGTTAAAGACCCACATCACGCCATGTCTGACAATTTTCTGAGGACATTAATTTAAGGGGTTTTTTTTCAAGATGTGGAATTGGACTCTCTCCTCTTTTCAGGTGTAGGCAGGGAACCTCTGGTCTTGTTGAGAGAGAAAGAAAATATTAATGGTGATATGACTGTAAGACAGAAAACACCTTGTAGGTATTCCTGAATTCAGGCTACCATTTCCATCACCATTTTTGCCCCATACCTTGAACTCTTGGAAAAAATGGAAGCTAGTATGGCATTTTGTACAGAGCCTGCTATTACTGCATGAGTTAAACAAGACCCAAATATGCAACCACAGGGAGTCCCAGCATAGATTTAGGCCAAGCAATACCTGGTTTTTAGCTCTTTGTCAGACTTAGGCAAGAAGCAGGCACCCAACACTCAGTACTGTGAAGACTGAGGCAACTCTGTGTGTGGGGAGGTGAATCCCTAAGTACCTGGGGCACTTTCAAGACAAACAGGGCAACCCTGGAATTTAGGTGCCCACAGGCTTAGGTATACTACTGTTAGGTGCCCACAGGCTTAGGTGACGCATGTGGGATGTCAGGACCATAGTTTGGAACGTATGTGTTTTATGTGGGACATAGGCAGGATTTTGGCCCCCATGCACTTTATTGCTCTTTTATCGCCAACTCCAAAGTGTGGGAATCCAAAGCACTCTTCGTGTATTCTGACAGTGAATTATCTGAATCTCAAATGTTTGCATGCATGCATGCACTGCTTATGGAGGAAATTTCAAACCTCTATTATATTGGAAAATAAGACAAAATATTTGGTGACAAAGTTGATGATAATCCATTCCTATTTTTCTGTCATTTGCTAGTGGGCTTAAGATTGGGGATTTTGCTTGTTTGTTTGTTTTCACAGATATTGTGCCATAGACTGGAACAGTTTTATATTTAGAACAATAATTGTTTCTGTTTTGAAATAATAAAAAGGGAGAATCGATTATTTGTGATATCTCAGCTTGTGTGTTAGTTAATTTCTGTAACAACTTCAAAGATTTTGAGTCCATATTTGTTGGATTCTCTTTGTAACCCCAAAATTAGGATGTTTCAGGGTTGGGTTTTTTTTTTTTTTTTAAATCTCACACACAGTATGTAGTCAAGCTAGATGGATACTGAGTACAATAAAGCCTAATCTAGATACTCAATCATCTTCTTTTTCACCATGTTGGAATGATACCAAACAGGAGAAGGATAATTTGTTGCATAATACCTTTCTATGGTATGAAGTACTTCGAACTGTTGCAAAATTGTGTTGGTTCAGATAAAAGCTAGACTGACTTGTTCTGTTGCATGTGCCTGGCTTAAACTGACATAAACTGACTGCTGACACAAACATGACCATCATTTAAAGTTTCCTAAATGACTGGCTAATTCTAATTAATGTCTATCTTATGGCCTTAACTAATGGCCTTAAAAATGCCTTTCCTGAAAGAAAAGGTCCAAACCTTCTAAATAAGCCAGGTACTGGGCCTCCACAAATCTCTCTTGATTGAGATCGCACACTGTCATAGTTAACAACCAGACATTAATTTTGGCCAAAGTTTAAACAAATATTAACAACCAAACCCCTTCACTTTTGTGTATCAGGATATTGTAGTATATGTTAGCACTGAACCACAAATGCTGGGTACCTCAGGGCTGATGTGGAATGCATATTTCTCACATGTGTCTCTACAGAGAGAAATGTAACTCTGCACGTTTTCTAGGTACTCTATGGTGCTAATGCTGACCCAAACCCTGCCAAGATAATTTAAGAGGATTTGAAAAGATGCATGCCTTGCGGTTCTCCTTTTTTTTTTTCCTCTTCTGTCATTTAAAGCATGTTTTCAGGCCAAACATATATCTTTTTTTTTGGTGTGGAATGAAGTAGAACAGGTCTGTTGAACATAGCCTCATCTGCCTGATCTGCCAGGAACTGAGAGTACCTAGGGAGTAGAGTGGCAGAGAGAAGAGACACCACAACTGCAGTAGTGCAGGCTCCCTTCTCCCCAGTGCTGTTTTGGTGAAGTGGTTCATCAACACCAATTAATTCACCTTTGCTCCAGCACAACATAAGACTGATTATAACTGACAGCTAAGTGGAAATGCAGCATACATACACAGTAATATATTTATCTTCTTTTTGCAATGGTGAATGTCAGAAAAATGCCATGGTTATGTCAGTTGTGGTTCTCTGGTCAAGAAAAAAAAAAAAAAAAAGGAATAATTTTAGGCTAGAATAAGGGAAGAGACGCAGCTATTTGAATCTTTACAGTGTCTAGCCGGTGTCCAAAAATCCTATCCATATACAGGAAACAGGACTTCCTGCTTTGTTTCTAGCCACCCATCAAGAACAGCATGCTACCTGCCATCACTTCTGCTGTTTCTGTCCTTGGAGATACTTGAAATCCAAACTGACATGGTCCTTAATAACTTGCTCTGGTTGACTGTGGTTGAGCAGGGGGCTGCACTAGACAACCTTGAGAGGTCCATTCCCACCTCAAGGGTTCTGTGATTCTACAATTTTCATGCTTAAATAAATTGCTTTACTGAAACAGACCATTTTTCTCAATTACTTATGCAGTTCCTGAGGGTACAACTGTCTTTGTTTTCAGTTCTGCCCAATTTTGGCATGGCATGTATTTAATTTTGGGAAAAATCACTTTCTTCATAGGTTATTCTGCTTAGTTAATCACTAACCAAGTAAATTACTCACAACTCAGAAAAGAACTGAATTTTCCCCCCAAACAAGTGTATATATTGTTTTGGGTAAAACAGCATTATAGGTAGGACCTGGCTACTCAGCCAACCCTTCTGTATTTTGTGTTCCCCTGCCTTGCTCACATCCTTGTCCCCCTGACATAAAAAAACAGCATTAATCTATTTCCTTCAATTTATGTAGTGTTTGTCAATTATTGGCTGATTATGACCATTGCATACCAGTGGATTTGAAGTTTTTCCACAATACAGACTTCCAACATTTTTATTATCTCATCTTAGCATTTTTAGCAGACAGTTACAACATCCATGTCCTGTCAGTAGCAAGCAAAATCAGAACCAAAACCACAATCACCCTAAAAGCTCCTTATACAAGACAAATGCGTGCTTGTTAGATGCAATTTAAAACAGTATCTGTCAGATCACAACAGTAAATCTCCCAAGGAAAGCCAGACCTCAGGGTCATTTAAGAGACGATTCCTAAAAGCACTGAGGAGAATATGGGACCGCCACGTCCTGGCAAGGGTTGGTCACGATACGACCTGACACGACCGTCCCGCTGCAAGGTGCTTCAGCCTGACCTATCCTGCGGAAACGGCTCTGCCACCGTACGGAATCCTTTCCTCGTCCTCCTCAGCGGGATAAAGAGCCAGCAGGGCAGTCGGAGCCAATTTATTCCCAGGGAGAGGGATAACCAGCTAATTAATTAATGTGGCGGGCACCGAGACAAAAAGCAGCGCTTCAAGGTTTGAGGTGCGCTCGCTCCTGAGGAGCCCCCTCGGCTGTACAGCTGACGTTCTTCATTCATGTTTTTCCCCTTAAACTGAGAGGGGCCGGGGAGCGGTGGCGGGGCCGGGGGGGATGCGGGGCCGCCGGCGCTGCCCCCGCGCAGTGCGGGCGGGCGCGCAGCCTTTCTCCCCGCCTTGCACAAGTGTCCGGGGCACACCCCAAGGGTTAGCAGAAAACAACAACAAGATAATGGCCCCTAATGCGCACCCTGGGCACGGATCACAGGCGGGCCGCTCCCTTCCTGTGCACCGGCGGGGAGCCCGCCTGCCGCGGCGCGGATCGCTCCGTGGGGAGGGACCGACGCGGCCGGCGGTGGGCAGGGAGCGAAGGAGGGAGGGAATCGCCTTATTAAACGCATACACCGGGGAGGGCGGCTGCCACCGCCGCCCCGTCCATGCCCGCGGAGAGCCCGAGAGCGCCGCGCTCCCCCCGCTGCCGCTGCCGCTCCCGTCCCGGCTGCCGGCGGGCGGACCCCGCGGCCGCGCACAGCCCCGCGCAGCCCGGCATGGCGCGGCGCGGCCGCTTCCAGCGCCTCTTCGGCCGCAGCGAGTCGGAGGACTCGGAGCCCGAAGGGGCGGCCGCCGCTCCCCGCCGCCGCCCCTCCGCCGCCGCTGCCGCCGCGCCCAAGCGGCGCCCCGCGTTCCCCCACTGGCGCCCGAAGAAGAAGGAGCAGCATCCCCGGAGGGGCAGCGATGCCGCGCCTGCCCCGACCCCGCCGCCCGCCTCGCCCCTCGATCCCTCGGCACCGCGGTAAGCGCGACACCCGCGGCCCCTTCCCGCGCAGGGCGGTACGGCGGGGCGGGGGACACGGCTGGAGGGGCAGGGGGTTGTCTCCCGAGGAGGGAAGCGCGTGTCCCGCAGCCGCCGTCCCGTCCCGCGTCTGCCCCAGCCTGCTGTCAGAGCGGCGCCCGAGCCGTGTTGACAAACAGCAGCGCTCGTGTGAATAAGTAACAGTCACCCTTGTGCCCGGAGCACAGGGAAGCAGAGGGAGGCTTCCTGGCCCAAACCAGCCTTCTGAAGGCGGCTGGTGTGCGTAAATGGCTTTTTCCTTCTGTATCAGTGGGCTTGCTCTGTGCTCGCTTTCCCTGGACGTAGTAAAGGAGGAAGATGAGAGAGAAGGGTTTGACACCACTGTTCTGCAGTACTTCCCATAGCTGTTGCTCTCCGGTGTGGTTCCAGGTCTCCCGTGAGTAATGGCCATCTAGTGCACGTTGGCTTGTAAGTTCTTGAAGACACAGGCATTACCCCGGGGCTGTTTACAGCCTGTGGCTGCAGCATGGGGAACCTCAGTGAGAATGGGGTTGCCAAGCAATAGAGCCTTCTGACGTGAAGGTAATTCACAGTAGCGTATGGTGAACTTGGGGCTGTGTCAGGAATCGGTTTGGTTAATACTGCTCAGATTTGAACAGCACGACCTGCATGATGAGATGTCAGTGCTACCTGGATATCTGGATGAAGAGTTGTAAGGTGTTGGTCTCTCGGGTGATTGGTTCAGATTGAGAACTCTTAAGTTTCAGAAGATGGTTGTATATAAAAATACTATAAATAGCACTTGCCTAAAAATTGACATCATGGAAGTATGAACTTGACTAAGAGTATTGTCTAATGATGTTTATATTTGGTATCAAAATGTATTATTGAAAATTTAATAAATACTAACATCTTTTACAAAAGGAAAAAAGTACTTATGCTTACATGTTTATAGGAGAAAGAAAATGGTATCTGCTTTTTCAGAACTGTTAAACCAGGAAATTATGTATTTCACAATGCTGTTTAGTGGCCACGCTCAGGGCAATGCTGCAGGTGACCTCAACCAGGAACAGCTCTGTCTTCTGCCTTCCAAAAGCCAGATAAAAACAGAAGGGGATCACAGTGTAATTCCAGAATCTTCCGAGAACAGAGGGTGCACAGCAACTCTGGGTGAGATGTGTTACTGCCTTGTGTGTGTCTCCCGGTAGAAAGCTGGAACATTTTCCAATTTATAGCCTCTGCTGTGCCTGCCATGCATTACTGAAGAGCCCCATGGCTCTTGGTGACCCTCTCATGGCTGTTGGCAAACAGATGAAGGGTTCTCTCTGAGGTCACCTCTTCCCTGGGCTGAACCAGTCCCACTCCCCCGGCTGTTCCTCAGGGCAAGAGCACCCTTGGCATCATGGGGCCCTGTGATCAACTCATCCCAGTTTATCAGCATCTGCAGTGTATTGAGGGGGCCCAAAACTGAAGAGAGTATCTAGATGTGGGCAAATGAATGGTGGCATAAGTGACATAAATCTTTACTCTTGGTGTGTTCCAGATACCTTGCTGGGTCTACACTGCCAAACCAAACCAGAAATGCTGTATGGGATTTGAGATTCAGTTCTTATACCTTAAAACAAAAAGAGGATATTTTTACTGTATAAATTTGTTATCAAGTTCTGTGCTTAAATTACAGGAGAAGTCTAATAACTACAAGGCTTCTGAAAGGACAGGGTTGTAACTCTTGTTACAAAATGCTGGTTTTTTGGGATTTTGGACAGAGAACCAATCCTTCTACTGTTTATAACATGTTGGGTTTGTGCTTCAGCACATGGTAGTACATGTGTATGTCACCATCATTAACTGCCTTCAGTTGTCTTCAGAGAGCACAAACTTCTTTTTTGTGTAGCCTTCTGTTACCCTTGTTTTTCAAAAAAATTGAATAAACTAAGCCTTTAGTATACAGCCCAAACCACTCAGTGCGTTTTTAAATTATGTTGAAGATTATGGAAACATTACTCAAAGCGCATTGTTTGAAGTCTTTTATTTGTATTACATGAATGGTGGGCTGTAATATGTCGTCCCAAAAATCCCATATAGGCCAAGTAAAGTATATGTTTAACAGTGATGATTTTGAAAATATAAGATGCTTAATAAATGGCCATGGGTTTTGCTATGAGAGAGACATGGTTTAGCACATAACGAGCATGATGGCTGTCAGTATGAAGACACCAATTTATATGACACTCCAATTTAAAAATTATCTGATGAGCTGTTTTGCTACTTTTTTGTTATTTTTTCAGGTAACCAGTACTTTTCCATGCTGTTAGTGACTTACCTGGAAGAACAGTACCCAATATGGCATGTCAAAATCTTGGCATTAAAAAAATCTTACCATAAAACCCAAACAATCAGCCCAGCTCCTTTAGACTTAAGACTAAAAGTGTGCAGTCTCCTGCTTTGATTAAGTTTGTGTAGTATTGCCACTGTTCATGGGTGACAGGGGTTAAATCAGGGCAGCCAGGTCCTGGTTTGTTTTTCCAGCAAAACCTTGTAGAATCTCTTTCCCATAGATAATAGCTACAAACTAGAGCCTCTATACAGAAGAAGGTGCAGTGAAAAAGAATGAAAAAGAGTTATAGTTGTCACCATGATGTAGACAACTGCAGCATAACCTCCTTTGCAGGTCATGACTTACTGAGTTGTCACAGCTTGGACATTGAATGATCTCCACCCAAGCGCAACTTAAAAAATTGAGATGATGACTTGGATTTGAACCTTGAAGTAGGAAGTTGACTGCAGGATGACAAAGAAAACTGTATATCTTTGGGGTGTGTTTGTTTAGCAGTGTTTCTCTCAATGTATGCTGCTCTATGAATCTGGAGCTTTTGGTATTTGATGGTCAAGACCAGGCAAGTTCCTTCAGTCCAGTTATGAGTTGGCTAACATTTAAATGACAGGAGCTAGATTCATTCCCAAATGTATCAATGTAATCAGCATGAAAAAGGAGGACATTTTTGCTGCTTATTACTTCCTTAGTTCCAAGAAACATTTGCAATTTGGTATTGAGTGTGTTAGGAATGCTACCATAAACAGCACCCCTTGTTTTTATTACTTTCCTCTCTCCTGATTAAATTAACTCACCTTCATCATACTAAATATGTGAAGGCAAAGAAACCTATGTGACTGTTGTTCTACAATCATTTGGCAAGGAAACAAAAATTATTTAGTGTTCAGTAATAGCATAAGAATAAGGAAAGGATAACAGCATTAGGCTACATCCAAGGAAAATCAGATTGGGGAATGATTATACCTTATCTTGTGGAGGAACAGGAGATATGCTGAATGTGAAGAAATCTTATGTTGTGAGTGGAGAAAGTGATGGTGAGACCAAGACTGATGTCTCTTCCCTACTTTCATGTTCTTGAGTTACTCTGACTTCTGTGTTAGAAGAACCCACATATAACATTGCATTTTGCAAAAAGATGAAGAACAAATGTTTCACCTTGTGAAAAGCAGAGGTTATAATAACAAAGAACACTGGTAGCTTAATTGATTGACAAGAAGAAAATGTTGAAAACTGTCATGTAGTCAGCTCTGTTGTGTAATAAAATACAAACCCTCAAATCAATGAATCAATGTACTTCGTGTCTGTAACTTTACATTTGTGCATCAAAAATGAAAACATGAGAACATTCACCAGTGTTCTGTGCAAGACTGGATTTCTGCAAGTGTTACTAGTTGCATTTACGTAATAGGAGGTGGAAATGAAAATAGGTTTGATGTATAATTCTTGGTAATCTGTAATGAAAGCATAACACCTTAGGAATAAAGATACATTATTTTATTTTTTATATATAGGAAAGAAGTTCTCTTAAACTATCATGATCAAATAATTGAAAGCAGAATGGTTTTTTCATTATTTTTTGGATACTGTAATGTAATGAGGAAATCAGTGTTTATTAAAAATATATGTTTCTAGAAAGATACTAAGGTAAGAGGGATCACATGCTAAAACATTCACTTAATTTGATTGCATTCTGAAGAAGTTAAGAAATACTATCCTGTGAAAACATGATGATATCTGTGCCATCAAAGTAATAGTCTGTCTTTCCTGCAAGAGTTTAACATCAGCTGCTGTCTCTGAGTTGCCGATTCTGCAGATTTGGTGGCTGTGAAAATACCAGTGTGAAGAACACTCTCCTTTTCAATTTGTCCTTTTAAAAATCAAGTGACAGTCTGAAAAATCTAAACCACTAAGACTGCTGGTTGCCTTCCTGGTAAGCCTGCTTGGATGTCAGGGGAAGGGTAGATCCTGGTAGAGAAAGTGGCATCTCATTTCTTGTTGCTGTGGTGCACAGGAATTGCTGACTCTCTTTATTTGTGTTTTTTCCCCAGAAATTAGAAAAAAAAAAATCTTAAAAAATAAAGTGAGTTAATGGAGTCACGCCATTCACAGTCAAGGAATTTTTCCTTGCTTTTTTGTGTGCTTCTGCCTTTGTTGGATATTTATTTTGGAGAGATGGTATACCCTGCTGTATTCAGCTGAATCTGATCCATAGTAGTTCTGAGTACCATTGAGGTGATAGGAGTTCTGTATTGAATAGTTAAATGTCTATTGAAACAAGGACTGTAGGTAAGAAACAGGTTCTAGCCTACTCAAACTAGCTGCCAGTCTTGACACCTCTAGTTTTAGTGTGTCAGATCCACACTTGGAAATAGTGACAGATAAAAACAGAACAGTGTTTTGAGAATTTACTATTGTAAAACACCACTTTAGAAACCACCCTGGAAGGTGCACAAACAAAAGGTTCATATTGAATGCAGGTACATACAATTGGCGCTTAGTAATGCATGGAGTGTTAAAAACAATATTAAATACTGAATGCAATTCAGTATACCAATTCAGTGAGTACCACTGATTTGAAAGAGAAAATCTTCACTCTCTACTCTTCCTCAACAGTGCTGTCTCTTGTTTCTTCCTTTGCTCCTTGTCATGTTCCTTGTTCCTACAACTCTGTCCCATCTTTCCCTCCCTTTACATCCTCTCAAGATTTATGTCAAGCAGTTAATCCTTCATACTCTGGTGGGTTCCTGCTTGCATGGTACAAACAGAAGAGTGATGTCTTATTGTACCTATGGTGGTCTCAGGGCATAGACAGGACAATATTTATAGATAAAAATATCTGTTATCAAAATGGTCAGTATAATTAATTTTACTTGCTTTGTATACAAGATGGGACCCATATCCTCTAATTTCAGATCTCTACATCTGAAATAGTTATTCACTTCATAATCAAGGAGGGCAAATAGGCATGTCTGGTGTGCAATGCATCTCACCCTAAGGTGAGTGTCTAAACTAGGCTAAATGAATTGTGTCTTAGAAGTGCCAGTTTTTCCTCATTGACTTTAAAAGCTGCCTGAAGGTGACACCTCCAACATCTGAATTTGGGCATCTGAATTCAATCCATGTTACCTGATAATGGGGGAGTCCACAGGCTGATTCTTCCATGTAGGAGATGCTACAGTACAAAATCAAACAGTCACGAGCTGTTCTGGCTTTTCCTGTGCAACTTCAAGGCACCTTCTTTGTTCGTGAGCAGCCTACTTTTAGAGACTCATTTTCGACAGGATTGCTGTTATTCGGTATATTCTGTTATTCATCTGGTTGTGGTTAAGGGTTTTCAATTTTCTTTAGGGAAGTAGGGTTGAATTCTACTTCTGTGTTTCCTAGGGAAGACTAGGCAAGTCATGGAAAACTTGTGGTAAACAAATTTTTCCCAGGTGTTTACAGAGAGAGAACAGGGGAAGCAGGAGAAAGAAAAGAGGAGGTTACTAGACACAGGGTCTGATTTGCAGAAGTTTAGCCAAAATGGTAATATTTAGGGAAGTTAAAGGCTGCTAGAAATGAAATCTTAGGAAGGACGGGGAACTGTTAGCACTAGACAGTTCTTCCTTAAGCGGTTTGCATTTTAAAATAGAATGAAAACCATGAGGACCAGTTCTGTAATCAGAGGTTCCTGCACAAGATAAAAAGAACCCCTTCTTCAGCTTTCAAAACAGACAGAAAAGTCATCAGTGGTTTGCTTGTATTTAATGTATCTGATAGTGTATCTTTGTATATATTGTTTTATTAGTCACTTCTTAAGCCTAGCAAACTTTCTGATGAACACTTTTATCTTCTTACATCTGTTTGTTCATGTGGCCACATACTGTGAGCTAACACAATCTATCATCAAATATTTCATCATTTGGTGCTCCCTCAAGACAAGAAGGAAAAGATAGGCAAGGACTGATAAGAGATCAAGAGATAAGAGGATAATGGTCTCCTTTAGTGTCCTCTGGAAAAAAAAAAAACACCCCACCCAAAAAACAAGAACCAACCAACCAACCAACCAAAACCAAAAAAACACACCATGTAGTATTTAAAGTAAAAAAAGATATAATCTTCTGTATTATTCCAGAACTGTACTTGGAAATTCTGAAATTAAAATTATCTTTTATTCATCTAGAATTTACAGTTATGTAATCTGTAAATCAACCAACCCAAAATTCAAAAGAATGTTCTGAACTATGAAAATTTCTAAAACAAACGTGTTTGATGAATTCCCCAAATCCTGAGTTTCAGACAGAACCCGACACCAGAAGCACAATTGCTATTTTTGTTGTCCCAAAATAGGTTCTTTCATCCAGTGTGAAAAAGGTCAATCCACATGCATGGTTGAGGTATTTGAGTTTTTTACAGTTCTGCGCAGAAAGGGATGCTGGGTGAAAAATCCACAAAGCCGGCCTGACTACCAAAACTTTTCACTATTTATACAAATATTTTACTGGTTAATGATTCTTTTGCTTCTGTTGCAAATTAATCTGCATGCTCAGTCTTTCTCTTCTTTTGAGTCATTGGGTTCCTGGGATCAGTGGTCTGTGAGTTGGTGGTCATGATCTCCCCCTGACGGAATTACCTTTTACCCATTCAGGGCTGATTTCAGCACAGTTGCTGAGTTGGATTTACTAGTTTCTTCCTTATCTTGAGGATTCTGCAAAATGCCTTGTGGCCCATAAATTCTGCATTCTCTGTGTTCGCTATCAGTGGTACATCCTTGTTCCCAAGCTTTGGTAACTCCCCTCAGGTCTGAGGTCATTGAAATATGTCAAGCCCTAAACATTAACAAGGCAATTCTACCAATAAGTAATTTGTTTTTCTAACACCTGACATCACTTAGGGCTTCCGTCTTAGCTGATGTCTGTTTCATGGATTAAATCTCCTTGTTGATTAGGCTTTGAAGCATGCAAAGATCAAACATCAAAGAACATCCTTTCTTAAGAAAATTTTTACATATTCCACATTTTGTAACATTTTGACAAAAGAAAATATAAAAATCTGATTTTCCTTCCTAAGGATACGTTATGTTGATTACATTGCTCCTTGTATTGTTTAAAGTCACTTCGTAAGTACTCTAAGAACTACAGGCAGATAAGAGGGGCTCCAGTGCATTCTTTAACCAACTTTTTATAGTTGCACTTTCATCTTTGTAAGCTCCTTCTGTATTGTCTCCTGTGTATCTTGAACTGTCACTGGTACCACAGCTGTGGTACTGCTGTTTTTTGGTCGCAAGCTGTTTGGAAGCAATGTAGATGGGCTCATACAGCTAGCATAGACACAAATAGCTTGACACTATCACATTCTGTAGAGAGCAGATGGATTGATTGGGCTGTTTGATTGTTTTTTTACAGCACTTAGAATAAGCTCACATATTCAGCCTGGAAGGACAAATGTGCCGACACAGCACCCAGCTAACTTAGTGACATGGCTTGCAAAGTAGAACTGCATTTTACCTGTCTCATTTGAGCTTGGACACATTGAACACAGATGTCTGCCTCACCCCACTTTGTAGACATATTCTGTGTTAACTTCATGGGATTCTTCTGATTTGGGTCTGGATTCCTTAACTTATTCGTGGGAGGCAACCTTGTCTGTTTTCAGTTTAGACTGTAAGAAATTTTTTTCTCACACCTTTTGTCTTTGTTACTAGTTTACTGAGTAATCTCTCCCAGGCTGTGGTGGCTTGAATCCTGTGTTTATCAAATGTCTAGAATAATGGAGTCTGATTTTGACTATGCAAATAGTAAATAACAGCACAAAAGACCAAAAAAAAGTTGGCATCTTTCAAAGGCTCTGAATGAGTACATGTCATTTGCAATTTCAGAGCGGAACTCATCAGGCTTTTTAGTCCTTGTGTAATTTAAAGGGTGTGTATGAGGTGAAGAATTAAAAAAGAGGCTGAGAGGCCTACAAACATTCCACAGGGATGTATTTTAAATACAATATAGGTGACAGTCCTGCAGGTGATAAGTGTATTCACGTGAAGTTGGCTGCCTGGTTCCTGATGAACAGCTCAATGCCCATTCCTGTCATGTTTGTCAGAAATTCAGCATAGCCAGGGCTTCGGGGAGGCTCTTCTGTATTTGGGTTGGAACCTGCTGGTGGTTTCAGGAAAATGATCACCTTTAAAGTTCTAACAAATCTGAATTGTGGAGGTTTCTGGCCTCTCTGTTCATAGAATAGAAATCCAAAGGCAGCCAGAGCTGTACTATTACTCACGTGAGTCCGTATTAGCACTATCTTGGGCCACGGATCTGTGGCTTGGAGCGACTGGCAATTGAACTAACCAGTTCTTTAATAAGATCTAGATAATATCTTCCTCACTTGGGACATAGAAAACTTCACTATATACAGCCTTTGAGGTAAGGTAGAGCTAATAATTTTAACACAGGATTTTCAGTGCTCTGTATGAGATAAATTTATGGGTAAGCTAAATTGTGCATGAGAGATTTCATGTTTTCACTATAGTTCACTATGAAAGGACAAAAGTGACTAGAGATACAACAGTTCTGTCTGCTGGCTCACTACAGTTAATAAAATGAACAAAAATTTGAAAATGAAGAAAAAAATCATCTGAAGCCTAAGTGCCGCTTTTTCTGTTAACAGACCCAACTTCTCATGTTGACTTCCAAAAACTATTTGTTAGAGAAAACATACTGTGTTTGGATCAAAGTTTATAAAAATGAAACCATTTTCTAAACTTAAGTTAAAAGTAAATATGAGTCTTATGCCAAACAACTTTTACACGTGTGCCAGTGAGCTAAGAATATCTTATAAATACATAAAAAATCAGAAAATCAGCATATACTTCATAATGTAAATTTTTGGCAGAAATCTAGTCAGATGATAAACTAGTCTGTTCTGTTATGTGAAAAGCCCCATTTTCCCCTGTAAATGCTAAACGCAGCGTGGTAGTGGGATTTGCACAGGAAAACATGAACACAGAGTGACCTCAATTATAAATGTTGTGAAAGTGTAGTAATTCAGTCTTGAGTATTTTTATGGATTGTCTGCATTCTGAATGAGCCTGGTTTGAATGGGCTGTATCTCTTTTCTCCCCACTGTAGAGTGCAGTGCTCAGAAGCTGTGCATGAGCCTGGCAGGAGCCAGTGGGCTGCTGGAGCTGGAGGAATGTCCCACTAGCTGCTAAACCAGTGGGGCAGCATTGGAAGCAGTAATAATAGTTCAGGGCTTACCTGGAGGTATTTGAGTGAGGATTACATGTGACAGGGGTGCTTGCTGTGACGCTGAGGAGGAACTGAAGAATCTGAAAAAACTTAGCACCTTTAAATTCTCAAATTCCATGTCTACAAGTGCTCTAGCAAGTTTGAATACTGAGCACAATGGTATTTTTGATGACAGTGTAGTGTTGTCTGATGTAATGAGATTTTTGTGATGAGTGCTAATAGTCTGTCAAGTTTCTTCCAAAACTACAAAATAAAATAAGTTCATGAGAGGTGTTTTATTACTGTTAGAAAGGTATCTGAATCACTTCTAACTGTTGGATTCCTGTTTTCTTTATCTGGCTTGTCTACAAAGGTTTATTTAGCAGTTGTTTTCTTTGGAAAATTTTTTTTCGTGTGTGTTTTTTCTTTGGTTTTTTTTGTTTATTTGTTTTGGTTTGGGGTTTTTGTTTGTTTCTTTGTGGGTTTTTTGGTGATTTTGCTTAATATGATCAGGGCAATTCCTTAATATCACCACAGTTGTGACTAACTTGCCACACTCTGCAGTTTTGCTTCATTTTGTTTGGTTTTAAAAGAAAAGAAGGCTCTATATACTTGTTTGTACATGTCTAATCTCTTCCGTCTGAGTTACTTGCCAACCTTTGGCATATTTACTTAGTGTAATTCTGCTAAGCAGTGTTTCCCCCCTCCCTGCTGTTTTCTGCAGAAGTAGTGCATCTTCTGTATCCTCCTTAAAGCAAATCTTTTATGCTCTGAAGATTCCACATTTTGACAATCTGTGTCTTTGGGGCTAAGGTTTATCAAAGTCCAGAAATTTCTGTGTTCTCACTGTTCCTTGTTATGGTCCGTGGAGTTCCTTTTCCCCTAGTGATGGACTGGCTAGGCTTTTCCAGTTGCAGTTGGACTCTCCAGTTGTTCCTGGGACAGCTGCCAAAGCAATGTGCTATTATGTATTCATTTCTTCCCACAGTTCTGACTTTGTTTCACATAACATAGGAGTTGATAAAAGTTTAACAATTATTTCCTGGTCCTGACTCTGTAACTAAGATGGGTGGATTTCTCTCTCACCAGTAATAGTGCTTATTTTTAATAAACATGCAATTCCTTCAGTTCTTTTTCTGGATATAATATTCCCCAGGCTATCTACCATCTGATCTGTTTCTCTCATAAGTCTGTAACATATTTTAATTTACTTCCAGAGTAATGATTTACAGCCTGTATTGTAGCATAGGTGTGTAGAGTAGATTTATTTGATATAAATTTTAAAAAAATTAATTTTATATACAAGACATAATACTTGTTTTCATTCTAACATGTCCATTGGGTTTACTGACTTGAGTTTTCTTACTAGCAGGATGTTCATTAGACATGAAGATGATTATAAATAAATTTTGCTGCTGATGACAAATTAGGTGTTCATTTAATGAAGCAGGTGTGACCCAGCCAGGTGTTGGCAGCAGCAGGCCATGGTGTGTATGAGATACACGTGCTTCCTTCTTTTTACTTTCAAAAGCAATCAGGGTTCTTCTCTAAGGGTAGCTGTTGTTATTTGGTGCTTTTTGGTGCCTTTTTTTTTTTCTGTGTGTGTGTAATATTCCATCTAGTGGTTGAGTCGTTTCTACTTTTGAAAGAAGTTCTGAATCCTCTTCCAAGTTGCCTCTTACTCTGTGGGAAGAACAAATGCAGTTGCATTTCCCTCTCCAATCACATTAAAAGTGTCAGGGAAAACAGATGTGAAATAAAGGATATTGAGAGTTAAGGTCATGAAAATAAATACTATCTAAGTGAATACTGAAATGAAAAGTGAGTACTGAAATGTGGACAGACGTACTTAATTTAGCATTTTTTATGTCTTCTATAGGTTGCCCTTGCTTGCCTCTCCTTTCTTTGTAATTTTAGCCTGTGAACACTGAAAATTTTGAGAATTTTTTGATTATGCCATTTTCCAAACTTCAGGGTCAGGTTTTTACAGGAATTGTTAGAAATTGGTTGAAAATAGAGAAGTGATCACCATAAACAGCTCATCATAGAAAGGCTTTGGCTGAAACTTTTTCTCTGCCTAGGTATTCTAAATAATCTGTTTTGCTTTTGAGCAGTGGTCCTCATT
Organism: Myiozetetes cayanensis; assembly: GCF_022539395.1. Lineage (NCBI taxonomy): Eukaryota > Metazoa > Chordata > Aves > Passeriformes > Tyrannidae > Myiozetetes > Myiozetetes cayanensis. Next base: position 70,711,170 of record NW_026087411.1, on the reverse strand, counting down.
CATGTCCAAGTGTTCTTGTGTGTGTGGTTACTGTGCTCAAACATGAGGACTTCTAATATAGCAATGTGCACAGATACCCATAAATTTGTTGCTGCCATTTGTGCCTCCTGTCAGAGGAACAAAGGACTAGACTTCTATATGTGTTTCAGTCACTCCTTAGCCTGAGTGCAAGTTTCTTATTCTTGGGGAGCTTTTAACTTCATTTTCCAATACTTTTTATAAGCTGGGGTTCATTGCTTTAGGTCCTTTGTCACAGAGTTCAGAGAGCTGAAGAAGGACATATGAAGAAACAAGGCAGTGATCAGGGCATTTGGAGGACTAGTGAGCACCTCCCAAAACTGGGAGCATGAATATTTTCCACTGGTGCTCATGCAGCTTCTGATGTTGATGACCTGCTTCCAAAGTGCCTGGGTGAGGGACAGGTGTGGTGTTACTGCCAGTGCCTTCTGCATCTCTCCTAGGGTCAAATCCCAATCAAATGACAATAAGGAAACAATTTGGGTGCTGATCTTCCCTATGGTATCTTGTTATCTGATCCTTGTTACTTACCCCTGTGGTGTTCAGTACCATTGCTGGCACAAACCAGGACGCCAGATTATATGTGACAGAGCACCCAGGGTATGTCAGGGCATCTGAGCAGCAGGTAGTGCTGACTAATGCTCCAGGACTTAAAATGGTGTTGCTGATGGCATTTGGCACTAAGGTTAGCACTGTGGATGAAGGGTGTTGCCTTTCTCTATGACTCCTCACCATTTGCAGGACTCTAGGAGGATGTGACGTGTGTAAATATTCTCAGTCTTTGACAATATGAGTGGGTCCTGGAAAGAAAAGATGGTTTCTGAGACAGTCTAGGGATACAAGGCATTTGTGGTGGACAGAGTGGCCCAATTAGAGACTGTTCAGCCCCGCATCTACCCAGGAGCAGTCCCCATGGCAAGAAAGTGTTTGGAAGGCAGTAATTGAGTTCATAGGGGTTGGAGATCTTGTTCCCAGCTCATACTTTCAAGATGAAGTGGTTGTAGATGAGCACTCTACAGAAGATTTCAGAGAGTCAAGGTCTAAGATATGATGGACTGGCAACATATAACCACATCAGAAAACCTACCAGTATTGTTGGTAGTTCAGCAAAAAGCCTTGGGAACAGTGTCTGTGCCTATAAAAAAGTGTCCTCTGGGTGATGGATTTGCTAAACTGACCAAGGTTGCTGGGGAAGTAACATCTCCAGCATGGTCAGAAACTATATTTGTCTTATTTAATAGGTCCAGAGGACACTTTCAAAGATTCACATTCATAAAATACTACACAATTTCTGGGGGCATCCAAATTTGATGGTATATTCAGCAAAACACCTTGAAGTCTCCCTTCCACTTCTGAGTTAGCTGATTATTCCTTTGTTATTATTCATGTGTGTGCCTGTGGACAACCACAAATGGAAGAAGAACATTAAGCTATGTATGAAAAACATCAGATGCAGATGTACTGCTAAGTACTGCTACAAGAAGCTTATCAAGTATGTGTAAGTCATATGGCCAGTACTGATCTAACTGCATAGCTTCCTTTTTTTTTCTGTTTAGAACACTCACACAGAATTGAATTAAAACAATCTTTTTGCTTTAACTGAAAGAAATAGTGCAACATGATCACATAGTAAAATAAAAACAGATCAGTGTACATTTTTGTACAATTATTTTTAAAATTATTTTACATAATACATTTTTTGTACATTTTTGTGCATAACCAAAAAACGGTACACATTTCACAAATAGGCCTCTGAAGATATGTAGTCTCCCTAGGACAGCATGTTGTGAAGGAATCCTAATCCCAGCCCCATGAGAAGGATTTCACTCTGTGATGGGTTGACCCTGGCCAGCAGTTAAGCATCCACCAGCCCCTTGCTCACTCATCCCAGTCAGTGGGATGAGGGAGAGAATCATAAGAGCAAAAGTGAGAACAAATTCATGGGTCAAGATAAGGATAGATTAATAAGCAAGAAAAAAAAATCCCAAGTGATGCACAGTCACTCACTCACCAACTCACACCAGCAGACATGGGTCCAACCAGTGTCTGAGCAGCAGCTACTTCGGAAAGACACCCCCCCATCACAGAAACAGAGTTTATATTGCTGAGCGTGATGTTACATGCTGTGGAATATCCATCCCTTTGATCAGTTTGGGTCAGCTGTTCCCTCACAGCCTACTTGCTGGGGAGGCAGTATGAGAAATCGATAAAGCCTCGGGGCTGTACAAGTACTGCTCAGTAATGGCTGAAACTTTGATGCGTTTTCAGTTTTGGTCACAGATCTAAAATACAGAATCGTATGGGTTGCTATGAAGAAAATTAACTCCATTGCAGCTGGACCCAGTGCATGCTATTAGGTGCTTATCCGCAGTTCATGGTTTGTTGTTTTATGTCCATAAATACTTTGGAAAACTGAGCAAAAAAAAAGCAGTTGTGACTTGGAAGATCAGAAAAGTCACTGTGAAATAACCCAGGTTGCCAAAAAAAGGTGAAAATTTAATATCTTCTTGAAGTGGTAAACAATATTTTTTATATATGTTTAAAATGCATATAGAAGTTATTAGAGGAGATTTAAGGCTGATTTTTTAATTTTGAAAGGAAGAAAAAAAGTTACATTGTATTTTGAAAGCTCTTGAGATGAACTGCCTGGGGTGCACATGAGCAGCTTAGTTTTAGAAAAGTCCTTGATAATTTTTACAAATTAGAACATCTGTAGTTAGTAAGCTTAGAGAAAGAAAAAATAAGTCCTAGACTTTGGAACTTAATAAGGTTGCCTAGGGAAGACAAGAAAGGCGATTTTTGCCTAGTGTGCTTTATCACACAATTAGAGAAAAAATTGCCCTGCTTTATTTACAAAATAAATTAGATATGGTCTTTTTAAAGCTTTAATGAAATACAGGTTTGCATATCTAACATTATTTCATTCTCTTTTAAGTTTTTGTTATGCAATTTTTCTCTCTTCCTTGTATACTCTGTAGACTTTTTTTTTTAAATAGTTGTTGTTGAACTTACATGGATTAACAAATACAAACAGGTATACATGAATTTGAACACAAATCCATGTCCAAGCGAAGAACTGAACATATCTTACCGTGGTGTGTCCCTTTTGTCCTGCATAAGTAGTCAGCTAGCAATGAAGTGATATCATTTATGTGATAAATGATAAGAAGTGATACATCTGTTATCGTGGAGGTTACCAGAAATGCCCTCAAATTTGTGTGACTATCACTGTTGTTCCATGATCTTGATTTGAAAGACCATAGAGGTACATATGTTGTGTATATCCTGGATGACTCCCAGGAGCTTGTTCGTGTTGTATCAGTTGGCTTTGATGTTCACACCAGCTGTTATTTGGGGTTGATGTCTCCTGCCACAAGTCTTCCCTGTCAGCTGTTGGGTCTTGATAGTGATAAATCTGATGAAGGAGCTGCTGGTCTGAAACTGTTAGGATAATTGCAGATGTGTCAGCATAATTGTGTCTCCTCCCTTCCCACTTACTGGGCATACCACAGTGAGACTCAAAGGATTCTCAGCATAACTGCAGTACAAATAGTACTAGATTTTACTTCTTACATCCTTTTTTTTTGCCTTTAATATAGTTTATGTGTTGATTACATTGTATTGCTTAATATTTGGGTCTGAGTTTTTGTATGGCTCCTACACGTAACATACGCAACAGAAAATAACAAATTGCAAAAGCTTGAATCAGGATAGACAATTTTTTAATGTTTATGCAAATTCATTTTTCCTACAAGTCGTTTCCATTTCCTCCAAGAGGAAGAAATACATGCTTAAAAAAATGGCTTGAGGAAGCCCTCACAGTCTTTCCTCTGTCATACTTTCAAAAGTGTTTTACTTCTTTCACTCTGATTTCTTTATGTCTCCTATCCTGAAACAGTCTCATTATTTTCATCTGCTCAGTAATCTGTCCCTTTATAAATGTGTTTATTTTGGTTAGTTTTGCACCCTTCCTTTTATGCTGCTCCACTATCCTTTAATCTAGCCCAAATTACAATTTAATAATGAAGATGAGAGTTGAGAAGCAGAGGCAGTTCTAGTTCAAAAAGTTAGCTGTAAAACAAAACCCTTCAGTCATCTTGCATCTTTTGGTATTGCAGTCCACAGTTCAGTCTGCTAGGCTTTACAGGACACTTCTTTGTTTTCTTGCTCCTTGGTACAGAGTGAGTGAGGTGCAGAAATACCACTGTGTATGGCTTACAAAACCAAAGGGGAACTGAAGATTTTCTTTAATGAAAACTGTGTGCCTTTTTACTGGGGATGAGAAAAGCCTTTTAACAGAAATAGTTTTCTAAGCGCCTGCCAAAGTTTCTATAGCAAAACTGCTTTTTGAGCCAACTCCTTGAATATTTGCCTAGTAGAGCATTAAAAAAGAATGACTAAGGACATAGAATCCAGCAAAAAAAAATCAGTTTTGTTTGCCCCTTCCTGTATTTGTTGAAGGTTTCTATATTTTCTTTTGCATTGCTGACCCTAACTGCTTTTATTAATTTGTATTACGCTAATTAACATAGGGAGGTGTTTGGCTATACCAGCTATACTTTGGCTGGAACTTTTATGTTAGGAGACTGACAATTCCTTTTAATCTATTTTGTGACTTCTGATCAATACTGGGAGGATAAAAAGGGATTTGGGGTAACACTTATATTATGCAGACTTTTGTGGTAAGAAAATAAACTTCTAATGAACTAGCTGGTTTACATGCATGGTGAGATGGGTGTGTAAAATGCAGGTTGTTAATTCTAGGTTTTTATGCTGAAATTTGTAAAGTCTGATTTGTGTTAATTTCCTCCATTTTTATCAGTCTTCTGACACGTCTTTAAGGGAGAGGAGTATGGGATGCTTGTGTAAGGTATTTTGTACAGCTGGACTTACCTCAGAGATCATTCTCTAGGAATGATATAGGGTCTTGCTTACAGGTCAAGCCAACGTTGTTCTGAAGTTCCTAGAAATGTTATTGCATGTGTGTTAATTAGTGAGACCTGAGTTATTAAATTTTTGCTGAACTTTCATTATGGAAGCCAAGACTTCAGTGTCCTCTTGTTTCTGTACCTCCTGTTTTTTTTCCTGTTAATTAATGGAACCATTAATAGAAAATGGTATGTTTCATTTACTTTTTTTATGTGAAAGATTTTTAATGAACAGACTTACAGACCAGGCTACAATGCTGCCTTCTGATGGAAGCAGTTCAGCTGAAGTCTTTCAGTAAGGCCGTTGCTTTATGATGCTTCAGCGAAATCATGCCATTTTATTTTTACATCTATCATTTAGCAATTTAAAACATTTAAACTAATAGAAGAATCTGTCTCAAAAATAAACTTAGAGATTATTTGTCATCCTTAGTTACCTCTTCCTGATCCTTAAGTTCTTTGAAGTGAGTAGTATTGCATAAGAAGATATAAAAAAATACAGTTCTGCATTATGGATAATGAATATCTCTTGACAGACATTTCATAGTCTGTATCTTTGCAGGAAGAAGGTCTGCTGTAGGTTAACTGTGTCTTCAAATGTGCATTTACTGCACACAGCAGCCTCAAGGGGGCTTTTAGAATGCTTGAAGATCTGGGTTTGGAGACTGGGTCCAAAGATTTTAAAATTGTCACTTGTTTCACTGTGTATGTAATACAACGAAAACATGACTGCTTGCTTTCTTTTCCCTTGCATAACTGATTCTAGTAAGAGAGTGTTGATTACTTCAGTTGTTTACTAGTGCTGTCTTTTGGAGGTTGTAAAGGAATCTGTGGCTCTTTTAACTGGGAGAAGGTTTTTAAGAAAGAAGGGATTTATATTATACATTGAAAAATCATCAAGACAAAATAGTCTGCTGTCTAAAACTGAGTACCAAAAATGTTTTACCCCCAGATCCTGAGGATTTATCTGTGGGAGATTCTAATTTCTTGTCCCTTATGAACGAGTTGCCCCATCTGGGTCACAAATGATGAGATAAATGCCTTGTTAAACTGGTTCTAGCCCTTAGAGGGTTGAAAGTAGGCAAATGCACAAATGAAAATAGAAGGTTTAGGAGGTAACTACAGAGTTGCTGGCAGATGACTTTGTAGTCAGCTATAGTAAATAGGACATCCTAGATGACTTAAGTCAGTCTTTGAACAGGCTCCAGAACGACTTGCGTTTAATGTGTAAAGTCCAAGACTCATAATACATTTGTGCCACATGATGCTTTAGGATAAAGTTTAATGTGTGAACTGTTTTAAAATTAAAATGCGATTGAAATGGTGGTAGAATTATTTTGTGTGATTCGAGGTGTTTACTTAATTACTCTTTGTACTCAACTGGCAATTAGACGTCTTGCGTAAGGCCCAGAGCCAGACCGAGCTACATAACCTGCTGAGACACTGGGATGGTACAAACGCCTTTGGCTCTGAAGGAACACCAGAAAACTTTGTATGTGGTGCTTCTGCTTTCTTTGTTGGTTTTTAAACGGTCACGTGAACATTTTCAGACTTGAAGCCTTCAGCAGCTTACGCACTGAAAGCACATAAAGCATCAGAATCACTGAGATAGTGTGCACGCACACTTGAACAATATAGTTTGTCACTTAGTGCTCTACCGAAATAATTCATTTCTTGATGACGAAGAGCTGAAGCATGACATTTACTACAATGAAAATTACTTCCTTCAGCAAACACCGTGGAGGTTACTCCTGCTGGGTACAGACCAGGTCAGGTAGACATCAGAATATGCAGTGCTATATAGCTGTAGGCTAGTAAGAGCAAGTTCAGTCCCTAAGTTTTTCGTCTTAAATCAGCTTCAAACACAACCACAGTAATCTTATAATTTTATATATGGCATATTTAATCGAAGATAAGGAGGTTGATATTGAAATTTGCTTGTCACGTGTAGACTTAACCCAATCGGAAGAGTAGGTGTGGCCGAATGTTAACGCTTGCAGTGGACAAATCAAACTTGTTTTCACTCAGAAGAGCATGTGCATTGAGATTAGCCACATCTGCTCTGGCTGTTTGTTAAATCTAAGAGACAAGATAAACTTATTTCTTTTATAGAGATGTGACCACTGATCAGTGCAAGGGATAGAAGTAGTTTGTTTTAACCAGCTTCCTCAAAGTTAAAAACTTGCTTAGTTTTTTTTTCTTTGCATGTAATGATCCCATTATTGGGGCACATTGTTTTAACTCGTCACGAAGAGTCTCTGCCTGCTTTGCTGTGTTCAGGACTGCTTGTCAGGCTCCATCCCAGACATTTAATATAATTAACGTGAAGGTGTTTCCTGCTCAGGAGGTATTTGAGCATCCTAGGATGATCAAGCATTGAGGCTGGAAAATGAGCTGTTCATAACCAATAGTTGAAGGCCTTGTAGATTAGTAATCCAGAAGAGACCTGTTAATGACCAGAGTGGAAGCAGCATTAAGTAAGTGTACTGAATTGTAACAAAATGCTCATCATTTTAAATAACAAAGCCTTACACAAAATTAACTGGGCTGTCAGTGTCCCAGTTAAAAAATATTCTCTCTAGTTTGTCTGCACCTCCTTTCCCAGGAGCCTCCCATTTTCATTTTTAATTTCCCCCTCTCTTCTGTTTTTACATCCTTTCTTTTATCTTCTCTCACTGCCTGCAAGATCACTTTTGGTAGCTGTGGAAAAGAGAAGGAGGTGAAAGAGGGGAGTAATAAATGGGTTTGACAAGAGGCAAAAGCACTGTCAGGAGACAACTTCTCATTCCTCAAAAGGTGAAGCAAAACAAACTCTGAGAGCGAAGCCTGAGATCTTCTGGCTCTGTAAAGATGCAGAGATGCAGGTAGGCTGCCTTCAGTGAGCTTGTATCCAGAAGGAATCCTGAGTTCTGCTGCTACTTACTTGGTAAGCTAGTCCTTCTGAGAAAGCCAGTATGACTTCAAAGAAGCACTTCATAGGGTAAATCCACGTTAAGATGTCTGTTTGAGCTGGCAGAAAGCCTGACCTCTGTGGAGGTATGTAGAAAACCCATCCACATCCATGTATTTATTTTGATGTATAACTTTTGACAATTTAAATAGCTTTATTAATTGCTTTTAAAGGAATGTGGAGTGAAGGGTGCTGATGATAATCTGTAGGACTGTGGTATGTACTGTTAAATAGTATCTTATGTAGGTGCTCTGCTAGTGTTTGTGACAAAATCGCTTTTTATGGTGCATCTCTGACTGAAATTGATACATGTTTTTGAGTTGCCATTTCACCTTCTCTGTTGTTGTCCTGTTGGAAGGTGTAATAATTTTCAAGAATTCAAGAATACCCTGAACTACTACTACTGCTGGACTTGAAAAACCATAAAAAATACAAGAGTAGATTTTTAAAAGTTGCATCTAAAAATATGTCTGTGTTAAAGCATTTGTAAATTGTTGTCATGAATATAACTGTAAATATGCCTGTAAGATGAAGATTGTTTGCTCTAAGACATGACAGTCATAGACCTGGCCCGTTAAACACTCTCATAAATTGTGTTTGAGTATTGTCATCTTTTAAGGCATTCAAACTTCATGCAGGTGCTCCGCATTGAAATATGCAGGGAATTTGAATGAAAGTAGTTAGTGGTTTGTTAAACCAAAATAGTAAAATGTTTATTAAAATCTCTGCAGATGCAATTTTTCAGACAAATGAGAAAATCCATAGTGATCATTTTTCTAAAAAAAAATTATTATTTGAAACCTGAAATCAAAAAGTTCATAATGAAGTCTGGAAACAACAAAACATCTTGTATTACATAAGCTGACTTATCTAAGTATAACTACATGTTATACATGGTACTGAATATATAATTTTAATTCAATTTTCCATCTCTGTAGTGCCACCTTTAAAAAAATATATTTGCTTTTTCCGGCAGCATGTTTGTAACTGTAGGTTGCCTATGTGTTTAGGCTGTTGATATTCAGAAGTGACATAATAAAAACTTACATTAATGCAATTTGTAATCACAAATCTCTCTTGAATATAAGCCACTGTGTTATTTTCTGAGCAAAAGGTGGGCCAGTGCCTTGTTGCCAAAAGTCAGAATTTCAACTGGGATCAGCGTAATTGATGCAAATGTAGAATGGCTGGCACCACACTAGTTGGTTGTCTTTGTTCTAGGCAGTGGGCTAATTTAGCTCATGAAATCAACTCATTTGAGGCAAATTCCTTTGCTGTAATTGCAGGGTGGGGTTTATGAAGATTTTGATGAATAGATAAATGAATGAGTTTATGCAGCACCAGCCAAACCTCACAAGTCCTGGTTGCATCTCATTCATTTGGCCCTTTCCTCACTCTCTCAGGCTGTGCTGCTGGGGCCTCTGCGTGCCGCTGGGCTTGTGTGGCCTGCACGGGGAGCCCTCACCGGCCCAAAGGGTGCAGGAGAGGCTGGAGCAGGGGAGCACGTTAGGCTGCTGAAAGGCTATGTAATCTTCTGGGATCCTATGCTGAAAGGGATCTTCCTGTAAGCTGCAGTCCCCAGCCGCAGTCTGGCGCTGTGGTCATTTATTCCCATGTAACAAGTTGTGTCCCTGCCGCCGGACCTAGAGGTCAGGTGTGTGTAGCAGTGCATCCTTCCCTGCTGCCTCTGTACCCATCCTGCACAGGCTTTCCTGCATTTGGCCAGTGGGAGCTTGAGGGGCTTGTTTTGGTGTATGCAAACGTGTTTTATCCCTTCTTCTGGGTGGAATCTTCTTTTTTCTAAGAATTAAAGGCTTTCCTGGTTGTTACTGGAATTGCACTGTGTTTAGAAATGTCCAGGTGAATTGGGCTTATTTGAAGTAGAACTGTAGTCTAAGGCAGATTACTAGATGCTCACAGCAAACTTTTTAGAGTGAAGAGCACAAACTTTGCTATTTTTTTTCCAATTGTCACTTTGAACCAAAATGCTAAAACTCACATAAAAGAGTGGGTGGGGGGAGTGGTGCAACTGTGACTCTGTATATTCAGAAGTATTTTCATGTGCCTGAATTTGTAAACGTCCTTCTGTATCTCTCCATATAGCTATAGAAAGGTGGAAAATTATGCTGTAACATGATGTTTCTGTTCCTCAAATCATGGTGAGTCAATATGAACAAAGGAAGACAAGCATCATGTGTTTAAAGAAATGACTGGTGCTGGCTTTCTGTCTCCTCAGTCAAACAGCTTCATCTGGTTCTTTGAGCTTCTTACTATATAAAATGAGATACTACCTTTATTAGGTAAGTCAGTATGATGATTATTGTTTATACAGTGCTTTAAAGCTAGGCCAGAGTATACATATCAAGATGAGCTTTTCACTCACATGAGACAGTCCAGTGCAACACAGTTAAAACTGACCTTAGGGTGCAAGGATGTTACTAGCATGTACATTCATTGCCCACCAAAAGTGGAATTTAACCCTTTGGGCTTGCTGGATGCTGCTACAGTATTAGACATGATTTTTTTTATATTACTACAAAGCAACAAAGTTTTTTATGTATCTTCTCTAGCACATCTATCAAATCAATTTCAGATGCTTGAAAAGTTGACGATACTTAAATATATTCAAAGAATCAGGTCTCCCCTGACAGGTTTCTTCTATACTGCTTCATTTTCCCCCACAATTAGAAGTTGAAAAATTACGGTAGAAAATTTCAGGAATATTTTTCAAAGCCATTTTTTAGTAACCAACTTTAGCTGTCTCCCAAACATGGCTGCATAAACGAAGCTGATGTAATGTCAACACTTGGCTGTGAGAGGAATGGAGTGTTTATCACAGGCAATATAGGTTTGTTGGGTCACACCTGGCATCTATGTAGAGGTGCCACCCAGTGGTTAGATGGTAATAAGGAATTTTTCTGATGAATTAAAAAAAAAGGCCAAAAAACCCCCAAACAAAAACCCAAAAAGCATGCTTAAAGGAGTACATATTACATTCATATTTATCTAAGTTTTGGGGTGTTTTTTAAACATCATGATCAGCACAGGGGGTTCAGGAAGACACAAAATTAAATCTATTACAGTTAATGCCTTAGTTGAGATTATCAGGACACAAAAGAGTGGAAGGGTGAAGAGCATCTGGTACAAGCTACAGATGTAGATCGAGCTCTATGCTACTATTCATGAAGATTTTATCTAGCTATGTACTGGCAGGGTTTCTGGTGCAGCTAAACCCGTTATATACTAAGTTTCCAGTATAGCTAGGAGATGACCTTATAATTTAACTCCAGCTATTCTCAGTCTGAATTGTCTGTATTGGGTTTTTTCCCCAGTAGTAGAGCTGCTAAGGAAGTTAACTTTAAACTTTAAATGAAGAACTGCAATAATTACTATGACAGAGGGGCTTTTTGATTCTATAGAATGGGAAAGGGTTACTTGGAATAAGAAAACCAGAAGGTGCTTGGACGCACTGTATTGAAGATTTGGCTGCAAAGCAACACTGTGTCTGAGTTAGGACTCAGAAAAACATGTTTTGAAGGCCTAATGACTGTAGTATTTCCAATTGCATGCTGTTTGAAATGCAAGAAAGCCTGAAGCTTGAAGCCATTTCATCTCATGAGCAGTTGCTCAGAGCTTCAACAAACTGCCAAATGAAAACAAATACATTTAATAACCTGAAATTAATATATTGTACTTGGAAGGCAGTAGCAAGAAAAAACAAAGACATGTAGGAATGGAAATGGACAACAAGTATGACAAGTTTGTGGTATTCAAGTGGCTCAAGCAAAGCTCTGTGCAGTTTTTATGTGTGCAAATATATCATGGAACAAAACGACAAGGTAGCAGACCTGCTCTTCGTGATTTTTTATGTGGCTGGAGCAGCAACATTGTGTCCAGCTCTGGACATATCTTTGTTGGAGAGGTGTTGTGAGAAGGAAATAGAGAGGAGAACATGGGAATTCATTTACAGAAGGGAAGATGATGCTAACTCATGGCTGAGTGAGAGAGACAGTCTGAAGCCTGCAAGTATTTAAATGGTGTGAATTTGCCAAACAAAGAAAGGAATTATTTAGGCTGACTTAGTAAGGCAGAATGGACTAACTATAACAAAAGGTACTTTTAGGTGAAGTATTAACCCTGTTATTAAGATGTATGACAAAACATTTCAAAGTAAACCAGTAGGAATACTTCTGTGCTGGCAAGATGTGACCTAAGGTAGTTTAAACAGACTCTTCTATCTCTAGGATCTAGAAAGGTGGAGGCAGAAAGGTAAAACTTCATTCACCTGTGAACCTGAAGCCTGGCCATTAGATGGCAGGGTGCTGGCACAAGAGGGTGCTTGCCTTCCCACCACTACTCTTAATGCCATGCCCAGGGAGGAGCTGAAAGCCATTGATCAGTCCCAAGGCCTGGGAGGGGTTTGACATGCTCGGTTTCCCTGTGAAAATGACACACACGCATCCTGTCGCTCCTACAACAGAAGGTCGTGTAGCAGCTGTCCCCTAAGCACATGTCCCTTCAAGGACATGTGTGTCTGCTCTGGATTTTCACTCCTTGAAACTCTTTGTGAGTAGGTAGGTATGTACAAGAGGAGCCCCAGTGTAACAACTAATTTCTATAGGAGCTGAAGTCAGCTCTCCTAAACCAGGGATACAGTAATGGGACTTCTGAGGTTGTGGGAAGAGGTGATGTAAATGTGGTACGTAGCTTGCTGCAGACTGTTCAGGAAGTCCACCTACTGGTTTTGTGGAAGAGATGACAGAAAGAATAACAAGCACTAGCTTTGTGTAGAAAACTTCAGCCCAGAGCAGGCTGTTTGAAATGCTCAAAATATATTAGGACTGTAATGGCAGCAACTCAAATAATTCACCATTAAAAACCCTTGTTTAAAATAGTCTACAGTGCTAAAGGATCTGCCTCAGGGAGTGATCCTTATATATGGATCCCCACCTGTTACATCTCTGGAGCAAACTGTTTGTGTTTGTGCTGCCTAACATTTGACCCTGGTCTGATGCCCCCATGGCTCTAAGATCATAATTATATTTTTGTGGCTTCAGTTCAAAGTGTCTAAAGTAATGTGAAGGCTCCTTTGCTGCCTGCAAGACTGTTGTTTTTATGCCAGAGGTATGCTTCATGCTGTGGGGTGTGGGGCATGCAGAGGATGTCTGAGGGCAGGAGGCTAGCTGGGATGGTGCAGGACAGGAGAAGCCACAGCTAGATCTAGTTCCAGCCTTGCTGTGACATCCTTAAGGCAGTCCATCCACAGAGCTGCCCCTTGACTTTTTTTTGGAAGGAAGTAGTTGAATTCCTCCAGAGGAGAGTGAGTCCACACACAGTGATGCATGTGTGGTACAGAGGACAAGGAGACCAGGACCAGGGAGCGAACAAGGGAGCAAAGTTGTTTGACAGGTGTAGGTGCACCGATCATAATCACAAGCACTGAGGTGGTGAGTGAACCAGGGAGAAGACTGTTGCTGCTCTTCATCTTCTTCTCTGTTCTGCAGTAAATCTTTACTCAGGCATTTTGCTGATCATATTGATATTTGCTGTTCCCAGGGAAAAATTCAAGTGCTGATAATGGTGTAGGAGGGGGAAGACTGGGCAGAGGATCTGAATAAACAAACAAAATGTCTTTCCATTTTAATCAAGCTGCTCTTGTTCATACACGCTCTCTCTTCTAAAAAATTATCTCATCCCATGTTGATTGAAAAATGGGCATTTATAGACAAGAACCCTCTACTGGGTATGGGCTGAGGACTGTTGTGAAAAATAGCAGACTGGAAATGGATCTCAGGGCTGAATATGGTTGATTATGAGGGAAGTCATGGCTGTAAAATTATAAATGCCAGTTTAGTAAGCTTATTAGTTTAAAATGTATGGCAATCTCTTCTTTTCTTCTTCCTCTTTGTGAGTTGTTTTCTTATTGGTCCTATCTTACTCTTTTCATGTATTTATGTCTGCAGGTTCATTCCCTTCAACATGATTTGTAATTGTCATACTTTAAGTCAGTATATTATGATGGGGCTGAACTTTGTGGTTTGAAACATAAAAAGAGCACTCCCCAGTTCAGTTCCTATCTGATGGTTTCCTTTTCCAGTCAGTGGTTGAACTGTAAATCAGTATCTTTGTACAGGGAAAGAGAAGATGTGTACACCTACAGAACTTCACCTTCCTCCTCTTAGTGCCTCATGCTTTCTCCAAAACCTTGGCAATTTCCAAGGCCTCCTACCTGCCCTGCCTTTGCTTCACTGTAAAATTAGTTACTATTTTAACTAAAAGCTGTATGAAAACATGTGTGCTGGTTATGGCTGGGATAGAGTTAATTTTCTTCATGGTAGCTGGTATGGGGGTATGGTTTGGATTTGTGCTGGAAACAGCATTGGTAACACAAGGATATTTTAGCTACTGCTGAGTGGTGCTTGCACAGTGAAGGCCTTTTCTGCCTCTCACACCACCCTGCCGGAGAGGATGCTGGAGGTGCACAGGGAGCTGGGAGGGGACGCAGGTGGGACACCTGACCCCAATTGACCACAGGGATTTTCCATACCCTATGGCATCACGCTCAGCATATAAAGCTGGCAAAGAAGGAGAAAGCGGGGATGTTCGGAGTGATGGTGTTTGTCTTCCCAAGCCACTGTTACAGGTGATGGAGTCCTGCTTTCCTGAACATGGCTGGACACTTGCCTGCCCATGGAAAGTGGTGAATAGATACCCTGTTCTGCTTTGCTTGCATACACAGTTTTTACTTTACCTGTTAAACTGTCTCTATCTCAACCCATGAGTTTTCTCACTCTTACTCTTCCAGTTCTGTCCCCCATCTCACCAGGGGGAAAGTGAGTAAGCAGCTGCATGGGCCTGAGTTGTCGTCTGGGGTTAAGCAATCACAACATGCCAGACACATATTGCTGTAGGCCAGGTAAACATACTCTGACCATCTTTGACATAATCAGTTGAGCTATTTAGTAGTCAAACGTGGAGTCTATCATAAATGCTCACCCCTCAATATATCCTGATTTAAAAATTCTTACCTCCACAGACAAAGCTCCTCTCCAATTACCTCTGACAATTGATGGGCCTTGCAAAATATCTGGGAGGGTTTCATAATGTGCTTAGCATGTTGCAAGCACCTGTCTCCCCCCGGCCCTCAGGGCTCTGAGCGAGTGGGTATGGTTACACAAACAACCCTGGGTGAGAACAGCAAGGGTGTGGGTTGGCAGTGCCTCAGCTTCTCTATGGCAACTGTTCCCCCACCTGCCCTTGCCCCACGGTGGGTTCCTCCACCATGAGTTGGGGTGGGCTGTTCCACATTTGGGCTGGAAGGAGAGAATTTGGCTGGGCAGTTAGGGCAGAGGAGGTACAGCCCTGTGCCTTAGCACCTTGTCCTACCCTCAGGAGCTTGTGTGCGTGCCCATGCTTTCAGGCAGGAAGCGTACTGCAGCATTTCCCTGGAAAACTGCCCAATGCCATAAAGTAAAACTTCTAGGAGGCTCTGGTGAGCTCAGCTCATCAGCAGATTGTTGGGAGGATAGACCTTAAACTGTGAAGAAATTCAAGGACTGCCTTTTCTCACCCATTTGGAAATCTGGAGTTGGCTCTTTTCCAGTGCAATGTCTTCGTATTGAAACGTTTTATGCTGCTTCTGTCAGCTTCAGTTTTTCCAGCTATGAAGTTGTGTCCTTTAAAAAAAGATGTCTGAAAGAATCAGTGCTGCTTCATTATATGTGAAAGCAGCAGCTTCCTGGCTACTGCACCATGCCCTGAGGTCTAATAGTGTCTCAGGGAGTGGGCACCACAGTGTGAGGATGCCCTTGAGAAGGACTTGCCTTCATTGCTGGAAAGGAGCCAGCAGCTGCCTCCCAGGTGGATGTCGCCAGCTTGTCTGGGGACCAGCACAGCCCCCTTCTGCAGCAGGACACGGGGTATCCTGGTAAAACATCATGACTTCCTATCTAGGAAGTGTTTACTTCTGGAGCTTCCTCTTTTTGACGTTTGGGATTGGTGACATTTTATTTTCTGACGTATATTTCATTGTATAGCACTTGGGGTGCAGGTGCTTGGCACCAGCCCGGCAGCACCATTGTGAGTGGTGGCCTCTTGCAGAGTGTTAGTGTCACCACAGCACTTGACTGCTCTTCCATCCACTTCCCATGGTGTGCCATTATTTTCCTCCTCCTTACCCTGACTTCTCACCCAGACTTCAAGCAAGGACCTTCCCAGTCTCCTGCCCATGCCATGTCACTTGTTCCATTGCTCTCAGTCACAGAGTTGTTAGTCCTTGGCCTACTGTTACTCCCTCCTACAGAGGCCTCTGGTATCAGCCTCAGATAGGGTAGGGTGCCACAGGATCTTTCAGCACTAGCTGAGCAACTTTTTAATGGGATTTTTGAATTCTCTTGTATGCAATGTGTGTGGAACCACCCCAAAAGCCGCCTCTATCGGTGGAGGCAGAACATGAAAATCAAGATGGACAGCTCAAAGTCAGCTTTGTCTTGGGGAAGGCAACCAGCTATTAAGAGTTTCTTCCTTAGAAATGGGTAAATAAACAAAATAATTGCACATGTTTATTGGGATATGTGTTAAAATGTCAAAACATTTTCACCACAATTATGCAATAAACTGAGCAACTTTATAAATATGCCCGAGGCTTTTCTGCTCACTTATTTACTCTTTGAAAACTCTATATGAAAGGCAGTTATAAAACTGAATTTGCAACTAAAGCTGTACGAACAGAGCTGGATTTGGGACAATGCGATGAGTCTGGAAAAGAAGCCTGTGGGAAAAAGGAGTTTTCATTCAACCAAAATGGAAAATATGCATATTTTAAGGACAAAACAAGAACATTTTTAGACTTTTTTTTTTTTTTCTCTTGAAAGCAAAATACTTGATGAGGGTATTTTCTGCCTAAAGATCTGTCAGTGTTTCAAACTGGGTGGGTTCCTCAAATGGCTACCAGTATGGTGGTTGCCTGTGAGGCTCCACTTACCCTGTGAGGAGAGGATGAAGACTTGAGCCTCGTTCAGTCTGGGAGAGGAGGCAGCTTTAGAGGATGATGGAGACAGACTCAGACTTTTCACAGTGGTGCATGGTGGGAGGACAAGAGACAACAGTCAGAAGTTTATAAAGGAGGTATTCAGACTGGATGTAAGAGAAAACATTTTTGCTGTTGTCGAGAGAGGTTGCCTTGTCTCTGTCCTTGCATGTTTTCAAGAGTTGTTTGGGTAAAGCCCTGGGCAATCTGCTGTGATCCCATAGCCGACCCCACTTCAGGCGGGACAGTGGGACAGAGGTCTCCTGGGGCCCCTTCCCAAACTGATTTGTTCTATGATCCTGTGAAAAAATACAGTCCAATTTTGAAATAAAAATATCAAAATACATCCATTTTTTAAAAAGCTGAATTCTAATTCATTGTTGAATCATCTAAGGGACTAAATGTATAAACTGTCATATTTATCAACTTTGTAATTAAACTGTATCTTCAGAGAACTCTGTATTCTTGCTACTTTGATTTTTCAGACAGTGAAATTAAAGAGATTATATAAATTGGTCAGTTTTTACTATTTTCTTTCCCTCTTAGGGGGAGACTAAGTGAACTTTTTCACATTCTTTGGATTCACAATTTCGAAATTGACACTGCAGAATAAACATAAACAAAATCAGATCCCTTAAGCTTTAGAACTGAGCTGCTAAAAATTAATGCATTGTTTTAAAGATTGTATACACTTTCATTGTGACAGCACCTTCCCACTAAGTGACCAGTTTAGAAAATTCAACTGATTCTTTACTGAGAAAGCTTTCAGAAGGAAGGTGAACAGAACGTGATGTAATGTAGAACTGTAAACCCCAAATGTTGTAATCTGCTGTCTCTGAGGAGGTGGAGGGACAGAAGATAAGATGACTATTTTTTCTGCCTTGTGGCTCTGATGTGGTTATCCTGCTGAGTACTGTATTTGTTTTTTGGTTGTTTTATTATCAGGAAAAAGCCGACTGCTTAGTCTCAGATAGCTAAAGCAGGTGAGACGAATCAACATCTAATAAGAGGAACAAGTACTTTGGCTAAAATGAAACAGTAAACTTCAGAAGCACCAGAGGCCTGGAACCACTACAGCAGGAGAAAACATATTGGTGTTTTGTCAGAAGTACAGCAGATGGAAGCTCAGACTTTATTGTGCTAGGATGCATTAACTGAAGAGTGTTTACTCTCCTTTCAGGTACTATGATGTATCGGGCAGGCGCTACACTGTTCAAGAAAACCAAATACCATCAGTAATCTGTCCACACTCTTATGTTCTTCCAGCGATATCGATGTCTACTGCCTCATTACCAGCAGCACTTAGAAAGGTAAGAAAAAACTAAATACGAATGTTTATATTAAAAAATGTATACAAACACACACACACGATGAAGATGACTATTCTGGAAACAGAACTTAACACTAGGTATAATTGTAATCTTCCTTTAAAAGACCTGTGTTTGAAGTACTGGAAAACTTTCAAATTAATATTGTATACGGAAATAAGGAAGGTACATAATGACTTTGTTGTCTCATGCAGAGACAACAAAGAAAATGGCTTAAGGAGATCTTCCACACGCTCCCACAAACCATATGGTTTTTTCCTTGTGTTCATAAAAAATATATAAGCCAAAATAAAAAAGGAACAGCACCTATACTTGTACAGTTTCTCACTTAACCCATACTGGGTTTTGTTAAGTCTTTTTTCCCAGAGAAGAAGTGGCTACACATTTGTTTCTAGTGTTCATTTAGCTCATGTTGTGTTACTCATTTGCTTGGCAGCAGTATTACTGCATGGAAGCAAGCTAGGGAAAATGCTAATTACTTCTGTTCTAATGTGAGAACTTAATTTCAGATTGCAGACAAAGTTGTGCAATCCCATTCTTGTCTTTATTGTCATCTTTCCATGGAGAGAGAAATACTATTTTTCCACATTAACAAAAGTACTCAGCAGGCCAGTAATTGAAAAAGTTGCTTTCTTCTAAGTTGTGGAACTAATATTCATCTGAATATATTTGATGAAGGCTTAAAATATTGTGTCTTTAAAACAAATAAATCTATTTTCTGGTCCTCTCAAGCCAGCAAATCCCATCTACTAATTTCCATATGAAGCATTTGTAAGAGACTCGTTGGTCTTTAGTTGAGTGCGCAAATAACACAAACCCCAAACATCCTTTGTGGTCTCACTCAGCATCTTAGTTGTATTGCTACTGTTGAAACATCCAACGAAAAGCTATCAGTTCTTCACAAAACAGCAAAATGGCACAAGTACTGTGATGGGATGACATTTCCATTGTAGTAGAGCTAGCTGGGGAATTAGCTTTCCAACAGAAGAAAAGTGCTGTTCATCATATTGTGGTCTTGGATGGACTTGCAAGGACTTCTAGAAAAGCAAGTAGATATTTGATATTTTTCAGTGAAAGTTTAAGAATGGCACGATTCAGCTGTTACTTAGTGAGCTCTGAGTTGGCATTTTTTTCTTCTTTTGGAATAATTTGTTCATACTTACAGCTAAATTAAACTGTTGGGGTGTCAATTCTCTAACTTGGAACCAATCCATTTGTACTAAGAACATTTACAACCTTTTAAATTAAGCTTCTAAAAGTGCACGAGACCAGGCCACATAATTTTATACTTTGATGTATAGCACAAAGGTCTGATTGTTGGATAAATCATAAAAATCAAGGAATTTGGTGTGGGGGGTGTGTGTGTATGTGAATTCAGCAGTTTCTTCTGTATTAGGATAATCTGCTACTGCGTGTAATAACATAGTCACCTGGTGATGACAGATGGTTTATGGGAATTGGGATTTAATGAAGCCCTGCCTTCCCTCAGCATTTCTTGTGGGAGAGCGGTGGAAAATGGTGCATTACAAAACATAAGCTGTTTGCATCAGGCTCCTCTCTGTTGCAGTTCTCTCTACGGAAATCTGCTCATAAACCTTTCAAAGGTAAAAGCACTAAGTAAGAGTCTGGCAGACTAATGTACACGGCCTAATTTGTTTTATCCTCTGTTTTTGCCTAATTCATATTATTCCCTTTACCTTGGGTGATTAAGAGCTGACTCCAGCAATGACTAAAACAGAGAAGCTTTTGTACATTCTTTTATTAATTAAACAGTCTTCCTAAGAAACCTTGCTTATCAGTCTCTGGAGCTTGTAACATCTGCTTTTGTTTTCTGGGAAATAAAAAGGTTATTTTATGTTGCTTCTTTCCCTTTTCTTTTTGTAGTAGTGATTATTAAATGATGGAGTTCACTGTCACCTCAATTGCCTTCCTCTCTCAGCCAGTTCATGCCTGCTAGTCAGCAGAAGATCTAAAGTAGCCACTCCCTTAATAGTTTTCTTCACCTTCTGAAGAAAAAGCTGTCTCCAGCATATTCCAAGAACTTGTTGGACTGTCTCCTTTTTGTATTTATTTTCCAACAGAAAAAAAAAATACAGGAAGTAATTAAAGCCATCAGGTTCTGTCCTTTTGGATGCTTCCTTTGCTTGATCAAACCCAGACTTCTCTCCACCCAATTAACTAGTGTATAATAAGCTTCTATCATAATATACCATGTTTTTCCCTTTTCATCTTCTTCCAGAATTGTTTCACAGATCTTCATTGTACCTATTCCTGTACTTCACAGCAACTGTTCTTGATATACAGTGCAACTTTATTTCTCTTTCTTTTTGTTTGACTTCCGTAAATACTGATGATAAAAAAGCAGGAAATTAAATAACGATTAAATCAATTGCTTGATAGTGTTGCTCACTGAGTAAATGTTGCATTGCCCAAATTATAAGGCAAAATATCCTTCCTCTCACCACATAACTTTTTAGGAAAAGAGTGGCATCCTTCTGTAACAATATTGATTTCTCATCAGATGTCTCTGATGTTGATTCAGATGTATTTCTAGTTCTGTACAAAGATTTCCACTTTTTTCCCTGGAAATTATAATTTTGTTTATGGTAAGCTTCTGATTTGAACAGCCAAAAATGTCAGCTATATAGCAATGAAAGAGAAATGTTCTCATCAAATACATAAATAGCATATGTTTATTAAATCACTGGACGTAACTGAATCTTTGAGAAATTAAAAATCATACAAATTTGAGTATATGTTTCATTTTCAGGTTCCATCCCCATATGAGCCATTCACTTAAGAGATAGACTCAATGATCCTTGTAGGCCCCTTCAAACTCAGAATATTCTGTGATTCTTTGAGATTCTTGACTTTTCTAGTCCTGTACTATTTAATGTGCAAAACATTTGTTTTATGAAAATGAAGGTTAGCAGTTTCTCATTTGGAATTTTGGCAAATAGATGTTTGATAGCACACAATTAAATATTAAAAAGCCCCCTGAAATAATTTCTGGATGAATAATTTCTGGATCCACAAAACACACTATTTCTAGATTTCTAAAACTCGTATCTTTTCCTTTTCCCAAATAATGCATTGCATCCCTGGTTGCATTTGTACAATCAAGTTTTGCTCAGTGGAGCTAAATAGGAGTATTTGGTGTCCTTGAATTTGTTTGCAAATGAGAGAAAAATAGCTTGATTAGATTCCTGTTCATATTTAGAATGTCTTTGTGGATTCACACTGAAGATTATTTGAGCTGTTGTATAGCCTGTACTGCATGAAGTAGATATCTTTTAGACTGTTTAATTAATAAAACAATGTGGTCGCTGTTCTCACTATGAATGAAGAAACAACTTCCTGAATGTTTGATTTATTCCATTCTCTTTAGATAAATAATAATTCAATTTGAGGACCAAATCACAGATAAATATATATTTTGCAGTCATACAGCTTCAGTAGTGACAAAATAGTAGTAGCAAGGGAGAAGGAGTCGTACCTGTGATACGGCAAACTCAAATGACCTTAAATTATGTAGCCACAGACAAATGGGTGTTAGAGGCATTTATTCCCCTAGAGAATAATTTCAGATTTAGATTGGCTTCTGCTGATAGTAAAATGAGTGAATGAAAAGAAAGTTCTTAATGCTTCATTATTTATACATTTCCTGTGCATTAGGAATAACAATCACAAAAATCTACACTTTAAAATTCGATGCGAGATACTTAGGCCTAAAAATTTTTTTTTACGCATCTGTGTAGTGTAATGCTGTCTCTCCTCTTATATTCAGGTGTTGATTAGTCATATTTTCAGATTTATAACCAGGTACCTGTCTAAAGGTTTCTCAGGATTCTCCATCTAGATAAGAGTTCTCACACCTACTTGCTCCCTGAACACAGCCACTGCCTTTCACACAAAGATTCAGTTCTATGACATGAATATTTATCGAAGGAAACTGGGTGGAGTACTTCTAACACCCAGGTGTGGCTGTGGAAGCCCATTTTGATTCTGTGTCAAATTACTGGATTAAATGAGTTTATTCTGTCACTGCCTTTGCCATATTCCTGAGACAGCAGATATGCAGATGCCTAATTCCTCCTGTTCTTCTAACTCATCTTTGAAGATGATAGTTCATCAGGGTGTAGGATATTTTCATTTTAGGATTCCTCATCTGCTTCTTTAATTTCACTTCTGCCTTGCTCAGAGAAATGTTAGCAAGACATCCAGCCCAGATCCTCATACACTTAGAGTGGTATATTTTCTCAAGAAATAACAAAACCTAAAGTCTATTTGGGATCCACAGGGTTACTAAATTACCTCTCAGACTGATGTTTAAATGGTAGAAACAAAGCATTTTATACTGTCATTTGGTAAACTTCAATATCAAGTAAGTGAGAAAGCAGGTGAGCCAATTTCCAAAGTAACAGACAACAAAGTTACCAGTTCGTGGATAGGTGAGAGGAGCCTGCCCTGAGGAGAGCAAGTCATCGCCTTAAGGTTCACCCCAGTATTTAATAGATAAGGCCTTTCAGGGGTTAACTGATCTCCTCCCAAAACTTGAGACTGAAAGAAAGAAGGCATCCTTCTCCATCTTGGAATCAGAAAGCTAAAAAAACCCTTTTAGCCAAGGTCCTATGAAGTAAGTCATGCAGAGGCTGAGAATATTTCCTGGTGTTGGTGTTCTCAGAGGAGAAAAAACCCTCACAATCTCACGAGAGCACAAACCTGCCTTGTGCAAAGACTGAAGGGGGAAAGGGAAGGGAAATCATATGACTGAAGCATTTTTTTCTACTGAGGTGAAGGGCAGGTATAGCAAGGCAGTCACCTAAGAGGGGCCTGGGTGAAGCAGGGGGATGGGCTTATTCACAGATTGGTTTTGTTTTCTTTTACAGTCTAGATACATCCTCCCTTTACTGCTGGAAATAGGTTGCACCTTTCTAGTTAATTGAATGTTGCAGCAGGATAAAGTTTTACTGTATTACCTGAAAAAAACCTGGGGAAAAAGCCAGCTCAGTGCTGCGCTGGATATCTGTATTCTTGCCAAAGTTTTTATCTGCTTAACTATACTTATGTTCAACTTTGGTATGAAATGAGGCACTATGATCTGTTGTAATTTTTTTCCTCTTCTTCAGTATAACCATTGTGTTCTTTACCTGGTAAAATTACTGTTACTCTGTGTGTGGTAAATATAGCAAGGGTCACGCAGGTTGGGTTGTAGACCTTGCTGAGAGCATGTGTTCAGTGCAGACAGGTCATTTGCTACCATATGATGGTTCCAGCCACCATCCTTCTCCAAGTGTAACTTATTTCCCTGAAATAATGGTCAAACTTTCCACCTCCGTCCCAGGCTTAACAGGTTGAATAATTTTTTTACTCACACTAGGAATTCCCCCTTGTTAGTAGATGCATAGATTCAAAATCCCTTGAATAATTCCCACAAAAAGCTGGCGTTCACTTACTCCCTTATTAGTCATGTTTGTGCTCACTCTGCTAGGGCTAGTTTTTAATTCTGTTGCTCCCCATAGTCATTCCTACAGATAAGAGAGAGAGTAGCCTCTCAGGCTTTAAATTTAAAGTGTAACTTTTAAATTCTTTATATAGCCAGGTCTGCCTATGAGAGTCACCTATGTGCTATGTGCCTCTAGTGCACTAATTTATGGGAAATCTGACAAATACATTTTTTTATTTAAATCAATCAAAAAATACAGCAATAAAGATTTTTATAATCTAAAATATGTATAGAAATTTTATTTACAGTTATATATATACGTGTGTATATATATATATATACATATGTTTGGATATATATTTAAATGTATATGTGAACTGAAGGATTTTTGGGGAATCTTATTCATAAACCGTAGCTTTGGGATTGCTCTTCTGATGTAGTTGTGTGAATTGAAGAGAATGGTATATAAAGAGAATGGAAAAGGATTAGATGTGGTGAAGCATGGATCACATAAGAGCTCTTTGATAACACTCAGAACAGCTACATTATTCCTTGTCTGTATGCCTGTTAATATAGTTATAGTGCTACCCAGCACAGTAATTCCTTATTGTGGTTTAAAATGTATAGGAAAACATGAGAACATTGTTATAATTTGTCCAAGGGGTTTTTTTTCCCCTTTTATCCTTTATATGCAATTTGTTCCTATTCTTGGGCTGTAACCATAATGTGATTTGGGCAAGAAGGTGATGTTAATAGGAGAAGAACATTGAAGTCTGTACTTCAAAATTCATGGAGGGGAAGTAATCAAATTTTCAAACCAAACCAGTTGAGTAGGGTGGAGAAATGTGGGAAAGGAAAAAGAATGCTTCATTTTGCCCTGGCCATGCCAGCATTTCTTGTGAGGTTGTCAAAGGATTTATAAAATTAGCACATATTTAATTTGTTCTGTCCTTTAAACTTTTAGAGTTTTTTAAGATGTTTAAGATGTAGCTCTGAGTCATGCTGTGTTTTGCAATAATTTGAGATGATTAATACAGAAGTATTTTTTCAGAATAATCTGTTGGATAAATATGCAGTTCATAATTAAAAACATGACAACACCACAACCAGTAAGAAACAAACAGAATCTAAAGAGTAATCATTGTGGAAGCCAGAAAATACAGAACTGGGACAGAATTTAAATGCTGACAATTTAAGTCACAGTAATGTCTCCCACAAGCACTTTTGCTCCAAGAAGTCACTGTATCTTAAATTACTTGTCCACAGTATTTGGTGAGTAGTGTCATAAACCAGTAAACTGAAATGACATGGTAACTATTCAACCCCACAAAGTATAGGGGGAATAATAGGAAGTTAGCTTCTATCAAAGCATTTTCCATTCAGAGAATATTTAAGAACATGGTCTAGAGACATAATGACAGTGTTGACTACCATAAGTAACATTTACCATTTAACACAAAAGGGTGCTCAGAATCATGGAAACAAAGCAAAATTGATCCCAGATGGTCTTCATGTAATACCACCTGCTAGCAAGAATCCCACATGTAGGTGAGCTCTTCCTAAAGAACAGCGCTAAATAAGAGTGGAAGACTGAACTACGTTTTTGTTAATTCTTTCAGTTTTAATAACATATGGTACTGTCTTTTAAACATAAATATTTCTCAACATTAACACTAAAAACTATAGAAGTACAGAGAGCCCTCATACAAGCAATTTACTTTTAATAGTGTATGGGTACTGTTGTACCTGTAGGAATGCTGAGTCGGGACACTTGGACAGCCAGCTGTAGTTGTGAGTCACCATTGGGGAAGCTTCTCGGGCTGATAGATATCATGTCTGCTTTAAAGAAAAAAGTAAAGATAAATGTGAAATGAATTTGTGTTCATCAAGTCCATTTGCTTCTGGGCTGCAATAATTGTACATCCATTGCTTTATCCATGTCCAGTTTTTGTTAAGGCCTCAATAGGAGGAGCAGAGGAGACAAGAGGGATACCAGAGAGGAGAGACCAAAAAGATTGCATCAGAGCAAGGCAAAACCCCAAAGCAAAAACAATGAATTATTTACAGATTAAATTCACAGCAGATAGGAAAAGAAAGCTAACCCAAAAATGTAGTTAGAAGTGTTCAGAAGACTGAATAAGCAGTTTCTGTAATTTACAGTTACATGATAAAACATTTATTCTTTTCTAGGATTCTGCTGTAAGACAGGTTTATTTTATGTCTCTCTTAAAGAACTACAATTCTGCTAATTGCATCCCCAGAAGAGTAAGCAATGCATAGTAGAATTGTCTTTCTAACACGATCAATCTGTCTGAGACACATGACAGTATAAGAATTCCTTAGTTAAGAGTATCCATAATGGTATGAACCTTTGGTTAAGCGTCATTCTTCCCAGGTTTCTCAGGACACAGCAGGCATTTATAAGACTGCAGCAGTTGGTCTGGATACAAAATCATGATTGTTTAATAGAAGAAAATGACAGGTGCCCTCAATTCAGCCATATCTGCTAATATTGAAGACAGAAGAATCAAGCAACTAGTTATACATGCAGTGTTGTACTTACTGTGTAGGCAGAGACCAAAATTCTGAGAAATCCCAATGTCAAGAAACTTGGCCATCAGGTCCACCATAAAACTATCTGATTATTATGATTTGGCTATGTAACACAGCTCACCAAAGACCTGCTCGTTCTTTTATCTTCCAAAAAGTCTGGAAGTTTATGTCTAATTACAGCACAAGAGAGGTTCTCAGCTATCCATGACAAAACCTCTCTGAGTATTGCTCAACAAAATTACTTCTCTGCTTAATAAAATACCTTGCTGCTGACTAGACTGATGGCATCTTGGCAATTTCCTTGTTGGTCCACTTTTTTCCTATATTCCCAGCTCATTATTCCTCTTATCCCCATTTGAACCACAAATTTATTTCAATATTAACTTTATGGAGGTTTTCATTTTGCTGTTTCCATGTGGCTTAAGACACCAACTCTCTTATTTCCTAAAAATAGCATCTAGTTTATGTCCAATTCATCTGGCTGGTTCTGAGAGACCTTGAAAACATCTTTTCCTCTTGTATTTCTTTTCAGTGAGTTTAATAGAAGAGCATTAACACTGTGTCAATTGTAGGTGTACAGGACCACAGCTGACAACGAGCATGGGCTTTAGAGAAGTGCAAAAGATAGGAGGGAAGATGGTATGGAGTTACTTGTCGTAGAAGGAACATAGGTCCTGGAATACTGGTGCAATAGGAATCTGTCTTGTAGTCTAACACTTTGGCATTCAAGATGGCAGCAGATGTACTGAGTTTAGAAGGTTCCCTTCACCCCTTTAGAACATATTTGAAGGCAGAATAGGAACACCAGTAAATTCTTACTCTGATAGACATCTTTCAAATACTCACAAAGTTTATTGAAGAGATTGTTGGGGTTTTATATATACAATCAAAAAAAACCCCAAACCAAAAACTGTAACTTGTGTCAGATAGATTATGTGTATTTACTGTTGGCTGGTAACCTTAAGACAGTTGTCACTTGGACAAGTTTCCTTCTAAGCAGTTCAGTACATTCGCCTTGATGCCAGTAAAGTATAAAAAGGTTATGTTCAACTTTACATTGGACTTGAATCCTGAATAGTCTTTGTGTTGAGCTATTTCTGGAATCAAATTTCATCTTAATTATTCAATGCTGTGAACAAATTTAGTGGAAGCAATGGATGAAAATGTGCTTCTGTTTGAGAGGGTTAGGCCTAAAGTCATGTGAGCGGTGTTCCTGGACTGTGATAGTGCTGAGGTCTTCAGGGCTGGATCTCCCAGGCAACGACAAAATAAAAGGTCTATCAAACCAGCACACTACTGCACTTTGCATGAGTGAGATAATGTGGATAGCCACATACTCAGTGTGGTATTGCCCAGGGAAGGCAATGAACCATTCACGCATTGCAAATTATTAGGGAGATCTGTCATCAGTGATCAAGCGTGGACAGTACCTAATGGCTCTGGTAATGATGACATGGGAGTGTGCACCAGGCAGTTTAATAGTATCAGTGACCATCCTTTATCTGCCCCACCTTTATGTATCATCATAACAAACACTGAGCTACATAGCATTTCAACATTTCATTTCAGGTATTGCTTACGCTAGTATGTAATCTTCTGTAGGATGACAGCAGGCACTTTACTGCCTTCTCTTTTCCTTGGCGGGTACAGTCCTGTGAAGCTGCTCTTTGAATCACCAGGGGTTTGTTTCTGGCCTCCACGCTGGGCCAGTGTGCAGTGCTCTGTGTGGAGAGCCGAGACTGTTTTGCACCATGCTTTTCTTGTACCACTTCCACACTTGTGCAATGCGTTGGAATGGTTTTCAGGACCTTGGCAGCTAGCTCTGCTCTCTCCTTGGGTGTGACCCTATTACCATTTTGCCGTGCTACGTGACCAAGTGGTTCAGCATATGCACAGTACACCTGAGCACCCTCAGATCTGAGAAGGTTGCTACACAAAGCTTTTACTAATAGTTCATTCCTCCTGACCAGGCTCTTGCCACTCTATAAGCTGTATAATGCATACGACAATTAGGAATGTGTATACGTATACATATATGTGTAATTTATTGCTCTGTAGTTCCAGTTGCAGTATAATAATGGGTTTGCAAAGGGTAGTCATGAAAAACTTCACCTTTCTGGTTTTATTGTCTCAAGAACTGAACTACAGTGAATAAGCTGGAATGCTCCTTCAGTTACCTCCTTAAAACAAGCACTCGATCAGCCATGGCTCAAGATCTGCAAAAGCAAAGCATGATCTACTTTAAAAAATTGCCCAAACTGTTGTTTGAGTAAGATTTAGAGATTGTAAAAGAAATTTACCATTCCTACAAACAAAAGCATTGTTCATATAATTTTCAAAATCACAGTGGGTAATTTTTCACCAGGTAAGTTTTGAGTTTCTTGTGGTGCAAGCCATATCTAAAGATTTAAATGAAATGCAATGTTTTGCACTACAAACATTGCTTTTTTTATAATGGAACTTTGACATCATAATTTCCTCTGAATCATACATTATGACATGCAAATAAAAATATATCCTCTTTTCTTCTCCTATCTTTTTTTTTTTCTTTTTTATTGTCTAGGAGGAAAATAGGGATTTAGAAGTGTAGCTTTTAAAAAGTCTGAAAAATCTGGCAAACTACACTGAAAATGTTTAGCAACGAAAATTTAAATAAAAAGAACATCAAGATCTGTTCAGGGTTTTTGTGTTTCATCTGGGGAAACTTGTGATTTTAGAAGGCTTATCAGTGGTAATTCTGGATATTCCCCTTCCCTCTTCTTCGGGGGAGTTTTTGTTGTTTTGCTTCTGGAAACACTGAGGGTATGTTTTTTGTTTGGCCCGTAAGACTTAGTTTTTATGAGACAAATTTCTGACTCTTGGACCTGAAAAAGAAACTCACTTTTCAAATATGAAAATGGATAGATGGTTTGTGAGGGTTTTTTTCTTAAGTGGGTGCCCAGCAAAACAGAAGCCCACCCTGCTTGTTGGGGGCGGCTCTCCAGAGCCCTATGCACGGCTGGGAAACTGAAGAGGCTCGTCAGGTTCATCATATGGCCGGCTGGGAAAGCCTGAGTCACAGGAGAGACTAAAAGACAGAGTCATTTGTAGACAAAAAGGGTAGATGGCTAAAACAAAATCATACAGAATAGGAGAGATTTGTCTTCCCACCCTTTCCCACCAGGTGCCAAGAAGGCATGGGAGGAATGTGGTAGGTTAGGAACAAGAGAGAGAAGGTTCATGCCTGAATTCTGTTTACAGAAAACACTTGTTGTCTACCAGGTTTTAATGGCTGACAACCAGCTCCCTCCTACATGCCAAAGCACCAACAAATAATGGAGTAAGTTTATGCAAAGGGGACCCCAAAAGTTGCTAATGGAGTGTTTTTACCATAATTTATTTAGAAAGTATCTAGAATAGTTTGAGCCCAACACTAGAACAGTTGTAGCTAAAACTGTGTTTGGTTAATCATGATGTTTTTAAGGGTTAGCTTTAGACGTACCTTTGTCATGACTCTTGTTCTAAGTCACAAACATCAAAGCCAATCATAAAGTATGTTGGATTGGCCTTTGCTCAAACTAACATCTTCAGAAATTCAAGTGCAGAATCAATAATTCTGTGTATTTCTTGGCATTTCCTGGAAATCCAATATTTCTGAACTGTACAGTTTCATCCAGTTTGATCCAATTCCCTCTTGCATTATTGCTAAAAATCAACAAAATATATTTTTAGAGGTAAGACCTGAGGACTTAGGAATCAGAATTTTGATCCAATTATCCACAAATAAGCACAGTGAGATTTAAATGCTGTTGTAGTTACATCTCTTTAGCAGCTAACATTTAGTAGTTTGAGTGCACAGTGGTTTAATGCAACGTGTCTCTAATAATAGATATGTAATAGCAGGAAAACATCTTGCTTCTTCAGAGGCAATAACATGTCTGTTTTCTGGACAGACATGTATTGTTTATTTTAATGTTTTATATAATTATTAGTTCTGTTTGGAGCCTAAAATAAACACACCTAAGAATATAAATGCATTTCATTAAAACATTTCCTCTTAGAAGTTTCTCTCGGTTAATGGTGAATATTGTGATATGAATGTAATTGTGGGATTATTAGTAAAGAGTTTAAAGGAACTATTCCACTTGATTTAGGTTTTGCCTGCAGCACTGCAGGGAACCAGTGGGTCTGAAGTCATTCCCACCTTCTTCATCCTGATTTTTTTAAACTTCATTCTCACCAATATTAAGGCAATTCTCTGTAATAATTATTGTAAGAAATAATTTTAGTGAATTCTGGAAGTCTTAGATGAACACTGTTATTTAGAATAAAGGCTAAATTATGACACTAATTCAAATGTAAGATGAGGTGTCCAGCCAATTTTTATGAGGTCAGGATAAGGTATTTGAGTAATAATAGTTCCTTGTACTTAAAACTCTTCATCTGTGCATGATGAAAAATCTGTATATCAAAGAAGTTATCAAGGAGTGTAAACACTTCATGCATTTCATAAGAGGGCTCTTTGAAGCACAGAGACTATCAACCCAAAATTTTCCAAAGCAGCTGCTATGTTGGATACCTTTATATTGGGGGATTGACTTGAGACACATTTAGGCTGAAAGGTTCATTTTATTTAAAGGTACAAAATGGTACCCTGGCATAATGTATAATAGGAGTTACACTGCATGATTTTTATCTATTTAATGAGAACTTCTGTGGAGAAGAGATTCTGTTAATGTCATTTTAAAATACACTTTGACTAACTATTGTAATTTTTCATCCTGCTAAATGGTTTTCAGACTCATAAGCATAAGGTAATTTTTTTCTGTTACAAGACCATCACATCAACTTTCCAAAGCAAGCATGTCAAATATGCTGTTCACTTGGTTTACGAAATTTTGCTTTGGTCAGAGTAGTAGTCCAATTTGCAGTTTGTTTACTATTTTTATTCTTTTACACCTTTACATCCTCACCTTAGTAACACAGTGCTGAGAAGGGTGGCTTTCTGCCTTTTGCCTTGTATGCCTGTGACAGCCTGTATTCTACGGCACCTGACCTGGGGAAAGTCCTTGAGTTGCTAGCAAAAGGCTTTTAGTTTTCCATTTATAGTTGCATACTATCTGCTTTACTCAATGAAAAGATCTCAAGTTTTGTAAATTTCAAATTATGTAACAAGTTACTCTTATGTTTCTGGAGCTAGAGCTGCTGAAGGACACTTTGGTGTTTTAGTCACTTAAACTAATTCTGAGGCATAAGTTCCCTAGACTGAATTAAAACTGCAGATAAGACCTAGGTTTCCTACTTAGTGCAAGCAAACAGTGAGGTAATCAATATCCTTCATCTGCTGAGCACTTAGAGCTACCTGACCAGAAACACTGGGCATGGGAGCATATTAGAAATCCTACCTTGCTCTTGAGCAACCCAGAATCATAGAATATCATGAGTTGGAAGGGACACACATGGATCATGGAAGTCCACCTTCTGGCCTTGCATGGGACAGTCCCAAAATCACATCATGTGCCTGTGACAGCATTGTCCAAACACTTTGTGAACTCTGTCAGGCTTGGTGCTGTGACCACTTCCCTGGGGAGCCTGTTGCAGTGCCTGACCACCCTGTGAGTGAAGAACCTTTTCCTAACCTAAGTTAAACCTCCCCTGGCACAGCTTCATGCTGTTCCCTCAGGTCCTGTCACTGGTCACTAGAGAGAAGAGATCAGTGCCTGCCCCTTTACTTCCCGTCACAAGGAAGTTGAAGAATGCGATGAGATCTCCCCATAATCTCATCTTCTTCAGGCTGAACCAGCCAAGTGACCTCAGCCGCTCCTCGTAAGTCGTCCCTTCCGGTCCCTTCACCATCTTTGTAGCCCTCCTTTAGATGCTTTCTAATAGCTTTATATCCTTCTTGTATTGTGGCACCCAAAACTGCACACAGGACTTGAGGTGAGGCCATGTGCAGCATCATGTAGAAATGCCCAGGAAAAGGCAGCTCAGATAGCCAGCACAGAGTAGCCACATCAGTGCTGTGTTTGCAAAGACTGAAAATACGTGTGTCTCCTTAGGATTATTTCCTCTTTGTCTCATAATCATTTAATGTAATGCTGCAAGACATTTTCAAATGTCATATACTTTGAAGACTGTGGAGCTCCTATTGACAGCAACAATTTTGTGTGAAAGGATTGGGAAGAGATTGAGATTGATTATGCTTAGGAAAGAGCTGATTTCCAGTGATTGATAGCTCAGTCTGTCATACAGACATTCTCAGATGTGCAGAGAAAAGATCCTATTTCCTATCCGTGGTAATTATATATACATACTTTATCTGAAAGGAATTGGGAAGTGTTACAGTAAACTATAGATCTAAATTAGGCAGTTTATGTTAAATCTATACCTACCAGTATACACCATTTAGTGACAGGACACTGTACGCTCTCACAAAACAGAAGAGACCTACAAACCTAGAAGGAAGAGATCTTGTAAATCAAAACCACTTATGTAACAGGTTATTTATCATTCTGAATTGCATTCAGAATTGAAAAAAAGGAAGGGGTTACATTTATTAGTTGTGGCTTATGGTTTGGGGAGACCTAAAAAACTTCCAATCCCCTCTCTTCCCCTCCAAAATGCTTTTGCCATTTATCCTTTATTGCTCAATAGAAAGAGTACTTTCTAGATCCACTTTCTTAAAACAAAAGACATATAGTATATGTTTATTTTCACTGTTTACTTTGGAAGAGGTGGTCTTGCTGAATCTTTACACTGAGAAGATTATCGAATGATACAGCTGTGACCCAGCAGGTGACTCAAAATCCTGAAAATGAAGATGTAAGGCTAACTCATATCAAACTTCTTCACTTTCACTTATATTGAAACACAAAGAGTTACAAGGGCAATAATTTATGTTAATGTTCCTTTTTTTACATATAATTATGTTTCTGGAAGTTTTCCAAGTTCAGGAGAGCTTAAATATTCTCTCTGTTCTTCAGTGTTGAATAATCCCTGCTCCTGCTTTTGGTACTAGTTCTTTTCTGCTTTTTCAAGTTCCTTTTTAGGATCATTTTACCATAAGTAGCTAGAAAAATACAGGCTTAATATACCAACCCAGGAACAGTGAAGAACCCAGGATACCTGTATAAATCAGTCTCTTTCTGAATAAAGGCACAAGTGATTTTTTTTTTTCCTTTGGCCATCTTAAATGTGGATCAGAAAACAGTAACCAGGTCTGTGAGAACCAACGTGTGTGGTATATTTTTTCCTACTGTTGCATATCTGTGCTCTAGTATTGCATGTTAATTAATGCACGTAAGGCGTTTGCCCAACACTAACTTCATAGTTCTTTGCAACAGGTTCTGTGCTTCTGTGGAGGTGCTTACTGAACGACTTGCTGCCAGCCTTCTGCAGTTCTTTCTCCTATCCTCTAATTGAGCCCCTTTCGTAGTTATAATTTGTCTGCCAAATGACTTATCAGTTGGAAAGGCTCAAGTCAGATACTACTTCCTTTTTTTGCTTGTTTTTACCTGAGTGCTGCCAGAAGAAAGAAGGGGTTAAAGCGTGGGAGGATAGCTAAGAAAAAGGGTTTGGTTAGTGACACACAGGACTGCATCTCACACACCATAGTTTGTTTATTCTTCTATAAACAGCAGAAAGAATTATCATCATCATGGTAAGGCAAACAACACTCTCTTTTTTTCCCTTTTTAAACCACAGCAGAAATGTTTAGGTTACTATACAATTAATTGTCTTTGAATCATAAAATTAACTGATCTCCGTTAGCTTTATAGAGCGTCTCTTTAACTGACAGATGCTCCCGTTGACAGAAGGGGAGGGGGGAAACATTTTAGTATATGGAAATAACTAGCTCTGGGGAAGAGCAGATGGGAACAGGCATGCCTTTTCTGACATGCCTGTTCTTTATTATCTCATTCATTTTCTAAATACTCATGTAAGGATCTGTTCAATTTTTATGCTTCTTTGTCTTTCCTGAGCTTTTTTGAAAGATTTCCATTTATTTGATTCTGGATTATCTGCTTCTTTCAATTTTGCTGTTGTTTTTTAATACACACAATATCTAAATCTCTGTGTTTGTCAACTAAGAAATAATATGGGATTTATATTTACTTATTTTTACTTACTTATATTTATCCGTACTTTTCCAACTGATTATTTCCCCTAAAAAAATTTGTTGAGCACGCAGACTCAGTATTATTGTTAATCTATATGCTGTTGCAAAAATGGTCAATTTTCAGTGTACATTTGAACTAAAAATTTTGTTTTATGGTTACAAAATAAATTCAAAGCAGATAGGTCCTGTTTTCTTGAAGACATGAACCGCTTTGCTAAAATATTGTGACTTAATAGAAAATACATTTTGTGGAAAAATATGACTGTTAGTCTCCCATTTATAGCCCTTTGGTTATTCAGGTAAGTTCCTCAATTTATATAAATGCATTCCCTTCACAGAGAGTTTAGGTAAAGCTGAAATTTTTTAAAACCCAGTTACTGCTGTTTTTTAAAACCCAGTTATTTTAAAACCCTGTTATAGCAGGCAAATAGCTGGGAGAGGCATTGAGGGAGTGAATTCCATGCTAGAGTGGACTTGTTAAATTTAAAATGTGTTTTTTTCCTCTAACTCTGAAGAGGACACTGTCAACCTGGAATATAATATATTTAAAAGAAATGCTAAAAAAAAAAAGTTTAAAGAGTATATGCCAAACTTCTGGTGTTCGAAGAAGGCAGTGTGGGAGTTAAAATAATGTAAGTCATACTTCCTTAATAGTAACCCCTGCTTTTGTGGCTTTGTGAAGGGTCAACATAAACAAGGAAAAAGTATTATAGTGAATTGAAATAATTCAAGTCTATTTGACTGACAGCAAGATAAGTGGTTAAGTTCAGAAACTGTTTAGGTTAAAATATAACTGCCTTTTTCCCCTCAGTGAATCACCAGAAAAAATTGATTAGGGTCAAATTTTTTTTAAGTATACTTTTTCCCATGCTTTTAAAAGATGAACACAAGCGAAAGCAGCAATCCTTTATTTCCATCTGCAACTCCCTCCCTCCCTGTCCTTCTCCTTCTCTCGGTCAGTAGCTATGGCACTCACCTGTAGGAGAGCAGTATGAAATCTCCCTGTAGGATTTAAACAGAGACTTGAGTGGGTCTTGTACTTCACAGACTTTTCTCTCTCTTAGCTTTGATTTGTACATTGTTCCTTCCAGTTTTTCTACTAATATTTTTACAGCACCTTGTGCCAGCAATAGTCCAGCAATATAAATTTTCCACCTAAGAAAGCCTGACACTGCTGGTGTTAGATATTTGAACCTCAGTCTGCAGAATACTAAAGCCTGAAGAGTAATAGGTAATTTATTCAAATGTTTCTGGCTAATGCACTTTTTGGGATGGCATGTGACTGCTAGAACTCCAAGGCTTTCTGTTTCTCATGATTGGGTAATTTATGATACTGTGATTTAAAGACACTCAAAGTTACGGCATTCCAGCATGATCTTGTAGGGATCCTACTTTATTAGAATAGTTGAAGATAGAACAGTCTCAAGGGTCTTCATATTACTTGAAATCCAGTTATTTATGACCTTCTAGTGAAGCTCCAACTTACGCTTCACTAAATGGTTTGTTGCTTTTTTCCCCCCTCTGAAGGTAAACGTGTGCTAAAAATAAATGTTTAAATTAAAGAACTGTCTACACAAGATATTACCACCTATTAGTTACCACAAAGTTGCTAATGACTAGTAAAAATACTACTTTTTTCTATAATGTGTGCTCTAAGAAGTGTTTTCATTTATATTCAGCTGACTCAGATGGACTCATCTAAGAAAATAACATCCAATTGATCCCTCAAGACACAGCCTGAAGTTCTGATTCAACAAATCACAGTAGCTCTCTCTCCACTGGAGATCAGCAAAGCACATGTTTAATTACATTGTTAAATTAGGGGTTTGGCTGTGGCAACTTACATTAGCTAATGAGAAAAAACCCCAGCCAAAAACAGAGGAAATATTTTAATGCTAACATAAACAGGTATGAATATAAATACAAACAAGATTTACATTTCTTGGTTTAGAAGGCGGCATTTTGCTTTCAGATTAGAACACGGCTTTAAAGATTCATGCAGTGTGGTTGAAACAAGGTTCCTCCACGCTGTCCAAGTAATGGATAGGCAAGTCCTCCAGTTTTTTCAGTTGCCAATGCCTTTGATCCGGGATTTCTCAAACAGCTAATGTCTCAACAGTAAGAATGCTTGAACAGAGAACACTTGAGCTGAAACATATCGAAGAAGCCCGAACTGCAGAGCAAGTATATATAATTCTTGCCTTCTGAAATCAAACATTTCTGTGCGGTGCTCTGGAAGTCAAGCATTCTTGTGCTGTGCTCTGTCAGGCTGGGCCCCACTTTGCAGTCTCTTGAGAAGCTCAGTCTCTGTGCCCTCTTGCACTGGCAATACTGGCTCACCTACATTTATCTGAGTTAAAATACAAGCTCTTCAGGGCAAGTACCCAGCCTTTCATGTGTTTGGAAAGAGCTGTATATAATTAAGGTACTTTGTATGAAGAAATTACTTCAAAACAGTTTACATAGGGCAGCTATTTCATGATCAAGAAAAAATCTTTAGCCTTGTTCCCTCAGGAAACAAGGCTTATGTGACTGGACTGGCTGGCTGTCCCTCCTCACATCCAACACCTTTTGAACTTGTTGGACAGTTTAAACTACATTTGAAAGGGGGAGACGTCTCGAAGATAATTAAGTTCCCATGGACTTTATGAAAATCAGTGGCTGGGAATAGAGAAATCCAGATCCATAGTTCAAATAACTAATTTTTCCAAGTGTAATCTTGCAAACCCAAAAACTTGACTGCAAGTGTAATAATGACTGTCAGGCTGATAACGTAATCCCAACTACTTTAGAAGGCTGACAGCTATTTCACACCCAAATATTAATATTGTTAGATGTAAATATATATAAATAGATTGACACCATAATGAAGTTAAATCTCCCCTATTTTGGTGTTTCATGAGTTTTTAATATGAACAATATAGAAAACCTCCTCACACTTGTAGTTATTATGAATTTTCAGACAAATTAGCATCACTCATCCCTTATTGACTTACATTAAGTGTAAAAATTTCATATTTTTTGGTTTTTTAACTAGCACTGTTTATTATTGTGTTATCCTTTCCCTATAATGAGTTAGTGCTGGCAATAGATACATAGAATAAGAAATTAGGTAGTAATTGGACTGCATTACTCATGATTGTTGCATCTCATCGAGAAATTTATAGTTGGTTTTGTTATCACTAAAGCACTTTACCTGTCTGAGCTGTATGAACTTAATGCAGCCTTCAGTGTTGCTCTTTAATTAATTGTTTTGGTTCTAATGGTTGAAAGAAGTCATCAAAGGGATGGAAAAAACAGACATGAAGCTTTCTCATTTACAGATTATTTCACTATCTCTAAAAAAAAAAAAAAAAAAAAAAGAAAAAATCCCTAACAGCCCAAAAACTTAATCTCAAGATCGTGATCATAGACTTGCCTATTTGAAGGCTGCTGATGGAAGATCACTGTGTGTGAGGACACAGGACTTGGTTGTGTATCTGCATATCAGTTGAATGAGTAACACTGTTTAAGAAACGTAGACAAGGACAAGGGTTCCCATAGATTTCTGTTTGGTTGCAGTATGATAAGCCAATTCTACTTATTCCCCAACTTGGGTTTTTCTGTGTTTTTCACGGTTTTTAGTATTTATTGTGCGCTTAGGCAAGCCTCACTGGCATTAAGTAGGCTCTGTAGGAGTCTCATAAGCCAAGACATTTCAGAACTCATGTTTGGGGGGAGTTTTAGGACAGAGTCTACTGATGAAGCAAAAAGAACTAACTTAACACTTTTTCAGCCAGAGGAGGAAGTGACTGTGTAAAAAAAGATCCTTATTTTCTACAATAGCCAGAGGGCCAGACATACCACAGGCTGGGCAACCTGGCCAGCTGCAGGCAGCTTGACCTGATGTCTCCCCCGCCTCCGCACTGGGCCCTTTAGAAGCACCGAAGTGAGACTTGCATGGTCCTTCCTGTTGAAGCTGTTCCACTTCATATAAGTAATTAAGCGTTAATTAGAAGAGGGCTAGTTGAGCATTCATTAAACATTAAATACTAATTGAGCGCCTGGGGAGAGCGCCGGCATCATTTGGCCGCGGAGTCATTCTCACGCTGCCCCGACCGGGGACGGGGACAGCCGCCGCGGCCCCCTGCAGCCGTGTCCCCGGCCCGCGGGCGGTGTGCCCGGGGCAGGCGGCGAGGGCGGGCAGGCAGGCACAGACGGCACCACAGACGGCAGGCAGCCGCGCCTGCCGCGGCGAGGTGGAAAATGCGGGTTCATCTCCTTGCAGGGCGTTGAACCCAGATCTCTCACGAGGGCCCCCGCGGCCAGGTGGTGCCGACCCCAGCACTACCCGGGACGGGAGGGACCCACGCCAGCTCCCGGAGCTCGGCATCTCCGCGAGTCTGGGTCGGGGGGCGGCCGGATCGCCGCCGCCCCAGACGTCCCCCTGCCCCGCAGCCTTCGCAGGGGGCGGTGGGGACACCGCGTCCGCAGCCACCGTGCCGGGCGGGGGCAAACCAGTGCTCTTGGACCGCGCTGCCCCTTCCCCGAGCGCTGTCCGTGGCCCGGCCCGGGCGCTGGCTCACGCCGGGCAGCCCGCAGTGCAGCCCGCCGGCGCGGCGGCAGCGCGAACCGCCCTCCTCCGCCCCTCGGTGCTTTTCCTTCAACATCAAAGAGCGTCGGTTTTGCCCGGGGCGGTGTTTTGCCCTCAATAACAAGGCGGCAGCCGCAGCGCGGGCTGCTGGGGCACGTACGGGGCGCGGCGCCCACTCGCACCCCGCCGCCCCCTCGACGGCCTCGCCCCTGGCCGAGGGCGCCCGCGCTTCCCGCTGCCCCGCAGCCCTCGCTGGGGGCCGGTCCAGCGCCACCACCCCTCCCTCCGCGGCTGGGGGAGGTGGCCCGGCCAGGTAGAGCCGCTGCCGGCGGCCGGGGCGGTGGCTCGGGGCGGGCCGGGCCGGGGCGGAGCGCACAGACGGCCGGCGCCGGGGCAGCCGCGCGGGTAGCGGCGGAGAGCGGGGCTTCGCTGCGGCGGGGGCCGCCGAACCCAGCCGGACCGGGCGGTGAGTGTCGGGCCGTCGGCGGGGAGGGGAGGCGAGGCAAGGTGTCCGCACTTGCGGAGCCGGGCGAGGATGCGGCGCGGCCGGGGCTGGGTAAAGTCCGCCGCGGTTCCTGCCTCCCGCTTATCCCTTCTCCGTGCGACGGAGAAGGACGGCGGCATCCTCGGGAGGCTTCGCCCTCCCGGTAACGCGAGGGCCAGGCGTCGTGACTGCTGCGGCGAGGTGGTGCCGGGCTGGTTCTCCGCAGCCGCACCTGCGGGGAGGGAAGCGGGGACTGCGCGGAGGGCGCGGGGACTTAAGCGCCGGCCGGCCCGCACTCGGCCCCGGAGGCACGCCGGGCACTGCCGGGCGGTCTCGGCGTCTGCAGCAAGAAACAAGTGTGAAACGCGCCGAAGCAGCCTCGGTACTGCCGAAGGGACCCGCTCTCCTCAGGAGGTCTGGTCCGCCAGAGTAGAAAATAACTCGCGGTGTTTTGAAACAAACGTCTCAAAACAAGTATTCATCGTACCGGCATGTAAAAAGGGCTAATATATTAAAATGTAAATATGCGTGTGTACTCGGCGATGCTGTTGCGTGTTTCCTGTTTACCATGTTAATTAGAAGTTGTAAGGCAAAACTTCACCACGAGTAATCCAGGGCAGTATTTGACCCAGTAATGGTCGTTGAATGATGCAGTGGCTTTTATAGTTCTGAGTTTTCTAGCCCAAAACCCAAGACAAGTATTTATTGAACTTCATTAGTGAGAAATGTATGAATTGTAATACAACTTACGCCTTTGAAACTATGCTTTGCCGGCACAAGTGTCAAAGCTGACTCAGCCGGTATGGAAAGTTAAACTCCCCGCTCTTGTTTTTTTTTAAGGAGAATTTTGACCAAGCAAAATTGACCAAAAGGACACCGGTCTTGCAGACACCAGCATGCTTTCTTGTATTATTTTGGGTGACTTTAACTAATTGTGCAAAAGTTTGAGATTTGGGACATATAGTGCTTCTATCATAAGGCAAGATGAGTTTATTAGTAAACAAACCCAAGCAAAAACATACAGAAGGATCTTGAAATTTTAATGGTTTTTCAA
Source organism: Myiozetetes cayanensis (assembly GCF_022539395.1). Lineage (NCBI taxonomy): Eukaryota > Metazoa > Chordata > Aves > Passeriformes > Tyrannidae > Myiozetetes > Myiozetetes cayanensis. Next base: position 70,670,710 of record NW_026087411.1, on the reverse strand, counting down.
GCATTTTGTTTTTCTTGTTCTTTTTTAAGAGCTAGTATTGTTCAGCAAACTGTTTTGTTTCCATTACTGTGTCCTTTTAATTTATAGGTGGTGCTAATACAAACAAATGCATTATAGAAACAATTTGGACATTAACCAAATGTTTGTTTGTTTGTTTGTTTGTTTTTATAGTCCACTTCACACCTTCCAGATTCTTCTAGAGAAGAGAATAAAAAGAAACCAGTTTTGGAAAGACTTGGAAATTTGTTTGGTACAGGGAAAAGGAAAAACCTCAAAAGTTCACTAGAACACACTTCACATCATAGAGGGGAGAGGTCAGTTTCTCCTCACATAGCACAGCCGGTATACTGTAGGCACCTAAAGGAAGGACATGAAGCTCCTCAAGTACACAGCCAAGTGAGAAACGTAAGTGCTGTTTCTGAGGCACAGGAATATAATTTCAGTGGGGAAGTGAGACCGCTGTATCATGATACCATTTCAGAATGGAGTAGTAGGGGAGTCTCTTCTGACAGTGAGTGGTCAGCAGATTGGAGTGGCAGCAGTGAAACTATTAAAAACTCCTTCTGTGAGAGTAGCCTGAATGTGGAAACCCTGGGACTGGAGAAAGAATCTGTCACAGATATAAACAATTCCACAACTCCAGATTTCATAAAGAGCTTGAGAAATTTGTCTAATGAAGACTTAGAAAAGAGTATCTTAAGCCACAAGCAGCTTGTGAACACGTGGGTGTCTGAGGAGCCTGGGCATGCAAAACCAAAGGATTTGCCATACGAGTTGGAATCTGCAGCGAGTGAACACGCATATTCTGCTAGAGTGTTAACAGTTGATATCTATCTAAGAAAAACAGACGAACTCCTTAATGAACCTGTGACTCTTCAATCAGAAGAAAATTGTAGTGATTTGGACACAATGGATAAAAAATCTGCTAGTAAAAGATCTGGAAAAAGGAGAAAGTCTCAGTCATCTAGTGACATTCCAAATGGAGAGAGAAACCAGACTGAGACTACTGCAAGAGAAGAATCTGGTTTTGAGGATGATGTCTCTTCTGAGGTGTTTTCAGACAAGATAATAAACTCTGAAAGAAAAGTGAGGTCTCCTCAACAAACTCCTGAAAGGAATTCCTCTTCATCAGGTAGTAATCAGGACCTGAAAGTTGGATCTGCTCACAAAGGGGCATCTAAAACTGAAGCTGACAAAGGCAAGCAGCAGGTCTCAAACACAACCTCTGCAAGGAGAAGATCATATAAAAAGAATCAGTCAGATGCTGTACCCATTTCCCCTACTGGTTTGAAGGGTCAGGTAAAAGATTACTCTTCAAAAAGGCAACCTTTAGCACTGCCAGAGAATAACCCAGTGACAAAAAGAACTTCAGTGGAAAAAGGAGCTATTCCTGTGGCTTTTGGGGAAGACAGCTTGGAGTGTCCCAAAGTTTCTCTGACTGCTAAGACAGAAGACAATGCCTTGGTGTTTGCTGAAGGCAGAAATGAGACCAAGGCTGTAAAGCATGGTAATGGTTTGGATGGGAGAACTTTATTGCATACTGATGGGATTAAAAATGGAGACCTGTGTCTGTCAGCTGAGAGACAGACAAGTTCTGATTTAGACAACTCGAAGCTGAAGAGTTCGGATGCTACCAGAACAGTCATGACAAAGATTAGCCTGTAAGTAGCAAACCAGCTTACCTTGTCCCTGTAGCTGTAATTTTGCTTGCATCTGTGTTCAGAATTCTGTAGAAACACTAGCTATATATCTGTTGCCTATCTAGATGGTTTTCAATTAAGAACTGCCTTTAAAAAAAAAAAACAACAAACCTTAATTAGAGCTACCACTTAACAAGCACTGTAATTTACATGACTTAGAAATAATTCATTTTTCCATTTTTTTAGATGGCTAGGGAATGTCTTTGTCAATTCCATTAAATGGAATAATTTAATGTACATAAAAGCTACTCTGTCATTGTTGCTCAGATTAGCTTGTCTGTCATTGACCTTAATGTCATTTTTTCTGTCTGTAACCAGCTCAGAATGTAATTGAATATTTTGTGTGTAAAAATCTTCGAGTAAGGAATGTGTTGGAAGTGTTCTTCAAAACAGCCTAAATTCTGCTATTATTCTATGAAGAAATGGAATATGCAATATAAAACTTGGTTGTTCAAATTATATGATAAATCATGCTCCAGAAATTTGAATAGCTATGGTTACTTTCTTAAGTACGTGCAGGATGAATCATGTAGATTTTTATGTGTGTGAATAACATCAGGTATTTGCAGAATTTTGCAGGTTTTAGTTTTACACTTGAAGAAATTGTCATCTGTCAAACAGAGGTGATCAGGGTTTATAGGATTAATAAAGAAGTGGATTTGTTTCAAAATTTCACTGTAATCACTAGTATAAGCCCAGTGATTGATTTCCTGGATTCTTGTTACATTCTCATCCAGAGGGATTGATTTTGTTACATTATTTGTTTCCATTGTTTGGTTGTCATGACTATGTGGTGGTGTGTGGTTACACTCCTCGTTCTGGTACATTTATTTATAGGTGTCAGAGTACATTGAATCCTGTAGGCCCACCAGAGGTACCCGAGCGTTCATAACTGTCAAAGGGATGTGAAGGTTCAGCATGATAGTTAAAAGACACACACATCTATTTCCAATTATGCTTCCCACATCTGAGAAGCATTAGGAGCAGTTTCCTTTTCACAGTTTGTAATACTCCATATCTGACTTGTTAATTTGTAACTAAATGTAAAACTCCTGATACTGAAGGTTAAACTGTGCCATTTTTGTACATGGTGACGCTTTGCTCTCTGGCAGTATAGATCACAAATCTTAAAACTCTGAAGCTGTACCTTCACAGCTTCAAAGGAAAGGTAGCTTTCATGTTTTTCTCTTTGTGTCACTGTCGGTAGTGATGACAGTGTGTGTGTGACACTGTGTCTTGGCCTTATCTGCAGCTATAGGAACTTTAGCCCTGGGTGGGGACTGCTGTGTTGCCTGTAAGGTTCTTGGTGCATCTGATGGCTGTGACTGCATGGTACCACACCATTTCTTCAGCCAAACCTGAGTTATATGCTCAGCTTACCTGGTATAATTTGTAATCATTCATCAGAACATGTGAACTCTAAACCTGGATGTGGATTACGATGCTGTAAAATGGGAAAGGAAGAGATGGTACCATTACTAGAAGAAGGTGTAGTTTTATTCTCTAGTTATTGCTTTGAATGAGAGGACAGATAACTTTTCCATTTTCAAAGGTTAAAAATTTATTGTTAGATAGTTCACATGAATCCCTTTCAGGTTGAAAAATACTCATTTACTCACAAACTCATTTGCTTTGTATAGGATAGACCTTTTTTTTTTTTTTTTTTTTTTTTTTTTTTTTTTTTTTTGGTAATACAAGTAGTTTTCCCTTAAAAGTGTAGAATGTCTCTTACTAGTGACATTGTGCCAATTCTAGGAATTAAGTGTCTTTAGAAACAATTTTAAAACAGGTCAGTTCCTTCAGTCACCTCCAGAAGTGTGGGTTCCCTGTAAGGAATGACAGCCTTTTCTGTCTTTTCTTGTTTTATATCTGTGTACCGTATAACTTGAAAGTCACAGGATACTTTTCTTCTAGCTGTTGAAAGTAATACGAATCAGATTTGAAACTAAACTGAGGTTGATGGTACATCTTAATCAGCAAATAAAACCTCAGGCAGTAGTTACTTTGATATGCTTAGCGGAAAATTTGGCTTCCATTGTCATATTTTATGTTCAGACATGGTTTTGTAGTTCCCTTTACATTTATGCCCACTTGTTGAATTATTCTGCTCTTTTCACATGCCATTTTTCTTTGCTCACCTCAATCTGATGTTTTGGCATCAATGTTTTTTGGCACCAGTTGCATGCTTGATGTGTGACTCACCTTCCATTTATGACTGTATTGGGAGAGGTCTAACTGCTTGCTTCCACAGTTTAGCTGCAAGGTCTAGCCAAAGAGAAGGACACTGGTATTTCTCTTGTGCCTGCTTGTTCCTGGCATTATAGATCAGGAATGGGGAGTAGGAATCAGCCACATTGGCCTGTTTCTGAGAAAGTATTTGCAGTGTTAAGTGAATCCATCTTCCATGTTTCAAACCTTTTACCCCATACTAGGTGGGAAGCCTAAAGGATACTCAAACATCATCTCCTTTTAAACAAGCTTAGAAACTCCAGTTCTTGCCATAAGGTGCATCTTTTGACTATACTTAAAATCAGTATTTCTTAGAGTGGAAAAAGGTGTAATGAAAAGATTAGTAAGAGGAAGCCAGTTGTGCTGCATGGAGCTCCAGGTCTGAGCTTTCTATTGCTTTTTGGTCTTACTGGTTTGGCTGCTGCTGTGCAAAAACACTGCAGAATATCAAATACAAAGTGTTGAAGTGGTTGTTTCTGCATAAATTTGCAAAGCTTGAAACTATACCTTTGAGGGGTTAGCTGTTCATTTAGAATAATTTTTAGGTGTGGCTGATAAGTATCCCTGTTAACCATTAAACTTGCTTGTGTCAGGGCATACGGGAAGACACAGATTTTATGGGGAAGGTATGTGTTGTTCAGTTGGAATAAATGCATGTAGTAGTGCAAGTGATAGGCTGACAAAAGGGTGGTACGGGAAGGAGTTTATTAAGGTAATTAGGCTGTTAGTGGCACCTTTTAAAAGATACAGGTAGAAGAAGAGGACAGAGGAGGGATGCATCACTGGAGGAAGAGAAAGGAGTGATCTCAGTTTTTGGGTTGTTCATGTTAACTCACTTGAATCTCGCACTTCTTTCTTGGGCTAAAAAGCTGCCTGAGAGCTCAGTGAACAGAGTTTATGTAGGTTAAAAAAAAGAATAAAGCACTTCAATACAAGAATCATCCATTGATTGGTGGACCATTTGAGGCCCTAGAGATCATTGCTGCAAGCTAATTTTTATTATCTCTCACCTTTGTCAGTTTTCATGTGGGGCAGTTTCTGCCTGTTCTTCCACCACTGTGTTCTCAGATTGCTTTTTGGAGAACAGGTCTGCCTTTGAGGTGATGGGGGATCCTTGACATTGTTTATATCTGACTGATAAATTTTGAAGACATCTGCCCTGCCTCTTCACAGCTCTTTGTACTGTTTCTGCAGTAGGAAGTGACATGAACAAATGATTTTTCCTGGTTGTAGGTATTCAGAAGAAGGAGGCTTGAAACCCTCAGCTGTGTATCATCATCCTTCTGCCATGCTTTGTGCTGTGCACTTGCACATGCTTCTCTATCCACTCTGATGAAGTTTTCTAAGTGTTTCAGAATTCAGTTCTTGTAAAATTATTAATAAGGTTAGTTTACACAATTTAAACTGTTAGCTAACTTCACCTGAAGGAAGTGAAAGAGTTCCTGACATGAGGTGTTTGCTTAGCCACACCACATGTGATGCAGTGACTGGGGACAGTTAACCTTTTCCCACAGCACTAATGAGGCCAGAAGATGTCTTTCATTCAATTTAAGGTTGCAGTGTAAGAGTAAAGGCTGCAAAGAATCTGGGCAGATGTCTTCAAAATTCACTGAAGAGGTAAATGCAAATATTAACCAACTCATTATCACCTTAATGAATTGGGATTTGTTTTCTAAACTCTCTAGGGAATTGCATCCATATAATTTATTCTGCCTATACACTATTAAATTTTAATGTCATGTGTACATTGACAATTGCACATGCTGTAGGCTGCCCTATTTTCTGTTTTACTGAACATTAAAGAACTAAGTACGTGTTTGAGATGTATTCTCCCTACTTAGAGTCTGTGTTTTTTTCATTTGTATAGTTACTCCTTTTTTAGTTGATTCCTTTTGAGATACCAAAATTTAAACTAAGTCTATGGAAAATTGTATTATAGTGCTACATTTTATTGTTTTGAAAATTGTTATGAGTCTGTTCAAGATTAATTAAACATGTCACTCTGTATCACTTTTCTTCCTATAGTCCAGCCAAACCGAAGAATATAGAACTGAATTTTAAAACACCTACAAATCAAGACAGTTTAGAAAATGAGCAGGATACTCTTGAAAAACCAGTTAATAAAACTAACAGCAACATTGCCAACAAAATTTCCTTGTTTGAAAATAAATGTGCTAACCAGAGCCAGAGGCCTACTGACATCCCTGCTTCCAAAAATAGTACTGTACCAAGCACATTCGTTGGCAGAGCAAAGCTGAAATTTGGAAAACAACCTAAAGAAAATGAACAACCTGATAAAATGTTAAATAAGCAAAGCAGTCGCCAAAAGTTATTTGAGAATGGCACACTAGAGAAAGAAAGCACTGCAGAGCTAAAAGGCAAAAGCGAAGAAGGCTTGGCCTCTTATGAGGATATTGGGAAGCCAACGGAACTTAAAGTAAAAGCTGCAATATCCCTTTTTAACCAAGGCAGCAAAAGTGATGCTAGTAGTGTCTCTCTGAAGCAACCAGAACCAGAATTAACCACAGCAAAAAAAGAAAGTTCACCTTTTAAACTGTCCTTGCACTCGCCCATTAAAAGTGAAAACGCTCAAGATACTTTCTACCAAAGAAATTACACAAGCTCAGAATTCCATAGAAACGAAGAAAAGATACTGCCAAACACAGAGGTTTTATCACCTTGCGGTAATGATAAATATCCTCTACCATCTCATCAGGTTTCTACATCAGAATTTAAGAAGATAGAAAATGGCGATAAAAAGGGAAAACCAGGAGATTTGAACTTTGCAGCACTGCAGTGTGATGACAGCAATCAAGAAAGTATATTGATGTCAGAACACAATGTCAATGCTCAAGAGAGCCCAGGCAAAGCCTGTAACGGATCTGCCGAAGACGATAGCATTTTTGATTCCCCATCTGACATGAAGAAGTTTGCCGAAACAATAAAGAACTTGGAAAGCTCAGTTTGTTTACCCCAGAAAAAGAAGAGGTCAAAGCTTCCCAAGTCCCCAGCACCCCACTTCGCAATGCCTCCCATTCATGAAGACAACTTAGAGAAAGTATTTGATCCCAGCGTATTTACTTTTGGTTTGGGATTGAGAAGGGAAAAAACACAGGATCTGTTACCAGCCCAACAAATGAAAATGCAAAGCCTAGAAACGATAGCCAAAGTCAGGCCCAAGCGTGCATCAACAGAGCAAAGTATCATATTCAAAGCTCTGCAGTCATGTAGAGAGGAACCTGTCTTTACTCATGAAATAAACGGAAAAGAGAACACTGATGGTACAGATGGTGAAATTAAGAGATCACGGCTTGAAAAAAGCTCCCTTTTCTCAAGCCTGCTATCTTCTACACCTAAGGAAAAGTTTTTTAATCCTTCTGTCACCTCAGTAAATAACACTGCAACGGCTTTTGCAACTGACTCATCAGGGGTGCCTCCTTTACAACTGGATGCTTCCGGGCCATTTGGCATGGTTCAAAAATCGGAGGTAATAAAGAACATTCCAGAAGTGAAACAATGTTTGTCTAGCTGCTGAATGACTGTTAATTTTGATTTTGCAATTCAGTCTCTTTCAGATATGAAGTTTCCAAATTTTGTGGAGAAGTACATGCAGGCAGATAGTGCAAAAAAAGAACTAAGTTTACAAATGCCCGGCTATGGCAACCCTGAGAAAAGTTTTTCCAGCTGGCTAGGGGCAAGCAGATATGAATCAAATGTCCCCTCTGGTTTATTAGATGTGGATGTAAGTATTGTGCTGTTTAAAATCGACCTGCAAAGTTATCCAGTGTTTATATTTTCTGTAGGCAATTTGTATGCATTATTTTGTTTCCTCTCTTAGGGATATACATAGATTACAAACACATAGAGGTGCACTTATAGATATGATACCAGTTTCATCTGATGGGCTAAGCATGAAAATGAGATGGCATCTATTAACATGATTAAGGTTTTTCATGGTGCCCTTACTTTGAGACTTTGCAAAAATGAATTGAAAGTGTATGTCTGAATATTTCTTCATCCTTGATTTTGTATTACATTGAAACAAATCTCATGCTAACTTTACTTTTTATTGTAAATTAGTAGAATGCTTTCTGTGAACTTCTGTTGACAGTAATCTCTCTCCTCTTCCAACAAGACATTCAGTCTTTTCACTGTTAAATAAGCAACAGAGCAGACTTTTTTATTTTTGCTGTCCATCATTGTTCCCAATAGTCTCATGCATTTGATAGAAACATACATTATTTTTTAAGAATGCTTTAACAACTGGATAGAAGTGATTATTGAAAGTGCTGCTATGGTGGAGGGCTGTCCCTTGGTCTCATTACAAGCATCTAATCCTCATGAGTGAAGAAAGACCTACATTTTCCCTTCAAAGCAACTTTAATGTGGAATATTTTTGTATTTTCTATTTTAAAAATTATGAAATAATGTCCTGTAGTATCTGCTGTTCCTGTTAACTTGAGCCCCTATCGTCACCCAAGAGGAAAGCTATAATCTGATCTAAGAACTGTGGGAAGAAATTAAAGTTGAATAGCCACATGAATGGGACCTGTGGAATAGAAGAAGCATGTAAAAGTTTGAGAGATACTTTGCAAAGCTTAATGGTTTTGTGCTGTAGTGGTTCTACTGAAAGGAGTGAGGTAGTAGAAGTAGCTTCTCTCTTCTTCTTCACTTTGCAGGAGGAAATCATCCATAGGACCTTGCAGTTTTGAGAATGTAGACTTCTCTCTCATGGGAAGTTTTTTAATTAGTGTGGGGATGAAAATTAGGGGGTGAAGATTGCAATGGTGTAGATTTCATGCTGGCAGTTAAACAGACTTTCTTACTCTGATGGTCCTGCTTAGATTTAAAAACTTGAATTTAAGGCTAAATGACTAGTATTGTTTTGGTTTGGTTTTTTGCTACTTAAATATTGTTCTTGCATGGGTTTCAATTTTGCAGTGGAGTGTGGAGGCCTGATATGTCAGTGGAGTGTGTATGCACCTCAGATAGCACTTGAGAGAATCCCTTTAGGCTCCAAAGGATTTCTGGAGTTTTGTGTCACTGTTGCTGACTCTGAATTGTCTTCATCAAGTTATACAGGAACCAGAAATGTTTATATGATGTGTACCTACTGTGCATCTTCCACTGACTAAGAAAATGATGATGCAATGGCTAGTAGGAAATGTGAAAGAAAGAGTAAGGGCAGCCCAAAACAATGGCTTTGGCATTCCTTAAACCACAGAGCAAGTTTTAACAGGAACTGAAGTACAGGCTAAAAAACCAGTCATGCTTCAACGTGTCTTGATGATGCCTACAACAATCTGGTGGTGGTTAAGAACTCTGTCCTGAGACCACTGCCTGCTCTGTGTGTTAACTAATATGGTCTCATTAATTCCTGGCACGTGTCGCTGGTTGTCTTAGGCTGCTGCCGATTTAGGGGCACGATGTGTTTCTGTCCTTTTGTTTGTATGAACAGTTCCTAGAAGAGTGAGACCCTGCCCTGGAAAGAGCACTTCTGTTCTTGCTAGGAAGCCAAATGCATAACTGCAGTGTTTGCTTTATTTGTTTTAAGATGACGTGATGTGACCGCAGCTGTCCCATATATTCTATATCATACAATTTACTGCTGACTTCAACATTGTTTTAAATTTTGTATACCTTAGTGTGTTTTATTTGTTCTGAATATGTTTTAGTTTATCACTTATTGTACAGCCTCATGCTTTTTGAGGAAACTTACGTTGGTACAAGCCATTAGTCACAAAATTGATTATGCTTGTACATATCTATGCCATCATGCCCCCTCAGTCTTTTCATGTATTCCTTCAAAATTATTTCATGCTTTATGGCTTGACATTTTTAAACATGTAAGTTTTCATTAATATCTTTATCACTGGTAGAGCATGTACTTTTATCAATGCCAGTGTTTAAAGTAGTCTCATGGTATGAAACTTCAGGAATATATAGGAAGCTGATCCAGAAGGATTTTAGTGTTTGAGGTTAGTTAACTTCAGTGAGATGATAATTCGAAGTTTAAAAAAAAAAAGGATGTAAATTTGTATATTTATATAGCAGAGATACTGTTCTTCAAGAGGAAGAAGAGATTGAAGCAATAAGTAGGTATAGTTGAAACTATTACTAGCTTTTTACTATTCAGACTAGTTTTTATTTTGGTCTGCTAGCCCTATTTTTTTATAGCTGAGCATCTTTATTGAATATCTTTATGTGTTTTTTGGTGATTTTTCTCTCCCCACTGTCTATTAGACACTTTCAAGAAATGGACAAAGTAAAATCAATCCCAGACCTGGCAAGGTAAGATCAATTTTAATATTTGTACTGTTCCTTTCTATATTTAAAGCATAGGAAGATAGAACTATATGTTGCTGGTGTGTGTTTTTCTGTTTGGTTTTTTAAACACAGCTGGTGATATACTGTGACTCAGACTGTGAAAAAAATGCTATTGAAGTTTTCCATGATGTTCTGGATTGCAGTTCTTGGGTTCTGTCACCAACAATTTTTGTTAAAGTCATCAGAGGATGGTAAGAGATTAATTTTTACTCTTTATCATTGGTATATCTAAAAACGTTTTGAAACAAAGGTGGCATGTAATTCATATTAAGTTTGCTTTGTAAATGGCAATGTAACATTGACACCTGTGAGCAAGAAATGTGGCATTTTACCTCTGTAAGAGGAAGTTCTGAGTTGGGAAACCTATTTTGCTGATTAATTGAATTAGTGTTACCATCTGGAGGGCTTCAAGATTTCACCAGGCATAGGTGTGGGATGAAATAACAGCTTCTGTCCAGCTATGCTGCTCTTTGAATCCTCTGCACATTAGGGGTTTTTGCACAGTATTTGGATTTGGCTAAAGGGCTAGTAGATAAGTTTAAAGCTGGGTCTAACATGATTCATTTCATGTCCAGAGGAATAAGATGGTGCTGTAGAGATAATTGACTGTTTTTCTGACAAATCCAGAGGGATTTTGCTCTAAAAGTTACATTGCCTAAGAGTAATTCAAAACAAGTTCATTTTCTACTTTCTTCATAGCATCAGCAGAATGGCCTTTAGTGTGGCTAGCATGGGAAATTATGTTGTGGCCAGGCTATAGCGCAGTCAAATAGGAGGTTCTCAAAGGTAATGATCTGATAGTAAGCTGCAGAAACAAGTGCTAGCTGCAGTAGGAGGTGCTGAGAAGCCTACTGATTGCTGTTCAATTTCAGAGAACTGGAATGAAAGCCTTTTGATCTGTGTAGACCAGGTTGTATTTTCCAGCATGGACTAGGGGAACTGGGATTGGTTTCTCCCCCACCCCGCTGCCTTCAGTTGAGAACATAAGAGAGGAGTTTGTATTGGCAGATGGGTGAAGTTTTTATCCAGTTATATCTTCCAACCTGGTGTTAAAAGTGAAGTTGTATTTGTGTGTACTTGTGTATTTGAAGCTGTACCTGAGCAGTCTTTGGCACATCTACACCATCCCCTGTGGAACTCCAGGCTGTTGTTCACAGGATCCAAGTAGCTTGTCTGTTTATACGCGATGCAGCACCTTGCCGTGTCAGTGTTTTCTGACCTGCAAATTGGTTCTGATTAGTATCTCATACAGAAGTCTGGTATTCGTAGGCAGTATTCTTTGCTGCCCCAAATCATCAGTTTAAAAAGGTGGAGAAGTTTTTGATGAAATTACAATTCAGCAGTAGACGTCTTTGTTTTTATTATTGCTTTTAAAAGTATCAAAGACTGGGAATGACTTGCATCAGCAGTGTTGGGCAAATAGCCTGTATTGGTGAAATGGGAAGGGGCTGGACTAGTACTTCTTATGAAAGGATTTGTTAAATGTGAGCATGATTTTTGCAAATCACACTTGATAAAGCACCATTACAAATCAGAATGTTTTATTTTAAGCTGGATACTCTACGAGAAACCAAATTTTGAAGGTCCCTCTATTCCATTGGAAGAAGGAGAGGTGGAACTCCCAGATATTTGGGGTGCAGGTACTTCTGAAGAGCAAAATGACGGCAAATCTGTAAAGCCTGCAGTGATTGGTTCAATAAGACATGTTGTTAAGGCAAGTAATATAGGTAAAGAAAGTTTTATATGGATCTTAAATGATGTCTTATATTGATACAAAGTGTGATCGGTGTCTCAGGACACAACTGTAACATGAGTTACAAATGCATGAAATAATTTTCCATGTTGAATTTCTTGTTTAATTACAAAATGCATGTGGGAGCTTTTGCACAATGGGAACTATGGTAACATCCACTGGAAAGATAGGGCAGGAAAGTGTATTTTATTGGTATAGCGGCATACAGCATATGCTTTGTACCTTGATCAGGCACAAGAAAAGCATCGCAGAAAACCATCAATAATTCTGTACCTGTACGAGGCCCTTTCTTCCCTGCCCTCCCTCCCCCCAATATAAACCAATCTTAATACTCAATAGAAACTTCAGGGTCAAACACCAAACCTCGCTTGATACTCATTAAATAGCCCTGCGAGTTTCACACGTGGTGGAACACCTTTCTGCATGCACTTTTAACCTACCATTAAAGCAGTTACTTATGCAGGTTGCCAAAACAAGCATGAACTATAAAGTTATTTGACTAGGAAAGGAAAAAGGAGGAATATATATTGCTTGTAACTACAATTCTTGTTTAAATTGCAGTTCTCTTCAAGGATGGCTTGCTTAGTGTTATCTTAGGATTTAATTTGCTAGAGGAGATGTTAACTGATGAAAGAAGACGCATTCCTGCCTAGATGGCAGAAAGTAAACAATGTAAATGCTGATTAGAGATTGACTGACTGTCTTGGTCCAAACAGAGACAGGCAAACTGGCTTAGCTATACTTTTATTATAGGCATCTAGTAGCAGTAGTAATTGACAAGGGGGAAAACAATTTAAAATAAGCAGGTGTTTCAAAACTGATTTAGTTATCCACAATAATTACAGAACTCGCAGCACAGATTAAGTGATTATGGCAATCTTCATTTTTCAGGATTACAGGGTTTGCCGAATTGATTTGTATACCGAGCCTGAAGGGTTAGGAATCGTGACTTCCTTTTTTGATGATACTGAAGAAACAGGGGTGTTTGGCACCACTCAGAAGACTTGTTCTATTAAAGTACATTGGGGCATGTAAGTACATAGTTCTCTATGAATGTGTAGTGCTATGAAAGGAATTTGTTCTAAACCATTGGTTACACCTGTCAGACAATACAAGCAGGCTATATTTATTCTACTCCTATATTTTGGTAGTATTTGTTGACAGTAGCATTGGTGCATCATTGTAATGCTTCACTCTTGGAGAGACTGACCTCTTAGAATGTTTTGTTAGAGTCAGTTTTTATTCTGTTTGCATGTAGTAAATGTCGAATAACCCCTGTGTATTTGCAGCAGAGCAATGAGATTTCCTCCCTTGCTCTTTCTCATTCAGGCAACCTTACCATAACTGTTATGATAAGACCACGTTTCCTAATTTCTTTCTTGTAAACTAGAAATCGTTGTACTAAAAGAAGAAAATAAATTAAGTCTTTCTGTTAAAAAATAAGGCTTAATGCCTTAAAGAGTCCAGATGTGACATTCCTGTATTTCACAGGGCATTTTGATGCATGTTTTTATGGTGATGTTTGAGACATAAATTATGTCACCCAAAAATACCTCGCCATGTGAGTTAGGAGGGTAATGTCATGAACCAAGACAGCTTTTACAAGAAAGGAGACCTCTAAGGAACAGTGTAGGTGCTGTACTAATGTTAGTTTTGATGACTTCATAAACAAACTTTTAAGTCATCATGGAAAAGATGCCTCAGAGTGGTACTGGTGGTACACAGAAGAGGGAGGCTGTTTTCAGAAAAAGTGGGACTGGAACCACTTTCCGTGGTGTTGGGTCCTGCTGAACAGGGTTGTTACCTGTTAGCCGTGTTCTGTTTGGGCACTGATAGCACTTGCCTTGCTATCAAAAACTGCCCAGCTAAAGGCAGGTGTTACATACCATTGCAAAGATGTATTCAAATATGCCATGTGATATATAGGACATTTTAGTTGTTAGGCAAAGGGTATTTCATATAATGAAATAGTTACACCTTGATTTCTGGGAAAAAATGAAGCATTTTGGTATATAGGCAAATTTTAAGATGTCTAAGTAGTTCTCTGACAGCAAGTTATTTCTGGTGAAATGCAAGCTTAATCCAAATTACATGTCTCCCAATAATAATGACAGATGCATTTTTTGGAGGTTGATTATTGATTCATTTCATCTACCTCTCCACTTTATTCCTGTTTCTCACTTAAAAGCTATCTGTGAGTGGTAAAATTTTAAAATAATTTTGAAAGGCGGCAGAGCCTATGCACATCTCTGACTTGTCTGTCTTTTGCATCATTGTGACAGCATTTTTTGTACTAAATCAGTGGAAACCTTTATAGTCTTAATATCTCTCTGTTGCATTTGGATCCCTTGAGGGAAAGCACCAGAAAGCAAAGTATATTATTTTTCAACTGTCTTTCTCAGATGTCTGTTCCTTAGTCCAGCGTAGAAAGAAGCTGCTTGCATGAGAAAGTCAGTAAATTGCTGCTGCTTTTTTGCATGTTGCAAGGTTTTGTTTTGGGGTTTTTTTACCTTTAGTTTATAGACATGGCATGGTTCACTGTATTGGCGGTGAGGGAGGCTCTGAGTCACCTTGCCATGTGGGTGTGGTTGTATCTTCTTAAAGTTTCCCAGTGTTCATGCTTAATTGCTGTTTGTTAAGAGCTGCCAACAAAAATGAGTCAATGCACCTTTATCTTCTGACTGTACTCTTCCTTGGTCTTCCATGTGTTTCGGTTCTTGGAGTGAAGTCAGAATCACAGAATCATTTAGGCTGGAAAAGACCTTTTAAGATGATCCAGTCCAACCATTAACCCAGCATTGCCAAGCCCAGCATTAAACCATGTCCCTAAACGCCATATATACACATCTTTTAAATATCTCCAGGGATGTTGATTCCACCACTCCCCTGGGCAGCCTGTTCAAATGCTTGACAACCCTTTCAGTGAATAATTTTTTCCTAATATCCCGTCTAAACCTCCCCTGGTGCAACTTGTGGTCATTTCTTCTTGTCCATGTCTTCCTTGTTACTTGTGAGAAGAGGCCAACCCCTACCTGGCTACAATCTCCTTTCAGGCAGTTGTAGAGAGAGAGGAGGTCTCCCCAGAGTCTCCTTTTCTCCATGCTGGACAACCCCAGTTCCCTCAGCCTCTCCACATAAGACTTGTGACCAGCCCCAAGTTGAGGGCTCGCTGAGCAGTGTGAATGCAGGGCACACAATATACCAAACATTCAGCTAGAGACAGTAATAAAACTGAAGCACTTTGTTTGTTTCTTGGAACTGTGTATCTGCAATAAAACTATACCAACCTGTGCAAGTTTACATCAGGTTAGAATTTGCCTTTTAATCATCACAGAGTGATAGATTATTTTAATATTTTTCTGGTATCACCAGATTTATACATTATGATCCTTACGTGAATTAAAGGGTCAGCTGCATAAAGTGTTCCTGTTTATGTGTGTTTTACACTGTTCCATGCTGTACTTCTCAGAGATCAGTAAATTTAAATTGAAGAAATACTTTGACATCATTATGCAGAGATCAGCAGTACGATTCTTTGTTTCCAGCAAGTGATTACTGGCTAAGATTTAGTTGAAAAAGCTTTGAAACACTACTCTTGCTGTCCCTATCAAGGAATCTGAAAGTTATGTCATTCAAAGCAGATTTATTAGCAGATACAAACCATAAGGAAGTAGATTTCTAAGGAGTTGTCAGGTTTTTCTATGTATTAGTAAATAACGTAAGTTTAGAATTTTTTACTGAATAGATTTTTCATCAAATCAAATCAAAGCCTAGGTTAGTAAAGTTCCTTAAGTTCTTGCAAATTGGTTCTGCATTTTAAAACTAAAAGTTTTAATTTCTAAATAATATTCTGTTACTTCTAACAAGAAATAGAATAAACTTAAGTCTTGCTATTTCATCCTAAGGCATGGGTTGCCTTCAGATAAAACAGAGTCAAAATTTTATCTGTTCATTGTACTGGTTTGTTTGGGATTGTTTTGCCTGTTCAAAGAAAACGTGTTATTGGTGGTTCCTGCACAGACGCAGAAGTTTGTCAGTATGCCAGCTTGTAATTGGCAATTTTGATGGTAAAGAAACAAAGTTTTGTTAAGGAAACAACGATGTCTTTCCTAAAGTAAGCCTATTGTCTTGTTCTTTACTGTTCAGAAATGCTTTGGGGTTTTTATCTTTTGCTTTTCTCCTTCTGCCCCCTCTACTTTAGATGGCTACTTTATGAAGAACCTGGTTTCCAAGGAGTCCCTCTAATGTTGGAGCCTGGTGAATATCCTAATTTAGCTTTCTGGGAGAAGAAGGAAGCCTACATTAGGTCAATGAGGCCCTTGAAAATGGTAAAATGCTGTTCTTACTTGCAAGTTAAATGACCTGTGTTTATGTGTTAGAAATAATGTATTAATGTGGCTAGATTTTTCAAGATTTACAAAAATGAAACTCTTTAAATTAAAAACTCCCAAATTTTTAGTCTGTAAAATTCTTGAACTTTCATCATTGGATTGCATCCATTTCTGCCATTAATCTGCTTCTTATTTTTGCTTCTGCTCTTCAGGGAAGATTTCATCTCAATCCTGCCTTTTTGTAAAGAATCGATGACTCTTAGAGATGCCTATAAATTGTCTACGTATAGACAGCTTACTTTTTTCTTTTTTTTTTTTCTTTTACAGGGTGGTCGCAAAGTTGAATTCAGTGGAGAGCCAAAGGTAAAAGTCAATGTTTTACTGTCCAAGGCTACTTTACAACACATGAACTGCACAAACTACACACGGGTAGATAAGTATGTCTTGACTGTGTGCCACTGATGGCTTAATGGCTAGTCCCTGTGGTAAGTGACCACACCATGAAATTGCAATTTCTGTCAGGTTTATGCATCCATCACATACATATATGGCAGTATTAACAGTAGTCTGGATAATGCAGATTGGTAATGAATATTCAAGCCCCCACGTTAAATCTCTAAATGAAAGATCTCTTATGGAGAACAGAGAGATCCCACTAGTTGGTTTCATCGTCTTGCTTTCTCCCTGTGTGCCCTTGTAAAAGAAGCTGTTGTCAGAATTTATCATGCTCTCTGCAACTTTTCTTTTACTTAATTTCCACTACAGGTAATCGTTTATGAGAAGCCTTTCTTTGAAGGGAGACATGTGGAAATAGAATCAGAGATCTTTATGCTTGATGACAAGGAATCAGAAGAAAAGACAAGACTTCCGCTTACATCAGTGGGATCCATGAAAGTACTAGGAGGACTGTAAGTGTGGAAAAATGGTATTTCCCCTTCAGCTAAAGTAGTAACTCCATAGGCTGCAATGGACAAATTCAGTACCTGTTTATTTTATCTGTTTTCCTAGTTTTGGGGTTGAGGTATATTCCTGGGTTAAGTTTGAAAATATTCACAGTGAAAGAATAAACATCACACATCTGTATCTGCTTCGTAAAAACACGGAGTGGCAGTTGTCCATTTGCACATGCGGACTCTGTTGTTGTTGTTGTTTAGTTGGGTCGCTTACGAGAAGCCTGGGTTTGAAGGCCATCAGTACTTGCTGGAAGAAGGAGCGTATCGGGATTGGACAGAGTGGGGTGGCTATGATGAGGAGGTGCAGTCACTGCGACCAATTGTTGGCGTAAGTCCCAAGAACATGTTGTAGGCGTCTCCTGAGTGCTCTGAGATGTTGTGGCATTCTCCTTATGCTGCTTCTCTTTGTTTTAACAGGACTTCACAAGCTCCCATATGATAATGTACAGTGAAAAAGACTTTGGATCAAAGGGTTCCAACATTAATGTCTTAGGAATTATTTCCAATTTGAAAGACACTGGATATGGGCTGAGGACACAGTCCATAAATGTGCTAAGTGGCGTGTAAGTGATATTTTTAATCACTGTTTAATTCTAGATGCGCTATTCTTTTTAGAATTTTATAGTATTTGCAGATATTTCTCAGCACTCTAATGTCTGTGTGGAGTCTCTAGATAAAATTTTCTGCCCTTTACTGCAGAATGTGAAAAGTAAAGTTTTTGTGAATGTGTACAGTAAATCATCTTCTCATGATAAGATGGTCCCGGGACATGCTGACTTACTGATACCCAAAGTATGAAAGTATGAGATGGTATTTCATCAGAGAGGAAGAAATAGCTTGTTCTTGTGGCTGTATTTGTTTTAAGCATTTCAGCAGCAAAATGGTTATGGAAATAATTACTAGTTTTGGAACTAATTTCCAGGCTTCTTGCATTTAACCACAGGCAGATTCCTTGCTCTTTCTCTCACTTGTTTGTACAATGGAGATAACTCTTACCATGCTCACTTATATGTTCTGATATTAAGGAGAGTAACTGTTCTGAAAATTAACATTGCTTTTGCAGTGAATTCTGTAGGTTAATGGTGGTTTAGTGCTGTGGCTTTGGTTTTTATTGTTTGGGGTTTTTTTTAACACAGGTGTTCCCAAAAAGTTGTATTGGCCATGGCCATTAGCAAATCTGACTCTGTTCCATGAGCATTATCACATGCCATTGATAAGTTGATAGACTTTGTTGTTTGATTTGTCTAGTACATCCGTTGCAAATTGATTTTTCACAGCCTTGCAGACTGTGAACACAGAAATACAGACAAGTATTAGCAATCATGGCTGCAGATACACAAAATTAACTGAAGAAGTAGAACCAAGAGAGTGTGAGATGTACAGTCTGTCTCCCTGCCTAGTATGCATGCAGGTGACTTGCTGAAAACTCTGCTTATGCAGCCACACCCTAAATCTTTCTGTGTGTTATCTGTGCAATATCTCGGCAAGTTTTGTCTGGATAAAGGTTGCAGAATCAAGCTCGGTGCGTTCCAGGGGAATGCTTTTAATTTATTTATGAATATGGTGCAACAGCAGGGTTTTTTGCTGCCTGGTGACCTTTGAAGCTGCTGTGGTCTTTTGTCTTCTGTACTATGCAAGGGAGATTAATGGGAAAGAGTCACCTCCGAAGGTTGGGAAGCAAATTGTGGGTTACCTATCATGCCCTTTGTGTAGTTGTTCTGTTGCTGCTGAGGTAGAAATCATACTTGAGTTTGAGTATTCTAGTAATTAAGAGTGACTCTAATACTCTGATGGTAAACGTGGATAGAAGTCATTATGTACAAAAGTTGTCCCACAGACTCTGCTACTGCTCCTGTAATCTTCCACCTTGTAGTCTCTGAAAGATGTAATTTGTAGCAATAAGCTTTTTAAAAATTTAGATGCATTGTTCGTAACAGGTGGTTAACATGAACCTTTTCTTGCTTTCCAGAGAGGTTATGAGTATTTGAGGGTTTTGTGGTGGTGTTCTTACTATCTGTTAATGTGTCAGAAAGCTTGAATGATTCGTGTTAAGTCATGTTTGGTAATACAGTGCTTTATTTCATCTATTCAGGTAGAAGATTTTTTTATATCCTCCTTTCCAAGAAATCTGTCATAAAGCAGTGAATAATCCATTGAGCAATTTCCTGAGCTGTTTAGACTGTAATGCAGATGATGATGTAGTGAATTGTGACAGATTCAGTAAAAGCTTGTCATAATATTTTGAAGTAACCTTTCTGATATTGTATTGAGAGTACTTCATTAAAATAAAAAGTCAAAAATGTAAGAAGCCCTGAACCTTTCATTGCAGTTTTTTTAACTACAGGTGTCTGGGGTAAGCAGTTAGAGCAGTAACAGATGTAACAGATGATCTGTATTTCCCACATAATTAATTTGATTGCTCTGTAATTTAAAGGGTATATCAAAGAAAAGAAAGCCTGACACTGCAGTGCACAGATACTGCTGAACAAGTTCTGAGCTCAACTGCAGCTCTAAACAGTATGCCTCTGCATTTGGGGAGTGAATATTCTGTTTTGGTGTAATTGAGCACTAGCTGCATTAAAATTTTCAGCTATTGTGTTTCTAAAGTATGTTTCCAAGTAATATTTAATGCCTTTGCTAAATCCATTGTAAAGACAGCATGAAAAATATATCCTAAGGTTATGAGTATTGACTTCTTTATAAATGAAAATGTTTTGCTCTTGAGCATTCTTCAGAGACTGGACAAACATAAAATCCAAAAATTATTTTTCTGCCATTAGAGTGGGAGAAAGTAATCCAGACTGCCTGAAAATAGGAGAGGCCTTTCTTCTTTTAAGTAGGGTTTGATCTTTACTTCTAAATTGGCAGAACGTGAAGTGGCGGAAAATGGAAGTATTTACTAGCAACAGGTAACACCCTTTACAAGTTCAAGCAAGTACTAAAACCAACTGTTGTACAATTTTCATTTCCCCTCTGCGTAAAAACTCTTCAAACTTATACTTAATAGTGATCAAAATCACAGGAACTGTACACTTGCAATGTGCCTTTTCTTTATCCCTAAACACACCAGACTTTTGCCAGAACTCCCGAAGAAGCCCCTGTCTTTTAGTTGATTGTTTTAGAACTTGCTGGAAGAACTTTTTCGGATTTTTTTTTAATGTAGGCATTTGTTTACTGTGGTTGTGTAATCAGCCTGGTTTTCCCCTAGTTACGAAGTAAGTAGTCCACAGTGTAGATTTGGCTGCTTCTAGTGTTTGTATGGATAGTGATATTAGGGAAATAATTATGTGTTGAGTAGCTCATATACCAGAAGAAACCAGAAGGTAGTAAATTTAATCTGGATGCAGTCAGGGAGGTAACACAAGTGAAACTAAAGGGACACAAGGTACAAGAACAAACCTCCAATGGGTGTAGAAAAGGGCAAGAGCCCTTCAAAGAAAGCATCCTCTTCTCCCTATCTCTGAACTGTTGTTTGGCAAAAACCTTAAAAGGAGTCACAACATGAAAGTTTGCAGGTCCCTGGGATACTAGGCATCACAGTCACAAAGGGGTATGAGGAGCCCGTTTTCTCTCTTTCCTGTAACAAAATTCCCTTATCCTCTCTGTTAATCATGCTACAAATTTGCAAGTGCCAGTTAACTTTCTGGTGGCCCCCCCCCCTGTGCTTCCCCCCGAAGTTAGATAAGGTGAATGCTGGGCTAACCCTGTTTGGAGCTACACTTCCTCAACATCATGCGTAGAGGGATTTGGAGAAAGATTCTCTGTGTGTAATAGTATTAACAGTATATAAACAGAGCTTTATGCTACATCTCTGTTTTCAGGGGTATGAATGGTGCAGAGGAGTCTCCAGCACCATCCTGCCAGCCGCCTGGGATGAAGCTGTTGCTCAGCCTCGCTAAGGCAATTTGTACGGCTGGGGGTTACAAAATCTGTTGTGTTAGGAGAACTCGCTCCCTGTGGGGCAGGGTGGTTGTTGCCATGCTGCAGAGTAGTACTTCAGTTTTTGTTGTGCCTGGCAGCTGGAATGTTGCTCTCCTGCTCAGATATGGAGACAGTGTCATGCTCTCCAGGCCTTTCAGTTAGTCAGAAGTTGGATTAAGGCAGTGCTCCTTCTTAGGGATAGTCTTGAGGTCTGA
This sequence comes from Myiozetetes cayanensis, assembly GCF_022539395.1. Classification (NCBI taxonomy): domain Eukaryota; kingdom Metazoa; phylum Chordata; class Aves; order Passeriformes; family Tyrannidae; genus Myiozetetes; species Myiozetetes cayanensis. Next base: position 70,649,281 of record NW_026087411.1, on the reverse strand, counting down.
CAGGTTTAGCTGGTACTGAATTCAGCTGCCTGTCCTTGATGTTGTTATTACTACTTTCAGCAGCTTGTATGGGCTTCTGAATGAAGTGGAAAAGCTCAAGTATTTCACCATTAAGGCCTGCCTCTAGAAACTCTCTAAGTAATTTCATGGAAGCTTGGTACTTAATTATTTAAATCCCATTTATTTTAATGTAAACATGTGCAGCTCAGATTTGTTGATTACTTTTGCATTCAAGCTTCTTTTTAGATGGGGGAAACTAAACTGCTACCAAGAGATTTTTAGGAGGCATCTGATGTGTTTTATAATTCACTTAATATCAGAAACACTTGCTTTCATAGATGTCAGTCAAGTTAAACTGTCGTGCACCATAGCTGTACCCTGGCGTTTGTGCATTGACAAATCTAATGAATGTCTGCTGAAGGAATTATTTAAGGAAACCTCATTTTCACTGCTTTTGGTATATGTGGTATACAGGTGTAGACACACCTGAGACATTTGAACTGTCTGCTCAATTTATTGTACATACCAGTGTCTCTTTGATGAATTACTCTGAGATGATTTTGAAATGGGCCTTGAAATATGCTGTAAGTAATTAGTGCGTAACAAGTTAGAATAATTGATTATATCTGAGGCAAACCAGGAGATGTGAATAGTGATGTATGTGAATCATTATTTAAGTGTTTGCCATGGAAAAGTAATACAAAGTTCATACTCTCAGCACATACATGTTGATGCAGCTTTATTTCAGTTTGAGGTTATCCCCTGTCGTATATCTGCAGATATTATGGTGAATTTAGATGGTGAGAGTTATCTTCCATTGCAAATTATAAGTTCCATATCATTTCACAGCTTTATGATACGAAATTTTTTGTTAGTGTTGAAACTCAGTAAGTTTCTGAAACCACTGAAAGTGGGTTTTGGCATAACCTAGTGTGTGCTCATTATGCACCACATTGGCTAAAATTGAAAGTTGATTGACTGTGAGTAGAAGACTTTCTCGTAGAACCAGGAACCAGCAAGATGTCCTGATTGCAGAAATATAATGAATGAAATTCAGCTGCTATTGTGGCCTGTTCTCATATGGGCACTCAAAAAACAAGCAGTCAAAAAAAAGACTGTAAATGTAATTATGGGAAAGTTTGAAGAGTCTAGCGGTGAAAGGTAAGAGAAGTTATGTGGGTTATCACAAAATCAAAGGTGGTAGTGTTTGAGGGAGTGCTCTTTCTGGGCTTTCAGTATGGAACCAGGGTTAGAAGAACGCCGTAGAAGAAGGTTTATTGAATGTAGTTGACTATGCATAGCAAAGCTATAACTGATAGCAGATACTTCAGACCAGACCTAAAGCACTGCAGGGGTAATTGAACATTGGAGAGAGATGTGTAGTGATTTGGTTGCTTTTAAAGTGTGTATCATCTCAAAAGATGAATGTCTTTCAAAAAGGCATACTCTGACTGAGAAGTTACGGGCTTGATGCAGAACTCTGAGTTTGTGGCCTATGTCAGGCATGAGATCTGACTTAAGTAGTTACAGTAATGGCTTTGAATTTAAATACATTATTCTGGTCAAATTTGTGATGGTTTTGATGCTTAACTTTCAAGGGTGTTCTTTCTGCTGATGTCTCTGATTCCTAGGAGGGAACGGCCTGCTCTCATTGGCATTTATGCCTGTTGTTGCAGCTCAGCTTTCTGTTTGGGTGTGTATTTTCTTACACACAACTGAACTGTAGCTACAGGCAACATTAAAAGCCACTGTTCCCATCTTTACTGCCAAGATGACTCTGAAAGTTAGTTTTATCCAAAAAGCTGTATTCTGTTATTTGTCTCGTTTTCTTTTTTAGAGGAGAACTTGTTCTAGGTGAAATAATAGAATTGTAAAACATCTCGAAATACTCTTACTGTAGACAGCTTTTAGGATATCTAGCAGATGATGTGTCTGAACTTGTGGTCTGCTTTAGCTAATTCACTTTGATTTGTATTGACACAGTAGCACTAATGGAAGTAAAATTTACGTGGAGTGTGCAGTATCAGATGCACTGGTTTGTTTAGGGTTTTAATAACATCAGTTTGACACTTCAGAAATTTTTTTATTTGTTCTTACATTAAGGTGGTAATGAATATACACATTTGTGTTTTGGAAATGTAGTGTGACTTCTACCGATCACCCTCCTCTTCTTTCTCTTTTAGATGGGTGGCTTATGAGAATCCTGAGTTTACGGGGGAGCAGTATATACTGGCTAAAGGGCTATATCCCAGTGTTGAGGCATGGGGGGGAAAGAATTGCAAAATATCTTCAGTTCAACCCATTGTCATGGTAAGGACCTAATTTTATACTTCTTTTGCAAGTTTCTCTGAAGTATTTGGAAGTATGGTTTTTCTATCAAATTCAGTTTATTTACATTATTTAAACAATAGTTAACAGTAAACTTTCATGTGTTATTTTATCACTGTTAAAAATGATTTTCCCCTTTTTTCCCCTCAAAACTTTGGCAGGATTTTGTTGGAAGTGAAAGGGGCAAAGTCAAGGTAAGATACTTGTCTAAGTGCATGAAACATACTGTATAGTGTCTGTGACACATAAATAAAGAAATGGCTTTTCATCCAATGTAGCACCGAGGTACTTGCATAGATAGCTACTAGTAAGACAAAGAGTGAGAACTGCAGGCAAAGGAAGGCTGCTTTCCAAACCTCTTGAGAAAGGCATTAAGACTCAAGGAAGGTGGGATTTAATACACAATTACCGTCAGAACTTCCTTAGGGCACTGGCAGTGTCTTCGTTCAGCAGGTGAGCTCTTTCGGGGTATCAGTGATTGTTTTGAGGAGCTGCAGCCCACAGCCCTCTATGCAGAGGTGCAGATACCTGAACTCTGTTGCTGAAGCGAGGGCTCTACAAGATAGATGATGTTGTTCATGGTACAGTTGTGACTTAATTACTTTTGGATCTCTTACTTAGTTAACAGTCCTACTAATTCAAGAGCGCTTTGTTCACTCACATCTACTGCTGAGTTGTGCTTAAAAGTGCCATGTTTGTCAATAACTTAAGGAAATGGCAGGGAATCTCGTCTGTTCGGCGACTTAACATGTTTCTGCATTGGACTGTCTCCTGTGGGAAAGTACTTATATGTAGTTTTGACTACGTGAGGCTACTGGGTGTCTTTTTTTTCATCCTTTCTTAATTCTGAACCTTTTCAGGTTTTTCCCTGTACAAAGTTACGTTTTATTTTCATTTCAGTCAAAATGGCGAGTGTATCGTGGAACTGAAAAGTAGGGAGAAATATATTAGCTGACTTGTTTTGCAGTCCTGATGAGTAGCATGCCTCACTGGAATCTCTTCCGTAGGGGTAATATATAAACTGTGGGGAATAAAAATCTCAAGGCTGCTTATTTTCAGCCGTGTGCAAGAAAAATTATTTGCATCTCTAATATAAAGTGCCTCTTAAGACCCTGTCCTAGGGAAGACCTTATTCTAAGGAAGCAAAGAAGTAATGGCTTTCAGTCAGTATTTTGCATCCATCATCAGTGTGTTCATCTTTGGAGAATGCTGTACGTGCCTACACTCGTATCTCTGTTAAGAGTGAATAAAGCTGGTAGGCATGTGATAATGTGAATGACTTCTGAGTGATCATGGTTAATTATCCTCTAACCAAATTACCATGTTTGCTGCTTAGAAATTTTTTTTTTAACAAGGACAAAAGACTCTGGGTGACATACCCTCTCTAATCCTCCAAGCAGAGAAAGAATCAGTATGACTGTATCTGCAGCAATTAACAGGCACATAAAGCCCATCTACCCTGGGAATATATATACCATGCCTGTTGGAATGCTGTCTGAGTACTTTGCCAAGATTATGCACCATTTATGTTCTGAGAGGCAGAGAATTTTCATTTACTGGGAAGTGTATGTATTTTGGAGATTAAGTGGATTGATAATAGAAAACTTTTTATGGCCATTCACTAAATGTGTGCCTACCCTGGCCATTCTGTGGGAATTAAAAAATTTTTCCAGCAGATACACCAAGGAGCTATTTTCACTAGTGTTGTTTTAATTATTTTGTTTGTTACTGAGTGATTTACAGCCAGAAGTAATTTTTAGAATTGTTATCTTGCTATCTTGAACAAGGATTGCAAGACTGAAGAGGTAACAAAAAATATATGTAACTGAGGAACTCTGTGTAAGTATGTTTTAATCTAATTATAGAAGTAGTGATAGAGATGTTACTGAAGGTAGAAGAATGAATTGTTTTTAAATATGTTTATAACTTTTTAAAGGTCCAGTTATTTTCAGAGCCTGAATTCAAGGGTAACTGCCAAGTATTTGAAAAAAACACAAGATGTATTGATTCATTTGCTGTGAAGTCTTCAAAAATTTTAGATGGCAGGTAAGTTATACTGAATGAATACTACAGAATTGGTAAGATAGTATAAGATTTAGAAAAGCAACCAGCTTTCTAACACCTGAAGTGGTTTCATATATGGGGACTTACAGAGGACAGTACTTTGCAGTTAGCACATCAGTCTTTCAGGACAAAACATTGTAAATAATGTTTCTGCATTACACTTGCACAGATGTCTTAAGAGGCAATTTCTTCTTCTTCCTGCAGCTGCATAGTGTATGACCAGGAAGAATTCTCTGGTAACCAGTATGTGTTAGAAGAAGGAACCTATCCCGATCTATCAGCGATGGGTTGTTCACCCCAAGCAGTTTTAAAATCTTTACGGATTATAAATATTGTAAGTAAAGCTATTAGAAATATTGTAAAAGTTAATACAGTGATGATTCTGATCTTTATATTTTTTCCAACAGTAAAAACTCTAGAGCACACAAGTAACAGAGTGGGAATTTTTTGTTTGTTTGGTTTGATTTTGGTTTGGGTATTTTTGTTTTGATTTTTTGTGCGTTTTGTTTTGGTTTTTGTGGGGTGTTTTTATTTGTTTGTTTGTTTTTGTGTTTGTGTGGTTTTGTTGTTTTTTCCTCTATGCAGTAGCAGTTAAATGTCCTAACTGCAGTCAGTCAGGTTGTTTTTGACCTCTGTGCTGCTTTTGCAAGGAAGACATCACAGAAGCAGCTGCCTGGGATCCCCGTTCCTCATAACAGCTTATAAAAGAACTTGTAAAGAGTCAAGATTGTGTCAGACTATTTTCCAGTAGGAGAGACCACTTAGAGTGGGTTGAGGAAGTGGTAGAACAGTGTGAAGAATTACATGTACTGTGGACTTTGGTTTTGATGCATATTAAAAAAGCAGACATAACTAAGCAACTTTGCATGAAATACACGTAATTATAAAACACTGTTGATGTCATCAGGGGAATGCAATTTGAGTTAAACACAAGATAATGCACACTTCTAGATAAAGTAAAGCAACATCCAGTGCCATTTGGCAAAACTAGGCAGTGTTGTGTGTGGTGGATACAAACTAAACTGCCATTACATATTTTGTAACTCATCAGTGGTGAGGAACATGTTTGCTCAAGTCTATAACCAATCATTATGATGGATCACTTATGGAATCTGCAAGTATCTTTTAAGATCAAAGTAATTACTAGCAAAATGTGGTCAAGATTCCAGGAACTTAACGGCAATATGAGGAGATTTTTAAGAAGGAGGAGTTCACTATTGACTCTCTTCTTTGAATTTGGCAACCTTACTGCACTCCACTGTAATTTTGGTAACCTGTCAGTGGTATAGCAGTTGACAGAGAACTAAAAATGTGTCATCCTCTTTCATGTCTTGAGCATTTTGATGTACCCTGTAAACAAACATGTGCAACAAGTATGTCTGCCTTCTGAACTCTTTGGCTGTCTAGTAGACAGATCCTATTAAAAACAATAGAATTGTTTCTAGCCAAGCTTGGTGGGTGATCACCATGAATTAAAATAGGCTCTTCTGTAAATGTCAGGAATTCTTGGGTTCAAAATGCTTACTTTGGAAAGATTTATTATTTGTGAAAGAGACTGTTGTCTTAAAACAGCCTGTTCTGTGACTTTTTAAAGTTATTTTCACTTGTGAAACTTGTTCTAGTCCTGCAGTTCATCACATTTCAGACAGTAGGACAGAGCTGCATCTGTCTGCAAATCATGTAGTGCTGCTTCCTTTTTGAGAGGCTTCCCAAGCTGCAGAGTAAAGGAAAATGGGTTACTTTGCTTAGTGGTCTGTGAGCAAACCAGAACAGAAAAAATAAGCAGTTAGACAGAAATGATCATATTGTTCATTTTTGATGATTTTCCAAAAGCTTGAACCTAATTATTCTAGCTACCTGTCAGACTAATTTTGGAACTGGTATTTTGGCAGTGCCAGTCTTAATTCTTCCCCACCATCTGCCCTTTCTGTTAACTTTGCTCATGATTTTTCTGTGACATTTCTATACAAGAAGCACCTCTGATAGTTTAATATGTCACATTAATTTACTTATCTAATTAAACTCCCTTTTGCTGGGATCCATTTATAGGGGAACATAAAAATTAAAGGGATATTTGATAAACTTGTAAGTGAAAGTTAAAAGGGCTTTTGTTTATAAGCTCAAGGTTTTCGGGGTTTTTATGCCACTGTATCTTTGCTTGGTTGTGCTTGCTTTGCGTGCTCCACATGGTTGTGCTGCAGATAGAAAATAGCATTTTTCCTTCTTGAATTTGATACATGTTATTTTTCCTGAATGTACTATAAAAAAACCTGTGAATGTGGTTTATGCTTGAACAGTCATGCTGAAAATACCTCTTTTTAACGAGTAACTCTGTGGAATAACTAAATGTAGATATACAGGAACACCAGCTTCATACAGTGCAGTACATGGGAAGTACTGAAAGAAAAATTCATGAGCTGATCTTGCACTTCTCTCTTTGAGGAACGCTTTATCTAACAGTGTTGCTACTGAATCCAGAGAATGCCTCAAGTGTAAGGTGTGGCAGAATACCAGAGGATTTCCTTTTCTGTCTCTGTTTTCTTTGGAAGTAGATTATTTCTAAAGCATTATATGTGGCTGAAGGGCTGCTGCCTGAGCAGTTGTGTGTCTCAGAGTGTAGGTGCTGTTCTGTAAAAGGGCTGAGTGGTCAGAGGCACTGGGACATCAATGTGGCGTGACTGTTCTTGTTAGGCTCTTTACCTGTGGTGATGCGTGACAGACTAACTGGTGTTAGCCTTTCACACTCAGTGGTGAGGATGAGCATACTCTAATCTTGGAGTAAGCTAAAAGGCCTCTCCTGGCATTTTCCACAGCCTAGCAGCATGTGTGCCATCAGAAGGCATAGCTCAGCTGGTGTGCAATAGCCTGGACTGCTGCACAGATAATGGTGATGCTCGTGCAGTACTGTCATCTGAGCCCTTAAACATCTACAGGGAGACTAAAGAGGAATTTAAGCACTGTCTAGAAATTGGTAGATGTGAGGTCTTGCTTAACAAAGTGACATGGAAGCAGGCATATATGAGCTGCCACGCATGTATGGAGCCAGCTCTGCCTTGGAGGGCCTGTTTCCATGCCTGAGGCCAGCGGGGAGTCTGTCGAGACTTTGCGTCATGTCAGGCGTTCCCGATCCAGTTGATGTGTTTGAGTGTGCTGAACACATGCCAGAAGGAAGGAACTCTTCTGGCTATGGCGTTGCTTTTATGCAGTCATTGCTGGAAGACTTGTGAGAAAGGGAGTGGCAGTGCCATTTCAGTCTATGAGTGTACGCTGTAACACCGGGACACTCAGGCTTAAAGTGACTTTACCCTGGGGGATTTCAAACTCTACCTCCCAGCTTCCACAGGAAGGCCTTAATTGTGAGAGGTTATTTCCAGTCCACTACAGATAGCTTGCCCCACAGAAAAGAGTCCCAGGTTTGTTATCCAGAAGACATTTAAATTGGATTCAGTGGTGCAGGGAGTTTCATGTAGGCAGAATCCCTTTGACACCAGATGCATTTTGACAGATGGGGAGAAGAATCACTTCCCCATTTTGGAGAATTCAGATGTTACAGTTTTCACTTGTCACGAATTTCACCTCAGAAGTATGAATCTTGCAGCCTTTGTCTAGTCAGAGATTGATGTTGCCATAACCTACTGTAAAAGTTAAAAATGAAAGCAGTAAGTGATAAGGCAGTGCTGACAAGGCTGTCATTATTTGAAGCTGTAGAAATCAGTATTCTCTTAACATGTGTTTGGGTCTGAAGATGAAAATTCCTACAATGAGTGGGGTGTGGTGCAATGGAAAAGGGATGTGGCATTGATTAAAATGTATTTTAAAACATACTTTAAGATATTATGCAAGAATCAACCACAGAGATGTTTGTCTGTGCCTTAAGATAAGGAAGTTTTGTGTTCTCTGCAAGAAGATCTCTTGTGTGTTTTGAATAACAGGTTTTTATGACTTTTTAAATTTCTTTTAATTAACTGGTTGTAGAGCAAAAACATTGTCTTTGGTCTTAAACAATCAAGAAACCTCTGAAATAAAAGGACTGTGTAATGTTGTTCACAGTCACCATCTGGAGTTCTAACATCCTATAAAAAGTGCTCATCTTCCTTTTGCAGGAGCTGTCTGAGCCCTGCATAGCTCTTTTTGAAAAGATGGATTTCCAAGGAAAGAAAATTGAATTCAGTACAGAAATCTTAAATCTCCAGTTCCTGGGATACAGTCCTCAAATAGCTTCAGTTCAAGTCCTTGGTGGCATGTAAGTTTAAAATGGCTTTTTGATTCTGTAGAATGATGTACTTATTCAACAGAAACATTGCAGGTGCTAGGATCCAAGGAATGTAAAATTAGAATATCATAATGTGTGTAGTGCATTAATGCAGTTTCTTCTTACAGAGCATTTTCACTTCATTTCATTTTCCTGTTTCAAAAGTGTTTTTCCTGACTGGTGTCCTGTGCTAGAAGTTGAAATGATTTGAATAAAGCTCACAAGGAAACTGGTGTCATCTCTCATGCCATATTATAAAAGTCATATTATAAAAGCTCGTATAGCATCCAACTTCTGTGCTCTTGTTTTAGATCTCAGTCATAAATAAATCATTCAGTTTGTGACCTGTGTCATAAGCTCAGAATTTTCATCCTCTAACCTTGTTATGGACACAGTGTTACAATCAGATCATTATCTGGCCCCTTCTGCCATTAGTATTGTCCCTTTTTTCTTCAGGATTTGGATGAGACCCTGGGTTGTAAATCTGGCAGTTAAATTTGGTTTTAAGCAGTTTTGTTCTCTAAATGTACTCTTGAAGATCATGTAAAAAAACAGTCTGTGATGAAGTTTAAAAGCTGTTCAGAAGAATTTTTAAAATTACTGTGCTATCTTCTAGGATTCCAGTAGATCTGTTACATTTCTCTCTTTGTTTTTTTCCCATTTTTAACCTCTACCTCTAAGATATTTGTCCCAAGTATATGTTCTTTTTTTTTTCTTTCTAAGTTGAAGAATTTGACTTTTTTTAAACGATAGATCCATGTTACTGTTGCTTTGCATTTAAATGTGTTCTTTTGAAGAGGTAAATTTCCTAGGAGTGTGCTAGAGAGATGCTGTTGGAAAGCTTAAGAGTGCCCTCAAGTGGATAGCTAATACCAGGTCTGTAGAGCAAACCATTTCCTCCATCTGGATAAGATGGTCAAAGGGTTTTCTTAGCTCATTGAACTGAACTTTGAAACAAAGGTTATAAGAAAAGTTGTAAAAAAGTTGTATATGTATGTTCTGTATTCTGAAGCCTCCTGAGATTTCAGTATCTTTCATTCTAACCACAACATAGCTGATTCTCACTTTCCATATCATCAAGTCAAACATCAATTTACTTCTTTACCAATAACATGGTTACCATGATTCCAGGTAATGGAGTTGAGAATTGTGTGTGTTTCCTGTCCAATGCATGTATGTGGGGTTTTTTTCTGGTGAATCACTGGAAACATACAGAATATGACTTAAATTCTGATTTCATTATAGCAGTGTCAGCTGCTGAAATGTGTAAAAATACAAGGTTTAGTTTCCTTGCCCCTACTGCCTCCCTTATTGAAGGGGGATTTCATGTTCTCATCCTTTGCTAAGAGACCTCCATTTATAATTCTCCTAATTTCATACTCAAGTACCAAAATTAAGGTGAGTGTGCTTCTAGATATAGATGTCTACTGACAAACCAGTCAGAGAAAGGAGGTAACAGGAAAACATATTGCATCTTGAGTATTTACGTACTCAAAAAAACATGGCTGTTTGACAATTCCAACAAATCAGTGTGAGAAAACTCTACAAATTGCACTGTATTGCAGCCTACTTTGAAGCCTAGTTGTAATTCACTGCCTGTGCCAATAGTAGAGAATCAGAGGTTGGGTTCTGACAGATTACACTCAGCGTGTGATTGTAAGTGTAGTTGGATGTGTGCTAGGGAATGCTAACAAAAATTTTCTAAATGCACTCTTGCTCTCTCTCTTGTCTCTTCCCTGCCCCCCTTTAAGGTATTTGGAAAGAAGAAAGGTGTTCTGAAATAAAACTTCTATCAAAACACCTGAGAGCTTCACCCTGTTGCAGTTTTCAGTATTTGCCTGTTGCAGTCTGAATCCACAGCAGTTCTTTCCCACATGCCTCAGGCCAAATTTAGATGGACAAAACTTTAGGTTCTGCACCTGCAACTGTCTAGCATATATGGCACATGCAGAATATAGATCCGGGCTCCCTGAAGAGTCACAATGCCTCCTGAAATAGATGGTAGTTAAAGGTTTGATTCTTGCAAGAAAATGCTTTGTTTTATTCGGTTTGTAATTGTTAAATAACAGGACTTTAAAATTTGAACTCTGGTGTACTCATCTTACTGTGGTCAGTCTAAATCAGGATACGATTTTATTATTTTTCAAGGGCTCTTACAAAGAACGTCATTGACTTTGCAAAGCTCAACACTACTACTTTGTAGGACTGATTTCTGTTAAAGCTATTTATTGATTCCAAAGAAGGATTTGGCAGTAAAAATATTCCTTTTTTTCTTTTTTTTCCTTGTAGATGGATAATTTATGAACATAGTAATTACAGGGGGCGTCAGATGTTGTTAACACCGAATGAAATTCCAGACTGGTATAAAGCAAGTGGCTATTGTCAGATAGGTTCTCTGAGACCTTTACTCCAGGTGAGTAGGCTTTGACATGAGCTATGAAGTACTAATTTATATTTTGTAGTGGGGTTGGGGAGATACAGATTTGGAAGCAGCGTTATAGCCTTGGTGCATGTCACAAGCTTCAGTAATGGCATTTGTGTAAAGAAATCACTCTACAGTTTCGCTTGTAATAAAAGCTGTTTGATTATGCTACATGGCTTTGCAATTATACTGCTTAAACTGTTCATTAAGCATACTTTAAACCAAAGTATAGAAGACAGCATATAAGGATTAACAAATAATGTCTATATCTACTATATATGAATTATTTGAAATTATTTCATAATTAGCACCCAAACTGGTTACTGGCATATTGTCTGTACTATGTGCATTATTTTTCTAACAACAAGAAAATTGGTCGGGAAAAAAAAAGATACTTCAATTAGTAGTGATTTTTGTGTTGATTTAGGAGGGAAGGTCCTTCCCTGCTTATATACTTGGCAGAATAATTTGCAAATCTAATACAAAATTTATTCTTGTGGTGCCCTTTTCATTTTGTTCTCTAAGTAAGGACCAGGTGGTTTTGTCCAGTGGTGTGGCAGTCCTGGGAGCTTTAACATTTGAGATTCTTGCTGAGCTATATTTTATTGAAAAAACAGCTTTTTCTAATTAACACATTACTTGTACCTGCAACCGACTGTATTTGCTTACTGTGTCATAGTGTTGTCTTTGTATAGGCTTTAAGCAGAGTTAGGAATAATGCATTTTGACTGCCCTGCTGAGAGCTTGTCTAAACAGAAGTGTAAATTAACAGGCCACAGCATGAATGTGCAGTGAAATACTTGTGCCAGTGAAATAAGCAGCACTGCAGAAGTGCACCCTTAATGAAAGCTAAGAGCATCTATACAGGGAGTTAGCAGAGAGAAGGTAGTGTTGCTCTCAACTAAAAATTCTTAGCTTTCCTCTGTGTGCTGATTTTAGTGCATAGGAGAGCCTAAAACTCTCCACGCAGAATAGTGAGTTCTCAAAACTTGTCCAAGATGTTTATGGGCTTTCGAATTTAAATTCTCAAATAAAAAAGTTAAGCTTTCTGAGAGAAAGAGGGAGAGGCATGGGGTTCAGCACTGACAGTAATTGCCCTGAAGTTAACCAAGAGCAAGACGTGTTCTCTGTGGTTAAAGAGGTCTTTTGTTTTCTGCAGAAACGTGTGTACTTCAGGCTTCGAAACAAGGAAACAGGAAAGTTCATGTCAGCTGATGGAAACTTAGATAATCTGAATCTTCTCAGAATACAGGTTGCAGAAGGTACAGACTCAGATGATCAAATCTGGGTTTATCAGGATGGATTCATAAGGTGCCGGGTAAGGTTCAAGTTCAATGTGCATTTTTTCTTCTCTAATAGTAGGGCTTTCTGAATTTAATTCCTACTGCATCATCTTAATTTGTTTTATAGGCATACTCTGTTTCATATGTAATATAATCTTGCTGTAGGGGAGTGTTTTTAGTGAGTTTTTGTTTTAATTGAACTCTGGCTTTTTCTGGTGACACCAACTAGTGTGATTTTTATAATATATATAATTGAAATTTTGAGAAATTATAGTTATGATTTATTGTCTTCTAAAGAATACTAGCCTCAGAAGTACAATCAATACCAGAAGATCATTGTCTTGCATTTCATGAGCTCTTTCCATGTTCATGCCCTCTTTCTCCACTGTGAAAATACCACAAAAGTGTCAAAGCAGAGAGACCTTTTAAAATAGACCCTTCCTGATAATGTTTGAACTATGCATACCTTGTGGTAGGTCAATTAGTGTAATGTACATATACTCTCCTGCATTCAGGCAAGCTTAAAGATAAAATCCTATTCTTTTCTGGGGTGGTTTTGTTTTGGTTTTTGTTTGTTTGTTTGTTTTCTGGTTATCCCTGTATTTGTCAAATTCATCCCTTTTCTCTGTTACAAGCTTCCAAATCACACCCTGCTTTTCTCACAGTGCATAAAACTAATCATGTGCAAATTGTCATTGAGGTGAGCAGAGGTATGTGCAGTTCATATAATGTTTAAGCTTGAAAAGTCTTAGGTAGGGATGCCAGCCAAAAGAAAATTAAGTTACTTTAATACTGTTAAATAGCTGGACTGCAAAGAATCATGTGAACTTTTTCTATAGGATTGTATAACTTCAAAGGAACCATTTATAACTATGTCATCTATGCTGGAGGGAAGAATCTTACTGTTAATAAGTTAAGGCATTGTTCGGACATGTTTACAGGACACATGCAGTTGTAAAAGGGATTTATGCAGACAGCAAAATGATGCAAAGTAAGCTAAAAGCTTTAATATCACTTACAAAAGACTTCTCTTTTGATGGTGCCTCTCAAACATGTCACTGAAAGTATTCATATGGAGACAGCGTGGTATTATATGGCTTTAGATAAATGCTCCTGGTTTTTGTCCCTGTTTCTATATCTTATAAAGCAATTTTTCTGTGCACAAAAAAATACACAGCTCGTGCTGTATAGCAGTCAGGTAGCTTAGCGTGGAGTGCAAGCTGGCAACACTGATCTTAGGTGACTGAAATCTTACAGAGCTCTGCCGTCTTTCTGTTGAATGGTAGTAAATCTACTTTGCACAAAATCAAAAAATTGGGTTTTACCACATAGTAAAAAGAAGATTGAGCTCCTGGGTGGGTAGGTATGTAGTCAGACGTAGGTCACTGAAGAACTTGTGCCTTTCTTCTTATAAGCTTGGGTCGTCTCACTGGCTGAGTCACAGAACCTTGAGGTATGCCTGAGGTTTTCAAGGAGGGGCTGGTTTAAGTACGTGGGATAACCAGTAAGCAGGATACGAAAGTCATTCTGCTCATTTTGTCAGAAATAGATATGAATAGCAGATAAAAATTCAGGTCTCCTCACTCTTCGTGTTTTTCTTGGAGATGGATGCAGTACTGGCTTAGTGGACCTGATGTGTAAGACTGCAGTCTTCCTAGTCCTGCTAGAGAAATGTTTTATATACAGATTTCAGAACTGCAGAACTAAATCTGCTTACCTGAATTCTAGGTTGTGATAGTCAGAAGTACTAATTTTTCAAGAAGTAGTGCTTTGAAAAATACTGGCAAAAAATAATTTAGGGCCATATCAACAATGACAGATAGGCATTTAATCTGCCACAGAAGTGCATTCAGTAGTTAAAAGGTGCAGCTTATGGTGATCTATTGAAAATCGCTGTTCATCTAGAATAATTAACTGCTATTTACTACTAATACAGCCTTAATACTCTTTTGAAGTAAGCTTGATTTTTGCCAGTTCTTTTTTTAACCAAGAAGACATTTGTAGAGTTTTAAAATCAAATAATAGGAATTACTAGGAAAAGAGTGTAGAACAAAGAAGCAAATACTATTGTGGTACACTGTGAAATTCATACACTCAATACTGTGCAGCTACATGTACTTTTATCTCAAAGGGCTACTGTAGAACTAGAAGTGGCAGAACAAAAAAAATTGTGCAGAGGAGATGGAGGGCTTCTATGCAAGGGAGAGAAAAAAGAGCTAGGACTTTCTAGCCTGTAAAGGGGACACTTTGAGGGATGATACATTTGAAGTATTTGCAAACAGCATGGACAAGACATCCCTTAAAATAAGGAAGGAGTGAGGAAAGCATCAAATAAAACTAGTAGTTGCATATCACTTTTTTTTTTTTTTTTTCTTTTTAATAGTAGTCAAGATTTGGAACTTCTTGCCACAGAAGGGTTTTGATACAGAAGGGTGTTCATATAAAAAGGTTACACTGATCTTGGTGGGTAGTGACAGGAAACAAGCATTAAAGGTGTTGGGTCTGCATGGAAAAGCCTGGCCTGGCAGTTGGTGAGATAACCAGGAACATACTGCATACAGGAGTAGAGTGCATTTAGTGTTCCTCAGCATCTGTTATTGGCCACTGCTAGAGACAGGTGTTAATTGTACCTTTTGATCTGATACAGCATGGTTATTTCAGTCTTCCTGTGTAGTGGAGAGTCTCAGCAGAAACAGGAACAAAAGAAAAATAAGTAGTCTTGTGTTTGGGGCAAAAATACGTTCCTTGAGGGAAAGAATTCCTGAATTCTGTTCTTACCTGATGACATCTCTCCTATCTGATAAAAAAACAGTGGATACTAGAAGAAGTAAGGCCATTTTGAATAATTGCTGTTGCCTTTCTGATGATACAGATGGCAGAGGATTGTTGCTTGACAATTGTCGGAAATCTTATAACTCCTGGCTCTAAACTTGGTCTGTCATTTGAGCGGAATGAAGACAAACAATATTGGCATATTAGTCCCGATGGCAGGATTTATAGCAAGATGAAACCCAAGCTGGTCTTAGATGTCAAAGGTAAGCAAATGTTATCTCATTACATTGGGTCTTAATTACCTGGTACTTACAGTGGGATAGGCACTAAATGTGCCTATAAATTAAGGATGGTGCTTTAGGTACTTTAATCTAGAAGCAAAAAAGACCTGATCAGCTTGTTTGACCTCCTGAATTATACAGGCCCTAGGACTTCATTTCATTTTTCCTATATACAATTTAGTAACTCACAGTACTTGCTTATCTTGTATTCTCAGTGTCCACTCACTGTAGATATCCTCAGTTAATTTTTGGGTGATGTGAATATGATTATTTAAAATGCTGAAGCAAGAACAACCTAACTTCTCATTAACTTTAATTTCAGTAGAGCAAATTTTCTTACATAGTAGCTGTAGATACAATAGCCAAAGGATATTAGGAAAGCAAAGGCAGGCTTTTACACTAATATGATTAGATGCAATAAGTTTTTTCACTGGTTTATTAATGGCTATACCTTTATTGCAAGCATGAGATTCTGCCATAGTAGCCTAAGGTCTCTGTGCACTTGACGTGTGTTTTGGAGTCACTTTTGTTGTAGTAATTTGATTCGTGTAGATACTGTTTCTGAACTTTGTTTTTATAGCTTCATAGAAGGTCTGAAAAAGCAGCAAATGGAACGATTAGCAGAATTAGCATAATCAGATGTTCTTACATAACTGCCTTTTTGGGTGAGGGGAGCAATCATTTTCTATAGCTGTTAATTTTTTTTTTAGCTGTTTTAAAATTGATTTTGTGTTGATGCCATGGAATTAAGTACATCACTTACAAATACCACCACCACACCACCCTAAAAAACCCAACCAAAAAAATATGAAACACCAAGGAAAACCCCAAAACAAACAAAAAAACCCACAAAAACACCCAATCAGAAAAATATCAAAGTTGGAAGGGACCCACAAGGATCATCCAAGTCCAATTCCTCACCCTGCACAGGACACCCCAAGAATCCCACCATGTGCCTGGGAGCATTGTCCAAACACTTCCTGAACTCAGACAGGCTTGGTGGTGTGACAGGTTTCTTGGGAAGCCTGTTCCAGTGCCCAGCCACCCTCTGGGTGAAGAACCTTTTCCTACTATCCCGCTTAAACCTCCCCTGGCACAGCTTCATGCCATTCCCGTGGGTCCTGTCACTGGTCACCAGAGAGGAGAGATCAGTGCCTACTCCTGCGCCTTCCCTCACGAGGAAGTTGTAGACTGCAATGAGGTCTCCCCTCAGTCTCCTCTTCTCCAGGCTGAACAGACCAAGTGACCTCAGCCACTTCTCATATGGCTTCCCCTCAAGGCCCTTCACCATCCTCACGGCCCTCCTTTGGACACTGTCTAATAGTTTTATATCCTTCTTATATTTATGGCCCCCAAAACTGAACAGAGGGCTCAAGGCGAGGCCATACCAGAGCAGAGCAGAGCAGGACAATCACCTGCCTCAATTGGGTAGGACTATCAGAACTGCGAGAAAAGGGTTACCTGATGTCTGACCAGAGTACAGCAGTCGCATAAACAGTCAAAAATTCTCTTTACTGCCATAAAAAGCTAGTGATGATTAATTATAAACTTATCAAAAAAGACTCCAGTTCAAGGGAGAGCCTTTAGTCACAATGACTGCCATACCTTTTTCTAAAGTCAGTTCTTAGTTGCACCAAACAAACAGAAACACTATTGCATGGCCTTTTCTTCAGTTAATCATGTTAAAAGCAATAATGTATTCTGCATTTATATTTGAAGAACTTCACAATGGATAGGTCTGGTGGTGAAAGTACAGATGGCACTCTTAGCTTAAAAAAAAAAAAAATAGATCTGTACAGTGAATTCGGAAGAGTAGGTACTTTTAGCTTTTATTGGAGAAAACCTAGTAGGAAAAATACCTGTTTCTGCCAATTCTCCTGATCCATTCTGGACCACAAATTGAGTGTTAAAAGAATTCTTCAGCCAATTCACGCAGTTGTTCAACTGTACAGTTACCAATGCCACCTTGTGGATATACTGGCATAGCACAAAGCCTTGTCCAGAGCACCACCCTACCACAGCAGTCTCTTTATTCACTGTAAAAAAAAAATCCCATCCTTTTCCATTTTAACATGTTTACATTCTATCAGATACTGCTTAAAATTATTTTTGCACTCACAGTGATAACTAAGCTATGTTATTGGCTTTTTCCCCCCTTTCTGAAGAATTTTGCAAGTTGTATATCTCTACTGCTTTTTAGTAATTGCCTGGTAGTGGCAAGGAGAGAAATCCTCTTTGTTAGCCTTCCCAGAGACCCTCCTGATTTGGGACAGTGGCACCAGAAAGCATCCCCCAAATTCCTGAAGTGGAGAACAGCTGAGCTTGAGTCACTTTAGTATAGAAGAGCTGTTCTTAAATGTGCCTGCTCATGTAGGACTTCAGGTGCATAGTATATTTCTTTATGAGGTCTGCTAGAATCCATATTTGTTACTCACCATAAACTTTCAGCTGCCAGGCTTGTCTTTTGCTCATTCAGGGGAGGGTGAGGCAGTTGGTGTGCAGAACAAAAGACAGTGTCTGTGGGTGTATCCATTTGTATAAAATGGTTGGCTCAGATGGGTGCTTCCAATGGGAATACTACCTGCTGTTGCAGGTGTGTTGTAGCACAGGAGATGCACGTGTCCTGTGCTTCTGCAGTACATAGCAGATCCGAGGGAAAAATGTCAGTTCTGACTTTCAGCTCTAGTTGAATGTTTCTTTGCTTCTGAGTTTCTTAAGTCAGAATATTAATAGCGCTCTTCTTATGGGAACATGTTTGGCATTGCATCACGTAATTAAATTAAGCTCCTCTAAGAAGGGGTTCTATTTTGCATTCAGATATGTTTTGCTGCCAGTGGAAACAGCTGAATGTGGGGTGATACTCTGTGCATGCAGCTGGTCAAATAAAGGATTATAGTGGCAAAGAGTAGATGAGTGGTAGACCTTGTCGCTGACGTGATCACACATGTATTGTCTGTTAGCAGCAGGACTTACTTCATCATGTAAACATCATTTTTAGAGTGGAGTCACAACTGACAACTGTTGTGGGGAAACCAAACTGCCAAGTGTGACTTCTGGGAAATGACAGTCTTAAAGGAGCTACACCTGGCTGCATTGCAGTGTTCCTTTCCTTTCCCACCCAGGCTGAAAAAGCCAAGGAACTGAATTACTGAAGGGGTGGAGAGATCAGGCAGACCGATCCTGATTAATTCAAAAATTGTTTCAAAATTGATTCCAAAAGCAGGCAGTGATGAAAACACGTCTGTCTTCTCAGTGCCTCGAGGTGAAGAGAAACTCTCTACACCAGCTCTTGCTAGATTTTTTTTCTGAAACACAGAGTATTTGTCTCTAGTTTCAAAGACAACCTACCCTCTTTGAAATTTCTCTTTACAGGAGGCACACAGTATGATTGCGACCATGTTGTTGTCAACACAGTCAACGAGGAAAAGTTAACACAGTGTTGGGAGCCACTAGTTGTATAAACCCAAAGAAGCGAAGGATGATGTTTCAACTGGCCACTACTCTGGACACTGGAATTGCACTGCCATCTCTGAAGAACACAGGATCAACATCTTTTATTCACAGTTTTAAATAGGAAGAGCAACAGAATTATTTCACCTCCCTATCCAAGATTATTATCCCTACAAAAGCTTGAGCATGTCTAAACTTCTTTTTTTTTAATCAACACAACTCAGTGTTGACTAGAGAGTGATAGTATGCTTTGGGCTAGAATGGAAGAGCTAAAGGTGGGAGAGATCCCATGGAGTTTTACAGTTTTGTCAGTGAGTAGTTAACCCAGAATAGTCAATTAGTGTAACTTTAAATTATTTTTAAAGGATTTTTTTTTAACTGAGAGAGGGGCTAAAAATATTAAAGCTTATTTTATAAAGGACAGGAGTGCAAATGTATATGTGGGCATAGCAATTTGAATCTATGGGCTGTAGTATAGAGAAATATTCACTACAGAAAATTAATATATTTAACTGGAATAAACTTATGTTTACTGAAAGCTGAAAGACTGCTAGCACAGCACATCCAAAGAATTTTTAACATGTGGCTTCAGGTGTATAGTTAGTATGCTAATATAGTAACTCCTAAATTAAGAAAAAATTCTAGATTTTCTCATGTGTAGACAGTGTAAAGGAGTTCATTAGAAAAAGGGCTGGCAAAAGGATGTATCGGAATCTGAAGAATTTTTGCCTACTTTGTAGGCTGCCTAACTTTTCCGAGTTATGGGTATTTTTCTTCTTTGCCAAATCAAATTTGTACCTTTTAAAATAGTTTCAGTAAGTACATACAGTGTTCCTGAACTCCAAAATCATATAGACAACTAGAATTCTTAGGGAAAGCATCACTAAAGAAGACTGCAACAGCACATAAGTGCTGTGGTTACTGAGTTTTTCAGCCTGTTGGGCTTACAGTGGAGAGTGCCAGACTCCCCACTATTTCTGGTGTTGGAGAGCAGTGTCTGTGGTCAGCTGCTGGCTCCTGGTTGGACAGAAGCGTCAGACTGCTCTAGGAAGGTGCATAGCCAAGCCTGGAATATGGGCACAGCCCTTGTGGCTGTGCCCATTCAGTGTAAGTGTTACTGGTATAGTAAAGAGCTTGTGACAGGTAGGACATCCTGATGACTGCAGGAGGTCCTTCTGTTGCCCTGCTTTGAACCTGGTTGTGTTAGTTTTCCTTAATAATATTGACAAAAAGGTAAAATACAAACGAAGCCTTGTACTGTGCTGCTGTGTTTTGTTCTGGCTTAGACCAGCGTTATTACAAGCTGCTCCCAGGAGCATCCAGGCCTTTGTCTTGCATAGTAAGTCTGTTTAACATTTTTGTTACTGTCGTATTCCCTCAAAGGATGCTGGTGCTTTTATCATTACCACCCTAGAGGAAGTGCCTTATTAATTTTCCTACTTTTGTAAAGAAGCACTGAAGTTTTGTTGCTCTGAAATGTGCTGCTTATAGTTCTTTGTAGAAAATATGTTGTTAGTGGTTCCAAACAGTGGTACTTTGTCATATTGATGTGCTCTTGCTATATATAATATAGCATTTTACAAATAAATTTAAGTTAGGTAACTTTTAATTGAAAGTAACTTTTAATTTTGAAAGTAGAAAGCTGGCATTTTATGGTTAGCTTTGTTCCATCTTGTGCCTGTTTCTGTCCATAATTCCTCTGTGACAGCTAGCTAATGAGAGAATACATGGTGTAGAATAGCTGGAGGTTCTTGAGGAATGGACAATTCTTCTATACTAGCACGTGCTCAGTGCCATTTGTGCACGGGGCCACAGTTCACACCACAGCCACTTCTTTCCTCCTCTGGTGTAAGTGTTGCATGACGTGGTTTGTCCACCACCATAGCTGCACTGCAGTAAATGTGCTGCTCTCAGCTAAGAGGTTGCCACTTTTCCTGCAATCTTACCTGCATAACTGCAGGGGAAGTTACTCCACCCCCCATCGCTGGCAAAACAGCAAGTTTATAAACAGACCACCAGACACTCCCCCCCCCAAGCACTTCACCCCCACCAGGAGTAACAGGGCATGACAGGAACAGCTCCCAGCTGCTGACAAAATCATGTCTAGCCTACCTGCATAAACACTGCAGTCAGCTGAATCGGAGCCAGGAATTGGGCTGTTAGGATAATTATCAGTTACAGATTGATTTTGTTCCCTGCTTCTATTTGGATTAGTTATGCCAAGAGAGAGTTGCCATATCAAGATTAAACTATCAGTCTTGAGACAGTGATGTGACCACTTAGTTCCGAGAATCTACTAAACTGAGTAATAATATATACTAATAGAGGCGAACAGAAGTAGGAAAGGCCGAGGGAAACCAACACAGGTTTCATGGGGACAACTAGATAAGAGTGTGCCTCACCACCCTAAGATATCTGAAAAATAAAAGCTCCAAGAGCTACAATCCAAAAATGCTTCAGACTGTTCCTCTTATTCCAGGAGTGAAGGGTGTTCTGCAAAAGTCACAACTACACTCTTAACATAGTTTTCATGTAGAAATGCCTAAGGGACATTAGTATATCTTGTCTGCCAATTAACAGGCAGTGTATAAAAGAATCAGAGGCTTTTCTAAAACAAGACTTTTTTATAAGTTACGCATTCTAGACAAGCTTTTAAAGAAGAAACAGTTGCTACACACCAATTTATGTTCAAGGACTGTGACTGCAAGCAGAATAATTATTAGAGATACTTTATTGTTTACTAATTACATTGATCACCGTTTTTCCACGTGCATGTCCTCCTTCCAATTTCAGAAAGGCCTTTGGAACTTCAGAAAAAGAGAAGACTTCATCAATAACTGGTTGAATCTACAGAACAAAGAAAAAGTGTCACTATATTAGGAATAAACTAATGTAACGGCCTTACACTTCAAAACTGTATGAAGAAAAGGGGGAAGTTTCTTTAAAGTATTTAGTGCAGAAACTACCAAATATTGTAGTCACTAGCTTTTAACATTTCTCAGGGATACTTCTGCACGCAGAAGGTGGTTTTCTGCTGCTCTTTGCTCAAGTTTTGAAACAGCTGTACTAGCAGAGTTCAGAGCTCTTACCTGGGATTCTACCACTAAAGTCCCCATGCGAGGCTCTTTTAAGTCTCTTCAAAAGCTGCCACTGTGGCTAAACTTTTTGTTGTTCACAATGGTACACTGACAAAAAGAACATTTTTTCTCTCATATTTCTCTATGCTTTTCTTGTTAAACACAAGAATTCTCACAGGGTCAAGT
Organism: Myiozetetes cayanensis; assembly: GCF_022539395.1. Classification (NCBI taxonomy): domain Eukaryota; kingdom Metazoa; phylum Chordata; class Aves; order Passeriformes; family Tyrannidae; genus Myiozetetes; species Myiozetetes cayanensis. The sequence continues at coordinate 70,627,166 of NW_026087411.1, read as the reverse complement.
ATTTCAAAGGTACCTATAAATCTGGTGCCTATCGGCATCATTACATATCTAAGTACCCTTAAAAGACCACAGATGAAGTACAAAAAACTGTCCACAAACATTTGTTGCTGAATCATTTAGCTACACTTGAAAATTCAGCCACTGTGTATTCCAGTAGGCATACATAATTAAGCTCAGCTTGCATCAACTGCTATTTTGGCATTAATTATGTGGAGTGGCCTTCTGGATTGTCTTAGACTCATTTCTAACAACAACAGTGAAGCTACTTACTCATTGTCTCTATTATTAACTAAGGAGCTTGAAAACCCTATAAGCATTTTATTTGGACATCATAAGTGTACTAAGAGAGGTACAGAAGAAATCCCAGCTCTTCTGAAAAATACTCGTCACTGCTGGTCCAAGGGAAGAGGTATTTTCCTACTGTCAATTTCTGAGTCAGCCTTCCAAAGGACAAAATGAAATCTGTGTACAAAAATACCTCCCACACCTCCTACCGAAGATCCTACCAACCCTGAGATTGTTTGTTTACCTTGGATCCCCTACACCAGCCCAATTGATTGAACTGATCCTAATCCTCTTATTAGAGGAAAACCTGCTAGCTCTTGCAGCGATGAAGATTTGAAGTACCAAAGATCCAAACACACTATTTACAGTGCCAGAAATAGATCCTTGATACTTGTGTCAGAGAAAAAATACCTTCAGGCATTTTCCTCAGAGCTACAAACATGCACACTATCTTGTTGAATACTCCAGAACTGATAACTTCCCTGTTCTGGCAGGACACACATCTCGCTAGATAGAAAAGGAATACAAGAGCAATAAGGACCCAAACAATTTGCCAGCATTGGAACAGTGCTGTCTTTTAAAAGGTTTGCTTGCTTTTACCACAAGACAAGGGCTATACGTTCAGATGTGATGCTTAGGAGGTCAGCCTGCAGCACCACCAAGGAAAGGTTTTCATATACACACATTTTCCAAGCAGCGGCACTGACCGCCCAGCAGCACAACAAATGCAGTCTGGTAGTTGTCCATGCTCATGGAGGCTCTCTTCTCAACTCTTAATTTTCTCAACTCTTAATTTTTTCTTTATTCAGACTGTGCCTTACCTTGACATTCATTCCTTGCACTAAAATTATTACTGATTTTGCTTATAAGAGAACAGTAGTCCAAGACATCAGTAATGTAAGTAAATATAACACCGCAGTATCTCGTAATCTGTAATCGCTGTAGCTTGAAACTTTACATGGCAGAAAAGCAGGAATGCGTCACACCTCCCCTCCCCTTCCCCCCCCAAATACATCAGAATTAGCAGCCAAATCACTATGAGAGCAAACGTTCAAATGAATATATTCACCCAGTGCCTCAAATTTGCCATGCACCAGGCTATTTCTTCCCCTTGTTATGCCAGGACAGTCCCTGTAAACCAACCCCTAGCAAAATGAGTAGTAACACACGGTAGAGGAGCCACAGAGATACCTCAGCTGAGGAAGAAATGTGGGGTTTAAACAATTGTGTTCCAAGACAAACTCATGTCTGCTGAGCATCCAGCACAGAATGGAAGTGTTGTCTGAGACATCAGCAAAGTCAGGGACGTTGACCCGGGGCAGCAAAAACACTGGATTAGACAATGGCTTTGGGTAAATCAAGCATCTGGGTGCAGCTGCAGCTGCTGTGACTCTCAGCAGGAGGAACGTGCTACTGGTCAGTAGTGACTATTTTGAGGAAGACCAGTCCTGACTTTCATAGTAGAATCTTGGGAAAAACAATTCAGGAACCTTGTTGAGCCAAGCACAAGTGCAGCCCTTGTACAGCACTTATTGTTAATGGCAGTTGCATACAAAGCCTGTGCTTCATTAATGAGAAAAAAAAAAAAAGATACAGAAACTCAGCCTGCTGGAGCATGGACACAGATGACCCCAACAAGACCAGAGGCAGGGAGGAGGGGAAGGGTATTTGGAGATGAAAGCAATGCAGCAGCACAAGGGATGTGAAGTGCAATGGATTCCAGGGAAAGGCAGAAGTTAATTTCAGACACCTGCAGCAACTGAGAAAACATTCTGAACAAGGTACTTCATTGTTGTGTTACCTGCAGTCACTGACTTACTGTAGGTTGCAGCTTATAACCCTGACAGAAAGAGGTATGTTGCATCCTCAGCCTGTTGGGTAAGGTTTATTGCATTTGAAAAGTGTTGACACAGTGATTCAGAGGAACCCTGAATTCAGCCTCACAGTTCAAAACACTGTGTATTGCAGTCACCACATGCTCAAAGCCCAGCTGCTACATTGATGTAACCTCTAGCTCCATTTAAATGCTGGCTTTAGGTAGTGCTATAGAGAGACATGAATACTAAATTGATGATCCTGACAATCTAGAGCATTAAACATTTTATCTGGCTGGCTGGTCAGTCCCATTGTTTGAATAACCCTGAAAGGGCTGACCGTGTTGCTGCACAGTGATTCACTCAGCCTTTACCATAATCCACTGACTAAGATAAAATTTCTTCCTGTGAACAGACAAACAAGTAGGGGAGTCTGCTGTTTGTTGAATGTGTGATAATAAACGGAGATTAACTGGATAATAAAAACACTGCCTATTTACAGCCACGCATCAGTTCCTTGCCAGAGGACACCTATTTGTTCAGGGAAAAGGGATTAAACTAAAGTCTGGGAGAGAAAGGATTGCACATACCCGCATTGAAATGTTTATCTGAAAACATTTTTGAAAGGTATTTTCTTCCTCTTCATTCTCTCCAACACAGGACACACTATAGAAATGAATCTCAGGTCTCTTGAAATGAACTCATGTGTTTGGAAAAATAAAAAGAGTAATTGCTGATGCTGATTAAGGCTATCCTAAATACAGCACAGAGGTGATATCCCAGCCATTCCAGCCCTGAAAGCAGCAGGCAGTGAACAGGCACTGGCAGGAGTTGACTGGTCAGCAGGAATACACTCTCCACTAATGGCAAATTCAGGCTCACCCTTGGAGGTCCCAGTTTCTGTGGTAGCAAGGACACAGTCTGAATTTATCAGTAGGGGACAAGTGAGAAAACATGACAGGAATGAAGATGGCTTTGACCCTCATAGCAGCGGCAAGTCGCTCCGGTGAGTGTGGAGCTGCTTCCTGCCGCTGGAGGGAGAGCAAGAGCCTCGAAAATCTCAGGAGAGAAACGAACTGAGAGCAAGCCTAGTTCAAAGCACAAAAGAAAGTGCCCTCACTCAAAGGACAGTGACAGTGCACTGGCTCTCCCCCAGGTCTGCAAAGGATGGCCGTGTCAGAGCTCCCAGGCAGCCTTGCTTGGGAAGTGCCTCCCTCCCAGCTGCTGCCTCCGGCGGCACACTGCTCTTTAGGAAAGATACTCTTTGGGAAAGGTACTTGCACGTGCACGGAACAAAAGCTGTCATGTGCTCCGCCAGACATCAGGCTTGCTGTAATGGAAAAGAGCTGCTTGCTGTTCTGAGTTAAAAGATAAAGGCTGCCTTCCTCCAGAAATTACCACTGTGCCAAATGTGGTGTATGAGCAAAAACGCAGAGCTTGATAGTCTCCTTGGGCCTTCAGGGAGTCTCTCATCAACGTTAACAAGAAGCTTGAACAGAAGTCATTAGAAAGAAAAGTCCTTTCCCTGGAACTAATCAATTAGTTCATTTGTTACTCATCCCATTGAAGAAAAAATGCTGCTTTGGAACACTGCTGTAGTTTCTTCCCTTTAGCTGAGCATCTTCTCTTCTGTATTTCAGTTACATGATCACTGGGTTTTAATCCCACCCCTTTCTTCATCCTTCCCCTTAAAATGTCATGCAACAACGTATGCTGAGTTTCATATTGCTTGCTGGCAGCAGGTTCTAGGATCAGCCCTCACTGAAGACAAAGATTAAAGTTCTTCCCATCTGGAACAGCTGGCTCTGGTCACATGTATGGGTAGCTTTGCAACTGCACAGTACTAGCACAGAATCATAGAATGGTTTGGGTTGAAAAGGACCTTTAAAGGCCATTCAGTCCAACCCCACGCTCCCGTAGGCAGGGATACCTTCCACTAGACCAGGTTGCTCAGAGCCCCGTCTTTAAATGTTTCATAAAGAACTTTTTCCTTGCTATGTTTTTTATTAACTTGTATTTCAGACAATATGCACTTTCATCCAAGAGCACATTAAAGGACATCAGGTATGTGATATTTCTGTCTGAACTGCCTAACAGAAGTAAAAATGATCCAATGATACATCCGTAAGAAAAACAGTGCTGCAGTGGTTAAGACATGGAAATGGAAGGCAAGTGTCCCGGAGTCTACTCCCAGAGCTATCTTACCAACAACTGTATTACCAGCTTTTATTTGTTTGGTTATTAAGCCAAGGTACCTTCTTTCATATCCAATCTCTAACAGCAGCCCACAGGAATTCATGAGCGTCATCTAAAATTATTAAAATGCTAGAAGATTAATCCCAGTTAAGCAGGCTATCAGGGTACAGTTCAGAGTGTGGAAAAGGCTTCAAAAATCTCTATCTCGTTAATTAGCCCTGGCAGAACAGCTTCTACAGAACACAATGCAGAGTAGTAAGAAACTGGAACAAGTTCAGAATTGCAGTGTGTGCCAGCCTAGCCCAAGCTTAAATCAGTAGAAATGAGGAAGATCCTGGGGGGTTTAGTTACCTACTAGACCATGCTGAAAAACTGTTAAGGAAAGACCAGGTCTCTCTTCTGGAATCCCTTGTCAGTCACATTCATGGAAGTTGTCCTGATATTTATGCTGGTAATTAAAGCAATCTGGGGCAATGTCACCGTATAACTAGAACAAACTTTAGTACAGTTACATATAAATATAAATAAAAATACATAGTTACATATGAAAGCATATCATATATATAGATGATAACAATAGTCCTGCATGATCTCCATCTCCCCGGATCTCAGCAAATTAAACTCAAAATAGACAAGAGCTGTCTTGTTGACCCCACACTTCACCGCTGTGCTAGACACAATGCCCTCCTACACTAGGGGACTAGACCTCCGAACACCAGGACTGACTTTCTACAGAATATACAATTACATCAGGTTGAGGGAACATTTAATTAAATTCCTGATAGATGATGAAATTTTTCAAGACCTCACTGTGGTCTATGTCAATTCACATATTCAAGCCCTATCCCCCCAGAGTATGCAAAATTTCCACTGGTGCTCTTCACAGACACTTTATGATGTAACCAAACAGCATACAGAACATAAGCTACCATGTCCTGGAGGAACAGGAGCAGATTGTTTTAATAAAAATCACAGTGGCTTTTCTTTGGTGGCGGTGACAAAATGCAGATAGAGGTTCTTTTTGGAAGAGAAAGGGCTGGGGCTGAACAGAGCTTTTGGCAACCTCTCCTTGATCAACATCTCTGGCCTTAGCCAACCAACCTGGCAAGCAAATGCACTGCAACCAGAAAACAAAATTAAAAAAAAAAGGTGCAAGCTTTGCAATTTAGGCTGGAGAAATATAGTCCTCAAAACAAGTGTGAGTGACTAAAGAGAGTGGGGAAGAAGGACTGATCTCTAGCTAATGTAGACATTTAAATGCAGAATCCCCATATTTAGGCATCCTAGTGCCTTTTCTAAGAGATAGTAAAGCAGGCACCACCCAAGAGCGAGTCACCTCAGGTACCTTAAGATTTCGTAGCACAGCCATAAAGACTGGAATTACTGCAGAGAAGGCCACATCTATAGATGCCAGTTTTGGAGAACATTCAAGGACTCAATGTTAAATTCACTGTTTAATATTCATACAGATGGGAGACATTGCAACAATTGTGCAACAAGGGCCAGGGAAAAAGTTACTTGCAGAACTGTAACAAGATGAATTGGAAGCAAATTAATACACACAGGTTAGGATACAGAGTCCAGAAGCTGTGCTAATGTACGGTAGCAGGAGGAATGTAAGCCATCTAAAATCATAGCCATCCAAACAACTTCAAAACCCACGTAATGTCAAAGTGGATGACCGTATCCATTTGTGTTATTTACTTCCTGAATAGCAAGGACCAGCAATAGAAAACACCTGAACTCTAGATTTTAACAGGGTATCTCAGAGCAAATCATGACAGGTGGATAAAGGGCACTAGCTCTCATTAGTAGATCAAGAAATAATAGTAGCAAAAGGTTATGTGATTTGTTCAGCACTGCACAAGCAGACAGCAGCAAGGCCAAAGAACAGTCAGTATCTGTCCTCCAAACCACAACAACAGGTGCTAAGTCCAAAGCATCTAGTGTCTTCAGCAGAATGTATAATCAACACTACTCACAAATTAAATTAATATAGGCATGCAGTTGTTTTTCCTATTGGTGCCTGTGCTGGAACATTTATGTAGAAAGCAAACATCACAGAGAATGGTCTATTAATTTCATGATTGGAGACTATTTGCCCTTTAGCCTGCCTTCTGCAAAAACAAGTTTCATCCACCAGCCCATCTGATGCAACTACGCCCTGAAGGAAGGAGTATTAAGTCACCAGAAACACTGCACACACACTTGTACTGCATTTAAATAGCAATGAATTAAAATGAAAACATCACATTTCTGTAGGTCTGCATGTTAACCCACATCCTATCATGGTCCTGGTAGGAACATACAACATACTTAGTACTCCCCCTTACTGAGGAGTCTTCTGAGATTACCTTCTTCCATCAGGCTTTTATAAAAGGCAAAGTAAGTGCTCAGTTGTAAGTTAGAGGCTTTCTCCAACTTGAGTAGTTACACAAATTTGGTCTGTTTTCACCAAGGACATGTCCTTAGAAAGAAACTGTTAGGCAAGCAGCAAAAACCAAGACTGTCAATGTTAAATCCACAACACTGGCCACAAATACATCAAATTAATTCCTAAGAAGCTTTTCTGTGACAATGCTTCAGCAAACAGTGTACCAGCAGACCTGTGTCCTGAATTAAAGCCTCTGTTGATTTCAGTTGTCTTTAGAACCTTGTAATTCATGAGGAACATCTGCCATGGAAAGAGATACAGTAGCTTCTGACATGCGCTGGTGGAGCCCACATTAAGCCAGTCCTTACTGGGTCATAATTGCTGCAGTTTCAAACCATAACAGGGATTTCCCAGCAATTTATGAAGCAGCCAGTATCTCTAAATTTGTCAAGGAAATAATACTTGGTTTTCTCCATGCCCACTACTGTTGCAGGAGTCTCCCAGCCCCTCAGTCTCTGCGAGATGTCCAGCTGCAAGGCAGAGAAAACAGCTCATAAACTGAAAATGATTTTATGATTTCCGAAACTGAGCTGATGTGCAGGTAAATTACACAAGGAAAATTATTCTCCTACTTTGCGCTACCAACTCATCAAATCCTCTCCTTCTCCTCCCCATTAAAAAAGGTTAAAAGAACTCAGAGCTGACATTTTGCAAATCTCTATTCCTTGTTGCAAAGATCATCCATGTGAAAACAAAGTCACTTTAAACAAAATTATTCTTCATCCACTGAAGGATTGAGAATTCTTTTGCTTTCACAAAGGATAAACTTACCAGAACTAAAAATCTGTGTTGGTGCAGATGGACTATAAGAAAAAACACTGTCAAATCAGTATGATCTGTAACTATTTCAGAGGCATGCTCTTCAATGCTTCACTTACTGTAATATCTCTTTAAACCATCAGCCCTGATTTCATCATATTTAAATTTTCTTCATTTAAATCCCCCCTCATCATTTATTCCTGAAAAAAAGCCTCTCCTTTTCAGGAGCTCTCCAATTGCTCTCTTATTCACATTTCATACAATCTCAAAATTAAGGTGTCTGTAACAGAAAAGACTAAAATGTCAAAATAACTAAAATCTGCGTTATGCAAAACTGTTCACTTAAAACTAACAGGTTCAACTACAGAACTCAACTTGCTGGCTGCCCCAAACCTTCTCGATACACTTCATTGCTTTGCGTCTTTCTAATTTTCATTTATTCTCTCTATTCAAACATAAACATTTATTTTCACTTACTTATAGGAAATTGTGGTACAATTCCTCCAGTAATTCTCTCCTGCCTTTTTTTCCAAACACCTACTCTTCTGAATGGATGGTCTGTCCATTTAAGAGAACTCTTGTGTCTAGACAATAAAGGTCATAGTCTTATTAATATCTGTCTAAATGGAACACATGGGTCTTACAAAATACTGATGATAGCACGGATGTTTACAACATTGTACAAAATCGAGTAAAATGCCGCTAGAATAATGACTCTGCAGACAAACAGTCTGACATTAGGACCTGTTTTTGCACAGAGAATAAAAGACCAAGCAAACATCTTTGTCCTCACGATCATCTCACAACCAAAAGTACATCAGGACATTCATATATGTATGACGTACATTTTAAGTAGCATTGCAATTCACCTGTCCAGGTTATTAGGCAGAGAACACCGATTAAACCCTATCTCTATTGCATAAACAGGTGTTTCCCAAGAGGCTTTCATGGGCATATTCTGCATTTGTTTTGCATACAAGGTAAAAGCAGAACACAAAACAAGTTGTGACTGAGCTGAGGATCAGGACAAATGGTAAGAACAAAGACAAGGGCATTTCTTTTTCTTAGTGTGACTGAGTGCAATCACAGCATGAGAATCATCTTCTATGGTTTCTTTCTTGGCCATAGGATAATGCCTACAGCATTGGACATAATGCAAAGCAGAGAGCTGAAAAGCTGTAGCTGGGAACATACTTCCCCACAGCTTATTTGTGGCTGTGGCCTCTGTTTATGAGTAGGTAAGTTTTTAGGAAATAGTGACTTTCCACTCGCCGTTTCAGCAGCACACTGTTCATGACAGAGGAATAGAAGTGACTGAATTCAGGAAGGTTTTTATTCTTAGCAGTAGCAGCACTAAGGTGGCAAATAGAGGCAATCAGGTCTAAAGTACGGCAGCAGTTTCTTTCCTTTTCTCCAAACTCTGGAACATATTGCATACCGAAAAAAAAAAAAAGGGATCAACACTCAAAACTTTGAGAGATCTAAATTTTACTAATATTGACAAATTTTGAGCACAAGATGTCCTGGCAGTTCACAGACTGGAATTACCAGCAGTCATGGCAGACTCTGCTCACTCTTCTCCTTAGGTACTGCATAGAAAGATTAACAGCAGTATTCCATATTCTCTATTCTTGGATAATTTCACGTTGCCGAAATTCCCAAAGAGGGCACTGCCAGAATCTACAGCATCACACAATCCAAAAGACAGGAAATCAACTGTTCACTCCCACATACATTTTGCAACAAGCTGAAAAGGCCATAAAAGCAGACCATAATCTATCTGGCACTTGGTGCTTTTCCCCCAAGTCCACTAGAATTCCCTGGAAGCTTATGAACGCTCACAATATTCACTGTGCTGAATTAGCACAAACCTCATACTCTGAAGGACCGAAATAAGGAAACACAAGATTTTTGTCACCGCTCTACCAATGCAGATCATCTCTGACTTGCAATAACCAGAATATTCTAGTTCTGTGCACACAATGCACACAATGCCTGACCATCCAGGCTAAGCAATTCTGCATATGCAGGTACACAGTCATATTTATTCTGACCAAATGAACCAAATGAGACCTCCTAAAACTTAATTTTCAATACCAGACAGAGTTCACGCTAAATGATTCCCACTGGCAAAAATAAACATTCACTGGACATTACTTCCTTATAATTTTGTAAGCTTTGTGTTTTTGAAAACATATGCTCAAAAGGAGAAGGCAGAACAGTCTTAAGGATTATGAACTCCTAAATTTGATGCAAAAGACAGAAGTCAGAAACTGTAGCAGGTTGATTATTAACTAGTTTTCCTCACTGTGAGTCTCATAAAATTTTATTCCCCAATAGTGAACTACATCATTTCAGAGTCCAAGCAGCATCTCTTTCAGCATAAATATCCAAATAAGTGTTACTGACATACCTTTCCAGAATCAACTAGTTCTGCTATTTCATCCAAACTTGGGCCACTTGGCATGAAAAATGCCCACCGATAATGGACTCCTTTAAGAAGATGCTGCAAGAAAGATCACAAATATATTAACAAATCATGAGAGCAAACTGAAATGGGAACTAAAATTAATGACAGAATCTCTAGAGAAGTAAATTAAGGAAAAGACATGGACATTTGTTAATGTCTGAAAAAAAGGTCACCTAAGCATGTGGATTAAATGTGCAGACTGGGATGTTTTGTTACCACAACAGGAACAGGACAAATCTTGTGTCCAGCTGCACAAGTCAGCTAGTAAAGAAAAACAGCTACTTAGTCTCTACAACTAGAAACAGCATCATGTGTTACATAAGAAAGAAATGGTGCTATATGTTTATGCACACTCACAAAGGGGGTGAAATAATCCCAGCAATGTGGCATTAGGACCTTCCACTTCAGTGTTAGTGATTATATTTTTCCACTGTCATATCTGCCAAAATCATCACTGCCCAACGACAGATGGCAGCTCACATGAAAAACATTTTGGGAAGATCTCAGAAGCACAAGTCAAGAGCACCTCTTCTGTCATTAGTCATTAATAAATAAGAGCCATCATCTGCTAAAGAGAGATGATTTTTAATACACAGCATAGAATCCTCCTCATCACTAAAATATGCACACTAAGAAATATATTACATTATTTCTTCAATGCCTTTTTATTTTGTTTCTGGGCTTTACTGTGAAAGTATTTGTGCAGGACTTAGAATCTCATTAAGCCAAGTCATCCCAGGAATACCATAGCAACTGCTTCAAAAGCATTCATCTGAAGAGCAACTACACAAGTGGAGAGAAGAAAAAGTTCTAAAAAGCTCCACTGATCAGAATGCCCCACTGGCAGAATGTTTTAAGATCCACTTATGAAAACTAGAAAAATCAGTATCACCATCCAGACACATTAACATGAAAGAGATGAAAGACTTCCTAGCCACCCTCAACCACTTTTATTTCTCTCTGGTGCTGGAATAGGATGAAGAGAATTAGTCATGGAACAATGTTTTGAGAGAAAGCCTGACCAGCCCAAAGCAAGTAGCAAAACTGCCCTCATCTCAATGAGGCAGAGATTTGCTCTGTTTACTATGAAACACTGGCTGTCAGCAGGACTCACTAGGGAGGCCATATGGAAAAGGCCACAGTGGAAAGCACAATAAGGAATCAAAACTTCAAAGCTCCCTAGACTACCACATACACCCAACAGCACCAGCCCACCACATTTCTTTTCAGTGCAAGCAAGAAGGAAAGAATAACAGTGCATCTCAAGTATACTTAATGACATATGAGGACAATGCACCAGCTGCCTCTACATGAGCCACATGACTAGCATCCAAGCCACAAAACAAGTTACTAGAGTACTACAAAACATGAAAGTATATAGGATTTTGTCAAATACCTTTAGAGTTTTGGAACCAACAGTGACTCCTGTTTGTAACATGCCATCAGCCACTCCAAGTTTGTCCATATTGATCAGGAAAGGTGTCACTAAGGTAACATATGTTGCTCCTGACCACTTCTTCAAGAGATCTAATGCCCACTTCTCAGTGGATCCACCAACATTATCTAGGATAAAATCAAACCTGCAGACATAAAGAACAGGTTTAAAGTTATGATATGGAAAAAATAATTTCACCATAATTAAGCTAATTAATAGCAGAAATTTGCTACACTTCACATTTTTACGTGTCACTGCAATGCAAAAAAATAATCAGCCTGCAAGACAGTAGCAAGAAAGTCCCAAGACTTCAGCTAAATCCCCTCTTTAGTGTACAATGGGATTTAAACTTACTATTGCCCATCCACATGTAGCAGATACAGACTATTTAAATAACTTAAACTGCACTTAAACTCCAAAAAGCAGACATAGATGCACAACTACACTCTCTACTTGCTTAAAGCCTTCTAGAGCTCTATCTCTTCAGCCCTCCCACAGAAGCTACTGGAACACTCTTGAGGTCTGGTCCTAGCACTGAGCAATATGGTATGTGCATGTAAAAACTAGTCTGGACTCATGCCCTCACTAGGAACATCTCTTGTACATCACGTGTACTCACATGAAAGTCAGTTCCAGTGGCTAAAATTACATAAACAAATTATTCTACTAAACCTTATCTCCTCATCCAGTTCTCAGATGTGACCCAATTCTCAGCTTCACTTCTAAAAGTCTTTTTTTTAACCTCCTTATTTGTTTGGGGGCCATTTTACCTCTCCTGGCAGTTCTTTCATTCACATCTACCTATTTAACATTGAACCTAACAATGCAACAGGTCTAAAACCTTCCCCCCATGGAATGGGTATATGCAGCCTCTGGCCACAAGCCAAGTTCAGCATTCCTTCTCATTATCCCAGCATGTCAGCCTGTAAAGGCTGAATAGGGCAACAGGGAGCTATGCACCTGTTCTGTCAGATGCATAACTCATTCCCATTTTCATCTGTAAACTTCCGGCAATCTGCATATGGCAATAGCTTTGTATATATGCATACCTCTAATCCAAATAACCTACAAATAAGAGGGAAAATACTTTATGCAAATTAAATAGGAAAGTTCCTATGTCTGGAATGGCAGTTTTCCTGCCTCATCTTCCAAGGATGTGATTTCATCTTTAGAGTGTAGTCAATGTAACAGCTGCTAACAGGAACAGATAATGAAAACTAATGCTCCTCTAAAGAGTAGTTCATTATGGGTTCTGAAGAGTCAGTACAACTGAGAAGGGGAGGGAAGTAGGAACATCCCTCTCAGTATAGCTGACTGATCAGCCTAGTTGTATCATAGAACTGCACCCTAGGACACTGCTGCTGATATCTCTTAACAAGGGTCACTTGCTAGAATGAGTGTTTAGCATTGAAGTGTTGAATTGCAAAAAGGCAAATTTAGCCCTGATTGTAAACTGCGAAGTCAGTTGCTGCATGTCCTGCCCATACAGAGTCAGTACCCTCGCAGTTGCCCTCAGGCTTGCTGACAATCCATCACACTGCATTGGAAGGGCACATGGCTTCTTAGCAGAGTTATCAGTAAAATTCTTTCAGAGATTAAGCAGCTTCTATTTCCCCTCCCAGAAAGTTACCTCAATCTACCTAAAAACAGCAGTATAAATACCACATTCAAATACAAGTCACAGTAGACTAAGTTTAAACAGATAGAAAGATTACAAAAGCAAAAAATACTTCTGTTCTAGAGAAAATTCCCAAGTTAGTTTAAACATAACTGCTGTGACAAGATAAGTGTAATTGTTTATCAGAGGCAGCTGTACCCAATGTTCAAGAAGAGAAATTTACTCCCAGTTGAGCTGTACAGTGGCAAGTCAACTCACTGCTTCACAACACATTTCTCTACAAGATCACTTTTACTATTTACCAACCTCACACAGGATTTTGGAAACCTATTTTAATTTATTCATGCATTGCATATGCTCCAAGATCCTTGGATGGAAGCTGACAGAACTGTTCGAATCCCAGTTATTGAAGAGAAGCACGTGGAAATGAGCTTGCCACCACAAGCCCAATTAACTGGCTTAGTCTTACAATGAAATCTGTGCTGGGGATACTCACTTGGCAAATTGCATTCACAAAGGGTTGTGGTGAATTTGCTTTACAAAATAATGCTTTAGAAATGGGAAAAGAAAAATAAAAATGAGGGAGTTCTGATAGACTGGAGTCAAGCAATCAAAAGACAGACAGTCTGACCACTAACTCCTTCATCTCAGTATTAAGCAACACAAACACGTACAAGGGTAATGTTTTAAGCTGCTCTTCCAGATTTCCAGATTTGTAATCAATCACATCATCTGCTCCAAGCTTTTTCACCAGGGTGCTGGCATCATGAGAACAAACAGCTGTCACGTGAGCACCCCAGGCCTTCACTAGCTAAAAACAAGTATGAAAAAAAGGAGAAATCCAAAGATTAAAATTTTGTGAAACATTGAGAACAACTTAAAAAGCCAAAGTCTCATTATATTTATATAACAAATGAGGACCTTTAATAGGGAGTGGGAGACTGTGTTCCAGTATAGGATAATCTGTCACACATCCAGCAGACAAAATAATGACTAGAATTTATCAATATTTAAGATGGTTTTGGGATGGGAGGAGTTGGTATGAAGAAGAAAGGGTGGATTTTTTAATGCCCCTTAAAGATACCAGGTCTCACAACAAATAAGGCTCCAAATGAAATACTCAGTTTGCAATCTGAATCTGCCAGCTAAATGTACACTAAGAGGTACTGTCCAAGTTGCCAATCTACAAAACTGACACCAGATCAACCACTGAATATTTTTAAATATGCCCTTTAAGTGTTTCATATATCTATCTTACTGTAAATAGGTTAAATACAAAAAACAAGAAATAAGTTAAATACAAAAAAGTCATCTCTGATTTACCACAGGGACAACATCAGGTTACCTTATACTCCAAAAGCTAAAGCAAAGTAAAGGATTTCTGGTAGTTATTTCTCTCTTTTGGCATTTCATTTTTTCATTCACACTAATATTTTTTACCCTTATTCCAGATTAATTAATGTACTTTAACCAGGATTAATCAGTTACAAATTGTAACTACTCAGTGGCTGGTCAACCTTTTGTACTGAAGATATTCACCTACTTTATCATGGATGAGGCAAACAGCATACCATAAAAACTTCTCCTGTAAGCCTCTTTAAAATCACTGTGTTTATGGCCTAGTAGCATGGAACACAGCGATGAAATCACCCAACTACTGGTATTTTTTCATATTCTTGAGAGAAAGATGTTTCAGCATGAGACGACAGCGATTAGAATCAAAATACCCAAATTAACCAAGAGCATGAAAAGAGGATGTTCTACAACTAATGGATCAACAAAAGAGCATGTTGACTCTCCAAAGTTTAGAGCTACTGGAATAGACAGACAAAAGGGCAGCAGGGCAAAGACAGTGAGGGAAAGTTAATCTAAGCCACGGCACTTTAGATACACTGCACATAGAAGCCTGGTGGCCTCCCACATCATTTGACCAACTATAAGTTACGGTAGATGATACTCCATAAGTTTTTCTACTCATACACCAAGTTCTGTTTGTAATTATAGAGCAGAGCTGAGTGAAAGGTAATAAGAGCAGGCTAAATATTTCAAGTTACAACAATCAGAGGTTTTCTGCACCCAAATTGTAAAATGCAATGTTAGACACAATTCCTTTCTCCGAAAGTCCCTGCTTCCTACTTCAAACTAATACAATATAACAGATGGAAAGCAATAAATCTGAAAATATTTCACTTTTGGAAATATTAATCAGCTCGATCAGATAGATTAATCAGTAGCTTGATATTTTTCTACTCCTTCTCTCAATTCCCTTCTGTTACTTTTTTTTTTTCTCCATACTTAATTGTTTGAAGATGCATCCTGGCCATGCTGCTTTATATTACCTGTACAGCAAATGTACCAACTCCTCCTGAAGCTCCTAATATTAATACTCTGTAAGAGAAAATTAAAATATATTAAACAGTTTTTTAAATAAACTCTACAGTAACTATGTATTCTAATGCTCCTTATACATCTCTGACATCAAAATACTTTCAGCAAAAGACTGCATTTGTCATTCAATGTTATTCAAGAGTGGTTAACTCTTCAGATAGCCAATAATGTTCCTTAACATTGCTGATCATATGTCCTGTGTCAAAAGCATTATCTCAGCATAGCCAAAGAGACTTCCTCATATGTGCTTTTCACTAAATGCAGGCAGTGGAGCTGTCAGGCAGTAACATTTATTACCCAAAACCCCTGTACCTGTCCTCACTTTCCCAAACATCATTGTTTAGTTTGGGACAAAGTCAGTTAAGAATGTATTCTGTCTCTCAGACTCTGCTGTCCTATCTCCTAAAGAAAAAAAAATCTGATTCACCAACTTTTTACACAAATTGGTCTTATCTAAGAGAAAAAATAGTGTAATATCACATTGTTTAAGGAGACTGTGAACTTCAGAATACATGGAATATAATTTTCCCATACCGCATAATATTTCTCTAAAAGACAAAAATACAATGAAGTACCCTCGCCATGAACAAGCTTGATTTCTATTACATTAAGATAGCTGTCTTTTTCTTTACAAAAAAGGCAGGAGAATTTTTCTTGTTCAGTACATCTCAACAAAAACTGTGAATGCCAGATAACTGGCACACGAGCAAGAAAATGAAAGAATATATTACCAAATTACTAGCAATTGAGAGTTCATTTTAACTGAATATATCAGTCTAAATTTAAGAAGAAATTAATGCTTAAGTGAGAACCTTACTGCTAGCAGCCTGTTCAAAAATTTCATGCAGATATTTTATTAAGTAACTAACCATTAAAAAATGAATTAGTAGAAAACCTTGCAGCTCAAGTTACAAACACTGCTTGGACTCTGGGCCTATTTGCTGATTCTAGAACAAAAGGAAGATTCAAGATGAAGTCCTGGCATAGGATTGGCAATCATGTTTCTCACAACTTCTGTTTGCCAGGAAAATTTCAGAATCTTCAGAAGATGGTCTAAAACATTCCTGTTTTAAATGTCAGTGTGCTGGATGTTGAACGAAATTGCTTTTTACACTACAAAACTGTACTACACAATCTAGAGTCTCAGTTTACAAAAATTCTTTGAAGTAACCTAAGAGACTTGGCTTTGGTCACAGTATCCATTTTAAAATGCTTCCTGTTTTGTAACTGATCAAATTCTGTTCCCTCCCATTTCACTGATTAAAGCTGCAAAATTCAGATTAAGAATATGAAACCATGCCTGAAGCTTTTAAATCTGCCACAGTGTACTCATCCTCAGAACTAGGCTTCTAACGACAGATGCCTGAAGCAACATGCATATTTTTACTTTATTATACTTGAAAAGGCTCAAGGATGCTACACTCAAGATACTGGGTTAAGCCCATCTTTATCCTTAAAAAGGACAGTCACAATTAAATCCTTTCAAAATAACCTTTTCAAGTCTCCCTTACAATTTTACCCCTTGCTTAAAAGGCATTTCTTCCACTACACATTTTGGGGAAAGTTGTCATCTTAAAATGTGTATTTTGCTCAAAGGATTTAGGTAACATTTTCAGTTTGAGGAGCTGCTTGGCTGGGACTTTTTTTTTATTTTCCCCTTCAATAAAAGCCCTCGAGACTCTTTAGGTAGAAATACTTCCCAGATTCAGTTTGTTCCTATGTTACGGGGGCTATTTTCTACCAAACCTCTAATTATTAAAACACATTGTGACTTCAAGAAAGCTCTTCATTTCAGAGGCAAACTATGTCTGCGCAGAAGATCCATGTGCCACACCTCAACAGATCAGCATTTTTACAGCCCTGATGACAGCAAGACACTCTGTTTGGCAAAACACAAACAAGGAAGTGTTTGAAGGTGCAGGACCTGTTAGGACGCTACTGAAGGACAGCAGATGTTGGCAAGTGCCAAAGCAGGAACAGCTTTGTTTGCACTGCCTCAGGAAAATACAGAAAGGAGAAAAAATATCATAGAAACTACCTGTTTTCACTGCAAAGGGGAGCTAGGAGTAAATTAATATAGTATGTGTACAAGGGAACAAACTAACAAATCATTTGATCCTACAGAGATCCACAAGAACCAATTCTCTCAAAAGAACAAAATGAACATTCACACCCCAGGCTTTCCTCCCTTCTGACAGAGACAAAACATTCACCAAGTCCCATATGAGGCTCTAACAGTTCAAATGATCAGGGAGTCAGCAGATCTCTCTAGATAAGCATACCATGAGATTTGAGAGTTTAGCCCTTCTCCCCGGGCCCTGCTTGAAACTATGGTGTGATCAGAAACCAGCATCAGAGAGCCAGGACCTGTTTCAGCTGTGTGTGGCCCCCACCAAAACACAGAGGGTGAGGAGTGGGTGTACAGATCAAGGACTAACATTTTCTCTGGATTATAAACAACTAACAATTTTCAATGACATGGGTACATGCAAAATAAAAATTAATATATTTATTGAACACATAAATTTTATATTGGCATAAAATTAATGCACTCATTGAATAAATATATCAATTTTGTTTAGATATAAAATTAAAATTCATTTAATTATGCCAACAAAATGTCCCCAAGAGATTTATGCCTGGATCAAGAAGTGTTTACCCTATCAGGAATTTTTACAACTTACACTCAATTTGTATTTCTCAACAGATAAAATAACAGAATGACACGCAAACATGGAAAAAAATATTTTCTTGGGGTATTATACCATTCAAATTTTCATAGTAACAGTATAAATCAGGAGTGTATGTTTAATAGCTTACAGCAAGAGAATCCAACATCTCTCCTCAGCATACTAAAAAGTATAAAATGTTGCCTCTGTGTTTATATAAAGACCTTTCCTTAACAGTAATGTAAGCACTTTGAAGAACTTCTCAAACTGTTAGGTTTGTTTTTATCATGTATTTTGTGAATACAGCAAGCAAGACATTTAACAGTTAGTGTTGAAGAAGCTCTCCAGGTATTCACAGCAAACATTGACACAACAGAGTAATTTTGAACATTTAGGATGGTATGAACATTCACTTTGAGCTCATACAAGAATATTGACACTAATTACAGTCAGAGAAAATAAAAGTTATGGAGAGATGACTGGAATTATAGTGAAGCAGGAGGCTTCACAAACAATGTGAGCACACTTCAGGTAACTCGTTTAAAAAAAAAAATCTGTGAAAAGGTGTGCAAATGCAGCAGATATTCCTGGCAGATCAAAGTACAGTCAGATGTTGGACTGTTAGCCCACCCTTCTACCTTAAAAGAGGCGAGGAAAACACACCAGCAGAAAAATACACACCAGAAGAAAAATCTCACTCTTTTTAAGATGTCTTAACACTGCAATAAAGTATCAGTGAAGTAACTTTCATCAAGGAATACAGCTGCTCTGTCAAAATAAGACACACTCTTGTGTGTGCACACACCCTTCTACATAGCTATTTACATACACCTGCAGGAGACAAAAAGACCAACATAAAATCACATATGTAGGTAACTCCTTACCAAATATATTATTTAAAGGGATCAAGAAACACTACATAAAGTCTTGTATTTTTAAATTATTGTCTTGAGAGTTCAGGAATACAATTTTGCACAGCCCCTTCAATGCACTTTATATACAAAATTTTTCAGAAGAAAAAAGTACCATCACATAAGTTATTTGCTGTTGGTTTTACAGTTCAAAATGTCTAGGTAGGAAATATAATATTTTATAAGTACATTAATTTTTTTCTGACAGAGTAATTAAATATTTATTTGGAACATAAAAGTAAATATTAAATGTAAAGACACTTTATAAATGCAGTTTGAATTTTACTTTTAACAATCTGAACACTTACTTGAAGATTGGAAAGACACTTTAAACAAGGTTAGCCTATCAACATATCTTTAGATTAATTCTATTTACATGTAGAAGTTGAGATAAAAAAATCTAGATACTGAAAAATAAAAAGGCAACATTATCTAGAATTTTAGTAGTAGCTGGAAGTAAATTTCAATGACGTCTCTTTGAAACTCCTTTAAATTTTGCAACTTAATTTTCTCAAAATATTCTTTATCTCTAGAACAAACAATTGCTTAGTATTTTGATGATGAAATTTACTGTGACATATGAATGACCACTCACTTGATTATCTTCTAAAGATGTGAGTGAAGAATTTCAGTAGATCTGGTGTCCTTTCCAATGTGTTGCATTACAAAGTATCAGCCAAGATAAGAGGAGGTCAGGCATCTAGACTCCTACTGCCCAATAATTGCTTTATGACCCAAAGTTTTGGTGCAACATAGTAAGTTTAATTATTATTTTTCCAACTCCAGTATTTTTACTTCTGCCCTTATTTCCATTCTGAAGGTCTTGCTATCTATTTACTCAAACATCTAAAGGTCAAAATAACTGCAAAGTTCAATTATCAGAAGAAAAATGATATTTGCTCAAATCTTTCAATGCATTTTTCCTCATCTGCCACTGTCAGATTAACAGGCTGATAAACAAAGCCAATTTTTCTATTTGATTGGCTGCTTGTCTTGCACGTTCTCCCCTTCTTGTCTGCATTCCTGACTCCATCAAAGTTCTGGCCTGCAGGTCAAATAAGACTTGGTCACCTCCTCATTTTCCTCTAAAATGCTGGAAAACCAGTCTGTTCCAAATGGCCCACGCATGCAGGAAGTGAGGGAACTATATCTCTGTGCTTGAGAGGGTTTTTTTTGAGTTGTCAAATAACTGAGAGGATATTACATTTGGCTAACTGTTCCAACAGGACAGGCAAACAGAAAGGCAAAGTCCCTATAAGTTTCTAGAGATAACTTCCTTAAATTCTCTATATAGTAGATATACATTGGATTATCATAGAATGGCCTGGGTTGGAAGGGACCTCAAAGAACACGTAGTTCCAAACCAACCCCCTGCTGCAGACAGGACACCTTTCACTAGACCAGGTTGCCCAGAGCTCCATCCAACCTGGCCTTACATGCTTCCAGGAATGGGGCATCCTCAACTTTTCTGGTTATTTTCTGCCTTTGTACAGTCACTATATAGAGGAAGTGAGCAGAAAGCAACTCGGTACACTCTTCAGTTATGGACCTCACCTGAGCCTCCCTTAAAGAAGCCTCTCTCAGCAGCTGTGTAGATTGAACTAACATCTTCAGGCATCAGTCTTTGTGAATGTCATGGTGTAAAAGTCTTCACTGTTACAGTCTTCACTGCTGGACATGTTTTAGAAGCAGCTCATCAATATAAAAATGAACAACTTTAGTTTTAGCACCAAAATCATTTACTTACCTTTTGCCACTACAATTACTTTTGTTCAGTCCTCCTACTTGGTTAAGTGCAGACCATGCAGTGAGACCAACATATGGTAAGGCAGCAGCTTCTATGTGACTGAGACACTTTGGCTTAAAAGACACCTGAAATAAAACCATATGTAAGTCACACAGCAAATCCACTGTGACATTGAAATATTTCAGCAAGCTTTACTGAATTGCAGATTGTGTATTGCACTTTTTCAACCATCTTCATAACTAACTGGAGTACAAATGAATCCAAGCACTAAGAAATGTACAGTTACTTAAACACTCAAGAAGAGAAATGCCAGTCTTTACAACTTTGGGGTTTTGTCTGTTAGCCACAGTTTTTTAAGTTTACCTCGTTTCCACTAGCTACCACAAACTCTGACAGAGTGCCTTGTTTCCATGGAGGAATTGCTGCCCACACCTAAAACCAAACAGAAAACAACTATCAATTTTTTTAACTTTGCACACGATTGTATGTACACAGAAAAGCTTCCTTCCTTAAAAATATCTTTTTTTTGATTTGCAGAATGTCTTCATTGTTTATCAGAAACCAGTTTTAGCTTAACCATCACAAAATTGATGACTGTGTGATTGTACCCTTGCACTATGTGTAACACACAATTTTCCAGAACCCCCAAACTACTCCCATACCAGGAAAGCCCAGATTAGAGGGGTAGGGGTGGTGCAGATTCAGAATTTGCTATACTAAAACTGCTGAAATGTGAAAGCAACTGGTGAAGGCGAAAGCAAATAGTATCAAGTATTTATGTCGGGGCCCATGAAGTGGTTCTTGAGTTAAGCCAAAGTTCTTATCCTAAATTACTCATGATAAAAACTAAACAACTAATTCCTTCCTGTCAGAATTCTATCTTCAGTCAAAAAGGAAGCAATATTTTGAGTGTGCACTTAAAAATAAATAAATTCCACTCTTGTTACCACTGGAATGGGTCAAAACCTAAAAAACCAGAAGGGTAATTAACTTGCAGAAGCAAGTCTTTGAAAGACCACATTTTTTCAGACAAAAAATGAAGGGAAGAAAGTATTCTAGGAATTTACTGCCAGATGGGCCTCATTAAGAGTGCAACAAAATTAAAAAAATTAAAAGGAAAATGAAAGTTGAACATCTTATAGCATATTTTAACTATACATGTTAGAAAAAAAAAAAAAAAAAAGAGATTGGTAGTATCACCTCATCTCCAGGTTTGAAATAAGACACACTCAGTCCACATTCCATAACAACACCAGAGACATCTCGACCGAGTGTTAGCGGAAATTCAGTCTCATCGGTTTTCAGTTTCAGGGGATCCCGCTTCATATTTAAGGCAGTTGCACCATAACCACCTGCAAAACATGAAATTAACCATGACATACCATGCTGAGTTTTCTTTTATTAACTGGACAGTTCCAATTAGAAAGAATTGTCTGTACAAAATGTGCCTCAATTCTGTTATAACTCAAGCATGCAAAAAATCGGCAATATTTTGTACTTCTACAGATTTTACAAATAAAGAGCAAACCTCATTCTAGCTTATTTATCCAAGAGATGGCTCTCCATTATAAAAATATTTAGCATGGGATAACACTGTCAGAAATTCTAAGTCCACTTAAAATGCTGGAAATGGCCTATTTTCCAACAGCATCATGTAGCCAGAAATCCAAAAGAACTCCAAGCTTTCCACCTGTCTTTCCAAATAAAGTACCATAAAAAGCAACATGAACACCACTTTAAAAAATACTATGGCACATCTCCTAAGATGAGTAACCTGAACTTCTATTCAGTAAGTAACATGTAAATGCTCTGAAGTCTCAGAATTACCCATCTAATAACTGGTCAGCCTAAAAAAAGTGTGCATTCAGGCACATATGCCCATTCAAGTAAGTGGACAGGTCTGCCTAGGTGCCCTATCATGACAAAAA
The DNA here is from genome assembly GCF_022539395.1 of Myiozetetes cayanensis. Lineage (NCBI taxonomy): Eukaryota > Metazoa > Chordata > Aves > Passeriformes > Tyrannidae > Myiozetetes > Myiozetetes cayanensis. The sequence goes on along the minus strand of NW_026087411.1, from coordinate 70,604,512 downwards.
GCATCTTTATACTGAAGAGAAACAAGCACAAAAGCAGGCAGCTTAAAAGAAGGATGAAAACATGATTTCTTTCTAATACTTTTATAACTGACTCAAAATACTACTTGCAGCCCAGCAGTTCAAGTGGGTCATTTAACAGAAATCCTCAGGTGGCAAATGTCCCATAATCAAAGCCCCAACTATAAACAAAGACTTTTTTGGATTCATTTATTAGAGACCCAAAACACAGATTACAGCTCTGTCAGCAGGCTTCCTGCGGATATATTTGCATACTCTACTGAATCTGACTTGATATGTAAGATCACTTCTCAACATGAAATAAATATAAGGTATTCCACTACCACAACTTCCTTCTCCTGTTTTGAACCTTGAAATTGCGGGGAAAAAAATCCGATTAAATGTTTCAAATACAAAGAGCTGGACAGGGAAAGATACAGATTTCCCAGGCGAGATGACAGCAGGTACTCAGATGCCAGTTCAGGGTGCGCACGGCAATAAACAGCAGGGGGACAGTAGTAGGTCGCAGGTGCTGACTTAACACCAACTTTGACCTTCAGACCTCGTTCACCTCAAAGAGATGGGAAAATCCAGCTCCTCTCAGGGAGAACGCTGGTCCCTGGACAGGCAAGTCTCCTGGCCAGGAGAGTAGCACCACCCAGTCGGTGGGGAGAGGGGAGGAGACCGGGAGAGAAAATCCCACCACGCTTATGCTACTGACAGCAGGATAATGGCTCGTGAGGCGCAACCCTGCGCGACATCGCAGCTGGCCACTCGATTAAAAGCTTACCCCGGCAACACACAACGCTCCCGTCAGCGGCTTTTTGTATCGTTCTTCCCTAAGAGCTTATAAAAAACCTTTTCGTACCGTTCTTCCCTGAGAACCTGACAAAAGTTAAGTGTCCAAGAGGCGGCGGTGTCCCACGGGGCGCAGTGCAACACGTGCCTTGAGGTAGCCCCCGGACCCTGTCCGGACGGGTGTGTGCCGGGGCACGACGGTGCCCAGGTACCACGCCGGGCACCGGGGGCCACGGGAGCCGCAGCCCGGCCAAGGCCGCCCGGGCTCGCCACTTACTTCTCATGCTAAGGTCGATGGGGTTCAGGCTGGCAGCGTGAACCCTAATGATGACCTCGTTCGGGAAGTGTATGATGGGGAACACCATCTCCCTGGTGAAGCGCAGCACCTCGTTGCTGCCGTACCGGTCTATGACCCAGCTGGGCATGGCGCTCCGAGACCGCGGAGAGGCGCGGAGCCCACGGGCCCGCGGCCGCCCGCCCGCCCAGCGCAGCGCCCGCCAGCCTGCCGGCCCCCGCGACAGCATGACCGGGGCAGCCGGGATGGGACCGGGACTGGGACGGGCAGGGGGACCGGGACTGGCAGGGGGACCGGGACGGGCAGGGGGACCGGGAGGCTCCTCTCCCGCTCGCCTCCGCGCTCAGCCCCGCCGGCACCGCAGCCAATGGGCGGCCGCCTTCTTGGCAGCCCTGCCAATGGCGCCGCTGCGTGTTGCGGCAACATGGCGGCGTGCGGCCGGCGCGCCGGGGACGGAGTGATGGCGGCTGCCGGGCGGGCGTGAGGAGGCGGCGGGACACGGGCAGTCATGTTGCGCTCCTCTCTCCGCCAGGTGAGGGGGGTCAGGCCGCCCGAGGGAGGGGGGAAGGGAGTTCCGAGGCGCGGGGAGGGGGTGCCGAGGAGTGGGGCAGGCTCGCAAGGTGACCGGGGTCCCCCCGCGCCTCCGCTCTCCGCAGCGGCGGGGATTCAGCCACGGCGGGTCCCTTGGGAGCACTTCCCGTGGGCACCTTCCCTCCGCGGGGATCGCGCTTTATCCTCACAAATTGGGAATATTTAGAGACTGTTTCTCACACCCGTACCGCCCCGGCGCTGCCTCTGTCACCTGTCTGCCTTGAAAGGGGGGGTTGTGCTTTTGTTGGAAATTACGTAACATTCCTAAAATATTAATTAGTGGTAGCAAGTAGCTAGGTTCCTTTTTTTTTTTTTTTTCCCCCCTTTACCCAGTGTTGTCGGTTTGATCCTTAAATCACCGAAGCTTTGAGTTTCTCTGGACTAGCTCTGATACGCTTCAGTAAACAAAGCTTGAGGGAGTTGAAGGTTAGTCATCTGGGATCTTAAATTTATGGTCCTTCAAAGACATGTTGGAGTAACCAGAAGACACAGAGAGGATTAAGAAAGGCATTATAACCTGAAAGTTGGCGACTCTCTGTCTTAAGCGAGAATGATAAGAGAAGTAAAGAATATGGACCAAATTAGCCAGTAAAGGGTAGAATACTAATTAAATTAAGAGAATTATGTATTTTAGAACCAATGAACGTTCATTTCTTTTTTTTGCTAAAGTGTATAAATACAGGTGAATAGTCTTGAAAGGGTCATATGTGGCTGAGATGATCCACTACATCTCTCTGGCCAGAATAAAGAAGTGCATGGCTCACTAACACGTAAGAGGTGGTGTTGGAGGGTTTTCTTTCTTCCTGACTATTTTCGGTGATGCTTTCAGGTGTCAGCGGCGTTGAAGGAAGGACGTGTCTCTCCCACGGAGCTCTGCCAGCAGTGCCTGTCGCTCATCAAAAGCACCAAGTTTCTTAATGCCTATATTACCATAGCAGAAGAAACCGCTTTGAAGCAGGCTGAAGCATCAGAGGAAAGATACAAAAGAGGTGTGTCTGTTTATAACTCCTATCAGCCCTTAAAAGGGGGCCGCAGAGGAGCTCTTTGTGTTAGATGAAGCATCTTTTCTCTGTCTGCGCTGCTTGTTTGGCTATTGGGGAATGAGGGTTGTGGTTGAGGTTTGTTTGAGTGTACACCTGGCACTCAGGAGAGTATTTAGTTCAGAAATGGGAGGCAAAACCTGGACCAAATGAGGCACTGCACGTTAAACAGGCTCTGTGCCTCTCTGACAGCACTGCTACTGGGTGCCTCCTTCTTCCCTCAGCAGTTTATTTTGGATGTATAACCAGCAGCAGGTACCACAAATAGGCAGATGCAGTGGTCCTTCGCAGGCCTGTTGATGGGGCAAACACCTGGCTCGGCCAATCAGGTTTTTAATTAAGAAGGCAAATTAAAATAAAGCAGCTTTGTTAATTGCAGTTATTAACTGGTGGACAGAACAGCTTTCAGTTCTGTTATCTGCAGCATTTAGAGGCTAACCATCCACATTTTGCTTTGCATTTCAAAAAAGACAGGAAAGGTAAATTTTCACGTCATAGGGTACTTTTTCCCTTCCTGGGTGACACTTGGTGCCCTCTAGTAGCTCAATAAAGTTTTGCTTCCTGACATAGGCCTTTTAATTTATTTTTTTTTCTGGATGATTGATAATCAGTCATTGAGGAAAGATCTCCTCTGCTTTAGTAATTTTTTAGGTGATATCTACCGTGTATGTCAGGTAGGCAGAGTTTATGGCTCCCAGCCTAGTGATGGATTTAGCAGCACCTATGGCTGAAATAAGTCCTGCGTGGTCACACTGGAAGAGCTATGCACACCTTTGGGATAGCTAACCTGTATGGAAGCAGCTGCCTGTCTTGTGGGCTTAGGCACATCTGCAGGGCTCTTAAACACATCTGCAGAGCCAGGTCTGGTCTGGGCAGAATGAATGCTCAATGCCGGAGTTGGAATGGAAGATGGTTCTTGGAAACGTAACAGACAACCATCAAGTGTCAAGCGGATGGCATTCTTGCTTCCAAAAACCACCCACAGGGACATGTAAAACAAACTGTAATTGATGAGAAAGCTGTATATATAGTGCACTTTGCTTTAATCCGTGTTGTCTTTGCAATCGTTCCTAATGCAGGTCGGCCCCTGGGTGTTCTAGATGGAATTCCTATCGCAGTAAAAGACAACTTTAATACAGCTGGCATTGAGACAACATGTGCATCAAACATGCTGAGAGGTACAGTAAAGCTTTTAAAGTAAAATCAGATCTCATTTCAGAACTCTTGCTCTTTAGAGGGTTTATGGAGAGGAGTCTTCCAGATATCTAAATATTTTTAAAAAATGAGCTGGACTCATTTGAGGAAATACACAGCAAATTTCAGTGGCCAAGTTCATCTGGTATCACAGATGCATCTTTTTCTTCTTCTAAGCACATTATCTCTTTATTTATTAGTTACATGCTTTTAACAAAACAGTTTTTATTATAACATATATACTAAAAGAGAATTGTTCTAAAATTCACATTTTGCTTCACATTACTTTTAGGTTCGGAGGAGACCAGTCAGTAATGTTCTGCCTAGCAAAATCCAAAGACTGTCCGTTTTTTGTTGTTGATGTTCTGTTGATAATTGTTGGCTCAAGTAGTTTTTTCATATGGCAGTAGGAAGACTAGACATTAACAATCCCGACATACAAACCTGCTGTATAATGCTTTGTTTTAATTTCCTAAACTCATTGTTTGATTAACATGTCATAAACATTTTCAAGGCATTACAGTAGGTTTTTTTATTGTAAAAACAAAAGTAGAAGATATTTCTTATATCTATTTTATTCTGCACAAAGTAAAACTCTATAAAGTTTTGTGGAAGATAACATAAGTAAATCAGCAGAATCCTAATCTGATTATGGGGTTTTTAGTAGCAGAAGAAACAAAGCATGACTTGACTATTTTAAAAAGTGTTATATTACCTAAGATGCTTTTCATTAAAGCACATTATCAGACCTGTTGTGATTGATTGCCGTGAGTATTAGAAGTGATGTCCTTGTTCCTGTTGAAGGTGGGGGTGGAGAAAGCCCTGTCAATATTCACAAAATTAATTGGTTATTACCCGAGATCTCATGTCCCTGTCATGATTCTCGTCCTATGTTATGTGGGGTCTTAGTGGCAAAGGGGGGACATAGGATAGCCAGTTAGTATTTCACCTTGTGGTCAACAATATGCTCCTTTATCTCATGGTAATGGGAGATAATTTAAGGTGGTTTAGCACTTTCCTGTAAAGAGCTGTTTCTCATTTCTTCTCATTTTAGACAGTTCCTGCAAATTCGCTGAATGCAGTAATTTGCTACCCTTGTGGCATCTTGTTCATGTGAAGTCTTACCCCACACTTTAGGGACGTATAATCCAGAATTACTGGATTGTAATTTGTGGAGGAAAAGAAATGATGTTGCAAACTAAACAGTGTTTGGTTTACTTTTGTTAAATTTTGAAAATTATTCATTTTACCTTGAAGCAAAACTCTGCCAGTGTGAACTGACAATTCTTATGCACAGGTAATGACAATTTTGAAATGTTCAGAGTAGCTACTTGTAAAAGTAATTTGTATCTCATAAATCACTCAACTGTTCTGATTGTTTTCAGGTTATATTTCTCCTTACAATGCTACAGTAGTTCAGAAATTACTGGATCAGGGAGCTGTGCTTTTAGGCAAAACAAACCTAGATGAATTTGCAATGGGGTGAGTGATGTTTATTATTTTGAATGTATGATTGTACATAAAAAGGAATACACACCATCTGTTCCAGTGTACCTGTAGTCCTTAACTCCTGTTTCTTTGAGGTAGACAATAATGAATACTTACCTGTGAAGAGTATATAGAGTTGCATGAACTTCTCCCTGAGCATTTATACTGTTGTGTAAATGATACAGACGCTGAGTTTTATGAACATAATGTCAACTGTATCTGTGCTTGAGAGGGAGGAAGTGGTCCAGCCTTTGCAGAAGGCCAAGGACAAGCAGCCTTCTTCCAGATCCAGTAGTTTGTTAGTAGAATTGGATACAACACAGTTAATTGTTGCATTTGTCTCCCTCCTTACTGGTGGTTTTTGCCCATAGCTAATTATTATCATGCCCCCAGTGGCAGCCACTGCCTCTGCCAGTCACCCACTGGAGTAATTTGTATGAATAGTCCCTGATTTGCTGCAAACAGGCTAATTAGAGCAAGGTTTTTAAGTTACCTACACTAATGTTGCTGACTTTTTGTCAGGAGCACATTGAAAAATGCTCTTATAAATTGATTCTCCAGCAAATCAGCGAAGGCAGCCAAGCTGTAGCAGGGAACAGAATCAGGCCTTTAGGGATGGCTGTCTCTGTCACACCAACTGCTGGGTCTGGAAGGGAATGTCTGGGACTTAGTTACCTGTGAGAAACAATTAAATGCTGTGTTGTGGTTTTATTTTTATTTTGCTTAAACTGGAGACAGAGGTTTGATTGGGAATTCATATTGATGGGGTGGAAATACTTTGACTGTATTGTTTTGAATAAAGTAATTTCTGTGTAAAAGAGATATTCCTCTGAGAAAGAGCAGGCAAAAAGCGTGGCAAAAATCTGATTATGGAGTATTGCAACTTGTCTAAGCTTATTTTAAGGCACAGGATTCTCCTAAAAAGGCTTATCCCAACATTGGCTTATTGTTTCTGGTCTGTGTGTTTGCATGGTCTCTTATACTAATACCAGCATAGCTGCACCATGAGTTTGATCAGGGAGCAGATCCAGGTCTAAAGTAATGATGTCTCAATGAGGTTAGTTCTCAACTGCTGACATCTGCCTGCTCTGCCCGATGATTTGGCTAGTAACATGGGCACCTTGGAGTCGGGGAACATGGGGTGGAGGTTGTGAGGAAGGAGGCAAGTACCCTCTGCCCCTGCTTCTGGTGCCAGCTCACACTTAGGTGACCACAAGGTGACTGAAGGCAGTTTCTGAGACATCAGTCTAGCGCTCTGAATCAGCAACCCGTGGCCTCAGCAGAGGGCTACAGAGTGAGTAACAGTTTACAGAGAAGAGTTTGTTCCTGTATTGTGGAGCTTGTTCCCCACCTCTAGCAGCATGGTTTTCCCCACAGCTGTGGTCTTGCATCAAAAGGGAAGGTTAGAAAAGCAGAATGCCTTTGTTTTGAAGCAGATGTGCACCTTTACTTTTCCATAGCTTAGATCAGTTTTATATCTTTGTGATTATGTTCTTCTGTGTTGGACTTGAATTTGCTGGAATGAAGTATGAGGAATTGGATGAAAAAAAATAAAATTGGTGAATACTCTGTCATCTGTCATTTCTGTCTGTATTTGTCCTTTCTGTCTTAGGTCTGGGAGTACGGATGGAGTATTTGGACCAGTCAGAAATCCCTGGAGTTATTCAAGACAATACAAGGAAAAATCTGTCCCAAAATCCCATTCTGAGGACAAAGAGTCTAACTGGGTAATAACAGGAGGGAGCTCAGGAGGCAGCGCTGCTGCTGTGTCATCTTTCACGTGTTTTGCGTAAGAGGCTTTTAGAATTGTTTTTCAATAAATGTCTCAAAATATGTTAGAAGGTCTTAATTTTGTAATTTTCTCATAAGCTAGTATGAAATGGGAGGGTTATTGGCACTGGTGTGCGAGATTTTATTTCAGCATCCCTAGGTTATTCGTGGCGTGTCACAAAGCCAGAATTAATCCATACAGGCGAATTTAGGCTTATTCACTTCAAGCATATTCAGTGTACTGACATGACCACTTTGCACTGTATGGACTATAATAGCAGAAAAAGAAGTGACAGTTTTGTTCCCACATAATCTCTTAAAAGTCTTACAGGGTTTGTGACACATTCTCTTCCTTAGTGAGTGTGTTACACAAATGAGTGCTGAAAATGTAATTCAGCAAATTAGAAGATCCCTTAATTTTTAACGGTATCATAATCATTCCTCCCCTCCTTTGTTTTAATAGCATAGTTACATAATACTACATGAGCCTTGGGATCTAAAGCTTTCAAATCTCTGATTTAACAAAAGGGTACACAGTACTTACCACACAGATACTTAAAAACTCATCTGTTTTAGTATTTGAGGGTTTTTTGGCAAGTGTGTATTTGGGGTGGTTTGGTGGGTTTTTTTCCTAAAGAAAGCTGGAGTTTTTTTAATGGTAATTATTAACTGTATGGAATAGCAACACGCTATTTAGCAAATCAGTTGTCTATACTATCTTCCCCATCTGACCCTTTAAAGAAAACTGATCCTTAAAATTTTACATCTTGCATTTTATGAAATTTTTTAGACCTACATGTTTGAGCATGTTTTATAGAATATTATTTCAGTTGTACTCTTATTTGGAAGGTGTTTCACAGTGCTCTTTAATTAGTTTGTCCTTGTTTACCCATAGACTACATTACTATCATATATTCTATTTGCTAATTCTTCTTTTGCTAATGTTGATTACTTTTTTTAGCTTTTTAAATTATTTTTTCTTACTATACATCTCTTCAACTCATTGCCCTTTGCTAGGGTACAGTCTACTCAACATTTTAATACTGTTGAAACTGAACTTGGTGCAGCCATTCCCAAGAACTGCTGGTCCTTGTCATGATCCTGATAGGGTCTGGCATCTTTCCTTATGCTGCTGGCCGTACTGAACTCCCGTTTTGCGCCGCTCAGCACATTGTCAGATCAGGGAGATTTTTTGTCCAGCTACTTTATAGCTTATAACCTATGATATATCTACTTGTCTTTCAAACATCGGGAACACTGCCAGTCTTTGTCTTTTCAATTTGAGATTTGGATTTACAAAAATGCTACAAAATTGAGGATGTTTTATATCAACACATAAGCTTTGAAAAAAAGTTTCACTTCAGGAAAGTCAATGGAATTGGTTCAGCCATTTCAGAAACAGATGCCTATGGGAAAAGCCATATACTCATTCCAGTAAAAATTATACCCACTTGTTTAGTTTAATTTGGTTTTGGCAAAGATTTGAATCAAAGGTGCTCTATTTTTTTAATAGTACTTGAGTTAAATTTACTAAAAACAAGAGAAGAGTGTGTTTCATTTTAATATGAGTTTCCAATTCCATTACAATTTTTGAAATAAAAATTTCAATTTAGAAAGAACAAAGTTTCACCTGTGAACAAAAAAGGAAGTCAAATTCAAAAAATAGTAAAAGAATATTGTGTCCTTATTGTGCCTAAGCTATTGTAAACTGGGAGTTCTGATGCTCTGCTTTGTAGGTTTGGAAACAGGAAAAACATCCTAGACTTTCCAAAGTATGCCTTGTTGTTAGGGGTAAGAAGTGTCACTATTTATTTGTATACTGGAAGATGCTGATTCATAGTGCATTGGCTACTGAGTAACTGACGTCAGTGTTGAAAATTGTGCCTGGATCACAAGAGATGTATCTTTTGGAGTCCACAGTATTGGAACAGATCAACAGAGAAGGCAGGAGAAGGGATTTGGGACCATCTTCAGATGGTCTGGATTCTACCTATTTGCCTGTATTTGTGAAGAGACTTGGGCTCTCCTGATGGCTAATTCAGAGACCCTAATAAAAATCAAAGAACAGATAAACAATAAAATAGGGAGAAGACTGAGATTTAGGCTGTGTGATGATGACTTCTAATCTGGAAGAATTCACAGAGTTTTAAATCTCTGCATCTTAGAGCCGCACATTCTTATTATTTGGAAATGTTCTGAATTATTTTACTAATGATGATCCTTTTAAAACCACAGAGCCTTAGGGTCAGACACAGGAGGATCTACCCGAAACCCTGCTGCTCACTGTGGTGTAGTAGGTTTAAAGCCAACATATGGACTGATCTCTCGCCATGGTCTCATTCCTCTAGTGAACTCCATGGATGTGCCAGGAATCCTAACCAGATGTGTGGATGACGCAGCAGTTGTGTTAGGTATTACTTTGTCATGTGTCTTTGTTTACAACATTGGCTCAAAACAAACTGAATTCTGGGTAACTAATGCGCAGTTTTCCATTTCTTCATGTGTTGTGTCATATTTCAGGTTCACTTGCTGGACACGATCCGAAAGACTCTACCACAGTTCAGGACAGCTTTAAGCCATTTGAACTACCCAATCTGACTGATGTCAGCAAGCTCTCGATAGGAATTCCAAAGGTAACATTTAAATCCTGTCAACAGTTGTGGACAGGAACAACAAATAGGACACTTAAAAAAATAAAAAATTGTGTCTTGCCCACCACTTCCCAGTCTCTCATAATTTAAAACTGTGAAGACAATACAAGCAGCTCCTGGAAAAAAGCAGTATTTGCTCTGTTGCCTCTTTGGGCAGTTTGGAGTAAGCGTATGTTAATGTGTTGTCTAAAACATTTTGTCATCATTGTGGGAAGCACTGTCGGGAACTTCAGGAGAAGTGGGGAACTTCACAGTTCTTGTTTCTCTCTGTTGCTCTTTCATTAGTAACCTCTGTAACCTCGAACAAGTTGCTCTTGGTGTCTTCTCACACAGTGACGTTGGTACTGGTTTGTGCAGTGCTTTGAGATACTTGTCTAAATGGCACTGTGTTAATACAAAGCAGAATTTTAAAGGCAATTGAGTGGCACAAGGAGCTATGACTTGCAGAGCTCTAGTAAGGATGGAAAGAGCTGTAATCTGGCATCAGTTGTATGCAACTGAATGATGTTTGTAACTATAAGGGTACTTGCAATTTAGGAACAGCATCTGGGACTCCAGCCTGTTTTTAATTTATGAAAGGCTTTGCCTTCAAAGCGACAATGTGAATAACATCTACCAGTTTGATTCTCAGCCACTGAACCTGTGCTAGAACAGGTCATACCAAAAGATTTAATTTGGTAAGCAGAGATGTCCACTGACCAATTATTCAGGATCTGTGAAGTGCAAAAAATTATATGCCTAGAAAATTAATTAGCTGCATACTGTTTAGATGTTGATAAATCTAAAATAGTGCTATTGGTTAATTATTTATAACCTTTGGATAGGTTTTATGCTGCTACAGATTATCCTAAACAGATGCATGCATACGTGAAACATGAACTGTAGCTACTCAGAAATCAGACAGTATTATGCCTCTTTTTGTGGGTTAGAACTGAAGCAAAAGTAGAAAATTTTAATAGAATATCTTTAATTTAGCTCTTTAACAGCAATCGTAGCTTATTTCGGTCTTCTCTCAGCTCCTCGATTGTAGTTACTCTTTGGTGGGGCTTGCTTGCTTTGTTTCACTGAGGCGTGCCAGTTGCCACTGCTACAATGTGGCCATAATTTCTTTTTATCTTTCCTTCTCACAGCAGCCCTAGTTCTGCTCATGACTGCAGAGCAGTTCAGTACAGTCTCAGTGAACAGATAAATAAGGGGATAACTTGGTAATTTCTCCTTCAGGAGAAACTGCTGAAATTCCACGATTGCGATAATGTAGGTTGATCCTACCAAGATGGACATAATACTCTTAAGAAGACTCAATCCTGTTAATTTAATACTGCTGGATAGTATAATATTTAGTAGATGCAAAAAGCTTTTAATAAGTACTTTAAGTCATATAGTGGTAACATAATGGTTTCAGTGTATTTTTAGCAAGGATTATCTTCATTTTGGTCTCTACTAGAAGTAAACCAGCATGTAAAATCACTCCCCTTCTTGTTTTTCCTCTAAGGAATATCATGCACCAGGGCTGTCTGATGAAATTCTGTCTGTCTGGTCAAAGGCTGCTGACCTCTTTCGGAATGCAGGTGCTAAAGTGGTTGAAGTGAGTCTACCACACACTTGTTACTCGATTGTCTGCTATCACGTGCTGTGCACAGCAGAAGTGGCATCAAATATGGCCAGGTTTGATGGACTGGAATATGGTAAGGCCTTTGAAAAAACTTTTTTCTCAGATAGTAGAAACATTGCTGGATGCCATGAAAAATTGTTAGCTTTTATAGATGTACTTCTATGCCTGGTGTTATTTCTCCACAATGGAATATAGCAAAAAACCTGGTCCAGACAAAAATATGTAAGTGCATATTTTAATATGTGTCACTACTACTAGACACATGAGCGGGCTCAAAATCTGCTTTAGTGTTTCTATAATAAAGCAGAAATATGTTTTGTTGCTCTTCCAGAATAGTAGCATGTCAGACTGCAGCAAACAGTGGCCTGTTGTATCACTATGTATAACGTTACCTAAAGTTGTTAAATCTTAAGGACTACAAGGAGTATTAATATACAAAATGCTTTTTCTTTTCAGGACACCGTTCTGACATGGACGAGTCCACAGAAAGTATGTATGCTGCAACGCGACGAGAAGGTTTTAATGATGTTGTAAGAGGAAGAATTCTGTCGGGAAACTATTTCTTGTTGAAACAGTAAGCAGAACCTCTTGAAATTGAAATTTGCCGAGTTAGAAAATTTTTAAGCAAATGGTTCATCGTGACATGGAAAAAAACTTATTCTTAACTAGTGACTCCTTGTATTTTTATTATTGCTTTAGCTATACAATATGTAGTGAACTGTTAATAATAAATGAAAATGTTTTCCCTGAATCTTAACAGTGAGCCTCCTAAATTAAATAAGTAAAGCAATTTAGTGATAAATTTTTTCCCTACCAGAGTATTATTGGCTTTCATTAGTTAAATTAAGCAAAAATCTCCACCCTGTGGTATGACATTGAAATCATACTGAAGCCATTACTGTTGTAGTGTTAAAAGTTCTGTAGTTGTTGATCTCATTAAAAGTGCACAGAAAAACTGCTAGTACATTCTAGCAAGGTCTTCTAGAGAAAGCCAAAGATATGTCAATTAAATTAACTGTAGCTCTTTGCCTCAGCGTGTACGGAAAGAGAGGCGCTGGCAGAGGTACTGAACTGATGTCTTTACAGAAGACGGGGTTTTATCCAGATCACAAATAGAAGCTGGTCCATGGATCAGTTTTACATTTTTAGCTTTCAGTCCTTATCCAACAGGCCTAATTTGTGTTAGTAAAAGTGCTGGTTTTCTCTGTCTGAATTTGTTCAGATACTAACAAAAATATTAGTCTTGTAATCAGTTTCTGTAGTGCACTTGCTTTGAAAGAGCTCTCTCAGCATGAGTATTCATCAGATGTGACTTCTTAATTGCTCTCAGAGACAGGAATGTTGTCAGTCAATCTGTAACAACCAGCTTTCATGGAATGACGATATTCCTGCCAAGTGTGCTGCTTCTGCTTATAACTGCCCAGATCAGCTTTCCTAAGGCTCCTTTAAAATTCACATAGTTAACTCTTCGGTGAAGGAATTGCAATTGGCTCCCATCAAGATTGAACAGGAGAACTGTGTTCCTGTTCACAGTAAATTGCTTTTGAAGAGCACAGGGTCCAGAAAGCATCCTTAGAATATGTAGTAAGGAAAACCCATCTATGTCTCCTGCAAATGTTGCCTTTTACAACTTATATTTATCTTGCTTTTGAAATCTTTAAAAGTAACTAGGTGATTGTTCAGGAAGTTCTGTTTAACATCTTCAGAGATGATATGGACAAGGGGATCGAGTCCTCCCTCAGCAAATTTGCAGATGACACCAAGTTGGGTGGGAGTGTTGATCTGCTGGAGGGTAGGGAAGCTTTGCAGAGTGATCTGGACAAACTGGATCAGTGGACCAAGTCTGTAAGAGGTTCAACAAGGCCAAGTGCTGGGTCCTGCCCTTGGCTCCCAACAACCCCCTGCAGTGTTACAGGCTGAGGGAAGACTGGCTGGAAAAGCTGCTTGGTGGAAAAGGACCTGGCAGTGCTGGTCAACAGCAGCTGAACATGAGCCAGTAGTGTGCTCAGGTGGCCAAGAAAACCAATGGCATCCTGGCCTGTGTCAGGAGTAGTGTGACCAGCAGGACAAGGGCAGTGATTTTTCCCTTGTACTTGGCACTGGTGAGGCCACATGTCAAATCCTGTGTTCTGTTCTGGGCCCCTCACTACAAGAATGATGTTGAGGTGCTGGAGTGAGTCCAGAGGAGGGCAATGGAGCTGGTGAAGGATCTGGAGCACAAGTCTTAAAAGAGGTAGGGGAGGGAGCTGAGGTTGTTGAGCCTGAAGAAAAGAAGGGACCTTATCACTCTCTCTACAACTACCTGAAAGGAGGTTGTAGCAAGGTGGGGGCCAGTCTCTTCTCCCAGGTAACAAGTTAAAGGACAAGAGGAAACAAACTTGTATTGCACCAGAGGAGATCTAGATTGAATAGTAGGAAAAAATTCTTCCCTGAAAGAGTTGTCAAGCACTGGAACAGGCTGCCCAGGGAAGTGGTGGAGTCACCACCCCTGGAGATATTTAAAAGATGTGTGGATGTGGCACTGAAGGACTTTCTGAAGTTAACAGCTAGGCTGATTTCAGAAATTATTGTAGAAAAAGATCTAATTCCCATGATATAACTACTTGAATCTGCTTTCTATTATTGATTATAACCATTTTCATTGCATTTTTTCAGAATCTTAAATCTTTAGATTAGTCTAACGTGGTTTTGGGGCAGTTTCAGTTCTTTTATCTATAAACACTGTCATGTAGCAGTTGTTAATACATCCTTACCTTTCCCCCCACTCCTTTCCCCCCACTCCTTTCCCCCCACTCCTTTCCCCCCACTCCTTTCCCCCCACTCCTTTCCCCCCACTCCTTTCCCCACTCCTTTCCCCCACTCCTTTCCCCACTCCTTTCCCCCACTCCTTTCCCCCACTCCTTTCCCCCACTCCTTTCCCCACTCCTTCCCCACTCCTTTCCCCCACTCCTTTCCCCCACTCCTTTCCCCACTCCTTTCCCCACTCTTTCCCCACTCCTTTCCCCCATTCTTTCCCCCCATCTTCCCCACCTTTCACTCTTTCCCCACTTCTTCCCCTTTCCTCCTTCCCTCCTCTTTCCCATTTTTCTTTCCTCCTTTCTTTCCTCTTTTTCCTATTTTCTTTTTTTCTTGGTTTCCTTCTTCCTCCTCCTTTTTTCTCTTTTTTTAACTTTCCCAAGTAGTTGTGGGTTTAGATGGCAGTTACTTTTGAAATTGAACTTTCCTGAATTTAAGGATTCCACATTTACCAGTTCTGTATATGAAGTTAGAAGAAACAATAGACATAAAGCTGACTAATGTGTTTCTGTTTTAGAGCTGTGTAAAGATGGAAATCCATAGACCACGTTTATGTGAGGGGGGAAAGCAAAGGGTTAGGGAAAAATAAGGTCTTTATAGTATTCTATAGAGAATTATACTACAAACACATGCATAGTTTTAAGTCCAGTTCCAGCTCAGGATATTCTGATTCCATGAAATTCAATACACAGTTTAGTTTCCAAATGGTCATAAAAGTATTATTTTGATTTTGTAAGGGTTGTTTTGATTTGTAAGAGTTTTGTTTTCCCTTCGCTTTTCTTTAGCTGAATGCCCTCATCTCTTCCTTCTCTGACAACTTTGCTGCTATGAGAGCATAAACACTATGTTGATGACTAAGCATCCAGTATATCAAAAACTTAAGTACCAGTGTGGGTCACAATTTTATCCAAAGGGAACACTGGGCTTGTCTTTTCTACGGTACCTAAGAAATTGAGTTCTGTATTTTTGGAATTAAAGTGTCATGTGCTCACGTCCATATTTCTTTCCAGGAACTATGAGAAGTACTTTGTCAAGGCACAGAAAGTCAGACGTCTCATTGCCAATGACTTTGTGAAGGTTTTCCGGAGCGGTGTTGATGTTTTACTCACTCCTACCACTCTGAGTGATGCAGCACCATATAAGGAATTCATCAAAGAAGACAACAGGACCCGCAGTGCACAGAATGACATCCTAACGCAGGCTGCAAACATGGCTGGTGAGTAGAGCCAGGAATTCAACTATGTTTTCCCCTGCCTAGTAATTTTTAATGTGTAGTCCCTTTAGCTATTTAACCTCCTCTTTAGAATCAAGGTATTTCACTCCCATGTTGTAATTCCCAGTGATAACCAAATATAACGATGGGTTATTAAATGCTTGAAAATGTAAGACTAGATTTTAAAGTGGGGCACTTTGGAGCTGAGTGTGCGCTGCAGGTAAGATGAAGCCGTTCAAGTTCTGGAGACAGAAATCTCTTTTTAAGGAGAACTGATTATCTTTTCAAAGGATGCTGGATCCTTAAATCAGTCTAATTAATTTCTTGTGATCACCTAGCAGTAGTTCATTGACTCAAATTATTTTAGCTAGTAGTTCTTCTCTACATAATTTGTCTTCTGGTTCTCTTAGAATTGCTACAAAAATTATTCCAACTACTGTTTAATAATAAGTCTTTGTATGTGTATCTTTTTTTTCTTCAGGACTGCCAGCCATAAATGTTCCTACAGCTCTTTCAGAGAGAGGCTTGCCAGTTGGGCTTCAGTTCATTGGACGTTCATTCCAGGAGCAGCAGCTTCTCACTGTAGCCAAATGGTTTGAAAAACAAGTACAATTTCCAGTGATCCAGCTAGAAGAAGTGAAGAGGCATGACCATGATGTCTTTCAGCACGAGAAATCCGCTTCTTTTTCATAACACAGGACTTGCTAGTCAGCTAAAGCAAGAAAGCTGTGGGGATGGTCTAAAGATGTATTCCTGCAGTTAATTATCCTTTGCAGAAATAGTAATCTGTTTTAAGAAGACCTTATGCAATAATGCAGGATGGAATCACGACAGCTTGCTACTCTGTAATTAAGGCAAAGTGAATCATTAAGTAAACAGGTTTATGTTATTAAAAACCATTTCCAACTGATACAAAAAACACAAAGTTGAAATTGTGTATCTTATGCCTGTGGAACTGATTCTTTTTTCCGTCCTCAGAATGTGTGCAAGGCCCATTAAAGAACTAACCTGAGCTTTTGTGCGAAAATTTCAGGGATGCCAAAGGGCTTGGTTTCCTTCTGGAGTGTAGACTTTTGTAGTGGCAACAACCAGACAAGCTCTGTTGGGACAAGGGTATTAAGGATCTGTTCACCAAGAGTTAAATACAAAAGGAAACAAGGGAATAACAAAGAATCATAACATCATTTAGGTTGGAAAAGACTTTTAAGATCATTGAGTCCAACCTAGCACTGCAAAGTCCACAACTCAGCCATGTCCCTGCCACATCTACACATCTTATATGTGATGCTTATTAAGGTCACTATGAGAAAACTAAATCAGGCTTGCATTTAGATCCCTATTCTATCAAAATTTCAAGATATGGAAATATTAGTTAATTTAAAAACGTAAATATATTCTCTACTTCTAGCTAACTCCTGCAGGTGGTGAAAATAACCTCCAGGTTTACAAATCATGCAGATTACTCTGGTTACATCCATGTAAAAATAATGAATTCCAGATTCTTATGGGAAGGATGCCTAGTGGTCTTGAGTAGTTGTTTTCTTCTTTCTTCATCACTGTTCTTTATAATCAGCACTTGAAATGAGTACTTACTAAGAAAGAGATCGTCTCACTCAGTGTAACTCTCCATAAGAATAATACCACCTCTTCCTTCATGGGCAGTCATTCAACACAGTAGTAATTTGAGCTGAATTTCCAAACCATCGTGTTGTAGACTGGAAGACTTTACTAAACAGCTAATAACCTGTTTTGAATGTTGCAGTTTCCGTTTCTTGAAAGTTAGAAAAATATGAAGGATGAACCTTGTGGATTTGTTTTTGCATCAGATTCAGTTGTAGTCTACAGCATGCACAGGTGTAAACAGTGTAGGGTGGGGAAAATGACTTAGATGTGGTCCCATACGGAAACATATGGAACCCTCCTGAATTATGTCTTGTCATAGGCTCTATTGCCACCCATATAAAAAAAATAACAACCTTTTTTCTAAAAATTACACAACTGGTGAATTTTCCATACCCCAAGGTGAGCTATATCAGTACCTTTCCAACATGATTAAAATGGTACACAATTAAAAATCCTACATGACAAAAATTCTAAAAGTGAAATTAAATTCTTCAACACTAAAAATCAAGATACAGCCTGCTTTCTGCCTGATTCTATCTGAATTTTTTCCACAGAACTGTATTTTGCATTTTTGGGGACCATATGTCTATGCTCTTTCTTCCCTCCACTTTCTAAGGCTGGAATTTCACCAAACCAGAGGTAAGAACTTAGGAACCAGCATAGTCAAGCAGCTTCAGGATGTAAGCAAGAGTTTCTTATGTTGTGCAAAAGAATAGCTATGAGACTTCTGCTGTTTTCATATTAGAAAAACTGTTCAAAGTAGTTGGCTCTGAGCCCCTCAGCAGTTCCTGAAGGAGCTCAACACCCCAGCTTACCTGTAAGTGTAAGTGGTTGTGAGGGGTGTATCAGAGCAGAGCTTTGTGCAGCTGCTCCCAGTGCCCAGCCGTGTCTCCAGAGTTATGAACAGAAAAGGTTCTATGCCAGATAATTAGACTCTTAAAACCTCTTGTTACAGAAGTAAAGCAATTCCAAGGAACAGGAAGGTCTGGGTATAAAACAAAACAAAACAAACAACAAAACACCTGCCTATACAAACATTTTCTACAACTGCCTTGAAAAACAATTCACTGAAATAATAGTTGGAAGTTTCACGGCATTGCAGCATAGCCACAGCGGGGGGTAGGTGTAACCTTAGCACACAGTGAGCCCAGATAATTCCAGTGTTTCCTGAAGGAAACAAAAGCTAGAGCTTTAGCAAACAGGCAATCTGCTCTTAGGTGCAAATTGTTTTTTCTTCAGGTAATGAGAAACTGTAAGAACATTGTATAGTGAAAAAGTAACTTTTGAGAAGAAAGTTGTCAAGAGCTTCTGCTTAAGATGTTTTTACATACAATTGCAATTCGATGTTGCAGTTTATGTGGTTTCCACATACGTCTTTTTCCCTCACCCTCAAGAGCACTCAAAATAAGGAGAAATTCAAAGCAAAATTTAACCTGACTGCTGCTACTTCTCTATTCCCGCATTTCTTGGTTTTTAGGCACTTAGTAGTAACTGCAGCTTCATCGTAACTTCTCCTTACATAGTGCTAATCACTTCTCCGTGACTTTTATGATTCACCTATGAACTAATCTGTGTGTAAAGCTGCAACAGGGAATGGGCTTTGTAGCCTAGTTGGGGTGTCCCACGGGCCTCCCCCTCAGCTCTGCCCCCCAGAATACTGAGAGCATTAGCACTGGACTCGCATACAGATGGGCAACTGAAAAGGGAGGGAGAGGTGTGCACAGCATGTCTAAAAATCTCTGATGGGGTTATATGGCAGTCATACTTCGTGTTAAATTGATGCCCACAAAGCCACCAAGGGCAACGAAATCAGCAAAAAAGTCAGGGAAGCAAAAAAGGTTTATCTAATTTTGTTATTTTTCGGTCTGTCTCTCAAATAAAAAAGAAGATAGTTACAGGAATGTTAGAAAGAGGCAGCAAATGAAAAACACAAGCTTCTTAATTAGCTCACTACACCTTCAACTTACTAATGTCCAGATGCAATTAAGCGATTCCATGCTAACCTTTTTTTTTGTAAGCAGAAGAAAGGATTTTTTCACACCCAGAACAGGCATTCTCATGTGCTCACTGTTGAACAGCAATAAAAGATGTCTTTAGATCAGGAGAGCAGGGCACTCAGTAAAAAACAGCAGGACCCCATCCAGGGGGCTTTGCTGGGTCCTAAGTGGTGTTTTATAGCCCAGGCTGTGGTGTGATACCCACACAATAAGGCTCTAAGTGCTGTAGAGAGTCACAAGCCTATGTCACGCACAATATGAGATGAAATGGACTTCAAAGGGCTGGAAACTGAATCTTTTTCAGCTAAAGAGACTGTTCTTTGTATGTCACAGCCTGTGGTGTATGGATTTGTGTGTCCTGCCTTGCTGGTAGTGACAGACGGTGCACATGTTGCTGTCATGTGTGCTGGCTCAGACTCCTGGGGCAGCAACAGAGATTCCTGGGTTAGAGGCCCCTCTTCAGGGGATGGTGCATTATGGTGGGAGAGGAAAGGGGCTTGGAATTACAGGGCAGAGGACAGACTGTCTGAAAGGCTGCTGCAGGAGGGTGTACGAAGCTGTGATAAGGGACTGGGGGCAGTACTGGTTGGCAGCAACTAGGCACCTGCCTGTACTGTGAAGTGGGGCAGCTGCTGTCTGCTAACATCAATCCCAAAGGGGAGACAAACTCCTGCACTGCACTGTATGGAGTAAAAGCACTAGGCACTTCATTGTGCCATGCAGGAGGGGATGTTTCAGCTTGGGAAGTGACACGGAGAACCATAGAAAGGTTGTCTAGGCAGGCTTGAAACACCAGGAGGTAAAAAACACACAAAAGAGGGAAACAATTAAGTGTCATAGAAGCTGGTAACTCATTTGAGAAGCCAGAGACTTGTAAAAGGAAGATTGAAGAGATAAAGGACATGGGATTGAGGAAGTACACAGAATCACAGAATATTCTGAGGTGGAAGGGACCCACAAGGATCATCAGAAGTATTCTGATGAAGGAGGGGCCCTGACTTCATGTTCCTCAGTTGAATTCTTTGAAGGGGGGGTAGAGAGTCTGCTTGATTTAGTCCAAGACCAGAGTATTTAAGACTTGCTTCTGCAAGCTTTTAGTGCCAAAGTGAGTGCTACTCAGGCACATGTAGTACCTGGCACAGACACACAAAATACATGCTTAACAAAGACCAAAACCAAAACGTGTTATTAATGAAATACTTCAAGAACCCTAGGAACACACTGCAAAAGGGACCTTGTGGGCTTGATTTCTCTTCATAGATAACTATTTCATAGTCATGCCCATAAACATATTAAAATCTATCTCAGGAGTATTTTTCATTTCTTTCTCCTATTAATTTTTCAGAATATTTTGTTTAGAAACTTAAATGATGGCCAAGCCACACACACACCTATTTGCTAAAGGCATTGTTGTTCTTTTGTTTAAATATGCCTTCTCACTCATTGTGTTTAATTCACTCTCCTATTTATAGAGTACAGCTGCATTCTTCCTTAGCCTTTATTCTGCCAGGACAGTTTACTCCTGTGTATTAGAGTGCCCTGTGCTAATCTCTGTAGCCGTTCACTGCACCTGCTCCAGCTGAATCCATGTCTTCCAAAATAGGTGACAAGTACTGTAAGTGGAATTCCAGGTGCAGTTTTACAAGCACAACAGCATTAATATTTCCCTGTCACTCCTGAAAAATTCTTCTCCAGAACACTCCGGAATCACACTTGTGTTTTACTGAGCCACATTAGACCATACCAAGAGCTCAGAGCCAATTTATGATTAACCAATGCACTCAGGGCTTGCTCTGCCTCTATTGCTTTCAATGAATAAGCATTTCCCGTATGAGCTGAGAGCTCATTATTAAGCCTCTAGGTTCATGACCCTGCACTCCTTCTCGTCACTGCTATTCAAATTATCAGAGTTTTCCAATTTTTCCTGTAGAGTCCAACTCGCCTCTGTTTTGACAATAACTCCCAGCTTCACGTCACCAGAAACAAAGAATGTGTCCTTCAAATAACTTTCCTTATCACCATAACTTTACCCTCATTGCAATCATTTTCCAAGCCATTTCTGCCAATGGAATTAGAGCAAAATAAAATCCAGCTTCTCCTATATGGCCTCTGTAAGTCTCACCTGTGCCTTGATGAATCATGATGATGCACCTGCCTATTGACAACAGATAGATAAAGGTTGAGGAGCTTCAGCCCTCCTTAATAAAAACTTAGAGGTTTGGCCCTCACTCTAATCCATGACTGGCTTGCTTTGAAAGCTAGAAACAAACAGAGGCCTGTTGCAATAAACACTGTGCAAGGATATCAAGAAAAGAACTTGCCCCTGAAAAGAGCTTGGATCTATTGTGCATCTACCCAAAACCCCCATAAAAACCCCAACAAAAAAGCCACCCTAGGATAATGAGCTATTGTATCCACAGCACTGGAAACACAAGAGCCTGAATGATCCACTCTCAGTTGTGAACAATGGAAACACGCTGAATCACTAAAACTAAACCTTCAATAGGCAAAATGCAGCCTTGTCACTAAGACAAACTGCTAATAACAACAATGAGGCTTGGAACAGCTTGTATGGAGCCAAACTGGCTCTCATACTTCAGCTGAAGTTCATCCAAAGTTGAACAGGGAGGTCTCCAGATGGTCACTGCAACTGGGGTTAGAAGGAGGGACCATTATGTTACCTTCTTGTTCATCCACAAAGTGTAGAATTTTGTTCAGGGATGAAAATGAAGACTTACCCCCAGAGGAGAGGACAGGACAAGCCGTGAAGGAAAATGGCATCACTTACACTGGCAAGATGATACTACTTTAAAAGGATATTCTAGTCATAGCACTTTGGCAGTTATTAACTTAAAAAACAGGGGGACAAAAGCACAATCGTGTTTCAAAGTTTGTGCTGTGCTCTCCTCTCACAGCATGTAAAATAAATTTCTTTTATGGAAAACAATTTCTTTTAGAGAAGAAAACATCCAACTTCACAGTATTTAAACAAACAACAAAATTCTCTGTTGCAGCCCCAGTCAGGAATGCAACAGGCAGATGAATGTCCACATTGTTGAACTGAGCTGTAAGCTACATTTCCTTCCAGTTCTTCCATTTTGGGTTGTATTTGTGTCAGTTCCCTGTGCTTCACAACCACACTGGCCATGTAGACTTTGCCAATACAGCCCGGCTCAGGGAGAGCACAAAATACCTTAAAAATTCCTTCAGGGAGAAGCATCACCTCTGAATCAGTCTGCCCGCTCCTAGGGACACCAGCTCGCCAGCTTGCAGACAAGAGGAGGTGGGAAGGTGCTGGACTCCACCCACTTGGTTACAGAACAAGAGAGAGAACAAGCTGCCCCTGAGAGGGCTGTCCACTACAACAGCACAAAGACTGTTTTTGGGGAGACTTGAGGGCAGACGTGGTGCTCTCCAGAAGTGTTGGCTTCCAAGGACTCCAGGAGAAATTTGCATTTCTTCATTTCCCATCCCAGTCTTGAATCTTCAACTGATCACAAGGTTCTAAGAGCACTCTTAGTAGCACGCACATGGTGGATGTGAGGAACACATAAAAGCCACAAAGGCTGTGTGAAACACCGACTGTGCAGTCAAAGTGATAACACATCCCAAGGTCTGCCACAGAGAACGTGCCTAAACATTCAAGTGTAGGAACAAAATGCTCATGCCTGTCTGATTTGGGTCTTAAAGCATCCATCTGACAGAATCACCCTCTAAGCCAAGAAAAAACCTTCACCCTGTGTTGTAGGCAACACTGCTGCACATCTTTGCCGTGAGACCATCTCACCTGAGGGCAGCCCAGCAGGACCACAGCACATTCTGTCAGGAGGGACTCCCTCACAGAGCAAGAAAAGAAGCTGTACTATCTTCAGCCAAAGGGAGAGGAGATTACACCTCCTAGTATCTCTCCTGGGAGAGGAACTCAGTGAAACACACTATTCTTAAACAAAAATACTCCTTGTTTTGTCCCCAGATTATATACTGAGACACTGCAGGTGCCAAGCGTATTTTTCCCACTCTGCATGTTTTTCTTGAAAATCAAATTCCCCTTTTCTAGTACATACCTCAGGAGGGAAGGATGGTAGTGGGGAGTTTGTAACATGCCTTAAAAAATGAGGGGAGACAAATGGAATACCAAAGGAAGAAAAAATGTTTGCAAGTCAGCAAAACATTCTAATACGTTTGGTCTTAAAGCACAGTTACATTTACAAACAGCCTAATGAAAGGGAGGCGTGCTGCTCCAGTTCCACTGCCTCAGCAAGACTGGATTGGAGGAATGAAGGATTAGGACTAGATCTAACATGGTTTGAACCTGGTAAAAAACAGACTTCAGCTGAACCTGCACTGAACTAGCACCCTAACTAAAAATAAAGAAGATATTTTTTCCCTTTCTTCTTTAAAAATGAGAACCTAAGACCTATGGCATAGAGGAACTTCAGGGAGCTACTGCTCTTCTCTGTGCAACCTTTGCACTTGTTGTGTAGAGCATTTCTGAATCCTGCTCTTCATTGCCGCTAAATTTATTTCAATCAAAAGCAAGATTTCCTAGTGCATCTGACTGATAAACATGGAAAACATTGATTGATCAGAGATGGTGCAGGAAACCTTTCAAAACTGGTTATGCTTGGTGTAAACAGAATGGTCACGCTGTTGTCAAGAAGAGACATCAGCAAATACAGTAATACACTCTTTACTCTGGAAGCATGGACATTTCCTAAACCACTGGCAGTGGCTTTTATGAGCAAACTCACTAAACAAACGTCACATTTCCATGCAGTCTGAATTCACAACACTTTGAAGCCCTCTTAGGGCATGTTTCAATCTTACTAAAGATATGAGAATTTAACTCCTCTCAAATTTCTGTTCTTACAGCCAGAAATTGTTGTCATTTCCCTGAGTATCTGCACAATGTATGGATGGGGGAGAAGAAGACTCAATACCACTTAATTATTCTATTGATCTATTTAATTTTTAAATCTTTTTCCTAGGACCTGCTGCAAGCACTAACCTTTTTCTGTAATTACCACTAAAGAACACTGACAAGAAACACTCCTGAAAAATTATGAACCCTCTGAAGATGAAATCTGAAAATGAGCTTCATTATTCGTGAACAGCCTTTGGAGATATCTAACTGTTTCTATAAGGCTAACATTGACAGGCCCCTACTCACACGCCACTTTTGTAACATCTGATATATTTTTCTATTTTCAGTAAGTTAGTCTTTACTGATAGGTAGAATGGACTTATTTTCTCTGCTTTACTGTGGAAGACCAGCTGCATAGAGAAACTGAAGATACCATTTTCAAACTGATCTTTTTCAAAAATGACTTAGCTCTCTGCTCACGGCACTACTTCAGAAAGCTTGGTCAGCCCTCAGAGTTGAGGTTGCCTTCCAGGAGCCTGATGAAACATTACAAGGACAAGGCCAGTACTCAGAGACTGCACTTGCACCACTTTGTAATAAATAATTTTTCTTAGTATTCTACTGAAGAAGGCTGTATTTATTTTAGTGTTCTATGCTGGGTTTGTATCACTCCCACTTTCTACACAAGTGTCAAATACCATCCAAGTAAACAAACAAACAAACAAAAATCAGTCTACAACTTTAAATATACAGCGGCAACATTGTAATATTTATCAGCCGCCTCTTATAAAAACATTACAAAGCTCTCAAGTCAGTTTGATGGGAAGCACTTTTCTATCAATTTGTTGACACTCGTTAGGTTGTTTTCAAATTGTTATCAGTCCAGTACCCCCATCATGGTTTCTGCTATTTTTCCTGTGACTCAGAGCCAACAGACTTATGGTTGGCAGTGCCCACTGAAATCCTAACGGGTTTAACATGTTAGCTTCCTCCCCT
The DNA here is from genome assembly GCF_022539395.1 of Myiozetetes cayanensis. Classification (NCBI taxonomy): domain Eukaryota; kingdom Metazoa; phylum Chordata; class Aves; order Passeriformes; family Tyrannidae; genus Myiozetetes; species Myiozetetes cayanensis. The sequence goes on along the minus strand of NW_026087411.1, from coordinate 70,579,587 downwards.
CCTTCCTGGGGACTTCCCCAGTGGCCACAACAACACTCACCACTACAGTATCTCAGCCCCACTCTGTTTCCTGGAGCAAATCTATGCATTTTCAAACATTTAGGTGCAATATAGCAATCTTTGGATTTCTTACCAGAGGGGAGGATAAATAGTCATATGACATGGCTATGATATCTCTCTTTTTGTATCTATAAAGATCCTTAAGTCCTTTCTCTGCTGTTAGTGTGCCAACGGCACTGGTAGGTGACCAGAAACACAGCTGGGCTGAGAAGCAAAGGTGGATTTCTATTCTTAAGAAAGCTTAGGGCTCAATTGTTTAATATCTTATCCCATCCCATGTATTCAGTATCTTACCCTATGCAAAGAGCTTTTTCAGTTTTCAGTATCAACTTTTTCAGTTAGAATTTTATGTCTTCTATTTGTCACTCTTAGTTTCCCCATTCTTCCACTTGTTTTAGATTCACTGAGAGGAGGATTATTGTTTTAACAGCTCCCTCTCAGCCAGGATGTTGTTGTTTTTCTTGAAACTAATGCACCCTTATTCTTTCCCAGTTATGGCTTATTAGGCAGCCTGTAAAATATTCTTAGACATTTTACAATTATAATTTACACTTTTCCCCCCAGTTGGATTGCTTTCCGCTGTATCAGCTAAAGATATTAATTTGCATTTTATTTGCCTTGAACAAATATAATCAAGTTATGAATATTTTTATTTACTGTACCACTAATTTTCGGTACTGTGGTTTCTCCCCTCTCCTGATGCAAAAGTCTAGTCTGGACTTTCCCTGATACCTGGAACAATCATTTTTAAGAAAGAAAATTAAGGATTTTATTTAGTGATTCTGAAGATGCTTTAGTGTTGGCAGCATGAAACTGCCAGCATATGGCATTTGGATTAATATCTGTCACAAAACCCATAACTTTCCTTTTCCTCCTATACATTATAGATAGTAACTAAAAGAGTCAGTCATCTGTTCCCCATAAAAAGTAGGGGTTTTTTTCTCACACAGAGGGAAACTCCTACTCCACTTTGCACTTTTCACAGTCAGAAATCTGTCCATGAGATAATTTGTTTGTCATTTGTCACTAGTAAATTAATCATGCCTTTTTTTCTTTTTTTTTTGGTCATAGTGTGCCATTTCTCATTGCCTTCTGTCCACTAAACCTTTCTTAAGAGATTATAACCAGTGATTTAAAGATTTCGGTCACCAGAAAAATTCCCATCAAGTTCCAGCAATGCCATCTCTATTGAATTTATGCTCATAAATGACCAATTCCAGTTCCTCTGTTTATTATCTAAGAGCCTTGCATTGGCTTAAGCAGCTAAAGAATTTCTCCTTCTCATGGCCTTGGGCGTGTGAGATGGTTTTATTCACCACAGTACAGCTTGGGGTTAAATGGATGCTCATTTGTTTCTTGACAGTCCCTTTCTCACAGAGGTAGAAGCAGGCAGAGTTTCCCCCAGCTGGCTCAGAGGCTGCTTCCTCACAAGAAACCCTCCAAGAAGAGGAGCCTCCCTTCTACCCCACAGCCAAAGGCAGGAGACATTAAACAAATTTATGCCTGCTGCCTTTCTTCAGCACGAACAAGTGGGTTCTGTCATTATTCTGGTTAATACTTGACCATGTGCTGCTTTGCCTTCCTCTCCCCCCCTCAAAACAATACAACAAAATCTTGCTCCTTTAGTAGTTTTTGCACTTCAGAGGAGGGTAGGCAGGAATGAACCTTTAAAACAAAAATAATTTTTTGTGTGTGTTCATACCCTTGCTCTTAACTTTCTTTCTTTTATAGGAAATGTTACATTAAAAATATCAGAGGGCAGCTGTTACATATTAAAAATACCAGAGGATGGTTCTTCTGCATAAGTAACCAAAACCACAGAAGCCCATTCTTGAAATCCATGCTATGTCTTACCAGAGAGATATTGGACACCAAATGAGAATGGCTTTAGCACTCTCCTGTCAATGCCTTGTAAAATGGTCCTTTTATAGGATATGCTTTAAAACCAGACCAATTATTCTTACAGATCACAAATAAAAATTGTACTGTAATTAGTACTTAACAGCAATAATGAAAGTGAGAAAAACAGTGAAATAAAGAGGGACAAACCCCAATTTATTCTAAGTAATTGCGTTTCCACCTATTTATTTAAAATCTGCCTCTTTCAGATCTTGTCATCTTGCCAGTGCTGTAGCACAATGTTCTGCTGCTAGCCCCTTTATATGTCTGTGTAGAATAAAAATCTCAGCTGCAGTATTCCCTTACTCTTAGAACAGAAATGGTTCCTTCCTAATTCAAATCTCTTAATGGCTCAGCATTTTGTGCTGAGAGATCTTACATCTTCTTGGGAGATCAAATAAGCAACTTTTCATTTGAGTGTCCTAAAGGAACTATTGTCTATACCGCCACTTTAAAAGCCAGAACTTTTTTTTTCCTCCCATGTCTGAAGCGTTTTCTTACTTAGGAGGTGTTTATTGCATTCTCTGTAACCACTTCTTACTCTGTTTGCTTAGCCCAATACAAACCTCACATTTAATGGCCTCCTCATTATTTCAAATGCCTAGAGAAACTCAATTCAATTCAAGGCCAATACCACTGCAAGGCTATTGTAGCTCTAAAATATTTCCTTGTCAGTCTGTTGGAAGAAAGAAAAAGAAATCAATTTTTTGAAAGTCTAGAAAATAGCCACCAAGAACAAAGGTACAGGCTGCGTTAACCAGCATGGCTGAATGACATCCAGGATTTTATATTTTTCCATCAGTGCTCCATGGAGCTCAGTATTCCCCCAGTCCTCCCAAATTTAAGGGCTTGTTTTTGGGTTTGGATCTATGTCTCCAGATCCATGGCTTTGAAAACATGAAACAACTGCAAATCACTACAGCGTTAATACCCAAATTTGGCAGCCAGACTAAACCAATCGTGTTTGGAAAGCATGAATTCCCTCGTGCATTTCAATGGGTTCCCTGGTCACTGTAGACATAGGATAATGAGGTTTTTTTCGCTGTTTCACCAATGATTGTGTTACTAAAATATATTCCTTTCTGAATGCCAGTTCCTTTCTAGCCAATGGTAAAAACCTTTCAGGTTTATCCTTCACAATTCCTGTGGCATACTGGTGAACTGCCAGTACGGACATTTTAGATAGCATGAAACCCAGATACTACGTAAAACATTGAATATACAAGAAGCATCAGGGAAAAAAAAAAAAAAAAGTATGAACATATTATTCACAACTGCACAAAACTTAGCAATTTTCAGAGTGGCTGTTTGGACTTTCCAGCCTGCCCTGGAAACCTCATGTCACGGCAGCTGGGAACATTGTTGCAACCTTCAGATCCCACTTGTCACCAAACATCCAGGTGTAGATGCCTTATGTAAACTGATCTGTCAGCAAAAGAAATTATCAGCTTTGCAACGCAATGGAAAAGCTTATGCTTTTTTTCTGCTGTGTAGGAGTGGACATGGAAAACCGGGACTTGTTTGAAAAGTCACATGTTGGTAATATGTAGCAGGATTGACTTTATTTTAAAGCCAAATTGAGTTGGGAAGAATTCAATTGTTTTGGTTAATGTGGTTTACTTCTGGGGTTTTTGGTTTGGGTTTGTTTGGTTTGGTTTTTTTAATACAACAACCCACTGCAAGACTTGTTACCTGCCTTACATAAGTTTGTGTGTATTTCCTTTTCCGCATGGGAAAGTGGTGTCTTACAGAGCACCAATGCAGTTGTAGTAATCATGTAGTAACCATGTCTGTGTCTGCAGTTGTGTGAGGGGCAGACAATCTGGGAAAAAGCACAAGTACCTGAAATGTTCTGGTTTTTTCCGGTACACTGGTTGCTCTAACAAGGGTTACTACTTTTCTTTGCAAACCTTGCTTGCTTTATATTATACCCACTTTAATGAGGTCGTACCACTTTATCTACCTGACAGGCCATAGCAGAATAAGCTGTGCTCTGTAGGCATGCCCTAAGGAGCATGAAAGGTGACACTAGAATAGGTGGCTGCATTTTGGAGCTGCATTTTAAGCAACAGCTGCTCCCTGCCTCCTTCATGGCCAGCTCACAGGCAGGGCAGTATCTTTCCTGAAGCTTTTAATGGTTTTCAAAGAGCTGCTCTGATCAGCCTGCCTTGCCCACACCCTTTACCACAGTTACCAGGGAGTGCTCATGTGAGGAAACCTACTGGCACAAGTAGTGAGGGTGTAACCAGTTCTCAGCAGCCTCCATGGATGCTGTTCCTGAACCAGAATCATGATTATTGGGAGTTAATTACTCTACTTGGCAAGCGAAGAGCTTGTCACTTAGCAAGTACATGTGCACCATAAGGAAGTATTTTCCCTGAATGTGACTCCAAATGTCCCAGGCCCACTCAGCTCTACATTCAGAGATCAGACTTGCCCAACAGCTGCAGCTCTGCACTCCTCTTTCAGCACTGCTGATACCCCTGGAAGCAGCACTGTGCCACAGCCTCTCGTTGCCCCACTGCAGCACCGCTCATCACTGAGCCCCAGGCTCTTTGGCAGTCGAGCAGACATACCAGCCTGTGCCTCGTCATTGCATTCTCCCACAAGTGATAAGTTGTGCAAGCATTTTTGCCCTGCCAGATCAAATAACCTGACCCAAGGTGTCTCACATGATGGGACACAGGGAAATTGAGAAGTCTGAATTGCTAGGTGTCACCTTTCTAAAGTGAAGCACCTGAACCAACAACATTTTTATGCTTTTCAAGCCTAGGGACTTGCATTTTTTGATCATCCCTCAGAAAAAAAATGCAGTAGAACTGTTCTTCACAGAAACAAACTGAGGATAAAAGAGACTGACACCCAAACAGAAATATTAGTATTGAGAGTATACATATATGATTTGACTGAAGCAGCAGAAGGAGAAGGTCTAACTGGAAATACCATGTGGATACCTTCTGATTATCTCCAGGTCCCAAAGCCACATTGATGTGTAAAATATTCCATCCCACCAGTGAACGAAAAAGCATCCCTAAATGCCTATGGCATGCTGCAAGCTAAGCAAAACTGAGCTGCTGACTTTGTGAACATGTGCTCAATGTGATGTAATTATCATATTATTTTGCAGTGCACCATCAAGAATTTGAGCAGGAAGAGCTTTGTCTTCTCTGCTGTGTTACTTAAAAGCCAGCAAAGTACATTGTTCACCTTCTCCAAGCAGAACTGCCACTGTGGGTATTAAAGTGACAGTGACTAAAAGAATTAATGCTTATTTATTTTTAAATCAATGCTTCATATTTACTTGGATTCATGGAAGAAATAAAATTTTTAATCTTCCACCAATGCACCCAACTGAAAAATATAAATATACCTGAAATATTTTTGGGGGTGTAAAACTGAAATATGCTTTCTCGCAACTTCTGATTCTGTTCTCTGCTATAAACTAAAGAATCAGGACAGTTATTACTCTGATCATGATATTTTTATCTAGGGTGGGATCAACCTTCTGTATTGCTGACATTCTTGATACCTGAGCAGTTGTGACAAATTGACAATTTCAGAACAGCAGCTGGCTATTTATATCTCTTAAAAGTATGTAGTTTTCTCTAGGAGAATGTATCTTCTGAAAGTTCAGAACGGTAAATAAAGTCAAGCCTGGTTCAACAATGGCTTTCAAAGAAAATGTTCTGCAGTTCCCAGTACTACCTTCCCATCCCAGCCCCAAGGATAAGAGATGTAATGAGAAGTGGCTGCTATTTGAGGACACAAGCAGCTACTTTGCTTACTGGCCACCGATATCCAGAGAGGGCACAAGCTCCTGCAGAGAGCCCGTCTCCCCCGGGGAGTTGCAGTGCTGCCAATGTCACCTTACCCCTTGTTTCTTTTTCCAGATCATTAACTGTTAAACAGGGAGAGAAAGCAGAAGCGAGTCCTGCTGCCCTGAGAACAGCAAAACGTCAAGAGAGGATGATTACATTTTGTCAGTCTCCTGCTAAAGCAATCATAGGGGATATCTTTGCCAAAAATAAGCAAGAAGAAGGATGGAAGTACTTCCACAGAAAATAAACATCCCTAAAGCTCTTTGACTTTCTTCTACCAGCGTGTGCCTGTGTAAAACAGGCTTTGACAGGAAGTCCTCACTGACTTTGCCTGACAGAGCCCTGCTGTGACCACCCCCTGTGTGCCAGTGGCTACCCTGAAGCATCAGGGCAACAGGCACAGGCACTAGGACTGGGGTGCCCAGATAGGATGGCAGCTGCTGCCAGAGAAAGCCTGGAGGCAGGCGTGGGCAGCACAGCAGAGTGGCACAGTCGCTAGCTGGCTCCAGTCCCAGATATTTGGTGGACTACACTGAAGTCTCAACTTACCTTTACTGTGTCACTTTTACTCCAAAAGCTGATTTCCCACCTTCTTGAAACTCTCTCAAGACCATGCGAGTTTCCCTGCTGTAGTGGATGGCTGTCTCCCCCCATGTAACCACTATTTTCAGCCCAGAATAGCTTCCAATTTTATGTCCCAAGTGGGAATTTCCAACTGTAACCTGGCTGCACTTTCAGTGCGGTAAGCAAGCAGGCTGACTGGCAGCCACATGATTTGCTCTTGACATTGAACTGTTTGTTCTTTTCACGTTCTGGCCACTTCTACTGTGCCTAAGCATCGCTCATAAAACATAAGGGCTTGAAAATGTAACCTATGAAAAGCTGAAGAACTGTTTGGCTAGTACTTCTTAACAATTAGACCCTTTTCAACACTGTTAGTCTTGGTTTCTAAGGGTCTGTGTATCCCAAACACACCGGTGCTGCTGTATTCTGGTCACACAGCTCATTGGGATGCATAAGCATGTGCCATACTGCACCCAGTTCCCTTCCTCCAGGTACCAGCAGCCTCTGATGCTGTTGTATTGATCCAAAAAAAAAAAAAAGATGAAACCAGGGGCATACCCAGCTGTCAATGCTATCTGACCTGAAAGGAGTCTGATTAGAATTTTAGAAAGTCCTAAGCAGACTTTTCATCAGCTTCCTTTGATTTTAAGGATATCAAAGGATATATGTGGAGGTGCAGAGGAGCAGAGCAGAAGCTGGGCTTTGCCATCTGCTTTAGTAAAGCCTTGTTCCCTCCCTTGAATGCCAGCCACAACTGGGTTAGTGCTGAGGGTTATTACAGTGCCACCTCAGCCCCACCACCTCCCTGAACCTTCTGGATGTTGTGCCCTCCTGGATGCACCAGGAGGAAGCAGGCTCTGTAGTCTCCCTTGCAAGGGCTGCTATCACAAGGAACTATCCAGTCATTGCAAATAAATTTTTTGGAAGTTTATTTCCTTTTGGACTGGGCAAGTGCCAGAAACTGTCTCCTGAAATGACTGAGATACAACTCTTCTGGCACTATTCCAGGCTTAAATAAAGATGAGTTATAACACTGAGCTTTGCAAAAAGCATTAAAAAAAAATGCTGATCAGAAAGATTTGTGTAAATTCTTGGCAAAACTCGAGAAGGGAAGGATAGTTTAATCTTTACAGATTCATGGTTGCCTATAAGAAGGGGAAAGGTTTGACGTGGTTGTGGTTCAAATAACTGATTTTCAGTGAATTGTTTCTGCATCCTACATTTTGTCTGATCGATCACTAGACATCCATCTTGAATTCCTTCAGAGTCTGTTCTCTCAGACAGTGCCGGATTCCAGCATGAATGTTCAGAAGGGAGAGAAAATATGACATAAATCCAAACTGAATTGAATTTCTGCTTCAGCATAGCTTTCCATTAGGACCACACCAGCAGTGGTCATGGAAGTCCTTGCACAAGAGCCTGCAGCTGGTCAGAAGGCAAAACCAACCTCTTCCTTCCTCTCTTTAAGCGCTCCCCTGACAGCATTAAAAGTCCTACACCTGTAACTTTGCACAACATGCTTATTTTGTTATTAGTTTTGAGCCACAAATACCTAAACATCTGTACTACATTTTTTAACTTTTCTATTAATGTGCATATTTGTTCTCTTTAGAAAGTTACTACCTATGTTCAGTTAGATTAAATAAGCCATTATAAATTAACTTTAATTTCCCCATTTGTAAACCCATGAGTAAACTTTTGTTCATTCTCAATTATTTTGATGTTTCCAAAGGGGTTGTTCTTTCTGTGACTTCTCAAGCTAGATCTTATTTTAAGTTGTGTTATTGGGAATTAAGTTACAGTGTAAAGAAACAAAGACAATCTTGCAGGTGCTACTGGTTAAATGCAACATAAATTGCACCACTAACTAAAACAAAGTTTAAGGAACATCGAGATATCATTGTTTAAAGTAGTACAAAGCAGTCTCAAAACTTTCAGCAAACACATAGAAAGCAAGTGAACTACCTGATAGCCAAAGAGGGCTGCTAGGTATGACCTGAGAAAATTATAGGCCACTCAGCATAATTTCAAGATCTGAAGTGCCCAGCAAATCACAAGATAACTAGAAGTTTACAGAACACCGTCAATAAAGCCAGATGGTGAAATACAGGTAAAGCACCTCTTACTAATGAATAACACAAAAATTCTTTAGAATGTGTTTCAAAATTCATATGCTCGCCCTGGTTACCTCATCTTTTTCCTCATGCTCTTTGAAAGAGAGAAACAAATGGATTAAAACTTGATCCTGAGGCAGAAGCCTACAACTCTAAAAATGACATCTTTCCAAAGACAGCGATCAACTCATGGCAAGCCATTGACTATCAGCCATGGGCACTTCTCCGTTTGAAATGAAAATCACACAAGGACAAGTTCCTTTAAGAAGGGTATGTCAGACTCCATATAACTGCAGCATACACATTTCTGTTGATATTTAAGTAGTAGTTGAATCCATCTTGGTTAGTCTGTACCATCAGCCAGCCTTTAAAGATTGGTGTCATGAATCTACTTTTCCTGGGAATAAACCAGTAGTGATTGCTCAGTTTGCCTCCAGAGGGTTGCTCTGGAGTTGCTTTGACTCCACAGTCCGGCCATGGATGAAAGCCCATATTTGAGGGGAGAAAAGCCCACATTTGGGAATTTCCATGCTCAATCTGTCAGGAAAGCATGTCCACGAGCAAAGCCCTCAACAAGAACCAGCTCTGCGAGCTGTCTTAGCACATGGTTTAATAGCTGACTCATTGCCTGCGACACAGAAACCTCGGGGCTATAACACAACTGGCACAGATTTTTCAGGGATTTCTATGAAACTTCACTCCTTTTTTGAAAAGACCAACTTCTTGGGTGGGGTGGTGGTGGGTGTTGGCGAGGTGATAGGAAAGACTTAAGAAAGCAAAGCTAGAAGGATCCCAGGAAATAATTTACCAGTTCTCCTTCAGAGTTCAACTCAGTACGTGCATTTAATTCCTGATACTGTTGAATACCTGTTGAATCTGCTATGTACAGCTGGAAGACTAGAAACTTTGATGGACTTCTCAGGTAAATTGCTCCACTACTTCACTAATTTTACAGTTGGAATGCTTTTCCTGTTGCCAAACCTTCTTGTAAGGCAAGATATCTTTCTTGTCGTATCCACCCCTAGACAGAACCTTTTCATTCCTCTTTGCAAAAGTCTTTTTCATGTTTTACGCACTCAAATACAATTATCTATTACTCAAAGTAACACTTGTCCATTTTAGATTTTAAAAAAACCAAACATTCTTTATACGTGCAATATAAATTATTCCAAGTTAGAATCAGCTTTCCAGAATACGTTCAAGTCAATTTACCCAAGGGAAGTAGTATTTCAGCTATTACAGCAAGAGTAGATATGAATGTAGTATTTACAGACTTTATTGAGTAATCAAGAAAATGAGGTTTCACAGGTCAGAAAATTATACCATTTCCGAAATCAATACTCCCACAGCATGTAAACACATGCTCCTTGGTCTCTCAGTACATAATACCCTTCAGACAAACAGAGCATCCAATCTCTGTCAAGTCTGTAAGCTCCAGTAAACAGTAGAATTGCCTGAAGTTTACACTTTTTTCTCAGGAAAAGTGATTGAATTAAACTAAGACAATTGTTTTCTGAAATCAGAAGGAAATCAGTCTCAACCAGCTCTGCAATACCCATCACAAGGGCAACAATATATTTGTGCATACGTACACTGATAAGCAAAATATTTATCATCAGTTTTTTAATGGTATAATATATTTATGGCAGTTCTTCCAACATATCACAGTCAAGATGTGATATTTTGATTTTAAGGCTATTGGAAAACATATAGTATGCTGTTAAAGAGAAGCATTATACAATAACTGAAAGTCTCCTCATCACCCTTAATTAACAAAGTTTAATTATGATAGCCTTACCTAATGGGTAGAAATAACTTATAGGAGCTGTTAAAAAATTTAAGACCCTGTTCACTGCAGGTTAGAGAGATAAACATCTCTCTTACTAAGGTGTACCTCAACATTTCCATGCTTTGAGTGCTGACAGAATAATTTCCAAGCTTTTTCTTCAGATCTGCAGAAAAGCAAGAAAAAGGTTTTGCCAAATCAACTTCAGAAGTATGTTTGTCCCAATTTAAGCTGCCTGTGATCTAGAAAAGCCTCTGGAAGCAAGTCTTGCTTCTTATTTTCTGCTGTTTTGCAGGAGAATATGGTTCATTAAACAGTAGCATTAGCTGTAGCAGCTGCAAGCAGGGGTACATCTGGTTCAGCCCTAGCCATGTGCTTGCAGTGCATTTGTTACATTTTTGTATATTCACAGTACTGTTTCAATGAGGTCTTGAAAATATTCATGTAGAATATTCATTGTTATTTTCTACCCACCCAACAATAAATATTGGAAAACATTTGGATATTTCCAGGGTTCTGGGGCATCAGTAGCCACTATATTTAATTGTTATTCACAATAAATGGAGCTCTCACTCTAAAAAGCTATGCTGCATCAGAAAAGAGTAGAAAGTGATATTGAATTTGCTGTCATAATAAAGAGATTTATGTAAATGGCTGCAGAGAGTAGGATTGCTGTTTGCCACTTTTACAATGCTAATTTTTGTTATTCTCTCTGAAAACTTACTAAAGTTTTATTGTAGAAGTTATATGACAATTTTTTTCTAATCTATTCCTCTTTCCTGACCTTTTACAGCTGACAGTACCCCATCAGTCATAAAGAAATACTTTTTGCACATGCTGATAAGTCTTATGCCCATGTACCTAAACTGATCCATGCAAAGTGATTCCTCCTCTCAGGAAGGCAATACAGAGCATATTTTCCAACACAGGCAGGAGCAGACATCTTGGAGGAAATGCTATCTTCATACTCATGGTCCTAACTCACGGAGACCCAGTCAAACCAATGACACATCACTAGTGTTTCAAACTGGTCTTGTTTCACAATCAGCCTACAGGCTACAGATGTACTCTATTCAGTTAGTGACTAATGGAATTCAGTAATGAAAAAAGGAATTAAACTCACCCCTACATCCCAGAAGCTGGACCAATTAAGCATAATCACAGGTTCTAGTCTTTTACATAGGCCATAGCTATATTAGAAACAGAAGTAAATGTAATGCATATTTCAACATGGAACATAAAACTCTTGTTTGATCAAATTCAAAAGATTGGTGTCTCAGTAAGTAGTGCGCACTCAGCCTTCTGGCACTGTCTGTGAGAGGAAGTTTGAGGACCTTTCCAAAGGAATAAAATCCTTATCTGTTGTTCACTCAGTGAGGCTCTTCAGCCTTCAACCACAAGCCTTCGGACAACATCCATGGAGCCTCCACTCCAGGTCTTCTGAAGGCTCTCTCATCCTCATGTCTTTTCTGAACTCTGACTCAGTTCTTCTCCTCAGCTCCGAAAGCAATGTTTTTCCCTTGCCAGCTCCACGACCAAGTAATGAAATCCTCATTTTACGACTTCCCTGACTGCTCAGCAAGTGCCAGTAACGTAGTAACTCTTTACGGGCTGGTGGTCTCACCTATTTATAGGCTGCAAGATGAACGTTTCCAGAGAGCCTCATTACGACTTCTGCGCAGAAATTTCCATGCTGTGCCTGAGCGAAATGGCATTCCATCACACTCTACCACAACACACTTCATGAAATGTTGAACTGACTTTCACAATAAAGCATATTGTATTTACATAGTCACTAACATTAACTTTTCAGAAGTTCTTCTCCTCACAGAAGATTTCTTTACCCGGGGCATAGGCAGAGCACTTAAAGCGTAGTGTAATGCAGTGATTTCATGGGTAAAGTCTGTCATCCTTAGCTATGGTTTAACAGCCTTTTCTTTAGATGACAGATTTTCTTGTGTTTATCCAAAGACTAGGGCCCTTCACACTAAAGGCAGGTACCTATAGAGAAAATTAATCCCACCGAAGATAGATCTTTAAACATTAACTCACACCACAAAGAAGGCAAGGGATGCTCCCGAAAATAAGCAGTAGCCAATCACACACCCTCAGTATATGAAAGTACCTTTTCCCACTGAGCTCAGATCAGCCCTAGCAGACTCTGTCTGCTCTCCTGTCATGCAGCTGTGTCTTTTGTTCAGCTCTGTGTAGGAGAGTTGGTCAACCCTCTTGCCTATGAAGTGCAAATATAGCCTCTTCATTGACCTTGTCACCTGTTTTCTGCATGTGAGAGACCTTCCCCACACTCAGTGAGCTGAGGGCCTCTGTATAATGCACTGTCCCTTAAGCAGGACACTGGCAGTTAGCACCACAATCTTTTTATCTATGAAGTTTGTCTTTCATTCTCTCTCTGTCACAGAGGAAGTGCCACATACTCAAAAAGCCTAGCAGCCCTCCATCCCAGGGTGTTCCTGAGCCCTTCCAGTCAGGTTCTCCTGCTCTGCTCTCTCCATCCACTGCAACAACTGCTGTCCATGTCCTGAGCTGAAGACACACAAATACACTGCACCCATCTTTGCACAGCAGCACTGTTTCTGTGAGCAGAGAGGGAATGATGCTTCACAAAGAAAGAAGAAGACAGAAGGAAAAAACCTAATCCATTTTTCTGAAGTTACAAGAAAGTGAGACTCCAGATTATTTTCTGTCTTTAAAATGCATCATTAATTTTCAACATTTTTAAATTATTTCTTTAGTGGAAAAACTGAGCTGAACTCTTTTATATTAAAAGTCATGCAGATTCTAAAGTATGGATTTGATTACCTTAATCCAACAAAGTCTTAATCTAAAACTTCATTTATCAGGCTATCGGGGACATTTATAAGTAGAAGAAGTTGGATTTTAAGACCTGTTATTTGGCACATTAACCCAATGTACATCAGACCTTATGAGTCAATGTCAGTAACATTTACTGTAAGTAATTATTCACAAGTCTTTTTAATAGATTATAAATCCCAGAGCAACCTTTACATGGATTCCAGCCTTTCCTAAACAGCAGATATTTTTTTAAACTAAAGGCTTTTTATAGTTTTTATAACCACTCATGCTTGTGTAAGCATTTTCAATGACCTTATGCATTTTATTTCTGGTATAATTCTTCTAGTTTCATCACTAAACTTTCTTATGACCACCTTCTAAGATGAAGAATTCTAATACAGCAACTCATGTCTCTACAAGGTAATGAAAGTTTCTGGACAGCACACTTGTTAAAACCAGAATGCCAGGTGCAATGCCACTAAGATTGTAGCCAGTAGTCATGAATTACTGAGTTTTGACCAACTTTACTAACATTATCTTCAAGTTTCCTTCAATTTTGTTTCACTCCCCCCATTTTCCAAGCGATCTGGTCAGCTGATGCACATCTTGTTCCTTGTGTTAGACTGGATACAAAGGTGTCCCCATGTAGTATCTCCTCATGGAAGGGACGTTCTGCAGAGAACCTCATAGAGATCCCTTGTTGGATAACCTGGATGAGGTTATCCAGAGCTTCCTTGCCCTGGTTTAGTGGCAAATGCCTCTTGGTCACAGTATTCTGCCAAGCACGAAACTGTGATAACCCTTGGAGGTCATCACAAAGGAGTCACAGAAACTCATTCTGGGTTTTTTGCTTCTGTGTCACACCTATTTATAAATATACATGTCAGTCTCTGCTCACATTCAAACCTATTTATTCATTTTAATGTATGTAAGGTTGCAGCTGAGGAAATAATCTTTTTTTTTTTCCTGGCATTCCCAAAATTTAACAATTTACCCCATAAATATACCACTTTATAAACACAGTATATCTACCCAGAGATCTTCAGACTGTAGTAATTAAAACCAAATAAACAAAGAAAAAACAAAACCCAAACACATATGTATGTAGACATATCTTCATTTCTCCTTGCATTTGGAGGCAAAACCTCCAACCAAGAAACCCTTGATTTCAGTGACACTAAACAGTCAATTCAGTGGTTCTGCTGCTACCCTCTGGAATCTGTGACTATTCCTGTCTTTGGAGATATAAGGTGCCAAATATACACAAAAAACCCTAGCTCCACAGGTGAGTAGAACGGTCTAATAATTGCAGCGCAATCTTCAAAACGTTTGTGCATGAGACAGATAACAGGGTTAAAAGTATAACACACCAACATATCCTGGAGTTATGAAAAGATCTAACCTTGTATGGAAGTTCTCAGTAACAGAGAACATATATAAAAACTTAAGGCAGATTTGGTATTACTTAGTCATCTGCTTTCCTAGCTTAAAATAAGATTCATAATACTGAACAAATATTTTCCTGACATCTTGGCACATAAGACAAACTATTCTAAGAGAAAAATACAGTATAAACAAAGTTAAAAACTACAGATATAATCAATCCTACTCAGTTATAATTTAATTCTCCAGCACTCAGTCCTCTTCCTCTCTCCCCCAGTATAAGGATGATTATAAAAATCTCCATCACATTCAAAACCAACAGGAGATACTGTGGGTTGTATGCAACCAGTGTAGGATTTGCCAGGAAACAAAACAAATGCACAAGAACATTGTTGTTGATATTCTAATTACAAATTCAAACTACCCCTGCTTTCTCAGGCAATGTTGATTCTCTAATAGAAAATCCATCAGACAGATTTCTTCCCCATCAAAACCCCCTTACTCTTCCTATGATTCATTACTTTCTTCTGGCCAACTGATTTGAAATCAACAAATGTTCTTTCAGAAAGTATATAAAAACCTAATTATTAGGGACATAAAACAAGAATTTGAAATATAAATTAATTAAAGCAGAACATTAAATAAGACCACATTTTACTGAAAATATAGAATTAGGAGATCTAATGTGGTTTTTTAGGTAACAGCATTTAATGGATTTAAATCCAGATTGAAAGCACAGTTCTTTCTACAATTCTTTACAAGATTCCAGTAATTTTACTCCAAAACTCACAAATTTTCCAAATTTCAAAATTTGAATATCTAATTTTTTTAAATTACTGCCACCAATAATAGACTCAAATATAAAATCATTTTCTGCTGGCTTTATTGTTTTCTGGACAAAAGTTTAAAGATCTACAAAACAACTTATTCGTGATATCCTCCTGTCTTCGTATAGAAACCCTGTGCTTCACAAAGATAAAAGAAACTGGGCAGCTTTCCTGAGCAGCATCTCCACCCCCTATAACCACAGTGTGCAAACCTATTGCCCTACGGTCAGAACACGGGAAGGCTCCGTATTGCCAACATTTCAGTAAGAAAGCAATTCAGAGAAGTGCCATAACCGTATTTCCAACCATTTTACGGCAAACTTGTTTTCTATTGCTTCCATTCAATTCTTTGCCCCAAAGCACATTCTTCATAAAGGTTTTGAGAAGATTACTGCATGCTGAACCTTCTTCTACCCTACTCTTCCTACTTCAGAGACATAACAGGTGAAGAAGGGTGACAGTGGGTATTGTAAAAGTCCATACAATTTTCAAAAGCCTTCTGAAATTATTTATCCCTGAAAAGGGTTTCCAAAGTAATTTCACGACCCTTTTAGTTTCCTACAACCCTGTGTCAGCTAAGTAGAATTGCCTATTTTGCACAGCAACCACCTTTATATGTCAGCCTCCAGCACTTTTGGAGCCTGCCTTTTCATGCACTTTCAGTCAAAATATCATTTTAATTTTGAAACAGCCAGAGACATCTTGAGACATCAAACTCCTCTGTTGAAGAAGACTTCAGTATTTCAAAACAGTTTTGTCCCCATCAGAATTCAAAACTCTGTCATATAAAAAAATACTTACTATCTCCACCAAATACCACCAAAGAGCCAAGTGCCCAGAGCCGTGGGGCTTGAAAACCCTCAAGCCATACCACTGGGTACCTGAGTGAGGAATCAGGGAAACAACTGCTGGGAGTCAAAAAAAGGACAAAATCAAACCTGGTTCATGGGCACACAAGTATTACAGGCACTCAGGCATCTGAGTGTTCCCTCCAGATCCAGCCATACAGGTGGAAGAGGTTACTGATTCCCAGGATTTTCCTACATGAGCCCTCCCTCATTCGTTAAAGCAAATTTGAACAATCAAGCCCATTTTCCCCCCACCCACCCCTATGATTTGCCAGGATTGATTTTGCAGGATGGGCCTTAGGGAGCACTCGGCCAGGAGCTCAGCTGGCTAGCAGCCTATGGCAGAGGAGCTGCAGCAAGCCCTTTCATCAAGTGCAGTGGTCCCAGGAGAAATCATCTATTTGTGGCTTCCACTGAACCAGAACCATCTCCGCATAACATTTTAGTTTTGACAAAAATCAATAATTCTGCTGAGTAGGTGTTGTATTGATTATTTTTTTCCTAACCAGCTGTACAATTGCTAAGAAACTGATGCACTGTCAGACATTCTGGTGACTAAGTAATGAATAATTGGCACTTAATTCCAGCAACTGTCACATTAGACAGTCTCTGAAAGCCTGTTCACAGTAAATACTGGGTTTGAGTGGGAAGTTGCAGGTACAAATATTCCCACTGTGAGTTTCTTGATTCTTTCTGCTTCAACTACTGCCTCCAAAGCTCATCTCTCCTGTACCTATATTGCAACATTTTAGTACTCTGACATTTTAATCCTGTGAGACTTTCAGCCTAGAATTTTAAATCCTGTAACACTTGCCTACAGAGGTCTTTATAATCACACTAAAATGTTTGACTCTTCCTAAAGAAATGTCTATGAAAAAGCTAATTATGTGATAAATGACTACCTGTCAGCTTTCCTCAGATCAAGTTGCATATGCTATAGCCAGTGATACACTTCACAGCTAGTGTCCACAACCAAACTTGTGTCATCATTTGAAACTTCCACACAAGAGCAAATAGACACATAATTAGAGTTTTGGCTCTCTGAACCCTTCAAATTCACTTTCCCAGGAATATATTGTTTTTAATATTCCTTTCCCTAGGTAAACTAGAAAGAGTGTTTAATGACAAAAAATGTAGTACTGTATCAGAATATGAGTCCAAATGAGTATGTGAAGTGAATTACCTGTCTACTTATGCCTTGCATGAAAGAGAATATTGAATGGTAAAAGAAAAAAAAAAAACCAAAAACAACCCAACCCAAAGCAAACAAAAAACTTCCAAACAAATAAAACACAAAATCAACCTATATATCTCTTGTCTAGAATGATCAATAGTTCATATTCATGCAAAATATTTAGGAGAATGAAATCTTCCTTGTGTGCAGCAGAGCAGCCTTGACAAGGAAGACGACTATCTCTCCAAGTATCTTACTCCAAGTTGTCTGACACATATCTAACGTATCTGTGAATTTAGGGCACAAAACTTTCCTCCCTCCAATTTCTTTAAGAATGAACAAACTTTGCTACTTAGAGCAAGACACTGGTCTCACTCCACCTACACCTCCTCATCTCCTTTACTGCTAGGGCAAAAGTTTGAAGCAGTTCATTGTAGAAAAAGCTATTAAGGAACAACAACTCCTCATTTCCTTTCAGCTTGTAAGGTAATTAGACTGGGAAAGCAGTTACAGTGTTAACTTATTCCTGGCAGATAAACTAACTGGTTCTTTGCACTGGAGGAATGACTCACATCATTAACACGAGTTTATTAACTAGAGTTTCCCCCTCTTCGCTGCCTTCCACCTGCTCCTTTGGGCATAAAACTAAGACTGGAAGGTCAGCTTTATTGTGTTTCACCGTGTTTTCAGGGATTGTCTCTGTTTTCTATTCCCAATCCTAGGATTCAGTCTCACCGACATTTGGGAGTGGCATGTGCTCCCAGTGCAATTGATCAGCTCTGCTGAGAGCCTGGCCGTGGCCTTAATCCATTCATCATTTTTCATCATCATAGAGCAGTCAGCTACATATTAGCAATACCTTCCACACCACAGTAGCAAGTCTGCCAGGAATGTTACGAGGATTTGATTTTTAGGTGTTTTTACACAAAACACAGCTAGGAAAGTTTTCTACAGACCGAAATTAGAGGGTTGGGTCCTTCAAGCAGTCATTCACACAAGCAGCCCTGACCTGCAAGCTTCATCAATGGCACTATTCACGTGAGATTTTATGGCTTAGAGGATTAGACACTGTATGTAATGTCTCAGGCTGGGACGCAGCCACATACCCGCACAAGGCTGAAAACAGGCCACACAGCACAGTCCTTCCACCCTCTCTCCCTCAGCAACTGAGAGATTTGGAAATACAAATGTATTTTTTTAAAAAAAGAGAAAAAAGTGAAGGGAAGTTGCCCTTTAAATCCTCGATTTCATCATCACTCAGAAAAATCCAACTACTTGTGAGATATATGCAGTCTCCCTTTAAGCCCACCATGATGAATTCAGCCTTCACACAGGCCTGTGTTGTAAACTGTGGTAAATAAATCGCTGTTAGACCTATATAACCAGTGAATTCATTTTCTAGGCTTGCCAATATGACCTGTTTCAACAAGACTTACATTCAGTTTTCAAAGGTGTCACGTTAATATGTTTGTATAATTTCTTCTTATATAACTCCCAGCATTTTTAAGGACCTCCATCGTTGCAAATGCCTCTTTATCTTTGTCACGGGATTCCTGTTTGTCTGCAGGCCCTTTGGCTCAGCAAGATTAACCTCTTGCCACATCAAGAAAATTTCAGGTTCTGTTGTTTTTTTTGGTTAAACAAGAAGCTATGGCAACTCTAAGCAGAACCTGTTATGCTGGCTCAGGTCTGCTGGCAAGGTATGCAAGTTTCAGGTACTCACTTAAATTAACAGAGATGATGAAGGAGGCACTTGTATCTTAACTCTCTCTAACCCTCATGGGAATAAAACTCTTAGAGCCTGCATTGTGCCAGTGACACTACCATGGCATAAATATTAACTCTCTGTAAGTTACAATTCTGATTACCACGTCTGTTGAAGGAGCTCTTGGACAAGCTTCTGTGATGAAAACACTGCAGGAGGATTTTCTCAATCCATAAACTGCTCACTGCCACCAGTCCCACTGACCCACCCCAGTGCCCTGGGGGTGCCAGGTGCAGCAGTCTCTGACCAAACTGTCCCACCCCAAGTTAGACCAAGGGAAAGAAACACAAAATCTCCTTCATTGCTCACAGAAGAGCCCTGATTGCTGGTGTGGGCAGTATCCTTGCAAGGGAGAGCCCTTTTTGGACCACATGTGTGGGCTCTGCGGCATCCCTTCAGCACATAACTCCAAATCCAAACTTCCCAATAGCCTTGTTACTGCCTAGAGACACTGATACAACGTTTCTGCCCTACTTTGACACTTAATTCCACCCCCAAATTCTAGTTCTGTTAGCCTTAAATGATAAAACAACCCAAGCTCTCAGTACTTACCACTACCGTAACCTGATTGCTAACCCGGGCTACATGTGCTTTTTATTTGCTCATTAGCATTTACAAGAGAATTGGCAACAAATGAGAAAAGAAATTACACTGACTGTAATAACCTAAAATTCAATTAAAAAAAAAAAAAAACACACAAAACCAACAAAAACAACAACAAAAAAAACCCCAAACAAAACAAAATCCAACAGCTTTAGGCACCAGGCTCCAAAACTTCATAGTCATTTGGCATAAAGCCAGCACCACATCATGCTAGGGTAACAGAATTATTGCTTGCATTGGGATTAAGGCTAGGTTAAGATTTAGTATTTAGGAAAGCAAGGAGTAAGGAGTTTTATTTGTAGGAAGGAGAAGGTGATATGAATAGAGTATGGAAAGTTTAGCTTTAGGTTGAGAGGCGTTTAGGGTTACTACCAGTAAGGTCCAACTTTGCAGGAGGATCTGAAAATTGCAAGAACTAGTGTAAGACCTGCGTGTGAGGACTAAAGCTTAGCTCAGGTGTGAGCAGGCCTTATTTGCCTATGGGCTGGCAAGAAGTAACAGAGGCTGGGCATCAGGGACAGAGACAGGATAAGAAACAGGGAAAAACTGTTGCTGTTCCAGGGGAGGGATGAGCGGGCTTCCCTCTTGCTAATGAATTAGGGAAGGTTAAAAACGTACAGTGTGGAAGATGGTGGAGGTGCGTGTATTGCCTGTTGCCCTAAGGTAGCAGAATTATCAGAGCAGAGCATGGCTTATATTTGTTTTGGTCCAAAACAAATAGGACTTGCTGGAATAGGTCTAAGGATATTACTGTATAACTCTACAATAGCTTTTTAATCAGACCTACAACGTGTTTTTAAAGTTAATCCACTAATGATTCCCGCTTACCATGCACTGGGCTGTACTGCAGGCAGCTTTGGTACATGTAAATAGAGTTCCTGCAGTCAAAACAAACCTGAAAGGCCCACTCCAAGTGTTCTCCTGCCCTTAAAGGGACCTGTGGGTCTGTACTTCTGCCTTGCTAATGCACCAAGATCTGCAGGACAGACTGTTCTTGAAAATTCCTAAGCAGGTTTTATCAGCAGGTCACAAGCTGCAATGGGAGGCATTGTTATTCACATAGTATTGTGGGTCCCAAAACAACCTAGCTAGATAAACTTCTATGCAAGGACCTGAGAAAAAGCTGACCCTGTGGGAGAAAAGGTCTTACTTATATTTAATCTAGCTCTGTAAGAACGTAAACTGGATAGAGGCAGTTTGGAGAACGTAGCAAGTTAAAAGAAATAAGTCAGAGCAAGATGTTCATTGTAGAGGTGATAAAACCTCTGACTGGGTGTAAAAAACCTGTTTTGATAGTACATAGAAGCTTGTAAAGAGAAACTGCTGAGAAAAGAGGAGTGGTGAAGAAAACTGAAGAGAGATGGTCAGCATCCAACATCAAGGAGCATTGCCAGAGCCTGAGAAGCAGCACAAGAACCTGGGATACTCTGTAATGATGCAAAAAATCTGATCAGCTTTTGTTTAACTGCAATTTTGCTCTTTCATATCTTAACAGATACAAAGTTAATCTAACAGGTCCCGTAGTTGTTGATAATAAAGTTCCCTTCTAGCTGATTGGTGACTGCGTGACACTGTATTTGCACTCTGACATGTGATGGTAGACGGCAACAGCTATTTCTCCAGGTAGATATTTCTGGGCTACTGTTAGGTTTACAGCTAGAACTGGTGCTGGAGAAAGGATTGCAAAGTGAAGGCAACTGAAGGATAAAGTAAAATAGAAGGGACTCTGAGTTGGAATAAGGATCAGTGCTGAAATTAAATTGTTCTTGCCGTAACAGGGATCTCCCCAGCCCTCTACAAATCTAAGTTCACAATGTGATGTGAGGCTCTGAACTCAAAGGATCAAATTGGTAGGACATTTGCTGGGTCCTGCTTGTTTTTCCTTTAGTTTCAGATTTCTAGAACACTTGTAAAGAGAGGTTAGGCTACTCTTTACAGTTACAGTTACTGAGTGCAGGAGCAGCTTTGTCATGGATCTGTCATGTGCAGAGGAGCAGGATGGAATTCAAGATGAAAAGAAACTGACTTAGGGCTAGTCACAAGTCCATCTCTGCAGCTAAAATGATCCTTATATTTCTCGAAAAATTGTTTACACCTAAGATTAAGACTGGAGAAGGGATGAGAGTTTTGGAAAATAGGATGAAGATCTCAATTTAGTAATGTAAGGATCACTGCTAAGGATGAGATGTGGGGCCATGTGTGAGAATGGTTTCTTTGTTACTCTAAGTTCAGCTGAGAACTTAAGAGAAGAGACAGCTCTGGGCTATATAATTAAGACAAGATTCAACTGAAGAGTTGTTTGATTCACAGATACTGGAACGGTTGTGGACTGGACTGCTACCAATAGGTAAGTATGATCTTTGGTCTTGTTATTATTAAGCCTGTGGCTGGGGTTTGTGGTTATGTTTACAGTTAAGGTTGGGTTTACAGAGTGCAGAGACTGGAGGACTTGGATCTTGTCAGGCCTAGCAGATTAGGATGAGGATTGGTACTGAAAGGAAGCTAACTCCTTATACTCCTTTTCCATCTGCTGCTGGGATGTGTCTCTTGGTACAGGTAGCATTAGGAGTGTGGTTACTGCACAACAGCAGTGGGGAAACAATTCCTCTCTACTATTCACTCTAAATGTGAATGTTTTACAAAACTCGTTGGCAAGACTTTGGCTTAGACTACTCCTATACTAAATGTATATAGTTCAACATACAAAAACTTTAACTTTTTTACTAAGGCTTTAGGCTTAACACCCAGAGACCTAGCTGGAAAACAACCAACCAACCAACAACAACAAAAACACATGTAAAAACCAAACCTAAAACAAACAAACAAAAAAGCCAAACTAAGCTATTCTTCCCTTCCAAAAATGGTCCTCATTGTAGGATGTCAAGCCTTGAGGACAACAGCCATGAAGCCTGAAGTGCTCAGGACCTAGCACAAGGTAGATTATTAATGCTTTACTCAAACACAGAAAATAAACTAATGAAGTATACACACACATACCTCATTTATATGTGTGTGTACAGCCTTCTGGAAGAGGTCAAAGTAATATGAAGACCATTCTCCACCAAAATCTTGCACAGCCTTTCATCCTAGACAGTCTTCATGGTCTCGAATTAAGCCAAACTCATAAGGGCCTGGTACTCAAAAATTCGAAGTCCAGTTTGAATAGCTATAGACTGGATTATATATAGAGGCTACAAAGCCTATACTGGCTTGATTCCTAGACATGGCACCTCTAAGGAATCAAATCGCCAAACTAGTATTTGAGGCTTTGCTGTTTCTAACCTTAAAATTGATTGTATCTTTGAAAACCTTATGAAGGCTGTAGAGAAGCGTGAAATAATCTTACCTCCTGGCACAAGCCTGTATTTAGTCTACAGTGCCTTCTGTATTGTACCTTCAGGCATTGGTCTTCTGATCTTGCTGTCTAGTTCCCTAACATGATGTCTGGCCATAGTTAAAGTCCCAAGATACTTATCATAGCCTGAAAAAAGAATGAGCTTTTACCCTCTGGCTACCAGTCCTAACCCTAAACTGCCACATAAATATCTACTTTCCATCAGGCCTGCTAGCCATAACCTCCACCTTAGCTAAAGGCCATATGAAGACACAAAATAGTCTTCTCTTATGAAACCAGGCCATAACCTAGACCAGGGTGACATTCCTTCTACAGCTAAAAGCCCAGTTGTCCAACCGAGCTGTCCATAACCTTAGGGGGAGGCCAAACTTCACTATAACCCCTGAAACTGCCATTGCAGTCCCATGCCAACCTCGCTCCAAATATCATTTTTGTCACACAGAAATACCTATCATTTGTAGCTCTGACTGATCTAAACAGTAAATGAAGCCAAAGCATAGCCTTAACTACACCCCAGCTGAATCCTACCCCACATACACTCTGCATTATTAATCTGTCTTTTCAGGCATCATTCCTTAGTTCTAAATATGAGCATCTCTCCAGACCTAAATTCCCTCTTCAGCACTCATCTTCCAAACCCAGATCCTGCTCTCAGTTCCAACCCTGACACTAAACAAAACTCAGTGACTGCTCACATCTTCACAAGGGTTTTTAATATCTACCCCTCCTGGGACCAGCCCTATGTGCATCACTGTAATCCTTGTAAAGTCTACCAGTGAAAACAAACTATCTGCCCCATACATCCAGAGCCGTAGATGGGCAGTATTTTTGGATCATGAAGATGCTGTGCACTAGATTATGAAAGCCAGCAAATTCTAACTTGCACCAAAACAAAGCATAAGTGTATGATTCTGTCTCAGTGTTGGCTTCAGCAACAAGCAGTGAGTTTTGCAGAATAAGAAATAAAGCTGAGTATTTGGTACTTCATATTTAAGAAACCCAAACCTAATACTTACGTTAAGGTAGTCAGAGACCCCTCACAACAGGCATGTTACAAATGAGGCTTCCTGAAAAAAAAGTTTCTTGTGGCGGATGATGAGGAAGCAGATGTTCAAAGCAAAGAAAAGTCAACACAGTTGCTTATTAGAGGGGTTCTTCACACTTGCGTGTGGTTGACATTGGCATTTGAGGGAAAGGGAGCGTTGAAGGGTTTCACAAATTTGTTTTTCTTCTCTTGAGTTTGCAATGCAAATATGGACAGTATCACAGGGCATCTCAGCACTATCACAGTTCAGTTTTGGTATTTGCACCCATATTGATTCCCAATCATTTTTGTTATTGTGGTTGCAGGCAAAAATTTGAAGTCACTGATGACGGGGTACGATTCACTTCAAGTCAGATCTAGATAATTATACTGCAGATGCCTAAACTCTTTTATATCTGGAACTCCTTTATATCTGATGGAAATAAACAGGTACTTAGAAGGAGCAATTCCTCTGAGCTAAATTTAAAAATCTACTCTCAGATGACATGAATCATACTTATCATGAATCTATTTCATTTTCAACTATATCTCTATGAAGACAGCTGAAGGAGAGTAACTCATGTGTAGACATCTGCATTTAGTCAGGTAAATCTTTTAAACTTTCTTACTAACCTGAAAGATCAAGATCTTGAATAATCGGCAAATTTCCATACATGCTACCTTTCTGGCATTATGATTTATTGCTTCATAAAGAGGACTTGCAGGAGCATAACATGACATTAGGTTTCCTGTATTTATTCTTTGGATTTATTATTATTATTATCTTCACTATTAAATCCAGCTGTGAACTGAAGAAAAATCCAGTTTATTTTAATGTTTGCAACAATTACAGAATTCATTTAGGTCTCCTGGTCAGGTGGCAAAGACTGAGACCCAGCAGAGCAGTGGTATTTTGTAGCATACGAGCATCTGGCCTGGAATCCCTTTCCTCTCACCTCTCAAAAACCAGAGGAAGGAAGCTAGGAGATCACCACCACATTTCATGAAGTCACCTCTGGGGAATGCTCCAAAGCAAATAGTCCAGCATCTGGGAATGTAAAATTGCTCCTCTATTCTTTACTAGGGTTTAGTCAACTGCTGCATGTAATACCTACTATTTACATATTATATTTAATTACTTGGCTGAAAAGAGCCACCTGCAACAGTAAGATCAAGGCTTCTCAGCTGATGCTTAGAAAGTAATTTTTTTTAATGCTCATCCTTTCCCAGCCATGGTTGGTTAAATCATGTATTTCAGTATAATGTATGGGGGAGAACTGACTGCCCCTCCTTCCAGTGTCTGATTATGGAATATGCAGCTGTAAGAGTGAATGGTTTCTGAGTATAAACTTGGTGCCTATTCATTTGCTGTGGACCAGTCAGGAGGCTGATTCACAGTAATAAGTACAAGTAATGTAGAGATATTTCAGTTTTATTGTACCACAAAGGCATGTAATTTCACTGTGAGTGACAATTAAGCTTGCCAACTGTATTTTTATTTAGTCTTTAATACCCTATCACAACTTTTTGCTTACTTTGCTATCAATTTAAAATCCACCCCCCAAGATTATATTAAAACTGTCATACACAATACAGCAAGCCATACTATCTTACTTCAAGGGGGGAGCGGCGTAGTGTTTGTGTGGGTGATTGCCAGTAGATGAAGCTGAGAGTCACACTCCATTTAATTTCCAGGAAGCAGAAGTAGCTCCAAATGAATATTCAAAATGTTACCCATTAAATGAATGCCACAACTGTGTGAGTTGCTAAAGTGCAGCTTAAGCAGATGTGCCTAAGCTGGCTGGATCAGGCAGGCACCACAGGCAAAACACCTGAAGCAATACTGAGCACAGGACAGTTTGCAAACCCTCCTTAGGCCAGGGGTAAATGCTTTTACTTCAATGCCATGCTGCTATACTTATCAGCTATACCTGATTAACTAGCCTAAAGCTGCATGTATCTCATTTCTACCTTCCTATCACTACCTTCTCTTTTTTTTTTTTTTTTTTGTTTCAATGGATTAAATGAAGAGAAATATGAACTAAAATAATTTAACTGTTGTGTTGCAGTGATTACAGCACTAGTAGTAGTTTGGTCAAAGGTTTGCTTTGCAGGGTAGGCCTGAAAGAGGCCCTGCCAGCAACACCTGGGACTTATGAGTTAAGAATGTGCTAATCAGAAGAAACAATAGTAAAAGGATTAAGTCAAGCATGCAGAACCGGTACAAGATGATTTGTAACTAGAAATAGGATGTAGTCTGGTGGTGGGAGTCAGTTACACAATGTGTTAGAGGGGAGAGGTAACGGTTGATTGTACTCAGGATGATATATGTAAGTTTATGTATAACTGGTATATTTGCTTTGATGTGTGAGCCAATCACGTAGCTTTGTTTGTTAAAAGGTATAAAAGATGTAGTCGACATGAGGGTCTTTGGAATCCTGACTTGGGACGTTAGTCCTCAGGTTTCCCGGGCCCTGAATAAAGCACCGCATAAACTGACACTCTGTTGGTTTGTGTTCTTGTCACGGGCAACAGTTGCACTATTAAAACATAGCCAATACTCTTTGAGGAGTACTGAGGAGCTGTTGTCCTCTGTTCAAAACACACATGATGTTCCCTTCAGAAGAGAAATCAATCTATTAAGGAGAAATTTTAAAGTGCCCTTGGAGATGAGGTGTGCTTCTCTTTCTTTGTTACATGCAAGAGCACTTTCCTGGCTGACAGTGGCGAGCAGGAAACATTTCTTCTTCCCAAACGCGTTTTAACCAACTCTCAAGCTATTCTCCATAGACAGGCAGAGACAGAGCCTCTTTGAATTCAGATAACCTGTGGCGTATAGCGTGGAGCTTGTGAACCCAAAAAACAACCAGCATCTTATTTTTTAAGATTGCCAGAAGGATTTTAAGGGATAATTACTTTAAAATCACTCTAGGGCAAGCAAGGTTCAACTAAAGCAAACAAAAGCAAATAAAAACAAAGAAAAGCATGTGTTTGCAAAATCCAAACAAACAATACAGGTGAGCAGTTTGTAGGAGCAACTATAAAGGGGAAAAAAAAAAAAAAAAAGAAAATAATGTAAATTATTTTCTGCCTAGAGTTTGGATGATGCTTGAGGATACCAGGCCCTCCCAGAGCTGTATGACAGCAATCAATGATGGGTGAAGAGAGGGGCCAGTGTACTATTTTTATGGGTGAGAGAATGAAGTGGAAACAAGGAGAGGAAAAAGACTAGAACAAAAAAGACTGACAAAGGTCTGGGCTGCAGAGTGAAATCTTGCTTCCCTTCTATAAATGGAGACTGAATGATGTCAGAATACTGAGTACTCCTCAGACAGACCTGCTGTGAAGGATCCTCCAGATCGTCTACCACATTAAAGGGACTGTGAGATCTTTAGAGTTAGTTCTAACACTGAGATGTTACACTAGTTATTTAGGCTGGGATTTGTCTTTGTGTTCAAGAGGCATTGGCAAACCACTTCTCTGTTTTATTCTATGTACAATGGAAATGAAATTACCATAATCAGGTCAAAGTAACAAATATTTTGGTTTAGATCAAGTGCTGAGGTAGCAGGTTATTATTTTCTCCAAGACATAGTTTCCCAAACATTTATTTACAACATACGGATTATAATTCTTCAAGGAAGTCCTGATTACAGATTTGCCTGGGGTTCAGCAGATTCTCTTTATTTCATGTTGCCATTTGAAGAGACAGCTTCTACTAAAACTCCATGCAACCAGCTTTCCAACCGTCTGGCAACATCTTCAGTGAAGGCACCACGTTTCAATTTCCCTGCTTTGGGGAAAAGCTATGAAATGCCAGGGCCTTGTGTGGTTCAGAGATTATCAGGATAACTATTAAATAACTTGATGCTAACTAATATCTCAAAATCACTCTTAACACAAGCCAGGATAAATACTTCCATTCTCTTTTATGGTTATTTGTAGAAGCCAAAAGCAACGAGGCAGTTCGAAAGTTTTTTAAAGACAAAAGAAAAGAAACACATTTTTTACTTACTTAATTAATGTCTATATATCTATCAGACGAGCTGCACCTCAGTATTTGTCATTTTCTTGCATCCCTCAAGATACGAGCTAAAGAGGGACTCTAGCTTCTTGAGCCTGTTGTTTCTTTTCCTCTCAATTCCAGATCCCTTCTTGAGGTTCCCCTGTAATTCTACTTGCAAATCTTCTCCTTGCCCTTGAATCACACTGAACAAATCTGTAGTTTATTCGTGGGGTAGCTGTGGTAATGTATCTCCCAAATTCTTACCTCGATGATAATCAGAGAAACAGCTATTTACAACCTGTTCCAAGACATATTGTGGCAGGCATACCAGGGGACACCATTACCGTATAGTTTCCTAACCACTTATCCTACAATGACTGTATTACCAGTTGTTTGGATCATTTCTGCAGGGCCATGCTTCAGGTCCCTTACTCATCTTTTTCTTTGGCTTATGCCATCATTTTAAGATCTTCTTTCATGTTAAAAGTATTTCCCCTAATTTACTATGAGCTTTATCATACCTATTCATCTAGGTATTTTTTAAGTATCATTTTAATAAAAAAACCCAACTTAGTAAGTAGTGTCATTTTAAAATTCAAGAAAGCCTTATCAACTTTTATCCGTGGACCCAGAGGCAATTCATGGTTAGAAAGCAGATCTCTGATTGCAGAGACAGTTTCTCAATTTCTCCTTTCTTACCAACGTCTTTTGGATGTTGATACAGAAAAACCATTGCTTAAAGACAAGTGGCAAAATGCCATTAAAAGTTGGAATTTGCGTTCAGTTTCTAGACAATACACTTTTTAAACTATATAGTTTTAGACGCTACTTTAAAATTCCTTCAAAATTTGTTATTTAAGTTATCTTTATGCTCCATTGTCATACTAGAAGTATAAAAACTGAAAGTATTCAAATTTGTGGAAACTCTAATATACACTAATTTTATTTTTGTTCCTATATACTACTACATTTACATTTAAATATGAGTTTTAAACAAAAATACATTGGAAGTGAAACACGGCTGAGCATTCACCCTGGAAAACTGAACAGCACTACTTACAGAACACTAGTTAAAAGTGCATGCATATTAGGTTTGGCTTTCTCTGGAGTTATCAGAGGGATGCCAGCTCATTTGCCAACTATTTCAAAGTAATTTAATACATAATGCATTCTAAACGTATGACACAGTGTGTGGGAAAACTGGCATTTTGGTACTCAGTTACTTTCTAAAGGAGGAGGAAAAAAGTTATGACAACTTCTTGTCAAGACATTTATTCCAGTGACATCTGCCAATGCAGAACTGAAAAAGGAGCAGCATCAATGGTATGTTCTTAAGATGTGATTTAGAGCGTGGGAAGTGGTGGTAACTAGTGAAAGAAATTTGCTTCCATTAATATTCCTAGTAATATTTTCAGACCCATGGTGCATTGACTTTCAGTTTAAGCTTGAATATATTTTATTAAATAGAGCCTTCCGCAGGCATGGGAGAGTAGACAGTGAGGCTTAGAGAGTAGCACTGATATGAGCAGAGGGGAGTCGAATAACAGGAAAATATTTCTGGGCTTCGTTTGTGATCTATTTATTACTAAAATGAGCAGGGGAATAAGTGGAGGCAAGGCATCAGATGAGATTTTCAGTCATGCATACTGCAAACCAAACCATCCTTCTGATCAACTGCCCTAAGTGAGTATTTACTGTTGCTCCAAAGAGATCACTTGATAAGAATTTTCCAGCATGGGGAAAAAAAATATCACAGGTGTTTCTGCACCATTAAGGAAAAAGACACGGTCCCACAGTATCTCTTGCCTTGTCCCTGCTTGGTGTCTGTGCTGGTCCTGATGATGGCAATGACAACGAGGAAGACTCCACTTGAAAAGGTATCCAAAAAGTGACGGAAATAACTTGTCAAAACTAAAAATATTGAACCGTGAAAGTAAATAATCAGCCTTTGCATGGCAAACACGAGAACTGACCTCTAGGAAATGATAAATGAATGACAGCTTTGAATGAAGCGACTAGCAGGTATGAGGAGTGCAGCAGTCCATTGTAAGTCTTGATTCACAGAGCCAAATCTGGTATTAACTGTGATGTTTATTTCATGAGAATGAATTCAAGTCAGCAGATAAGATGCCAAGGTACAGGGAAATGAGAAAAACTGGACCTGTTCCTATCTCTTACTCTGTGCAAGTTCATCAGCCTTTGTGCCACAGTTTATTTTTATATAAAAAAGGGGGAGAAAGAAAAAAAAATCTTCCCTTATGCTTCTTTATAAATGAATTAGATATATATATATAAAATCTTAGCAGGCATCTCGGGGCAAGAATCATATCATATAAAACATGGAAAAAGAAGAAAGAAGCATGGGGAGAAAAGGCAAAAAATACATCACCAGTGGATCTGTAACACAAGTTGCTGTTCCAGCACAGCCTGTGACTGTCATTTACAGATGACAGCATTGTATCAAGATCCAAAATCCCCATTCTGTTGTTTTCTGCAATCTTCCTGGATTACTGGAAGTTACGAAAACATTTGCAATGAAAATCTTTTTGCTTTTACAAGGAAAACTGCACTTAACACCCAGCTAGGACTCTTTTGTTACTCCAACAGGAAAATGAGCACCTTCTAGATTTCCAGTCCTTCTGTACAGTACCAGGAATCCTCCTGTTTTCATCTGCAGCAGTGATCTGATCCATCTGCCACACCTACTGAAAACTGTGACCCTACCCATGAACTAGGATTTTAATCCCAGGGTGCTATTCCTGCAGCAAAGCTTGGCTGTACATGAGGACACTAAAGGAGAAAGCCTGTGGTTTTCCCCAGGATATGTCTTTCATTTACAGTTATGGGGATGCTTTTTTTCTGGTTTTTGTTTTTGTTTTCTAGCCTGTGTTCAAGGCTTACAGGAAACGGAGATGCCCAAGGAAGCTTTAGTTGGTCTGGTTTATGTATCAGTAGTATGGGTGTAGAGTTCACCTCGGTGTAGCTTTTGTGTACAGGAAGTCACTGGAAAGCACAGGTTACAGTCAGTGCAGACTGAACTTCACTCTGCTGAAAAGGAAATGCACATTTAGGACTGAAACTTGGAAACAGTTGCCTTGGCTGCAGCAGGCTGCTCCCCAGGAAGTACTCTGACATGTAGTATGGTGACATGTCAATTTTTAGTCTAGCTTGAGAATTGGTTGCTGTAGCTGAGAACTGATTTAGTATCAAATGCAGGTCTGAGGCTGACTTTTTAAAGGACTGCTGAATTTTTTGTTCTTCCACACCTAAGATATAAAGAGGCAAATCATCACACATTTGTAAGGGATGGGAGGAGGAGGGAGGGGGGAAAGGGAAGCCATTTAAAACTCTGTTTCATTACTCAGTTTCAAACCTTACCTTCTTGCACACTTTCTCAGGAGCTACTTATTAGCTCAGTTTGCATACTATGACCTCTTAGCTTTAACAGGGAGGAAAACAAAAGCTCTGGGCTTTCTCAGGCTCAGTCTGTGAAAATTGGTGGACGTTAAAAATTAATATATTAAAATTTCAATTCCAGAGACATGATGCACAGTATTTGCCAAATAGAATGCCAAGACAGTGACAGAAAAATTATCTTTTGGACAGCACACTATATAATGTCTGCTGGGGCGACTAGAGATCACATAGTTTGGATGCAGTCTTGTGTCCAAAGTTTGTTTACCACCAGGTCTAATCTCCAGTGAGAATCATAGGCAAAACACACTCTTTTTTATTTAATTTTTTCTTTTCAATTTTCTTCTTCTGAAGACTGAAAGAATGTTGATACAGGAGCAGAAAACAGCCATACTTGTGGAGCTCACAGGTTCATATTCTTCACTGCTCTTTCCACATCAGTGGCTCCCGCTGATACCCAAAAGCAGCTGTATTTGTACCTAGGTGCTTCCTTGGTACATATCTCAGTCCCACACTCAGGAGTCTATGGGGT
Organism: Myiozetetes cayanensis; assembly: GCF_022539395.1. NCBI lineage: Eukaryota > Metazoa > Chordata > Aves > Passeriformes > Tyrannidae > Myiozetetes > Myiozetetes cayanensis. The sequence goes on along the minus strand of NW_026087411.1, from coordinate 70,547,601 downwards.
CAAAGCTGGTACCTTAGCTCATTTTTTTCCTTGAATTTGTCCTTGCACTTTGAGCAAATATAAACCTCTGACATCCACAAATTCCTATGTAAGAAGTTTTTCCCAGTTTATTTGCATGTTTCCTTTAAAGTTATCTGTTTTGCTTGCTCGGAATGTACCGAGTACAAATTTTGTTTGGACTCCTAGTTACTGTGCTGCAAGGCACAACAAGCAGTTTTTCCTCAGCCTTTTTCTTTATGCTTGCTACCAATATTGTAGACATTTGCCAGACCCTCCCTCAGTCACCTAACTTCCAGGTTGAAAAATCTATGGATATTTAGTCATTCCTTGTTTGCTTTCAGTCCTTCACTCCCTCTTCTTTGCCCTTCCCACTTGTATTCTACCTTTCTTGGGAGCTGGAGCAGGGTTGGTAGAGCACAACAGGAGTATGCAAGAACATAATGGCCAAAAAAAAACCCCTAATCTGTTTAGTTTCCCCCTCCAAAGTGTCCTAGCAATGTCTGCAGTAACATCAATGTCTCATCTCTGCATGAAAAAAAGGGTAGGTTCTGACACTGTGAAATTAGATGTGGGTTTTGCCCTGCCTTTATCTATGTTGAATTTCACTCACCATTTTATCACACAGTATTAGGAGATCCTTTCCATTTTGCCCTTACCGTTACTATCCTGAATATCTTACTGCTAGTTTGATCACTTTGCATGTTCAGACACATCACTGACCTTGAATTCCACTCCCCCCCAATATAAAGCTGCATTAACCTCTGTTGGCTGGAATTCAGTGTGAAAACCATCCAAGACTCCTAACTTCTCTTCCTTCTTCATTTAGCTAGTTGTATATCTCAAAGATGAATGTTCACAGCAGCCTGGTTAAAAGCCTTGTTGCATGCCTTTTGTTGGCTGAGCAGCTGTATCTCCTATTCCAATAACCCTGCTGAATTCTTCAGAAAAAGAGCTCTGATACATTTCTGAGGAATATGTTTTAGCAGTGTTTTCCCATCCCCTATGTATCATATTTACTCATGTGTACATTAACTGTTTTCTTTGGGGCAGTTCCTAGTGATTTGCCTTGTACAGACATAGCAGATGTAGATCCATAGTATTCCAGGTCTCCTCTGAAGCCCATTCAAAAACTGTTGTCATAGTTAAAGCCTTCAGTTCTTCAAATACATAAATAAGCGGTCATGGATCACAGTTATTGCAGTTCTGAGCTCCTTTAGGAAACACAATGTGTTAATAAACATAAGCTCCCAACTTGAAACATTTCAGAGAAATTTGAAGTTTCTGCTTTGTGCCTTACCAGATCCCATTTCTATCACTGCCTTTCATTAGGTGTTCTTCACCTTCTGCCACTTCCACATTGGACTACTTCAAGCTCCTATTTAATCATTTTTTCTAAGAAACTCGTCTGTATTAGGGGAATCTGAATACTGATACTTCTGTCTTGCACTGTGTCATGCTTCTAGTTTCTTTTCTGATTTCCTCTTTCTTTGGCCAAAAATCAAATGTAGTGCTTGTGAAAACTGCCTGGCTAAGAATACTCATAATATTTATCCCCAAACAAAGACTGCATGGGCAGCACCAGTAAAACACAACTTAGCCTTTACCTGAAGGAACCTGGAGAGGAAAGTGAGATCCATCAGGAGATTATTGAGAGCCAGCATTATCGGTATCAAGTCAAACTTCTAGCATAAATGATGTCAGGTGGGGTTCTGATTCACTGTAATCTTTTAATCTGCATTTCTTCATTTGAATGCCACTTTACAGCACCAACCAATCTGACCTTCCTATTCTGTGTAGTCCTTGCTCTGATTCAGCAGTCACATTTACCAGTAGGACTGTGTATTTCCCCATGTAAAGGACAGATATTGCAACTCGTTTTTCTAAAAAACCCTTTCTGAGTTCCATTTCTCATTTTCTAAACCCCAGGGAATATCTGTTATTCAGGGTTGGTGGCTGGGTTGTTGCAGCCTCAGAGTCAAGCGCACAGTGTAACTCTAGTAATACAGGTGGAGCTGACAAGCCTACAGAGCAGCAGTAAATGTGCACAGACTAGTTTGCCCATACTTCTCATCCCACGAAATTCTGTGATTTCCCTCTTCCAAGGTTCAAACCGACTGGTTACTTTTACAAGCTCTGCACACCTGATCAGTGAGGCTGGATTCTGAAAATCGCAATGGAGAGAAACAAATGTCAACAACAAAGTTAGGATCCTTTTATTTCTCTGCAGAAAATAGAAAACAAACATTGCAAATTGCCGATCAATTACTCAAATGCAAATGCTTGAAGTTCTTTTCCCTGCTGCAATTATAGAAGTTGTTCCATGCAATAAAAGGTTATTAAGGCAATACTTAATGGCCTTACTCATAATTCTAAGCCAGCTTCATTTAAAATTTAAACCTGCCATGATGTTTGAATATAAATCACAATGCTCTAGAATATTTTTTGTAAAAAGTGACACCACCATAAATTTCAAGTATTTTCAGATGTGTCTATTCCCATAATTTCTGTTACATCAGCTTTACCGCTCACTCCTTGTCTCTCAATTACACTGTCCAATATTCTTCTATCAATGCTCTCAGTGTGTTTTTCCCATTCTTGGTTGAATAACTCTCCAAATACTACTGTGGTGGGGGAGGAGGGGCTGCCTTCCTGGAATCTGTTTACTTATCACTATGGACATCTAAATGGTCTCAGAGCAAAAATTAATGCTATCAAGCCATTACAAGACAGCCTTCTGAGATCATTAGGCACAACCTGACCGCAGTTCTGCATGCACTGAAGTGCTTGACTATAAAGCCATTCCCAGTACAACGTCCTTTAATCCTTTCCTGTTGAAACTTTGGTCTGAATTACAAAAGAAGTTGGGGTGTTTTTGTTGGTTTTGGGTTGTTTTATTTTTTTAATGGTGTTGTGAAAGGCAGAAATCCAATAGAACTCAGTTTATGATTAACTCGAGCCAGACTATGTAGACCTTATCTCAGCCTATAATTAGCATGGTTATTTTTTTGAATGCTGCCTGGTAGCAAATGCTCACAGAGAAGTAAACAATTTCTCCCACCGAAGACTTTGCTAACTTCACTTGAGAGGCATCTGAATTATTTGAGCTAAGAGATACCAGCATATGAAAAGGACACGAAAATAATAAACCACCTTATTTTTCCTTTTGATCTCAGGAGCAGAAAGGTTTCCAGGAACAGAGCATGATACAGTTCACCAGTTTAAGTCTCACAGACAGCATGTCCGTAGTTGGAAAAGGGGAAAAGGACTTTTGATAAGTTCTATGACAAATCAATAAGAATTGCTCCTTAGGGGGTTCAGCAAGTACTGGAATAAACCCAGTTAATTGCTAGTAAATGCACTTATTTTTTGTCTTCTAAATCAGTTTTTTCTTTCCTGAATGATCTTCCTGTACAAGGAGCAACATGAATGAACAAATGAATGCTATTGCACTCAGGGCAATCTTTGATTAAGGTTTTGTGTGGGCTTCTTTTCACCTCTGCTGCTGTGTATTGATGAGGTGAACTATGATGTAAATTTCAGTTCAGAATTATTTTATCTCTTCTGTCCATCTCATATAAAATACAGAAACTGAAGACTGTCTGTGGAGTATCTCTAGTGTACATGTGAAGAGAACAATTAAGCTCCTTTACTGAGGGATAGGAGGACCCCACATTCAGGACTCAGCCTCTAAGAGAAAGGCCTCAGAGACCAGAGGTGTGATTCTTCCTTCCATATTTATGAACCAGCAGAAACATCCAGACAGACAGACAGAGGGCAAAAACTACATCTCACAAAGAAAAAAAGATGAGGAACTACATTATTTTTTACTGCTTAGAATAGTTGTTATGCTGTAGCACAGAACAATTTTATTTTTACAAGACAGCTCAGAAGTACCATGCAGGATCTAAATTAATTTACTTTATCTCTGGACAAAGAAAAATGTCTTAAAAACACTTTAAGGAAGTTCTTCTAACTGCCACAGCAAATACCATAGGTTCAGGTTTGGGTGCAATGATAAATATCTGCTCCTCTGCTCCAAATCATTCTACACTGAACAACAAAAGGGATATGAATTGCAGGTCTCCTTTTGTTGCCATAGTACTGCTACTGCAATCACGTTATTCCTTTTGAAACACCAAGAACTTAATTCACTCTATATGCAGAAGGCACAACTAGAAGGAAACACTGTATAAGTAAGAGCATACTTTGCTCAGGATTTTATTTTTCCCTAAATGATCCATAAGACCCATACCCAAGCCCAAGTAATTTTGAAAACCATTTGCAATTAGTTGTTCAGAGGAGGGGCACAAAGATGGAGCATCTCTCTTATGAGGAGAGACTAAGGGAGCTGGGCCTTTTTAGTTTAGAGAAGACTGAGAGGGGACCTCGTTAGTACATATAAATATCTCAAAGGAAGGTGCCAAGAGGATGGTGCCAGATTCTTTTCAGTGATGCCCAGAGACAGGAGAAGGAGCAATGGCCATAAACTAAAGCACTAAAGAAATTTCAACTCATTATGGGAAAGAACTTCTTTACACTGAAGGTGGCAGAGCACTGGACAGGCTGCCTGGGGAGGTCTGCTGGCAGTGGAATCTCCCTCTCTAGAGATATTCAAACCTCATCTAGATGAGTTCTTGTGTCACCTGCTCTGGGTCACCCTACCTTGGCAGGGGGGTTGGACTGGATGATCTCCAGAAGTTGCTTCCAACCCTAACTACTCTGTGATTCCATGTTTTTGTGAAATGAAGTCCTTCAAAAAAATGCCCTATGGAAAAGGGAAGGAACTTGCAGGGTGCTACAGCCACTGTGTTACAAACTTTAAGCATGTCTTACCTTTAAGATTTTAAAAAGACATTTTTCAGAAGTACAGCTGATGTATACTCAATTTTACAGGGCGATTAGGAACATCAGGAGCTTTTCTGATCAGTAATATGATTACTTTTCTCAAAGGAAGACCTCTAAGCACTCTGTTCAATTTGCTGGTGGAAATACAACACCAGAGATGTGTGAGGCATCATTCATCACATCTCCAGTGTAGCCTTGCTCCTCTCGGTTCTTCCTAAGATCCAGCCAAATTTTAGGGCTCTGTGACACACTGTCCCCTGAAAGCCATGTTTATGGTGTCTCACTCCCTGACTCCTTCAAAGGACATTACCACGTAGGCATTGGATTCAAAGCTTTCATTTTCAAACACCTCCACACCTGTGAGATGATGGCATTACAAAAAGCAGAGCCAGAAAAGAGAAAGCAGTGTCACCCTCTTCCTTCCCATGATACTCTCTTTCCTAACCACTGTGTACAGTGGGCAAACCTGAGAAACCTGCATGGTGAAAATGTGTGGATGACAAACATTTCTGGGAAGGTAATGTTTTCTAAGGTACCAAAACTGGTTTTGACTTTATTACATATGCTAGAAGATGTTACAAACCAGACACCCTAGACATGAGTTTTAAAACATTCTTTATATCAGACATGACAGCAAAGCTGAAGATGAAGTCACCTCTTGCACCTGACATATTAGCTGACCTGTGACAGTAAGAGAGGAGGAAGGGGGCTCCAGGACACAGTAGGAAACCTGTCTCATACTAGGTTGTTTCAGTATGGATTTTCTTCTCAGTTGTAATGAAAGTCTCCCCATTAATTTGTCAGAGACACGTAATATCTGTGTGGGGGTGGTCAGAGCAGTTTCCCTCCTCTGTTTTCACCAGAAGCAGCTTCAATATTTAGCAATAACGGTATCCTTGCTGTTGTTTATCCCAATTACAGGACAACCAGCCCACCAGGTAGCGTGTCTGGAAAGCTAGGCAGCAATCTCAATGTCATCAGCGTGGGCTGCACGTTGGAAGGAGTGCTGCACTACATCATGCATGACTATATGAAAGTCTGGTGGGCTCACTACGCAGCCCAGGACAGAGGACAGCAATACTAGTGGCTCCTCTGCCTCTGTGTCCTTGGTTGTGGGCAGGTAAGTCGTGGAAGTTCCCTTGTTTGCAGAAGAAATCTTACTAGAACTTGCCTCCAACTATGACTTACGCCACAGCTTTAATTACTCAGCTTTGCCATTAAGCCATGGGCCATCAAGTTTTAATACAGTCTTACACTGTTGATTAAAACATTGTGTTATTTCCTGAATGTCAAACAACATATGACAATAAAGTAGGCATAAAAGATTAGGAAAACAAATGCTCAGCTATTTCTGTACTGAATGCAAAGCATAAGTGACTGATATTTGAATGCTTTTATATTTGCTTGAAGCTTTATAACATTAAAATTGACTATGATAATTAGTTTGCCTTTCAGACGAATTAAATTTGAATGCTCCTGAATACTCCTGGGCTCAACAGTGTGCAGCTAAAGCATATTAACTTGCTTTCATTGGGTCTTCTATTACAGTTGGAACAGTATTTTTTTTAAACCAAAACTAAAATAGCCCCCAAACTCTTACTGTCCAGACATGCTTGATGAACAGTTAGTTGTCTTATCTGACATGGGCATCTCGAAGTTTTATCCACGTCATCCTGACCTCCACTTATACTCAATAGAGAGCTACATATACCTCAAGAGAATGACTCTACACAAAGTAGTGTAAATTAAGTGGGTCTGATGAATTACTTTCTCAAGGGGCCTATTTCTCTCCACAGATGTAAATAAAGCTCAGGGTGACTAGCTTAGACTTAGCAAGGTGATGTTCAGATACACACAGTAAATTACATCTATTTTCTGATTTTCTGGAAATACATAGGATTTATACATTTACCACTTCAAATTAAGGAAAGACCTTCAGAAGCATAGGAGAGCTATCTGGCTTCAAATTTATTACCTTAGCATCTAAATATTTTAGGTATATTGTTATCTTCCCTCCAGATACTTCTGTAGATATGTTTGGCCCCAACTGAATACCTAGGTATAGAAGGAGTCAGAGGCCCAGAGGGAACACAAAGGTCACTAAAGGTCACCAATTTCCCTGACTTTGAGGAATTTCTGGATATCATCTATAATCAGGACTGAGAAAATAACCCCCTAAAAAACAGAGCAATTCAGGATCTTCCAAAATGAAAACATCTCTGGAAAAGAAGGCTTAAATCATACTTCTCATTTTGTACCTGCAAACAGCAGCCAGCATAAAGAAAGACTACCAGAAAGACTCACATTCTCACTACAGCAGGTTTTTAAAATGATTTTCCTGTATACTATGCTACTGTCAGCTTGTGAAAAACACTGCTTTCATTAAGAAGGCTCATTTTCCCCTCATTTCGCACATCCATCTGCCTGAGTTTATTTCTCATCTACCACCGGATCATTTACTCTGAGCAATCACGGACCTTCCCAGAGCTGGGGAAGATCTGACAATTGTTGAAACTCTATGAGACTCTGGCTGAGACATCACCTAGCCTTTCTCCAGGTGGGTGGTTGTGCACGAGCATGTTTCATTAGCACATATCAAGCCAACAAAACCTCAGATCACTATCAATTATTTTCAGTACTGTGCAGAAGAGAGGAGAGCTCTGCAGAACACAAATTTGATATGAAGGAGGACATGTGAATGCCAGAACAGACTGACCAGTGTCCCAGAAAAACAAGGGAACAATCAGTCCTCATGTATCGTCAAGATGACAAAGGGATCAAGCAAACAGCTCCTGTTTTGACAAAAACTTATGCCAGATGAATCTAGTGTCATTTTCTGACAAGGTAACCGGCCTGGTTGCTGAAGGGGAAGCTATACGTGACTGACAATCGTCTCACATGACATCGTCATAAAACAAGCTTAAGCAACAAGGTCTAGCTGTAACCAGCCTTAAGTATGGGCACAAGGAGCTGAAAACCTGCTTTTAGCACAGGGGTTATTGGTGAGTCACCGTCAGATGGGGAGAGAGACTATCAGGCAGAGACCTGATGGTATCTGCTGTCTTTCACTCAGTGTTTTCATTAACAACTAAATGATGGTACAGGTAGTGGATAACACCAAACTGTAAGTTGCAAATACTTTGCAGGACAAGATTGGAGCTCAGAGTGATTGATAATAGCTTGGAGTGAGGGTATGAAATCCCTATGAAGAAATTCAGCAAGGACGAGTGCTAATGCTACACTGCAGAAGGAGAGATAAATCAAGTACAAATCAAAGAGCACCTGATTCTCAAAAGACCTGGGCTGTAAAATGGGTCCAAGCTTTCTTATGTATCAGTATCAAGAAACTGTGTAAGTCTGGGGCACACTAAGAGGGATGCCGCTTGTGAGAGACAGGAGGAGACACAATTCCATTTTTTTCAGCCTTAAGGTACTCTATTAAGTCCCTTTCAGAGTGTTGCACTTAAAGGACAGAGGGGAGAGATTTAAGAGGGTAATGACTAATGCTGAGAAAATCTGACTCAGGAGGAAGGTGGATGGTGAGGGTCCTCCACCCTGGGAGAGAGCACTGCCTCAGGCTGCTGCAGCTGCTGGTCCCCTCAGGTACTGTCTTGTTCCACCAGGTTCAGGCTCTTTCCTTTAGAGTTCACCTTTCCATGCTGTTCCTGACTTTCCAATTGTTCCACTTTCTCATTTGGCAAGGAAGGACACACTCTGTCTTCCTCTCAAATAAGGGTTTCTAACCTTGTTTGGTGTTCTCTCCTCTGGGCTTCCCACTGGCCTTTCCTTGCTCTTCTCACTCTTTGCTGGAGCACCCCTCTGACCAGGGTGAGCTCAGGTCACCTCCTGATGCTCTTGCATCTCTGCTTCTAGGTCACCCATTGCGTCTCATGTTCCCATGCCCCCCTTCGTCTCTCTTACGAATCGGGCTAAACCAGGTCTGTGAAAAAAAGGGTCAGCAAGCCTGTGGCAAAAGCTGGGTGGGTAAAAGCATCAACCTAAATGACTGATGACTTAAACTGATTTTAAAAAAATGTTTCAGTATTTATGGGGCCATGACTTCAACAGCATCTCTGAGCTATTAGGAAAAGGGATAAATTTCCCACTCGAGGCTTACCAGAGGACTGTTGCCTCTCATGTGACATATATGCTTTTGGATATTACATCTTGCTGGTCAACTTCACAAATATTTGCATGTTTCTAAATTGTGTAGCATGGATTTTGCTCACGGACAGTGCTGTGGACCTGCAGCTCATTGACACTGCTTCCTGCAGTGCATCAGGAGCAGTGGGACTTCAGAAGGCATTACACTGGCCACCGGCTGGATCACAGCCATGCTCCTCCCTCATCTGGCTCCAAAGGAGACCCAAACATAGGGCAAGCCTTGTGCCAAGGACATAGCAGGGGGAGAGGAATTCAGTCTGCCTGTGTGGGGTACTGCTTAGGGACTACTGCTTGCTCTTATGGCACCAATGATTTGGTATTCCTTGACAGGGAGAGCTTGGCATTAGAGCTCTCTAGAAGTGACTGCGTTGTTGTTTGTAATTCACAGCCCAAAACACTTCAGTTCCTGTACTCCACAGAAGCTGCATTTGGGGCAAGTTCCCACACCTTTCCCTCGGGAGCTGATGTCTCTATGCCATCCTGAGCAGCCATGGCACTGCCCTTCATGGAGTCCTGCCTGTGATGGCTCTGCCAGGACAGAGCTGCCAGGTCTGCAGGAGGCATGACACAAAGCAGTGGCAGCAAGAGGACGACATGTAAGGGTCAGTTTTCCTTAATAGACACAGTTGTTTTCTTTTTGCCAGCTTGTACTTTGAGCAATTCACAGGGCTTCCTCATTTCCAAGGCCACTTTATCTTGGGGACAGGAGAGAAATGAAAACATACATGTTTATCACTCAAAGGCACCTTTACATAATGTTCCTCATACTTAGTGCATGCGTCAAGGGTTTATTCCTTGCTAAATGTATTGTTCACGCAGCTGAGCAGGATAATGGTATTTGAGTGGGGAAGGAAAGAATGAATCATTATTCACTACAGAAGTCCTGACCCCACCATCTCCCTGGCAAGTGAATGAAATGCTTTCCAGGGCCCTTTCCAGTGATACGTTTGTGAGCCATCAATTATTTACATACCTGGTCAATAATTTAAATGTCCTGGAATGTGCCTATCACAAAACAACTGCCTTTGTTCTTTAAATTTGCAAGGACACCCTGCTGGCACTAGCACAATTAATGCCTTAATAAAGTTTTAACAGGAACATTGAAATGCTGGATTTTACTGCTTTGATGGTAACTAAGCTGACTTCTACACTTTGAAGAAGTTATCCTTGAAAGAATACATTAGGCATACACAGAAGTTTTAGCAAACTGGGACCAATGTACCCAAGGGTTTAAGTGAAGCTGTTACATCAAAATAAAAAGAAATGTCACTTTCCCTAAAAAAGTTATACATAGAGTAAGAAAATACTTTTAATGGGGCTTTTGCTTAACTAATGTAATCATTTGCATATGAACCTCAGTAACGCTGGAGATGCAATGAATGCGGTGTGATGGAAGATGATGCAATTCCAGTGAGGCATCGTCTTTGGCAGGTGCAGGGTCACAGTGGGCTTGGGCTCAGCCCTGAGAGGGGCACAGCCTGTATGAAGGACTCCTGCAGCCCCCTCTTTTCTCCCCTCATATCTGCAGCTGGAGACAGGAGGTGTACATGCGATATCAGTAATTCACACCAATTCACTGCCTCTTAAAAGGTGTCCAGGTGACCTTGCTGTCATTTTAACAATGCATCTGGACAACGGGTGGCTTGTGTTTGCTCACAAGACTTCTATAACTGCTCCATTAAGATGTATTAGAAATCAGAGTTTCAATGTAACTGAAGAAATAAACCCTAGAAAACGACTGAATCAGCTTGTCTTCATGAGGGGGTTTGGGCCTGTGATTCACGTGATCTGAGCTCCTTTTTTCTTTTCATCTTTTCAGGGATGCAAATGGTCCTAGGAAAGAGACTGTAACACATTTGCAACACTGTAGAACAGCATTTTTTCTGAAATCTTTCAGATGGAACTTTGGCTTTTGATCAGTAAAACCAACCCTCCCAACACTTCATCTGAAAAATGGTTATTACTGTAGCAGATGAATGACCAGTCCACCTCCCTAAGAGCATTTCAGGTCAGAGTGCTATGGCATAAACATCAACAAGCACCAAAAATATTTACTGACAAACTGAACTACACATTTTCAGAAGTCTTTATCAATAAAATTTCTGCTTTAATGAAAAATGTTCAGTGCAGTTTTTTGTTCAGGTCGAGCTAATGCTGTAAATAAAGGTGCAAACAGGAAATTGTTCCATCATTAATGCTTTTAATAAAGAATTACAGGGATGTGGAATAAACACAAAAAGCAACAGGCAGCTGTTCTGTGTGCTATATGGAAACCTGATGTCCTGTGCTTCACATCCTGAAGGTAAGCAACAGTGTGGACTCTCTGATGGCTCAAAAGGATCATACATGTGCTGCAGCTTCCATCAGATCTGGGGTGGTTCCTTTCAGCAATTCTTTTGGCAAAGTCACTGGGAGCCTAACTCCTCAAATCTCTCTGTCGGGCAAAGCTGAAATTGGTCAATATATTAAAATATTACCTGGGGCAAGAAGAAGAAAGGACTGGTTTCCAGGAGGAGTCCAATTTCCCGTTTTCTGAATTTCTTTTTATTACAAAGGCAAATTTACCTTAGGCTGCAGGAGTTTTATTCCACCAGTGTGCTGTTCCTGGGAAGAAAACACAAAACTACTCTGGAAAACAAGGTTTCTAGTAAGTTCTCTGTTTTGTTGCCTGGGTGAGGAAGATGAGGTTGCCATATGAAGAAGACAGCAATGCAGAAAGGATGCTCTCTCTCTCTTCCTCACCACCTACTTATCCCTCTGCGCTACACACCTGACCTGCAAGAGGCACATTGGAGGACTTGGGAAAGGCACATGCAGAATGACACAATTCCTTCTAGGTGCTGCATGATTTCATTTTTAGATATTTTTGTTTATCACAATGGGCGGTAGAACAGTTCCTACCTTGCTGATGCAAAGAATCGAAGGCTGCAATGCACCCTGAGGGCTTCTTGGTGCTTGCAAAACCATCATTCCCTTTTCTGTGTGAACCTGTTTGTTCCTGTCACCTGCTTCTCAGTGGGAAGTCAACCACAAGGTTGGAGTCTCTCTTAATCTCCTCTCATTCCTGCCATTTGCTGCTGGGTAGGATCCCCAGGAGTCCTCTCCCTTCCAGGCGGGCAACACTTCATCTTCTAAACTCAAGTGCCAAGTCTTCCACTTTTTCCTCCTGCTGCACTTCTCTCTCTCTCCTCCTTAGGGAACAGCATCTCACAGCAAAAAATCTCTCTGCCTTAATCCAGATTTGTTATTAAGCAAATTGAGTATTTTGTAATTCTACTAACGTAATAAAGATCTTTCTGACATATAAGGCTACATTTAAGTCTTTTTAAGGATTTACAAGCAGATTTCTACCAGATGACTTTGAAAATACAGGACTTCTGGACATTCATTATCCCTTTATGAGTTTATACAAATGTTCTGCTTGTGTCTTCTACTGAGATAACTTTAATTGACTTACAGCTCCATTTTCTATCTTGGTTTTAGAACAGTTTTGTACCTTTTATTTAGGAAGTTATATTACAAAAGTGCCTTGCTAAGTTTCAATTTGCAAAAAGAAACCAGATGGCATAGTTAAATCAGAGCCCAGTAACAGGCTTTTTATTTGATCTGGAACTGAGAAGAATGATAAATAGTTAAGTATAAAAAAAAATCTATATTTTCTTTTAAAAAATTCTAATCCTGAAATATTGTATCCAAATATCAAAAAGTGCTGGTCAAGGAATTATACAAATCAGACAATATGTCAATTTTCAGTAGCTCACTGAATATTAGAGAAGTTCCAAAATTTGGAAAGTGTCCTAATATTGTGCCAAGACTTTCTAAAGGAAGTTAAAATAAATAAATACTGCATCAATTGGGCAAAAATCCTGGGCAATATAACTGACAACTTGAAAGGAGAGACAGTTATTAGGATTTAAAAGTACATGAGACAACTAATTCCAGTAATACTGATCTATGGAAAATCCATTTTGCTCAATAAATTTGATGACCTTTTGTGACATTACAAGTTTGGTTGTTAAATGAATAGCACTGATATAGTAACTTCAGGTATATGTAAGCTATTTAGGTATAGTAAATATATAGTAAAAAAGTATTATAGGAAAAAAAATATAGGAAAAAAGGCTCAATACTGAACATCAGATTGAAATTACAAGCACAGGTTCTATAAGCAAGATATAATAACTGAAGAGGTGGGTTTCTAGCAGTTTCATAAAGATATTAATTCTCCAACATTTTTAGCATTGAAATGGAGGTATAAAAACTGATATCGACCCAAGTATGCAAGTAAACAGAAGAACAGAGACAAGGAGCAACTGGGGGGACAGGGCACAAAAATAGAGAGATTTTGAAAACTGAACATTGAGATACAAAAGACTTGAAGCCAAACATCTAGAAACAAAGTCTGCAGGCCAGACACACAGCCTGAAAGCCTCTCTTCCAGGAAAGAGCAGCTTTGATAAGAAATTGGATATCACCTGGCATCATCATCTGAGCTGGCTCTCCAGTACAACCAGACAAAAGAGACAGCCCAATCCCATGCTGAGCAATGGAAGGAGGAGTATGGGACAGTATCAAAGATGGTATTTTGCCTCTGTGTTTTTAATGCACTGTGGGTGCTATCAGAGAACCTTGACTAAGGTTCCACAGTTGTGGAAGAGGTTAATAGAGGTTAACACAACCAAAGACATGGAAAATGTGGTTAAAACACGGAGTTCTCTATCAAGTCCCAGTGTGCTGTATATCTATATAATGTATATTTGTCTGTAAATACCAACCATACAGAACAAGACTAGAAGTACTGAGACATTTGGTGTAACAGGCAGAAACCCAAGGGTAGACAAAATAAAAAGGTGCAAGGTTTTTATTGTACAGGCTGTCAGATACTGGAGTAAACTCTCAGGTTTTCTGGTAGCTTCTCTTTAACTCAAAGTTTTTTTAAAAATACTGAGCTATAATATTTTGAATCAAAATGGGAATTAAAGAAGGTAGAGGACTGATGGTAGCTGGAAGATCAAAATAGATGAATTCAAAAGGTTTTTGCAGTATGATAAGTATTTCACTTTCTGTAGAAGAATCCACTTCTTTTTAAGACATTGTCTCTCTAGAAATACCTCCAGTTCTAATCCTAAAAACTGGCTTTTGTTTCCCTCCTTCCCTGTGAGCCTGTCTGCCTCTGCGTTGAGTGCCAGCAGAGGAGTCTGTTACTGCAGGGCTCCAAACTGGCTGGATGCATCAGTCCAATCAAAGGAACCAACAGAAAAGAGTGACATTTTTTGATATTTAATTGTACAGCTTTTCTATTTCATAATGTCATTCGACCCCCTGCCCCTCTCCAAAAGAGTTGACCACACAGATTGCAAAACATTCTGTAACTTGCTCTGGGGTCTTATTATGAATTGCCCATCACTGGCCTTGGATTCACAGCACTCACCATATGTACCCCATCCCATTAAAAAGACCAGAGAGCCATCCACTGGATTTGACATTCTAGATGCAGCCCATGTACAATGCACACAGCAAGAGCTTTTCACTGAGATTTTGACAGAAAATATTTTCTTTCTCTCCTCACACACACATACAAAAGAAATTAAACTCTCCAGAACTATGTTTGCAGTCTCATTAAATCAGTTTAATTGGGTTTAAAAAAACTAACTACTGCCAGTCTCCCAGCTCTGTGATTAGTAAGGTATCTAAATCCTCTTAGGAACTTTGTGAATCTATTAATCTTCCTAAGAAGGTATATCAAGCTGATTAAATGACAGTTGAACTGTTCTGTGCAAAACATAGCAATAAGACTAAAAACCCTCTGAAAAATTATGATATGTATATACTCACATACTCAGACTCCTAGAGAAGACAGCTAATTCTGGTACACTGAATATCTTAAGAGATTATTTCTCTCTAAAGGTCCTTTTTTATCACAGCATTCTTGTTTAACTAGTTAAGATAAAACCTATCAGTCATCGAAGAGAAGAATGGAAACAGCTTCATTAAGACAAACCCTCTGATAGTTCCCCTATTTCTGAAAGTTAAATTCTCTTGAAAAATTAATCACAGCAAATCTGGCAGAACTAATTTTAAAATGTGAGAACATGAGAGATGCTCTACTTCTAGCCTGGAGTGAGATGAGATCAGTATGTTAAATTAAGTCTACATAAAACCATACAGAAGAATTTATGTAGGCAACATTTATTCCTGCTTGGGAGAGTAATTGCAATTTAGGGAGCAATGAAGAGAGATTTTGGTAAAAATATCACTAGCTAAAATTAATGACAGAAAAAAACTGCACTGAACTCATTCATTGCCACTCAGAAGTCTGGTATCAGTTGTATTCACTTTAAATCTTCTGAAAAAAACCCAAGCAAACAAACAAACAAACAAACAGAGCTGTGAAACATGAGCCAGCAAGCACATTAAGAAAAATTCTCTGGACTGTGATGCTGATTTTAATTCTTTAAATAAGTCTTCCTACATCCGAAAGGAAATTAATCAAAGCTACAGAGGTTTTGGAAAAAATTACAAAATTAGTCATGAATCCTTAAAATACAATCTCATAAACATCCATCTAATACAAATATTATAATTTAATACACACAAACACACAAAGAGTACACAAATGCATTATTTGGGCTTTCAAATCATCAAGAAGAAACTAATCTCTTGTGTTGTTTCTTTGTTGGGAGTAGAGAGAGCAAGCAGACTCATTATTATGTTTTTCCCTAGTGCAGTTTTACTCACATTAATTAACTATTAACTGGCATTAAACAGCAGAAATGCCAGTAAAAAGTAACTGAAATTGTTGTAGAAAGCAGTGGTGTTCAAGCTTCCAAGAATTTCTCTTTTGTCAGTGGTCCAAATATTTTGATGCTTTAACCTCTTCCCAACTTTGATGTCTGGGCAAAATTTCCAAGCTCCCAGTTTAACTCACTTTTCCTCCTTGAATCCAGGTTCTTCCAACAAATTCAAGATTATGCAGTGATCTGTGCCCCCCTGGCAGCTAACAAATCAATTACACAGAATGAAACAACCTGGGCTGTGAATCCAGATTTTTTCTTTCTTTTATTCTAGTCAATTTTCTGACCAAAAACTATGTTTGGGAAGCCTTAGAATTTCTCCCAAGTAGAATAATCCAGCTCCTGCCTAGATCTAGTCATTACCAAACAGTACAGCTTTCAGCACAGGCAGAGGGGAGATGAAAGTTTGACAAAGATGTTAGGCACTCATGGTCTCAGGCTTCCTTTTGGGTTAACTGATGATACTTCTAGTTGTGCAACACAAACCTTTATTGGAACCAACTGGATGTAAAAACAACACGGAGGACACTATCTTCAATCATATATCTTCTTATAAAAAGAAAAAATATAAAATAGTGGCATTAAAGTAGCGTGAATTTCTGTGCTCACTGAAGTCGGCGAGAGCATTGGCTTTTATTTTGGTGATGAATAATGGCACAAAACAGCGCTCATATCCCCGGCCTTTCCTTTGAGGAAGAGAGCTGAAACAGGAAGGAGACAGGCAGTGCATGAGCTGAGATCCAAGGCAGGCAGGACAGCGGGAGACCAGGGTTATCACTCTCAGGTGAACAAAGCTTTCCAACCCCACATGAAGAAAATCAACAGAGGAGGAGAGGCAGGGCGAGGCACAGCATGCTGAGTAAAATTTAATCCATCCAGCAGTTACAAAGACCTAAACACAAGACGCTGTATTTATCCAGGCCTGTCTTTCAGCCTATAAACCCTTGCACTGGGAAGAAGTGCAGCAGCAGGCTGTGTTACATTTTAACAGATTTTCTGAAAATCTCCATGCTATCTGGGAAAAGGCTTGGGGCCCTTTTCCACTAGTGATGCCCATAGATGTTTATGGTTTCCTAGCACCATATCTAACTGCATGTTCATGGATAAAACCTAGATATGATGCCACAGGAAAAGCTTTCTTGTGGAATAGCTCAGTCCTTTGGTGTTTGCAGCCTGCTTGAAATAGCTCAAAGGGAAAAAACCTCTTTGCTTTATAAAATGCAGCTGCTCCAGGGCTGGGAGCAATAGTTACTGCTCTCATTAGAGCAGGTACCACAGTCAGACCTGATAGCTTATTTTTGAAAAGATATTGATAAACTACTTGTAGTTCAGTGAAAAGTAACAAAAAATTGTGTAATGCCCTGGAGGTGCTGACTTAACAGAAGGAAAAAAAAAGAAAACCAAGAAAAAAATCTCAAAAGCACGTGATCAAGGAATGATAACACTCTACAAATATTTGAGAAAGGAAAAACTGTAATATGGTATAGTTAGGAAAACATGAAGGAAGAGAAACAGTGATTAGTGAGTCCATACTAATGCCTTGGATAAAGCTTGCACAGCTTCTGAATTAATTCCATTGCTTCCTTATGATGGGTCACACAAACTTTCCCCAAAGCCTAGGAGTGCCTCAAGATTTTCTAAAGGACATGAAGAGCTCACAAACATCCTAAGGTGAGAGACTGACCTTTTACATATTTTTTTTATCTAAATCCCCAAAAACATAGCTGATCTTTATATCAAAGCCTGAGGGCACTGCTTATAGTGTCATGCCTGTTAGATATATGTTCTTCATACCAACTTCAGCCTCGTGAAGAGTCTGAAAAGTCTGTCACATTTCTATCCAGCCTAATACCACTTTGATTGCCATGCTAATATTAAGGCATATTACTGTATCTGGGGATTTTGGGCCTGCCTTTCTATCAAAGTTATATTGACTCTCTGCTATATTTTAATGTTGTTAAAGCAATTATGACTCAAATGGAGAAGTGAAAGGGAACAAAATAATCTTTGTCAACACTTAGGTCCTAGTTGGGGAAGGAAGATTATTTACATGCACACAAAAGCACAAACATGCAGCTCTGACTTACTGCTCTTGGCATTTTCCTAACATTTGATCATCTGGTTGCTAAGCACACTGCTACATTACCACTTGACATTTACATTTTATTTTCAGTTTATTGCTAAAGGTAGGAAATGAAGCACTCTCCTACTCTCTTAAATTATATTCATCTTGCTAATAATACTGCTAAAAGCCCCATTCCATTTCATTTAATGAACTTAGAATACCTGATAAACATTCAGACACTACCAAGCAAACCTATTGTCTTTCCTGCCTGAAGAAGCAGGACCTGTGGAGAGCACTTCTCATCAGAAAGGAGGATTACTGAAGAAATTCTGGCTCTTGTAGTCTGGGTGGAAACTCACTGGAGCCTTCCAGAAGAGTTAAAAACATAGAGCAAACAGAACTCACAAGAGCCTCGAGATGCAACATCAAAAAGCTCAGCTTCTGTAACCTAAAAGAAATGGTAGGGTGTCATGCAACTGAGGAAACCAAAGCAGAAGTCACCATACATTTTCTCTGCCATCAGTCAGCGGGACAGTAATTAGCAGAAACAATTTAATGCAATGTACTCCTGAGCATCTGACTGTAAGGCTGGCCTTCCCTGCAAAGGAAAGGCCGGGAAAGGCTGTTTATCAGATGGATGAAAGACCAGAAGTAAACTTTGCCAAACTCATCATCTCTGGAAGAGTCACTGGTGGCTGTACTATAAATCACTTAACAGCTGAACCATGCTGCTCTCCTGTGCCAGAGGAAAACGTGAAATAAGAGCTTTATCTAATGTATAAATAAGAAGTGGGTAGGAAGACTAGCTCGGGTTCAGATGTCTAACTTCCAGACTCCCTAGATAGGCATCCCACTCCTCAGGGTCCACCTAGAGAAGTACTATCTCCAACTCCCACTAGTTACAATGGCAGCTATAAAGTCCTGTCCACTGCTATCAGTGAGGAAAATATTATACTCTGGTAAAGGTCTCAGAAATAAAGCTGGGACCTTATTTTCCTTTCCAGTCAGACCAGGGTGGTGGCAAGGATAAATCTTCTACTCCAGGAAACTCCAACTGTAATGGGCAGCTAAGGACAGGATATAAACGTATGCCCATTTGTAAGAGAACATGTTCTCTCTTCCTCATGTTTGAATGCGAAACAGGCAGCAGGGGCAGCCCAAGGGTGGCCAAGACTCGTGTAGCTCACCACTGGCCTGGTAGAGGTGAGCAGACAGCTGTGGCATCTTGTGGGGTGGGTGCAGGAGACTGGGAGGCAGTCATGGTAGGGTTCATGCCTTCTTCCAAACACAGAGGAGGAGATCTAGGAGCAGGTTCCGTCTGGGGCAGGGCTGGAAAGACCACAGCCTGGACTCATCCTTACCCACTCTGGACTCATCCTTGCCCACTCTCCCTCTCTCCCCCGACAGACTCCAGTTCTCAAAGGTCTGACTCTCACCCTGTTTCCACAGGCAAGCCCCAGCCTAGGTGCAGCTGGGGTAGGCAGGCAAAGCTCAGAAGCAGCTCTCTTTCTTGCAGATAAACAAGTTACCACCTGCCAGCTGCTCTGCCGTGGCATATGCAGCAGCCCACACACGAGTTCTCTTCTGCAGCGGAAAAATGTAGCTTACCCCTCCACATGAAAATAAACAACTGGGAAAAAGCCTGCAGGTGGAGTGCACTCCTGTCACAGCTGGGGCACAGCACTACATTGGTGGTGTAGGAACTGGGGCATGAGGAATTGCTGCGTCACGAGTGGTCCCTTGAATGGCAAGGAGACCAGTGCAGAGGAGAGACATTTAGCAGATGAGAACTGGGAGCACTAGGGGAAAACAACAGCACAGAGACAAGGATTTCTCTGAGTGGGTGGAATATTCTGGAAGAAAAAATTCACTTATTTTCCAAGGTAATTGATGTTCTCCTGAAGATCAATTCATTTTTCTGGTTAAAAAAAGGAACTTCTATTCAGTCTTCGTGTCCTTTGTTGAATCCGTCTGAGCTAGCTCTTCCAGCTTTACAATGTACAAACAACTTAAGCCGTGGAGAGCAGCTTGGAAAAGTAGAGCAACAGGTCGATATTTGGTACCATGGTAGAACTGAGCCATTGCCGTCAGCATGGCGAGTGAAGAAGTCTCTCAGACACCACTTGGATATAGACATTACCCCCTGGGTTTGGCCTGTAGCACCTAGAGGGACATGGCATTCACAGGTTTCAGCAGGTAAAGCTGCAGATCGCTCTAAATTTTAGCATTGCAATGATCTCAAAACTGTCACATCATTTCTCCTGCCTGTGCTGTGCACTGCACAAGCACAACATGAGGCATTCATGTAAACTCTGTGCTGTGCAAAGCAGTAGGCACAATTCAGTACCTCCTGATCATGAATAGGTGCTGGAGCCATTCTGATTTTCCCTGTAGCTCATGTGGATTATAGCTATAGCTTAATAAGCAATTTAAAAATAGTTTATTCAAAGAATAAACATTACATCAGTAACTAAACTGGTAGAAACTTCTGTACGCTTGTAAATGAGGTAATATCAAGATCTCTAATTTTCTCTCCTGTAATTTTAACAAAAAGAAAACATTTTGCCAGACAGCAGATTTAGTTTTCCTTTTTATTATATGAAGCAGTTCCATTGTTTGGGAAGGGACAGTAGTCAATCAGCTGCAGTTTCTGTCTGTATGCAGATGCCTGGTAATACTTGAATGTACAATTCTGATTATTTATGAGCTAGCTGTTGAATATGTGTTGCAGTTAATTCCAAAAAATACTAAGCTTTAGGGAAAAAAAAATCATAAGGTTCCAATCCTAGTGTGTATAAATAACATTGTTTTTGCCAATGTGAAAAGCTGGTGCCTGCAAATTTTCTATCCAAAGGAAGACATTAAATATGCACAGTCCAGATTTTTTCCTAGATTTCTGTCCCACATGGCCTGAAACACAGATTGCAAATATGACAGTGATTTCCATCCTTCATCCTCTCCATCTAAGGCTTTCTAAACATCTCTTAATTATATGGCCCTCTTTGGACTGTTAGATCTCAGGGGAAAGAGGCTTTGTTCTTTATTTTTCTACTTTTCTGCCTAATTAGACCTGCATGCCAGTGGAATCCCTGCACTTTGCAGCTGCAGTAAAGTCAACGGGAAAAATCGAATTAAATCCCCAAAGACCTGTGAAGAAGCTGTGCCCATGTCACAGATATCCAGGGGCTTCACCATGGTTGTGTGGTTCCTCGTTCCTGTCAAGGGGTGGCACTGGCCAGGCCCATCCAGACTGCAGTTTGCTGAATGAAACAGGTGTACTGATTCCTGCAACAGTAGCCAACTTCTCTCCAGTAAATGTTTAATCTGAGAAGAATGTACAATAGCAGGTACAGAAAACCTCCCCTACACTCCCATAAATTTCTTCAGTCCAGTTACCACACTGAAAAGGCAGCATGGCACCGGGCTGTGCCTTACAGGCAATTTACTCACCCATGCTGATGAGACACAATTTAGGCCTATGAAAATGGAGTGTACCTAGTACCTGTTTGAAGAAAGAAAAGAACAAATAATTAGAGAAGAAAGTGAAACTTCACTGAAGTGAGGAAGTAAGTTTAGCTCCACATATATTGACTCCTGAGGCAAAAGGTTTCTAATTAAAAATTTTGTTGTGGGAATGCATTGCCAGCCACCATCTGGAGGAAGGAGAGTCCCTGTGTGTTCAGTGGGTTATCACCAGTCTCTAGCCTTCCCTCACCACATTCCAAAATAATCAAGGGTGGTGGGTGCTGAGCTCCAGCACACACTCAAGATCGACAATCAAATGGAAAGTGATACCACTTTCACAACCACTTTTGCCCAGTGGTTGCCCACGGGCAACTTGGAAACTAATGTTTTTTCTTAATTAAGGTCTCATTTCAGTTGCAAGGTTGCATTTTCCGTATGGAAATATTTTACATTTACATCGGAGGAACACGAGGGTGCACTATGGGAGGGTATGGTTTCCTTCATTTCCATACTGTCTCCATCTCAAGGAGACAGAAACATACTGTGTGAGTATCACACCCCAGCAGTTGGGTCTATCACGTACCATCTAGCAGCTTTAACCAGACCGTGACAGAGTTGTGGTCAGGTGTGGTACAAATACAAGTGAGATACAGCATTCCTGGGATGCCCTAAACAGTGACTCCAGAACAGAGGCAGTGTTTAACCCTTATTTCACCTGATTCAGATAGGCAGAATTAGGTCTGAGCAGCAGGAACATAGTTGGCAGAAGCCAAGAAAATACACAGAGCTTTTGAATTATCCTTGGTTTTGCCTTACCCAAGATGTCACTTCTTCCTCATTCTCCTCTTCCCTGGGATAACTGAGAGGGACAGACTGAGATGAGTTGAGAAGAGTCAGCAGTGGTTCACATCACAAATTTGACACCAGTGTTGTTAAGAACTGATGGAAGAGTTCAAACTTGTGTTTTAAGTGGCAGAAGTAAGAAATTATACTTACAAACCTGTTATTTATGAATGAGCAAATCTTCTAGATGTATTCAAGCACTGGAATAGCATTTCTGGCTGGCACCAGAACACCACCCTGGGCAGGCAGCAGGAGTGTGACAAAGGAGGAGACAGTTACTTCTCTTATAATAGGATCAGAGCCTACAGTTTTAAGAGAGGTGATCACATCTGTGGAACAATTTTCAGAGATGACCCAAAATGAAAGTGATACCTTAACAACAGTAAGAGATGGATTTTTCATTTACAAAAGTAAAAGCCAGAGTGCTTGTTGACTTCTTATGGTAGAGAATTCAAGGCACAACAGATAGCCCCAAATCACTGGTCTGTATAGCATAGGGATGATACTCAGCATGTCACAAAATACAGATCTCTTGAACTCTTATCAGCTCCTCATTGTTACCACATCTCTTGGTCAGCATGGATTGTGTCACCACTTGCCCAACACCCTTACCTGAAACCTGCACATCACATCACAAGCTTTATCAAACCATGCTGCCTCTCCCAGTGTCTCCAGGATATGGCCCCATCTTCTAGGCACAAAAATTCTCACCCAGGCAGAGTTTCTGTGCATGAAAACTCTTACACACACACATTCAGACACAGACACAGACACAGACACACACAGACACACACTTTCACTCTGCACACATAGCAATAGGGTCTCCTTTCTTCTTTCAGGTCAACCATGGACATCTGAGTCATTGGAGCATTCCAAGTGAAGAATCCCATGAAGATTCTCGTTATCCATGTACTGAGATTTACATTTACACTGTGACCCATATTCACCTCCAAACTTTCACAGACATTTCGTTTTCATAGAATGGTTTGAGTTGGAAGTGATCTTTAAGGCCATCTAGTTCCAATTCCCCTGCCATGCACAGGGACACTTTCCACTAGAACAGGTTGCTCAAAGCCCCCGTCCAGCATGACCTTGAACACTTTCATCTCCAGATTTCTTTTAGGCCCTCTTTTGGTACTGGAAGGTGTTGTAAGGTCTCCCAGGAGCCTTCTCTTTTCTAGGCTGAAGAACTCCATATCTCTCATGCTGTCTTCGTGGAAGAGGTGTTCCAGCCCTCTGATCACCTTCATGGCCCTCTTCTGAAACCTCTAGTTCAAAGGCTCTCTTAGATTTTGCTACTCCTCTGGCTTTCATGCTGGGGGAAACAGCTGTTTATAAGCCCCCAGAAATCTCCTTCTTTCTCAGTTAAGCTGTCCTTTGTCACTAAGGCTGCTGAGTGCTCACATCAACTGTTGATATATTTTTCTTTCACAAATTCAACATAACTTTAGGTCTTTCATGGGAATTCCACGTCTTCTTCACATGCATCATGTCTTCCCTCGTCCATCACCGTCTCCTTTTTGTTTGTTTGTTTTTGAGATTGTCTGTATTTCAAGATCAGTCTGCTCCACTAGATGATTTGTTTCTCTTTCTTGGATGGTCACCCTCATTATTAAACAGTTCATGCTCCAGATGTTCTTGTTGGGCAAATTTTGAGCAGCCTATACAGCTGCTCTTCCCTTTCATTCAGAGTATCTACACATCTCCATCTGAACTTTACCCTTGCCTCCAGCATCATCTCCCTAATCCTCTGATCCTTGTTTTCAAGACATGCAGAAGGCTGAATTTTATCAGTAAGTAGATCTTACATATCAGTAAGTAGAGACTCACTCTAAAGTAGTACATGGTAGAATGACTGCTTACAGAAATACCTCTGACTGCTCTTGGTCACTGTGTCCCTGTAGCCAATAAAGTCTTCTCTTCTTAGCCTTTGACCCTAAAAAGGGGGAGGACAGAAACCCCACCAGACTCTCCTAGATTTCCCTCTTCCTTTCTCCGAACAGATGTAGACACAAAACAAAAAAAGAAACAAAAACGAAGAGTGGCTTACTTATCTGAGTGTGCATCATATTACAGAAACCTAATAAGAAACACTGTCCCAGGCTTCCCTGATCACTGACATGTGAGCCAGGTGCAAGGAAGGTGTCAGCATTACCTAGATTCCCTGCTGCCTAAAGGATACTGCCACCTTTGGAGTCATTTTTGTAACCATCTTCGGTATGGAGCCTTGGTCAGGCTGGGCTTTCAGGCAACAAGAACACTGCCAGTGCAAACACTTTTAAGAAGTAGAATGAAAAGAAATTAGGTCTTGTACATGCTTTCCTGTTTAATATTAACAACAACAAAAAAACCCAAACAAATTAACTACAACAATAACAAACCCCAAACAAATAATCCTTCAAAATTTTAGCAACAGCTTTTTATTCCCATTTTTCAGAAGGGGGGGGGGGGCGTTTCTAGCCATTTTCACAGGCAGCAGCTTCATTTAATTTAGTTTTAACTTGCCAGGCTTGTAAATTCCCTGTTCAGAAGTCCTGATCCTAAGCTGTGCTGCAGGTGATGTTTGGTACCCTGACAGCTAGCAGGATGGCCATGAATGGAGTCACTAACACCTTCCACCACCATGAGATGTCTGCTGGCCACAGCAATGCAGCCACGCTTAGGATTTCTTCCTTCCTACCTGAAAGCCCCTTTAAAACACAGTGGGCTGAGCTAGGACTACAGTGCTTTGGCAGCATTTAAGAGGCACCATGAACATCACACCTGCAACTTCACTTGTCGGCAAAACAGCAGACTGACTGATGTGTCCACCTGTTCCAGGCACCTGGATCTCTTCTTCCTCTTTACCTCTGGTTTAGGATTATTTTCAGCCCCACATAATTACAGTGAGCTAGCAGACACTTTTCAGTGTTTTCAGTTCTCAATTTCGAAAAAAATCAATCTCTTTGAAATTTAGAGGCTGGGAAGGAATGACACCATCGTTCTACTTACAGTGTTCTCATACTTCCACTTGAGACTTCCCTATTGAGCACATTAGCTTGTATTGAATATCCTATATAATACTATTCAGCAAGACCTCAAAAATTTGGTTTTAAGACACTTCCCATGTCCTTTGCTAACAGTTTCCTCCTTTAACTTTACTCAACAGCTCAGATCTAACCACTTATTATTTCTGATGTAACTAATATACTATGCCATATTTCCATAGTTTTTATCTCCCCTCCCATTTTTCTGCTCCGAACATTTAATTCAAGGGAAAAAGCGAGCAGTGACTGTGGAATTACATTGTAAGTATGAGCAGTATTCCCTTTCTTCGTACTTCTTCCATTTGCTTTTCTGGACAGTGCTTTGGACAAAATATGGAGACCTATTGCTGTTTAGGAATGATGGTTTGTTCATTCTAGGCACTATTACTTTCACCCCTTTGCAGCACTCAAGCCATCATATTCCCTGACTGCCTTAACAGTTCTTCAGCCTGGAAGATGGACAGTGAGTATTCTGACAAACCTGGCTCCAAGTAGCCATGGCATCTCAGAGGACCCTCCTCAACCAGAGATAAGGGGGGGAAGAAAAAGCCAGCAAGCAAACCCCCAGCTTTTTGCAAAAATAAATCTTCACTTCCACTCTTCCTTTTCAAATTGCATTTTCAGTCCTTAATTAAATCAATGGAGGAAATGGACTGTCCTCCTGTGGACAGATGAGAGGGAGGGCAAATGGAAGAGGTGAATGCCTGCTCTCTGTCAGTAGTAGTTAAGGAGATTCCAGTAAGAGTCACTGCACAATAGCAAACGGCATTTTGTTTTTCAGACGCTGACTGTTTTCCAGACATTTTAATTCAATCAGGCAGACGTAGCAGGTCTGAACCATTGCACCAGATTTGCAAGTTTACTCCAGTTTTGCAGCAGGCTGTTAACTGAGCTCATGAGAGAAGCAGCAATAATATTTCAATTATATAGCTGGAAAGATACTTATTGCACAGGCATTCCAAAATAGTAGTGGCAGAGGCCTGGTTTACAAGCACCGTTTGGGATAACACATTCTGAAGGGATGCTGTCAACATCTTGCTCCTTGAAGAGAAGCTGAGTAAAAGGCTTTAGCCTTTTCAATGGGGCTGTAAAAGGATTTTCTTTCCGATGAAGAAAGTCCCATTAGCTCTTTGCAATACCTGTGGCGTCTCAGTCTTTCACAGTGCCTCCCTTAATCTTTTGCTGCACTCCGTGGCTACACTGACAATCAGGATAACAGCAAGTTGTTTGAAGACTAATTCAGTGACAAAGAAAATGCTGTGCAAGGGTGGCAAACAGAAAATTCGTGCCATGGTTACTGGTAGCTACAACAAGGTTTTTCTACACACACCCATGTGTTTGAATTATCCCCAGACCCCCCAGGTGCTGTTCCCTTTTTTGTCATCTTGAAATGCTGGCATGAAAAACGAAGTTTGCTCAGTCAGCCCCTTGCAGACATCTCCATGGAGCATAAACAGACACTGCTGAATTGAAGCGTGAATTCTGGTACTGAATCAGGCCTTTGCTCAGAGCCCTACAGGGAGCAGAGCTGGAGATAACTCTATTTCACCCCCAAAAGTCTTCCAGTTTCTTCAGAGACTTTTCAGGTGGATTCTAGGGTCTTTGATTTTCCCCGAGATGTTCAGCAATTCACGGAGCATGTTCCACTGCCTTTAGAGGAGGACACTGGGTGAGGAAAAACGTGTCACACTGCCTCAAAAAAAACCCCCATCTCTGTGTCTGGAGCCCTGGCAGGAGCCTGGAGGAGACCTTCAGGGCAGGCAGCCAAATGTCCCACCACACTTCTGTCAGCAGTTGCATGCTGGCAACACAATTACATGTGTGCAGCACCTAGAATGCACAAAGCATTTTTTCCACTAGCCGTAGTCTTTGATAAATAATAATTAAAAAACAAAACCAAAACAAAACCCCACCAACCAACCAATCAACCAAAAAAAACCCAACAAGAACATTTAGAGAAAGATTTTTGCAGACAGTCACCAAGCATGTTAAAATGAGGACTAAGCAGTCTTAGAAAATGCTGATTCTCAGAAAAAGTTTAATCTGAATCTTTAGAGTTGAACTCTTTGCCTGTCTCTCCTCTCAGCTTGAATTGGTGTCTCCTCCCTTTACCAAAGTGCAGCTCTCTTTTTGCTTAGACTGGCTTGGAAAATGCTCTTTTCAACAAGCAGCTACCTGATGTGTTTTCATTGTCGCAGAAAACCATGTTCTAGTAATTCGAGACAAATAACCTGTGTAGACTTAAATTTTTTTTACATTCAGATTTCATCTGCTCTCTTTCTTGTTGTGTTGTTTTGTTTGTTTGTTTTTTTATTTACATCGCCTTTTCCAGTTTTACTTCTCTTCCTGACTTCATCCTCAGCAAGACAGTGATTCAAATATTTGAATCTACCTTCTTAAAGAAAGCAAAGTGCTCAGAAACAGGCACTCTGGAATTTCCTCCCTTACTTTAAATGGCTAATTATTTTCTAGGGCAGTCCCTGAACTTTCATACAGAAAGAGAGAAGTCAGCAACATGCAGGAGAGCTTGTTTCTCTTCTTACAGGGGAGCACTCCCAGGCAAGTAGATGCAATATTTGCATTGCCATCCTACCCTGAAACACTTTAATCTGCCCGTTCCCAAGGCACCATTTGCATAAACAGTAATCTACAGGAGAGCTGCCCAAACAATCTTGCCTCTGCATCAGTTTAATTTTTTCTCAAATGAGCAAAGCACCTTTATGTGTTAAACCATTTCAAGTAGGAGGTATCCGAATAAAACATTAAAGGTATTCTAATGGGAGGGCAGCCCACTGAGCAAAGTGTGTGCAGAGAAGACAAATATACAAAAGTACAGAGTAGAATATTCAGTCACCTTTTTAAGCAGTGTCTGTGTTAGAGAGACCTCAAATCCTTACATGACCTGCTCTTATGATGATAGACTAAAGAAAAAGGACAGGAGACAGCACCCACAAAACATCATCAAGAGACTTTAACAAAACATTATGCATAAAAAGAAGTATTACTGTACGTTTTATTCTTGGTCTTTGGGGTTTTTTAATCCTTGCTCCCCATTAGCTGTTTCTCTGGCAGCCTCTGCCCATCTACTTCCCACTCCACCTTTTGCTTGTGCAGGAGCAAACCCTGGGTGGTACAGTAAATCCTTCCTGCATTTCCTTCATTGCAACAGAGATCAGAAACCGGCCTCAGAGCACCAACCAGCCTTAAAAACACTTGCTGTGGTTAAAGGGGGAGGAATTTATAACACCCTGATACAGCCTGTGCTCATTGGCACTAATGGTAGGAAATACAGAAATACAAATAAAGGGCACGCTAAATCTCAAGGGGAAATACCCCTTTGTTTATTTTCTAACAGTCAAACAATTGTCTCAGTGCTCTTGATACAACCTTGGTAACATTTATATAGGATGAACTGGGGCTTTCTTCTCTTTGTCAATCTACCCTGTGCCTGGGATACTATTTTTTAACTGACTGCAGCAATCAAACAAAACATTAGTGGGGCCAAAGTAAGTCCAACAGCAAATACTTCCTCAAATTGCCCACTATTTACTTATTCTGTTTGCAGCCAAGAAAACTTTGAAATTCATTCTCACTTGGGCTTTTAGACAGCTACTCTGCGTCACCAGTGGCGATTTCAAAATTTGATGTTATTTCCTGCAGTTCAGACCTTGACCTGCATGAACAATCCATAGTTGTGATGTTGTTTTTCTTGTATCAAACTTAGGAAGTGTGTGAACAAGAGGTTATTTCTTTGGTGGGGGCAAATGTCAAGACTGGTGCCTACTATATGTAAAGAGTTTCATCTGTTTCAGCTGAATAACTGGGCAACAAAATTTGCCTTGCTGTATATTCCAAGATAACATTTTAGCTGGATAAACTTTATTGTGCTCTGAGCTGCAAAATTAAAGGCACATAGGAATTACCTGTAGTGGCACACAAGTAACATCTACCTTTATTAACAGCTGTACTATACACCAAACTGCCCTTCTATGACACCTCGTAATTTCTCTTGGCACAGTAACCTATATAAACTTGCCCAGAACCCGGCTTACCTCCCCCCAGCCAAACCACCCCCCAGTATATGAATGAAGAATAAAAACTTTCTGCCTTCTCCTGCTATCGAGATCAAATGAAACATTGCCCTGGTTTTCCAAACAGTGACAGTGCCTCTTTGCGCGCTTTCCTGGGTAATGTACTTCTAAAGAGCTTTTCAGGTCTGAATTTTTTTTTTTTCTCTCTCTCTCCCACACTCAGCGATGGCCGCAGCCCTGTGCCGGGCAGGGCGTCCCAGCGGCCTTGCCTGCCACCTGGCAACCCTCCCCACGGCATCCTCCGCACAGAGCCGCTCTCCTTCCCACCGCAGAGAACAAAGGCGCGATTGTGTCCGCACGGAGCGGAGCGGCAGGACTTGTTTTCCAGCCCTCGGTCCCCTGGGCAATGCACCCAGTCCCTTCTGGTTCCCAGCACACCGGCACGGCACCGGAGACAGGCATAGCTGATTTCCCTCCCGGTGTCCCCAGGGCCTCCCACCACATTCCAGCACATAGTAACTGTGATTATGCTGTAAACTGGTGGCTGTCCGGTGGGGTACAGGCTGTTCTGGATTCGGGTGAACCTGCACACCTGAAAACATGGACTCTGTGCTTCCGAGCACATCACATATCTTTGTCAAGCTGTGACACCTGTACTAAAGCAAAGCAGGGAAAACACAGGGAAAGAAGAAGCAATGGCCAGGTATTCTTTTGAATAATGATAATTCTCTCTTCTAATTATTATCACCCCTAGATATGTTTAGGTATGAGGAGATTTTCTTTTTTACAAAATGTTTCCTTCTAGGTTTTGTTTCTGACTGATTATAAATTTGCAAGCAGTTTATCGGGCAGACCATCAGTGTAGCTTCAGCCTTCCATTTGCACCTCGGAGAAGTTACACAGCAATGTTCTTGAGCAAGAATACTTTTTCTGATGAAATATTACTGCTGGAGCACTTCAGCTGAGGACAGATTCTTTGATACAACCCTGTGTACTCATGTGGGTTGGCCAGAACCCAGTATCTCTTGGTACAGCAGGTGATTCTTTGCTGCTTGCTCTCAGTTCCCAGTGACACTGCTTAAATGCTTTCTCTTTGCATATATTTTCTTAGACTGTATTTCCAGTTTTGCTGTTTTCTGTGCCTCTCTCTCACCTACTGTTTGCCCATTGAAGACCGCTGTGTGCACATGGTTAAACAATACCCTGGGAAATCCCACCAAAGCTCCATGCTTTCAACTCCTCTGTGAGCAGTTCAAATCCAGAGCTCACATAGTGAACAAGTCCCTTTTTCATCCCTTTTTTTTTTTTTTTTAATCTGCCTAGCTCTGTGTTTGTTGCGTTTATTCATAACAGAAGGGCAGCCATTTCACTCACCAGTTCCAGTCAGTTTAACCCAACCCATAATACCACCATTGTAGCCAATTTGCTGAGAGCTGGAAAAATTAGACATACCTGTTGGTAACGAATGCTGATAATTACACAACACACAAACAACAAAGCAGTCTGCGAGATCCAATCACTCCCTCAATTTAAAGAAGTTAACATTGATAACTGCATACTGTGGAAGCTCAGAGGCAGTAAAGAAGATTGCATCCTCCATACTTATCATAAAAGGCAGCACAAGAGCAGAGGAACTTACACTTTAGGAGGAAAAGACACATGACATCACTTCTACAAATGAGGAATAGGGTACAGAAACAACCATTCAGCCAAAGATGTAATAGAGTAGAGCTGGAACCAAGTTAACTGAGTAATATAAATACCTGTCACAATCTTTGGCACCAAGCCATCTTTCTAAGGCAAACTCTAGGACAAAACTGAAAGATCTTGTGAGGCCGTACAGAACTCACAAATTCCATCTCTATGTGTAATTCTTTTGAAGAGCAGTTTTTAATTTCCTAGTTGACTAGATATTAATCTCTAAGTATGATTGAGCTTTTATATCCATCTATTTATGTGGTGAAAATTAAATATTTTTAGTCTCTATATGGAAGGGTGCACCACAGATAGTGACATTCACATCCAGATGCTCCATTTGTGTGTGTGTGATGAAACATCTTAAATAAGCTTATTTCTGGGTTCCTGATTTTCTCTTAGTGTCTGAAGATGTAATTCACAGAGACATGCTTTTTCATCTAGATTATTATACATGGAACAAAGCCATGAGTTTCCAAACCTTAGCAACCTGGACTATTTTTTTCCCCTTTGCCCTTATACTGAACAGGTGTTGTAATTGCAGTAGACCAGAACATGAAAATTCTCCCATCCAACATCTAATTCCTGTGAAGATAGGCTGAAAGACTTGGGGTTGTTCGACCTGGAAAAGAGAAGGCTCCAAGAAGCAACCTTCCAGTATCTAGAGGGGGCTTGCAAGAAGACTGGAGAGGTACTTTTCACAAGGGCATGTAGTGATAGGACAAGTGGTAATGGCCTTAAACTGAAAGAGGGCAGGTTTAGATTAGATATTAGGAAGGCATTCTTGACTGTGAGGTTGGTAGGGCACTGGAACAGGTTGTCCAGAGAGGTTGTGGATTCCCTATCCCTAGAGGTGTTCAAGACCAGGCTGGATGGGGCTGTGAGTATCTAGCCTAGAAGAAGACGATCTTTAAGGTCCCTTCCTATTCAAACTATTCTACGATTAGTTTTATTTATACCTCTATTTCCACAAGACTGTACTTTCTCAAGCCCACTTATTTGTATAATATAAAACTAATACAAGCTACACAAACACAGATGTCTTTTAAAACAATCACTGCATTCCACTCCCAGCATTTGCAAGAGGATGAGGCGTCACTTGCACCACGTGTCACGTCAGCTACAATTATGAATGCACATCAGTATGTTTGCAAGGCTGCAGCATACGAAAAGCCTGATCTTACCACCACTGATGACGAAGGCTGAAGGATATAGAAACTGAGTTGTAATAAAGAGCTGTAAGAGTTGTAATAAAACGCTCATTTTACACACTGCTGTGCAAAAATCCCATGTGCTTTAGGTCACTTGGCAGGACACTGGCCGGTTCACCTGTCCTAACTGCATAAATTCCCAGCATGTTCTCTGGAGATGTACAGGGAAGTTTTCTGCCAATGAAGTTGCTCCTTTCTATTGTTAGTGGAAAGAACTGATGGTAACTGTGAGATGTCTCCATCCCCTCCTGATAATAGTATTTGTAAGACAAAATACAATATTTCTAAACCCTGATAAGCCCAAGAAAGACTGAATTTAGGCTTTCTACACTGAAGACAGCTTGGCCATGGAGAATTTGGGGGAAAGCCTTCACTCTACCCTCTGTAGGTTGCTGTGCACAGACACACAGCACAAGGACTTGGGCACCACAGCTGAGTCTGACTGTTCCTCGGGGGCAGGTTGTCCTGTCCCTCCACCACACAAACCCATCGGCCAGAGGGAGTCACAGCCCCGGCCACATTCAGAACTTCAGGCCACCCCAGAGCAGCCATGCCATTCAGGTGCCTGCCTGCCTGAACCATGACAGCTTTGGGGAGTGGGAGTTACCCATCTCTTTTCTAACAGGTGCTCTTAGGAGTGAATAGATTACTGCAGTAAGTGCCCAGGAAATTTTCAAGCATGGTACAGAGGCACCTTGCAGTGGAGGAGGCAGACAGACTGGGTAACTGTCTGAGCCTTAGGCACTGGGCTCCTAAGTCTCAATTTAGGTAGGCTGGATCCTGAACAGGCCTAACACCTTATTAAGTGTTCATGTTCCTTTTTCAGGTCTTTCATAATTCCTCCTCATTCCAACATCAGCTCTCTCCACTTAAGTTCCTCTCATCCTAGCACAATGGCTCCAAAAACATAGACCTGCTCAGAACATTTTCAAAGTGGTATTTAGCCAAATATCCCACTGCATCAAAGATGAAACATCTCAGAGGACCATGAGCATTTTGAGTGAGTTTTGCTTGTGACCAGAATGAAAACTCCCATCTGCATACCTGAGGTCTTTGATCTCAAACTAGGCATTTCAACCCAGCTCTTTTTCACAGAGGCATTTGAAAGGGGTCACTTTATATTTTGTTCCCACAAAAGATACAGAAAGACTTCAGAAATCTCAAGCACTTTCCATGGGATGGAACGGCTGTTCTTCATCCACTCCTGCTCTAACACTTCGCAGGAGAGGTGCACAGATAAGGGCGTTCACTTCAACGGCATTGGCCATTCAAGAAAGAGCGACTGAAAGCATGATGCAGGTTCTGCAAGAAATCACTGAACATTTTGCCAAGTTCTCCTAAAAAGCCAAAAGAAAAGCAAAATCACTGTATGAAAGTATGCTTCATGATTACAAAGTATCCAGGAACCTCTAGTATCAGTTTCTCTTCCTACGTGTGGTCCAATTAGTCTTCAGTTTCCTTCAAGCTTTTATGTAAGGAATAGTGTAACTTGGTTTATGTCTTTTTAAGAGACACTTACTAGACATTTTGTGCAAGTAATTACTGAAGCTGCAATAGAAGGGGGAAAAAAGGCTATCTCCTACTCCATTACTGTACATTAATATATCTTCCCTGACAGTTATTGTCAGGACTCAGTTTTCCTTACCATCAATCTATTTCACACAATTTAGTCTTCTTTTGGATGGAAACTTTTCAGACTAAGAATATCCCACAGTCCTTCTGTTGCATGATGATTCCCACCACTTTAGGAGTCTGTTTCATCAATCAAAAGGACTAGAGATTGAGATTTTTTATTCTGAAAAATTAATTATTTACCTTCAATACTGATATGATTAGAGTCAAAAGTGTAACTAAGATTCAGAAAATGTTGCCTTTGCATGATGTGCACTCTCAGGAACAAAGAATGAATTCTCATTTTCTATCTACCTTTTAGCCTTTCACGGTTTTTGAGTGTAATTTGCATTTGAAATCAGGACAGAATGTAGGTTGATGCCATAATTTTTTTCATTTTGAACAGACTGCATGTTATTCTTCTGTCAGGTGGACTCCTGTGTCACTATCCCAATTCTTCCTTACATTGAAACTGTTTCATATGGTCAGTCGAAATTACTGTAAGTATAACAAGTGTTTTGTTTAGAGTTTCCTGAACTTATCTATAGCTTTCTGATTGCTTGTATCCAAGTGACTCTCTAATGGGAATGAATGACAAGTTGGATTATTTCAGCCCAAAAGGGTGAAGCTAGATTTCAGAAGAAAATTGTTTGTAGTTTCATGTCAAAGATGATGCACAAATAGGTTATTTTTTATCTCATATATTGTTGATCTACTGTAAAAAGATTTCCCCACTTGAAGTAGTGAGTTCATTGTATTTTTGACTGGAGATAGGGATTGAGGAAAAAATTTATAAGAAACTACTCTACCAAAATAATTAAAGTCAAATAATTTTCCGAGAGACAAAAGACAGGCCAGACATAAACGGATTGATACAATGTGATGGCCTCTTCCTCTCCCTTTAGCTCTTGTGTGTGTGAAGTCTGCTTTGAGCTCTCAGGTACCAAACAGGTGGGAGAGCGCTTCTGGAAAAACAAAACTTTCCCTTTATTCTGTCCCTGTTCAGATGTACCGGCCTTGCAGTTCCCTTTATCAAATGCATGACCATACTCCAACATGTGTGCAGAGAGAGGGACCTCTTGTAACACCACAGCCAAACTGAAAACACCAACAAAAGGGAGTCATGCAGCTCAGGCCCCACTGCACCACCACTCAGAGGCCTCTGAGCCTGCTGAGCAGACTCAGATCAAGCTGCAGTAGTGGCTTTCACACTTATAAGTGTTCCAGCCCCACACCTGGAGCTGTGCCAGTGCAGAAGAATCATTTCTGCATCCCCATTCAGTTCAGATAGCATATTTATGTATCTGCACACAACCAAAATGGATTACTGTGAGTGATGTTTAGCAAATGTCTGAGAAGAGCTGCCATATAAATGCTCCATCACTTTTAGTATCCTCAAACAGTTTCCATTAAAACAAAGAAATGGATGGATGTCACCAATTGAAGGACTCACTTCCAGCAGTGAAATACAGGAAAGCAGCAACTGAGAAGGCGCTGAAAGTTTCCGATATTTATCAAGCTGCCCAAACCTGAGAAGGTTACCTGAACATGTCACGGTTTTCAAAGCAAAGAGATTACTCTTATTCACAATATCACATTTTTTATAGAATATGGGCAGCCAAAGTGTGTGTGTGTGTGGGGGAAATCAAGAATACTCTTTTGATAATTCTAACAGAAAAATCTGTCAGATATGAGGGACTGAGATTAAAGTTAGAGGGTGAAAATGAACACTGAGGTACAAAGAGGCAGGTGTCTGCACCAAAACAGCAACAAAGCAACAACAGATGGTAGCTTCTCCAAGTGTAAGGTCATTGCAGCAGGAGCACCTTGCTTCATGCTTATGCAGCAGGTAGCAGGGTTATAATCCATGTGTAGTACTCCTAGTAGTGCCACCTAGACTAGTAACAGAATGGGTTAAGCAGCATGGCTGCAGTCTAACACTGGCAAGTCTGAACGGTGAAAGAAATTGCTAGGCTCAGCAGAAGAGAGTCCAATTCCTGTAGAACACCACTTCCAGGCCCCTGGGAAATACTGCTTTTGTTTCATCTGATCAGTGAACCTTGCATTCCATAGGAAATAGTAGGTGAATAATTTCAACCCCACCTGAAGAGGAGGGACTCCACTAGCAATAGTGAAATTTGTCCTCCTCCAACAGATGCAAAGTGAGGTTCCTCGGAGGAAAGCAGCTCAAAGGCTGTGATATTTCCTTTGCTTAAGCTCAAACATCAGAGTCAAGCTGCTCTAATGTGATGAAATGGAAAAAGGTACAGAAGGTTCCAGTTTAGAAAGTGTAAAAAG
Organism: Myiozetetes cayanensis; assembly: GCF_022539395.1. Taxonomy (NCBI): domain Eukaryota; kingdom Metazoa; phylum Chordata; class Aves; order Passeriformes; family Tyrannidae; genus Myiozetetes; species Myiozetetes cayanensis. Next base: position 70,511,553 of record NW_026087411.1, on the reverse strand, counting down.
CAACTGTGCACCAAGTGAAGTATTTTATGCCCTTGGTTCAGGTGTCAGTGTCTGAATTCTTGCTATCATCCAGGATATCACTCACCAAAATCAAAACCCCAAAACTCAACCAAAATCAAAACCAAACCAAACCAAAGAAAACAAAACTAAACCAAAAAAAAAAAAAAAAACAAAAACCACAAAAAGGTTAACCAAGTTAAAAAAACTACAGAAACAAAACCAGAAAAACCAAGCAACCAAAAACAAAACCAAAAAAAAACAAAACAAAAGACAAAAAAAAGTCTCTGCACTACAAGGAAGTACTATGGACAGAAGCTTAATCTGTCCATTACTGAGATGTAGTATCTAATAGGTAACTTGCCCTTCCTTGTACTTCCATGGATCAATGAAATCTTCTGGTTATTTGTAAGATAAAATGTCATGCGATTAGCATATCTGCCATTAACAGAAGCCATCCATGAAAAATAGCTGAGGCACTTGACATCCCCAGAACAGTAGATGTTGATTTTTGCTCTAGCTCCAGCAAATTTGTGATTAATTGGAAGCTATTCAGTATTCCAGTGCCATGGTGGGTAAAAAAACCCAAACAAGGTCTTGTGAACACCTTTGCTCTCTGTTATTAAAAGAAAAAATTGCACATCTGCTATAGCTGAAACAATTAGTTCTGGTGACTTCATTTCTGGCTCTCTTTCCTTGTCACAGGTTAGTGATATCTGATGTAATATCAGTATGTGTTTCTCCATTCAAGGGTGTCAGGGAGTGCTGCCAAAGCAAGGCTGTATCATGGGCTTAAATTCAGAAGGAAATGCAGGTACATATCAAAATAGTGTTGCCTCCAGCTTCTGGCAGTGGTGTCTCCCATGTGCTGAGCAAAAGGAGTCACACAGAACTGCACCGGGCTAAGCACAAGCCTCTCTGATCCCAGGATCTGTTGCTCAGGGTCTGACCAAAGAAATCCCCCGTTTCCTTATCCTCCAGTTCTCATTCTCTCCTTAGCAGAAAGAGGCTGTTCCCTCTGCAACAATGCTTTTGACATTGTGAGATGTAGATAAAGATCTTCAAAAAAAAAAAATTCAGATGGTTGAAATGTACAGGGAGAAGAAAAGCCATGAGAATTATTTTTCCTTCTGACACTGGCTCACAGTTCCTGTCTTGTAAGCAGTCTTTGCCTCAGCTCCTCTTCACACATCTAGACATGTCTGAGGACTCATTTGTCTTCCAGGGATGTCTTAAGCTGTAATGGATGTTTTACCATATAGTACCAGAAGTCTTTTGGATGAAAGGAGCAATGTAAACTCAAAGAATCTGCTAATGAAAACCATTAATAATAAATGTAATTACAGACCTTTTGTAGTGATTCAACCACTTCAGAATATTTCAACATCTGCATTATGCGCTTATGATTTTAAAACAGAGGAAGATAATAGAATTTTTACAGATCCCTTTAAAAAAGGATGAATTCTACACAATTATTTAAAAAGTAAGAATTTCTTTGGGGGAAAAAAAAGATATCCTGGGAATGGGTCAAAAAGGAAGGGGAACAAGTCTTTATAATATCATATGAGTTTATAGTCATAAAAATATGTACAATTTAAGACTGAGAGAGGGGAGCATTATGGCTAACTTGAATAGCGTCAAGACCAGGCACAGGTTAAGGCATTGAATATCACAGGGAAAAAAAAATCATTAACATTCAGAACAAAGCAGTAGAGAAGAAAATGGATGGAAAAGCAAAAGGAGATTGTTTCTAATGGAAAATAAGAAGAAAATAAGAAAGGTCACACAAACCAAAAAACACACAATCAGAGAACTTTATATCCTATTTTGTAATTCTCTGTACACAATTGCATTTTTGCTTACACAAATATGTCAAAAGTTCAATAATATAAACATGTGCAGCAGTGTCACTACTCCTTAGAAATCTTTCAGGTGTAGTTTCCTTAGGTTTTCCAAGTTATTTCTTCCTTCGAGATGAAAAGGTTTTCATTTTTATAACCACTACAAACTTAATGAGTCAAGTCTTATCAAAAAAGCATCCAGCAGCATCTGATATCAAGAACTGAACAATTAACTGGTCCGTTTCTTCTATATGATCATTCCTAGCACCACAACCTTTACATATTGTCTCATTAAGCTCTTCAGAGAATAAGGTTTTTATGGTATATTCCCTGTGCCCTTCTTTTAAGGACCCAGCATATATTGCAGGTAGATTTTTCATCTCTGTTGATGCATCCTGACAGTGGTAGTAAAATGTAAGCAGGAACAAGATAATGGAAGGAGTCACAATAGCCTTAATCAACCCCCACACATTGCAATAACAAAACAATCGCTTCAAAAGAATTCAGTGCTGCAGTCTGCCTTCAACAAAACCCAAGTTAAAATTACAAAACCGGGCCTCAGTGATACTAAACCTTCAGCAGACAAAGTTACTTATCATTAGAAATCCGAGAGGTGTTATTTTAGTTTGCTGTGTTTAATTTTTGGAAGGTTTTAAAATTAACACTAGTATATAATGACTCCCACAAGATTTTACAAAAGTGGTGATCTGTCGCTTGTATTCAACACAAGTATTCACTGGAGAAACCTAAGTTGATTTGCTTGCTTGATGTTCACAAAGCATTTTGAAGATGAAAAGTATCTTGTGCTAAACAATAAGTTAGTCTGACGATCTTCTCGTAACACCAAAGATAGACAACCTCTTAGAACAAGAAATACAAGACACAAAGCTGGTCTAGCGAGGATCCTGTTTTGCCTTTGAAAAAATGTTAAAATAATTGATAGTTTCAATAATAGATAGTTTCAAAGTATTAAGCATTCCTTTGCTCAGTGCTTCAAAGGGGTCCCCAAATACCTAGAAATTCAACTATTTTCCTTTTCATGTTCGATAAGAAAAAGTATTAAAAAGACTCTTAAAAATACAAATAAAGAGATCTATCCACTTTTTGATCCACCTTTATCTGAAATTAAAAAAGAAATTCGAGTGCTTTACATGTCCCCCTTTAATGAAAAGCCTCACAAAAAGACTCTGATGTGGAACTAATTTGCATTCTGAATGTGCTGAATGGACTATAGAGACTATAGTAACCTTCAGAGAATCTTTGCTGTGTTAAAAAGGAATTCACATTCTATCTCCTTCTGCAGAAAATGAAAGGTTGAGAGATGTAAATTAGACAAAACAAACAAACCTTTCATAGTATATTATGAGCTCCAGGTTTCCTGAGCACTTACTAAAATTTCAGTAACTCCTCTTCCGTTTTCAAGCACAGTAAATCTGGGCCATTTGGCAAGTGCCTTATCACCATTTGGTTTGTGTTGCTACATAGAGAAGCATATTTCAAGGAGACAAACATTAAGAAACAACTTCTTTGAACTTGTTTTTCTCTTCCTTACTGTCTCCCTTGTGCTATCAAAGGCGTAATAGTTTTTTTGTTACTTAAAGCTCCCATAATTTCCAGCCTGACTAACTGATTAAAGTGTTAGTTTACATGACCATGTGGTGCATGTACATCTTCACATTTCCTTAATTCATGTGTTGGAACCCACTGGCCCATCTCAACAGGCTCTTTTACAGGGTGGTAAAAGCCATAAGCAGAATTATATTCCTGCTCATCCCATGAAAACAGAGAACCTGAGGGAAAGAGAGGCATCCTTTAAAAACCCTAATTAAGAAATTTGGAACAGTATACGCTTGTCCCATGTGAGAGACAGTGAGCCTTTCTAAAGGCTCAGCTCACACAGAAAGACACCAGAATTCCCCTAGCTTCAGTGTTCATTGGGTTGCTCACTAAACGGCAATAAAGTTAACTTCAAAAGTAGTGAAATGGTGATTTGATAACAATTCATTATCCCCACTGTGCAGCATCATTAAAATTACCTTTCACCCACACAAGCTGTCTGTCTTTCCTTACTCACCCTTGTCCTTAAAACAACTCTTCCAGTCCTACTTCTCCATATCCCCCAAATCCTTGGAGGCTCTGCCCTTTCGTCTCCCACTACACAAGTTTTATCTGCAGACCTGAGGCAAAGATCGCATATATTACCATCTGCTATGGTGACACAAGTCTTTCTGACACATGCTTTGCAGATCTGCTGCTCCAGAGAGTGCATGGTGAGATTTGTCCCTTCCTGCCTTGGAAGACCAATGTTTGTTTGTGTATGACACGTCTTCACACCTTCCACCTCCTGTGGTTAGGGCTGTGTTTGTTGGAGCTGTGCTGGTTTGCCCTTTTTTCAAACATACCCAGTGTAGCACTTGGGTATGCTACTCCAAGCACTTGAATGGGCAACACAGTTCTAGGAATTTGCTAAGTGGAGGCATGGGTTTGAGCTGGAGATATCCACAGGTCTTGTTACCGCCAGCTGAGGACAGACACTTCCAGTATATATTACTGTTACACAGCAGAAACAAGGAACTGTATACTGGCCACACAGAAAAGTGAAGTCTCACTTAAATGCTGCATATAAGCTTGTTTGTGTTGTCCAGCTGGCAGTCTTGGAAGATCCTTCTGAATTTTCAATACTGAAGTAATTAATTCAAGAAGGCAGTACTCGCAAAAGTGGGAAACTAGAACAACTTGGCATTGTTAATCCTGATTATTTTGTTTAAAGGGAAATTTCTTTTGAGTGGAAGGGAGAGATCCTGAATGTATACTCTTCATGCTCTGGGATTGCATCAACAATATTATACTAGAATCAGGGAGGATAGAAGGTCCATGAGAGGCCCTCCAGGCCTCACCTTTCTCAAAGTTATGATCAGCTAGATCTAAACTACTACCAAGTGATGTTTATCTAACCTGCTTTCAGAAATATCCACAAGCTCCCCCCCAAGCAAACTAGCTCAATGCTTTGGAACGTGACTTGTTACCTTCAGAGCATGCAGGAAGGACAGGCTCTGTCCCTGTATCTCAGCAACTGCCTTTTACCTACAGGTTTCATAATGTTTCCTAGTTCTCTTTTTGCAGCTAAATATGCTCCACTTTTTCTACTTTTTGCATCTATGGCTCCTGGGATTTGCTCTACTCTGAATTTTACCAGTTCATATCCGCTAATTCCAGTGTCCAAAACTGGACACAGGACTTCTTTGGAGTTTGTAAGATTGCCATTGAAGGGTTTGCTATAAGAATTTTTCAGACATATCTTTATTTTTTGAGTCCCTCCATGATGCTTTCCTTTTCCCCAGCAGATCCTCTACCTGCCAGCCCAACTCCTGCCCTCTCCCCAACCTCCCTGATGCCCCTGTCATGTAAGTAGTGCGAGAAAACAATTAAACCCCAATTTTTCCTCCCTTTCCCTCACGGAACAAGCCAAGCTCCCCAAGCCTCTCCTCATATTCTCCATGTTCCAGAATCAAGACCACCACAGTGTCTTTCATCTGGCCTCTCTCAGGCGACTCTTGCACTGGTGTCCCCAAACTGCACACTATATTGCAAATGTGCTCACATGGGAGATGAATAAAGGGTAGTGATCATTTCCCTCAGCCTGTCCATGACCTGCTGGCTATGCTCATGAGCCAGGGGCTTCAGAAGTGCATGCCATGACCACAGGCTCCCGGTTCCCCGCAGGGGCACAGGCAGGGTGTTCCCCGCCCTCAGCTTCAGCTTCCACCCTAGGGTGACAGCTGTTCCCATGGTCCCACCCGGGGCGTTTGCCCTGCTCCTTATCCCCAGCCAGCAGTTCCCTCTTGCCTCAGGGCAGCTTGCGTGACAGGGGAGCCTTGCCTGTTCCAGGTAGGAGGTGAGGAGGTGAGAGGCCGTCCACTGCCCTCACGTCCCAAAGGCTGGGGTGTGCTGAGTTGGTGAGGAATCACATTTTTCTTGTCTACCCACCTGCTGTGTCTGTTTTTGAAGTAAGACTGCCGGCTCTTCAGGGCTGAGACCATCTCAAAAGGCCCTTAGCTATAATTTATTAGCTATAATTAGCTGTACTAGCTATATATGCTATATATATATAAAAATATGGATATATAAAAATTAAATATATTAGCTATAATTAACTCTACTTAGCTGATAAGTAAGAGTAAACACAGTATTTCAGTGTTACTGGAAACCAAATTTGAAGGGTCCAGATGAAAAAGAATGCAATTTTCAATATTCCCAGCTCATCAGCTTCTCACTCAGCCCCTCCTTCTGTCATCTCAGAAATCAGTATAAACCCATCATTCAGGTCTTCAGTGCAATTATTGACTCAAGCCCAAAACTGGGGTACAACTGAGGCCCTCAGCTGTCCCTGGGTTGGAACACTGAAGGAGTATGGCAGCTCTGGAATGGCACTGACCCTCGTGTGTGAGAGCCTGGGACAGGAGTGCAGGCAGGCTGTGGAGACCAGGCAACTCTGAACCCAGCTGAACCAAAGTCACCACCTTGGTGGCACTGTGTTTACAAACACTCCTTCTGCCATAGCAATCGTAGGTTCTATAATATAGAAACCAAACAAGCAGACAAGCAAAAGAGGGGCTTAAATGTTGCTTCTCTGAAAAGTAAGCAGAGATCCTGTGAGGTCCATAACAGATTTCAGTATTATATACTAATTTTACATGGAAGGCAGTCAGACTATAACCTGCAAGGACACTGATCTCAATAGGAATTCAAGTCAGGCACCAAATTGCCTTTGAAGACCTGGACTTTAATTACTGCTGCTACAGAAAGCAGTATAAAACCTGCTGACGAATACCTAATGCTTAGTAGTAGTTTTGCAGGCACTCAGCAAAGACTGCTTCTGCTCTGAGGAATGCAGGATACCAGACTGGAGAGGGGGAAAAAAAGGAGTGAAGTAGAAGTTGAACAGTGTCAGCCTGCATTGCTGAGTAAGAACAGACCCGCTATATGTAAACAAACTGAAATACTAATTTAAGTCACAGACCCCCTATCAGCCACCTAGCAAAATCCATAAATCCCTGATAGATTGAATCACACATACTGGGATCAAAACTGACATCTCAGTCAGGTCACAGGAGTACGTGTGGATGCCTTACCTCTCATCCAGTTCTTCCACTGTGCTCAGAGGGCTTAGATCAGTGCCAGATTAACAGGGTTAAATTACTGAGGAGTTTGTGTTCTGAAAATAGCTCAATGTTCTTTTGATATTTTAATTTCAGTAAAAACACAGACTAGCAGGGGAAAAGAATCAAGTCTGTCATCCTGCTAATGCTTCACGTTGGCTCATTTACTGTTGGCACTTTGCAAGAGGGCACACCTTAGGGAAGCCTGAAAATTTTGGAATGGAAGCAATGACTAATTTCAATGTGAAAAAGAAACTGCTGCATTGCATGTAGTTTTCTGTTAATTTCCTGAAACAGGAAAGATAACAAAATCACCGTAGTGACAATAGCCTTAAAAAGGAATTTGAACATTCTGTTGGAAACATAAAAAGACACTAAATGACAGCAAGTTCTAGAAAATGTATGTAAAAAATTGTATATAGTAGATACATGATAGCAAACGTCATTATCAGAATAACAGTGCCATGACTTCTTTGCATTACTCTCACAGCCCTATCCAAGGACTTTTCTTGCTCATTGTTCAAAAACTTCCTTGTACTTACACATTAAAACACTGAAACTGCCCTGTTCGGGCAAAGACTTCAACAAATTTATATTATATATCATGTTTTATGATTCAGTGAAGTCCATTTTCATGGACTGCCTCAGACTGTCTTTGTAACTGAATAGCTACCAGGTAATCTGCTTTCAGAGGGAATTCTCCCTGACTCCTGAAACAATCAGGGTTCTCACAATGTGGTTTCTACCCATTTTAAAATTGGTGTTTTTTTAATCCTTGCTATTATGGCTCTAATTGCTATAATCAGCTGTATGTACTCAGTCAATTCTGAATCCTACTAGTCCAAACAATCACACAAATGCATTTGTTGCTGTACTGGTGTATATATTCCTCCGAACACAAAGTTCAGTCTTACCCTTCAAAAACCACCTGCATTTTATACAATTCAGTATAAAAGATATACAGTTTTTGTCATGTGAAGTTTATATATTTCAGTGTAATCAACACAGATTTTTAAATCCAGATTATGCACACTAAGCGATCTGAAAAAAAGTCCACGCAGTGCTTTCAGTCAGAGTTGTTGAAAAGAGTGAAACAGAACAATTGCTTTACAAAGGCGTTGCTTCCTTTAATAATTTGTGCCACATAAAGAATACTTTTCACACTAGGTCATTCAAGAGAGATTCTGGTGGAATGCAATCATTCAGTTTATGCAGCAAACCCAAGCTACCACGATTTAATTCTGCTGTGTGCTCAATTTTCATATTGTACACCCATCAGTTGTTAAAGCATAGCTCCTGCTAAGCTGAAAGCATAAAAGAAAGAGTCTCGTTTCACTTCTGAAAAGCCTGAAAATGTTTTATTCATGTTCTTGCAGCACATACGTTGCAGGGAGTATTACTGGATTCAAGAGAGAAATGAATGACGCTTCGCAGATGAGATTTTGTTAGTTTAGGATTTTGATTGGGTGGTATGGAGTTGATCAGGTCTTTTTCTTCAGCTCCAGGTCATTCATTCTGGACATTTTGATGAAGTCTAAACCAGAGCAATTATGCATTCATGAGCAGGATGCTGAGGGTTTCACTTGGAAAACTGAAGGCTGATAACCAAAGTAAGGCTCGAGTATCTTTCCTGAGGCTACTGCATAATGATGAAAACACATCTCAAAGCACATATGGCAGAAAGCCTAGTACTGCTCTTCAAACTGCTGTAGATAAACTGACGGATTTAAAATAACCAGCCCCTTCATCTGCTGGGGCACAGTAGACCTTTAGAGTGCATCAAATGTAGTGTGTGTTCTAGAATGAAGAGCTTTGTGCTGCTACAAGGCAGAGCTGACAGCTCCTGTTTCAAAGTTATCTTTAATGCAAAAACAAGAAACATTCCCAATTGTATCCATTACAATAAAGATGCTGGATGATAAAGTCCGCTACCTAAATCATTTCAGTCATGTATGGGAAATCAAATCCCTATAAGCCTGAATGCACACAAAATGCAAATCTCCCTGAATTGCCTCTAATATATGCACGTTTGTATAGATCCTCGCTTTCAAATACAGGGTGTCATTGTGAGCTCCCTGCTGAGCCCGCTGTAACCTGAGCACAGGGAAATGCTGACTTGGAAAGACCTTGACAAAGAGCCTGGCCTTGCAAATGTTTGTTCTCATGAGCCCTTCCACAGGCCAACAGGCTGTGTAAGAACTACTCTCAGGAGAAATTATTCCTTTTTAGGTACTGTACTACTAACATTACAGAGTATGCTGCTGACCCCAGCTAGCTTGAGAATATTTGCATTGTATAGGCAAATCCTAAGTGTTTGATGGATTAGGTTAAGAATTGGTAACAGCTTGTCAAACTAACCCTGAGTTCATGTGGAAAGTCATTTACTGAGGTGTTAATAATGTCCTGTCTCCACATAGACAAAGGGTGACTACCCTTAGTACAACACTGCATCACCATGCACACTGCTGTCACGTGTGGAGAAAGGCTCGGGGGACATGGCTGCATCCTGCTGAAAACAAGGAAGCCACTAGTAGAAACTTACGGGTATTGGATCCGGCCCAAAATACTTCACCTTGTGGAGATTTTTGTTGAATGAAAGTTGTTCATTCAAAGTCACTGTGGATTTCTAAACTAACTGAAAACTGCAGTTTGAAAAAATTTATGGGGTATTCAGAGTATGATGTGGTGAAGGAAGGAACAGTAAACTGCAAACCAACTGTAAGTTCTCATTTGAGGTTATTTCATTCAAATAATAACACTATACTTTATTCAGGATGTATGGGGCGAGCATATGTTTACAACAAAAGCAGTGCCATGCATCAAACAAAGCAGAACTGTTTCAGAGTTATTGCAATACACATCCAGACACACTTCAGCTGGACAGATTTGTGAAAGTGAGAGACATAGGTGAGAGCTGGTTCTAGTTATTATGGGTGTAATTTAAAAGAAAAATAAATAGTAGTGAAATGTGTGGGCTCCATTGTCCTGCCTTCCCTCCTTCCCCATTTTGTTACATCCATCACATCCTCCTTCCTTGAGTGGATTTCTTCATCACTGATTCTATTGTCCTGTGGTGGAATGGAAAAAAGGTTACCAGATCATTTTTCTAAATCACTCATCTGGTCTGGTGAAAACTCAAAAACTTGAGAGACTTTAAACATGCTTAGATGCTATTAAGGAGCAATTTGGTTCCATGAAAAAAAAAAAGAAAAAAAAAAAAGGCATGCTACTAAATAAGCCAAGCACCCCAATTCCTTTGAATGCTTAACAAAAACTTCAAACACATTCTTATACTTCTTTTACTGTACTGGTACATCATGGAATTAAGGATAATCGTTGCAGCCTCTCTCATTCTCTGCCTGTCTTTGGAGAGAGGCTACTTTCAATGTTACATTTTTTTAAAAAGATACACAGCCAGGCCGGTTGGTTGATCTTCATGCTTTCTCCTGGAGCATTTGGAGAAAAGCTAAACCAGGGAACAAAGTGCTTTGATACTCCCCGCACATTCCAAGATTTAGTCAAACAGTGAGCTTTGATAAACTTATCCTGCTCCTTGGCTTTGTTCAGCCTACTGGAAAAGTAAAGGAACATAAGCAAAGGCCTGCCGAGCCACATTCCCTCTGGAGGCCTCTCCGGGGGCCTCTTTCCCACTGACAAACACAGACCCCTGTGCAGCATGCCTAAGTGCTCAGGGGCTTTTAAATGTGTTTCTCCGCATTTAGGGAGTAAAGATAATCACACAGAATATTGAAGACCCTTGGGCTTTATAAGGATTATTAGAAAGGAGCATACTCGAAAAACAACAAAGACACAGATTTGGAAAGTTACAGTTTGTGACAATCTGTTGTTGAATTCTCATCTGGTTAAATTTTTGCTTTTCAGCAAAGTTTTGCATAAACTCCTACTGCTTCCAGCCCCTGTCCTTTGCCAAGCATGGTGCAGCTTGTATTATTAGGATATTCTTAGTATGTTAGTGTGTCTGTGGGAGCCAGAAACCTCAAGCAGTAAATTCACATATTTGATAACCAGAAGCTGAAAAACAGCTTTAGCCGTTGTGAGGGAAATTACTCACTGCCACAAAAGGAAATAAAGGAACACTGTTTAAGCACTGTTTGTCTAACATGAAAGCAGAGCTACCTGCACAGACGGATTCCTCAACAATAATAATACTTAGAAAGGGAAGAGGTTGTAATAAGTATGGAAAACTTATTGCAGTTACTCGAGATGTTAATCAAATCTCAGTCACTGGTTTCAGAGCGGAATCCAGACTCCCAGTGCCACTAAACCTTCCAGCGAAATAAAACTAGTTACACTTCAGCATTTCTAGACCTTGAGGTTTTTAATCACATACATCATCTTGCTTAACAGGTCATTCACTTAACGCAGGCAAGTTACAAGTTTTTGTAGAACTGTCTGGAAGGGCATCTAGAATGCATTGCCTGTCCACTGTTTTATTTACAGTTTTTTCAATGAAAATCAGTAGCTAATAAATCAAAGCATAATTACACAAACACAAAAATACAATCATTAACATTTTACTGAATACAAATGATAAGCATAAGGAAATGTACGCTCTCTGACATGAATTTGTTAGTTTGCTATTAATATATGGTACTGTGAATTGGTGGTAATGTAACTGAAAGACAGATGTGTATTAAAAAAAAAATTAGAGAGCCACTCATGTTTGACATGATCTTATAATGAGATAAATATCAACAGACAGTGGTATGATCATGTACACTCACATGTGATCATATCAACATAATTAATTTCTGTCTGACAAGATATCATCATCAAGGTAGTTAAACCTCCTCAACAAAGCTTGTTTTGATCAAGTACCAGATACTATTTTCTAAAGCGTTGGATGATACAGAAACAATCTGTGCAAGTATAGCAATTTTGATTCAGAAAATTTTTTAAAAAAAAGTAGTATGTACAAAGACAACTTTTTAATTCAGTGATTAAATTAAGACTCCAGTCTTCATATTCCAAACACCTAATCATTTAATTTCTTTTCTTTTTTTGGCGGTTTGCTCTCCTCTCCCCATTCCTTCTCCCCACCGCAAATGTTAGCCCATGTTTAAAGTAGACTATCACAAGTGAAACTCTTCAAAACAACAGTTATTTACCTTGTGAGGGGAAAAAAAAAAAAAAAAGCAGCACTAGAACATTACTCAAAAGATTCCATAAATCCTTCATAATTAAGGAAAGTTCCAGGAGCAAAAATAACTTATACAAATTGTAGAACTTGGGAGGAGAAATAGGGGAAAGAGGAGACATTTATCCCTTGACGGTTTTTTTTGTTTGTTCTTTTCTGAACTTCATTTACCAAAAGCTCCTGGTACTTCTTCCAATATTTCCACAGCTCCTTTCTCTGGCACATATGGTTTAATATACAAACACTTTAAATAAAATGTCAAATTCAAATTCCCACCATAAATAATTCCACTCTTATGAAAACTGGTGGGGTTTTAGCTATTTCAAAACTAGCCCTGCCTGGCTAACCATTTGGTTAGGAGTGAGGTTAAATAAGAGATTCTTACAAAAATCTGGTATTCTATTCTAGCTTTGTAAGAATTTTATAGAAATGAAAATTAAAATAAACCCTTTCCACTGATATTGTTACTTTTTCATATATCATACTACCCCATAAGTTATAAGTGTATAGGCTGTGCAAGAAACAAAATCATTTGAGCTTTTCTGTGTTTTCTAGGGGTTCTATGAGCCTGTTGACCTTATTGAATTTAAATGAAAAATAAAAACTCTTTGAGTCCTTATTCTAAATGGTAGATAAACTCTCTAGCCTTTTTTCCTCAGTGGAGTGTTATTATCCATCCTTATTATAAGATACTGCATTTCTTCTTAGCTTTAAATCAAGGGTTGTTGATACTGTCTCTTTTTGCTTCCATCTTGTTTTTCAGAATTCCAACTCGTTTGGTGGAAGAGCTCATCATTTTACCTCCTTGCTGAAGCCGGTCTTTTTGCACTGGTCAGCTTTGGAAAGTCAGAATACTGAGTGCTTCTCTAGGTCAGACTGGTACTAATTTGAGTATGGAGTGGAACCAAGCTGTTTTGGTGTGGATTTTGGACTGATTTATTCTCATGCTGGGTTAGAGATCTAGCCATCTCAGATGGTTCAGGAAACAGGGTGGAGAGTGGTAGCCATTTCAATGCCAGAGTCTCTTAACAGCAAAAATACAGAAGAGAAACAGGGAGAATGAAAAAAAGACTTGTGGTTGAGTGAAGAGAATTTCCATGTCCGTGAGTGGTGGTAATGTTCACTGAATTTGTCACAGTTGACAGAGAAGTGGAACTTGCTGAAGAATAGTTTGAAGGTGTTGGACTTGTTCCAGTGGGATCACAGTAGATCTAGAAGGTGGAGAGAGAGGGAAGGAAAAACAAAAAGGTTTTTACTGCCTTTTTTTTTCAAACTAAAAGACAAATTAGTAGTAATGAACAATGTGTAGCAACACTCAGTCACAGTACTACAGTACTCAGATACAATACATACAAATGCTCGTGCCTCTCATTGTGCAGTTAAGGACAAAGACATTTTGAACTGTACGTGGGGGATTTGTTAAAGAAATAAATCTAATATATTTCTAAATGTTTTTACATAACTAACACTTTATCAAAATCCTGCTCTAAAATAGAAGATAAGCAGATTTTAAAAAAATAAAAACCTCACACGGACACACAACACACACACACACACACACACACACACACACACACAAACCAAACAAACAAAAACCCACAGCAAAAATATGTATACAAAGACTAATATATATAGATAGATATACAAAGACTAATCTAAGAATAAGAAAGACCATCAACCAACTGCGTGAATTGCAGTTTGCCCATGCAGACTAAGCCACAGAAATGAGGAAACAATGGTCAAGAATCTATTGATACTGTTTCTGGGACTAGATTGTGGATTCCTTTCAAGGAAGGTGGGGCTTATGCAAGTGGATTTAATATTTCAGTCTCTCTTATATTGCTGTGGTAGACTGAACTGCATAAGTAAGAACAATGGAACAATACTGATTAAATCAGAACCTATCAGCATGCTAGAACATTTAAAAAAAAAAAAAAGGTGCAGCTGAAAGACCTTAGAATATTAGCAAATTTTTAAAAATGCTGACAGAAACCAAAATTTTAAAAAAATATTATTTTTTCCTCATACCTCTGCATGACAGGGACAGAACAAAACCACTCTGTATAACTTCAATATCAAGCTAATTCCTATATATGCACAAGAAAACTTTTAAAGATAAGCTTAAGTGTTCCTTTATTCCAATGAAAAAAGCATGTGACAAGAATGGAAAACAAGAGCAAGAATCACAAAGCTGCTCTCCTAAAATGAGCACAGTACAGAGAGCTTAGCTTCAGTTCTGTAGCAGCAACCTTGTGTTATACTAGAGCATTCTGGCAAGCCCTTAGAGTTAAATAAAGTAAAAACATTTTCTTTTTTTTTTTTTTTAAGAGGTTCACTTAATAAATAATACTCTCCACAAAGGGTGTCCTAATTTTCATGTATTTCTAGTACTGCTGGGAAAATAAATTTTTTTAGAAAAAAAAAAAAAATTGTCCCTTAATATCGAAGCCATGAAGTCAAAGTTAAATTTATTTTAAAAATTGCATAAACATTTTCTTTCAGTATTTTCTACTGAAAAAGCATACCATAGACAATGTAAGGATGGTGTAAAGCTTCTGGTAGTTACGGGTTTTGGCCACTGGCACCATGCTAGAAGCAATTTAGAACTGCAGGATAAAAATCGCTGTGTGGAAGTTTGTGTTGAAACCGCTCCGAAAGTGATCAGTAATGAACTGCAGAGTTAATAACCTAAAAGGCAAGTCCCAGCCCACCCCAGAACTTTCATACAAAGATTCCACAACCGTTCCACACTTGGTTATATATTTTTAAAGTTCTCTTAGTTTTAAACAGAAAACCTTTTTTCTGGATTTGTGTGTGGAAGAAAAAGGGCTTATAGCCAAGTTCCACAACATCATAGTAGGTGGGACCCCGGAGATTTTCTTAACGTGAGTGTGACAAATACCAGTAACCCAAGGGGTCTGATCCTGCTCTCATCACTGCCAAGGGCAAGACTCCACTGAGCACAATGGAAAAAGGATAACGCCTTTTCTTGCAAACCAAGGGGAAGGGGGAATTAAAACACCTTCCGGCATTTCCTTTGCTGTTCATATTTCTGATACTGTGTAATTGACGTTTTGGAAGAGGTGGTCTCTAGGAACAACACACGGACCCGGAATCTGGGAGTCCCGCTCGGCTTGGTCGCTTAAGGAGAAGCGGATCGCTCCTGCATCCATTACCTTTGCGCCAAGGGCAAGGCTTGGCCAGCGCAGCAGCCAGATGCTGGCGACTATGCATTCGTGCCGTGAACCGAGCCCCAGAACCGGACCCAAAGCCCAACGCGCTCCGTCGGGAGAGGTTCAGACCAGGGTCCCCCTGCCCTCCAGCTGTAACACTCGTGCTTTCCCGGGGCTGTCTCGGATTTGGAGGGATCGTTCTCCCTCTCACCAGCGGGGTAATGAACGCTCCGCCGCCGCGCACACCTCGGTTCCGCGGCTTTCCTTCGAGGATCCCATGGGAAAAAAGGCGGCGACCTCCACTTCATCTTTTAATTTGATCGGGGTAAGTCACGGCACCGCCCCCGCCATCCTAGGACGCCGAGCTCGCCCCCGCCGCCCGTCCGCGCCCATCCCATCCCCGCCCCATCCCCCGCCGAGGCTGCCCGGGCTCGCTTCTCTCGGGCCGCCGCCGCCCCGGGGCGAAGGAGCCGCCAGCCACCCACGGTGGGCTCCGGGATGGCGCACACAGACGGGAGTTTCCCTTCGGAGAAACCCGCCCCTCCGCCGCTCCCGCGGCGGGGAAACGTAAGGAGGGTCTCGGCGTGGCCGCTCTCCCTGCCTCGCACGGGGGGCCGGCGGAGGGAAGCGCCGAGCCGCTCCGCGACTCACCTGCGTGGGAAGGAGGAGGGCCAGGAGCAGGAGCCCCAGGCCGAGCCGCGCCGCCAGCGCCGTCCCCATGCCCGTCTGATGCTGTCCCGCCGCGACGGTGGTGATGCTGCTGCTGCTCCTCCTGCCGCTGTGGCTGCGAGCGCCAAGGATGCGCCGCTCCGCCGCGCACGGCCCTTTTATAGCGGCGCGGGCTGCCGTGACGCCCCGCCACCGCCTTCCCCCGCCCCACACCTCTGCCCCCGCCCTCCGTGTCCGCCGCCCCGCAAGTCGCTAGCTCCCCCTCGGCCCTTGTCCTGCTTCGCTGCGGGCTCTGCTCCCCCTCCCGGGCTGTCTCCAGCAGACCCGGGAGCTCTGTCCCCCCGCCCCCCGTTTAGGTCTTACGGGCAGTGGTCCCTCTCTACTGACGGCGCCAGGTTCTGGTATGGAGGGACCGGCACGGGGCCGCGGAGGTTGAGCTGCCGAGAAAAGCTTATGTGTATACAAACATCCATTTTTTTTCTATTAAAAAACCCAAACAAACTCGAACCATGAGTGAGAGAAGGAAAGGTAAAAGAGGCGTAAGTATTTGCAATGACGGGAGCAGTGGGTGAAAGGTTGAGGAGTTAAGATCCCATCTTGTTCAGAGCTGCCTCACCACTAGTTCTCAGATCATTGGCTGCAATTTCAAGCACTCTTTGGATCTGAATATGTTACTACTACCATTATTCCTTAAAGAAACCTGTGTAACAAGTGGAACTGAAGGTTCTTCCAGCTGTAACCTCTGCGTAGGTTAGGTTCTGGCACAGTAAATGCTATAGTTATATTGTATCTCCTCCCTTAACTGACTGAAGATATATTGTGCCAATGCCTCACCAAATCCATCACAGACAGTGTCTAAGTGTACAGACAAATGAACAAAACCAGTTTTGTCCACATTATAAACTACAAAAAAAGAGACACCAGTGTGCTGACTCTATTGTCACAAAACAGTTATTTCTATATAAAAGATGAGGAAGATGTCCTGTTGGCTCAGACTAATCAACTGATTTCAAAATTGGATAGGTTTGTATTTATCTCAGAACAAAGTGTGAGGACATATCCAAGTGCAGCACTCCATAACTCATTTGCCATCCTTAAGGGCAGGACTGCTTTTGATGATTTTCCAAGGGCACTGCTAGAACTCAGTCCCAAAGCACAGGAAACGTGGAGAGAGGCATTGCAGATACTGGGACTTGTGTTAGGCAAAAATACATCATTCTATACCAAGTCTCACATTAATTGTTTCAGAATGCCTGACAAAGGTATAGGGTTGTTTTTTTTTTTTTCTTCCCAAGGAATAAAGGAAATTTATAAGCTGTATTACTCAAGATATCAATCTGTTTTTTATACCAAGATGAAAGAGCTTCTGAGAGCTACACTAAGTCTGAAGTACTTTTGAAGTAACATTTCCCTCTTTTTTTAATAAATCCTTGATCATAATCAAGTTCAGTTCCTAAATATTAGAGGCACAGTCTATCTTTAGAGTAACTATGGTAACAGTAATCAAATTGAGGGTCTTATGTCTCTGAATATTCATTAGCTGTATGCTGAAAGCTGCGAATCAGAAGATGGGTTGTCCTGATTATAGCTATAAGGAGAGAAAAAAGGAAACTGCAATGGACCTAAAATAAGAGAGGGGTGACAAAGCTGAAAACATTCTTATCACTACTTTTCCTTGCAAACACTTTGCTTTGGTTGTCACAGTTAAATGAATCACAAACAGGAGAGAAGGTCACCGTTTCATTCAGTAGACAAGCCTACTACACAAGGGTGAAATTCCCTGTGAGGGAAGTCACGTGAATCACAACAATAAAGTGAAGGCTCACACCATCCTGACAACAGATTCCCTGGAGGAGATGTAAAATAAAGGGAATCCAGGTAGGGCTCTAAAATAGGCAAAGAAAAGAATATTCTAGTGTAAAGCTGATAGGGATGGTTTCCATTATTATTTTTCCTGCCTTATTTGTAAGGAAAAAAAAGTGATAAAGCTGTTGCATGATCCCATAGGGATCATAACTGATTGTTTCAAGTTAAAGTGGCAGCTGAGACACTTTAATGTCAACACCAAGACAGATAAGAATAAGGGAATAACTGTCAGAGGGCCTTTCCCGTTCTCTTTAGCTGTGCATCTTGCTTGTGCTCTGGAACTGAATCTGTAAAAAATTAGGATGATGCACAGTTCTTATAAGGTGACATGAACAAACACAATCATTATACAACTTATTATTATTATTATTATTATATACTATATTGCACTTCTGGCAGTTTAGCAAGTTTCAGTGAAAATGAGGATATCTTTCTTTTTGCTAAAAATAATGTAAAATCTGTTCCTTTATTTAAAAATATAAGAATAATCCAGAGGTTTTCTGCCACATTTGGCAGAAATTATAAATTACTGATATAATAAAACTATGCTAAGTTTATGTTCTGAAGCATAAAACATTCCCTTCTGAAATATTCCTGAAATACTAATGCAGATAGGGAAATGTATTGGCAGCAAGGGAGAAGCACTAAAAATATTTTAAGCCCAAGATTTTCTTTGAAACTTTTGTCATTGAAAATTATAATTATAATGCCTACGCTCTGTTAGATTTATACAACCAAATTTTCCCATCTGGAAATCTTCAGTGTCCTTGATTCCTCCTGAACACATAAATCACCTGCACTTCTAATTACAAAATCTCTACTTTTTTTTTTTTTTTTTTTCCCAACTGAAGTCTATAATGAAGTCTGCAAAAGATGTATCTGAGCAAAGAGACCAGAATCCAATATATGGATTTTTCTACAAGGCAAGGAACACTGCGAGTTGAGAACTGTACAAAGTGAAGCACTGCTATCTGGTGGCCAAAAGTCACTTCTGATATTTTTCTGTCAGAAAAGACGATATACTCCCTCAATCAATCAGCTTTTGATAGCAGCGTGCTCTTAGTTTTCATCATGCTGAGATATAGTGTTGAATAGGTCTCAGCACCTCTCCTAGTTAAATACAGAGTATTTCATGAGGTTAGCAAAGAGAAGGGAGAAAATTGTCTTCATCTTTTGAGTTAAATGTAATTCTGTATATTCCACCAGTGACTTTTAAGTTAACTGAACTTTGCAATAGGCATAGCTTTCAGTTCGGTGAACAGAAGCAAAACTTGTGCTGTTTTGTGTAATGCATTAGCAAAAAATATCAGCTAAAATGACTGGAAGAGAAAAAAAAAATTGTCTGTAAAAGGACGCAGAGAAATAGTCTCAGAGACATACATATAAGTAATGTATTTAAACACACTGAATTAAAATAAAATGCTTTAGCAAAATAAGTGCATTATGTGGAATTCATGAGAAATAACTTTGACTTAACCATTAATTTACTCTTAAATTTATATATTAGAACTTGGTCTTTTTTTTCAAAGGACAGACTTGGAGAGAGAAATCCAGCTTTGCAGTGTGCATCAACTAGCCCATATATGCTGATCTAAGCTAACATCATCTGGTGATATGTTTCCTGGATGTCAATTTTTGGCATATTGATTTTGCCTTGAGAAAAAGGTCAGTATTTTCTAACATATAGGAGCACTGCCTTTTCAGTAGTTAGGCTGGCCCCTCGCCTGCTTGCTTAGTGGAAAGACCTATCTTGCAGCAGCTCCAGCCATATAATCAAAATTTGCCAGCTATTTTGAAGCATCCTTCCTTATAGTTGCACATTCACTGTCAAACCAGAACAAGACTGAAATACTGATGGGAGTTGACTGGTTGAAACTGATTTTAGACAACTAGACAAAGCTGCTTGGCACGTGTCTTGGGTAAGAACTTGGAATATGTATTGAGGATTGTATTTCCTCTTCCAGTGGAGGGTTGATACTAAAATTATATTAGTAGAACTTTTAATGTAAGGCATGATTGGTGGTACTGTAAATCTCCACTTGGTAATAAATGTTGATTGGATTCCACTATACATGTCTTCAGACATGGGCCTTGCTGCCATGATGCAGAGCCTCATTACACCAGGATCCCAGCAGTGCCACTGTTTCCCTTCTGTGTCCGAGACCAAAAGCTTCTTAGTCAGCGGTATACAGTTAGGGAATTAAACAAAGCCATGATTTCCAGCCACGGAATCATAAGTCCAGAAGTCTGAGCAGAAGCGAAATCGTGATTTCACAAAAAGTCTCAAGAAGAAAAGTGTAAGAGTTGCTGTCCTAATGCCCATGAATCTTTTGACTTCTGAGTAGACTTCAAGGGACTGTGTCAGCCTACACAATTAGGTGTGGCTTCAGAGCTGCTTGAAAGCACACCTTTCTCCCTAAGTCAACAAACTCTTAGGTGACATCAATACAAACAAATTAAATGGCAGCAGAGCCTGTTCTTTGGCCTAGAGGCCAACTGACATGTCTAGCCCTGTCAATACTATTAAATTCCCTCAGCCTCCAGAAAATGGAGGCTGAATCTAAGTGGGCTGTGGTAGGTAGTTGTCCCTGGCCTGGGCCAACCCCTGAATCATGGTCAGGAACTGTTTGGGATCATACTACTTAGAATAGGGCAAAACCAAGACAGGGCTTTCCTTCCGTCATGAGGCATAATGTCAGATAACTGGTCTATAGACATGAAGAAGTAAAAATGATCAAAGGTCATTTACTCCATCTTCTGATTTGAGGCAAGTTTAAACATGACTCTCAGAAAAAAAATCAATGAACAGTATTATTCCATGGCCCATAGGCCTCCTGTTACTTTGCCAAACTATCTTTGCAGAATATTTCTCTTAACGCAAAGTCTTCTTTGCTGCAAATTTAAAGAAATGATTTATCACATTGCACAGTAAAGTACACAGATAATAATATGACCAGATTTGTAACAAAGTGTTTACTGGAACGTATCAAGCACTTTGCATTGAGAGGAGAAAGGAAGGGTTGCATGACAGCAGCCATCTACATCTAAGTGAGTCTCCCTGGAAATTCTTGATAGATGATGAAGGGAAACAAGTGCTTCTATGAGGTAATTCACCTCATTTCAACACAGACATCTAAAACAGATTAATCGCATCCTTAAGATGACGACATCTCTTCACTGACTGCCACAAGAGTGTAGACGATTAGCTCAGACATTTGCCACTATATTTTCCTGTATTTTGAGGAACAGATTTAGTTCCTTCAACCTTTCTCCACAGGACTTCTATGCATTTTTGTCATTTTCCTTTGTATTCTCTCAAATCTGTCTTCATTAGACCATGTTTCTCAAAGTAGCACACTCTGCTCAAGATGGGAGTTTAGCATTCGACAACTCTGCTGATGCAGGTTGGAAAGAAATTTGTCTTTTTTTTTTTTTTCCCTTCATCAGCTTCATAATGTTTGTGGTCTGATGCAATTTTGAGATCATCTCACTCCAGGTCTTGAGCAATAATGCAATGTTAGCACTTTTCCCATCTCCTTGAATTTTTCTTCTATCATGACTTATTAGTAATTGCAAGTAGTGCAACCAAGTTCTTCTCACCATTAGCCTGAGCACTAGCTCTGTAAGCCTGTGATTTCTCCCACTGGATATGATTTTTTGCATTACTTCTCTTACCAATGGATAAAAAGTTAGTTATCCTCATCCTATACTGCTACTTCATTGGGCTTTTTTCCAAACAAAAAAACATACACTGAAAACCTCTACATCCTTATTAGTCATTTTAACCACTACCATTAGTTTATGACTGATGGGATTTCTTCTACACCTGACACTTTTCAAGACCTATGTTTTCAGCCCTGCATGTGAAGCTTTTTTTTTTTTTTTCTGGTGGCAATGGAAGCCTTTACCTTCTTTTAAGAAGTGCTGAACATCTGTACCTTGCAATTTGAATCTAGTATGCTTCTGATTCCCTTTTTTATTTGTTATTGTTTGCTTGGTTTTGTTTTTGGTTTTGTTTTGCTTTTTTTTGTTTGTCTGGGGGTTGTTGATTTTTGTAATTTATTTTTTATCTTTATTTGCTGCCTTCTCTTTGCCACTTGACAGGGCAGATTTTTACACATGGTTATCAAAAAGATAGTCTACATGAAAAGGCAAGCTACCATACAGAGTTCTCAGTTTCAAAATTCACTCCTAGTCATGACTCCTGGATGGCATCCTGAAAGGCTTATTCTTTAGTAACATTTTCTAGGTAATTTCTAATTTGAGTACGGGACAGGCAGAGACAACAAAATAATGAGAATGAACCATCAAGAAATCTGATAAACAGGAAGATATTAAGTTGGAACTGTTTATTTTATAAGCCAAAATAAGAGCAAATATGATTAAAATGTGTATAAATGGCCAAATTCTAGAAGGTAGATCAGCTCTTCTTCCCATTTCACAATAGAAAAATGGACCAGTCTAGGATTTGAAAAGATGAACTAATGAAACATGTATCATGTGTCACTAAGAGTGTTAAGACTTCATGTATCTTTCAGATGGTGAATGCTGCATCACGGGTATCATTAGGAGAGGAGCAGAGAAGGGGTAGTCACAGAGTGATGAGAACTCCCAGAGTTTAGACAGCTAGTGTTGCAAGGACACACTTCCATGGGAGACAGATCATCCCAGATCTTCCACTGTGCAATTTACACATCTTTTATACCTCTGGAGCTGGACACCATGAAAGGATGAGATAGCATTGACACCAAGTAATATGCTTATTCTGACATTCTATCCCTCCCTATTGCACCTTCATTTACATTATTTCTTTACATATATATATATATATCTCAAAGGTGTATTGACACCAGTAGTTAAATTTTTCTTTCCTAATGCAATAATGTTTATAAATGCTAATCAAGACAACTTTGTTCCTTAATCACAATGGAAGCTGAAGTACTTTGCACAGCCTTTCTCCTGTGTATATATTAGACTATTTACTATCAATTAGAGAAGAGAACATAATTTCCTAAATACTAAAGTCATTAATCTGAGGAGAATACAGAGGCAACACAGAAGTAAACAAATAATTCAAACTAATTAACATTTGCTCATGGACTACATTGTTTTATGGCTAATAAATAAGGTTAAAAGAATGACTGCTTAATTGGTTGCTTTTCCTTTTTATTTGCCACCCGCTGTTAGTGGTAACAAGATAAATCCTAGAGCAGCAACCAACACCAGCAGGGCCTGAGCACATCCACTACAAAGCAAAGAAAGTCTCAAAGCTCTTTTTAGGAAAGAGTATATTAACTTTTCCTACAAAAGAAAATCATGTTTTAGAGAAGTGGCAAACAAGAAAGCGAGGGGGAAACAACCAAACAAATCTCATTGTAAGCCTCTGACCAAACTGGGAAATTTAAGAATAAGCAGTGGAACTGTAGAGCCTTTAATTTTAGTGTAGCTGGATTTAATACCAGACTGACTGAAGTTACTTACTCACTGTTTTTCTCTCATTTGCTTACCCAGTGATGTAACACCAGTTTTCAATGGCAAGGCAGCTATGTATTTCTGGTTTAGGTGGGTCGCCCTGCTCTGACTGATTAGGGTGCCCTCTATTGCTTCTGCAGTGCTGATCAGAGCAGTCTGCACTTTCCTTCTTTCTTCTTATGACTCAATGTAGCCTTCTACTGTAAAAGACAGCAGGCAGACAAAAGCCAAATTAGTCAGGTAGTGAAAAGGACAGGAACAAAAAAAAAGAGAACGCTACTTTAGCAATACACAAAATACACACAACAATACCTGAAACTCCTCCACCTTACCTTACTCCATCTTTAATGTCTAAGATGAGTTTTCAAGGAATAAGTAGGCTGCAATCAAAGGTGCTTCGTGAAATCTTGCTTGCTTCTGGAAAGAGATTCTTTGTGCAGGATGCCAAAGTGGCTGCAAGAAAAAATGGAGAGAAGTTCATAATGCGGTTGTTATTGCAAGAGATGAAACAACAACACGAAGAGTTGGTAAGTACAGAGAAACAGAGCCAAGTTTCAGTGTATATAACAGCTGGATACATTAAAGGTATCCTAAAGAGAATAAGCACACTGTTTTATAGTAAAAACTAGCACAGTAGATTATATGGGCAAATGTGTGAGAAAAGGGTAGTTTAGAGCAGAGTGCCAACTGGAAAGGCAGCACTGGAAGGGCTAGAAAGAGAGCCTCTCCTGCACGAAAGATTATTTTTCAGAGAGGGGCTTTAGAGAAAGAGTTGGTAAGATTATTAAGTCACAGACCTGATACAACTAACCAGCTAGGGGAATTGTTGCTAGACTATGGACTAAGAAAAGAGAATATCCATGCAATTACAATAGGTGTAACACTGGAGGAGGTGAATTAGCAGTCAGGGAACTCATTATTCAAATGAATATGGACAAACTTAAAGGCGATGCTCACATGGGGACACTGTGTTTTCCCAGGCAGCATAAACATGCATAAACCACTGCCCAATTACCTTCTCAGTACACCTTGAAATAAGCGGTGCAACTTAAAAGGCATGTGGTCTCAACAACACAATGCTGAAGCTAAATCTGCAGTGACAAGTAATCTGGTGAGATGTGCATTGCAGAATGTTAGTCAGAGCTACTCACAGGGCTTGAATGGCAACATGGTGCTCTTTACTTTGAGAGGCAATGAGTGTCAGCAGATCTACTGCTGTCACTTTACAGAATTACAGAATACGCCGAGTTGGAAGGGACCCATAAGGATCATCGAGTCCAACTCCTGGCCATGCACAGGACCATCCCCAAGACATCACCTTGTGCCTGGGGGTATTGTCCAAAAGCTTCTTGAACTCTGTCAATCTTGGTGCTGTGACCAGTTCCCTGGGGAGCCTGTTCCTGACAGACCTTGCAGGAAAATAAAGGCAACAAAAAACCCCAAGCAATGGGGAGGGAATTCCCAGTTACAGAACCCAACACACAGGTCAAAAGCTATTGAGAATTTTCCCTCTGAGTAGCCAAACCTAAAAGACTAGCCTTCTTGTGAGTGAATGTCAAAGGGAGTATATGGAAATACACAACAAGAAAATTATAAACAAGACAGGAATTACCCTTCCTAGAGAGAAGATGACTCTACTGAAAAAAAAAAAAAAGAAGAAGAAGCATTTCTATGAGAATAGCTCTGGGAAGAAGAATAACTCTTGGTCAGACTAATTAATTAAAAAAAAAAATTAGACTGCCACTAATCTGCCAGAGATGAATGATCACTGTTTCTTACCAAAGCTGAAACATTCGACTGTATGTTGCTGAGGTGTCATATGATTTAAAAAAAAAAAAAAAAAATCAAATGACCTGAAAGCAGCTTAAAGAACATCCTTCTCAGAAATAGGTATGACCGGTCTGTGGTTGAGCAAAGCCTCTTGCAAAGGAAGCCTGAGCCCGTGGAAGCTTTGAGAGGAGCTTTTCACTGCCATCTAATGGCAAACCGGGAGAAGAGAAAAATTACACTGAGGTCTTCACCCTGTCAGAATGTTTTGGTTATAATTACAGTTCCATATAATTAAAGAAGAATTATTGATTATTAACTTTTTTTTGCATTTTTTTAAATTAAAAAATGCGCTTAACTGACTCAGGTTGGAAGTTCCCAAGCCCTCACACAACTGTAGTACAAATCTTGTGCTAGGGGTTTCATGGCCCCTGCGCTCTGTGGTATGGAGAGAATCTAACAGTAAGATCCGAGGGACACTGAAGTTCCTCTGTGGTCCCAGTCTGAATGAATCCTGAAAACAACCGCTCGGTAAGCATCTGCTTTCATGGCTGAGACATAATAATAACATGGTGCACCTTCTAGCTAGTAAAACTAGAACAGTCACCCACATAGCTGGACTAGGAAATGAAGCAAGATGTCCCTGTTTGGGGTTGTGCAATGATGAGATAAATCAGATGAATGATGCCTGTTCATGACATCCAAGTCACATTTGCTCTGTGGCTGATTAATTTCTGCTTTTGTAAGATGCCACTGTATCATCATACTTGAAAACGTAGAAGATAGAGTGATTTTAGGCACATTCTTTACCTTGCCTTTCAATATGAAGGAACAATAAAATATATAATGCGTGATTAACCTTTCTTTACTAAGAGTAAGTTAACTTCACTCTTATCAACGTTAGATCATGGCTTTTATCTTACATGAGACAAATCAAATTCCAAGAGATCTGAAAAGAATGGGGTGTATGGAAAGCTAGGTTTCGGGTGGTTTTCGCTCAGTTTTCTGTGGGTTTTTTTTCCCCCATAGAGGAGGTAACATTTCTGCTCAGGGATTCCCTGCTGTTCTAGACATTAATTTCTGTTCTGACTCACTACGTGCCACCATGAATGCAAGAAAGTTACTCTTACTGACTTTTTTTTTCCCCTCAGTAAATATGTATATATATTTTAAGACATATAGGGGAAAAGTGCTAAAAAGTTAGCACTTATACTCCCAATTGATATTGGTCAGAACGTCTCATAGCGAGGCACCAGAACATTCAAGATAAAGACATAAAGACATTCAAAGCTTCCTTCCCAGTGAGGTTTCTAGGGAGGGGAAATAGCTTTGTCAATGACTTACTCCATTACAAAATACCCCTGACATAAAAACCTCCCATTCAAACATTTTATGGCAAAATTTATACAGGTGTAAAATTAAGCAATCACTTATAATGTGCTCATTGCACAGCTGCTGTGCAGCAGTAGCTCCACAGTTACATCACTTTTCAGATTTGCCGATAATCTTTCAAGGGAGGGTTGATCTGTCAGGAGCATTTTAAAGCAGAACTGTAAAGCTAAGGAGCTGCTTCATCTGCCAGAATTACCCTCGACCTTGTGCAGCCATTTACTTCAGGGCAAGATGCTGCCAATCTGGCAGGGATGTATTTTCTACCCGCTTGTTAGTATACAGAGAATTCCCCAAACGCTAAGCAATCGGAGCATTCAGAAGCACCAAGAGAGGGGTGCAGCTGTTGCACGGCAGAGAGAAATCTGGGAGAAGGTAGAAGAAGGAATGGACCTCTCCTAGTTTCTGAACTCCGAAGAGAAGGAATTACCATCGGTAATTAGATGGGGAGTGAAAGAGGGAGATGTAGTGTGAAGGAAAGAAAGATAAGAGGGAACCCAGGCCACAGTGGGGTTTGGATTACACTGTCATGCTGACCAAGCCTTTCAAATTAATCTGTGGTCGGGAATCTAGCATTTCCACTGTTTTCTGTTTTAGGCATGTGGGCGCAGCATGAGGGTCTGAAAACACAGGGGGGAAAAATCCCTAGAAAACCGGGAAAAAATAAAAAGGGAACCAGCTCGGAGGCTTGACGGTGAGGCGGCAGAGCAGCGGTGGCTGGGCAGGTCTCCCGGCCGAGGAGGGTCAGAGGTTGGAGCGCAGGGGGCTCCTCCTGGGGCTCTCCCGTGCCGGGGCTGATGAGGGGACGGCAGGGTACCCACCGCCCTCCGCCTCTCCGCCAGTCCCCTCCGGCCTCCGCTCCCGAACCGGCGGGCACGGGGAGGAGAAGGGGAGAGACACCGCCGAATATCAGAGGAGTGCCGCCGAGAAGATGGAGCCGGGCTCCCCTCGGTGGTGCCAACCACTAACTAGGACACGAGGCGATGGCAGAAACTGATGCACGGGAAGTTCCACCTGACCACGAGGAAGAACTTCTTGAGTGTGCGGGGTGACCCTGCACCGAACGGGCTGCTCAGGAGGCTGCGAACTCTCCGTCACTGGAGAGACTCAGGAATCGTGTGGTCCGCCGGGCTGCGCCGGCTCCGCCTCCGGCCGGCGAGCGGCGGCGCGGGGACGGCAGCGGCGGCGGGGCCCGAGGCGCCCGCGGCTCCCAGGTAAGGCCGTGCCCGCCGGGCCGCCCCGCGGCAGCGCCGGGGCGGGCGCGCCGCGCTCCGAGGTGGCGGGGCCGGGGCGCGGCGGGGCCGGCGCGGCCCCTCCGGCGGCGGTGGGGCCTGTGCGGCCCGGTCCGCCCGGGGCAGCGGGCAGGGAAGGCGGAGCTGCCCGGCCCGGGCCCCGAGCGCCCCGGCGGCGGGTCAGGGGCCCGCCCGGGCAGAGGGTGGTGGGTGAGGCTCTGCCCGCCCGAGGGCTCTAACGAGGCAGAGGGGGCACCCTTCCTCACGGCCTTCCTTGGGCCGCTTGTACCCGCTCGCCAGCGGGGAACAAGCTAAGGTCGAGCGCTAAAAATAAGCAATAATAATAATAATTATTTGCACGCTCATGTAACTGCTCAAGGAATTTGTCCGCGAATTAAGGAGAGGCGGATGTCTTCTGCGAGGATTGTACCATCCTAGAATTTGAGCTATATGTCTTACATTTAAATTAAAAAAAAAAAAAAAAAAGAGGGGAGGTGGTGTGGTTATTTTTTTTTTTTGGCCAGTAATTGCCCTCGTTGATCAGGGCTTTTTCCGCAACCACAAAAACCGCCTCATTTCACGTTTCAGCAGAGGTCATTTGGGTGTGGGGAAAACTCCGGTCTCATGGAGAAACACGTATTTCCACGGATATAAGACTATAGACCATAATAAAAGCCAGCGCAGCACCCTTACGCAGTAAGGACTGTAAATCATGTTCTCAGGGCGTTGAAAGACATCGGGGGTTTTGTGGGTTGTTTCCACCGACTCGTCCCAGGTTGGGAATGGCTCCGGAGGGGAGCAGCGCCGGGGAGCTTGCCCATGAGGCTGCTGTTGCTGGCGTCTGCCCTGTACCAGTACACAGAACTGTGTTATTTCTCCCAAACTCTGCCGTGGTGCCAGCTACCATTTGGAGAAACAGGGGACACTGTGCAGCTTTCTGCCACACAGCAGTGTTGTGGCCCAAACAGAAACTGAACTTAAGCAGCTTTTTGGCTTTTCTGTGTTTGCTTGCTTTCAGCGTTCAGGAACTTGAGAATGACTCATGAGAGATACAGATCTCCCTGTGCTTTTTATGACATCGTTAACTTAATTTCTGTTTGTTTTGTGAACTGTATTTCAGATGTAGGGAGGAAAGTGCCACCAATGTGTTTTGACATTTAATATTGAACACCAGAAAAGGAGTTTTCCACTGGTTTTTTTTTGTTTGTTTGTTTGTTTGTTTGTTTCTCATCTGGTGTTTTAGCTCTTTGTAATGGTGAATAGTGTATGAGAAAGGCAGATCATAAAACCACCTAAAGCCTTGTGCTTTTAGGTGGTGCACTGCTGTACAGGGAACTAGATAATCGTCTTTTTGTAGTAACTACTCTTCCATATGTGGGGAAATCCTTCCAGTAGTCAAAGCAGTTGCTCATTTTTACATATGAATGTTTGATTTATTTTAGGGTATGCTATGACTGGCTTCAGACTCCCCATCACTGCTTTCAGAAAACTAAATGTCTGGTTCGGACTGTGGGAGAAGTTCCCCTCAAATAGACTGTATCCCACTTGGAGGAGAAGCATATTGTGTAGCTGTCAAGCAAGCACAGTAAACTACAGAAGATGCTTCAGTTTTTCCCCAGTCAAACTCAGCGCACTAAGACTTTCTCCAGAGTATATATCAGTATTTTCCCTGCGGAACAAAAGTAATAAAAGCTCTAGAAGGAGCACACAAACTGTACAAGAGGAAGAGGAAGAAGAGGATGAAGAGGAAAGCGATTTGGAAGATGAATATGAAAACGACCCCAACATAGTAAAAGATTACAAGGATCTTGAAAAAGTAGTGCAGTCTCTTCGGTATGATGTGATCATGAAAGCTGGTCTAGACATGGCAAGAAAGTAAGTACAGAAGAAACAACTTGCTGGTAAGAAAGATGTCATGCATCTGAAATTTGACTTTTGATAACCTTTTATTGCTGGAATAACCCAGTCTTTGGATTTTCTTTTGGTGTAGATGTTTTGATTGTCTAAATGTATGTTTTGGGTGTATGGCTGTTCCTGTTTGTTTCAGCTTACCTCCCTTGAAACAGCCTGACTTTGCTTTTTCCTGTCTGCAGTATTTCTAAGATTGCTGAGGAGTCATTCTCTATCAGTTACTGTTTGTTTTTTTTAAATGAAGAAAATGCAAAATACTGAGTAATACAAAAAGGATCTAATCTGAGACTGAGGGAGTAAAATAATGGCTGGAGAAATAGGTGATGGTAAATACAGACCTAATGTACCAGGTCCAACAGGTAAATGTGCAGTCTGTAAACGTGTCACGCGTTTGATCTTAATGCAACCTACAGAAGCCTTGTATTTCAATGTTGTTAGAACAGAATATAACTTGATCACTTAAAAATTATTAAGCTGGCTGGTGCAGGAAAGGGTACATTATTCATTGGGTATTCAGGAGACAGATCTTTAGAAACAGCTTTTCTGGCACAGAGCAACTATGTGCTATTATTTCATTTAATATCTGTGAAAGACTTTTTCTTCCAGTTCAGGTCTGTACTGACCTTATAAAAAAGGTGTCCTTTATGCATAAATTAGAGTTGTGGAAATGTGCCTTGCATGCGAATATTCAGTGGTGGTGTGTATCTGCAGAAAAGCAATTGCATTTTATTTGCTGCATGCTGTAACTGCAATAAGACCTTGTTTTTCTTCAGTAAAGTAGAAGATGCGTTCTACAATAACGAACTCAGGCTGAATGGAGAAAAACTGTGGAAGAAAAGTAGAACTGTAAGACTTTTTAAAATTTAAATCCTTTTAATACAGTACAAGAAAATAGTTAAGGCATGACCTTCTCCCTCTAAGTCACCCTGCACATGTGAATGCATAGCACCATTCCAGCTTTGGAGGGGTATTTGTGACTGTGATTCCCCTGGTTAAACGTTATTCCCTAAGGCAGACAGGAGACTTGTGTTGTTGGAGATTAAAATCTAAGGCTGAAAGTCAGGAGAAAGCAGCAAGGACAGAACGTTTTAAGTTGCTGAAAGAAGTGATGGTATATACATGAGGCTGATGGATTACAAATGATTACATCTGAGATATTGGTGAAGAAGGCAAAGTTTGATGATAGAAAGGGTTTGAAAGTGTGGTAACTCAGGGAAGGTTATTGTATCTGTAATAGAGCACTCAGGACCAGTTAGGAGAAGAGCCAGAAGGGTTGCAGGCCCCATACTCCTTTGACAGCAGAGCTCAAAGTGGCAAACATACTTCTGCCCACCCTTACTTTATATAAGGGTGATCCTTGGTGGTCATCAAAGGGCAGTATGATGAGAAGTTTTGATTCCTGATCCCATAAAGTTAAGGCTAGTTTTCGAAAGGTGTGCTGCTTCTGTGACCTTTGAGAGGAGCACAAGCAGTTGGTGAGCCCTCTGTTCTTTAAAACACTTTAAACTGTTTTAAAGGCAGGAGTGAGAACTTTGTATTTTGCTGTTTTGTGTCTGTGTTGATAGAGAAGATTGGTGGGAAGCACACTTCAGGACAAAACCCCCATACATGACACCTTTTTCACAAATTAGGTGTTGGTTGTGTAACACGAAGGGTGAAACTTTTGGCAGGGAAGGTCATGAGACATTTAATTGCATATTGCCTTGGCTTTCCTAGAAGTTTATAGCTGGAGGATCTATAAGGGTGTAGTATTGGCTGCCTTCCTCCTCTCCTGCGAGATAAGAATATTAAATGGAAAAAAGGAACAAAAATTAAATTGGATATAGATTGCGGGGATTTATTTTCCCCCAGGAATGTTTATAATCACTCGTCTTCTCTTTCTGTTTCCAGGTGAAAGTTGGTGACACACTGGATCTCTTAGTAGGCGAAGACAAAGAAACAGGAACTGCTGTGGTTATGCGGGTAGTCTTAAAAAAATTATCTGAAAAAACGGAGAGTGAAAAATACAAAGTAATTTTGAGGCGTTGGAAAAACTTAAAAGTGCCCAAACAGGATGTACTTAAGTAACAGGGGGTTGCATGTGGTAGCATAAGATTTTTGCAGAAAACCATATTTTTTTGTTAAATATGAATTTTGGTTAAACAAAATTGCAGTACCCTTTTTTAAGGGCTTGTGTCAGAATGTTATCTCCCTCTGCTGCGTACATCAATAATCATGCAATAAACCTGTCACTTTTTGCTGGTAAAAGATCCAACACTTACATTTCCAGGCAGTTTCTTATAAATAATGAATCAATAAAGACTAATTTGATCACTATTTAACTGCTGTCTAATTTTGTTAATCAGAAAGATTACATTAAAGCTGACATCACAACAAGCAGAATGGCTTTGTTTTATCTCTGTATTCATGAAGTAGTTAGGGCTAAAAGCCCCAATTATGTCAAATTGTTTCCTTTTTCATTACTAGTCTAGTCTTAGTTAATAATATCAACCCCACAGCTGCTATACCAAAAATACATAAGGGTGATACTGATTGCAGTGGTGTATTTCTAAGCAGGAAACTTCATGATGACAGAGAATCATAGAATCAGAATTCTATTTTAGGTTGGAAGAGACAGGATCATAGAGTCCAACCATTAACCCAGCACTGCCAAGTCCACCACTAAATCATGTCCTTAAGTGCCAGATCTACGTGTCATTTAAGTACCTCCAGGGATGGTGACTCCACCACTTCCCTGAACAGCCTGTTCCAATGCTTGACAACCCTTTCAGTGAAGAAATCTTCTGAATGTCCAATCTAAAACTCTGCTGGTGCAACTTGAGGCTGTTTCCTCTTGTCCAGTAGCTTGTTACCTGGGAGGAGAGACCAAGTCCCCACGTCCTACAACCTCCTTTCTAAGCCTCCTTTTCTCCAGGCTAAACAATCCCAGCTCCCTCAGTTGGTCCTCATTAAGACCTGTGTTCCAGACCCTTCACCAGCTCCACTGCCCTCCCACACCTCAGTGTCTTTCTTGTAGTGAGGGGTCCAAAGCTGAACACAGCCTTTGACGTGCACTAGTGAGGGAGCACTTGATCCCCTTCTCCAGGTCATTGATAAAGATATTGAACAGGACTGGCCCCAGTACTAAGCCCTGGGGAACCCCACTGGTGACCAGCCACTAGATGGACGTGGCACCACTCACCAGCACTTTCTGGGCTCAGCCATCCAGCCAGGTTTTTACCCAGTGGAACAGTGTACCCATCGAAACCACATGCACCCAGTTTCTCCAGTAGAATGCTGTGGGAAATGGCATCAAA
This sequence comes from Myiozetetes cayanensis, assembly GCF_022539395.1. NCBI lineage: Eukaryota > Metazoa > Chordata > Aves > Passeriformes > Tyrannidae > Myiozetetes > Myiozetetes cayanensis. Next base: position 70,478,623 of record NW_026087411.1, on the reverse strand, counting down.
AGCTTTACTAAGGTCCAGGTAGACAACAAGAAATCACTATCACAGATGGAGATCAGGTTTGTCAAACAGGACCTGCCTTTCACAAAGCCATGCTGGCTGGGCTCAATCCCCTGGTTGTCCTGCATGTGCCATATGATGGCATTCAGGATGATCTGCACCATGACCTTCCCCAGCGCTGAGGTCAGGCTGACAGGTCTGTAGTTTCCCAGATCCTACCTTCCAACCTTTCTCGAAGATGAGTGTCACACTGGGTGCCCTCCAGTCATCTGGGATGTCTCTGGTTAGGCAGGACTGCTGGTAAATGATTGAAAGTGGCCCAGTGAGCTCTTCCATGAGCTCTCTCAGTACCCTTGGGTGGATTCCATTCAGCACCATTGACTTGTATGTCTTAAGTGGTAGCAGGTCACTGACCATTTCTCCTTGAATTATGAGGGCTTCATACTGCTCCCTGTCCCTGTTAGGGGATTAGGGACTGATTAGGGGACTGGGTACCTGCAGAACAATTGGTCTTACTATTAAAGACTGAGGCAAAAAAGGCATTAAGTACCTCAGCCTTCTTTGTCACTACGTTTCCCTCTGCATCCATCCAATAAATGATGCAGATTCTCCTTAGCCCACCTTTTATTGCTAATGCATTTATAGAAACATTATTTAATGTCTTTCATGACAGGAGCCAGATTAAATTCTAGTTTCTTCCAGTTTTCTCCTTGCATAACTTCAGAACATCCATGTAGTCCTCCAGAGTTGCCTATCCCTTCTTCCAAAGGTCATTAGCTCTCCTTTCTATCCTGAGATCCAGCCAAAGCTCTCTGTTCAGCCAGGCTAGTCTCTCACCAGGTGTGTCAGGACGTTACAAGTGAAGCATGGCAGCGATACTCTGCTCTCATGGAGAAGACAGACCAGTGAGGAGATGTGCGTAGTACTGCTGATTTTTACTGTTTAAGTAACCACGCAGAGGAAAATGAAATTTCTGATATTGTCACAATAATTTCATTGTGGCATCTAACAGGATATTTAATACTTAGGTGCTGTAAAGAGCCTTCGCTTGTTACCTGGGAGTCAGACCATACTGGGATGAAAAGCTCGTGTTTCTATTACTACAGGAAAATACTGTCAGGTTAGGAGAGGCATTTCAGGACTAACCACAAGCACTGGGGACGTTAAACATATGCTTCCCCTAACACAGGCAACTTGCTGAATGAACTGTGAAGCACACAGAATTTTTATTCTGCTTATATATGTTTAGACAGCCACATGCAGGTATGTGTCTGCAGGAAAGCTGGACAGTAGGAGTAGATAACTTTTGTTCATCCAGTCTGCCCAGAGGGAAGAAGGTAGCCCAGAATAGGCAGCAGGAGCACACTCCAGGACAATTCTTCTTTCATGCCAACAGCTACTTGATGGCTGTGTTCAAGCAGGCTGTACTTCTCCACAGCCTCAGGAGTGGTGACTGCTGAGTGTAGGATTTAAAATAATTTCTAGTTTTCTTCAGGCATAGCTAAAATCTGTGAGGTTTTGGTTTGGGGTTTTTTGCGTGCTTTTATATAGTTGGTTTTTGGGTTTTGGTTTGGTTTGGTGTGTTTGTTTTTCTGATTGTGTAGAAGTTTACAGATGCAGACACATGTCTAGTTAATATTTTACCTTTAAAAGAAATTATTCTTGAGAGGACATGATCCTGGAAAGCTTTTATAGGGGATTTTGGTGATCCTTGCAGAAGTGAAGGGATTCAGCATAGCAAACACCCAGAGGAAGACAGCAGGCTGTACTTCCATTGTGGGCATTGCTCTCTCCACTCTGTTGGAGCTTGCACGTACTGCTATGGAAATAAATGAGATGGATCCTCTGTTCCCCAGCTGCATTTACCCTTGCTATTCTAAGTGCCTCCCATAATTTCCAGGGATGTTGAGAGAAACAAGTAGAAAGGTGTGTTGTAATATGTCAGTGAGCTCCAGTTGCTGGTCAGCAACCTGTCAAATGGTTGTCAGCTGGTCACCTCCAGCAGCAGTAACTTACACCAGTGACTGCACAGACAAAATAAGGCCTCACTCATGAACGCCAGGAATGCTTTGGGGCTTGATGATAGATAAGGTATGGATGTGAAGAAATTAACTTTCTGAAAGGGTCTGTTCTCTGTAGGATAAAAACAATAACAACAAAGTAGTCAACACCTTCCTGGAATCCAAGATGGGCAGGTAAATTGCATCCCTGAAAGCCAGTGACATAAGAAAGAGCACTTAGCAGGGTAATTTCTTGATCTGGACAGAATGTGAATACAATATTAGGCCAAAATCTCAGATTTTTAGTGTTTGGGACAGCCTGCTGGAAACTAAAGTAGGTAAGAGCACAAGCAATCAAGATCTAGCCCTTTCTTAATGATGACAGAGACTTTTAATAAGAGCCTGTAATGACAGGACAAGGGACATTGGTTTTAAACCACAAGATGATAAATTTAGAATTTTTTTTTTTTTTTTTATGATGAAGGTGGTGAGACACTGAAACAGGTTGTCCAAAGAAATTGTGGATGCCCCATCCTTGGAAGTGTTCAAGGCCAGGTTGGATGGGGCTTTGAGCAACCTGGTCTAATGGAAGGTGTCCCTGCCTATGGCAGGGGGAGTTGAAAGGGTTGGAATTAGATGATCTTTAAAGGTCTCTTCCAGCACAAACCATTCTGTGATTCTATCTGCCACCAAAACCAGGTCTTCACTGACAGTGGAAGGTAGAAACAGGCTTTTATAGGTTTTAAGTGTTGATCCACTAGTGGTACGAGCAAAGGAAAAGAAAGGCAGACTTCCTAAGAAGTCTTGTGACACGTGAGACAACCCTCTGTGGTTTCAGGATTGAAATGGCTGGAGAGGGAACTGTACCCATGTGCTTCAAAATAGAAAGCTTCAGTCACAAGGCAGGGTGATCTCAGAGGAAAACTATGACAGGAGGAAGCTAAGTAGCTGTTCCGCTTGGCTATGTGGATCTGTCCTGGATAGGTTTCTCTACTGATCAGACATTTTTATTGGGGTCAGACACTGCTAGGCAGGTTGTGCTTGTTTCTGCAGCCTTTAAACATTGTGTGAGCTAAAACTGTGAGCTAAAGAAAGGCAAGGGTTGGTTACTGACTGAGCGAGTGGAGGCAGCATGCATTCTGGCAGGTGTAGGAACAGACAGCTTTTGCCAGACCTTCAGACAACTTTTAGACAAGGTGGGCTCAGACAGACTGTGTGCATGTAAAGCACATAGAAACTGATCTGGGAGTCAGCCGAGCATCTTCCTTTCATAAACCACGAATTTAACATTATGGAGTCCATCAATAACATGGTCAAGTGTCTGGTCAGATGACATGGTAAAATAGTAAGAAGTGATCAAACGAAAAATTTAATGATCTTTCCAAAACACAGAATCTGCCACTGGTCAACTACCAAACCTCCAGTCCCACTCTCCATGGAGTAGTGAGAGACACTCAAATGCCTTTACTCCTGCGAGTTCAGGTCACATACAGTGAATTGGATAAGTGATCACTGTTTCTGCCTTTCTCAGTCTGCATGGTGGAGGAACTATATGAAAGGACTCCTTCCTGGAGAGCTGAGGTCAAAGAGAGACTTGGATGCCTTGAGAAGTGACTGACAAGTTCACAGGAGGCTGCCCAGATGACTGTGCTGTCCAAGCCACCTCTGCATTAACCACAGACAAATCCAACCTCACGCTGCCTGTCAGGCATGGAGCCCAGAATGGCCAGCCTGTCTGTCCTCGCAGAGGGATGACCTGATCCAGATGACTGTGCCTTGTCCCATAAGAGGCAGGCACTCAGATGGTGGGTACAGGATCTCATTGTCACTGGCACAGCATGCAGCATTATCTGGCAGCTTTGTGTGTCTCACCCACTGCAGGAGCAACGCTACACACCTGCAGCACCTGCTGCACGTGGGACAGCCTGTGCTAAGGGAGCAGGGTGTGAGAGGGAAGGTGCCATGAAGGAATAGCAGGAAATTGCTCACACAGGAGTTGGACTTGGGTCTGGCAGAAGAGAGGAGGGGGTATACCCTTACTCCTCTGGCCACCCAAAATGGAAAATTCTTTTTTCATAGAACAGAAAAGCACCAAAGTGTTTCTGGTGTTTTATTTTGTTGTTGTTGTTTGGTTTTTTTTTTTTTTTTGTGTGTGTGTGTTTTTGTTTGCTTAGGGTTTTTTTTTGGTGTTTGTTTGGTTTGGTTTTTTGTCATTTTGTGTCTTAGTGTTGGGGTTTTTTTCCTTGGTGTTGTTTTTCTCCTGTAATGGCATGTCAGAAGAGGACAGTCTGCCTAAATCACGTACCAAATTACAGTGTTCAACAGCCTGTGCAGGCCAGTTGTGATGGTCTCTCTATGATGGCATGCCAGGGAAAGGAATGCAAAAGGGCTGTATGTGTAAGCCATGCAAATCTGAGTACTATTAAATTAATTGGTTTCCAGTGCTTCTGCAGGTAGACAAGCACTGCAACGAGGGAGACCCTGCTTTGTTCTAATTCTTGGAAAGAGGAGAGATAGGGAGCAAGAGAAACAAGGCCCATTACATGACATAATACCAAACTCTTAAGTTTTATACAAGGGGTCTGATTTCAAATGCAGGATGTGATCCTATTAAGTGACTCATTCCTACTGCTGACAGGTACCTTGGGATTTTCTTTTCACAGGAAGCATTTGTGGACCTTGCTAACAAACTACCTTAGGAGCTAACCAAAGCGGTACATTCCTGAAAGTGTAACGATTAAAGGAATATTTTGCCTTCCAGAGAAGTGAGCATTAATACAAAAGACTATAAAATGCCTCTGGAAACAACAACAAACAGTTGTTTTGCTATAATGAAGTTTGTGAAGGAAATTGGGAATGATTACTTGACATTTGTGCATGTGATATGTGTCTGTAGATACTAATTAGCTGATCTTCCTGCAGTCTTCAGTAACAACTTATTAACATCTATTAACATCAGTTTTAGTGTGATTGGACATGCAGTGATTTTGCCCATTTTATGACTAGGAAGTTCCACCTAATTTGAAAACAGAAATTAGGAAAACAGTTAAACAAACCAGGTTTGCTCTATTCACTTTTGTCTTGGGATGGAGGGGAAGGAAGGGAAGAAGAGGAGAAAGAACAGCTTTATTTCCCTTCTATTATTTCCCCCCTCCCATGGGAGGGAAAGTTCTTCTTTCCAAATTGTTAATCAGAGAAAAATGCTCAGTGGGGACCGCAGTTCCATGACAGAACACATGAGGAAATGGAGTAAGCAAGTGGTCTGCTTATGTCACAGGCTTTTACAGCCACTAGCTAGAAAAGACAGCATATAAAAAATTACAAAAATGAAAAAGGGTATGTTTAATAAAAAAAATACAATATATGCAAGGGCTAATCTCCTGCCAATCAGATGAGGTACATGGAAAATGTTAATGTGATGGAGTTTTGATTTCACAGGAGTCATCTGCTTCCAGCACTGGAACTGCCCAACCCAGGGCAGCTCATTCAGCGAGCACTCTGTCACATCTCACATAAATCCTGTTCTGAGAGGTCATCTCTCCTGCAGCAAAGATGGGTATTACGTGTTCTGTGAGACACTTCTGTAAGAAATTAAGACAATCGCTAGCAGTGAGAAGTTTAGATGGATGATTTTACAATGGAGGGAGCAAAATGAGGATTTCAAAAGCACTGTTACCACTAGAAATTTATCCATCTTAACATTTACTAGAACAAAAAAGTAGGTAGGAAAGGATGCAGAGAAACAAATGTGTATTTCTTACTTTTTCTGCCTTTCGTATGAAAGTCAATTTTAAAAGAGAGAATTAAAAGAGGAAACTAAACCATCACTTCATCTATTGACATTATCACTTCAAGTACACTTAAAAAGCAGCTTTCAGAATGTTCCTGAGGAACTGTGAGTCCACTGGCCCAGAGTTGCAGTCATAATGGAAAAATATCAGAAAGGCAAACCAAGGCAGTACAGAAATGTTGGCACTGATGGTGATAGAGTTTGTTTCACTTACTCAGAAAAACTGTAGACTTGTACCTGCCACACTTGTTCTTCCATAAATTTTAAGTGCAATCAAATAAAATGTGGTTGATAAGTAAGAACATTTGTCAGTTTATGCCCTGTCCTCAAAGCAAGCTGAAGACATTGAATTTTCCATCTGTTTCACATCCCTTTAATTAGTGAAACAAAATCTGAATAGAAGTAAATTATTAATAAAACCTGCATATTATTTTCTGGGCTTCTTGGGGATGCAGAATTCATGTTATCCCTTTCCAGCATGAAATTAGACATGGTGTGCCTTTTCAGAGCATTGAGCACACAATTCTGTTTCTTACTGCTATAACATGAATATCAAACAATAACTGAAAAGACACAAATGATAGATTTTAAAAAAATGAACCTAGAAATAAATCATATGCATTTTGAAGATACGGAAAAAACCCAGTCACAAACACGTCTTAGAATACGAAACATTACTGGCTGTGCTGCATCAGCACAACAAAGTGATTTCAAGTAAAGATTTGTCTCATTTGCTAACACGTTTGTTGTTGATTCTGTCAGCTGAACACAGTTAACAGGCAATGAACTGATGCATACTGCATCTCCCTTTTGATGTGCTGTTTTAAGTTTTTTACAGGTTTTTTTTAAGTCGTAGAAAATGCGTAAGATGCAAAAATCATTATGATACACTACGCTGTTTCTGTTAGAAAGCTTAGAAATGGGCTACTCAATACTTACTGAAAGCTGATATTCACCTTAACAGGGTTTACTGATGTGGTAGGTAGAAAGTAAAGCCCATCCATAAGTCAGAGCATGGCTACATATGTGCCAAACATTTCAATATCTAGCAACTCCCCTATCATAGCTTCACTTTCAAGGTTTATTCTTTTAAACAGAAAAAGTCTGAAAGAAAAATATTTTAGAATGGCTCCAGCAAACTGGGATGTTTTCATTTACGTATTTGTCTGACTAACTAAGGTTATCTCAGATCTTAGTAACAGACTTTACAGGGAAAAAATCCTGCTTGTACTCAATCAATCACCAGACAACATTCCCCTTGTATGAAAATAATATACCTTTAATTTATTTACAAGACTGACCAGCTGGATGAAGTGGCTGTACTTCAGATGCACTGCAAGAGCTTTTGTTAGTGAACTATGTCACTATTTATATGTCTGCATTTTCTTGGTATCAGTTATAAAACATACAATCAAATGAATCATGAAAGGGTTGTAAAGAGTGAGACAAAAGGAATGTACACAGCAATTAGAAGAGAGAAAAGTACAACAAAAATATTTTTATACTCACTTTCAAAAATGTCATTTTATGATGGGAAAATTGTTTTTTTCACTACTTTCTAGATAATATGAATGGACTGATTTTTTGACTTAATATCAACATGTGTAGTAAAAGCCAGTATGTCTCAAACTTGCATGCTAGCTAGTAACGTCTATAACTTGTATAAAAGTGTAATATATATTGAATTCTTCTGGGAGCTTTGACATCACTAAGTATTAAAACATGTATGACATTAAGATAAGAAAATATAATTGCATTTCTTACCTTTTGGCCAGCCATTTGCAACCACAAATCAAACAGTTGTTAATATCTTCTGTTATTTTGTATCTCCCATAAAAGTGCATGTAAAAAAAATTCACAGAGGTTCTAGGTAGCATACAAGAGAAAGTCTTGGTTTCTGATACATTCAATTTGCTAAATTTATGCACTAAAATGAACAGATGCAGACATTGTGGTATCAGTTCTTTATCTTTGGTAAATGGTTTCGATTTATTATAGCCATATTTGCTCTGATATTCATTTTGAGCATGGTCTGCTATTATTTAAACCAACAGGAAACATTTAAATGGATATAAACAGTATCAGTGTGTTATTTAGTACATTCATGACTTTCTTCATACATTCTTTAAGAATGTTACTACCATATGGGCAAAACGAGCAAATGCTACTACCTATGATTTACTCCTGAATTAATATAATACTTTTACTAATTCTTGCCACCAGGAAAAACATTTTGTTTTCCTTTTAAAGGGATCAGTATGAGTCTACAAACAATAAATTCTAAAAATCTGAAGTAAAAATATCAAGTATTTTGTAATTTCTTACAAATACTAAAATAGAAAATTACACTGGAACTGACTTAAAATTTGCTACTATGACCCATCTAAGTAAACAACAGAAAAGGACCACAAAGAACATCAACAATTACTCCAAGGTGTTCCAGTGATGGTCTGTAAGCAATCACTGTCTTTACTGTCTTAAAAATCCATGTTTGACTCTCTCTCACCATTTCTATCAATATTGAAAGAAAAAAAAAAAAAAGAAAGAGAAAACAGGTTTTAAAGCAGCACTCTCCAGTGACAAGTCATACAGCAAATTCACATTGGGTTCTGCGTGGTCTCTGTTACACTTGAACATATTAATGATGCAAACTTGACCGTACGAACCTAAGTTATACATACACAGTTATGTCTCCAAATAGCTACTAATTACACTAAAACAATTTGGCAAAGTGAGGGAGTTCGGTGTCCCTACACCCAAAATATCCAGATACTGCTGCATTCACCCAAAGAAGGAGTTACATTACCCCAGCTCATATGTTGGGACCCTGCAACACTGAGTTTCATCACAAAAACAAACTTTGCACATACTTTCTATATATGCAATTCAATATAAGCACACTGGAAACCTTTGGAATCGTGATTTTGATAGAAAGTAAGGTTATTTTTTTTAAGTTCTTGTTTCAGGTCTTTTTGTTGTTGTTGTTACTATTTTACAAACAAGTGATGGGAAGACATTGCATGGGTATAGACTTGAGTCTGTTCTGCTGGCTTTACTCAGATGAGCAATCCTCAGTCACTCCAGGCATTACACCAGACAAAACAGTAAAAGAAATCTCAGGGGCAGGATCAAGTTTGTGGTGTCAATATAAAAAAAAAAAAAATTCACATAGTGTCTATGCTCAACATCTCAATTCTTCAACAGTTAAAATTTTAGAAACAAAACCTGGGTAACAGTCAAAAATGCAAATGACACCATTCTGACCCATTCTCTGACACAGTATTATTACAGTACCTCAATAGTACCTCATGAAGAACAAAACAAATGTGAAGCTGCAGCTACTGTAGAAGCAAAGTCTAATATTCCAATGATTTTCAATGAACATGGCACTTTCAAATTTAAATTGTTTAGTTGACATTTCAAAATCCAAATTAACGATATTGTTTATAAGGTATAATGAAAAACTGCCCTTGAAGAGCACAACCATTAAAAAAAAAATTCTTTATTATTAGAAAGTGATAGAAAAAGAAGACGCAGAAATGGGGAGTGGAGTAATAGTTTCAATACACGTATTTGCACCAGTGAAAATCATGCTCTTAGTGAGTCATTGATAGCTCTGTCACTGATGGTCTTTACCCATGTACAAATGTAGTAAGCCACTTCCCACTGCTGCGGTGCCAACAGAGATGCAACACACACACTGAAACGCAACAAATTTAGTGCCTGACTGTCCCAGATGCTGAGCACCCTCAGCTTCCGACAGGTCCTTCAGTCTAAGCCAAAGCGTAATCTTGACAATAATTTAGTGGTCAAAGTCTTAGCAATTTAAGGAGCCTGTCACTTTTTTTGCTTTCTTTGCTTTTTTCAGTATATCACACTTTTTTCTGTTAGGTCGCCGGCATCTTTCATCAATGCTCGGTATACATTCATAATGCCATACTTCCTCCATTTTCTCCACAGGATAAACTGCCTCCACATAATGACGGATCAGTCTCAGTCTGATGGGATCAAGCTGTTTTTTATTACAAGCACCTGAATGGTTGTATTGCAGTCTCAGATTCTCTGGAGTAAAGAGTTCAGGAAAGAGTCTTACGAGAAGCCTGGCAGCAAAGTTGCCGACCGACAGGCTCTGCTGCACTATCTCTCTTACCTCCTTATCAGACAGTAAATACAGAGAAGGCACAGGGAAGTCTGGATTAGGAACAACAAGTTCATCAAGTGGTATCTTGCAAAAATCCTTGCTGCTTCTTTCCGGCGGCAGTGGCGGCCCTTCAAATTCTTCTCGAAACCTCTCAGGGTTTATTGCATAGGTGAGAAATTCCCTCCTGTCAGGCCCTGGCACGTGGATTTTCCGTTGCTGTTGGTATGAGCGCCTTTGCTCTGTGTCTCTTCGTCGACACCTCTCGTCAAGCTTCCCAACAAACTCCAATGTCCACACTCTGTCATTCTTTGCTCTAGGGTACAGTATCTGCACATAATGTCTAATTAATTTAATTCTAGTGGGATCGAGCTGTTTCTTGCCTAAAGATCCACTACAGTTGTATTGCTTTCGTAAGTTTTCATGAGTAAATAGTTCAGGAAACAAGAGAACAAGCAATCGAGAGGCAAAGTTGCCTATGGAAAGACTGCTTTCATATATGCTTTTAATCTGTTCTTTGTTCAGCAGGTAATCCGGGACAGGGACATCAAAATCGGGAGGGGGAAAGTCAAGTTTGTCAAAATCTATGGGTACAAGCCAAATTTTTTTTGACCGCCTGCCAGGTTTTTCATATTCAAAACTGTCTTCCACTTTTATGATTGATACATCATCTGGTAAACTAGAAGAATCGTAACAGTCATCTCTCATCTGATCACATTCACTTCCATCCATATACGTACTTTCAAGCTCATCATTTATTCGCTGAACACACTGCTGCAACCAGGCTTCTTCTTCTTGCACATCTGGAAAGTAAATTTCAGTGTACCTACGGATTATTTGAAGCCGATGAGGATCCAGCAGTTGTTTTCCAGACTCTCCAAAGCAGCTATACCTTTCAGCTAATTTTCTATGGTCGAAGAGTTCTGGAAACAGTCTATGTAACAAAAAAACAGAAAATTCCCCTGGTGAAGAAGCTTCATCTAAAAATTCATTGAGATCCTGAGCATCCAGCATGTAATCTGAGGCAATGACATTATTTCTGTCCAAGGATAAGGCTTCCTCCTGCTCTTTATCCTCCATAAAATGAGAGGATTCAACCTGCTCAGTCTCATAAAAATTGGATGATTGCACATTCTGCTGACTGTTTTCCATTTCCCTTTGAGCCCAAAATCTATTGAAAAAATCATTAACTTGAGGCAAACATTCCAACTGCCACACAGCTGTATTCTTCACAGAAGGATAACAAACTTCCACATAGTTACGGATAAGCTGCAGATGAAGAGATTCAAGTTTCCTTTTGTTGAGAAAGCCACATGCACTGCAGCTCCTGCCGAACTCATCGTCACTAAAGAGCTCTGGGAAGAGCTGCACTAGCAACCGGCAAGCCAGGTCTCCGCCTGACGTGCTTTGATCCATGATTTGTTTGAGTTCCGTAGAAGTCAGCTGGTACTCCGGGGGAGGCTTGAAGTCTGCAACAGACTCTGCTGGACTGACTTGCTTTTTAATTCTGCTAACCTCCAGAGACAACAGGTCAACTTTACTGTGAAGCTGAGTCATATTGGTATTGAGGGTGTTAAGTGTGTAAAACATTTTCTGTATCAAAGAATATATATTTGAGTCTGAATCTGCTGTGGCTGCTGCTACAGCAATGGCTGTGGCCGAGTCTCTTTTGCGTTGGTCGTTCAAAGTCCGAATTTGTGAGGGACTGCTGGGGTTGATTTTTTCAAACAACTCGTAAGAAGCAAATTGCTCTGCTCCTGGTGGGTTCTTCTTCTCTGTGATTTTGTGTGAGATGCCATAGAGAGGTTTTTTATAAGATGGAGTGATTATGTCACTGAAAGATTCTTCTTCAGAGAGCCATGTCACATTAGAATTCTTGTTCTTGTTTGGCTGCTCTGCATTTACCTGAGTGGGTGAGCCAGTATCTCTGTTCCTCATGTTTGAAAGGGAGCCCTTCAAATGAATAAACAATGTATTAGTAAGACTGCCTTAAAAATATTAGCTACAGATATGTGCCCCTTAAGCAGGCACTGTTACATAAATATGCAAAGTCAAACGTTCTTCAGGGGACTTGTGATAAACAATCAAAATTAGTAACTTCACTAGTAAAAATAAAAACACAGTAAAGTATTATTTAGGTTTTCTTTTTCTTTTCAGCTCATGGCCTTCTCCATGGAATAGAAACGCAGTAATAATTCTTAGTATTCTCTAACCAGAGCTCTAAATACTCTCCCAAATTAAGTATCATTAGGCTTCACCTTGCATATGAGGACCTTGGGCTGTAGAGAATTTGGGTGGCAACAAGTCAGCAACAGAGCCAAGAATAGCATCTAGATTTTCTGACTCCTAGTCCTGTGACCTTGCCACTGCCTCCAACAACTCCAACAAATGTTCCAGCACTCTCTTTATGGTAACTTTTAAAATGTCACAAAGGCTATAAAACACAAAAATGATGCTTATTCTCTTCTTTCTGATGTGAAAAGTTTATATAGAGCTTTTTAAAAAAATCTTTATAATGGCGCACAACTCCTAAACAAATTCTAAAAATTACTGAATTTTTAAAAGGTATTCTATTTAAATGATAAAAACTTACAGTGAAAAGTACCTTGGTATTATCTTTTTAAAAAGGAAGCCTAAGATTTCCTTATTTCTGAAATGCAGGGAATTTTAGACTCATGGGTTTCTAATTTCCTAAATTATTTATATAAAAACAGTAATAAGCTGTTAAAGAATTAATATTCTCAATAATTTGTAATTCTTCCTCATTGCTTGAAATGCCAAACACTGTCGCATCTCACAGCAAATATGCAGAGCTTGTTTCTTTTTATAAACATATAACTATTGCAAATAATTCTTAGGAAGTTATGCAGATACAACAGAATCAAAATCCAACATACATAATTCAAACATGAGCAAACACTCCCATATTTTAGAAAAGACTGTACTGAAACATTTTTCTTGGCTCGTTCTACAGAACATTAATTAGCTAAAAAACTACAGAATTTGCATTCAAGTATTAAAACACAGACTTGAGGTCTGAGCTGAGAGCCACAAGAAATTTGAAGTTCTAGTGAAGATCCCACTATGTCCTACAGTGAGGAACTTGAATTAAGGTTTCTTTCCGAAGAAAATAGACTGTAACTCATGAAATCAATGTGGTCCCCATGTGTACTCCCACTTGGCATCTACTTACTGCAGTGACAAATTGAATCTAATTACTTTTTAAATTCTAATGCAAGTATACTCAAAAGAGGCTCAGAAAGAACAAGCTCATTTCCACTCCAAGTTTAGAAACCAGCCCTCAATTAAATTGAAGCTATGCTTCCAAGTTCTGCTCTTACTCACATCATACAACCCTACATATGAAACCTTGTCTTTTCACATCCAAAGCTGTGTGGATGGAGAGATGATCAAATGAAGGCTGTCCCACTTGCAGTAAAGCACATTTGCTATGAAGACAGTGAGGAACCAGAGGCCTGTAACACCACCAATTATTAAACAGTGGCTTTTACCCCAGAGTGGTATGACACACTAACTAAAACAGCTCTTTGTGACTTGTAAAATAGCAGAACACAGACGAAATTGTGAGCAAACTGAGACCCACATTGCTCCCACCTAACTGTAGGCTCCTATTCTGGGACTGAAGTTATCATACACCTATACTTGTCAGTGGAAAAACAGTGGTATTTCCAGATGGTAACAGAGCTCCATCAAATAGACATTACCTGAGAGCAGCCCATGATAATGTCCACTGACAATAAACACAGTACTGCTTTCCAGTCAGACACCTAAACTGAATTACAAATTATTTTACTGTTTTAGATCAACAAAACAAAACACTTCTTACACTGAGACCTGCTACCTAAGTAGCTAGTTCTTCCACTAACACTCTTGTTAACAGAGAATATCCCAAATATTCCTTCACATACAGCGTATAACTCATTCAATTCCTATTCTGACAAATAGCTTTGCCGTGGGCCACCAGGTGTCTGTCAGTTCTCATCTAACCTCCTGCTGTTTATTTTCAATAATTAATTATATAATAAAACTTGGCAATGTGGGAGTAACTTCTATGAATGCACACCTCACACGCAATGTCAGGGCAAAGCAATATTAAAATGTCTATTAAAGAACACAAATTCATTGCCTGAAGTATCTTATTGAACTTTGACAGTGAGACTGTGAAAGTTTGCATTCTCAGTTTTGGATACGATGCTCTGGAGCTCAGGCTAAGAACTACAGCAGATCTTTGCTGCAATGGCATCAGAACTTCTGCCCTTCCACTGATGCAGCTCACAGTGTTTGGATCTGGTTCTGTGACAGATTTGGTTATCTATATTTGAGAAACACATCATCAGTGTTCGGCTAACAGAAAACAAAACATTTGGGCCTGTATTTAAGGATTGTTTACTTCAGATGCATTCTTATTTTCCTTCTTTTTGCTTTTAATTATCTTGTCTACAGTTTCCATCCAGGAACAGCACTACCCATACCATAAATACATAGCTGTTTGTAAATTCTCCAATTAAACCAGTAATTTATATTTTTAATTTGTTTTCTGTAACACTGATCTGTAAACATCCATGTGTTTCAGATAATACTACACCCATTTAAGATGATCAGTTCTCACGTACCATCAAAAAAGAAGCAAAGATATTGCTCTATGAGACTGAACATACACAAGATAGTGCTGCTTTTTCTACTGCAATTACACAGTAAGTTTTTATGTTCTAAACATTCTTTGAACATTTGCAAAAGGCAGTATTTTGGAAAGCATTGACCAATACAAGAAATTGGGAAACAGTCTCTCGCATTCTTTCTCAGAGTCCTAAGCCAAGTTTTAAAAGTTGCTTCATTATTGTTCTGTTCAGTGCTCAAGTACAGCTAATTTATGACCTTTAATATGCCTAATAAACAAAGTCTAAATATCTGTAAGAATACAGCACATAATATTCTAGTATGTAAATAAAGAAAAAAAAATATACGAGCGAGAAACATAGAAAAATTTTATCAAATACATAAGAACTTCAAAAAGTCTTGCCCATAAGTTTTTTAAACCTACAATCTTTTTTTTTAAAAGAAAATCGGAGAAAATTAATTTCTGTTTATACAGTGGCATTTAGAATTTTAAAAAAATGAAATGTCTTCAGATAGAAAATAATTTAGTAATACGATCACCAGCCCAATAAAAAATACAGCTCTGTTTGTATTATACATAGATGCCTATGCAATGTGTGGTAAAAATATACTACGAGCCCAACATTCTTGAAAATAATTAAGATTTTGTCCACTGTTTAAACAGAAATAGTTAATGAAGTCATCAATTAAAACAAAATATTGGTACTAAAAAAGTAATTAACTTAAAAAATGCTGTTAAGATTGAGGACTATTTCTGGTTTTATTTAACTAAACATGCTGATTCACTGGGGTCAGCCAAGAATGAATTTTCATCGTTATTACTGGGTCAATTGGTGATATTATAAATCCAAAGTTATAATTCATTTCAAATTAAACTAAAAAATTTATTAATGGCAAGCAGAAAACAGTAAAATACAAAGCAAGCACAGTTCAGAGACCATTATAAAGCTCTTTTAAGAATCTGAATGTAAGGAAACAATTGTAAAAAGAAAAAGATAAAGGAAAAGAAAGAAACCGTGTAATAAGATTAAAACCTACCTACCACAGGCATTCAGGGATAAAAACAGCCCTGAGAAGTCAGAGAGATGACAGTCAAGAAAAAGAAATACAGAGAGCTATGGCTAGAAAGGAGACATGAAATGTGCAAATACAACTGGCTAGGTAGCAGAACAGCAGAAAAGGATATGTGCATTAGAGTAGGTCACAAACTAAATATAACCCAGGGCCTGAAGTTATTCAAAAGAGGATGAATTTGAATCTAGGTTATTTTAATAAAGTGCTGAGTGTGGAAAACAGGAGGTCATTATACTGCTCTAGAGGGTGTCAGGAGAGATGTGACTATCTAACACTGGACACTACTCTTTCAGGACTCTCAAAAGGAGCAACAAAAATACAAAGTGTCTCCTGAAGAAGACCTGAAGAAAGAGAATTTTAGTCTTGGGCAGGAAGGGCTGAGGGTGGACAACATACATGAATTTTCCCACATGCAGAAGACTCTTCTAGGAACAGATGATCACTGCTCCCTCTACTAAAAAGAACAAGGACAAAAAGAAACTTGCTCAGTTGCAGCAAAGATTAATTAAAATCTCCCATTGCTAAAGAGATGAAACACTAAATCAGGGTAACAGAAGACACTGGGCATCTCCTTCATAGCTGGAGAAACATTTGGACTGCCACAAGTGGGATGCTGCACTAGAAAATGTAATACATTCCACTTTTGAAATGTTGAAGTCTTCTGCATTCCTGCATTTTTACCTTTCAAATAATATGCAAATTTATACTTCTCTCACTGACATTAAATCCAGGTCACAGAGGGGAAGAATTACGGCCCTGATTCTACCACTGAGGATCCAGCTGAAGGTCTGTGTGACATGAGAAGGATTGTAATCAGTCAAGCCCAGTTACTCCAAATCACTGCCTGCTCCTACTTCTCTGATGAACAACAAAAACATACTTCACATGAATGAATTACCCTATAACTGTATTTCACAAATATGATTGCTCCCATGTTATTTAGAGAATACCAGACGTGCAAACTGGCTTAAGATTAGCCATATTTGCATAAAATTCATTATCAATGCAAACCTAGTTAAAAGACTTGCATTTTACTTTAGCAATGAATTCAGCCTAAGAAATATGAACCGAAAAATCACAGTGATGTATAGAGAAATCACCTCTTGCGTAAAGCGTCTTTTCTTCACACTGGGTAAGGCATCTGGCTGGCCTCCTGAACCATCACAACCAACTGAGGTCTGTTTCCGTTTGTTGGAATCCTGCAGGCAAGTAACTGCACCATCCAGTGAGTGTTTCTCAGCAGATCTGGATGTTACTGAGCAGTCTAGAGCTTCATCTTCATTTTCTGTTTCTACTTTCACATTTTTTTTAGGAATTTTTACTGGAAAAAGAGAAGGTTTAGTAAAGATAAAGCACTCTCTCCAGAAAACCATGACACCCTTAATACAATCTTTTGTGGTTTGTTTCTTTTTATGAAAACATGTTTTGAAGAGCATCATCATTTTTTATGACTTTATGATATGTCAAAATGATTCAGTTTTCCAGTAAGTGACAGTTTCTTTCTTCCTTAAAGAAGAATCTAAAGCATAAAGGATGTCAAGTAGAAAATATAATGAATAATGAAGATAATGGTGTATTTTAGATAGCTTTTTAAGAAACATTAATGTAATTCATCTTGATCCATATTTATTCTTTATCAGATGACAAAGGTTTTAATTCAACAAGAGTTTTTGCCCGATAAAAAATTACACTGAGTATAATATCTTACCTTCATCATCATCAGTGATTTCAGCTGAATTCATCTTCTATCTCACTAAAAAAACCAAAACAAAAATATGAAAATAAATATCAGCATCTTCTGGAATCAGAAAATACATCTGTTCTTATAACTACTTTTCATCTAGAGGCCTTGGGCATTAACAGCCCACAGATAATTTCCAGTCTTTCCAGTCAGTATTTTTGTAGCAACTACCTATTTTCAGTAAATTTCATGGCCATCTCTAGAACTGTCAACATGCAAACTACATTGCAGACAACAGACAGCAGTCAGGAAAATATTTCAAATCCTACTTATTTTTCTGCTATGGAGAAAAGTGGAAGTCATTCTAACCTCCTCTATAAAGTACCTTGGCAGTATATAAATGGAAGTTAACTGTATTAAACTCTCCATCCTGTACAAAGTCACTTCTTCTTATTACAGTCAAATGTTTTCATATTGTCATTGTGGGTAACACAAAGTCATCATAAAAAGAAAACTCATCATAAACTGTAATACACATGGCTAGAGTAACTTTTCATTTAAAAATCTTTGATCTTTAGATGCGGATTGCATCAACTCAAGCAAAACAATGCAGATAAATCTACAATGAGTCCTTTTTTTCTACCAGCCTCTAAAAAATGTAAGTATTTCTTGCAAGGAAAAACAAATATACATATTATGCTAGCATGATTTTAGCATTACTTCTCACATGAAAAACTCAGCTGTACTTCTATTTACTTGAACACTAATTTTGCAAGTTACTTGGCTTCAAACATCAATCTCTGAACACGTTCCTGAAAGATATTCTAAATCTCTGGAGATCTACAACACAAACAACTTAATCAGATCTCACTGACCCTTACAGGGCATGCAGATGCAAACTGACACTCTCAACTGTTAAACTGGTGACTGGTGAACTGTCACGCTCTGCTCATGTTCATCTACACAGTGTTATGTTTACTTGGCCCCACAATATTACTACTTTACAAGTGCAAGTGAATAAAACCAGTCAATCAAAAGTGTACATACAGCCCAGGACTGGGAATTTTAATGAAATTTAAAAGAGATGGGGAGAAAAAGAGAATCTGTTATGGAAGAAAAAAAAGTCTGTACGCTCTCCTGAACGATGTTGAATGACATTTTTTTTTTAAAAATCTCAAGATACTGTTAAAGACCTCTGTAAACACTTGAATGCTGCATAGATATGAATTTTAATTTGTCAGCAATTGATGGCTGTAATGGCAAGTATGAGGTCCTATTTTGGATTAGATTTTGTATGATTGCACTACAATGGGTAGCACCCACACAAAAGATGTATAGAGTTACAAAACCAGCTCATAGTGGGCCACCCTAGAAGCCAAAATACTCTTTGATGTGCTGATCTTCCACAGGGCCCCCATATAAAGCCTTGAAAAGGGCATCCTCAAGGGACATGTAATTGTCTTCATCATCATGTATAAAAATAAGTCTCTCTTGCTTGGACAGAGCTACTACAAACCCCTCAGACATCTATTCCTTTTACCACCATAATCCCCTATTTCACAATTTACATTTATTAATTGATCTGTATACAAATTATGACAACTTAACAGTACAATAATCACATCACTTTAACTTTGCAAACTCTGTAGAGACATAACAGCATGAAACTTAAGTGGCCCACACCAATTTCTAAACCACCTGATAAGCACTGGTATGGGTTAATACCGAGTCTTACTTACTGAACAATATTTATGAATTTAAACACAGCCACTACAGCTCTTTATGAAAAATCCTACAGCAGTGTACTTTGTACAGCACCATCAAAAAGCTATGCTGGACCTTAAGAAAAGCACAACATACTAACTGCTCATATTTGCCCTGATATCCTAGACACATTGATACTCAGCATCTAGACCTTTCTTGCACTTTTCCATCCTGCACTAGGCTTAGCCCTGAGGGCTGTGGTACAAGACCAACATGTGCCAGTGCTCAAGGAGTGCAACACCCAGTCTTTTGGTGAGGGCCTGAGGTGACAGCAAGCAAATCCACTGCTACCACTAAAGAATATTCTATAATGGAAAGCTAAATAGTTTTCCAGATAATCCTAGGCTGATGTATCAGAGCAAAACACTAAAAAATGTTAAACGCAGAGCCAGAAGGGCTACAAAGGTGGCAGCGCATAGAATAACATTAAATATTTAGGAGGGTATATATGGAATTATATTTTCTTTCTAACTCCTGCTATTATTGCTATTTAAATAGGAAAAATGCTTAAGAAGAATTCCTCTCAGAGAATACAATCAAACTGGAAGGAGAAGAAAAATGAGGGTCTGAAGAGCTACTCTACAGAACTGGAAAAAAGTGAAAACCAAAGCATATACCCTGGTTAACAGTTAACTTTCTGAAGGAGGCAACATCAGGAAGATCGAAGCTATCCTGAACTCAGGTCAAATAACATTAAGTCAAAATGTTGTTTCACGAATTTGAAGCACGATGTTATTACTTTTTATTTAAAAACTGTCAGAATACAATTAAAGCAAACCGTCAAAACCAGTATCAGAACCAATGAGGCCTAAAAAGATGGGGTTTCATACCTGAACTCTTTGGTGCCAAAAAAAGCACAAGCTCCAACTTTTTCCCTTTTAGGAGACCTAGTAATGCCTGTCTCCTTATCTAGTTTCCTGTCTTCTTTGTGAGATTTGTAAGAACTCGTGTATTATGAGAAAAAGAAGCACATATAACAGCCTCTGTCAAGAGACAGGATTCAATTGCCTCTTGGATTTCCTACCTCACAGCCCCACCTGCTCCCTCAGTGAAGCATGGGTGCCCACCTTAACCTGAATCTTCTTGATAAACTGCAAAAAAAAAAAAAAAAACACCTCACTTTTTTTTTTTTTAGTTACTTTCCTTGTGATTCAGAGAGGCAAGGGGTAAGGCAACTAACCAGGCCCAGCTAAGGAGTATGCACAAGGGTTGGGATGGAAAAGAAGAATTAAAATCTCTCCATATACCAGCAAGCCACTGGCTTGATTCAAACATTTAATCACAGAATAACAGCATATTCTGAGTTGGAAGGGCCCCACAAGGATCATTGAGTCCAACTCTCAAGTGATGGCCCATATAGGGATTGAATCCACAGCCTTGGTGTTATTAGCACCAGGATCTAACCAACTGAGTCAATCTCAGGGGCAATGAAACCTGACTTATCTATCATACCACCATCTTGCTTCAAATTTGGGTCACAATAGATCCACCAGTGAGTAGTGAAGGGACACAGACGTATCAACAGAGCAATTGCTTCCATAGGAAATTAGGGTTTATGAGAAGAGGGAAAGTCTGAGTCTCTGCCTGAGCATGTCCATGCACGTATGCCTGTCTGTGTAAGGTTAACAGTAATTTTGTTGATTGTTTAAAGTTCACTAAAGATAAAACATTTCAGATTCTTTAAAATACTTTCTGCTGTGCATCAGTACTTATGAATAATAATTATTGCCTCTTTAAAAGAGGTATCAGTGTAAAACTTGTTTTGAGGTAGCACTGTGGCCCAGAATAAGCAAAGCTGGACTAACAAAAGACCTAAAAGATCTTGGGGCAAAGTACTGCAAAAAACAATTGAGTAAGAAATCCGTACAGTAAAGCAAACACCTGGCAGTTGTTCTTTGTCATGTTAAGTATACAAAACATATTTCAATCTTTTTTCAAAACAGTAGATAAACATACTTATCACCCTCAGCCTAATAATGACTCAATGCTATCTAGAGGACAGCAGTCACCTAGTTCTAGGAAAGTGTGAACACTCTGTGCTGAAGTGGGGAGACCAGGCCTGCAACTGTGACTGGCAGAGCAAACAGCCTTGGCAGCTTTTTCTTCCTACGATACAGACAGATGCTGCAGTACATCCTATTTTCTGATGAATCCTCTAGAAGGAGGATTCCAAAACACACCAAACACCTACGACAGTAATTATATCAATAACCAGATCCAAGGAGGTAAAGGAAAGAAAGTAGAGTCCCAGTACAGCCTGGCTGTCACTATTTGCTGAATTTCCTTCCCAAAAATCATGCTCTCCACAGATCCTGCTCTCCCTTCTCATCAGATTAGACAATGAACAAGATAGCTCAGGGAAGGGACTTAACACTCCCTACTTCCATTACTCTTGCTCAGATACGTGCCTCTAGGCAAAAAACTTACCAGGTTTTGACACTTAATTGCATCATTGTATCATTTTGGTAACAACATTCAACACTGAAATGGTATTACCATGGTTAACAGAGAAGTTCAAACAGAGAAGTTCAAAGAAGTTCAACGCTGCAAGTTCCAAAGCACAGAACTCCTTAAAAACGAGGTTTTGGAATGTTTGTGCATTTACTGAAAACTACCATCCTGACGCTGCTTTTGCGAGTAAAAAATGAGATCCATTTATTAAAAATGCGCCTACCTGAAATATGCATTGAAGTCTTAAGGATTTAAAGCACTTGGGTACAAAAGACTTTACGATAAGGCAGCAAACTGCAACCCATAGTGTAACTGTATTTCAGTCTCATATAATTTAGTATAATGCATACTGGTACTTAAAAATAGCATAGAAGTGTACCTAGTTCTTCATCTATAAACCAAAACTGAATCACAAGCCTAAGTTAAATCATCCCATAATGTGCATTCTCCTCCTGTTTCCCATCCAACAATTACCAATGCATTGGCCTCAGAGGATGCTTTCTCACCCTGTCTTATGATTGTGACCATTGTAAAAGCACAATGCAAAGAGAAAAGATCTTTCTGGTAATGCAAGATGAAGGCAGCTCTCTGCCTTTGC
Source organism: Myiozetetes cayanensis (assembly GCF_022539395.1). Taxonomy (NCBI): domain Eukaryota; kingdom Metazoa; phylum Chordata; class Aves; order Passeriformes; family Tyrannidae; genus Myiozetetes; species Myiozetetes cayanensis. Next base: position 70,456,492 of record NW_026087411.1, on the reverse strand, counting down.
AATAATTTTTAAAGAAAGCCCGACTGATCACTCTCAAGTCCCGACTTAAAAAACAAACAAACAAATTCCACTAGAAAAAAAAATTGCTGCTTTGCTCTTTGTAACTACAGGAGTAACTTTAGTCTTTGAGCTCCCATATTTAATGTACTGAGTCCTGACAACTGAAACAAACAGTGTGAAAGCCATACAGAAAAGTATAAAAATGTACACATGCTGTATGTGAAAAGTAATTCTGATTTTGTAACACTTGTTACTTGTTTCTGAAGAGGTGAACTGTTCTTTACATTTCAGGCAGAAGTTAAGACCTATATGTTTGTTAATAACATCAAATATGTGTTTAATAGCATATGCAGAATAAACTGCTCAATTTCCTTGCTTTCAGCATGCAGTAAAAGATACAAGATACATCCCTTAAAGCACAAGTAACTTATGAAATAAATAAATGACAGAAACACCAAAGAAAGCTGATCTTTTAAGGAGATAACACTGACTAAATTTTACAAGATGTATACACTGAACTGCTGTTGAACAGCCAAAAGTAGCATCTCTCTTACACAAGTCATCCTGCAACAGGAGTTTATCACAAAACTGCAATGGTATTACACTACGTAATTAGAGTGTGGTTTACCCAGAGCCAACCAAAAGTATTGTACACATATTCATTCTCAGCAAATGAAAATGATGCAGCAGTTAGACTCTCAGCAGACAGTCAAATGTCTCAAGTCCTGCTCCCCATCTCTGGGTCTCTGCCTGTATTTCATAAGAAATGCCCACTGGATAAACCACACAAAGCGACCAGTGCTTCCCAAGCGAAGCCCACAGCCTTGAAAGCTGGTGTGGGTAGGTGGAAGTAGCCCTGTTCCATGGAGCAGGTGAGCAAAGAGCTCACCTGGCAACAGTATGAAATTCTGTTCCTCGTGATGCTTTAGAAGAACGATTCCTACGTAAGAGTTTGAAATAATGAGAGGAAGAAACCATTCTCAACACCCGGCCCCTGCAGTCCCAGAGGCAAAAAGGACTGGAGGTACGTGCCCTTTGCTCAGGCTGCCTAGGAGCTGCCTCCTGTTCAGGGTGCGTGCTGCTTTCCAGGCTGTCTCTTGGAAAGCTCTCCTGCTGGGCTAGAGAACTGTGAGTTCTGGGTTCTGCTTTGGGAGGCAAGTAATCTGCATCTTTTACTTCCTAGTTGTAGCACTGGGTTCAATAATTTCAATATTGCAATTATCCTCGGGGTACATTTGGTTCCTCCAATTTGTAAAAAACAATGCAACTCAAATTCAATTCAACTGAATTACACATAAATACTACTCCAAGACTGAGCCAGAAAATGTATTTTTTAGAGGCAATATTGCCTTTTGTTCAGGTACTGGTCAACGATTTGACCTTAAATATTACACAATTTTTACAAGGCCTTACAAATTTTGAAGAGGTAGAAGGTTGAAGAAGTCTGACACCTGAAAGCACATTTATAAAAAAAAAAAACAAAACAAAACCAAAACAACAGAACAGATTACTGATTTCAAATTGACTACCCATCTTAAATAAACTGTGAAATAAAATGTTTCCTTGGTTAACTGAACAATGAGTAAAATGCAACTATACAATATAAAGAACACTAAAAGCAGATGCTTTCTATTCTATCCATTTTGAGGTATTAGGGTGCTGCTAGTAAGTGACCCAATAGTGCGGTTTTTGAGTAAAATTTATTCTTGACATCTAGTACTGACACTTGAAATATTAAATACCTTAGGAAACAACATTCTAACATTACAAACATGTTCTGACTACAAATACATGTATAACAAGTCCTAAAACTATGAAAAATATTTTTAAAGAACCAGCAGATGTTGGAAGCACTACTCTTATGGACGATAAAAACGCCTATATTTTACATAGTTTGAAAACTTCCTTTGCTGCCCTGGGGAATAGGACAGGAAGCCTCAAGCCTCCACTGAAGCCAGCCTGCAGCAAGGGCATTTTGCCAATAGGACTTAGAGGGCATGTTCTTAATTTGGGTCTTTTAGATTTTGTTTTCTTCAATACTTTCCTCTCTCCTGTCTCCTTCTTTGCTTTTATTCTAAAATCCTGTGCAGATAATTTAGAATTTCCTCTAAACTGCATTCAACTTTCCTTCATTTTTATCCACTGGACTTACCTAAGCTATGAAAACACTTAGCAAAGACAAAAATTTTAGTTGGTCCAACGCTGAGTTTGATTTAGCAGGAGAGAAGATCAAAATGTATTAACATATACTGGTAATTAATTGTTTTATTAGATGCAATCATTCAAGTAAATTCATTATCTGATTACCAGGTATTGGCCAGAAGCAGGGAAAAGGTTTTTCTTTCCCTGTTTAAACGTCTCTGTCCCAAGGGTCAGGCATACACTGCGTTTATAGGTGGCAGCGACAAACCCTACTTGCACTTCAATCCAAAAAGCTCTGGGACTGCGTCAACGCTATGTGGAAGCCGTCACATGGCTGCTGGCCTGTCGCCGGCTCGCATTCTGCTGGTTCAGAGTTTGTTCCCTTCTATTTACAAAAGGTTGTGTGGACACACCGCGGGGAAAAGTAGGGTAGAGGCAGGGGGTGATCTGGGATGGGACAGCGGGCGATGACCCGGGTAAAAGCAGTGGGCGGTGATGTGGGCAGGGTTAGCGGGCAATGATGAGGGCAGGGGCGGCGGGAGGCGATCTGGGTGCAGGCAGCGAGCGGTGACCCGGGCAGGAGCAGCGGGAGGTGCTCAGGACAGGGGCGGCAGTTCCCCCGCAGTGCCCTTCCCCGGCCCCTCAGCGCGTGACCCACCCCGACTCCACACGGATTCCAGCAGGACCGCGCGCCCCGGGACGGCAGCGCCGCTCCCGCGGAGCGCTCGCGCGGGGCCGGCGGCCCGTGCCGGGTCCGGGGGGCGCGTGCCGGTGCCCGGCGGTGCCCGCGCGGCCGGGGCTCCCCCCCGCGCGCGCTGAGGGGCGGCGGAGCGGCCGCCACGTGGGAGCGGCGCGCGCGGCGTCGGTGGCGGCGCGGAGGCCCCGCCCGGGGGCGGGCGCTGCGGCGGGGGACGCCCCGCGCGCCCCGCACGCGGCGCGGCCGCGGCCGCTTCCGCGGTCAGACCCACGAGCCCGAGGCGGCGGCGGCGGCGGTTGGTGCTTCCGGTCCGATCCCTGCCCGGGCGGATCTATGTGGCCGGCGCGCGGAGGGGGGGCGGGAGGAAGGGGGTAAGGTGAGGCTGGAGGTGACGGCGCCGTGACCGTTCCACTCTGCTCCCCGCTCCCCGTCCTCCCCCTGCCCAGCCCCGCAGATGGAGGCACCCGGGCCGGACGCGCGCGACCCGCGCCGCCGCCGCTCGGAGCTGCGAACAAAGAGCCCCCGCCCGCCCGCCCGCCCCCGGCAGCGCGGCCCCGGCCCGCGGGCGGCCGGGGAGGGGCCGGCCCCGCGCCTCCCGCGCCCCCGCTCGGCCCCCCTCCCCGGTCTTCCCCACCCGCCGGGGCGGCGCTCCCCGCTCGCCGTGGGGTGCGTGGAGCGGCGCCCGTCCCCGCCAGCGGCGGCAGCGGGACTTACCTCGGCTCCGCGCGGGGCCACGGGAGCCCCGGGGCGGCGGGGGCGGCTGGAGCGGCCGCCGCTGGTGCCCGCGCTTCCCCCCCGCTCTTTGTGTGCGAGGGTCCGCGCGCTGCGCTCTCGCGTGACGTGACGGGACCGTGTGTCATTTCCGCACAAGGACACCGAGCCCCGACCCGCCGCGGCCAGCGCCACCCGCCGCCCCGGGGCAGGGGCAGGGGCGGGAGGAGGGAGGGAGGGGAGAGCGGCCCGCTCCTCCCCCTCCCCTGCTCCCCACCCCCGCCCTCCCCGGCGCTGCCACTGGGAACGCGCGCGGTTCCCACTGGAGTCCCCGCGCGCCCCCGCCCCCGCGCCGCGCGCGCTCCGCCGCCCACTCGGCGCCGCGCGGGCAGAGCCCCCACCGCTGGGGGGGCCGCGCGCCCGCTCCGCGACACGCCCTCCCCGCGCCCGCACGTGGGGCCGCCACCGCTCGGAGACACGGCCCCGCGTGACGGGACCGGGACCGGACGCGGGGACCGCCGGGCACGGGGCGCGCTCGCCGCGTGGAGAGCGCGCGCCTCCCCCCCCGCCCCAGCCGGCTCGCGCGGCCGGGCCGCTCCGCGCGGTGTCGCGTGGACGCGGCGCGCGGAGTCCGGTGGCGGGCCGCGCACGTGCGCGCGCGGGGGAGACGAGCGGCCGCGTGCCCACGGCAGGTGACGAGAGGTGGCGGCGAGCACGTGGCCGCACGCGGGCCCGCATCGCCCGCGCGCTCCGGACACCCACCCGCCCACGCGCGTCCCGCCAGCACCCGGCCCGGGCACGAGCGGGGCATCCGCGACATCCACAGGCAGCGCCAGCTCCGGCCGGGCCGGCGGACGGACCGCTCGGCGCCTCCCCAGCCCCCGGCCGCGGGCGCACCGCTGTGGAGCCCGCACATCCTTCTCCATGCCGGCTGTCCGCGGGTCACCCCGGGGCAGCCCCGCGGGCGGAGCTGGGGGGACGCGCCGAGGGTCCCCCGCACACGCCGGCCGTGACACCCGCACGCAGCCCCTGCCCGCACCGGGAGGCTGCGGCCCCCGGAGCTGCCGGCGCTGCCCGGAGCTGGCGGCACCCGTGGGAGCGCTGCCCGCCCGCCTTTGTGTGACCTTAACGAGGGTTTCTCTACTTATCGCCAAGTAGGAAAGGCCGGTGTTTGGTGCCGCTTTAGGCTTAAGCCTGTACTTTAAAAAAAAAAAAAGAAAAAAAGTAAGTTGGTTTAATTCACATCCAAGCTTTTTCCCACGCCGGTTTAACACGAGACCGTTTCCATGCTCCGCGTTTGGGGGGCAGATGGCAGCAGTGATTTATAAAACAGACATCGCATTCTTTTTTAATTAAGTATCCTTGTAGATTTTATCTTCCCTGAAATTGACAGGAGCACATAAGACATTACATTAGTCTGCCAAATTATACGTGCCCTTTCTACTAACAGCTTGTAGAAAACCAAACCGATTCCCACAGATTAAAAAAATTAAAAAAAAGTGGGAGAGCAAAATCTGTTTTAGTAACCTATGGCTAGTTATGGCGATTACATTTTTTGGCTATATGTAACATACCTCTGGAACTTGGCAGCTTGGCATGAAATGTTTTACTTGCACAATAAACTCGGCCAGTGCTGCTGTTCCTAATACATAGATTCATTTTCCTGTGAATGAAAGTACACAGCCAAGTGCTTTGATTATATTGTAATTGCTTTACTTTTTTTTTCCTCCAAAGTGTCAGAAGTTAAGTGTAAGGATGTGTATAAAAGGTGTTTAATATAAAATAAACTGCCATGAAGGGTGATGGATTGCATCCAGCGTGAAGGATGTATCCGACAGAAATTACAAGGTAAGTTACACACCAGGCAAGCAGCAAGTAAATGTGAAGGTAGAACACGTGACCTCTGAGCACGGATGTGAATGTACCACATATAAATAAATCTTCTGTTTGTTATCCCTGAAACTTTTTTTTTAAAATTTAAAGCGAATACAAAACCATGTAAGTCAACTGAGAAATAACTGAAAAAAAAAAATTCAGATAAATCTTCTGCCCCGTAACTCAGCACTTTCCTAGACACTTGCTGTTTCCTGAGAATTGAACAATACAAAACGTGACTCTTAAAAAATCCTCACCATTTCAGATTTTTGTCTCTTCCTTTAGAAGCAGTTCTCTAAAATTTTGTTCTTCCACTTATGTCGCTCTTCTTAATTTAGCATCTGGGACTTTTGGTGTATTTACAGTGTCATATTCCATGAATAATCCTAACAGATAGTAGTATGACTGCTCTTTTTATTATTGCCATTGATAGACAACTGTAAAAAGGAGCCCTTAAAAGCAGGACCTACCAGCACTGAAACTCCTCCTAAGAACCACTGAATGAGGGATACATTTTGTTAACAAGACAAGTGGTCTGCAGTTAGCGGTTCTTTCTCTCCTCGGAGATAAGAGCACGTCCAGCTAACCTTTCTGAGTCTGTCAGCACTATGAAGACTTAAGTTTACAATATGCTTTGCCCCCTCCCTTTATTGTAAGGCTAACTGAAGGTTTTCTTAAAGGGTACCATGTTTTAACACCTGGCCCAGCTGCTAAGTAGTGCTTAGATTTTACTTGAATGCTTTACTTAGTGGGATTAAGGAAAGGCAACCATAAGGCAAGAGCAAGCCAGTGGAATCCCAAACTCAATTTCAGAGCCCTTGAGAAAACACTTGCCAGTTTGAACTCCACCTCATTTCTGCTCTATAGTGCTGGCCTGAGGCACTGTAGCTACTAGGGACCCAAGCCCAGGAGGAGACCTGAAGGGCCTCAGCTAAGCATAAAGAAGCACGAGCATATTGTTGCAATAACAGTATTTAATGGAAAGGGAGCGAGTCAAGTTGTCTCCAGGCAATGCAGGTAGCAAGCCTAGATTGGCTTCCCAGCCAGACAAGTCCCGTTTTTTTTCACCATCTGAACTTGTGCTACACACGTCATTTATTCAAATGTTCATTTTTCCCCCACTTCGTGCCTTTGGCTCAAAAGCCACTCTGTGACACTGCGGCAATTTCTGAAAAATTTCAGGTCACGGGGGAGGGGAGCTGTGCTGCTCTAGCAAGAGAACTCTTTAGTAAAAAAATCACCCCTGCTCTCGAGTACAAGGGGCCATTGGTGACTTGACCAAATTGCAACTAGATTTCAGCCGTGCCACCAACACAGATCTGCTCAGAACCCCTGGGGAACTGAAAGCCCTGTTTCCAGTCGTATGGAGTTCTGTAAGGGTGGACTATGGGCAGCTCCTTAGACTTTTATGCACTCTAAGGCGCCAGGCCCTCCTCCGGAGAATGCCCTATCTGAGTTAGTTCAAAGGATCTGGTCAGCTAGAGATTCCCTGGGCAGGGGTGAAGAACCAGGGTGGCTGGCAGTGCTTGACTCTGTGGCAGGCCCTGAGCATCTCAGTGTGCTGAGGGTTGGTACAACAACAAGGAGCAGAAGTATAATCCTAAATTTAGAAGCCTTTTTGCTTCCTGTGCTGCAAATGTTTGGGATAAGCAAGAATCCAACTAAAAACCCTCAGCAAGGCTTCCTTCTTGTAAATCCTTGCAATAGCCTACAGCACTCAGTAGGCAGAGATGTGGCATGAGATGTCGAAAGCACTTTCAGCAGCAACTAATTTTGGCAGTTTCATTCTGCAAAAAGTATTGCTATGGTACCAGTACATCGTCTATCACTTTTCTCCACCACATGTCTTGAAACTAGGCCACCTTGCAGCCAAACACAAGAGTCACAGAGTCCAGAAGGAAAGCAGATGAGAAACGGTGGTGTACGGAGCCAGTTCCTTGAAACTTATATACACTTTAAGACCCTAATGGGAAAACAAGCCCCGCGCCCAGAAAGACAAGCCCCCACTGGTAACCAGACTTCTTTCTGCCTGCCCTTGGGACGACTTGCAGCAACTCTTGTGTTGCTGGCCACTGTGTTGCTGTGTGTGCAGCAGGTGGGGCAGGCGCCCCTCTTATAAGGCAGCCCAGAATCCAGCAGCTGTTTTCTGGGAATACAGAGCAATTTCCTAATCTGAGTGTCTCATGTTTACTGCGGGTTCCTGCGGGCTGGCTTGGGCTCAAATGGGCCGGATGGAATGGGCTGGATTGCCCTCTAGAGGGACGTCAAGGAGGCTGGCCCCCACCCCGCGGCAGGGGTGCAGCTGGACTCCGAACACCAACTGTGTGCACGATGTCAGGAGTCAGGCACTGACTCAGAGAAACTGGGCAGGTACTTAAATTAGGCAGCTTGGAATTCACTCTAAATTATTTAGGTGTGTATTTGATATAAATAAACTTCAAAGAGACTGAATATGTTGGGGGGGGGGGGAAGAAAGTGCAAGTTCTGAAATCTTCTGCCTTAGATTAAAATTTAAAGGGTCTGAAAGGCACCATTAAAAAAAAAATCAGTCCAATTAACTCATCTGATTTGCAGTAAAACGTATTCTACATTTCCAAGTTTATAAAAACTGAAATATTTAATGGCAAATAAGGTAACTTGATAACAAAATTTGCATACCTTCATGCTCTTCACTGCCAGTCAGACTGAAAGGACATGTATTGCAGAGGAATATCTGGAACCTCTGTCGGCCCACAGGCAACAATACTGAACAAGCAACATGCTGCTGGCAATATCCATACATTGCTGTAACCCAAGCAGAAATGAGCAGTAGCAGACACCTGAACTTCATTTATATTTTTAAACTTCCTACGGCTGCAAGCAGTGTTGGAGGGTTCTGCCAGCAACATACTACACTAGTTGTGAAACCCTGGTTTGGAGTGCCAGTTAATATAATTGCTTTTGTTTTTTCTCGAGAAACAGAATTGTTACATGACACCCTTTTTAAAGTTTTATTGCAACACTGCTTCTTATTTATAGGTACAATGATTGGACACTTCAAAATTGCTGTTTAGCTAGACTTCATGGAAATGGGCAAGAAGTATCATAATTGTGTTGCTTGCTGAATCAAGGATATCAAAATACAGAATCCAAATGGCATCTTTGGATTTTAAAAACAAACCAATTCATCTTCAAGTGCATGCAGGTTAGAAATACTAAGAGTTTAGATCACAAAGTTCCAAAAAAATGAACAGTCATTATAAGAAATCACTTTTCCAGCCTGAAGTAGCACCAGACTACACTGGCAAGACAGCAGATATGTAACAGTTGAGTACCAAAGGAAGAAGAATTTGATATAAAAGCTTAAAAAAAGTCACATCAAAGCTGCAGTGGAAGATGGAGTAGAAAAGAAAAGTAAAGGAGTTTCAAGAATAGAGTAACTTAACCCAGTGCACAACCTAAATTCTCCTTCTATGCTGCAGCAGTTTACTTAGACATCAGCCGCATCCATAACTGTTTAAAAACTGAGCAACTTCACTCTTGGAAGCATAAGCCTCTTTTAATCTCTTGGCAATGGAATTGCAGTTCTCTTTGCGCTAGTTCAGCCAAGAACTGTGCCATTGTACGCTATTTCACAGCTTTGCATTTAAAAAGAGTAATGCTCACTTAATGCACAGTCATCCTATTATCGACACCATAACTGACTCTGAACGATCAAGCATTTATCCCATAAAGGTCTGTTTGCCAAGTTCTGTTTTACATCCAAAAGAGGTAAATACAGCCTGGAAAGTCCTTTCTCTCAAAGAGGTCCACATCTCCCAATCAAATGCAAATAGCACACTGCTTTGTGTGCTTAACACTCAATTCCATATCTTGCCTATTATATAAAGAATATTTTGGACCTGTTGCATAGTCTCATACCTCATTAGGATATGTAAGTTCAAATGTTTGCAAAAATAACAGAAAACAAAATAATCTGTGAAGCAACGTAGAAAACTAGGTTTCTCTGGGAATTCAGCTGGCTGAACTTGTGGGGTTTTTTTTAAATGGAAGTAGCAATATTCGGACTGTGGGAATCCTCTTCATTTCAGGTTCTGAAACTGAAACAGCCTTTCTAGGTTTTTTGAGTTTCAGCTGCTTCTGTCATGGTCAATGTATTATGTAGTCCTTTTCACAAAAAAGTCACTGTCTTAGAAGCAGCCAACTATCCTCCCTTCTTGATTTTTTACCCTCACTACTGTTGAGAAGCTACTCCTGAACCTTATTTTTTGAGTGGATGGCAACCTTCCCTTCTGAATTTGCATTAACACGGATCTCTGGTTCGTGGCTACCAGATGCCTTAATCCACCTAGTTATAACCCATCTAGTATAACCCAGTCATACTCTACAGTGATGACTTTGAGAACAATCCTGAATTTAAAAGGCATTTTATCCAACAGAAATTTCCCTTTGAAACTGGTGAAAATTTAGTCTGATCTGGATTTTTAATGAAAACTGTATGTTTGGAGACCTGGGTTTACAAGAATAACAGAGAAAACCCACCTGCTTAGTGGTTATTACTACAGTAGAATGTGATTGAAAGCAATTACTTTTCATGAAAGTTGATGCAAGAAATACTTCCAATCATTAGATAATGTGACCATTTTTAGCAGGAGCAGTCATCTTTAAGAAAGATGTTTAAACCCTGTTTATTTTTCTGCAAAGATATCCTAAGATATTACAACTAAAAGCCACATATATTTCTTGTGGGCATACAGCATGTGAGCAGAGGCAGGGACATTCATAGCTTTTATCCTTCGATATAAAGTGTTAACATATTAACTTCCATAGGTTGACAAAAGCAACAAAATTGTTTGATTAAAAATAAGTCTTACTAATATAGACACTTGTTCTGTGATGTTCTCCCGCTAAACCCATTTTTTATGAAAATAATGATGCAAGCAACTAAGTGTAATTGTAGAAAATTATTGCTGATGATTTGCATATGAAACACACACCTTTTACAGCCTCTAGTAGCATTGTTCAACCAGCTTATAAATAGTACAGCTGAAACGCTGCAAACAGAAAACAGTTTTCGATGGACACATGCTATGAATGAAGAAATGTTCAGACACAATGTGCAACTTGGAGAGCTTTCATCAAAACTAGCCAAGAGAGAAAAATGGCTCATTTCCTAACCACGCTGTGTTTCAAATAAGCGTCACGCTCATCTGCAGAGAGTAAAGCCTTCTAAAATGAGTGTTTATATTTTTTCTGGAGGAAAATATACCCCTAACCTAATCTAATCTATTGGTACTTGGTTTAGATTTTTCTAATTACTCCTGCGTAACATTTAAATTTTTTTATTTGACATTTAATAAATGCTAAATTTTGAACCTTGCAGTTGAAACAAGTCATTTGCTGTAAACATTGAAGGTATAAAAAAGTCTAGTTTTAAGACACTGGGTTTTTTTTGCAAGTAAAATACTTACTTTTGTGTATGACTTTAAAAATGTTGACCACTGTTCTAATAACAAAGCAGAGTATTTTCAGTCTCTGATATTTGGGGGAAGGGATGAAGGGAGGAATACAAAGTATAGTAGTGGAGTAGGGTAAAAAAAGAAAATTTCAAAGCAAGATTTTTTATCATGTTGCTGCAAAATTGCAATTCTCCTATACAATCATATAAAAATATGCCTCAAATGGAATTTTATTTAAAAATTTCTTAGCAACCAGACAAATCTGAGAACTACTGTTTTAGTTATCAGATGGACACCTGCCTGTCACTGTTAGCCAAGAGCAATGTTCTTGTATGATACGTTTGCTCCTTTCTCCTGCAGATAAACTTGCCATTTCACCATGTGAAATCCGTAGAACACTGCTTCCCAGTTTAGTAAGTAAGTTGTCTTGTTGCTATTTCTATTTTGAAGAAAAGGGTTGCCTTTCCTCAGGAGATGCACGCTGACAAAAGCATTTTGCAAATAAGCATGAATTAAAGTCAACTTCACGCGCTGCAAAGAAGGAATCTCCTACACAGGGGGGAGCCCGAGCATTCTCCGGCTGCTGTCGGGGGCTGGGAATACGGCAGCAACGCCGGGAGCTGCGAGCAGAGTCACGCACAAGTGCCAATGCATGAAGGGGTGGACAAAGGTGATTGCATGAGGCTTTGGTGGATCGATTGCCAACTTGTTTGTCACCCTTTTCTGCCCTTCACAACTCAAAGCAAAATTAGTACTTTATCTTTTTGGTTCTTTTAAAGGTATTTGCTATCAGAATTGTAGCCTAATGGCTACTTTCTCTTAGCTTTAGAAAAACAGGCTTAGTCTAAAAGAGAAACATGTGAATGCTAATTATGTAAATAATTAATTAATTTTAGGGATTGATTTCTAAAAGGGAAAAAAAAAAGAAGATAATTTAATGCAAAGACTGTCAGAATAGATGACTTCCACAATCAGAAATATTCTTTCCTTTGAACTGCATTGAGAGACTGAAAAGCTTGCTCTCTTTATTTTCTGTAAGACACCGTGCAGGTAAAAGTACTTTGAAGACTACAAAGAATAAAAAAAAGTTTGATGCCTTACTGTTCTGAGATTGAAGCAGCTGATAAGAGCAGTGACAGCTAGTCATATGACCCAGAAGCTACTTCCTTGGCAAATCTGCAGCATGGCACAGTTGCCTGAGTTAGCCTTTTGTGCTGATGAAAATTCAAACACTATCTGCTCAGAAGAAAAAGGCACAGGGAGATCTCACC